>NC_071532.1:25367390-26811550 GCF_026979565.1 Vidua chalybeata | reverse complement strand
TGTTATATCCTGATAGTCTAGTAATGTCTGCTCTTTTCCAATATTTGATAAACGCTTGATGTTTTAAGCTTAAATATTAGATGCTTGTATACTAATGTGTTGTTGTAGTAAAGTGAAATTTCCTTGATATATATTTATTAAAATGACCAAAATTCATTTTAATTTTACATCTCCAATGGCTACTGGGTCCTTTCCCCCATGTTCCCTTCCCTCACCAAAGAAAACACTGTTTAATCAAACTGCTCCCTGCTCTAGAGATTGCACAACAGTTGACTGTGTGCTTCAGGCTGGGTCTGTGAGGGAGCTCACAACCACGGTTTCAGGAGCACTTAGGACAGTCTGGAGGTGCACTGAGAAGCAACAGATTCTCTGTAGACTTGCACATACAGCCAAGGAAAACACCTGGCCAAATGCTGCCCAAACCACAAATCAGCTAACACTTTTGGGGGGGCCTGAAAGCTTTTTGACCCTAAAGGGCTCCTTGGTCTTCCAGAACAAGCCTGCACACATAACCTATCGCTTCTCAGTTGAATTTGCACAAGCTGAAGTGATGGATCAGCAGATCTTTGTCTACTCTGGACTCTATAATGGTTTCTTTAGTTCTAGAGACTAAAGATTAACAGGTTAATCTGGAAATTAATCTGTTACAGCTCTGGACAGTTTTATTGTCATCAGGGTAAGGGAGGAAATGCCATCTGATGAAAGTTGGCCTACAGATAAGTGGCATTTTATGCCTTTCTCTGGGCCTTGCCTCACAAAATAATAGCAAATACTGAAAGTAGATGTATTGGAGTCAGGAGTCCACTGAGTTATCCTGCTGGCCTCACAAGAGACAGAGGTATTCCACATTAGAAAAGGGTGGTAGAAACACCCTTGTCCCATTCTCAGAAAAGTAATAGACCTTGATAGGATCTCCATCCTGGGCTAGACTGAATGGACTTAGATTCAATTTGATTTATGGCATGTGAAGACTGTAAACCTGATAGGCCTTTTCCCCACTGCACATTTCAGTGCTAAGGACATTTTGCTACTATCAAAAATTTTCAAGAAATAGTTATTTTACAAGATAATACGAATGCCTTTCGTCCGTATGTCCCCCACATAATTGCTAAATGAATGATCCTGACCTTGATCCTGGCCTGCCAGCAAGAACTGGACAGAAGCACTTTTCTCTAGGAAGATTGTTTTTCTCTCTATCGTAAGACACTTTGCTCCTAGAGTGTATGACTATAAAGTACTGTGCCTTTCAGCACAAACCAAACAGCAACAGAAAAAAATGTTTCTGTTGCCACATCAATTTTGCTGTCGCTAGGAACAGAAGTGTCATTTTATCTTCAGGATCCAGGTAATACATTTCACTTGGAAATGCACAGTTTATTTGGGTTTAAAAAATCATGTTTCTTTTTGAAAGCACGTGGCATAATATTGTGCTTCATATATACTCAGTACTTTTGGTAAAATTTTACTATTTTTAATGTATTAGCCAATCTGTTGAAACAGCTTAACATGGGTACTGAAGCATCCTCAGTACTCAGACAGCCTCAGCTGGCAGTGATCTGCAGTGCCAGCAGAGCAGCTGGTTCTGCAGGGAAAACAGCCACAGCCTGAGCCACAGAAATGAAGTGCTTCTTTCAGTCCTCAAGGTGTTATGCCCCTAAGCAAAATTGTGGCAGCGACTTTTTTTCACATTTCATCTTCCTGTATGCCCTCCATCCTCCTTTTACACCCCTCATCTACCATCTGTCCTTTTGTGTCCTACCATCATGATGACCATAACACACTGCCAGGGTGCTAAGGTGTGTGCCACCACCCTTTGGATTTGTGCAGGGGAAGCAGGGAGCTGGTTCAGAGCCACAGCATGAGCTAAAGCCGTATTTAAACAAAGTAACCAGGTGGCTGCTCCGTGGTCCCTCTGGAGCCTCGTGCCAGTTGTGACCCCCAGTACCTAAATGACTTTTCCAGCTGCCCGTAGCTCAGATTGCCACTACAGAGTGATCCGGTGATTAGAGAGTTATGGCTGAAGCAAAGAGGTGAAGGTGATTTCTAGCCTGTATTTGACCTGTGTCCTTTCATTGCCTTCTTGAGCTAAAGGTGTAGCAAGTGCAATGGCTGCTTACTCATGCCAGGAACCTTGACAAAAGAGGCTTCTTAAGTTTTATCACAAAAGAAACCCAAAACCAAATGAGTCAGGTTTGGGAAAGGGAAAGGTTTAAACTGCTGTGAGGTAAAGGATTTCATCTGGAGTCATATTCAGTGAATGTAACTCTCACATGGAGGCCTCCCAAAGGGACCTGACCTTTTACATCCGTCCCTTGCTTTGCAACCTCTAAGACAGGGGCTGCCCTCACTTTCTGGAGGTCACCATTTGGGCTCCTCAGTACTGGTATAAGCTTTTCTACAGCTGCACAAAGCACCCCAGAGGCTTTTCCTGGCAGGGTGTGCAGAGCCTGTTAAAATATTGTAGCCAGGAAAGTGTTTCAAAGGATCCTGCTGGAAATGTTAGGAGATGCGAATCTTCCACATCCCATGTAACGGCCAAGCCGCTCAGTCACAACTACTTGGAATACACAGTAATTTCCTGTGTTTTTTCAATCTCACTTAAACTTCTCTGACAGATGGGGAAAGATGACTAAACCAAGGGAGTTTACAAAAGTTCGTCTTGTGGTGTTTGCAAACTGTCTCTGTGAGGTCCATTTTCTCTAATGTAAACACAGCCGCGGCTGTGTGCCGAGTGCCTTTGCAGCAGCTAATCCTGCTCAGTTTAAGGCTGCTAAGATGAGGAGTACCCAGCCAGCCAGTCCACTCTGGGGGCTGACCATGAACCAGCCCTGAGGCTGAGGGGTATTAGGGGGAGACCTTCACTCTCTGGACTTTAAACAGTGTGAAGCAAAGCAGCTGTGGCTCTAAGACCAGACCAAGTTTACTATGCCGTGTCAGGGGCTTTCCAAGGAGCCTTGGGTCAGGTGTGGAAGGTTAGATAAAACTCCAGGGCAGTAATCATGTGAAGGCAGTTGACTTTGGAGCTGTAGTTGGCCTATTGTTGCTCTCTCTAGTCTTTAAATCACTGCCAGGAAGGGAGTACACCTTAGGGAAAGTGGAGTTTCAGTTCCTTGGCTTTGCAGAAGCGGTGCAGAGTATGCAAAGCTTTTTCACCAGCTCCAGCTGAAAGGCCAGGTAGGCAAATGTTTTAACTTCTTTAATTGCTCAAGTTCCCCTTGCTAAGGAATGCAGGTTGTGTGAGGAGGTGCCACAGATGGGTGGTCTGTGTACACTCAGAAGTATGTGTGAGCAGAAAACCCCAAACACCAACAAAAACCCCAAAGCAGAGAGATACTGAATTTGAAAAGTAACTCATCTTCTAAAGCTAGTAATTCTTAATTAATTCAGCATCACTCTCTGGTTTACTGTGGAGAGCATTTATTCTGTCATATTGGGATTGCAGCAGGACAATAAATGGTCTGTCTGCTCAAGGTCAGTCCATTTACAGCTACTTCCTGCAGTGCTGCTTTCCCTGTGGAATACCCCACTAGGCTCATCCTTCTGTGGTCTGTGTCTGTCTTCTGAAACAACTAGAGGCTCCGGTCCTTGCAGAGGAGGATGACAGACTGTCAGTAGCTGGTGGTCTTCTCTCCTCCATGATACTGGTCTGTAGCTACCACAGTTGCACTCAGCAAGCTCAGAGGGAGCCCACAACATCCTTCTACCATCCCCTCACTGCCTTATATTTCTGATACAGTTTTTTCCCTCATGAACTATGACTGGTATCAATGGTATCTCTAGCAGTTTGCTGTCTGATATTTCAGAGATTTTTGCAGCTGGGTGATGGGTAATGAGACCCTTAGCTGGCATGAGATGATGCTGTGCTATTGATTTCTGGAGAAATTGTGCCTGGTCCTATAAGCTAACCACCCACACCTTTGGTTACTGTTGGTTTTGTCTTTTCCGCTTTCCTCATTTTCTTAATCAGAATAAGTTTTGAAAGACAATCCCTCTCTTCCACCCCACATTTTGTGGGACTGCTAGCCTGTATTTACCTCTTTAGTAAGGAAAAACCTCTGCCGGTGGGAGTTGAAGTTGTGCAGCAGATTGTTTTCAAACCCAGTTTTATTCTCAAACTCCAAAAAGGTTTGTGTCCCTCAGTGTATGTGTAAAATCTGTGCTCTATTCCTTCATAAATGCTAAAAGCCCTTGTAATTATTTTTTCCTGCTCCAGCCATTGCTTTTTCAGGGCAAAATCCTCTGTACTTTGGTCTATGAGTAGGTCCTGCTAACCAGACTCCTCATCCTCTTAGTGATATGGCTGCCATGGGGCCATTTATTGCTTTGAATACACTAGTGTGGGTTTGGCTCAAAATGCAGTTGTCCTTTATCTTTCTTACAAACCATCAGACAGTGAACATAAATTTAAGTGTTGCTACATACTAAGTATAATGTACTTCCAGCATTGTTTTCTTCAAACTTATCTTCTGTGAGTCTCAACAAGTGCTAAAGCCACCTGCATTTCCCAATTGCTGTTAGTATTGTAATTAGCATTATCCTGAAAATAAAATTTGACTAATTGTTAAATCTTGAGCAGCCTATGTTTTACCTGTGGAGGCTGAATATGTATTATTCCTTCTTTGACCCCTTCCTCTGTGTAACAGATTGGTTTCTGGCTTACCAGCAGACTAACTGGCATGATGACAAATCTCATTTTGTCTTTTCTGAAAGAAGTAAGGCACACAGTGTTAATGCAATCCTGTATCTCCATTGAAAGATTGCTACAATACTGAAACTTTAAAATTACCTGTATAGGCATCACAGGCATGAAGAAAATCTTAAAATACGAGTTGGGCATAAGCTACTGTCAGATCACTTTCCTTACTCTGCATGCAGGCTGAGACAAGGATTTTCATTGTATGAATTTATCCACCCATTGGAAGTGCCTGTTTGCTAATACTGAGGCTTAAAGATGACAGTGTAATGTCAGCTTTTGAGGTATTTCACTGGTGACCATTATAAATAAGGCATTCAGCTATCAAGCTTGCTCTCCATTCCCAGTGATCCTCTGAGCCTCTCAAGCCGCTGATGGACCCCAGTAGTACCCTTCCAGCTGCCAAAGCTCCTTTTCCCCCCTTTGAATATTTCCATATGCTATCAGTATCCATATTTCTAGGCTCTGGAAGCACAGGGACATGACAAACTGTCTTTTAACTGAATATCATCATAAATAATGGAAAGGCAACCAGCCTGATAATTTTATTATTTTAATTTTAAATAGAGGAAACCTTTTTTTGCTAAAATTACTATTATTTGGGAACTTAATTTTAATTTATAGAATGCAACCTCAGAATTTTCTGGCTGTCATGAATCTGACACCCATGCACTAAAAATCCTTCATGATCACACAGGCCTACCCTGGTGGGTGCCAAAATCAGAACCTCAGCAGAGCCTCTGAGCTTTGACTGGATGTTTTCCCACACCGCCTCATTTTTCCCCTTTGCACAGAAGTGCTGAGAAGATGCATGTGGAGGGGGATGGTACCTGAGAGAAAAATGTAAATCATAGCAACCTGACTGTCAGGAGGGTATCAGTTTTTATTTCCTAGCTCATGTTCCCAGCAACAGCAGAGCTGCAATATTAAATTGTATTGTTTTACCTCTCGGCTTGGTTTACCGGTGCCAGAATAGTTGCAGCCCCTCGAGCACAGAGGTAAGGGGACCTTGCAACTGAAAGCTTGCCTGGAGGTTTTGTTCCCCTTTGATAGGTCAGGCTGGCTCTCATTGCGGGAGCAGCTGGGAAGAAATAATTAGCATAACAAAGAGCTATATTATAGTATTGCATTGTGCATTTGGAGCCTTCACATACCTTCACACGTTCAGTTACATGCTACATAAATCTGAATTCCGGGTAGAAATGGAAAAACACAAACGGAAAAGGACCTCAAGCTTTAAAGTGAAAATAATTTGAATACTCTAACTGCAAATGTAGAGCCCCTCAGTGTTTCGGGCATAGCCGTACTGCGAGTGCCAGTGGCTGTCCGTGTGGCTGTTCGGAATGCGTGGCCAGGGAGAGCTGTTCTCCCCGGCTGGTGGGGGTGGAAGGTTCTGAGGGGGATGCAGGGCGAGTTCTTCTGGCATACAGGAGCCGATGGACTCAGGTGGCCGTGACCCAGGCAGCCCAGCAGCCGCTTTGTGCCCCTCCCAGCCCAGAGGTGGCGGGTTACCAAGGAGAAGGCTGGGGGTGCAAGTACTGTTGGCAAACAGCAAAGCTGTGCTGTGGGAGTGTTGGCTATCCGTACGGATTTAGTTGCACAAGAGGTTGCAAACCCTGCAGAAAGCTCCTTTTACCTCTCCAGGTACCTCTCCTGGGAGTCCCCAGGTGTTGTGCCCTCTCCTCCTGTCTTGCTCACAGCAAATCTGTCCCATGTGTCTGTTACTGCCCCACAACAGAGGCTGGATGGAGCCTACTACGGGCTGTGGTGTTTGCAAAGCCCATGGTTCCTTCCCTGGCTCATTGGGAAATAAACCTACATGCACCAAGCCTGCCCAGCTGCCCACTCACTGCAGCATATTTTTCTCCTCCATTTTTTCCCCTCATTTTGACTGTTTCTTTTGCTGAGGAAAATTACCCATCCTGGGAGTTAGAAGCAATGCAGAGAATGGAGTAAGAGGAGCAAAAATTTCCCAGGGAAGGTTTTTTAGAGCTGATCCTCCCCTGGGTCCAATATCTGTCAGACGGGCTTGCAGCACGCAGCTGCATCATGCTGTCAGAAAGAGGGATTTAAAATCTAACCGGCATATGCGACTCTTTCTCTTGCTCCTTTGGATTGAGAATGCCTGGCAGGGCAGGAGAGTAAATCCCATCCTAGGAGGGCAGCTCTGTCAGCCCTGCAGGCAGCCTGTATTGCAGCAGGGAGCTGAAAGCTCTATCCGTGGTGGTAGTGATTTCTGTAAAACCTGAATGTACTCTACCCAGATACTTTCATCTGTACTCTACCCAGATATATGTATTTGGAATGACTCATCAAGCAAGGAGATGCAAACTGAAGACACTGGAAGATCCTAGTGTTCTGTCCTGGTTGTGCATGACATAGAGAGGCTGCTATGCCTCTATCTGAGGTAACTTGAGGGAAGAGCCAGAGGTAGGCTTTAAGGACAAGACCACAGCACTGCAATAGCACTTGATGGTTCTTAAAAGGTTGTGGTAGTTTAGGAAGCAAAAGCTTTCAAACAGTTACTAAGGACAAAATGTTGTTCAGGCTTTATGGTTGTGACTGTGATAATAAAATCTATCAGAGAAACAAACTTGTCAAAACTAATGAGACTTTTTACATTTAAACCACACTGACATTGTGTTGTGCTTTTCTTCACAAGCAATGTCTAAAATAAGAGTTGTAGTTGAAAGAGACTGGTGAGAAAAAATTACACAGTTCTATTCTTTTGTTTACTTGGTGCACTTGACAGCCCTGAACACAATCAGGTTCTCTGCTTTGCCTGTACAGTCTGTCAGTCAGTTTTCTGACATTTGTTTGAGCCTTTACATAGCAGCAGAGAAGACAGAACTGGATTTTATAAGGAAAATATGTCCATGGAAACACAAAGGGTGCTGATGGATTCAGTGGTAGGGAGTGTCATTGGGTGATATTTTGCATTCATCCATTTCAGGGGAAAATAATTCAGCACTGTTTGGTTTGGGTTTTTGGTATTGTTGTTTTGGGGTTTTTTTGTGTGTTTTTTTTTTTTTTTTTTTTTTAAAGCAGAGACTGCTTCTTTGCAGCCTGAGAGCATAAAACACCACACGTAAGCACTGATGAAATGTTAGAAAGCAAAAGTTGAAAAGAATCTCATCTAAGCTCCTGGCAGGTGTGGGAGCCACAGGGCTTTAGTCCTGTCCTCACAGTGTACAGCCACACACCCTGGGACAATCTTCTTTGTCCATGATAAATACAGTGTATCCCACATGTGAAAAAATCTCTTTCCTAAGCTCTGCAATGGTACTTACTCTGAGTCTTGTAGAGGCACCACCAGGACTCTTTCCTCTCAGCCTGTTTCTAGCACTTCAGAAACTCTGTTGTTCCTTTCTATAACAACCACGTAGCTTCATCAGCCACATCCATCTACAGTGCCCATTTCCTACAGCTCACAGCACTTAGATGGAAAGACAGGCTCTATGATTTCTCTTATCCTAGCTTTGCTCTTTCATAAGAACTGTGGTCAAGTTAAGCAAAGCATGGAGCATGTCAGACTGAGCAGAGGAGGGCCTGTACACCTCCAGTGATATCAATAACCTGGCATGGGGCAGACCATTTGGGCAAGGCTTGTCAGAGGAGATCTGCTGGGCCACATACCACACCTGGACACCCATGTAGTTATTTCCTCCTCCTTGCAGAAGTTAACTGAAGAAACAGAAATTGAGCAGGATTGAAAAGTTTTTGAGGTCAGTGAAAGCAGTTGGTTGCAGTGCTATAAACCCTTGATGCTTGCCAGACCCACTGCAGAGGGCCAGTACTGCAGAGGTCTGTAAGGCATGAAAAACCTTCCTTGAGAAATTGGAGATTAGAAAAACCTGAGAGTTTTCTATGTGGACTTTATGGTAGGCATATTTGCATGCATCTTCTTGCACCTCCAAAGCTTGGCAAATATTTGGAACTGCTTGGTGATTGCCAAGCCTGTACATTATGAAGGACCACTGTGCCCAGCCCCATGTGTGGCTAAGTGGTCTTCTCTGACTGTCCATTTATCCTGGGATCTGACTTGCCTGAGGCATGAAGATTCTGCTTGAAAGATCTGCTTATGTTTGAATGAGACTGACTGGGGAAGAAACAGCTGCCTTATAGCTCTCATATGGTTGTCTGGAGAAGGCTTCCAGAACTGCAGCTACACAGCATCCAAAGCTGACTGCTCTGACAGGAAGATGCATCTTTGGCATAGCCTTCTGCTGCAGGTGACCCCATGCATCAGCCTTCCTGCCCCTGGTTCTGCTCATCCTAAATTCTCTCTAGTGCACAGAGGCTGTTAAGGGGCATGTACCGTGCCTTGGAACCTGGGAAATGGAGATGATTTGTGGTGTCTGAACTACAGCCTAACACTTTTTTATTTTGCTTTGCATTGACACTGCTTTGACTCAAATACTTTCAGACTCCACATCGTTGGACAAGAACTGCTGCCAGACTTTCTGCTTTGAAGCAGAAGAGAAACACCTTCATAATTTGCTTAGCCAGTGCCAAAATATGGAGGAAGTCTGCCACGGTGCATGCCCTGATCCTGCTTTGGGGGAATCACTTAGATCTGTTCCTGTTTTGACAGAGCTCATTTACCTCTCCCTAACTGCTGTAATCTCTTAAGAGTGCAATTGAGGTTGTTAATGAGAGTACCTTCATAAAGAATTTCCATATGCAAATTCCCAGTCTGAACTTTACTACAACAAAGTCTGTGTTGCTGGAATATATTTCTCTGCACCCAGAACCATCGTCTTTTATTCTTTGTGCACCATACTTTCCACTACCTGCTCTGAGCTGCTTTCCACAAGCTGGAAGTTGTGAGCCTGAGTCTAATTTCACCCGTCAGTAAGCAGGGAATTCAGAAAATTCAGAAGTGCTGGGATCAACACCAGACACTCACATCTGTGATGGCTTTTGGAGTTAAAGCTGTATGTGTAGCTGCTACACTGTCATTTGCTCTGAGTGGGAACCTGAAACCTCTGCAAAACCGCCTGCCCGCAGGCAGTGGGAGGCTCTGTTTGGTGTGCTGGAGGGAGGCTGGGTGTAGCTTGTTGGAGAACATGCACATGTGTGCACACATTCTGTGCTGGGCTGTTTCCTGGAGCCCTGGCCTTGTCCTGTCTTGTCTGTGGGCTCCTTAATGCAAGGGTCATTAGGACTGCTCACTCTGGCATTTGTTCAGCTGCATCCTTCTCTGTATTAGACAATGTCTACCTAGTAGTGTTTGATCCTGATCCAGCAGAAAAATCTTCTATTAACGTGACTTCAAGAGAGGAATGTATTTTTCCCGGCCTGGGTCTGGGGCATGCAGAGTAAAAAACTCAGGGATCCAAGTCAGAGCTGGAACTGACCTGAAGTCATCATGCAGCCTCAGGTTGAGTCTGCATCTATCTCCTGCTGTACTAAGCTGTCAAAGATGAGTATCTCAAGAAAGCCTTTCTTGTATCTTTTTATTTCATTAATTGGTGGGTCCTCTGGAGAAATGACATGCTGAGTCAAACAGCAGAAATTCATGTCATCCCTCAAAGAAAGACTAGATTGGTTTAACAAAGGTTGCAGAGGGCATAGCATACATGGAAGTGTGCTATTTAGTCTCTGCTGATCTTGATCTTGGGAAATGAAAACAGAAAAACAGATGTGAATTTATGAAGTGACATAAGGGTGGAAAACAGCAACACAAAGACACATGGGAAAAAGGACTATTTAAGATGGCCCTTGGCTATAGAAGGGAGCAAGATGAAATTAAGTAAATATCAGCAAGATCTGCTAAAGTGTGGAACAGCCTCCAGAAAAAACCTGGGAGGGCCTTTACTTGAGCCACTCAACTAGCCTGAACAAGGTGCTGGAAGAGAGGCACTACAGTGAACAATTCTGCAACTGCCATAGGGCTGCAATGATCTAATAGTTCTTTTCCATCTTTAATCTCTGTGATCCTACAGTTAATCATCACATTCATTGTGAAATCTTTGCTCAGAACATTTGTTAAGCCTCTATGTAACAAGTGAAAATTTCATACTGTCTAGAAGAGGACAAATATAGGTGTTTTTATCCAAAATACACCAGCCAGTGGGCTTGGAGCCATAATTTTGTGGGCAGAAATTTGGATCTAGGTCCAAATTTTGTGTCTCTACAATGGGCAGATATGAAACACAGCTTCTTTGTTTCTGTCTTGTGCCACTGTAGTAGATACTGCCAAGCAATATAGATAGTGAATCAGAGATGGGTGCTTTTCTCAGAGCGTGACAGCAACTAGCAGTTGTAAAGAGCTTTGGACATTTGAATGTAAGGGTGTGAACGGGGGCTGTTTTTTCCTTATGCTTTTTTTTCCCTTACGTCTTTCCCCCACCATTTCAAATGTAGATGTTGAGTCTTGGGTGCAATGAAGATAGAGGTGGCCAGAAGAGAGTTCAGACCATTTGGAGCTACAGGAAATGCTACCTCTAATTTGTGACCTGCAAAGCATTGAGGAGGCAGGGGCAGCTGTGATCCGTAAATTTGGTTTTGTCACTCTGAAAGACGATTATGGATCTGTAAGCAACCCTGTGGTACTATGTAGGCTTGCACAGCAATTACTTCTGGAATTACTTCTACATCACCCTGCTGGTTGTTAACTTTTAGAATATCCCAGAAATAAGAGTAAGATTTGGGCTCAGGGATTTCTAAGCAATGAACTGTCAGATGAGCTGTGCCCTGTTGCTCTTCCTCAGCTATGGAGCAGGTGCAAAGGAAAGCAAGTAGCACTGCTGTTCCTCCTAATCAAAGGCTCATTGCTGGATGTTGCCTGTAAATTGGAGAATGTGGTGATGGCAAAAGGGCTGCCAACAGTGGACTGAAAGGACACAGAGGGGGAAGAGAAATGTACTGGGTCATGGAACTGGGTCATGAATTGAAACATATTTCTCTGAAATTTGCTGCCTTCCTTCTCTGACTTCAGTCATGGACAAGTAACTTCTCATTAGAGTTTCCATTTCCCTTGTTTATTTCACCACCAGCTTCACATCACTCCTCTGGTTTTCTTTAACCTGATCTTCTCCCTGATAGTGCTTTTCCATGTGCATGCACTAGTCCTTATGCAGGCACAGTAGCAAAGAGACCTGTCCTGCTCTTAACCAAAACTTTCTGAACATTTTTATTAATACTTCCCTTTTCCTTGAAACATTACCAGAGGCTCCTGACAAACAAATTGCATAACTCTGACTTCCCTTGCAAACTTAGCATTCCGTGCTCACTCCATGCAGGACAGATGAAAGAAGCCAGGTTTTTCCATAAAAGTTGATACTTTGTGCTCCCCACAGTGGATATGACAGGATATGATTTAACAATGTACTAATGTCTTGATGATTTTTTGCATCCACATTATGCACATTAGTAACATGAGCAGTTCCTGGGTATGAACAGATGAGCTTCTCATGGGGTTTTTCACTGTGTCAAGCATGGGAAGCAGGAGAAGCTGGAAGAACAGGAAGGAAGCAGTTTTGCTTGCAAAGACTGTAATTTTGAGTTCAGATGGTTTTGTTTTCACCCAGAAACTTTGTGAACTGGAGTTTTCAAGTGGGTTTTGTATGTGGGTTCATTTTCTTGCCAATGTTGCATTTTGGGTGCAAAGGGGAGACCAGAGGGAGCTGAGGCAGCTGTGTTTTGAGACACAGTGCAGTGCTGATAATACTGTCCATGTTCCCCAGCCCCTGACTTGTTGGTGGCTCCAGGAGAATGAATAAGCAGTTGGTTATCCATGGACTGCTTCAGTAGATGTATTGCATATAGTTTGGCAGCTTCTGCAGATCATCTGATAAAAGGCGAGAAAGTAATGCTGCAAAAATAGAAGAAAAAAAAAAAAAGGAAGAGCTTTGCCTTACTGAGCCTTAATCATAGCCCAGAACACTTAGTGGGGAGGTCAGATGACCCATAAAATACCCCACAATTCAGTTATGCCTGGGAATAGAGTAAACTGAGATCAGCAATAAAACAGCTTTTATACAAGCTGGGTGGATGCTGTAACATGCCAGGGTATTTTGTGAGTAGCGCCTTTTGGGGCTGTGTTATGGCAAGTTACATTTTGCACAGGCTATGTCCAGAGATGATCTTCCTTTGGCATTTCTTCTTTTTCTGTTAATACATTTTCTGCTGCATTCAGCCACAGAGCAGAGACAGTTTGTGTGCTTGCCTGGCATTCTTAAGCAGTGGAATTGGAAGTCAGGCTAGGTAGAAAGGGCAGAGGAGTGTATTAGTGCAGTAGTGCTGCATCTGCCAACAGATACGCGAGTTAGAAAAAGTTGTTAGCTAAAACCCATCACAATATTTTGTACTATTTTGGGCCCAAAAAGGGATGCCTTTATACAGTCTTTCCAATTATACTGTATCTTACTGGTCTCTGCCATTCCTGATTTCTTTAATGATCCTTCTTTTCAGTGGATGTTTCCTGAAATGCTTCAGAAAATATCCTGTCTTATTTAAGAAGGTTGTCTCTGGGTAGGAGGCAGGGATAGCCTTCCTCTTGTCAACTAACTTCCAAACCCACAAATTCAACCTCATGATGAGTGCATGTTGAAGTGGGGCTCTGTGTCCAGGGCAAGCCTCTGATAATGGCCCAATTCATCAGGAAGCAGCATGAGCAGCAGGTCCAGGCACAATGTCAGGGTAACTGTTCTCGTCCTTACACTCTCCTGTCTCTCCTGCTGTTGGTCCAGTGTATGATGGCAGTGGGCTGACCATGGCCAGCTGCCAGATGCCCATCCCCCCTTGCTCCCCTCCTCAACAGGTCAGTGGGAGGAAATAAGATTAGGAAAAGCTCATGGGGCAAGATAAAAACAGGACTATCACTTACCAGTTACTGTTATAGGCATAGCAGACTCGACCTGGGGACAATTAATTGATAATCTATTACAATATATTGGATAATGAGGAAAAGAAAAAGACAAACCAGCACCTTCTCTCCCTCATTTTTCACAGGCATAACTCCACTCCCAACTTCTCTGCCTCTTTCCTCATAAGGTGGTGCAGGGAGTGAGATATGAGAGTTGTGGTCAGTCTAGAACAGTTCCTCTCAGACACACATTCTTCCTCATTCCCTTGCTCTGGTGTGGGTGCTCTCCATGACCTGCAGTGCTGCATGGGTGTCTCCACAGAGGAATTTCTGCTTTGGCACCTGTGCTACCTCCTTCTCACACCTGGGCGTCTGCAGGGCACCTTAAAATTTTCCTCATACGCTTTCCCTGAGGTGCCACCATTGCGTCTGTGGAGTCCAGCTGTACCCTGGGATGGGTCCACTGGGGGGAGAGGGATGTTTGAGGGGGATCTTTGTCAACTGTGTGCATGGCCAGGGTTGGAAATCCTTGTCCTTCAGAGGTCACAACCAAATCAGTCCCTCTCTGGCTTCTCTTGGTCAGTTGTTGCCCATGCTGTTGTACCCCGGGGTACCCCAACAGTCAATGGGGATTTCTTAGATCTGAGGGCAAGGAAGGGAGGGTTTTTTGTTTTTTTTTTTTTTGCCGGGGTGAAAAAAATGGCAGCAAGAGAGAAGCTCTTGAACAGGAGAAGTATTTCAGGGGAAGGCATGGAGGAGGCATGTGTGCCTGGAGGAAGGCAGGGACTGAGGCATGTTGGATTTCCTGAAGCCATGGGATGTGGGAAGCACTGTGGGTGACAGACTTGGACGGGGGTGAGGAAAGGGCCCAGCACGGGGCAGGCACCGGCCCAGGAGGAGTGTCGGCCCTGCTGTGGGGAAGGAGCCCTCCCCCGCCCTGAGCAGCCGTGGGCAAGGTGTGTCGCAGCTCCCAGAGCCGGCGAGGCTGGCAGGGGGCCCGGCTGGCTTGCAGGGCAGGGCCCGCCATCCCCACACGGCAGGGCCCGCCATCCCCACACGGCAGGGCCCGCCATCCCCGCCTGTTTGAGCCCAGCACGGCCGGGGCGCAGAGCCTGTGCCCACACCTGGGCAGTGCTGCTGTCCCACCTGCAGCCACTGAAAGCACCAAATACCTGTTCACCGGCCTGTCTTCTGACTGTGTTTTACATAAGAAACGCAGAGCTTTGCTGTTTTTCCTTCCTAATTAAAAATTCATCAAGACAGCTGCAGTTGAGCATGGTTTAAAGTAACACATTAACTTGGGCTGCTGTTGAAGTTTTGCAGATGGTTGCGTTTTGTAACAGATACCAACATGAACCAAACTTGGATCCAAATACCTCCCAGCTTTTAGATCTGCATCCTTTATGTTCGGAACGCTTCTACTTAATCATTAGTAAACTAGAATATTAAAAATGGCATCAAAGTGTGGCCATGAGCGAGAGGTTTTGTCAGAGTGGTTTAACCTTGGCAGTTTTAGAGCCAAAGTTTTGCATAAAGGAGAAATTCTAGGGTATATGTAAATAACACACGTCTGGAGGATTAGCTGTCTCTTGTCCAGAAATGCCACACCTTGTAATTAAAGAAGAGGCTGTTAGTATGTGACATAGGAATGCAGAGGGTGTGGACCATCTCAGATTTACAGGCTATCAAGTTTATGAAAGAGACTAAATACTGTTTAGTGTTACAAAGGTGGTAAGACCTTTGTTCAGCATTGCCCCAAAAACCTGGCAAGCCTCTGATGGGAAAACACTTTGCAAGTAAGATCTTGCTAGAAAAAACATCTGTAGGAAAAATTCAGTAGGGAAACTCTAGCAGCTTCTGAAATGACTGCTTTTCTTCATGCACTGCAACAGGATAATGATGTATAGGCTGAATGTCAATGTGTGTGTGCAAGTTGCCTACTGTGAACTGGAAAGTTTGACTGAGTATTTTAATTTAACTTTACAAGTATCCATTAAAATCAAAGTACGTGAGTCAATTTTAGTGCCAAAATAAGTGCAAGAGAAGCATTTCAGTAAGTGAAAAACAGTATCTATGATGCAGATCTGAATGCAAGCACAGGGCTGAGGAAATAATTTTGGTCTTGTCCTTTGCAGTGAGCTGCTATACATGAGGATATTTATAGCTTTGTAGAATAATGAATATTAACACTTGTCATGTCACATCCAAAGTGTCATGTTAAAAAAGGGATTTGAACTCTAGAGATTAATGCAGTAAAAATTATGACAACACTTGGTTCAATGAAAGAAAGGCTTTGCGTTAACCATAAAAGGCTCAAAATGGAAAAGGTCTGTCCACCCCCCCCCCGCCAAGACCACCATGGCGACTCTCTGCTTCCCACCTTTGTGTCCACATCTCAGATCTGGGTAAGGCTCCTACACTCTTCTACAGGTCACTTGAAACATCTGTCATTAAATCTGGTGAGTGTTACCATGGGTTTGGTACTCATGCATGGGCTAGAGAAGAGAATCAAATGCGTTAACAGGGTACCAGGAAATAATCAGAGACCTCCACTTGCACAGCTGTGTTCACAAGAAGTTTTCATGAGGTCTCCTGCAATGAAGGCAAACTGAAGAGACTTTTGATTGCCTGACTTTTTTGCCAGGTGGATATGCTGTCTTTTTCATTCTTGCGTAGGCAAAAGTTTCACTTTTCTGAAAGAATCACAGAAATCCCCTTCTCTAAAGGCAATTAGACTTTAAATGGGATAAAGAAACATTAGCTACAGTGCTCTGAGTGAAGGGAGAAGCAGCTGATTCAGATATCTAGAGACTGGAGTGGCACCATTATAATTCAAAGCTTGACCTTCAGTTGGATAGTGTTTCCCTAGTCCCACTAGGAATGGATTTGGTGGTGTCAATACAGACACCATTGTGAGACCAGATTTTGCCCAGCTGCTACACGGGCACAAAGAGCTGGGAAAGCTGCAGGGAGCCTCTTCGTTGTGTGTTCCTGGACAGCGGCCAACCTACCATCAAAGGTTGCTCATTCCTTGAAAAAGCACAGGGCTTGCTCCATCCCCCAGCAATGTCATGACTGAAAGGTGTTCCAAGAGAGTTGGAAAGGCTATTTCCAGTGCCCTAGTTTGTGGGCTGGAAAGAGTTTCAAGGTGGGCTGGAAAGGGAAGTCTGCAGTGACACAGAAGATAAGCAATGCCTGAATGGGAGGGTGTGGAAAACCATCTCTCAGGGACAAGCTGTGAGGCATGATAGAGCTTTTAATGAGTGAGCTGTCATCAAATGTCTAGTAATCTTTAGCAGTGTGTTTCCTTATGCCTTTGATTTTTGCATGCATTTGCAAGTACTCCTGAAACTCATGTATAAGCTGGTCTGCCTCTGACCAGCACAATTCTTTGTGTGTCTGTGTAAGTTTGCTGCAAATACACCCCAATTCTTATGTAAAAATTCCATGGGAAAATCCAGGAATGACTGCATAACTGATTTGGTATGGCACTGGGCTTTAATTGTTTTCAGATTTCAGTTTTCAAGGCCAAGAAACCAGAACCCTAAATAATGTTTCATTTCTATCCCTCTGCAAACTGAATCTCTGTGGAATGCACAACTGTAGCACTCAGCACTGTATATAGAAAAGCACTTCCAGTGTCCTGCAGATGTCTGCTCAGTAGCTTCCATATGGCAAATTACTAGTTATTGGACCAGACTCTGCTCATGATTGTGCAATTCTGTTGCAGTTGGCGAGGAGGTAACGCAATCACAGCCCGATATGGCCCGTTGGGTCAAATAAACTCTCTGCATACTTGAGTGGGGGTTTCAAGTTGAATAATGTTGCTGGAATAATTTCCATCCCTCTCTCATGCTGGTGCAGCCCTGCCTTGCAGAGCAATTGAAAGGCTTATGGGTTCGGCAATAGGTTAAGGGCTTTCTGCCCCCTGAGTGCTGGGCGAGGATGGAAACTCTTGGATGTTTCTGGCGCAGGAGAAGCCTTTATTGGCCCAGTGCAATAAACTGGTGGTCTTTGTGAGGAAAAGAACCAGATAATTATAGAAACAAAGTCTTCCTCCAGAAACTGTTCTCCCTGTCAAAGCTGAAATATTTTGGCAGGGGCAGCTTCCTCAGTGTCTCTCAAACTCTGTATTTTTTGTGGCTTAAGAGAACACTGCATTCACTCAGGCGTTTGAGCCACCTAATTCCATTCTGTTTTCTATTTATAATATTTTCCATGTTTTTTTTTTTTTTTTTTTTTTGTGAGACTTCCGTGTGTATGTCTGAAATGAAGACCAAAATCTGATTTTAGACTCTGCAACCCAGTCTTGCCAGTACTGGCAATACTGGTGTCTGCACAACCTGGCTCCATGCCAACTTGGTTTCATACTGGTGGCACTAAGATTTGAGGAGGGTATGTTTTGTGATGGTGCTGAGTGATGGCTGGAAATTGTTTCTTACATTCAAAACCCCATTCTGAGATACTTTTTGATGTAAATTTGCTGGCTTCAGGTGAGTTGCACCTGCCTGGTTCAGGTCAGGCCCAACCTAGCAAAGTCACCTGAATGTCCACCTGAGGATACCCTGAGCTTTAGAGGTCCTCCATATTTAATAAAAAAAACTTTTCAGTAAATCGAAGTTTTGTCCATTTAGAAAAGATGAATTTGACCTAAAGTTTTTAGATAGGTACTGCAGTTAAAGAAGAGTTCAAGCAAGGCATTGGGATACTGTCTAGATAAGGCAGAAACACAGTGATGCTAACTTGTTCACTTTTGCAGTACAGGCAGTGGGCACACATAAATAAGAAGATTTGTTCTTTTGGCTACCTTATTTTGGCTTGCAATTTGCAAATTGTATTTGTAGCTCAGCTAATTTGGAAATGGCAGGAAACTCCACTCTAGTTATGAAGAGACACTTGCCATCTGCAGTCTAGCAGTACTTGCCAACTAAATGTTTAGGACACAGCAGTCTAGGCAACAGTGGTATCATCTGACCCCAATATATCTATTTCTCAGTTTATGGTGTTGTAAGCATGTCAACAGAGTAACTCTCAAACATGGCACATTTTGAAACAAGTAAATTATAGCACTAATATAAACTAATGCCTGATTTTGTTTTTCTGACCTACTTAATTTAAAAAAGCATCTAAAAATGGAAATGCTGTTTAGTTTAATGTGAAGACAGAACTAGCTTTTTTTTTCCCTCCCAACATCTGTGTCCAGAAAGGAAGAAAAATCCTGTTTTGACTGGCCTTCCTCCATCAGTTTTTTTTTTTAATTTTTTTTTATTTCTTGTCTAAAGCAAAGTAAGTTACATAAACATTCCACCTCTTTCCATAAATTGGCTGCAGTTTCTGAACAATAGAGTTACTGTGAAGAGAAGAAAACCACAGACACACCCCACAACTGTTGGTCACGCAGCCAAAGAGAACTAAAGACACATTCTTTGAAAGTACCAAAAAGGAAATCCATGGTCTTAAGGCAAGACCTTTTATGTTATGTTTGGAAATGTTTCTCATTTCTCTCTTTCTTCCCCCACCCCCTCTTCTGCTTTAGCTTTCTTAGTTCAACATGTTGGAGGGAGTGAAATGGCTCTAGACAGAATTTTATTCTTTGTCAAGATGTGTTGATAGTATTTGTCAGTAGTCACTAACCTGAGATGGGATAGTGAAAGAAAACTGAAAAGTGGGATTTTAGAAAGAGGAAAGAAAACATGTTCCTAATAATGCCTTTGAGGCTTCCTCAGTATAAAAAAAACCCACTTCACTTGCAAGAAGAGAGAGGCTAAGACAGAAATCCCTGTTTAAAGCTGATAGTTCTCAGTTGTAAAAGTAATAATTCTCTTCAGAGAACAATAACTCTGTAGAAAAGTTTGTTTGCCTCTCTGAGGCATCTCAACACACTTTCCAAATGGGAATTGACCCCCATCACAGCCTGTGTTCCCCAGCTGGGCAAGCCAAAGCACTAGGAGGTTAGATGGCCCTGTGAGAGTCACGCTACAGCAATAAATACACCCTGAATTACTCCCCTCTGCTGTATACACCAGCCTGTGCAGCCTTCTAAACACTGAATACCAAGTGGTTTGGCACTGTCTGTTGATATTCCCTCTTGGAGGCTCTGGGATTATGATCTCAATGAAGGCAAAGTTGCTGCTGATCTTAGCGGGAGTTAAGCAAGCGTAAAGTCAGCAGAATCCCGCAGGCACCAGGAATGCACAACAAAGCGGTGCCTATAAATCAGCGACAAGGTGTCTGCTGGCCTCCTGCTCGCTGCCATGTGCTGGGGATACAGCGGCAGCGCTGCTCGCAGCTGTGACACCCAGATGCTCTCCAGCCAGCGAGAGGGCACGACGAAGCTGGCCGGCGGGAGGCTTCGGCGGCAGCCCCCGCTCCAGCCTCCCGCCGGCAGCCCCAGCCGGGCTGCAGCAGCTGCCCCGCTCTCCCGAGGGCTGCCCGGGCTCCCGGCTGCACGCCAGCCCTGCCATCGCAGCCCTCCCCAGCGGCGGCTCTTTCCCTTGCGCTTCCATCTCTCGCTCCAGAGTCAGACAGGAGCAACAGTCAAATTATCTGCAAGCAGCGTGCCTGTGCTTCTGAGTGCATCTCTGTGCTATCCAGCATGTTTTGTGCAGGAAAGCAGCAGAAGTGAGCAAATTCTATACCGTGTAAGGAAGTAAACAAAATAGTAGTTCTTCTACCAACGTACTGAGACATTTCAACAGGATTGGGCCCCCTAAAATACACACTGTATATAAGCTGCTTCCAGACCTCCAGTTTAAGACAGAATGCAAACAAAGGAGGAGAAAAAAATGAAGAATTATAATCCCTTGCATGCTATTAAATCCAGATTTATACAGAAGCTAACTGGTTTTAGATCCTGCAGTGACTGGTAGTTGCAGTACACAGCATGTGGACTGAAAAAGGTTAATTTTTTTCCTTTTGCCTGCCAAATAATTTCTCTGCTCCACCCTTGGTGTCCAACTTTCCTATCCCTGAGTCAGTGTCTGAAGTCAAAACAACCAGCTGGGCCTCACTGAACCTTTCACTGTGGGAAAGCTCAGCTCAAAATGGCTGCATTGTTTCTCTGTAATCTTATCTTGACTGTTTAATATCCTCAGCAATTCACAGAATTTTCAGGATTGTGTTTTGGCCCTATGGGAAATGCTGACCTAGATCATGTAAAGTTTTTGCTCTTATAAGAGAAAATATTATGAAAAAGTAAACTATCCATTTACTATCTTTGTTGATATAATTACCTACCACTTTTAGCAGAAAGATGCAGGATGTGCTACAAATACCCTTTTTTTCACAATAATTCCTTAAACAGAGTCTAAACTTCCTAGCATGAAAGACATGGTAGTGGAAATGGACCTGTTATGAAAGAATGTGCCATAGTACCTGTTATAAAGAATATGCCATATCTGCTAATGAAAAATAGTTTGTCCCAAGATTTTCAAACCCCCTTACAAAACTACTCATGGGTAAAACATGCAGTATCTATTACTGTCCAAATATTGTTATATAGGCCAAAAAAAAAAAAAAAAAAAAAAAAAAGAGATTAAGAAAGACTAAGTTTACAAGACAGGAAAAATATGAGAACAAGAAGAAACAAACTAATTTTGGGGATGCTGTTATGTTTTAGCAACACTTCCAAAATGTTCATTATTGAGGTACAGCAAACAAAAGGCCATGTTTGAAAAAAGACGTAGGAGTCTCACCAAATGCAAGGAAGTAGAAAATGTAGCGCTTCAGTATGAGTGGTGTGTTACATTTTGAAAGCTGGGAGGAAAGCTCTGGGAGTATTTGCTGTGTGTTGAGAAAACAGGCGTTCCTCCCTCTGAAGAGCCAATTTTTGTGGTACTAGCTAGTCTCACGGGTGCACTTCTTGGAGCAGGTGTCAAGGCAGGTCTTGTGGGCTGACCTCAGCTTTGGCAAGGAAAACTTGAGGAGAATCCTGTTAGTACAGTTTTATTCTCAGCTGTGAGCTGAAGGCCAGAAATCCTGCCTTTGGTGGTGAGGCTTTTTGCAGTCCGTTGCATGGTGAGGACCTGTTTGTGTACCTGCTGTACAAATTGCTCATGTCTGCTGGGGATGGCAGTGGTCAGGCAGGCTGGAAAGCGAAACCAAGGCTTTTCACAGCTCATGTGGAAGCTTGAGGGGTGCAAAGCCCTTAGGATTTGGTTGCTCTAAGCTATCTGATTTCCTCATTGAAGACTTGATGTTAATGCAGTATCTGTGATGATTGACTCATGAAGTAGGAAAATCACATTCTGAAGCAAGTCTGAAAAGCTCTGGTGCTTCTCAGTCATTACAAATGAATGAGTACTGCTGGTAAGTCTTAGAGAAGCCAGCTGTAGCCTTCTGCTGCTGGACCTGCTGAACAGCCTATGCTGTTTCATAGTCTTACTCCTGTGTATGGTCATTTTTAATTGATAAGAACTTTTTGTGTATGGGACATGTACACCTTCTGTATTGTACTCTGTATTGTACACCTTCTGTATTGTAACTTGTATTTAACAGTGCACACTTGTAATCTAGCCTTGGGGATAGGAGCTCGGGTCTTGAGATATCTCATGACTGGGTATTGTTTTGTGTGCTCAACTTGGAGAATTAGGCTATAAGCATCATTGATGCATAATGAATATACTTACGTATGTAAATTAGGTTCCTGCTGTTAAACATGTGTCTGTGAAGGAGCTGGTCCTCCCATTTAGGGTTTCCCCCCCCTAAGGGAAAGGAACCTATTTTAGAAAACATAGTTATCAGGATATATCCAGTTCAAGTTTTCACTATTACTTAGTGTGCATGAAAAACTGCCCCTGACTCATTCCTTTGCAATTCAATGTTTGCACATCTCTCTTCCCCAATACTTCTGAGGGGATCCCTCCTCACCAGCCACAAATTCAAAAGATCAACTGTGTTGCAATTGCATAAAAAAAGAATGTTGCAATTGCAACCACAGCAAATGATACCAAGGGATTTGTTGCTGATCTATACAAAGAATGTTAAAGCCCTTCTCGAGCTATTTGCTTTGGCGTTATCCATGGCACTGCCCTTGGGCACCGCATGAGGAACTTGCCGGCGCCATAGAGGCAATACTTGGGTTTTTGGCTTTCTTAGAAGCAGTCTGCCAGACATATCCCAGTGATTGTGCAACTGAGAATTCAAATAGATTAGACATGTGTTTTTTAGTGAAATTGGAAATGAGGAGATCAGTAAAGACAGATGCTGCATTATGCATAAAAATCTGCAACTTGGTTAGATTTGAGTTTCATATGACAGTAGATCCGCATGGTGGTCTTAATAGAAGAGAACTTTTCCTTTTATTGCCTTTTCCTACTTTTCCTGGTCTTTATACTGCAGTAGCCCTGACTCGCCTTACTATCCAAATCCAAGCAGGTCTCAGACCCTAATTCATACAAGGCCCTGTATTCATAACAAGGCTTTATCAGTTTGTGTAATCCTTAAATCAAAGTAGCCCACCATAAAAATTGCAGCAACAGGTAAACCTGTGGAATTTGTCTGCTGGCACAGCTGACACAAAGTCACAGCTCAAGGGCATGTTCCACCCTGTAGATGTGTGAGGTAACTGGGCTCTCTGATAGTATTAGGAAGGAAGTTGTGTGAGGACCTTTGGGCTATCATACTGCTGAAAGATATACTTGAGACCATTGCTTCTAGTCAAGGCAGATTTGTGTTTGTATTGCTTTGCAGCTTCTCACTTCTAAAAAAAACCCCTGTCTTTCCTAGTGCAAAGTTGCAGCCTGGTATAGAAATATTCACGTAGGTGTAGGCAAACATCCCTATCTTTTCAAAAAGTGCTGTATTTGTGATAGGCTGTGGTCCAGTCTTGAATAGCTACCTGAACTCCTGATATCAAAGCTGCAAGAGATGCACTCCCAAGTGAATCAGAAACATTATTTTTAAGCTAAATTATGCACAAATGTCCTTATATAGTTTATGATGATATTAAAACTTTACTCTATTTCTTTGTTAGTTGCACCAGGCAAGTTTGTGATGCCCTCAGCTGTAGTATAATCTGCTTGTATTCCTCACTGTGTTCATTTTTCTCACAAGTATGTTATTCTCATTCGAGTGAGTTTATACTTTTACTTATTTAGCTTTAGCCAGAAGTGTCAGCTCTTTCTACTTGAAGTCCCCAGTCATGCACTTCCACTGTTTTTCCTCAGACCAAATTATAAGCTTTGTAAACCTTATCACCTTCTACAGCAACAAAAACATGTTGTATTTTCCATTAAAATGTCTCAGGTGCCAAGCACAACCCAACTGGCAGTCTGAAGAAACTGTCTCCCAAAAAGGTTGGTGAATATGTGCAAACATGAGCTGTTTTTCTAAAGGCACTTGCCAGAGCCCTTCTGACACACCAAGCTTAGAAAAATATTTGGCATCAAGCCTTTCTTCCAGAATTTCTCCTTTTGCAGGCAGTGGAAAATGCCTTCTTTTCATGTATTCAGATCTTCTGGGTCAATGCGTAAGCAAAGCTTTCTATCTTTAGTTCAGCAATGGCTGGCAAACACACCCACTCTTTCAGTTTTTACTCACTATACCATTTCTTGTGTAGTTGGACCATTTCAGCTCCACAACTCTCCCTTAAAAGGATATTTTCTAGAGCAGGAGCTATAGGGTGCATGAGTTCTTTTGGCTTTTTTCTTTACCCTGGGGGAAGTAGGGTCCCCTGCATCACCAGCTTGTTACTCCTCCTGTGACAAGGAACTTACAGCATTGCTACAGCATTACATAACAGCAATTATATACCTCTGGATTAAAAAAACATATGCCATGTACTTTGAACACTCCTAGTCGAAAGAAAGCCAAGCAGATGTGAAGACTCAGGGAGATGAAGGAAGAAAGGAACTAAGGTTACTTCTTGTGCCACTAACCTATCACAACAATCTGACTCTATTCATGGATGTCTCTCTTCCCATGCAGCTTGCAGGTCTTCCTGTAGACTTCCTGAATTTCATCAGTTACTTCTTATACACTATATCCCACCACGTGGGCTTTCCCTGTATTGCAAAATGTGAATTTATGAAGTAAGCACTGTACAAATTCTGAAGATCACATAAGCTGGTAAATAGGGCAATAGAGCAAGCCAAGCTCATATGAAGGCTTCTTCAACTATGCTGTCCAGGCATATCTGCCACCAATTCTGAATTATAACAGAATATCACTTGGTTTTATGACTCTCTCATGACAAACAGTCTTGGTCTCTGCCCGAAGCCATTGACCCAGCATGAAGACTTTCAGAATAGACTGACCAGATAAAACCCGTTTAATACTTGTGACTTTTTGCTAGTTTCATCTCTTGCTACTCATATTTAAGTCATTACAGAAGTCATGATGAAAAACCCCACAGGTTTATTTCTGCAGAAGCCAGGGTGCAATATCAATAGTCTTTTATTGCTAAAATCTTTATGCAAAGCAACACCGTTCTAGCAGCTGATCACTGTTTTTTTTCCCCCATAATATCCTTATGCTGGCAGAAACAGATGACCAAGAAATGCAAAGAAAACATAAATTGGGGATTAAGTTCCAAAGAACAATTCCTTAAGCTGTTTATAACTCAAGCCACTCTGTAGTTATTGTAAATCATATATGGCCATATATTCTGCATGCACTGGAGGCAGTGTGATTCCATTTCAGTTAGCAGATCCTGAATATTGCCAGCATCAGTAGGGTCAAGTGATCCTGCAAATATTTAATCAAAATCCTTGATGTTGTAATTTTCCAGCTATTGCATAAATAGATCAAGGTCCAATGGCTTTGCTGCATCATTACCCAATTAAAAAACCAACAGCATTTTTCTGCGCAGAAGACAGATCTTCATACATAGTCATACCTGCTAATAAAGCTCCCTTGTCAATTAGGCTCTAAAGGATAAATTTAATTTTTTTTTTTTAATTGAATTGCTGAAGTTTCCCAGTCCTTAAATGCTCAATGCAAGGCTGGATGGAGGCCAGGTTTGCTAACATATGTTATGTTCCTCCACCACAGTGAGTTACTACACTGGCAGGTAGCAAAATAGTCTAATGTGGGCAAATCCTGGACGAACACTTATTCCATGAACCTAACTTCTGGGTAGCAGCAAAAATAATTACTCAGAGTTATTGCTATGTGCTCTGAGTGATAGTAAATTAATAAAAAGTGGAGTTTTGGCTTTTTTTTTTTTTTCTTTCACTTGTGGCTGATAATGAAGTGTAAAATGTCTTCCTGGAAGGTCTTTTCATAGCTGTAGAGAACCATAAGAGATTGTGAGATATGGGCCTTCCTGATTTACGCCTGCCTACAATTTCTACCAGCTGTTTGCCTAAAAACCTATAAGGATGGGAATTTCACAGACTCCTTTGGTAACCTGTGCTGGTGCTAAACTGTCCCTTTAACAACTGCCTGCTCTCTGATGCCCTGAAACAGGTTTGGCTCTTCAATTTGTTTGCTCTGCAGACATAGCAGGACACTGGTGACTCATCTTAAAGCATGCAGATAATACGTGCTTTTCAGGGAAGAACATGCTTGGATGAACAGTCTGCAAAACTGATGTTTCTTCCTTTTTTGATTAAACTGTTTGGCAAAAATAGGTATTAGCTTTGCTTTCCTGTTAAAAAAAACTGTTTAGGAGCTCTGTGGGAACTGGTCCCACCCAGCTTGCAACCCAGCTGCTTGTCAATGACTATAATTATCCATGGGCCAGCTTTTTTTTTCACAGCCCTGCAACTGTCCTCCCTTGTGTGCTTGTGCTGTCTTGCACACAGGTTGCAGCCAAGCTGCTTTGTCCCTCTCATGTGCCCAGACTCAGTGCCCATGACCTCTGCCCAGATGTGGCACCAGCTGTGCTCTCCTAAGGGTCTGCAGACCTTGGATAGGTATGGACAGGATAATCCTCCCAGGCAAACAGATTTCCCTGCAATTCTTAACAGAAACATAAAATAGAGCGTAACAGAAATATAGAGAATTTTTCTATGTGCCTGCCATTTTGTCTGGCCACAAACAGAGACTGCCTGTTTCACACAGCTTGGTTGGAGCCTGTGTTTCTCATCTGTTTCCCATAGTAGTTCCCTGTCAACTACCAGATCTTTAAAAAGAAAGTCACTTTTGTCCCTCTGTTTCAGTTTCAGAGGCCTTTTGTTGTGCCCTGAGTGTGGAAATGTGGATTTTTGGCTTGAAACTGGAAACTAAAAAAAAAAAAAAAAAACCAAAACCCAAAACAAACAAACAAAACCAAACCAAAAAAAAAAAAAACAAAAAAAAAAAAAACCAAAAAAAACCCCAACAAAAACAAAAAAAAAAAACCCACCACAAAAACCACAAACAAAACCTTGAAAGAACAACCCAAAAACTTTTCCAGCACAACTAAAGGATGTCTGTGATTTTTTTATATAGTCTTTATACATGGACTGTTATGTGACCATGCTTTACAGTGATTTTATTTTAGTAAGCTTACTTTTTTTTATATATGGAAGGGAGACCCAAAACTCTCAATAGGTTAAAATTCACTTAGATATTGTCACAATTGGCTTAAGTATAAATCAAGTTCCTGCAAAATGCCATTTTCTTTGGAGAGTTCTCTCTGTCAATGGCAGTTAAACAAGTAATAGACAAGACAAGTGCTTCCAATAAAATTGTTTGGGGATTCTCTCCATAGGCAATCTGAAATACTATGGGTTTGGGAATTTGGTGTTAATTCCTCTTAGAATAAGCACGATAAAACTGTGGGCCGTTTATCAAAGCGGGAATTTCCCTCAGTGCAAATACACTTCCAGTCATCTCCCAGACAAACTGAAAGCCACAGGAGAGAGTGAGCAGTGTAGTTGGTGGGCAGTACATATACCCCCAACATCCATAGGGATGGCCCAGGGTGAATGTGCCCCCTGGCACAGAGCAGGGTCACCCCCTGTGCCCCTGTGGGACTTTGTGGTGGCCTTTTGATCACCGCTACTGCAGCTTGATGTAAGAGTGGCTCACAGAGATGTGTATCTGCATTTGCCACACTTGCAGCACTTGCAGGCTGTGGCAGAGCGTGACGGGGCACATTGGACTGCTTGGAAAAAGGAGACATTTTGTACAAAATGGAGAGAATCAAGTCAAAGGGACTGTCTCCAGTGCAAATGGGTAGTGTAATGAGAGAGAAGGGAGTCACTTTTACTGAACAAGCAGCTGGGACAAGGGTGTGATGAAAGAGACTAATCCAAACCAGAGGCTTGTCTGGCAATCTTTGATCCTCCTCAGAGATCGGGTCTGTTTTCTCTGCAGATCCAAGCACCAAAGAGTTTTGTGTAAATAAAGAGCTGTTTCCATTTTTCTGGGGATCAGGAGACTGTGCAGTATTTGCAGGGAGAGAAACCACTAAAAACACTGATGGTAGTGTGTGTTTGTTTAATTTAGTTTTTCCCAGTGGGGTTACAATTTCCATTGTTTTGTGCTGCATTTAGGGTTTGTGATCTATGGCAGTTGTACAGTTTCACTCCAGCAGAGTTTTATTCAAGTATCAGATGGTACTTAATGGGTGTTTGAAATCCTAGAAGTATTTTTCCCCTATATCTCAAGTTGACATTGCCATGCATATGCTTTTCCTTTCTCTTCATGAACATTCTGATGATGTGGTATGATAGCATGTTCTGGTAATAGACTGGAATAATAAAACCACTTTTTTTTTTTCTTTCTCCTTTCTTTCTTAGAGCAATACTCCATTAGTAAAGATGGTGAGTTTATTCTTTACCTCAGTTGGTCCTTTCAGGCACTTATCTAATAATATAATCAGTTATTGGGTGACATTCCCTTCAGGCAAGTTATATGTTTGCCTTTCTAAATTTAAAGCTTGGTCAGTGAGCAGAAACTCTGGTAGGAATCCATCAGTCAGCAAGTTTGTTAAAGGTGTGATATTATCAGCAATTCAGCTTCATGATTTAACCTGTGCTGCAGTACCGTACAAGGAAAGTGAAGTAGCAGGGGAAGTGTGGCTGTTAGGGAGGATAAGAGTAGAGTGGAAAGCTTCCTCATTGTCAAACAAGTGGGAATTCCTTCTGAAAACATGGGATTACAGTGGATTTACAACCAGGGCATTGAGTTTTACTAAGATAGTATATCAAAGCTTTTTCTCCCCACTGTCTGCTGGTTGAGTGATGTTTGCCTCTTCTGTTTCAAATGAGAGGTTGGAGGTTGATGTAGGACATTGCTTGCCAAAGCTTGTAAAGTGACAGTGACTGCAGGGCCGAGGGCTAAAGGAAGGGGGCCATATGCACACTCTTTTTGTAGTGTGGAGTAAGAAGGGGCTCTGTTAGGAGAGCAGAGGCGTGGGAGGCACAGCACATGTAGGCAGGATCCTGCTCCTAGCTTCATACCTTTGTATCTGAGGATGTACTTATACCATGAGGCCTCATATTAAAGCTCTGTCTGTTTATATTGGTGTGGCACAGTGCTGAGGTAGTCATTCACCATCACCCATAAGGTAAACGGGGCTTGAGAGCACCCATTCTGACTAGAATTTATGGTGAGATCTTCATCATCAAGTCTGCACAAGGAGCTCCCTGCACTTTTCTGTTCTTTGGTTCCCAGGAGAGAATAGTCCTTTATATCCCACTGCTTAACTCTGGAAAGTTAAATTAAATGGACAATATAAAATCAAAAGACAAAATGACATTATTGCTAAGCTGTGCCTTTAATTTCAGATTTGCATGCTGTGGCAGATTGTGACTGCACTTTTGTCCAACAACTTAGATTTAGGAGGCTAAATAGTGGGTATGTGTCCAGGGGAGCAAGGAGCTAGAGGTCAATGGCATTGATGTCACATTCACTTTGTCTCTGTAAAAGAATTAATTAGGCTTCACACAGGCAGAAAAGTGAAGGGTGAATGAACTGGTGAATGAAACCAGAATGAAAGGCAACACATTTTGCATATTTACTCATGCTGCAAATCTGATTGAATAAAAGGCCACATTCTCTCCCCTTTGAACCTAAGAATGGCTTAGGGACTCAGAGCAGAGATTTGTCTATTCCAGTGTCTCATTTGTGATATGGGCTAATAGCAGAGCCCTGGGTAAAATGTTTAGAGCGCATACAATCTTACTTTTCTCAGTATACCCTTACAGTTTCTGTCAGTGTGCAGATGGGGTTTTTTCAGCCAGAGATTGTGTCCTCATCTCCATGCTGAATATTTTTTATGGAGTCTTTCAGGGCTCAGTCACTTCATTGAAAGAGCTGTCTTTGCTCTTGAGGATTGGGACACAGAAAGACTGTAGAAATACAAAATGACCAGTTTGCCATGAGCTGGTACTTACCAACTCTGTTTTGTGGAAATTAGTTTAACTTTTTTGGTGTTACTCATGACTCTCACTCTTCAGTGTTACTCATTTTTCCTACAGATGTAAGAAAACTGGGCCTTTTTAGTATATTGTTTAACAGGCAATGCCTGAACACACAGCAAAACCTTTAGATTTAGCATATGTGGTTCTATAGTCAGAAGCTATTAACCTCCACCTGTTAACAATATTTTTTTTCTCAGAAACTAATTTTAAATTAAAAGCTCCTGAAGATTGCCAGTGAAGTCTGTAATTGGTATGAAATGAGAATGAAGCACACTTTGCATCACTACCTAAATGGCAGCTTCTGATACTTCAGGTTCTTCTCCTGGCCAGGGATGCAATGTAAGCAAAAATCTGCGAAGGAAACAACTCTTTATATATATAACCAGAGTAGTGGATATGCACGTACAAGACCTTTTAACAGAAGCAGATTTGCTTAGTTCATTTACCCTTCCTAAACCAATTTTGGTGGCATACTCAATTCCATCAAGCCAAATACAGGGAGAACCAATGTTTTATATTCCTTAATTATGAAAACTTTCATTTTGGCTGTATGTTATACATAGTTATGTGTGTGCCCAGGAAAAAAAAAAATCAGATAATGCACCCAAGACCTTTCCTCTCCACCACCCCACCCCCCATCCCCACCCCCTTATGGGTCTTTTCCAGTTGACTCTTCAGGTGACTCTAAGGGGACTACTTGTAAACTGTCATTATTATGGCACATGAGCACATTCCTAGATATTTCCTTTCAAATCAGGTTGCATGATTAGATTCCAGTAAAAATCCTCAGCCTCTGTATTAGCATAAGTTCTGGTCAGGTTTGAAATATAATTTGGTCCTTTGTAGAAAAGCAGACTTTTCAGAAGAAATGAAATATGCTATGAATATGCTATGAAAATCAAATTATTTAGACTCACTATTTTAGTAAATCACAAAAAATTGGCAGTATTCTCTCTTTGGTAATCCTTTCTTGGAAAAAAGTAAGCGTCTTAACAAATCTCAGTAGTCATGGATGGAAATTCATCAACGGCAACAGTGTTATTGACCTTTCCAAAGTGCTAGATTTAATTAGAGATTCATTAATACAACTGTGTATAGATTATTCAAGTCAGCTCTTTTCCATGTTTATGTGGAGGAGATTCCCAGCTCCTTTTAGGCTTGACTGGTTGTTCACTGTAAAGGACATGTTTGCACTTCTGTCTGCAGTGTGCAGTGGAAATGCACTGAGCCCACTCAGACACTGGGATCAATTTAAGTGTAGCAGTGTGGAGATGAGTAGAGGGCTTACCGTCTGCTTACCCAGCCTTTTTGGCAGGCTGGTCTGCAGCTTGACCCTGCCTAGCATGTGAGCAAGCTTGCATAAAGCCAGCTCAGCCATCTCTACACTGCCCTGCAGTTGTAGTGCAGACACGCAATGCAGCGGTTGAGTGGTGGTGCCTGGTCCTTTGCTTATGTGCTCGTTCAATCAGCCCACTGAGGGAGCACCTTGCACCAAAGAAAACATAAGTTTTTCCTGTGTACTTGTCTGCTTTCTTCCATGCTTTCAGTGTCATGCTACAAGCAGTTGTAGTTTTCTCCAGCTATGTTATTAGAGCAGTGCAGCTATGGAAACATGACTACAACATTTAGTAAGTCTTGGTAGCTTCAGTCTACCATGGTGGACTTTTTCCATGTGAACGGGAGTGTGGAGTTGCAATCATGGAAGAATACCTGATGTTACACCAAACGGAGGTATTCAAACCCTTAGTTGCATTAACATACTTATTATGAGCACTTACCTATGAAATTGCTTATGGTACCTTTTCAGCATGTTTTTCCCCTTAGTAACACTATCTGAAGCTGTAGGAATGCATATATTTTTCATACTTAAAAATACTGGCTGGAGCCATACACCCATGCACCTTAATGTCTACAGATTAATATTTTCACAGAGGTTTATTTAATTCTACAGATACAAAAACATAATATGTTAAGGGCTACCAAAACTGATAAAGTACTTTAAATAAAATGCTTTTGTTCAATTATTTCTTTCATATTTTCAAAACACAGCTCTGGTGCTTTGACAGACATTTTCTTGCTACTGAAAATCTTCATGTGTCCATGTTTTAGAGACTGTATAAATGTATACAAAGGTACTTACTGATGTATATATAATGCTCAGAATGGTAATGAAGAAGTAAATTTGACATCTTGTTCCCCAGAAGACCATACTCTTAAAAGTTCTAGGATGTAAGTTCAAAAATCCTCAGAAGTTTCTCACCACAATTTGTGGCAAGTCAACTGTGTTGTATATACAGTGTAGATCCCTGTGAGCCATTCAGCCTCCCTGGATTCTCTTTAAACACTATGAAACACTAATTTAGATCTTCCCAGATTCTTTCTTGAAGGCTTTGATTAGTGAATTAATTAAATCTGTTGATATTTGGAATATCATTTTTCAGAAGGGATATTAGGAGGGATATCCATTAGGGAGGGTATTGTATTTCTGAAATAAGTTACCCAGAGAGGTGCTGAAATCTGCTCACTTGAAACTTTTCGAGGCTTGGCCAAGTCTTGTCTCTGCTGAAATACTGCCTTTCTTTCCGCTGGTGTTTTCTATTTTTCTATGCAAAATACTCTGCTTTTCTCTTGATGAATATACTGTAATTTTTGATATTTCATGTAGTTTAAGACCAGACTTCACCAGAGTAAAAATTTAGTCTAATCATCTGCATTACACAGACTACAGAATTTTACCATGATTTCCTGCTGAAAGCTGTCTTGTAGTCAACTGACAGTGTGCACTGTAATGAAGAAATTCAGTCTTTCTTTGAGAGTTTTGTGTGGTAGTGCATATTCTAGTAATGTGGATGGTTGACCCACTAAAGGATTATGCTTACAGCTGCTAATCTGAAGTTTGTCACCAGAATTTTTCAACTTTCATTCATTGGTTTCTTTAGTAGCTGATAAAATCTTCTTCTGCAATGTTTACAGTCCAAGTTAAAACATTGTTTAGTATATTTAATTCCATTAATTCCTATTTGTAGGAATCCCCCTTTTTTTAATTTTTTTTTCTCTGTATGACTTTAAGGTGGGTACAAGATCCAGAACTCTGTTATGATTTGTATTGATGCAAGTCTGCAGAAGGTTAGTTAAGGGACATTGCTTCTGTCTACTGCTGTGTTATGAAGCAGTAAAGCAGAATTCTTGAACAAGTATTTACATACATATGTATTTTAAAATGCTGTGGCCTCAGAAGGGACTTTAGGGTACATTCTTTGGAAAAAGATCATCAGTGTAGCTCAGTCTCTACTCACATTGAGCAAAATTAAATTGTACGCCTCATCTATTGACATCCCCGTTTTTAGACTAAAAATCTCTTCATAGCAGAGAGCATGATTCTCATTTCCTAATGAAATCACTTTCTGCTCCTTCAGGTGCTATCAGATAGATAAGAGGTGCAGTTTGCAGAGAAAAAAATCTTCTGAAAACAATTACAGAATCACAGAATAGTCTGAGTTGGAAGGGACCCAGAAGGATCATTGAGCTCAACTCTTAAGTGAATAGTCCATACAAGGATCAAACCCATGACCTTGGCTTTGTTAGCACTGTGCTCCAACCAAGCTAATCTCAGACCAATTGTTGGTTACTATAGATTAGTAAAAGTGTGTAGTAAAAGTAGCAGGTGAGAAAGCATTCCAGAATTAAAACTGTATTTTTTTCATTCCAAGTTTCCTCAACCCACTCAAAGTGAGAATCTATTTGTAGCCTTTCCTAATCTGCCTGGATTGAAATGTGTGTAAACATAATTCCTGGTGTGATTCCAATGGTATTGCCAAACATTACCCTTTTGAGGACTACCATGGTCATATTGTTGAGGATATCATCTCATGCATTGGTTCACTGAACATGTAATCTACAGCATGGGTCAAACCCAAGGCTGCGTTACTGGAGCTTTTCAAGATCCCACAAACCAAAACAAACACTTAGACTGACAGGAATCAGCTGTGCTGTGAAAAATACTGTAATGCTGGGGAGGGGTAAGGACAAATCCGGACATGGATGTGATACCTTCAGTGGGGGGGTGGGAGTTACACACCAGTGTTGTGTTGCTGTATCATGATGGAAAAATGAAAGCTCAATGATTTGTTTTTTCATTGGTTAAGTGTACTATCATTTGGTACCCTGATGGAGAGCTTTCTGCAGGGAAGGGTTGAGCCCTGTGAAACCTCAAAGCAATTTCTTTCCATTGTGGGCAGCTCACTTAAGTTCTTATTAAACTCAGCTTTTTCTAATTTTGAAATTCACGTCCAGACATTTGCTTTTGCTCCAAACACAATATTAGCTGTAGATGTTTGTCTGTGTGGTGTGGGTTGTTTCATTGTTGTTGTTTGGTTATCCTTTTCTACTGACAGGTATCAATTAAATATTTTTATCCTTCTTTAGCTGTAAAATAGCTTGCTAATATCAGACTAATGTTCTTGAAGTCAGGGTTTAATTGAGGTTTACTAGTGAAAAAGACATATATTTAGGTACATTGGAAGTAATGTGTTCTTTTTGTAACTTTTGTTTACATGCAATGACCCATAAGCTGTATAAGTCTTCTGGCACTGAAGACAAATTTAGTTGAAGCAAATTAATTTCAGTATTATTTCTTAATCCACCAGAACATGCTTCCCTTTTCCTAGAGTAAAACTCTTTTCAAGTCAGTTGCTTGAAATGTTTGAAGTGACGAACTGCAGATAGTAAACTGAGCATTTGTTTGAGTTCATGCCTGTTACAGTAGTGTTCTGGAAAGTGTTTGTGCTTAGGCTTTTAATAAACTCCCTCTAGAGATCAATTAACCATGATTTGTCTAGTTACTATGGATAAGAGCTTTTGGGGGGTTGTTGTTGAAATGTTTTGTTAAAGTGAAAGAGTCTTGAATGTTTTTATTCAGGCAGAATAAAAAGCGAATGGGAAGCAGAACACAGAACCTCCAAGGAAAAACTATAATTGAAATGGTAAAAGGACTCTGCAACATTGCCAGATCTTGTAGAACAATTTTGTCTGTGTGTTTTAGGCTTGTTCACAGGTAGCCCAGAATGTAGGTCAGCAGGGGAAGATGTGTAAGGAGGAGGATAAGCAGCGATAATACTCTTGATAAAGTTTTCTCACTATTAGGTTTCAGTATAATCAAAACCAGTTTAGCATTTGAGGAAAAGCACCATGAAATGGAGTAATGGAATTAGCTTTCATGTTTTTCCAGGAACCTAAACCACATTTCCTGTCACAACTGTATATTATTAATACAAGGCATTTGCTAAGTTGGAGCAGCCCTAAAATGTGCACACATGTAATACGTCTGGTGCAAATAATTGTTTTTTTGACATTTGCAATAAAAAAACTAAAGCAAGATGCTGCCTCAACCCATCATAAAAAAGAGTATGATTTGGAACACTGCAAGTTTTCAGCACGGTCTCACAGACAGATAATATAATTCTGTTAATTTTGCTCTTGCAAGACTGTTACTGCCTGCATTTTTATGTCTTGCTTCCTTTTCATTTTGTATCCTGTGGTTGCAGCAATTAGTTTCCAGTCACAGTGGGAAATGAGCAGCTATCTCAAAACTCCCTCTGTTTCCCAGCCCCCTATCATTTAGAACTGGGTGTAGAAAGTTGTTTATTGTCTGATTTTTGGGGTGGTGGTGATGACACGTGTCATCTTTTCTCATGTCATAACCAGTCTCCACAGGCTTAAGGCAAAGGGCACAAAATCTGCTAATGAAATGGGATCATCTCAGGAATATAATGTCCAGAATATGATCTCCCAGGAGACTAATGCCCTATGCAGAGATTTTTCCACATCAATACCCATTCTGAAAAAAATCTATTACTACATTTTACTGCATTTCCTTATAGATTGCTTCAACATATACTAAGAATGACTGAGACTTCTTTGAGAGCCAGTAAAGCCTTCCTAGAAGTCTGGCACCAAGTCCTGGATGGTGAATCATGACAAGACGACTCAGAAATTCTTGTGTAGTTTCTCTAGCCCTTTCCCAAAGGCCTGTGTGGAAAGGCTCTGGATGGTGTCACAGGTTATCTGTCCCTTTGTGCTTCTCCTGTCACATTAGTCTTTAGTATGTGCAACAGTGGGAGAGCATACGTGAAATCCCACTTGGTTACATTAGATGGCTTCCCAGAGGCCTTGCAGATCAGCATAAACTTCAGCCAAATGTGGCTGTAAGCTGAGATAACCTGAGAGCTCTGACATGGTGATCCGTTCCCTTGCACAGCTTGTCAGCTGGCTTTCCAGCCCTCGTGTCCCTTCCTGCTATAAAAAGGGGATTCAGGAAGGATTCTTTTTGATAGATTCTCAGATAAAAATAAAGTGCAAACGCAGCAATATTATATCTGAGAACTGTTTATTGATAGAGGGTAAGTGTTCCTACTGGTGCCATTTTTCTGACACCAACCCAAACTTCTTTCTCTCATGCTTGTGGTGCCAGTGGTGCTTGACCACCTTAGCCTTGGTCTTTTCTCAGTCCCTTCTAAACAGCTCCAACCATTTCCACAAATTGTGCCAAGAAAAAAGTCCCTCCAGCACTTTAAAGGAATTGTTCTTTGTGAAAAATGAAAACATACTAAAACAATGTACTAGTCTGAAAGCAAACCAGTGTGAGATCCCAAGTCAGAACTATAATTTAACAGGAAGGTTAAGATAAAGGCAATAACACAGAAACACTGGCTTAAACTGACATAGTCAGGATACAACCTGACACACAGGTGGTCAGGGTGGTGGTAGCAGTCTAATTAAATGGTGGCTGCAGTCCTGTGGAAATTATAGATGTGGTTGTGTTGAAGCAGTGATCCCACAGAAAGGTCTGTCTTCCTCTGAAGGTCCAGTGGTGGTTACGTAACTCTTGTCCTCTGAGAGCCTGGTAGGAAAGGCTGCTTGTGGTGTTCCAAACGTCAGATTATGTCCAGGTAGGAATGGTTTGTTTCTTCCCCTGGGCTAAGCATTTCACAATGGGATGATGTAATTTTATGAGTCATGCAGTGAGATTCAATGGCCCATAGCAGAAGATAGCCCCCAGAGGGGATCCCCTCATCAGGGATGAATCCATGGAAGAGATAAAGAACACCACCCCATCTGTTTTAACAACTTATGAAGATGGTGATAGAACACATACTTTTGGTTACATCGTACATTGTAACCTAAGACAAACAAGCAGTTTGCGAAGCCTCTCTTCTGCCCTTTTAATTATTGAGCTTCGTCTTTTTTCATCCTTGGTCTGTTGTGATCCCTTGGATGTGTTATACCTAATTTAGGGATTCTGAGATTAAAAGGACAAAAGTCTTAGCTAGTTCATGTCTGCAGTGCTTTGCAGGTTTACACCAGGGAGCATCTGAATTTGATTGTGCTAAAAACCCTTTTACAGTGTAATCAAGTGACAGCTCATATGTGAGGGAGTAACTTGCCACTCCAGCTGTACAGCTGGTTTGAATCCGGAATATTTTGGCTGTAAAATAACAATAATATTTTATAACCTTTTTTTTAGAAGCTGATTGGAGGATCTGAAAGCCAGGCTGGGTGTTTTAAGGCTGGGACATCTACCAGGATAAAGATTTTGCCATTAGGGTTAATTAATAATTTCCTTGGACGATTAACTAAAACCAAATCCTGCTCATCCAGTTCAGATGGTGTAAAAAGAAAATATTGTTTGGAACTTACTCTCCAATGGGGCTAATTATTCTTTATATTTCACCCATCACATTATAATCCTTTTAAGAGAAAAGAAAGAATAAATGTTCTCATTAAATTCTGAAAAAGGCGTTTTTTTTCTGACAAGTTGCTCTTCCTTTGAAGAGGCTAATATCCAATGATGGAAATTCTAAAGAATAAATAAAAAAGCTTAGTACAGAATGATTTACTTAAAATACACTGTCAAAGAGCTTTTCATAATAACTGAAAAAATTCAAAATGTTTGTGATGAAAACACTATTGAAATTGCAACCTGCTTGCTCACTTGGTGGTATTTTCATGTTCTTACTTAATGAACACACTCTGAATTTTATTATTGTAAGGCTGCCTGGGAGAGCTGGGCTGGTAGCATTGACTCTTTCCTCAAAGACAGAAGTCTCAGTTGAGCAAATCAGTTCTATACAGCAGTGAAATTAGAAAAACTTGAGTATGCTCTCAAGTTCTATTAATTCAAATTATTTTCTAGCCTGGAGACTAAAGGGTTCCTAGTAGCTACCATACTTTTACTCTCATTTTTTTGCAGTAGGACCAGATATTTTGGGCATAGTGCCTTTGTGTCAGGGTGAAATTGGATGTGAAACCTCTCCTCAGTAGCTGTGTACACACAGTTCTGGTTCCCCTGTGAGAGCAGTGTGTGTTGATATCCATGGGAGAATGGAGCTTGGATATATGAGAGTTACCTCTTATACAGGACAGAGCAAAGTCTAACACCTTCAAAACCAAATTGTTCTGGTACCATGCCAATTCAAGCATGAACTCCCTTAGAAGGTAGACATGGCCAAATGAGGGTTGTGTGGACCATTATGAACCTGGACTTTTTCTCTCCAAGAGTAACTTCATCATTCCTGCAACACCATCATACAAGTGTTTCTGATGAAATGTACCACTTGGCTGCCAGGTGAAGAAATACTTTCTCCTTAGTTAAGGCCTGTCTATCCAGATGAAGAAAAGCTGATCCATACTTAGTAGATCTATTTATATGTATGAAACACTGTAATTTAGAGCTGTATGATGATCCTGTCTGAACACATAGAAAAAACTTCCCTCTGATAACTAGAAAAATCTTAGTTGAGAAATAATTAATCTGGAGAAGTATAATTTGAAGCAGAGAATAGTTATGTTCTTTGCCTGCTTGCCTGCCAGTGTTACTGAGGGGCAGAAAATGTTTCCAGAGAAGTTCATGTCCAGTTTTGGTGGTACTGTGGTTATAGACTTGTAACAGTTATATGAGGACAGGTGTAAGACTAAAAGGTGATTGTACCAGTTTGACTGAAGTCCCCTGAACATGTCCATGTTTTAAACAAGCTTCCTCACCCTGTGCCACAGCTCAGGATGCTCTCCCTTAGCTGTAGCATTTTTCTGTAGCTCATTCTACTCCCAGCCTTGCAGTTTGTCTCTGTGGGTACCAGGTCTGGATCCACAGACTGTTGCTGTGTCTTCTGTGAGTTCTACATTACAGATAGTCTTCTCCCTCAAAACAGGAACCATTGCTTTTCTTTTTCATCTTTTTCATCTTTTTCAGCCTTTTCAGGCTGACTTACTTTTCATATAATTTTCTAATACAGCTACTATCTGGTGTTGGAAAGATACCACTAGGCTAGAAAAGTTATTGTAAGGGCATAATGGCAGGTACCATGATTCCTCATTGTGCAATTTTGAATCCAGTCCAGCCCTGGTGATGGGGATCTTGACAGCAGAGACAAGCTGCCATTAGGGTTAGGGGTCAGAGAGCTGCAGAGACACTGCAGGGACACTGTCCCTTGCAAAAGGCATTGCAAGGGTGTCACAGCAGGGTGCCAACATTGCTGTCTCTTCACTTCTTAATCTGGGCCATCTATGGATATGAGGACCTCTGCCACAGTGCCAAGCTGTCATTTGGGTTAGGACTGAGAGAGTAAAAGAGCCTACAGCTCCAGGCACAGTGCAGCTGGAAATGGCATGCCAAGGCAATGCAGGCAAGGCCCCAGCTTTGCTGCTCTGACATAATTCTAATCTGAACCACCCATGGTGTTGTGGACCACAGTCCCAGTGATAAGATGCCACCAGGCTTAGAGATAGGGTTGAGAGAGGAACAGAGCCTAGAGCTCCAGGGACACTGGGGCTGGAAAACACGTGCCAACAGAATCATGGCAGGGTCACAACATTGCTGCCCCCAGACATTTAAGATTAAGCCCATGCAAGCGGATGGGCACATAAGTTGCAGGCCCAAGCTTGATTACCAGTTAGGGCGAAAAAAACAAAAATTCTGAAAAGAAGTGAAAACAAATGGAATGGAATGAAGTAAAGAGCAGTGAAATAAACTGAAACTTAATGAAATGATACTCATTGTAATATGCAGATTTCGTTTCATGAAGTGTTGAGATTTCACTTCATGAAAGGAAATGAAATGAGAAATCATGGAATGAAAGAGAAAGAAAGGAAATATAATGAAAGGAAGTGAAATTGAAAACTATAAAATTACTTATGAAAAGGAAAATTACTGAAATGAAATAGAATGAAGTGAAATGCAGTGAAAGGAGCTGAAAAGTAATGAAATTATACTCATTAAAATCTTGAGATTTCATTCCCCTTCATAAAATGAAGCATTTTCATTTCATGAAAGGAAATTACACACTGAGATTTCAATTTTCTAATAATTTCAAAAAGTATATTATTTTACAAACTTTTCTTTCATTTTTCTGCACTTCATTTTATTCCAATCCATTCTTAATTTCATGAAAAGAAATGAAATCTTGTGAATTCAATGAGAATAAATTGGCCAAGGTTTGATTCATTTCCCTGCATTTCATGTCATCCCATTGGCTTTTTATTGTTTTCAAATTGGTGCAGAATTTTTTTTTTAGTGATTTCAACTCATCAATTTTGATCCTTTTAACTGCATCTCATTCGACCATATCCTTTGGTTGTAGTCCCTCCATTTGCAAATTTTCTTTTCTTTTTCAATTGCATCTTACTTGATCATATCTCCTTCCAAGCATGTTTGTTTCCGTTTTTTTTTTTTCCTGATTTCAAGATTTCATTTCCTTTCATGAAATGAAGCATTTCTTTTCATGAAAAGAAATGAAATCTTGCGAATTCAACGATGATCAATTGGGCAAGGTTTGGTCCATTTCCCTGCACTTCGTGTCATCCCACTGCATTTTTACTGTTTTCACTTGAGTGCAGAATTTTTTTTAAGCATTTCAATTCATCTGTTTCTTCTCCTGTCTTTTTGATAGACTTTTCCCCTGATTTCAGTAAGTATAGTTCTGGCAAGTTTTGGTCCTTTTCACTGCATCTCATATCATTAACTCCCTTGAATTCTCGCATAACTTTGGATCAGTTCTAAGGGATATTGTGAGAAAAAAAACCAACACACCTTTGTGTTTAATAGCTGAGTACTTAGAAACTTAGACTCAAACACGATGAGCTATCATTCTGACACAATTAAGGTACTACAGTTAAACGTCACTCCAGGTATGGCCCCCATATGCAAGTGGTCTCTGCATCCATGGTGAGAATAAGGATGTCAAACCTCTCTTACAACAGTCATTTTGTGGGAGGGAAAAAATGTTATCAGTGAAGAAATCCCTTAAAAGGCTCTGAGCAGGAGTTGTGGTTGTCAGGGCTTTAGTTAAGAAAAGCAGGTAGTGTATTGATGAGGATGCCCCTGAGATGTTCAGCAACACTGAGCTGCTTAGTTACAATAGTGCAGTAATTTACTGTACTTTTTCCAAAAGCAATTTTATGAATTCCTTATTAAAAGAGTGAAGTGAATTTTCCAGCCTCAGAGCATGAAGCAGGTTCTCAAAGTTATAAGGGACTCATTAAGTGTGCACAGAAACAATTACTTTGTGAATTGTAAGGCTCTCTATATAAACACTATCTACACAAATATTGCTAAAGGTGATGAGGAAAAAAAATGATTGGCACTTCACAACAAGCCCATTTCGGGGCTGGGAGTCAGAGGAGAGAGGAGCCTGTGAAGATGGGACTCTGTAATGCTGCCAGCTTAGTGTAATGTCTGCTTTTCATTAAGCCAAGCCAAACAAGACAAAAAGGGTAAACTTGCACATTGTCTCCCTAGAGTCCATAACTCTGGGCTTGAGAGCTCCAGACAGAGGGTTCACATTAACCTCAGTTGTGTTCTATTTAACTTGGCTATTGGAAAACACACTTAGCTCTCTTTGTACATACCATACCTTTCATATATTCAAATCTTCCAGTTTTAATACTGCTGGTTTGCTACATGAAGATTTCTTGTCATACTGGTGATTTCTCCAAAATATACATAGCTTAGCCTCCTATCTGCTGCTGAACTTCTAACTTGCAAACTCTCAGTGGGTGCTGATTGTGCCCCATCATTCAGATGCTGCATGCAGGAGGCATTGCTGCATGATTTCCAGAGGGTGAATGAAAACAAGAGCCTTGAGTCAATGCTGTGAGATCTCAGCCTGAGAGAGAAAGCTCTAGAGCATGTAATCCCCATGGGGACTTTATATTAAAAAATAAAACCAGTGAGAAGCCCTATGCTTTAGCCTGCTTGAGAAATCCACTGCTGGGTTAATATATACTCATTTTGATTTCTTAACCCGATGTGAAACCAATGACAATTGCAAAAAATAGTTTCCTTAAAAGTATATTTGTTTCATTTTCCCAGCTGCAAAATGCCTATTTTTCCCACTTCATTGCCTTTTACACACCCCACCTTGCTTTTTCTCCATGGCCATGATGAGGGTCTAGAAATAACTAGGCTCTACTCAGCCTTGTAAAGCCTCTTCTGGAGTGCTGTGTCCAGTTCTTGGTGCCTCAGTACAAGAGAGACATGGAGCTACAGGAGTGGGGCTAGAGGAGGGCAACTAAGATCATTAAGGGACAGGAGCATCGCTTATGAAGAAGGGCTGAAGGAACTGGCTCTGTTAGCCTTAGGAAGAGAAGGCCAAGAGGGGGCCTCATCAATGTCTGTCAGTGTCTGGAGTGGGGGTGTCAAGAAGATGGACCAGGTTCTGCTCAGTGGTGCTGGGCAATAGGAGGACAATGTGCAGAAACTGATGCACAGGAAGTTCCACTTAAATATGAAGAAGAATTTCTTTACTGTGCAGGTGACAAAGCACTGGAACAGATTGTCCAGAGAGGTTGTCCAGATGGAGTTACCCTTACTGTAGATATTCAAGAGCTGCCTGCATTCAATCCTGTGTAATGTGCTCTGGGATGACCCTGCTTGAGCAGGGAGGTTGGACCAGCACTGTGGTGCCTTCCAATCTCACTCATTCTGTGATTACATAATAAAGAGTTTTGTAAAAGCTCATCTTGCATAGAAAGGCAAAAGCAAGGGTCTCTTTCAAAGGCCTCCTGTTAATTCTGTCCTTTTTCATTCTGGATTTTTTTTCTTAAGTTCCTGATAACCACATCTCAACTTATCGCATAAGATATGGAGACTTAGACCATATGGCATTTGAACTTTACAGTCAAAACATAACCCTTTCAACTCAGGTGCTATGCCAGCTTCAGCAGTGACAGAAGTTAAAAAAGGGGACATGAACATCTACTAGGGACAGACTCTCTGCTAGTGATGCTTGACCCAATCTGCAAGATGTCTGATTCTCTGTTCATGGAGACAGGGGGGAGGACACTCTGCAGCCATTCTGGAAATGAGTAAGCACAGTGCAAACCTTCCAACGGAAGTGATGCTCCTAATTTGTACCAAGAAAACATCTCTACCATCACAAATCATCATTCTGCCTAAGGCTGATTGTTAATTTTGGCCTCAGAGAAAGCTGCCACATTTACACAGGGTAACACTGCTTTCTACACAGAGGGCACATGCTTTGAAGAGGCTGCTAGGCCTGTATAGCTGCTGAGACACAGGGCAAGAGACACATAATGCCTGTTACCTCATTACTGCTCAAATGACAAATAGAACTTCCTGCTGCCATTTTTCTACAGTTTTTGCTCCCAGATTCCACTGCTATCTGTCAGTGACTATAGGAGTAGTAGAACTTGCTTTTCATTCATGCCATCTAAAACCATGAGGGCCATGTCAATGTGTAAGTATTTGTGCTAGTGATTTTCAGCAGCTTAGTTTACAGCTACTCTTGCAAACTCGTTCACTGAGACTTCTCATGTTGTATTATATAAAATTGCATGAATAAGGGTGGGAAAAATAATCATCTAATGTAGAATTACAGACAGTGAGGTCTTCCAGCTGGGGCTGTTGTCAAGTTTGTCAGTGTTCCTGCTCACTGGGCTTGGTAGTGACTCTTGTGAAAGGGTAACTGATCACCTGGTCCATACAGGGCTTTTGAATGTCACCACGTAACGAGTGATAAAGATGTCCTTTTCAGAGTAACCTGATGTAAAATCTGTACCTTGTTGTACCTATTCCCTTTTTGCAGCTGGCATACTGCTGGTGTTATGCAGCCATCTAGAGGGCCTGGTATCTGTGCCAGAGATAACCTCTTTTTTTGGTGTTTTTTTTTTTCTTTTTTCTTTTTTTTTTTTTTTTTGCTGGGGGGAGTGGCGGGGAAAGTAGTAATTAACCTGATGAGGAAAAAAGATTGGGAGAGCACTGTCAGCAGAGAATAGCATCTGGGCATCATAGAGGAGAACATCCCTAACCCTGAAATTTTACAGCAGTTCCACAGATTAAATGCAATTCATAAATCTAGGGGTTATCACAATTGACACTATAAACTGAAGGTGAGTCATTCTCTGGCAAAGAGAGGCAGAAAGAAAAAATAGAGGAAAAGGCAAAAATAATTCAAGACTATCATAGGCTCTAATGGACAAATGCAATTATTGGAGATATTAGGAGATTTGTGTCTGATTCAGATAGGGAAGACAGTTCCTTGTACTGATGAGACTGATAACTGGACCAGAGTGGCTGGAAAATAGCCCAGTGGAGAAGGATCTAGGGGTGCTGGTTGAGAGCCAGCTGAACATGAGCCAGTGTGTGGCCAGGTGGTCAAGAGGGCCAATGGCATTCTAGCTTGTACCAGCAATAGTGTGGCCAGCAGGACTAGGGCAGAGATTGTCCTGCAATGGGCAATGGTGAGGCCACACCATGAGTGCTGTGTCCAGTTCTTAGCCTCTCACTACAAGTAAAATGTTGAGGCACTGGAGCATGTTCAGAGAAGGGCAATGGAGGTTGTGAAAAGTCTGGAGAATGAGTCTTGTGAGGAGCAGCAGAGGGAGGTGGGGATGTCTACCCTGGAAAGATGATGCTCAAGGGGACCGTATCACCCTCGTCAACTGCCTGAAAGGAGGGTGTAGCCAGGTAGTGGTCAGTCTCTTCTCCCAGGCAACTCTTGACAGGACAAGAGGACATAGCCTCAAGCTCCACCAGGGGAGCTTCAGGTTGGACATTGGGAAGAATTTCGTCATGAAAAGGGTAGTTAAGCATTAGAACTGGCTGCCCAGGGAGCTGGTGGAGCCACCCTTCCTGGAAGTGTTGAAGAAATGACTGGTTGTGGCACTTACCACTGTGGTTTAGTTGACATGGTGGTTTTCAGTCAAAGGTTGGACTTGATGATCTTGGAGGTTTTTTCCAGCCTTAGTGATTCTGTGATTCTTTGATTCTATGCCTTCACCTGGAGTATCAGATAGAAGTCTGGCTTTCAAAGATCCAGAAACAGGAATTTGAGGATGCAGTCAGGTGATCAGGGGAACAGAAATATTATTTTATAAGAGGAACTTAAAGATCTAGCAAGAAAATATCCAATAGGATATTAAATATTTTCCCCCATTAAAATATAAAATATGACACCGCTGATCTCAGCAACAGAGAGGGTTAAAAGTCACTTAGTGCAAGATCAGATGAGCGTAGATTGGGGTTGGAAAGTCAGTGTACTTTTAACTCTAGGAACAGTGAGGTTCATTAGTCATGTCTGCAGTACCAGGAGGAAGAAGCCCTTGCTAAAATGCAGGTTGATCCAGGAGGGAGTTGTCACCACCAGCATTTCCAGCCTCATGCTCTTGCTTTAGTGGTGCAGTTCAGACCTGCTAATTTATCAGATTGTGTTGTGATAGTGGTAAAAACAGTGTCCCAGCTTCACTGTGCCTTGTACTCTGGTGAAAGTGGGAAAGAAGGCTGTGAAAGGCCAGTATGGACACCCTGTAGCGGTGTGTGCAGGCTGTAGGTGTGTGTGAACCCTGTGTATGTACACCCTGTAATTGTATGCACACCCTATAAGTGTATTTACACCTTGTAGTTGTATGCACACCCTGTGGGTGTATGCACACTGCGTCTATGTAGTTACACTCTATAAGTGTATTTACACCCTGTAGCTGTGTATTTACACCCTGTGGGTGTATTTACACTCTGTAGCTGTGTATTTACATCCTGTAGTTGTGTATTTACACCTTGTGGGTGTATACACACCCCGTAGCTGTGCATTTACACCCTGCAGCTTTGTATTTACACCCTGTAGTTGTGTATTTAAACCCTGTAAGTGTATTTACACCCTGTGGGTGTATGCACACCCCGTAGCTGTGTATTTACACCCTGTAGTTGTGTATTTACACCCCGTGGCCGTACGCACACCCTCTACCTGCTCACGCAGGCTCTGTAGCGGTGCACACCCGTGGGCGAGCGGGCTGCAGCGCCGCCCAGCGTTCGGCCAGGGGCGCGCAGCGCCGGGAGCTCCGCCCCGCTCCCGCCCCTGCCCTCCCTCCGCGGGGCGGCCACCGGGCAGGACCGGGCGCGGGGCCGCTCGAGTGGCGGGAGCGGCCGGGCGCGGGGCCGCCTACTCGCCTGCGGGTGTGGAACCTCCGGCCAGCCCGCCCGAGGCCGCGGCTGCCGCTCCTTCCTCTCCCGGCGGCACAGCCCTCCTCAGGTAAGGGGGCAGCGGCGTCTCCCTTCCCCTCCGCTCTGTCCCCGGTCGGCGAGAGCAGCCGGGGCTGACTCTGTCTCGAGGGTCCCGCCGGCCGTGGGCGGTGCTGAGCCCTTGGACCCGGGGCCTCTGTAGCCGGCGCGGCCGGGCATGGCTCGCCTGCCCTCCCGGTAGCTGCGGGTGGAGCGGAGCGGGGCCGCCTCTGAACCCGGGCCCGGCAGCGCGAAGTCCGGGAGTCGTGGTGCCGTGCCGAGTGTCCCGCTGCTCGGTGCCCGTCTGCCCTCCGCCAGGAAACCGCTCCCGTCCTTTCTTTTCCCGCAGGGAGGCTGCTGGTGGGAGCAGCTCCGTGCCGATGCTGCTGCCGGCCTGGGAGCTATGCCTCTACGGGCTCCTGACCGTGGGCTCCCACCTCTACGCTTTCTACGAAGCGCACCAAGTGTCTCGAAGTAAGTGTGCGACGTGGGCGTGCTCACTCGGGCACAGCTTCCCGCCCGTGGCTGGCGAGGCTGTTTGGTGTGAGTTCTCTGGTCAGTTTCTACTTTGTTCCTGTGCGAGGAGCCCCTGTGTTAGTCCCAGCTGCCAATCTGCCCTATGCGAGGAAGCAGTAGGCAGATGCCACCTGAGCAGAGAGCTTTGTCCCAGGGCTTTTTTCCCTTTGAGTGCTAGGACGGCCCGTGGTAATGCTGTACTCGGATGTGGCTGGCAGGGAAAATATGAGGGAGACGTCTGAAGCTCAGCTGCTCAGGGAAAATTCAGGAGAGTTGGGTTTGAACTGTCTTTTTTTCCATGCTAGTCACTAACAGCTCCTTGCAGGTAGGTGGTTCAGAAGCAGCTGTGCCTTCTGATGGTACTTGCCAGGGTCTGAACCTGGAGAGGCCCTAGGGCAAGTTGGTGTTCCCTGCCTGGAGCTCTGGGACACTGGTGCTGGGTCCAGGACTCAGAGCAGTGGTTGGGTTGTCTGTAGACCTTTGTGGTCAGCTTGTTTCCAAGCACCTTCCTCTACCTTGTGTAACCTCTTGGTAGCTGCTGTGGTGGTGGCTTGGTTTGGAGCTGTGGAGCTATGTATTGCAGAGCAAGGGTGGGATTTAAAACAAATTAAGTATAATTTGTAGATGAAAAGAAGCTGTGTTATAGCACATTGGTATTTAAATAAAGGTTGCATTGTAAAAGTATAACAAGCTAGAGAGCCTTTGCAGGGAATATATGTTGCATCTTATTAGGCTTTAATCAACAATTACATTAATGCCATTAATGACTCTACCTGGCTCTTGAAAGTGCTCAAGGGAAGAACAGAAGTGCCAGAAAGGCATTTGCAGAGCAGTGGAAGGAGTGCTGTGTAACGGGGTACAGAGCTGTGCACCCATGCATACAGCAAGTCTTCTGCTGAAGTGGCAAAATGTGGTGGCAGTGGGCTCTACAGGCAGCTTCTCTGAGCAGTTTTTCCCTGTTTTGGCTGTACTGGCCACTCTTGGGTCCGTGTCCCCCTTCTGCTCTGTAGGAGAAACCAGGCAGTTCTGAAAAATGGCGAGTGAGGATTAGTGAAGGTCTTGTGTGCTAAAAGGTGGGTTGCTGCTATTGTCCCCGTTGCCAGCGGAAATCAAAACACCGGTTTTGGGAAATTGCTTTGCCAGTACTATGGGGCAGAGCTGTGGTGCAGTTGGCCCACCTAGTGAGCAGTGATGTGGTGACTTGCCCTTCCCTGGATATGGGTATCCTCACTGATGGAGACCACATGGGAATGTGCTGCTCGTGAGCAGCAGAGAACCCACCCCGACTCTTCCTGCTCTGGCTGCTGTGTCTTTATCAAAGGTTTGCTCTTCCCTGCAGAGTATGAAGCTGCAATGGACAGAAGGTTTGGGCTGGACCCAGGGACTCTCTTTCGGGGGCTAAAAAAGGTAGGAGAGGTGACAGTGTCTCGTTTTGTGCAATAATCGTGTCTTCATACCCTTTGCACATCCAAGCTTCTGATTTAGCTTTAGAAGTTTATAGTAACATGCAGATTTGGATATTTATAATTAATTTTAGTCTGATGTTTCTGATGAGGAAGAGAGACTGGCTGGCTGTGTCTGGATCTAAGAATCATAACCAAAGTTTTGTTCCTTTTCTTGATCCCTGGCTTAAGTGTTTATCCTTTGCTACGTCTCTTGATAACCCTCTATTTTACTCTTTGGCCTTAAAACGCTGATCAACCTTGACACTTCCCGCAGCCTTTCCCCCCTTTTTCTTGTTCGTAGGTGATTTGGATAATGCTTAATGTCAATGAACACATTTTTCTCTTGGCTGGCCTGTAGTACAGCACAGAGAACAGATTTTGAGGTGTAAGGTTTAAAGAAGCATAGTTGGTATTAAAAAAAAAAACCCAAAGCAGTAAGAAAACTGTCAGTCCTCTACCCCAAACCAAAAAACACATCCCTACCCCCACTTGCTTGTATTTCTTCAAAAGGTTGTGAGGTCAAAAGCAAATAATGCAACTAATCTTGAGGATTGCTTACACAAAAGCAGGAATGCATGTCTGTGGAAGTGTTTTGGTGTTCAGGCCTGCCATCACTGCTGGTAATGGACCTTTTATATGTGCTTTTTAGAAAGCTTTAAGGTAGTTGAGATGAACTTTTAGTGAGGCTCTGTACTGGACTCAGGGCTACCAGCTAATCCCTCTTACTTAATTTAGATAAAAATCTCTTGCCACAGGTAACTCCAGCTGACCTAACTCTGATTGCAACTAGACTTTGCTGAAATGGGGAGCTAAACTTTTTTTCCAGCAAAGCACCTTTCCACTGAAGTTCTTGGTTTTCCAAAGCAGAGCAGAGTTGCTCTCTGAATCCCTCAGGAGAGCTGAAGTTGCTCCGCTTTAGCACCAGCGTGAGGCTTAGGGGCACAACACCATCTAAAGCTCTGTTTTCCTGAACTTTGCCTCACTGGAAGTGAAAATGGTGCTGAATTCACTGCTGTAAGTGATCCAAATGGATTGCTGAAATAGTGTTCCTGAGATGTCAGAGTTCTGTTGGGTACCACACAGGAATTTTATCATGGAGGTATTCCTTTGTTCCTTATGGCCAGATACACATAGTGACCAGTTCCCTTCATGTCACAGGACCCCATGGACTTTGAGTGGAGCTACTGGGTTGAATGGGGAAGGGAACATATACTGTGGCTTCTGGCTGGTCACCTGCTGGTATCACAAACGTCCAGGCTCTTGGTGGAGAAGGTATGTAGGTATTTCCTTCACAGTGGGGAATTTCTGATGGGTTTGTTTACTGTGGACATGGGAAGCTTTGCAGTGAGGCCACTGACAGTAGTAAATCTCATCCTGTGGTGTGAATTATGTGTGGGGGTTAGTTGCCTTAATGTTTGGAGACTTCAGCCTCCAACCTCTAAAAGCCTCTGCCTTGCTGTAAGCCATTAAACAGCATTGTTTGACTTATACACATAAGAAGGGTGCAGTTGTTCCTTTATGAGGAAAGTTGACTACATTTGTCTCTACTGCAGAACCTGTGTAGGCAGCACAGGTATTAAATGCCTTTTTTCTTCAGAAATAATTAAACTGAAGATTGTTAACTTTTCTTTTTCTGACAGTATAAACCATGGTGCTTGATGGTTTATGGAATGGCTGCCTGCTGGTTGTTACTGGGAATCAAGGGCTTTGCTGTCATTTTGTTACATGCAGCTATTTCCTTTGCTGTGGCTCAGTTTCAGCTGTCACTCCTGACATGGTTGTGCTCCCTTATCCTTCTGGCCACTTTACGCATACCAGCCGTGGAAGAAACCAAGGTAATGCGAGGACTAATTAAGCATCCAATTAATTATAGTAAAGGTTGTCTATAAAGGCATCTATCTCTATGGCAGCATTTTGTCCCTTCAGTTGATAATAAGCAGAGGTTTGAGAAATCTTAAGCAGTAGCACCGCAGTCACTCATGCTGGAGCTTCTCCAGTTAAAGTCACATTTCTCTATCATGATGGCCAGTGCATTGGAATAAAAGTATGTCCCTTAATGTGTAAGTGGAATTCAGTAGAGCTGGAGTATGATAATACTTCACTAGTGCTCTGTTAAACACATTTCATTGGAACTCTAATCATGCCAATTTAAGGTGCTGGATTTTGGGTTTGTATCCAGGAGTTACTCAGTTAAGCGTGCCTGTACTTATTGGTGGTTGTGACTTCTGCAGGGAAGGAGACTTTCTCAAACACTTTGATTTGTACCAAATGAGTTACTTGCATCAACTAGCTGTATGCAAGCTCAGTTTTGCTCTTAGTCTAGTGGCTTTTTCTGGGTACTACAGATATGGAAAAACTGTTGACCAGTTCTGAGGAAGTGTCCTGTTGTATTTTATTGGGCCAATGGGAAAAACAAGATATTTGTTATAAGGGTTGTTGCCTTGATGTTCAGGGAGAGGGGGAATGAGTGTATAGAATCTCTTCATGTGGTGTGGTCAGTTTTGTGATTTGCTCAGCTGAGGAGAGGGCCCACTGCCATACAAATTGTCAGTCAGCCAAGCTTCATTTGCTAATGTTTCGAAGTTTTTTGTGATGATAGGTTTCTGTTGTTGGCAACATGTATGATACCAAGTGTCAGAGAAGCAATAAATGCTCAGTAACATTTTTTCCAGCCTGAAGTTTTCTCAGGAGTGACTGATTCTCTTTACCTCAAGCTTCAGCCCTAGCAGTCCCTTGGCTATCAATTGTGTTGCCAGCTGGTTTGAATATTGTAGTACTGGACTAAATCTGAGGTAGAGCTCTCCTGCTGTCCTGGTACTTCACAGCCTAACATGTTTCTGAAATCAAGCTGTTGTCTCTTTATGCTGGCTGCAGTAGCTCTGGAGGACCTTTCTCCATCAAAAGCCAGTTCATGTGTTTAGTGCTGTTCATTTTAGCCTGTCATTCCCACTCCTATTTGCTTTAGTTTCTTCCTGCTGCTGCTGACCCCAAAAGTTGAGATCTGAGTAGACATTGCTGTCTTGCCATAGAGAAAGCGCAGCATTGCACCATCATGGTCTGGTTTTGTTTTGTTTGGCAGAGAAAGTGGTACGACACGGAAAATGAGTATTATCTGCTGCTCTTCACTGTGTCTGTCCGCTGCCTCTTCTGCACTAGCTTCAGCCTGGAGTACTGCTGGCATGCGCCTACCCAGAAGTCATCCCACTCATTCCCCTGGATGCTGGCATATGTGTTTTACTATCCTACATTCCACAATGGACCCCTTGTGAATTTTGATGACTTCAGTAAACAGGTAACAGTGGCTACTGTTTGGGTGTCTAAAGTTGTCTTCCACATAATTATAAAATCAAGAAGTAATACTATAGGAATGTTCCAATTTTGAGTAATCATGAGAAATTTTGCAGTGTCCTGTATATCAGCTTTTAACACAAACCTGTCTCCCCAAGTTCTTCTGCTTCACAGGATACTCTTGTCTGACATCAGATTCATCCCTTCAACTAGGGAGCCAGTGACATGCTTTGTTACATTTGGAGAGTTTTCATAATTTTAGCATGCAGCTTCTTCATCAGGTGAAATAAAGCTAATGTTTTCAGCATAAGCTTGCTGTTAACTCTGAAATGGATTTCAGAGTCTCAGAAAGCTGATAGATTGTATTGGGAATTCCTGAAAACTCCAGTTTCTCCTCACCTTGATGTGAAAACAGCTGATGACTTACTAGGAGCACTTTGCTTCAACTGAGCAGCTTGTTTAAAAGACCTATGAACTGTACTGAATGCTTTTCTTAGTCCCTTGCAGGCTTCTTTTCAAACCTACTTTTTACATGATGGGAAAAGTCCATGTTTTCATTCTATATTGCTTTCCATATTTTCTTACTTGAGTAAGAAGTGGCATCACAACCTGTTTTGTCTATAGTTAAAATTATTGCGTCAAAGCGGATTAGTGAACATTTCAAACCATAAAACTGCTTTTTCAGTTTATGCATAGAAGCCTAGGGATTACTTGCCTCTGTTTATATTTGGGAATTTTCTGTTGAAGCCAAAGCAAATACTGGGCTTTTTGAAAGTGGAACTAGATTCCAGTGGATCCTTGAGTGAAAAGTCCTGTGTTCATTTGTTTTCACTTACTTTGGAAGATGCAAGGTTGAATGTTATCTTGGGCTGGATATTGTGGGAAAAGTCCACATAGACTTGCATAGAAACTGAGGTAGTATTTTTTTACTAATTATTGTTTTGTAGCTTCTGAAGTGTGTTAAATTCCACCTAAATCCTTGTGTGCCAGGAGAGGGACAATTGTACTTTCTTTCCAAGGACTGTTTAAGAAGACCTGTAGGACTCCAAGCTGAAAACAGCTTGGGGATAGCTGATAGGAAAAACTCAGGAAGCCTTGCTTTGAAACTTAGCTCACCTGATATGGGTCAGCAAAGAACTATGCAAAGAGCACATGTATTCTTGGTATAAGAAGAAGAAGGAAGATTGAGAATAATATGTCTGCATTTGCAGAAGGTTCTCCTTAAATATATGCAGGTATGTGTGGTTAAAACCATGAAGAAGATGGAACAAACTGAACAATCCTAATGTGTTTGCTGAAGTGTATTGTCAGAGCTCTTGCCTGAGCAGAGGGTATTACCTTGGCAGATGAGATCAGAAAAGGATTTCAAAGGATGCAGTGCCCAGCAGTTGATTCAAAATGCACAATACAAAGAGAATCTTTATTGAGCTTTATTGGTCTCTTGTACGAGACCACTCTCAGAACCCCTTAATTGAAGCTGAGACTGGGATGAGGGCTCCTGCTGAGCACACTGGAAAGCAGAAATTCTGGAGCTGAAGGCAGTGAACTGCTGTATGACCCAAAGAGTTTAATAGCAGTTCTGGCAATAGGCATCCACTGCCAGGCAAAAATGAGACACTGACACTTTGTTACTGGCCTTGTGGAATTTCTAGTCGAATTTGATCAAGAATCCCGGGTGATGTTTCATGGCTGGGTGTGTTTGGAATTGGGAGGAGGAGGGGTGGTTTTAAAAGGTCTTCATCCTGGATTTAGTTTATGTGTTTTCTGTATTAGTAGTAGTTTAATAAAGTTTTTTTCCTTTGTTATTAAGCTTGGGCCTGCTCTGCTCTGTCCCTGATAACATCTCACAGCATTTATTTAGGGAAGGTGCATTTTCATGGGGGTGCTGGCATTGCGCCAGTGTCAAACCATGACACAAGGCATAGCAGTTTTAGATAGGGGTTTGAAGGCCTGTTGTGCAAATCCCTGTGATAAAATGGTAGTCTCCAAACTTTCACATTGTCATGTAGCTGATACAAAGGAGCCCTCCAAATGAGTGTGCGCATTACCTGTACTGTGCTTGGGACTGAGGGCATGTGTAGATGAGTGGGTTACTTCTCTTGTATGTGCATTTTTGGTGGCCAGTTAGAGACTGGAGAAGGAAATGTTGCACACAATAATGGATGTATAACACATGACTGAATTTTTAGGCAATCCTATGTTTCTGGTTTTTTATTCTATTCTCTTTTATTGTGGAAAGGTGGTGCAATAATAATACATGAATGTGTTTACTGTAGTTAGTAGTCTAAGAGTTTGGGCCTCTTGAGAAGCCTGTCATCTGCAAACTTTGCCTTATCGGATATTTAACTTGCACTTCCATTTTCTCAGCACATTCTGTAGATCTTGCTGACTTTGGCAATGCTATGGGAGGAAAATTAAGAACTGTCTTCAAGTCATCGATTCTTTGCAGTTGGTAGAAGTTAGAGGCATTTTAAGAGTACGCAGTCATTGTTCCTGTTTGGAAGGGCTGCTGCTTGGGAAACCTGCTTCATAGCTGTAGTTTATTTAATCTTTTATTATCTCCAGAGGTCAAGTTGCAGGAGTTAAAGTCTCATGTCTGGATTCTATTCAGGTTAACAACAGTTGGCCTTTTTTACAACAGTTAGGTGCAATATGCATACACATTTGGCTTTTTGTTGGTTTCTACTGCTTACTGAGATTGAGACTGGAGAGAGCAGTTTCCCATGAGAGTGTGTGAGGAATTTCCAAATGGTCAAAAGTTCCCAGGATAAGTATTTTGACTAAAATGGTCAATCTTGTGCCAGGTAACATCTTTGGATTTCTTCTTTAGATGAGGAGACAAGAAGCTATCAATGTGAAGACCAATCTCAGCATCTTAATTGTGGGCATAATTCGTATTTTCTTTTGGTGGTGCCTGGCTGAGCTGATGATTCACCTCATGTATATCCATGCTCTCTACAGTAGTGCTCTGCCTTTGGAATCTGCATCTTACTGGGCCTTGGGTGAGTATAGAAACAATAGCAGAAATCTTTCTTCTTCCCCCACTTCAAGAACCACATCTCTTTTGTGTTCATTTGTAGGTACTTGAATGTAGCACATTATAGCCAGCCACTGTCAGAAAGGTGGTCTACAGACTCTTAATATAACATGTGGATTCTCCATAAGCTTAGTTGAACTTATTGAGCTGCTTCTTAAATTAAAAAATATTCTGTACTTTTCCCAGTCTAGAATATGTCTCTAAATTTTGGTCTAAGGTGATTCTCTCCATCAAGTCATAGAAATGGACACTTAAAAGGAGTTTATTTATTGTGGGGATGAAGAAGGGGAGATGTTAAGAATTATTTTTATCTCCTTCTGATTGATGTTTCTAGTTTGCATTCACATTGAAAATGACATAACTTGTAAAAATAGTACAGGGAAGGACTTGCAAATAAGGTAACCTGAAAGTGCCTCTCAGTTCTGTTTTCCTGCTTGGCTTCCCTCACTTCTACCCTGTCTGCAGCTCCCTGGTATTTCATTAAAATGCCCAACTGTGAGGAAGAAGAGTGCTGACAAATGCAGCATAAATCAGCAAAAGCTTTATGTGATGGTATGTAAGCAACTGGCATATGTGGTTGATTTGATTCCTGCCCCCACTTCCCAAGCTGTATGACCAGGTAGGAAGAAGAAAAGCAAAGAAACCCCAGACCTTAAAACTGGTTTCTAAAAAAGCCTTGGTGACTCCTGACTTGCAGGAGCTGTTTCTTACACCAGGGATTGATACACACACTGTCCTGTCCAGCACTTGCTGAAGCTCACCTGTGTCACCACAGTGTGTGTGTGTTAGAGAACACTTGGACTGCATTGGACTCTGGTCAGCAGAGGGCAATGTGTGCACTCTCTGTGTACCCCGTGTGCATGCATGCACACTTGATACATGTTTTAGTATATAATTTTTATATCTAAAAAAGGGCAAGGGCAGATGGAGAACAAGAAAGGGAGAGGTTTGCCTCAGTGGTTTGTTGTTTGTTCTACTCCTCACTCAGTCACTGTTTAGAAAGGGGATTCTGAGTTTTCATTTTCTATTCTAAACTTCAGTTCATTGATGAGTTAAATCTGTTAGCTCCTAGTGCTTGTGTGTGTTACAAAAATCTGGCCACTTGATAATGCAGGGGAGGCTCCAGAATTAGGGATGAAATATTCCAGCAGTGGTACTGCTGGTGGATTCCTCCCTCCCTTCAGGACTACCAGTGTTGATTTTATAGGGTGGGGAAGGAGTTACGTTATAGACAACAACCAAGTTGTCTGGGTATTTATTTGATGAAATAAAGTGTGTTATCCTAAGAATTAAAATGCACTTTGAACAGAGAGTTAGAAAAGATGAAAATGCCTCAAAGCAATAGAACATGAAAGCCATTGGTAGAGCAAGTTTGGACTGTAAAGCTGCCTGATGTCAAATTAAACAATTATATTTTAACAAGCTACCTGTGGAGACCCTTGCCTTCAGGAGAGGTGTACTCAAAATGTAACCCTATTCTCACTCAGCTTTGTTTTTGTAGTAATGTAGGCAGGTGTTTAAAATGGACTATAAATGAAGTTTTGAGCTAGGAGCTGGTCACTTAATGTTTTCTCTGCAGGTTTTATCACAATGGTTATGTAGGTTTCCTTAAACTAAAATCAGTGATAGGCCATAGTTGTGACTTGCTTTAGGGAGCTAACAATATCTGAGTATGGGTACTGGTAATAATTTACTATTAAGTCTTACTGGACCCTTATGGATCTTAGCATGCTTCTACACCAGTTCCTGTACAGAGCCAAACACTCTCCTCTGTTACTTTGCATGCTGTGTTATTGGAACTAATTTCATCAGATAACTGAGTCTTAAGACCAAGGAAGCAGCTTGCTGTTGACTCAGGAGGATTATCCATGGTATCTAAGCCTTTCTGCACTGATGGGGTTTGTTCATTTTGGGTGTTCTGTTTGACTACAGCAGCTTCAAAACAGCATGGAACATCTATTTACACAGTGATGCCTGGCTGCCCTGATAGCCTGGTAAACTTAAGGGAAAGGCTGTGATGCTGTTCTGCAGTTACCTCTAATTAGGGAGCTTATATCTGCTGCTGCATTTTTTTTTTCTTGGATAACTTTGAACAATGGGCAGTAAATGCCAGAAGTGCAGGCAAGACAACGCTGTTGTGAGGTTTTGCTCCCAGCACCCAAAAGCAATGTCAGTGTACTCCTCATGACTGTGAAGCTACGGTGTGTTCTGCATCACTGTGTGCTGTTCCTGTTAGGTGAGACAACAAAGAAATAAAAAAATACCCCAAAACTAAACCCCGAGTTACAATGCTTGTTAAAAAATGCTAGTGTATAACAATGACATTTATGGCCATGTAAAGCAGAAATGCTAAAGTACCTAAACTAACATTGCTAAGGGCACACAGGTATTAAATTAAAAAAATAGTAGGAGAATGTTACCCAGCAGTAAGAGAAGTATTTTCTCTTGTGTGGGTGGAATCAGAGGCAATTGAGTTTCTAGAAGCAGCAACATACCAAGGGGTGCAATATAGCTTTTCAGTAAGAGAATATTAGGTCCCATATCCAGAACAGAATGAGGAATATGATGGGGCTATATCCAACTCTGTGACTGTTTGTTATATACGTATGGCCCTTCATTTTGTGGAAGGGATGTTAATGTCTGAACACAAAATTAATTTAAAGATGTCAGCTGTATAATCACAGAACTTGTATTTATTGGTCCCATGAAGCCATTGTTTGGAGAATGTGAGCATTTTCCTGAATTTACAAATCATTGGGTCTCTGTTCACAAATGTTTGGGTCTGTGGATAGTTAGCTATTGACATACTGAGCAATATCAGGGCATTTGTGCTTTTTTAATGATGACTATCAAATGCAGTGTTTATAGCAATTCCATGGTTTTGTTAGTGCTGCATCTCATTCTGGTAGCATCAGTCAGATTGGCTGAAAGAATTGGGTGCTTTCAGATCTAATGATACAGCAGGAAGGCACATATTCCATGTTAATGGAAGTCATGATAGTTCATTCTTCTCAGTTTTAACATTAATTTGGAATAATTTTCTGCCTTTACATTTTACACTTTAAAATGTAGATTTGCAGGCACCAAGAATCAAAACCACTATGAATTCCAGTAATCCAGTGTCCTGATGAATTGCAGCTTACCAGAACAATAGCTACACTGTGCCAGATCAGAGGTTCATCTGTTCTACAGAGTAATTTTTGGATATGGTATGTAATGAAGCAAGAGAAAAGAAATGAGTAAAAACCAGGTAGATTGGTGATCCTTTTCAATGTCTGTTCTTCAAGCTTCTGCAGCTGAATGACAAATTCATTGACATGTGGTAATGGGGAGCTTAATAGCATTGGTTGAAAGAGCTCAAATTGAAACAAGTGATTTTTTTTTCCTTGCTATGACAACGTAGACTATCAATGGTAAAATTCACTTTGCTAAGGTACATTCTATTGTATAAAAACTAAAACGTGTGTTGCTAGGTCATTTGTTTGTTAAGTCTGATTCTGAAAATGCAGATGTTGGAAGAAGCATTGCCTGTATTTCCCTGATGAGGCTTCACATTTATCCTGGTGATTCAGCACCATCTACTTATCTCTGCTCATCTGAGCAGAGCTTCATGTCCATCTGGCAAGGTACAGGGAATGATGGAAGACAGAAGTGTGTATGAAAATATGTTGTTGAGTATCATTGTTGCCCTGGATTAATCTAAATCTTAATAGATCCTGTAGTTGTGAAAATATATTTTACTAGGAATCTGTCTGTGCTTTGTCAGAGGTGTGTGATGTGTAGATATACATGTGAGATATACACACGTGATAGAATATTGGGAATTCTCCATGGGTTTCATGTATCGGTCCTAACCACGCGCAGTCCTTTTGTTCTAGTGAAGCACAAGGTAGTGTCAATTAGCTATCACTGTTTTAATTATTAACTAGGCTCTACTACTTCAAAAGGGTATTTTCATATGAGTGGCATGTAAGTCAGTCTAGAATATGATCTGTTCAAACGTGGAGCCACCTGGCTTAATCTGTAGCTGCTGATCCCATGTTTTAATTTGTTAGAAGGAGAAATGTTATGTGTGTTGTTCTTTGACAGTGAGACCTACAGAGTAGTCTGTGTAAATTTGATGTAGGGTGCCGGTTTTGATGAGTTTGCAGTTTTTTATGATAAACCCACAGATAGGAAATAGATTTGAGTTCATTTCCAGAAGCATGCAGCATTTTGCTATTGAAATCAGGGTATCTGTTCATCTAAGTAGCAATGAAATACTAAGAGGAGTGTGAGATTTTTTCCATCCTGGAAGATAATGATAAGGAGAAGTTGATTAAATATTTGGCATATTGAGGTCTGTTTGAAAACTGTAAATATGAGTCAGAAAACTTAGATTTTGTTTTTTTCTAAAATATTGTTCCCTGTTTTGTAGAAAGAAGTGTTCATGTGTGTAGTTTTTCTAATCTTTCATGTAGGCTAAACTTTAAGACCATATTGGCAACTAACCTACTTTTATGACTACTTTTCTTTGTACTCATGCATATTGTGGCTTAATCCCAGCTAGGAACTGAATACCACATAGCTGCCCACTCCTTCTCTTTTCTTGGAAAGGTGGGAAGATAATTGGAAGAATAAAACTGAGAATTTATGGATTGAGATAAAGACAGTATAATAGACAAAGAAAAAGTTGCATGCACAAGCATAGCAAAACAAGGAATTAATGCCCCACTTCTCTGGGCAGGCAGGTGTTGGATCGGCCCCAGGGAAGCTGGGTTCCTTCATGTACAATGGTTACTTAGGAAGGCAAATGCCATCACTCTGAACATCCTGCCTTTCTTATTCCCCTAGCTTTATATGCTAAGATAAGTATATGGTATGGGATACCCCTTAGGTCAGGTGTCCTGACTCTGTCTCCTCCAAGCTCCTTGTGCACCCTCAGCATTCTCACTGGTGGAGGGTGAGGAGCAGAAAAGACCTTGACTCTCTAAACCCTGTAGTAACAAAAACATCTCTCTGCTTTCATCAACACTGTTTTCTGCATAAATCCAAAACACAGCCGCACACTGGCCACTGTGAAGAAAATTAACTCTATCCCAGTAAAAAACAGTGCAATGTGATAACTCTTGGTTTATTTTAGAGAGCCTTTTCCTGCAAGTATTTACTATTGAACATAATACTTACAGTAGATGTTTTCATATAATGGTTTGAGTTGGAAGGAACCTTAAAGATCATCTAATTCCAACCCCTTTGCCATGGGCATTCCTTCCACTAGACCAAATTTCTCAAAGTCCTTGGGAGTATTCATGGTAGGTGTCTTTAAAGCATGTGTGTGCTCAAAAAGCCTTCTAGTTTACTTTAACTTAGAAGACCTGTCTATGCCCTGACTGAGAGTCCCTTGACAGCTGTTTAGTCTTGTTTAAGTAATTTCACTTTGGGACCTTTATATCCATTCAGCTTTCTCTAAAAATAAGCACTTTCTTGCCACTGCTCCATCCATGTTTCTTGCTTCTTGTGTGCTGCTGGAAGGCTGAGATATTTTGAACTTGATGGTATGGCCCCAAATTCTGAGCTGTTATAAATATCTGTGTCCTATTAGACTTCTGCCATGTGTCAGTAACCCTTTTGAAATGTGACTGCAAATTTATCTCTCTTTGCTAGTGGAACCTGTCCTGGTACTTGACAGAAACAAGCATCTACAATCACTAATGCCATAGGGTCAATGTAGCTGCAAAAAGGGTAAAGTTGTGATGTTGTGCTGATAATAAAATTGCCTTCTAAGTTACAGTTGACCATGACTTTTGGTGTTGGCTTAAGGACAGAAAAATGTCAAGTGTGATTTGTAATATCTGGTTGCAAATGTTTTGTTGCTTGCTTATGAAAATATTCTATTTGTTAACTTCTGTCAAGAACTATCAGTCAGAATTTTGAGAACATGTAGACTAAAATTAAATCATGTGAATATTCTAATTTGTCATGATCTTTGTTTCAAAGTTCTATGGAACTTAGGAAATGCAGTTTTTCAGTAAACTTAAGGTTAAGGAAAATATTTGACTGTCTATAAATACTTTTTTAAAGCATAGGAAAGCTTAGAATTTTTTAAGGATTGGAAGATAATAAATTGAAAATACCAGCTTCTATAAAAGTAAATTGCTTTATAGTCTGGGACTTCAAATAGCTTGACCATTGAAATGCATAGGATTAAGATCAGGTACTGTACCTTGATATTTTATCCCTTAAGACATTCTGTTTAAAAAAATAATCTCAACTTTCAATCCTTTTCTTTGAATTATCCCACTCCTCTGAATTAATTTATTCGGGAGAAAAGATAGAATCTTGGCTGTACTTTTTCCTCTTAGGTGTGTTATAATATACATTTGATATGGCTTGTTTCCAATTAAAATAATGCTTGTGTGTGGAGGAATTATTGTATCAAACATTATAGAAGAAATTATGTGATATTGTTAATGAATTTGATTGTTAATTTCATGCTTCTAAATCAGGTGAAGCCGTGTGCTTCTGGCTACTTTGTGCTAGAATGGAACAAATGCAAAGCAGCTGGAATGTCTCAGGTATGAAGAAGGTTTAAAGCCTGTGCCTGTTGCCAGGGCAGCCCAGCTATTGTGTGGCTGTGAATGTTGCCCTCAGTTTTCCCAGTGTGGCCAGAACTCTCCTACTGCTGGCATGAGCTCAAGACCAATGAGAACTTGATCTGTTTATTTTGATAGGGATCTTTGTGTTGCTGTTTTTGTGAGTCTTAGAATTGCCACTCACAGAGTAGCTCCTGTGTGCTAGGTGTGACTGTGATGTGATGTCTGTGTTTAAGATGCTGGTGCTACTGAGCTGCCTGTTAGTTACAGTAATGACAACCCAGATGTGTGTTATTGGAGATGGTTAAAATGCCTTTTTTCCCCAACTTGCATATTATGACTTTGTATCCATGAATTCAATCTTTCATCATTATATTTAAAATCAAATGTATTGATTTTTTGGGTCTCAGAGTGGAAGCCTGTTTCTAAATACCTTTCCATCAAGTGCAGCCAAAGGATTTTGAATTTTACTACTTCACAGACAGCTGTGATCTTCATAATTGGTTTGTGTGGGTGTCAGTGTTCAGCTCTCCAATGAAATTTGTCAGAAAAGAAATGAGACACTGAATGAGAAGGGAATTAAAGCAGAAATTTGGCTGTACAGATGATTTAGCAGTAATCTAATGTGGAGCTAATTGGCTAGTATCCAAATTGTGCTTCTGATTGTTTGTTTTCCTCTGGGGAAAAATGTTATTGAATACTTGATGCCTGCTTCCCTGAAGTAAAATAACATAAGCTTCATGTCTCAGTATTTTGTTCTAACATCAATTTTTATCTTGCATGGCACAACTGTTTCTTATTGTGTACATGGATTATGATATCAAAACTAAAAATGTTGGATTGTTGTAGCAAAATAGTGGCCATGTGTAGGTCAGCAGGAATTTTGCATTTTACACTATTAGTGCCAGAATTTCACTCTAGGTTATTATTCAGTAGATGAATTTTTAATGCTTAGCTTTTGGTTGTCATCCATAGTATACTCTTTAGTCAGCAGAATGCAATAGAGATTTTCCCCCCCTTTAAAAAAAAGACAGGTTACTTAAATGTTCATGAAGTTGTACTGCTGCAGTCAGATTAAAAACTTTGTGTCCAAGGACAGTCTGCTGGAAGGTTTTAAAATTGTGTTGAATGTCTAAAGTCCTTCAGTCAAGTTAGGTAATACAACTGAGCAAAAGCAGAGCACTGGAGTAGAAGTAGATGTAGCAATTGCATTTTATAATTTTTTTTTCTGTACTGAAGTATAATTTTAGTTTCCCTTCTTTGTGGTGAGATTTTCTGTATGTCAACTGTCAGATGGAGAAGTTCACCAAAGTTATTGGGTCCTTCAGCAGTGACCTCACCAGTTTCTGTAAAGGTGTTGGCTTCTGCTTTTTACTGTATTTTTACTTATTGGTCAATACTACCTTTTTCAACAAAGAACATTTAGAATATTAGGAGGAATAATCTTCCTTTATAATGCATTCAAAGGTTGTTAATTGCATGAATAATAATAATAATGAGACTATGTATGGTTTTCATCTCAGATCTATGTAAGATGCTGGAGTTTGTGTCATAACCTGAGGTTGTGAGCAAGCACACTGATGAAATTTCTCCTTTGGAATTAAGGCAGCTACAGGACCTTAAGGAGACCTTTGTCTGTGGGTTTAAAAACTGAAATATGCTTTAACCATTATGCCAAGTGGAGTCCCAGTTTTCTGTGCCTTGGATGTAGCAGAAGGGGATCTTGTAGTGATGCCTTAGGTTTTAGCTGTTATATTTTTCAGATTCTGTACTGCTTTAGTGTGTAGTTCTGATCTTCATATTAAGGGATGGTAAGCTCTCTTCACAGAGTAGGTAGACAAAACAATTCCTTTCCTAGCTTGGGACCAAGGACAACCACCCAAATCTCAGGCCCAAGAGCATAAACAATGTGGACTGAAGAGAGAAATAAGAAGGATGGGACTTCATAAGTTAAAGCTATAACTGAGCAATTAACTCCAATATGCAAATGGACCAGAACTTATAAAAGTGAGAGATCTTGTGACTGGTCATCTATTTTGTGATCATTTTGGGTTCATCTTGGGTGTAGCCTTGGCTGGGCTCTTGTACTGCCCAAGGTGTATCCATTGAGGCCTTTTAATAAATCCCTACTTTATTCTTTAACTCTGACTAGCCTCTGTTCCAGGTCAGCCTTCACAAGGCATCAGTAGGGGTAGTTTTTTGGGGGAGTCAATCTGATGGGGCATGGAATGTTTGTGGGGATGTCAGGGTAACATGCAGCTATAACCATTGTTTATGGCTGTTCTGGAGCAACAAATGTAGAGTGCTTGGTTGGGGTTTTTTGCAAAGATAAATTTACTGTTCCTGTGGTAAATGTTCATTGCTTATATTGGTATAATCTGATTTTTAGCTCAACATAAGTCAGTTGTTTTTTTTTCATAGCAGTCAACATGCACAGTCCAGAGATTTTTGAGAGTGGACCTACAGATGCAGATTTGTGCCTTCATACTGGAATGATGGTACCCTTTTGTATATGTGCCTACTGTCATAAATGCATGGGCTTGTGTGCTGTGTCTCTTGTGAAGAGACAAATGTTGTGTATCCCATCACACAATGATGCTTGCCTTAGTTCTTGGAATAATATTGCTGTTTGAAGGTAATCAGTATTAACAGGTTTTTAAAATATTTCAGGACTTGTTTAAGGTATGTTTTCTTGTTTTGTTATTTTTTATTTTAGGTGGCCTGGCTTTAGCTCAAGTACTTTTTTTTTATGTGAAATATCTGATTCTGTATGGTGTTCCTGGCCTCCTCCTTCAAATGGATGGACTCAAACCTCCAGCTCTGCCTTGCTGTGTGAGCCTGATGCACAGTTTCACTAAAATGTGGAGGTTAGTCATTGTTAATTTTCAGGCAGTTTATTACTGATACATGGCAGTCAGTAAGAGCATGCATGTGTGTTCATTTTTACATACCTGTTTGCTTTCCTGTCCTTGTGCTTTTACTCTCACCCCCATTATTCATTTTTAGTGCTTTTTAAATGGACTTCAACTTGATGGTTACTTTTTTTCACACTGTGGAGGGATAATAGCAAGTAGCCATGTCAGCATTTTCATCCTTTTAATTACTAAAGTTAGACTTAGCCTACCTAGTTAATATAGCAATTATTTTTTCCAGTTATCTATTATTTTTTTCTTTTTTCAGTCTAGGTCTAGACCCCACATTTCAGCTTGAAATCCTTCCAGAGACTGAAAATAAATGCTTGATTAATCACATAAGGAAAGCTGTAGCTATAATATTTTAACATGTAGAGTCATATGGTAGAGGAACATGTTAAAAGTACTATGAAAATTATACTTGTTTATATATTAGGATGAATTTCTGGATCTGCTTTGCTTTTACAGGAGTTTCAGCACAATATTTCTTCAAAAACCTATAAATTTTGTATCTTATATTTGCTTTAAATTAGTGTTCACTGAAATATTTTCACTGAAAACTGTCTCCCAGGTGGATTATGCTTAATGTTTACCTTCTGTGTAAGAGTAGATTCACTTGACTTCTCTCCTCCCTTGTTTTCCTCCACACTAGCCAATATTCCTTCAGGCTGTGGTGTTCTGTGCCCCAAACTTCTAAAAACACTCCCCTAATGATTTAGACTTGTCAGTCTTTTAGTGCAGAGGCTCTCTCCTGTTGTGTTGGTGCAGAGCCTGTCAGAACGGTGCTTACTCCATCTTGTCTCTGACTGCTTTGCAATATGAATAAAGCTTTTAATTTTAATCATAAAAACAGTGGGCCTGCTGTTATCTGAGTTTTATTGGATGAGATTTTAATTTTGTTTTCAGCTTGAAGCTAGTTGTAACAAGAAGGCTTTATAGTTTATAATAGTTGGCAAGTGTAGATCTGAAGTATTCAAAGAAATGCAGCAGGAAGAGTGCAGAAAACAGATGAATTATTAAAAATTATTTGAGCTACTAAAAACTGCTTTGGTTTAAATGCTCTTTCAGAGTTTGCACTGAACTTATGACCTAAAGAGTTAATATAGAAGTCTGTAATTTTTACCAAGCACTCTCATGAGAACAGCATCTCTTGGCCTGCTGGCCCTTGTAGGCAGAGTTGCAAACAGCAGCAGTTTTTCCCCTTTGTCAGTTCTTATTCCTGGGAATCTGTGTATTGCACTGGAGGTGCCAAGTGAAAGTGAATTTCAGCACAAACCCTGATGACACTGCTGTGCCAGGTAGTTGTAACAGGCCATGAAAAGGTGCTCTGCACCTGCAAATGTGTGTGGTGTATCACAGTAAAAAAAATTGGCATTCCTTAAAATATTCATAACTCTTGTACAAAAATAGAAACTAATATCTAAGTAGAAAGCTTTTCTTTATAGAAGGAAAAAGTGTCAGGTGCTGATATTTATCTTTTGCCCAATTATTTAATTTCTATCAAGAATTCATTGCCAGAAGTAATAAAATTATTTCACAGATTGAATTTGTTTGCTTTGCATGTTGAAAAAAGTCAGTTAACATATACCTGACTTGATTTCTTACTCTCAAAGTTCTTTAGTAGTAGATTTTTTCTGTAGCTGCTGTGTTACAGGACATTCTCAATTATCTAAGGAGCATTGTGAATGCCCTGAATTATGATGTCCTTATGCCTTTACAGTTCAACTCTTCAAACTCTTCTACCCAGAGGCTTTGCAGTGGTGCATCAGTTTCTTGTATAGGAATGTTGTGTTAGAAGTAGGAATAGCCTTTGTTTCTGAACTGTATGAGTGAACAGGACAAAGTACTCAAATTATGGGTTTAGCATAAAACAATGAAAAAGGGGAAAGTAAATGGCTCGTGTTGTAAAGCCTTATTAACCATTACACTGTTTCCCTAAAGTTCGAAATGCATTTTGATAGTTTGTGAATACAAGACTTTAATAGGAATGAACCTGACAACTTTATCAGAGTGTGTCAAATTTAAATATTAAGAATGCCATGTCTAGTTTTAAGCTGGTAGAGTGAGATTTGTACCAGACTGTTTTCATTAAATAGTAGTCTGGTAAAGCTTATTAAAGACTTCTTAGGGCCAGGTTGGGAAATGGCGTGGATTGGAATAATCCAGATGACTTGGAGTTACAACACTCTTACCTTCTGTCTGGCATCAGGGACACTGCTCAGGAAAAAGTGCTTGTGTATGCTTGGCTTACTCTTCCCCTTCTTGCTGGTATCCACTTAAGAATGCTGTCAGAAACATGTTGGCTGAACTTTCCAAGGCCCAGTATTCCAATTTTTATCTCAAAGCTTTTAGCAGTGCACATTTTGAATGAGAGAAGGTAGCCTGGAGAGAAAGACAACATGAATGTCACAATGTAAGGAATGCAAATATGCTACTAACGAGCCTTACATCACCACCTGGTGTCCTTCGAGCATAACAACAAAGCTTTTGATCCGATCTATCCAGACCTGTGCCACTTCTAGTCACTACATGCTGACATAATTCACTCTGATACAGCATGTGGAAGAGCTTTCAGTCAGGAAGGTAAGAAAGATACCACAGTGTGTCTAAAGCTGTCTAAAGTTTCTCTAGAGCTGAAAAGCAAAGCAGGTGTTGAAAAACCAAATCAAGTAGTCTGCCTCTCTGTGGTACTAAACAATAAACCATATCGTGTCCATTCAAACCTAAAAATAAAAGACTTTAATTAAAAAAGTTATCAAACCTATGATAGGTTCTCCCTAATTCACATTTAATCAGGACAATCTCTGGAGTAAAAAAATTATCAGTCTTGTTTGCTGTCTCAAGACAAATACAGGTGTTGAATGTGTTACTCTGGTTTCATTTCACCAGGATATCATTAGCTTGCTAAATATGCAGCTGCATAGCTAACAAATGCATGATAAATACACTACTATTCAAAAGCTTTATTATAGCTGTGAAAAGGAGTCTCTGAGCTTCTGATTTCCAGAGAGGATAGCAGTTCAGTGGCATGCAATCTTAGTTTTTAATGTCTGCTTTACCTTAAGCCGTGATGAATTAAAACTTAGTTGTTTTTGTTACCAAAGTTAAAAGCAAGGTAATGAAGTGTGGGAGAGAACCAATATTGTTGGAAACTTGTGCTTTTAGAGAATTAGTCAAGGCTGATGCTTGCCATACAACTTCTCAGGTAGTGGGGATGAATGTGTAGTGCAACTAGAAGTAGTTGTGTTACTGCTGAAACTTGCAAATTGAAACTTCAATATGGAAAAATATCCTAGTGGAGGAGTAATGGTTTGGAAACTACAGAAACAAAAGATAGTACATAAGTAAAACCCATATAAATTTTGACACATTGGTAAGTTATCTTGGCAATGTATTCCATAGAGGAACTTGTCAGTTTGTAAATTAGGACAACAGTTTATGGAAAAATAATCATGTTCATGGAAAAATAATCATGCTTCCATTTTTGTTTTTATACTGTTACGGGGTATGACTCTACAACAAAAATGTTGGACACATTAGTTAGATATGTTTTGCCATGCTATGGGAACAGCCTGACATAAACTTCACATTTATTTCTGGTCATAGACTGATTTGAAATGTACAGAAGCACAACACCTCCAGTTCAGAGGGCTGGAACACCTTGCCTATGCAGATGATTTGAGAGAGTTAGGTTCAGCCTGGAGAAGCAAAGGCTCCAGGGAAACCTCATATCAGCCTTCCAGTACTTAAAGGGGGCTTATAATAAAAGAGGGAGAGAGACCTTTTTATGCAGGCAGATAGTGATAGACATGGGGAAATGGTTTTGAAGTGAAAGAGTAGAGGTTTAGATTAGATTCTAAGAAACAATTCTTAGAATGGTGGTGAGGCATTGGAAAATGTTGCCCAGAGAAGTTGTGGATGCCCTCTGTTGTGGATGTCTCTGGAAGTGTTTAAGGCCCAGTTGGATGGAGTCCTGATCAACCTGGTCTAATGAGAGTTGTCTCTACACATGTTGGGGCATTGAAACTAGATTATCTTTAAAGGTCCCTTACAACCCAAACGATTCTGTGATTCCATGGCTACTTCCATGGCTACTTCTGTGTCTTTCCACCTTGAAATCTTGTCATTCTCAAATATCCTGAAATAGTTTGGAGACAAGTGTGTTGGGGATGAACTGTGTTAAAACCTGATGCATGTTTAATATAGTCTCAGCAAGAGTAGAGGCTTTTCAAGAAGGCAGGCAGAAGTAGCATATGAAATGTAGATTTCACTGTAAACAGTATTTTATCTAGAATACAGAAAATGAAGAATGCTGCCAGAGGAAAATAAAAAATGCAGTGATAAAGATCAGATCGTTTTCAACTACTATGCTTTAGGTTCTAGATTCTATTCTGTATTTATCACCCTGATTCTTGACAGACAAGAGTCTGACATTAAGCAACCCCTGATTTTCTTGCATGCTTAAGGGGTGGACTAGAAGGGCTGTATTTGGCATGTACAGACACACACACTTCTATATACACAAGTTAAATCTATGCCAGTGATGTTTTAGTGACATCCAAAAATGGCATCTGGGTTATGATTTGCAAGAAATTATCTGCCGTTTAGTTTAGTGGCCTTGTTACTGCTTAAGATTATTTGCCTGACATGAAAAAAATGGTCTTTGTGCAAGGTCTCAGTGAATTGCTTCAAATTATGGATTACAGTCTGCTGTGGTCTTATCACATTCTTGGCTATAATGATGCCATAGAAAATAGATCTACAGATAAAAATGTAAATTTTATTTGCATTTGTTTCTTTCTTATCCTGGTACTATTTGCCTACTTTTACCATTGATCCTGAAATTTTCCTCCTTCTGGAAATAATTCCTTGTATGTCTGTCAAAAAGGACATTGCCAGGGGTTTTTCCCCTTCGTTTTGACTTTTCTGGGAAAAGATAAATCTGACACTTCTGTGTGAGTGTGAGCACAAGAGATCACTGTGACCACATGCAGTAATTCTAGAATGAAGAATAGCCTGCAAAAACTTACTGTCTTTTATTTCTGGCTTAAACTCCTGATAGTATTGTTCAATTGCCTATTAGTTTATGGTGAGGACTGAAATAGCTATTTAAGAAAGGAAAATGGACTTCCTGACCTGTAGAGGTAAAGTAATTACTTGAGTGCATTTTCATCTGTGCGCCTTATAGTCTCAACCAGTTTGACACGTACTTTCTGGTCTTCGGGCTTCTGATTTTTAGTAGTGGAATAAATCTTGGGAATCAGCTTGTTTAGGACATCAAGACAAGAAAGATGCTGAAAGGCTTTGTAAAATACCATTAAGGAAATTTAAATAAGATCAGAAGCTGTGTTTCTGTCAGTGCTTGACTTGGAAAGCTTGCCTGCGGCGGTTACCTGCTATGACCTCAAGCAGTCAAAAAGCGCCGGCTAGCGCTGCCTTTGAGAGGCCGTAGCCGCCACGTGAGCGGGCACCCCAGGGTTGTGGAGTGTCCCGGCGTGGGTAACACAGCTTCAGTAGCTTCACGCTGAGAGGAAGTGAAGGGACGAGAGAAGGACACTTTGCTTGCGAGCTTGAGAAGTTTTATTCTCCCATGCGTGGTCGGGGCAAATCGCCCTCAGCGCAATGCAAGGCAAAATGGCCCCGGGACAAAGGAAAGCATTAGATTAAGTAGGGGGTGGGCGGACAGGGGTGGAAACCTGCCTTGTCCTATGGGGACACACGACAGGGGAGTGACACAGAACACAATAACCTATGGGAACATAACAGAGGTGGGTACAGTGTTCTGGGACAAATAGCAATGCTAAGATGGGGTAATTGATGCAGAACTTTCATGAAGAAGCAGGGAGTGGTTACAAGACTGACACCTCAACAAGGAGTGACAAACCCCTGACTGACAGAACCATGTAAGGAGAAAACTGAGAAGTGAGAAGATTGACAGATGTGAGTGACAGGAGCTCCTGTGGTAAACAACTTAGAGCAAACCACTGTGAGGGAAAAATAGGGGTACAAGGAACCAACCTAACTAACATTAATAAAATCCCTGACTAAACGAACCCAACCTACAACACTTGCCTCCTTAAATTCCCAAATAGCCAATGTTTGGCACAAGTTAACACAAACATAATTGTGTGTAATAATAGCAACTGTAGCTGTGCTGCAGGTCTGTGTAGTCAGGATGACATCCCTGCCTCTGGGCTCAGAGTAATGTGCCTTTGTGTGTTCAGGGGCTTGTACTCTAACAAATGGTGAAAGGTTTACTCTTTCTCTTTGGGTCTTGTAGTGCTCTTTTGTTGTGGTGTTTCTGGATAGGCTGGTGGATGGTCTGAAAAAGGAGATAGCAGATTTTTTTCCTTAAATTTCTCCTTCCTATGAGTTCAGTTCTCTGATTGCATGTTAGTAATAACAGCAAATTGCTGTTGTGCAACCTGTCATTTGGAGGTAATTGCAGGGCAGAAAGGAAGGATGATAGGTTAAACTTCTTTATATGGCAGGTATCCTCAGGAGTATTTAAGTTACCAAGCCTTGAACAATTTGCATGAGGGAAGGAGAGGCAGGCAGTGAAAAGAAACTCCACATCTCCATGGCAGATGGAAGGAGGGATTCAGCATGGATCACCCAAAGCCTGGTAGAAATTTGAATGGCATATCCAGATCTGTGGCTCACACTTGCTGCCCACCCTGCTGTGGAAGGGGTTGCAGCAGCTGCTTTCCAAAGCTGTAGGAAGACCTCCTCTGAGGTTCTGTGCCTGGGGAGAGGGTCTGTCTGGGGATTAGACCCAGGACTATGACCAGAGAATCTCATTTTCAGTGCTATGAGCAGCCTACCAGTCAGCTTCAAGAGGATCAGGTATTTTCCAGGTGGTTTGTTTTTTATTTGTCCTACGGTTCTAGACAGCTACGTTTTTGAAAGCACTCTACTCCATGTTTGTGATGGGAAGTACTGAGCAACTGGAACTGAGAGACAAGAAAAGGAAGGACATGCTTATGCATATTTCCCTTTCTTCTAGAGTTTAGGATTGTCTCTTATGGTATATTTTTACCCTTTGATATTTTCAAAGGAGGAAGATGTCCAGTATGTTGTAAACAATGTATTAGGTAGAATAAATGTCTTTTAATTACCTAGCTTCTCACTGGTTTTAGACTTAAAAATATTAATGCTGCAACATTTCTATTCCAAAGTCAAAGGGCATCTTTTCCCTACTGTGTTTTGGAGGTGATATCTTAAATATGAAAAAGATTCTTTAAAAGGGTATTTGGACTAAATACAGTTATGCCCACAATGTTGAAACAGCTTAGTGCTCATGAGTAAAAGAGAATTTTATTGAAAGTTAAGATTATTGCCAACGGACTTTAACACTGTTAAAGGATAGAAGTCATAGGATTAGGTTTTTTGTCCTATCTGTACAAGTGCACTGGATTGGATCCCATATTAGTAGTAAAAATAATATGCATAAGACCAGTTGTGTCATGGAAAGCTTGTATGCCTAGAGAGTAGGTGGTGTGCTTTAAAACACTTAAAGAATATTAAGTTTTCATACTTGAGAAGATTAACATGGTATTTGAGGATGCTGAGTGTGAATCTTGGAAAGGAAAATGCTCTTCTTCCTTTTGTTGATACATAAAGTTGAATGTAAGGCAGGTCTCCCGTATGTCCTTGCCCTCTACATCTCCTGTGGTATTCCTAAGCAGAATGATTTGGTCTTAAATGCACAGTCACAGTGTGCACGGACAGCTGGAGTCGAGGAAAGATCTCCTTAGGCTATGGAGTTACAAATAACCTCTAAATACTGTACCTGCTTGCCAATATCTGAATACTTCAACTTCTTGCCAAAAACTTGGCTATTTAATTGCAGAATTAATGCATATCTTTAATTGCGGAATAACTTGTTTTAAAGTTTAAAAATAAATGTCCCTAATTTACTGTATTTTTTGTTAACTATGGTGATGCTTACAGCTGAGTATTGATCTGTGATGTTTCCAGCTAAGATGTCACCTGAATATATGAAAGTTCTGGACTGGTTAGCCATTCTCTCTCTCACTGATGAAGACAAAAGATTTAACTGCTTTTGATGTCAGCTAAATTAGTGCATGCTGCAGTTACCTACTGTACAGTTCAATTTGCTGGTTATATCAACACTTTGGAAGGCTCCTTAAATCTCTTCAACAGAGAAAAAAAAAAATCTGTTACTCTGGAGTGTAAAAAGAAGTGTGGTAATAAGGCACCCTAATCCTTCTTGGATCTAAATTACGTAATTATTGGGAATGTATTTGTCTAATGACTGCATTGTCACTGTAATTTGTAATTGCTGGGTTTTTTAACAATCAAGCTAAACCCATCTACAGCTCTTCACCTGTGAAGCCCATTGCTCACTGTATTTGGTATGAGTTCTGTGTAGATACAAACTATTATTGCTGCTCACATTTGGCAAGCAACACTGTGTCTGCTCACAACTACTGTAGAAAATGAGTAATGGCTGTTAATAAACTTGTTTGCTCTGTTTGCAGTAAGGATAGAGATCTCACAGTAATTGGACAATCATGCTGCAGTGCAGGAGTCTTACATGACAAAGATTGAGGGAGAACTTTCCCTATGGGTGTTTACCACTAATGGGCATTAGGTTTCATCCACTCTCCATGAGCTACTATAGGCTTTTGAAGAATTGGGGAAGGTATAAAATTAAAGTAATATTTCTTCTGAAGTGTTCTAGGAGAGATTAACAGAATACAAATGAGACTTCACTTTTTAAAAAAGCGTTTGCTGAGCTGTATCACCAAGATCCAGTGATGGGATATGTGAGAAACAGAACCAATTTGTTATTTTAAAGCCTCCCAAGTAGGCAGATTTGTCTGCAATTTACATACACACTGGCAATGGGTGATGCCTACTGAACGTTCTGCTTCTCTTTCTGTCCAGGAGATTACAGGGGTGAGAAGTGAGTTCAATTTGTAGGCTGGAGGCCACTAGCTTTGTGAAGTGTTTTTCTGTGGTCCTCAAAAGAGCTTTCTCCTTGTGGGTGTCTTACTGTAAGTTAATTTTACTTTGCAGGTCTCCAGCCTGAGTTTCCAGCTAGTAACTGAAACTGCAGATGAAGCTTTGAGACTTACTAATAGTTTCTACTTGGAGAGGAAAATGCATCTAACAAAATGCACACTAAAGTCGGACAGTATCCTGCATTATATAGACAGTCCAAAGTCAGTCCAGGTATATTTCTACTTCCCTTGAAATCAGCGAGAGTTTTGTGCTGATTTTGATGGTGTCAGGATTTCACTGTGGATTTCCACTGTTCTCCTGGGTACAGGAAGCCCTAGCTTCTCCCTGTGATGCTATGCAGTAAATACTTCCCAAATAAAATGTTTAAGGCTTTTCCTTTAAGTGATTAGACATTTACAGAGGACTGTTTCTATAAAGTAATGTGAATGTTGGTGCATTTGTCATATTGGTGCTACAGAGTACTTACAGCACTGAGCAGGGACCTCTGTATGGAGGCATCCAGCACAGGCACAACACAGTGGCAGCTTTGTTTATTCTAATAATGGAGGAAACCAAAAGGCAAGTTGATATACTGCTGAATCTTTCCAGGAAGAAACACAACAGAGGTTCAAACTGTTTTATCTAAGCATGAAGTGTTAAAATTCCAGTGTCCTTAAGCAAGTGTCAGAGAATGATAAAGATATCTTCATGTATACACAAGTACTGCTTATTATTGCTGTAACAAGAAATTGTTTGTCAAAGATACAATATGAAAGCATTTGACAGTCTTCATATTTTCTCTTTCAAATAGCATAGATTTTTATTTTTACTCTTAGGTGCATTTTTACATTGAAATGAAAGCAAACTGCTACTAGAATACTGCATTGCAGATGGTTAAAGTCAAAGCTTGCAAACAAAAGGGTCCATTGAAGCTTGAGATCTAGGCTTAGCAAGTTCTTAAGATCTTGATGTTTACAAGAACATTGAATTCACTTAAACAGGAATCTTATCATTGGATTGAGCTATGATTTGGTTTTTCCTATGTTGCATGGTTAGAGTGGAGATGCATAGGAATTTGTAGGATTTGAAGAATGGTAGGAAAGCCAAAAGAGCTCCATGTATGCATTTGTTCCCAATTTCACTACCATATCAGTGGGCAGACTAAAACCTGTATGTGTGTAGAATTCACCAAGTATCTTGCACAAATTGAAAGGCTGATCTCAAAAATGAGAGCTGTGAAAACATCCTTGTATGTGGCAAAAGAGTCCCCAGAAAAATGTTAAAATGTGACTTTAAAGGCTTAGTGTCCAAAAGTCTATTCTATAAGTTAGGTAACAGATAAATCCAGACAGATTGTTATATTGGGCTGGGTTGTATTTTTCATCAGGCACCTCTGTCTTCATTTTAAAAACTAATACTGCTACACAATATTCACAGTTTAAGTGAATATTTTCAGTTTGCTTGTTGTGTTTATCTCTCCTGCAAAATCTTCTGTGACAATTTAATTGTTGTTTTTCTATTTGAAGTTGTGCATCAGCTTTCTAAATAGTGTATTGAAGTATGAAGGCAGATATGTTATTTAGAAGAAGAATTGTGCTGCTTGTCACTGAAGAAACAAGCTTTACCTGAAACCTATACCTTCATAACAAACTTGCAGAAAACTGAATGAATGCAAGCTGTGGCCAGGCAAAAGTGTCTTTTAAAAGTATAGATGGCTTTCCCAGATGTTTATTTAATAATGAAGATGATGGTGAATCAATTGGTAGCAGTCACTGCTTGAAAAATACTTATTCTGTTTGGTAGGCTGTATGCCCTCCAGGGAGCAGAGTTTTATAGCTCATTGAGACATTAAATAATACTACTTGCAAAACCTGCATATAGACTTTAGTATCTGCTTTCCTGGTAGTAATCTAACTCTTCAGACAAGGCTCTAAAATTGTTCCAGATTCACATTGCACACTTGTAATTATTTGAAATTTGGAAGCACTCATCTTTAAGGCACTGCCTGCTGGGAAGGTTCCACAGGCAGCATTGGAAAAAAACATGAGCAGATCTAGGAGAATCTAGAAAAGTAGTTCTGGGAAAAAAGGGGAAATCTTTTTACAGAGTCTTTTGGGCATCCCTGCTGTAAGGGGCTACTCAAAAAAGAGGGGCAATGAAGTAACTTGAGTGCTGTCAGTGAAGGCAGCTGTCATTCAGACTCCTCAGTCTCCAGTGCAAAATACTCTGGTGTGGGAGAGACTCTTGGTCAGCAGCTCACTGGCTAAATGCCACATTTATTTGCAAAGACAGCTAATAGAAGTGCTGGTCTTGCAAACAATTCTGCAGTTCAATAGAACAGGCTACTCTGAGGGTATGGAAATGAGTTTGACCTCCTAGTGTCAAGTTCAGCCACATTTTAAAGGAAGGGCCATTTTAAAGAACCATTGTTGAAACATTGCAGCACCTACAATGCTTTTTAAAAGAGATGTTGAATACCCAGAGTACCGAAACTATAGTAAATAACCCAGTTGTTGGATTTCATCACTGCCATAGATGGCAACCCGGCTGATTCAAAGAGATTTAAGTGTAATTATATTGTTTGCTCCAGTCCTGCTTATAGAAATTACACCATTCCTTTCTGCATTCAGAATTGTTTATGTTCAGTGGCAACATGACTGTTTTTAAGATGTCTGGGATATTTTTGTCTACAATGCAATGCAGTCTCTGGGTACACAGTGCCACGTTTGCCTGTCTCTATCTACATTACTAATTTTTTTTTCCCCTAAATGGCAAACTATTTCCATAGATTTACTCCCCTGAAGGTGGGGCCCAAAGTAAGAACCAGGCCACTATCTGATTTTCAGTGCTGATGTACTGACTGCTTGCAGTGAGCATCTTTCTGAAGTCCATGGTTAATCAAATACGTCCCACATAATTCTGCACACTGCACTGTACTTGTGCAGACCAGCAGTCCTGGGGTGGAACTGACAGGAAATAAAGCTATACTGGTTTCTCTTCAGCACATGGCTTCAAATATGGATGCACAAAATTAGAGTTGGGCAATTGACATTATTGCAATTGGTTTCATAAAATACAGCTCTAGTAGGTGGCTTAACTTTAAGTTGATTCTTGTAATCTTATCATGTGCTTAGTTTTTACATTTTTTATATCATTGTAAATCCTTGGGAATGAGATCTCACAATCAGACCTTGTGAGATCAGGGTCCTTTAGTCATCATACAGGAATTGTGAATTGTAGTCCCTAACACAGCTAATGAGTAGCAGTTTTCATCTAGGCAAGTCCTTAAATATGATAGGCATACTTGATTGAATATAAAAGCTGTGTACTAGAGGCTCGCACAATTCCTCTTTTGAGGAGCCAGCATTTAGACTTCTGTTAAAGGCACAGCTTTGTGGAAAGTGGGATTATAAACAATCCACTGGATGCTATGTGCTTAAAATTTTTAAGTTTTTCCTCCATCATCTTTGTTCTGAATGAAAATTTGAAGACAGGTTATTGCATAATGCATTTAGCTTTCAGAGCAGAAACTGCACATCTGAAATAATTTTGAAACCTCTGCCTGCAATTATACATCTTTCTCCTGCAGGTAGTTGATGTACTGAGAAAAGACAAGTTTGATTATGAGGGATTGTATGCGTAATGTTTCATTGAATTGTATCAAGCTAGAGCTTCCATGCTTAAGAAAAGCATGAAAATTGTGTAAGAACTGTGATCCAAAACTGCCCTACAGAGGAGCAGAATTAGGGATACTTTTATAAAGAAAATAACTATCAAATTATCTGTACTGTCTATACTGATTATGAAACTATCCCTTTTATTGTTCCTTTGGCTAGTTAAGATTTTGCTTTGTTCTAAGACCATTGCTATTTTGGTAAACTAGATTTTACTTATTTCTCCAAAATTTGATATATTAAATAACTATTGACATTTGAGCAGTATAGAGAATTTAACTGGTAAATAATTTTTTACTAACATTGCTGAGGATATCCTTTCTCCTGTTATTTTAGATTTTAATGAAAACATTTATTTTGAAAAAATATGCTCATTATAGGATTTCTGAAACTTAGATAACTGAGGCATTTCTGAAACTTATGTAACTGAGGCACCCTAAATTGCAAGAACTACCAGCTAAATCCTGTATTTTGCAGGGAACTTCAGGATTTAACAAGTTGTGTGAAGTTGGTTATAAACTTTGTTCTAATATCAAGTAAATATGGGGATCTTTTATAGGCAGTAGATAATCCTGTCAGTGTACATATGGCAAGTCTATTGGTGTGCTGATTGTGGGGCACACTGCCATGCCTGATGAGTGGAGTCCTCTGTTGAAGGGATCACTATGAAATTTTAATGCAAATACATTGTGATTATTTGTTCTCTTTTTTCATTTAATGAAATTGCTTATTTCCAACCCCAAGTTGCAGCCTTAACACTGCTGTAAAAACCCTCTTTTACATCTTTTTAACATTTCCATCTAAGAATGGAGGGATTAATTGCATCTGCTAGATCTGTTTTCATTGCTGCTTCACTATATTTTCACTTTACTTGTGGACTTAACTGCAGTATGTATTTAAATATGAACAAGAAGAGTAGTAAAAATGTCTGCAGTAGTATTTTGTCAAAACCAGTTTCCCATAATTTTTTTTCAGTGTTTTTGCCTTGCACGATGTTTCTATTCATTATCCCAGGTGTCTGTAGACAACATCCATAGCCTTAAGTAATGGAACCATTTCTCCCATTTACAATTTCAACTTGTTCAGCCTTGATATTCTTGCCTTTGGAACTAATCAATGATATTGTCTCAAAGTGTCTTTAAGATCTAACTGCACGCTCAGACAATGTATAATGTCAAAAGTCTGTTGGCCATAGTGTAGTTATATCTTAAAGGACCGCTTAGACTGTTTAGAATTCAGGATCTTGGGTAGACTGTTGAAATGTATCAGTACAAAATCAAACTGAGGAATAATAGGCCCTGTCTCTGTATGCTGAATTATATCTAGTGAGGCCTGATAAATTCTCCTTCTTGTTATTTATTCTAATAAGTTGGTTCTATGCATGTTTATTTTTAATACTTATTAAAAATATTTCCACAAAATATCCAATAGCTAAAGCCCCCATGAAATAAAATATCCAATAGCTAAAGCCCCCATGAAATAAAATATCCAATAGCTAAAGCCCCCATGAAATAAACTTACAAAACTTTTCTAATAGCAAGTGTTTTAGATATATGTTTTATAGAAATATATATGCTTTTTAAATGATGTTTTGGAAAGGGTGAAAAATGAGGGAAAAGGTGGCATGTCATGGCATCTACAGCAAACTGTCTTGTTTCCCTGCCTGTCTGAACCCACTCTGCCTCAGCTTTTTCTACCCCAATCTCCTTCAGCTCTGATATCTCAAGTTAGCAGGGCCATTCACTTTTCCTGCTTTTGGTAAGCCAAGTCCTTTGGCTTTTCGTTCATTGTCAAAAATAGTGATATTTTTATGTTCCACATAAAAATGTGTGTGTATCCCATCAGAGACTGTAGCAGGTTTAGTGAGTGCCATGGAGGGCAGCTGGGAGAACTTAAAAAGATCAGCCTGCCTGAAGATGTGCAAGATGGCTGTTCAGCATACAGCTCTCTCCAGAAACTATGCAAGTTTCTCTTCTCCCCTTCCCAGCACAAACGTTCTGAGGGCTTGGTCCTAGGGAAAAAAAAGATTGTCAGAGCTAAAAATACAGAATGTGTCCAGCTCCAATACAGAAAACTGTCTGTATAACACTGAATATTTTAGTGAAGACAGGGAGCCAAAATACAGTACATATCCAGGCAGGAGGAATGCAGAAAAATATCTGGATGCATTTCATGCAGTTTCATTGGACAGTAATATAATAATAATATAAAAAGTGGAATGATTTCAGGAAAGGGTTGTGAAAAATACAGATTTAATGATGACCAGGTACATGTTTCTGGAAGGATGTTTTTCTGTTGCAAGGCAGCTTTTCTGTGAGAAATTCATTTCTCTCCTATCTACCCTGCTGAACAAGTGGCATTTCCTTCCCTGTTAACTTGTAGAATTTCTGCAGCTTGTTATCTGTCTGCTGTAATCAGGGTGCCATTAACTATCTGATGATTTCTCTTGCTCTTTCAGTTAGAAAGCAGCACACAGCAAGCACAATTAATCTGTGTTGTACTCAAAATGACCAATTAGATTTTTTGGAACAGAATGCTCAAGAGCTTAGTATATGCTAAAATGTTGTCTATGTATGTGAAATATAAGCCCATACCAGAGCAAGTCCAGTACTGGGAATAAGACACTTGCATTTTCCATTTGTGCCATTACGCACACAGCTAATCTGGGATTATATGGATAGTCCCATAAGGTTAGCACATACTTCAGATATTAGGTAAATATCTCAATTCAGCAGATGCCTTCCTGTAGTATCAAGGATTTGCTAGCACATTGTTCATGAGTTTGGTTCTCCTTAGTTATCTTAGGAATGGAGGAACCAGAAAAGGGGAAGAAATTCTGACAGGGACTGTCAATGTATGTTGTTTGGGCTGAAGATTTCAGACATGGTTGTTGTAATTTATTGTGATGTAACTTGTACTTACTGTCAGAAGTCCTCAAAATTAATTTCCTTACTGATGTGAGTGGAACACACTTGCAAGGTCTGCTTCTTGGAAATTCTATACTTGAAGGAGACATAAGGGGTGTTTTTGACAATTCTTTATTGTGGGGAGAATTCATGGCAGTCCCTTGCATTTTACTGCGGTATGAAGCAGAAAAGGAGAAAGAGATTCCACAGCAGTTTTACACACAAGATCTACTTGCATATAATAGAAAATGTACTGGTGGCCAGGATGCTTACATTATTTCCAGTAACAGTATATACATATTTTATGCTTTATGTGTGTTATAATACTCTGAATGTTAATACTTCATTGAATAAATACTCCAACAAGAGATTTGTGAGCTTTATAGCATGCACCTAAATCTTTTCATATGACGATCATCTTGAATTTCATGTCATCACAGAAAGGAAATTGTGTGTTACACTTTTACTCTTCGCTTCATCAATTCTAGTAACTTTGTATTTGGTATTATTGTTTTGAAACACAGTGTTTGTACAATACTCAACAGAGTAGTATTTTTTAATAATTAAAATTTGGTGGATCTTTTTTTTCTTAACAGAAGTTTTGACGTTGGGCTGCATCGCTTTCTGGTCAGGTAAGCTAATACTTTGAATTGTACTCCCATATTCTGGGGTTTAACCTCAGCAGGCAGCCAGGCCCCATGCACATTAACTCCCTGCAGTGGGATGGAGGAGAATTGGAAGGGTAAAACTGAGAAGAGTTGTGGGATGGCATAACAGTTTAATAGGGAAGTTAAGAGCCGAGCCACACACAAGCAAAGCAAAACAAGGAATTCATTCACTCCATCATGTGTAGTGGTGACTTGGGATGACAAATGTCACGACTCGGAACATTCCCTTGCTGCTTCCTTCTTTTCCCACCTTGGTACACCAAGTGCGACACCATATGGTATGGGATATCCCTTGGGGTCACCTGTCCTGTGTCCCCTCCCTCTCATCCTCTTGTGCACCCCCCAGTCCACTCCTCTGTGATGTGAGGAGCAAAACAGGCCTTGGCTGTGTGTAAGTGCTGCTCTGCAGTAACAAAAGCATCCCTGTGTTTTCAGCAGCACTGTTTTCAGCACAAATCTAAAACACAGCCCCTCACTAGCTGCCGTGAAGGAAACAGACCCTATCCCAGCAAAAATGTTAAAAAGCGTTTCTGTTGTTATAAATAGAAATCACCATGTGAATTCTGTATTACTTTATATTTTCTATGCTAAGTTCTTCTTTTGTCTTCTGTTGATTTTCTAGTTTGAAAAACTTTAACTATTTGTCTTGGCTATCTACCCAGTGTCACTCTCTAATGAACTTCTTGAGGAAAACATGACTTAGGAAATTTCAGTGGCTGTGAAAATCTTAATTTTTCTTGCACTGAAGACAGGCTTTTAAAAGCTCTTTTCACTGGTAACTCTACCCTTCATACCTTGTAAAAAGGGCTTGAATTTTATAGAAAATTTGGAGTGTGGGGGGAAGTCCTATATTCTCAACAGAAAAACCAATTAATTCAAGGTATGCAATGGACTGTTCTGAAGATGAATCAGGAAAGTGGAATAATTGTTTGAGTGCTTTGGTTGATATTTAGAGGGATGAAGCAATTAAAGAAGGGCACTTCAGCAAGAAAAGGGAGGTTAATGCATTTGAATTCTACACTGAAAAACTGTTTTTGCTGTTTAGAGTTTTTTGTGTGGGCAAAATCAAAGATGTTCACCAAGAATGTGTTTGCCTTCATTTTTAATAAAGTAACCTATTACCATCTACTGATCTTTGCAAAGAAGTGTAGCGTGTACCGTGAAGGATGAATTTTTCTGTGGTCTTTGGGCACTTAGAGAATGAATTCTATCAGTTATTTCATCCACTGAAATGTCTGTCAGTGAAGAACTCTACCTTGGAAGAATGAATCCAGTATGTATGAGCCAGAGTATGCTGTTTGGGTCCCACCATAAGGATCAGGTGGTGTCAGCCTTTCCTTGAGTTGGCTTTGCTTCTGGACTCTTTATTTTAGGCTGTTGTGTCATATTTCCTAGATAAAGACTGTCTTAAGCCTACACACATGAGTCCTTGTGGCTTTAATGCAGTGGATTTTGGCACCAGATATGAGATCATACAAGCCTTGGTCACAATGAAAATGAGGCTTGTTTTAAGGTTGCACAGGCCAACCCACTTCTCATAACTTTTGAGCTTTGTGTATTTCTTTCTGTGTAACATTACAATGTTTAACAGATAGCTCCCTTCATAAAGGCATTGTGTCAATATTACTGAAAGTACTGTTTTAGAGTTCTTAGACTACTGAATATATAAGTTGAGGTATCAGTTCTACAAAATTAGTTACATCTATATTTTGACGAGCAGATTTTGTTTGTAAATAATCATATAAGAAATTGTAATCATCATATTGAGACATGATTTTAAAGATGCTACTTTATAAAAGAAATGGAGTGTCCAAGAAGGTTTTCTGGGTATGCATACAGTTACTTAACCAAGAGTAGAATCATGGTAAGCATTGATGTACTAAGTTTGAGACCCTGGTAATGCTTCTGCCATAAAATATTTTTATTTGCTTCATACAAGGAGTGTAATAAGATACTATTGTCTCATACAGCATTGCTTTACATCTCAAGGAGATGCAGTATTTAAGTTGTATGTTTGTGTGATCCTGGACTGCAAATAGTCATGGAATTGGCATGAGTTGAATGTCATCTTTGACTCACGTATGATTTTTTTCAAAGCCAACTGTGTCCTGTGCAGTACCTCTTCTAACCTTAGCTTAGGCATTTTCAGACTGTTACCTCCTCTGTTAATTACTCTGTTAACTACATCATCTGCCTTCTCTGTAACTGTGCTGCTAAGGAGGAAGTCATTTTCTCTTCTGAAGTACTTGAATGAGTTTTGCTTGGTGCTTCCTTAACTAAAAAAAAAAAATTCCTTTTAGTGGATGACTTTGGAGTAGGAAACAGACTTGGTGTTAATCTCTTCTGTTGGTCTGCCTTGTGAATTTTTGAAAGTTACTGCCTTTTTTTGCCTAGACAGTCTCTGCTCCCGAGAACTTGCAGTTCATCTCCTGTGTTCATAAAGTATCTGTCATATATGTTATACTGTTCTCTTCACAGTTTTCATTTCTGTGTGAAATAAAACAGTAGGAAAGAAAAAACCTCAACCCAAACAACCCTGAGTTGCAGGAACCATTGAAAGTCTATGAGGTGGGATTTGAAATGAAAAAGAAATGATATTGTTTTAAGTATAATGGCTCGACTCTGCCATGGAACAGGGAACCCAGTATATGACACTTGCAAATACAAAGTGCAGGGCCAACAAAACTAAAAATAGTCTCTGCTAAAAGGACAATTTGCCTAATTAAATGCTGATTGAAGGAACTAGGACTGTATGTACTGTTAACCTGGTATACACAGTCAGTGGCTTCCCCAAGTGAAGCATGACACAAAGTAATAAGGAGAATTACAACTACACAGGGTTTTTTCTGCATTCTTAGTAAAAAATTATTAGAAAGAATTTCTGTCCACCCATCTATGTCTTGAACTATGCTTCTGATACTATTTTAAGATAGCTTGGAAAAGTTTAAAAATCTCATATTTTCAAATGTACTATGGATAGGTACATATTATACTGTAATGGCTAATAATGTGTTATGACTTGGACTGAACTGGATTCTAGGACTAGATTTTTAATTACTCCTTGCAAGCTGAAATCAAGTGGTATCAAGGAACTTATATTTGTGAAAGTAAAGTGCAATTGCGTATGTGGAGATCTGGCTTTTGAACATTTGTTAGCTATACCATTATATTTGAAGCAAGAATCCTGGAAACTCACTGGAGAATGATTAGTACTTTTGTGATGAAAACTGAGGTTTGGTAGTAGTAATGGAAAATATACTACTATACTTGGAAGGTTATTTTCCCAATGTTTTCACATAATGATATGAAAGAACTTATTTGTTACTACTTTAGGATTACCAAAATTATTCATCATGTATTTAAATCACGTGAGTACAGCACAAATGTAGTAATATTTTTCCAATGTGACTGCAAGAAAAACAACCGTTTTTCTCCTAAATCAGAGCATTCTCTGAATGGAGCAATAGATGTATTTTCAGAGTTAAAAATATATAGAAATAGCCTTTAGCATAGCAGTTTAGAGGAGAAAGAGTAAGAGAGGCTGCCTGTTGCTCTTTGCTCACTAAAGCTATTTTATCTAGGCATTTCATTCAGTGCTGAGAACAGGGCATTGGATGAAATAAAATTAACTTGTGGGAATATTTACAGTCCTGATGCCAAACAGTACTTCCTTTAGGACAGCACTGATGAAGACAGTGGGGAAGAATAACAGTTCCTGCAGGCATGATTCTTTTGAAAAATCTCTATGCTTTTAGCTCTGCTGTGCCTTTGAAAAAGTGTGAATCATACTCATTTCAGTACAGATATGGCTTTGAAGAGAGCTGCAGGACCACGCACCCCCAGTGTCTCCAAAAGGCATCCATCTGTTAGCAGTGCTCTCAGCTCACCCCATGGTTTGCAATTACTTTAGCTTGTTTAGAGTTCCAGGTTATTTAGGTTAGCTTAGTCCTGGGTGCAAAGGTACTCTGAATACATAACTTGGAAATCACCCACTTTTTTAGTTTTCTCAAGTAAAGCATGGCATAGTTTGCCTCTAGGATTAAAATCTACTGTGTGGTGACCTCTACTGATTTTTTAGTTAGGAAAAGGACATCTCTGTGTAAGGGCAGAATGATCTCATGGTGAAAGAGGGGATTATGGTTCTAACTAAGCTATGATAATGAAAGAAGAAATGGAAAAATCTGTTCATCATCTGGCTCAATTTCTGTATTAGTTTGCTGTGGAATCCCATGGGATCCCACATCTTCAAGCCATCCCAAGCCAAAGAAATCTATGCCCCTGCTTAAAAAGAAACCCAAGCAGACCTTTTTATCACTGTATTGAAAAAAAAAACTCCACAAAAACAACTGACCAAAGAAACCCCAACACACCCAAAAATTTCACAATAACAACCCCCAAACTTCTGAGCTTCCCCTTTCTCTTTAATGCACACAGGTCTTGAAAGGTCAACATACCCTGCAGCAGTTCTCTAACTCCATTTCTAGGTAAGCTCAGTGGTGATTCTTGGCTCCAACACAGATTGCTGGAGCCAGATTCTGGCTCCACAGCTGGACACAGATTCTGTGTGAGGTTCAGTGTAACACATGGCACTCTCTTGGGAACCAAATACCACTGCTAATGCTGTTCCATTTCTGCTGTTCTTTTGAATGTAGCACTCCGTAAAATACCATTGATGAGCTACTATGTTGTAGCTGGGCCAGACAGCACAGTATTAATGAGATTCCACTTTTCTCCAGCAGCATTGATAAAGGTATGTGTATAGACTCTTCTGCCTTTGAAAGTGCTAGCTATCCCAAGGATGCATTCTTTTTTCTTTGTTTTGTCAAGACATTTGACTTTTTGGTTGACTCTGTATCCTGGATACCTAGTGAGCCTAAAGCATACACAGCAGTCATAGAACCATACAAAAGTTTTTGTTCTAAGGGACCATTAAGGATTGCCTAGCCCATCCTACCCTGTAATGAGCAGGTACAGCTTCAATTAGGTCAGGTTGTTCAGGGCCATGTCCAACTTGACCTCAAATATTTCCAGCATGAGGTACCTGATGCCTCTCTGGGCAACTTGTTCCAGTGTTTCATTGTAATAAAAAATTTCTTCCTTCCATCTGTTTGAATCTACCCTCTTTTAGCTTGAAGCCATTATCCTGTGCCCAGTTGCAGCAGGGTCTATTCAACAAACTGTCCCCATCTTTCTTATAAGCCCCTTTTAAATCTTGAAAGGTTGCAGTAAGGTCTCTCTAGAGCCTTCTCTAACATGAACAGTCCCAACTCTCACAACAATGTGTGCCCAAGCTGTCTTCTGAAGCAAACCACAATGTTTTCCCAAGAACAAAAATCTGTGTATGGTTCTGGGGGTCCTTCACATCAATAGGCCACTCGTTTCTCATAGGTGGTGTGGATACAAATACACCAACTTTGTCTTCCTGTGCTGTCACCTTGTAGTTCCTTAGTAGTTTTTACCGTTGGAACTTCTCTTTTCAGGCTGACATTTTAGTCAGCCTTTTGCCATAAAATATGGCCACAGTGCTGCACTCACCTTCCTTCAGACACCTTGAGGAAAACGTGGTGCCCTGTAGAACAATTTCTGCACTGCATGCATTTGACTGGTCTATTCTAAATAAGGTTAATCCTAACCAGTATTGCCAAAGCTTTGTACTGCTTTCCCTGAAAGTCCTGGGTGACTGGTTGGAGCAGATCTATTTGACTTTTATGCGTAACTGTGTCAATGGGAGACCTACTGAACAAAAAAATACTCTTTTCTTTAGTATAACCTGTGGTATGTCCATGACAATTTTATGTGTCTGTCTCATTTTTCTCAATTGGATCAGTGCTTGTACAATAGTATTGAGTGAACAGAAATGTGTCTGGATGAAGGAAAACAATTTATATCTATCTGTAATGATCAAAGTAATGTAGCCAGTAAAAACTGCTAATGATGCAAGTGATGCACTGTGTCATTCCACTTAAATCTACTGATCGGCTTCCTGGGGGAGGATCCAGTGATGCTGGTAATTTGTTTGTCATGTGCAGGTAGTACCACTGGGTGTAGAATATGTGTGCTTGAATTCTGCTGTACTTGAAATACTGCTATACTTGAATTCTCTTTTGAGTCATTCTGCCCTAACCTTTAAGCAAAGCAAGGAGGCTTGCAGGGTATAAGAATCTAGTAAGTATTCACTAGTCTTGAATTCCTGGGGTCTCTGTACTCCTCTGGAACAGTGCAGATAAAGCCAGTGGTGATAGCAGAAGCAGGTTTTTCAGTCAAGAGTGTCCAGCTGTGATACAAGGTTCTGGAGCAGACTAACATAGAAATGGGCTGTTTCCAGGTTGTGTTACAAAAACATCCCTTTGGAAAAGAAATACCACTGAAATAATGCCTCCTTAGCCAAGGAGCTAAGAGGAACAAAAGGTGATTCTTCCCATATTTGGGAACATTGTGATGGAGATATGATGTGATGTGCTGGAGACAGCTTTTGTAAGGACTTGATTGAAATTTTGTGAATGTTAGCATATATTAAACCTAAATATGTAGTCTTGTTGGTAATAAACACAATTGTAGTAATCAGTAGATGTGATTGAATTGGCTTTGTGTCATTTTAAGGTTAAAGCATTTATTTCATTGCTGTGAAGTGGTATTAGTTTAGAGAATTCTTTCTTACTTTCAATATGGGGCTTTAGGGTTTCTGCAAAAATAATTTTAAAGTTTTAAAACAAAAGAGAGTAGCAGCTACTCAATCCATAGAGATCTCTGCACAGAGAAGTTGAGAAATACAGCTTTTTATAAAAGACTGCAGTTACATCCAGCTGTATTGCAGACTCCTGTGAGCTCTGCTTTCAGATGCACTGGAAGTTTTGCAATGTTTGCTGTTGTTTGTAATTTTTGAATGGGTCAGCACTGGTCTAAATGTGTTCCTGTTGAAAGCAGTGATAACAGCAAAGTGGTATTAATAAAAAGAAAACAAAAAACCTCAGTAAAAACTCACAAGCTGGATAGTGCTTGGAATCTTCTAAAATATTCCAGTTTTTAGACCAACATGACCGCTGCTAAAAGTCTATAATTAAACTCCTGTGGATTGCATTGGGAGGCTCTGTGACTGTTCTCCTGTGTGTGTATTGAGCACAAGCGTGAACTGTACAAGTGACCATGATGTGTAAAATCAGTTGAGGTGTCTTAGAGTGGGACAGTGTCCAAAATACCTTGTTTGTTTTAAAACAAACAAGGCCAAAGTTAAAAACTTGATGAAACAGTAATAAAGACTAAGTGCTAAATTGCTTCAGAGGAATTGCAGTCTCTCAAACACCTTCTCAGAATGAAACCTTTTATTTTTTAAAACAGCAAACAATCTGTTGTTATATAATGAATTAGCGTTGAGCATGTTGCAAAAATAAGGCTGGGGTTTGTATAAACAAAACTGAATCTTTATGTAAATGTTATGTAAATGTGACATTTAACTTAAACTGTTGGAGTGAGGAAGTTGGGATTAACAATGTACAGATCTCATCATGTTTATCTGTTGCAACTGTGAATTAAAACAGTTTGTTATTTTTGTTGCAGGGTGTTTGAGTTACTATCTACGAGTAAGAAATACACTGTGAAACATGCAGTATTTAAAGATTCAGCGCATGCTACTTTTAAATAATTTTATGGAGTATTTTAACAGAGCTGCATCAAAGATTGCATTTCAGTGTATTGGAAGAAAGTGTGTGCCCAGCAGTCTTGAACCACCTGTGATTTTAAGGGTTCTGAATTTATTCTTTGTGTAGTCTAGGAAGTTATGTCACAGGAACCTTTTGCCCCTAACTCTTAAGTGCCAGAATTTGGCTGGAGTTTACATGTGATTTCAGTCTGAAGGACTTTGCATCTTTTATAGATAAAGCAATCAGTATTTCAGAGTCACAAAAGTGAATATATAAAAATATTCATTAAGTAAGCAATATTTTTATGTATTGTGTTGACTTCCACCAAGAACTTCTAGTTAAAGCAAAGCATGTCTAAATTTTCATATGTCCGAGAGTATAAGTTTACAGAAATCTGCTTAATTTTGTTTGCTCTTTGGTTAATTCTTTTGTCTTTTACCCTTCTAACGTTGTATTTTCTTTTTCTTATTGTGGTCCATATTTGTACTTTAGCATGCTGAGAGACATGATTACAGCTTTTACATAGGACAATGGGGCTGGTATAACTTCAAAGTTGTTCTATGTTTTAGATGCGTTGCAGAAGCCCACATGCTCTTCAAAGTGGAATTGTTAAGATATAGACCAGAGCCGGAAAAAAATAGGATGAAAAGACTACTCTTCTACTCTAGCTTCTGGTAAATTTGTTATACGCAGCTCGGTAAATGACATCGCAGCCAGCACATGCCTCAGACCGAATCTTTGTCGCCAGCCCTGTTGACGGAGCTTGCTGTCCATCCCCCCGCCGAGAAAAGACCGTGTGACGAACCTCCCGCCCTGTGTTCCCTGCCGCGTGCGGAAGAAAATAAATCCCTCAGTGCCCGTGGCTTTTCGCTTTCTGCCTGGCGGCTGATCCGGCCCCGGGGGAAGGCTCGGGAGCGGCGGTCCCGGGCAGGAGCGGCAGCGCTCCCGCGGGGCCCTGGCTGCGCTGTGCCGCTGCCGCCCGGGGGCGCTCCTGCCCCGCCCGCTGGCAGCGCCTCCGGGCTGCGCGGCGTGCCCTGCTGCGGGAACGGCGGCACCGCCGGGCTGCGCGGCGTGCCCTGCTGCGCTCGCTCCGCTGCTGCCCGGCTACGCCTGGGAGGCGATCGGACTTGGCTTTCCCTAGAACATCTTGGGAAATGTCGTGGGAGGCCATAAGGCTGCCCCTCTGTTTTTTGGAAGATGGTCCCGTTTTAGGAAATGTGCATTCTAGGAGATGCAGCCTATTATACAATCTCCTCTGCTTTTGTGCCTTTTCTTCCTGAAAGCACCAGATGAGACGGGAGGTAGTTCATATAACATACAAGCTTCTAGGAAGAGCTGCTCAGAATAACCTATCTGGCTTAGCACCAGAGATTCCCTTTATCCCTGTGGGCAGGGAAGCTTGCATGACTTTCTCTTCCTTGGCTACTTTATCGTGTGGAGTGTTATGGAGATGGAAGTGTTCTGAATCTTTTAATAAAGATTGTAGGTCTTTGGCTTATCTTTGTGCACACGGTCAGCTTGCTTCACCTTGCCTGTGTCTACAAGTAGATTTGAGGTGGTTCTGCTACAGCATGTCAAAACAATAACCCCTTTGTAGATGTAAGCTACAAAGGTTTCTCATGTCATGATATCTGGGTAGAACATCATCAGATATGTTATTGAAGTAGAGAGAGATCATCCTTCTTTTATGGCCATGCAGCAGTGTCTGGCAGTTTCAAGCAGATTGATACCCTGGTAAACCGTGTTAGTACAGAGTCTGCTTTCAGTCCTTATCTCCAGTACTTGGTTCCAGGTTCTCTGAATGGTACAGGAGAGTTTATAGAGTTAAAGCAGTCTGTGAGTTTAAACATCTAACTTAGAGCAAGGTGCAAAGAGAGAACATGGAAAACAAATCAAAAAGAGGAGAGGAAAGGATGAAGCAGGAGTTTGATAACTCATACCTAGTTACCCCTAGGTCATGTAGTTTTAGAGGTTGTGTGGAGGTGAAAAAACTTTGCGATATCTGAGTGGAAGCATCAGACTTTGGTACCAATGTATCTGTCTGAAGCAGTATTGATTTCAGTAGTAAAGCCCAAGCACAGCATTTGACTCAGTTATTTCCACCACTGATGGTAATGTTTAGTCTTTAGAGCTGTAAGCAGGAGATGGGTAAAGTACAGTGTTGAAAAGTGCTGCCTGTGTGGGATGGGAGATGTTTTAGTGATTGTCAAGCTGAATAGGATACTCTACTGAAAACCATATTCTCTCTGGATTGATGCCTAAGTGGTGTATGGAATTGCTGAGTGCAACTTTGAGGCCACCAGGGTTATGGAGGGCTCTGGAATTCATCTGCAAAGACAAATGCTGTTCTGGTTGACCAGTAGTACTGTGATGGGAGGTGCAATTCCAGCTTCACTGTGGGAATTTGGTGAGATCCGAATTTCACCCTTAAGATGTCCGTGTTTTTTTCTTTTCATAGATGAAGCAGGATAATGGTCATCCTTTGTAAAGTACTTTGAGATCTATGGATTAAGAATGCTATATAAGAGCTCAGTGATGCTTAGTATAAGCACTTTATGTAACATCAAGAACAGATGATAAAACAGGACAGGAAGTAACTATTGGATTTAGACTCGTCCTATCGCAGATATGAATTTAGAGCCAAAAAAGGAAATAAAGTGATTTCAGTCTGTGTGTGCTCTTAACTGCATATATTTAGATGGATTATATATGTAAATATATAACTGTAGTAAGAAGTGCTCTTTTAAGCAGCTCAGGTAAAATCAAGAGAGCATGTATAAAATACATAAGTTAACATCTTTGCAAATATGTGTTGTTTATGGTGTGTGGTTAAGGGGAAATACTCCTTTCCTAGCTTCTAAAGAAATTAGGCTATGTGAATCAAAATTTCATGCAGACTTCCATCTGGTGATGGACAAGTAAATAATTGTATAGATTTCATGCTTTTGAAGGAATGAAGGGTCAAAAGCTTCAGGCTTCTATTTATCTTACTGTCTGAAGTAAGTGAGTAAAATAACATACTGTAGGCTTCCTATTCTGGCCCCAAAATGTAATTGCAGTACTTCTGTGCACTGCTGAAGAAGGAGCTAAGGTCATGGCAACCAAAGGATAATTCTTACTGTCAGTTCTCATACGGTTCTTGCTTTCTTTGTCCTGGAGAAGATTTACTACTTTCTTGCAAGCAACGTAGCTGGACACTTGAAAAGTTGACTCCACTCTCCAACCAGCCTCTGCTGCTCTGTTCTGTGTGAACAGCAAAATGCAGTTTGCTTGCCTGAGTTACGTGATGTACCCCAAACTTGAAAAAAACCCATTAAATAAAGAAGACTTCTGCATTGACTGATGTAAAGAGAATCAGGATGTATAAGTAATAACTATTACTCTACATTTTTTTGTGAATACTAATGCTATGTAATGAACATTATCTCCTGCAGCTATAGGGATAACAGTATTCCATGTGCTAGTGCTTTCAGAGACAGTTGTGGTAGATTTAGAGATTATTTAAAATTTATCTAGCATTTTGGTACAATGAATTGCTTTGCAAATCTGGATTAGACTATTGCTCTGAAAATATTAAATGTTGGACATTTGCTAGTGAGGCTAGTGAAGCACAGTAGTTTTAAATACTGTCTTCAATTTTTTGACCAGTGATAAGGAACTGACATAAAGAACAGTAGTATTTTTCTTTGAGTTACTGATATATATGTATGTGTGTGTATATGTTTGCATATATATATATATTAGAAATATATGTATATATGTAAAATATACTTCCTAGATGAATGGAAATGGAGATTCAAAACAGGCCATGTCTTGCTCATGTAAATGTTCTCATTTGAATGCCCTCGGAGTGTGGCAATAACTCAGGGGCAAATATTGTTCAAGAGTAATCTAAGTAGAGTTGATCCTGCCATGGAGAAGAAATTAGCTGATCTCTGCAAAATTCACAGATTGTCTAACAGAGTGAGTGTGTTCATGGACAGAAATTTTTTGCAAACACAAAGAAACAGTGAAATATAGAAGCTTGCCTGTAGGATGGTAGACAGGCTGATAGTGTTTAAGCTACACAAGTTTCCAGAACACTCTTTAGCTACAACACAGCAGGAAAAATGTTGCTTCTGAGAAAAAAATGTCTCTGAATGTTATTTAAGTAGATTGTATTGTACTGCTTGAATCACCATCCCTGGAGGTATTTAAAAGGCATGTAGTCATGGTTCTTAGGGACAAGGTTTGATGGTGGACTCAGCAGTGTTGAGTCAGTGGTTGGACGTGATTATCCTAAGAGTCTTTCACAAACTAAACAATTCAATGATTCTAATTAGCACCTTTTATTGAGGTTAGTACTGCAGGACTGCTTTCACCTGTCACTCCCAAAGTGAGCTATGCTGCCTCTTACCTGAATGAGGTTGGTATCCAAATATCAAGAACTCCAAAATACCTCCAGAATTTTCCACGCTGGGTTCTCCATATAGAACTTCTGAGCTTTTGATGCCATGCCTGGAATCTTCCCAGTACTAGTGGTACCACAAAGTTACTTGTCATTTTCCCCCCAGGCAATAAGAAGCGTAGTTAAAATAGAAGTTTATAGGAAATAAAAATGACCTGATTTAGATGGCATTTTTGCTTCAAAGTGCTGTTATACAGAATTAACCTTTCATTTTCTGTGATGACTCGAGATAAGAAGAACTTCTTTATTAGAAGTAAATGATTAAAACTGCAACTGTTGAAATGGATAGAGCTGGAGAGCAGCCTTTGATGATCAGTAAGTTTTAGCTGATAACCAAGAGCTTTTACTTACACGCAAGAAACCTGCACTTTTATTGTTGGTTTCAAGGCAAGGCATCATCTTCTACTGAAAATAAATTACTGATGAAATGTTAGTAAATGAACTTGGGTCAAAAGGGCTTCCTCTGTGCACATTGAGTAGGGGTTTGTCCTGTATAATGTACCTGGTAGCACCAGCAGTGAGTAAATATCAGTGTGTCTTAGGGCTCTGCTGGACAGTCAGCTGTTGAAACAGACATGACATATGGTGGGAGCTTTCTGTAATGTAGATCTTAATAAATATTTCATTTCTTCTTGTTTATAGTGTCTTGTTTATAAACTATATAAGCAGCAAAATGGGGATGGTTAACAAAGTAACCATGGAAACCTGCTTTATCCTCTTTCTCTCCCTCTCTCTGTGGAAACATGTTGCAATAGTTATGATTTCTTACCCTCTGTGTGATTTGAACTGGACTAATAAAATAACTCATAAAAATTGTATTTTAAGTTATTGGTTATCTGGTGACAACCAATAGGCCAGTGATCAGCATAAAGAGGGATTTTGCATTCATTCTCACTGCAAGAATAAAGTACGTGCCTCCAAATAATTGTCTGTAGCACTAGTAGCAAGGCATGGCTGGACAAAATACACTCCTGCATTTCTGAAAAATGGGATCTTCCAGCTTGAGATTTAAACACTTGGTAGTGCTTAAATTGTGGATGAAGTGTTTCATACTTTTTGGATGATACAGTCTATTGTCAAAATACAAGCAGCCTTTGCAGAACAACCATCTCTGAATCTACATAACTGACAAAAAGGAACATGAAAGGAAATAGTGTTTTATACTTAGAAATCATTAGGCTTCAACATTAGAAGTACTAGAAAAAAGAAGACCAGTGTAAAGGCTAATTTTCCTTTCTAATTAGTTCCTTACAAAATAACAGTTGCAAATAGAAAAGACATATTTTATATAATCTGAGACAGTTTTAAGAAACATGTAAGTATGATAAAATTTGGTGATAATGCTTCATATTTGTGTTTTTATTCTGGACTGTTATTTCAAGAGGATTCTGTGAAGTAATTAAGCTTAAACTCAGCAGGAAGGGTTAGTACTCTTTAGTTTTTATTAAATGAACAAACTGTTTCAGTAATTTGAAAACAAATTACTTTTATTAACTTTGTTTCAGTGATTAGATACAACACAACATCCGTTATCTGAATGCTTTTATTATAATTTGACTTACTTGAAGTTGGAGAATAATTTCTAGTAGTCTTCCAATGGTCTGTTGTTTATTACAGTACTGCTTGCCCTGGATTCAGTCTGGTTTTAAGAATAGCTGTTGCCAGGTTTTCTATCACTTTATGTCTCTGCTTTTATGGCCACAATTCTGGTTCATTAGAAGTGGATACCCACCTCTGGAAGATTTTCCCTGCCTTCTCTTGTTCCGGATTCCAGAACTGAAGGTTTGTTGATGTTTTGAACTATCAGATCAGAGCTTTGAGTGACTCAAGAGTAATTGTTATAATGAATAATTTTACAATTTCTTATTCATGTTTTTGCCTTTTGTGATAGTACAGGGCGTTGTCTTATGCAGGTTTTCCACTGCCTACAGGACTCGTTATAACAGGTAGTATTTAAGCCCTGACTTCAAGTCAAGAAACTTTATACAAACCATCAGTATTTCACTTCTATATGAAAGATCAAACTTGACAAGGACAAAGTGTTTTGTACAGCAGGCAGAAATTGCTCCTACAGACCAATCTTCTGTTATTTGTACTTTCCTGTAGATGTGATATGCAACTCTTTCTTTTGGTTTTTGATTCTCAAAGCTTAATAGTGACAAGGTAGCACAGCTATAACTAAGTGAAAAGTTGTGATTGAATTGTCTCTGATTGAAACACAAGTTCTATGAGGAGCAGCTGAGAGCACAGGGGTTGTTCAATCTGGAGAAAAGAAGGCTCAGGACTTTATTGCCTTCCACAACTACCTGAAAGGAAGTTGTGGCTAGGTGAGGGTTGGTCTCTTCCAGACAGCAAGTGACAGGAGAAGGGGAAATGATCTCAGGTTGTACTGGGGAGGCTCAAGTTGGATATTAGGAAAAATGGTCTTCACTGAAAGCATGGTTAAGCATTGGAACAGGCTCCCCAGGGAAGTGGTTGATTTAATATTCCTGGAAGTGTTCACAAAACAGGTGGACATGGCACTTCACAGTGTGGTTTAGTTGACAAGGTGGTGTTCAGCCAAAACTTGGACTTGATGATCTTGTCAGTCTTTTCCAACCTAATGGTTCTATGATTTTCTGAATTTCTGATTGCAGTCTGTGTAAAAGATTTATGGCATATGCCAACAAAACTGCAGATGTAACACAGTTATACAGTGATTGCTCAAAGAAGATGTGATCTTATTTATGTCACCAAGTTAAAAGATATTTTGGTGCTAGGAGGGAAGTTACCTGTATTACAGAATATTAACCTTTGTTGCTTCCATACATCCCCGTTGTCACACTCAAAATTATTTTTGTGCTTAACGCTGCCTAACCACACTGTTTTCAGTGTGTTTTTTTTCCCCCCCTCTTGTATTGAAGTGGGGAAAGACAAAAACTTGGTCCACCTCAAACTAGGAGCAATGACACAAGGTTTTATGAAGTGCTGTCATGCGCATAGAACAAATCAATGGGGAAGGCCTGAAATTAATCTCGAATTTCTTCCACATTAACAAAAGGCTTAGAAAGCAATATTCAGGCAGAAGTGTCTCACTTGAGCTGATGGTGTCTCTGAAGAGTTCAGAAGTAAATTAGAAAAATAATGACAGCTTTCATTAAGATGTTTCAGCTGTGGAAGTGAATGTGTAGGAGTTATAGGCTTTTGCTAAAGCTGTGGGAGCACGGATCATTCTGGGGATCAAACTGACACATTATTTAATCACATATCTTTGTGCTGGTATGCTCAGTGTCTTGGATGCAGCTCCCTCCTCATAGGATCATTATAATTTCACTGAAGTAATACAGACCTTCCAGAGCCTGTGCAGGGTGGTCACAGTATCCTGATTCCTCTCCTGTGTCCTGTGGAGACACTTCAGGGCAGAGTAGGAAACACTGTTATGACTTACTTTGTAGTTATTAAATATTTAATCATCAGTTCACAGAACTGATCTCTTGACATTTTGATTCCAGTTAATACTGATAAAATAACTTTTTTTCAAGCATAGTAACATGAACAACTGTGCATACATGTAAGTAAATTTTAGTTCACTTTCTTATGAATCACAGAATCATTTAGGCAAAGACTGACCCCCAAGATGATTGAGTCTAACCCTTGACCACTCACCATGTTGTCAGTTAAACCAGAGCACTAAGTGCCATGTCCAGTAATTTCTTAAAGGCTTCTAGGTGTGATGACTTCACTGCCCTGGGCAGCCCATTCCAATGCTTGACTACCCTTTCTGTGAAGAAATTCTTCATTATTCCCACCTGAACATCCCCTGAAATCTCTTTATTGGAGTCCTCTGAAGACTAACAATGAAATTAGTACTTGCACCTCTTTTAAGCCTCCTTTTGATGTCTGAGTTCAGTAAGGAGCTCCTTGCTCTCACATGCTGCTTTTGCTTAATTTCTTATTTGTCAGGATGGACCTTTCCTGAGCTTGGAGGAGGTGATCTTTGAATATCAACCAGCTTTCCTGGACCCCTCTTCTCTCCAGGACTATATCCATGAAGTTCTTATAAACAGATCTCTGAAAAGGATGGTGTCTGCTCTCCTGCTACCCAGGGTTGTGGTTCTGCTTACTGCCTTGGTCCCTCCTCTCAAGATCCTGAAGATGATCATCACATGGCTACTGCAGCCCAGGCTGCCTCTGACTTCCCCATCTCTGACCAGTTCTTTGTTGTTTGTAAGTATGAGGTCCAGCAGAACATCTTTCCTTGTTGGTTCCCCATGTTGGGAAGTTATCGGAATAAATCACTCAAGACTCCATTTTCTTTGTGGTGGAAAAAGCCCATTCTTTATACACATAACTTGTTTTTATATAGTTTTACAGAGCTCGTGTGTGACTCCAATTGGTTAGTAGTTTTCTTGCCCATTACTTTATTGGTTGGTAACAAGTTGTTACCCTGTATTCATTGGTCACTCAAACCCTTGGTGTGTACGTGTAGGAAAAGTTGTTTGGGAGAGATAGTTTTCATTTTTTTATCTGATGTGTAAAAACAGTTTATGCAGGTGCCGGTTGTTTTTCACCCAGGAATAGATTGTTATGCTAACAAACTGCTCACACCAGGGTTGCTTTCACATGGGAACTTGCAAAGGGCTAGCCTGACAAGGCCACCCATTGATTTTAACAGAGCAGGCCTGATTTTATAAGGCTTTTCTTTATAATGTTTCTACCTTGCTGCAACAAGAAGTTGCCATTAATGCACTCCAGTGCTGCATTGCCCGAGTGCTGCAGTGGGATCGGGAGGTCTGTAACAGGGACACCCATCCCCAGGCACAGCTCCATGAACTCCAGCTGCTCTTTCACAGGAAACAGGTCCCTGTCCAGGCCTTCTCATGCTGTTCTTCCTGAAGAGCCTGTATCCATCCCTCACAGCATTCTGGTCATGTAACTGCACAGAGACTTCTGGCTCCTCCTGTTTGTTCCCCATGCTGCCTGCATTAGAACAGAGGTGTTTCAGAGAGCCACCCAAGCATACTGAGTCCCCAGAGCAGGCTTGAGAGTTTTTCCCAAAAGACTATTCCCCATTTATTGCTGAGTAATAAATATACTGTACAAAACATACTGTAAATTATACAGGAATGTGTAGTAATAGTCCTGAAACAAATTACAGAAGTGTTTTAAGTCAATATTTGTTGAGCATGTCTCTTTCTTTTTCCTATATTTTAATTTATGATCAACATTAAGGAGGTATGGGGTTCCCTTTTTGTGTAATCAATTTAGTCCTAAGCTTTACAAATTATGTTAGTGACGAAAGCTCCCAAATGACTCCGTTTAGAAGTGCATTGGATGCTAAACATGGCCTCCTTTTTTTCTGTTGGTTTAGCTTGGTTGGGATTTTCGGAAATCAGTATGACGTTTGTGGAAAGATGCTTAATCCATGTTTTTTTAATGCAAAGAAATGAAAGTGATCTCTAAAGAGATTATTTATTCTTTTATATATAATAAACTAGTCATTATCTGTCTTATTAATTTATTCTGGGTTTGATATCATTCCATCTGTGCTTTTTTAGAGTTGTTGCTGCTAAACAAAAATGTATCAATTAAATATTTATATATGAGCACCTGGCAACCGGTTGTGCAGTGTACAGTTCTGGCGACTTTGTGAGAAATGTCAGCTCACAAAAGTTAGTGACAGCCTGCAGGGAAGGAAGCACTAACACAGCAGGGATCTTGCAGACCTGATAGAAATGGACAATACATGTTGACAATCACAAGACCTAGGAAAGGAATCAGGGAATACAAAATGGGGGAACAATAAGGTAGAACAAACAGAGGGCTGGAGGGAAATAAAATCTGTTCTTACTATACAAGTTGTGTGAGACAATTTTTTGTCTCTGTGGTGTATGTGCTACTTCCTCTTCGCTGTTTCTGTAGGCAAGTTATTAGTAAGGGAAGATAAGAGCATTGACGAGTTCCATCTGAATGACTGCACTTTATTATTTTGTCATACCTGCCCCTTTGCTGATTGGAAGTAAATAAGACTAGAGGAGATTCTTTTCCTCCATTGCCATGGGGTTAGGAGGAGAAGAAAACAGGACAGTGCATTATTTCTGTTGCATACACAAATGACTGAGAAAATACGATCTAAAGAGATTTGGTGCTTCCAAGAGCAATGGGCTTTGATTCTGCTTCACTTTACAGAATCCATAGTCACAGCATGTACAAATAGGCTGAAAATTGCTGTGGTTTGCTTATAGAAGCACCTCCTAACTCATGCTGCCAAATGGTAAATCATAACACTGAGCATGGGAGAAGCAATTCCTCTGTATTCAGGAGAAGAGTGAAATGATGGGGAGTAGGAAGACGGTGCGTGGATTGAGTTCTGACAGTGTGTCAGGCTGGGCTTCTTGGAGGCAGATGGCATTAAAATGTCAAAGCATTAAAATAAGCATGTCAGGAATAGGATTGGGCATGTAAAAGGTAATTATTCCACAGAAAAGTGATATGTCTATGAAACAGATTCTGAGAGGATTTAGGATGGTTGCTGCTGTAATTAGCTATGTGTATTAGCTGTCTTTCAGCCCTGGCTGAAGACTGCCACAACCACTTTAGTTGACTGACTCAATTATTTAAATAAAGGCAAATGTGAATAGATCTTCCAGTGTGGGAAAGGAAAACTTTTGCTTGGAAAAGGTCTTCAGAAAGTCTCTTTTTGAGTTAGTCAAGAACTGTATTAAATTATAAGTCCTCCGGGCTTCACCCGTGTGCCCAGCCAGTCCGGGGGGAAACCCTCGGCTGACCGGTCCGCAGGGAGGAGGTGGCGGGACCCGGATAGCTCCACCGTACGGACGAGAGGACTCCAGAGTAGCTGTATTCCTAGAGGCTTTATTGTAGGAGAGGCGCAGGAACAGGAGGAGGAGACGAGGGACACAAGCGCTCTAGGAGGGAGCCAACTCCGGGAGCCCCAAGGGAAGGCGGGGGTGGGTATTAAGGGCAAAGGAGTAGGAGTGGTTAGGGTACAAAACAACCAATGGGTAACGGGTAAAGGGGGGGAGACAGAGTGGGGTGACATACAGAGAACTAATCGGGGTACAGAGGAGGAGTGGTATTCTAACAGGGGCCAATGGGGGTAACAGAATAACTGAACTTTCTGGAACTGGGGAGAGTACCAAGCATTGATGGACAGCTCTTCTGGGGTGGAGGGCAGCAGTTGATTGGCAACCTTTTCTAGACTGTTGCTGCCTCCCAAGGGAGAGCAGGAACCCCTCCCACAAAGAACTACTCTGAAATAGGTCTCTATTGATGATTTAGACAAGAATATTGTTCCTCAGCTCAAGTTCATAATTTTTACACCATTTGTTGTTAAAGTAGGACCATCTATTTTTTTATATCTTACCTAAGCTGATGGCCCTACTCAACATTGCAGTAATAGGTGTCTGTAGGTGAAGGTAAAAGTACTCTGTAATATGTTGCCTATAGATGTTCTTTTTTTTTCTAACACAACACATTGAAGACTATGGCTTTGCATCTGAACTTAAACCAGGTTTTTGGCTGTAAGTTGTCCTCTCAAATAGGTGCAATGGGATAGTTTTGTTTCAGAAACACTTAGCTCTGGTGTCCACTTTTCAGTAGTCTGGCTGTAAAAAAAATGCTGTTGATCTAAACTGCTGGGGCTCAATTCATACTACATATCATGATTGCTCTTTAGGCTATCTTGTGTGTCTGCTCACTAATCTGTGTTTTGAGACAGAATTCCTGTATGGTGAGGCCAGTGTACTGGCCTGTGTGACTATCTTGTGGACAAAGAAAGGAATCTCCCTGTCTCTGCAGCCCCAGCTACTGTGGGTTTTTCAAAAGAATTGTATAGGGTTCAGAAGTTAATTTAGGATTTTTCTGCAAATGGGTCTTGTGTCACTTCATTATTTTTAGTATGAGGATCTCATTCTATTAGTTACTGTAACACTGGTCATTTAAAACACCCCAATGTGTTCTAAAGAAGGGAGCTTTTAAGCAATTACTGCATTAGCCTGAGTTAGTTTAATGCAATGTTCACACTCATTGCTTTTACTATGGACTCTATAGGTAACTGAGGTTGAAATTTGCATAGTGTATCAGTTCCTTTAGAGCTCTTTGTATTCAACTGTTTGGGAAGCTCTCCAGTACTCCTTTGGTACCTTTTGTGGTACAATACCAAACTTTTCTAATGTGATTTGCAGTGTATGTCTAATGAATAGAATTGTAAAAAATTAAATGTAGTAAGTTTTGAGTGTGAGGGAAAATAAAAGCATTGCACCATGTTTCCCTAATGTGTGATAGAAAATTTCAGGCAGCCAACATTACCATCTTATTCCTCTTTTGCCTTAGATTTTTCACAGGTTTTGAGGCTCTTTGTCTAAAAAATGAAAACTTCTAAGGAAAATCACTGAAACTTGTGAAAAGCAATTAATTAGCTCTGCCTTTCTCTTTTTCTCATTCTAAGTCAGATTTTTTTCCTAACTTTTATAATTCCTGACACTCCTAACTTTTGGGTTTGCCCATTCAGCTCACCTGCTTAGTGCTGCGGTGTCCTCTAGCTACTGTCTCAGACTAGTTCTTGATGGTGATGATAAAATACAGCTATAGCAAGGATGACCATTAATTCCAACTAATTACAGTATCTGCTCCATGTCAATCAGCCCCCAGTCTGCTTTATCACATCCCAAAAGTCCACCTCATTATCTTCATGCAGGTGGCTGGAACAGACATAGCACTGATGGACAGCATACATGGCATTGTGGTTGACCTGAAAGCACTTGTTACATCCCTGCGTTTCCATAGTGTCCTATGGGATGTGTTCCTATACTCTGATGAATAGTTCAAGGTTTCTCTAAAAATATCTGTGAACAAGGTTTCTCTAAAAATCTCTTGAACTATGGTCTCACATCAAACACACATGGAAGTACTGAAAATGTAAACTACTATGGTTCATACAGGTTGTTCACTGTTACTCAGTGCTGTGGCTTGTTTGGGTGGGATAATGGCGGTGAGCTCTGCTCATTTTGGCAGAAGGTGGTGGTGCACGTGTTTCCTTGCCTCTCAGGGTAAATGTTTAGATGCAGTTACAAATTATGAACAATTGGCTTTACCCCTGGAAGGGTGACTTTGAGGGTGGTTCTTATTATCCTTGCAATGGATTGATTTAGGTTGTTTACAACCTCCTTGTCATCTTTGTTTTTTTCCTCTGGTGACATATTATGTTTTGTAGGCTGTCATTATGCAATGTTTCATATCTATAGATGGCATCCCTATTTTCATACATAGTTACAAAAGTATAATGGGAAATGTGATAAGCAATTTTCTCCTGTGGTGCAGTCAAGTACTAGCTTATACGACTCAAGTGTCAGGGGAGGACAAGACAGGATTTGGAACTAGATCCTGGTGCAACACTGCTTGATTTTGTTTAATGTTTTGTGTTTTTTCACTGATTGCTTTTTATACCATGCAGACAGTCTTGATAGTCTATAGCTTAGCTGTCTTCAGCAGCACAATGTAGTGTGTCCTTGAAACCTTATTGTTACGCTTACAGAATGCTCTGTCCTTTTTTAGCTTTTGTTGCTGAGAACCTTTGTTCCTGGATAGAGTGCCACAGTGTGATGATGTCCATGGAATGGTCCAGTTGGTATTGAGTACTGAACTCTTTTCACTACCATGGGCCACTAACATTCTGTATACTTCTGCCCTACTCACTACTAATCAAGTTCAAATTTTGGGCCCTGTGGGACTGAGAGATCCAAAAGATTTCATTGTGAAGATGTGGGAGGCCAACCAAGGTTGGCTAACTCTCAAAGATAATGAATCTTTCTACATGCAGGTTGAAGATTGATCTTTCCAGGAGTTTAATTCATTTGGTAATAAAGTCACACCTTGGTAGTGAGCACCTACCCAAACTAAGGGCCATGGTATCACCTTTTTGTCCATGCATTTTGGAAAATGTATGCAGTCTCCCTTTGTGCCATGCTGCTGTGCTGTATTGCACACACATTTTTCTCTCTCTGATGAGTGAGTAAGCCATAGAGTATGGTTGGTTCAGTTTTGCTTTTTTGTGGGTTTGTTTGTTTGTTTGCTCATAAGACACAACCAGAGTGCATTCAGATAGTGTAGCAATGGGTCAAGGATAAGAGAGTTTGGAGAACAAGCAATAATGTTTGAACAAGCACAGACTGTTTCAAATAAAATACAAATAAGAACACTTACCAATGCCTGAAATTGACTTTGGAACAAACAGAGGTCTTTTGAGAATTATTTTGAATAGATACAGTATCCTGAATCACACATGACTTGCAGAGAAAAAGCTATGTTAAGATGACATTCAGTGTAACTTTCATGTGTGACAGAACAGAATCTACATTTTAACCATGACAGTTATGACAAATCTTGTTTAATTTGGTATCTGATGTGATGTGGTTTTCCATGTATTTATTTCATGCATCAGTGTCTGTGAAGCTTTACTGAACCTTGTTAGATCCCGCCTCTTACTGGCGGGATTGTGTATTTGAAAGGTATTTTCCTATGCATTTTATGGTAATTTATCAGCCTTGAAAGTAACTTTCCCAAATATGCAGAAGAAAATCATATCTCTTTAGAAAACTCTATAAATCTGTTAGAAAAAAATTTTAGCATGAGACACATCAGTGGAGAATTCATGGATAAGCTGAAGAGTCTAGAGAATAAAGAACTGTGTTCTTCCTATATGTTCTTTCACGCCCCAAAGAGATATGTGTTCATACATTGATAATAATGACACTTTGGACTTAAATCACTTTCTAATTTCCAGGTGCTGCACAGATTTTAATTAGTGTCTCACCTTGTTTCCAGTCAGCTCATTCTCACTGAGTCAGAACACGTTATTCCTCAGTATGCAATGTTTCAGCATAATCAACTTTCAGCTAGAGAACAGTCTAAAATCTGTTCTTTCTACTGTACATGCAGTTCTTAAGAGTTATACATGGCAAGGTCAGTTGCATTTGAATAACTATGATATAATTTGAAAACATAATTACCATACGGGTAGTAAATCCATTTCCTTCCTAATTGGTCAAATGTCAAATTTCTAGGATACCCTTAATTTCTGTCTCTCATTCCTTCTTCACTCTGCTTTAATTTTCATAAATTGAGTCTTGTATTTTAGTTGTATAGGAAGAAAATTATGCTGAAAAGAAACAAAATAGTATGCTGGGGTTTTGTCCTTCTGCAGTTCATCTCCACATTAAATTCTTTTCACAGTCTTTTCTCCAGTTCTGCAGACCTGCTGATGAGCAGAAGTAGGCTGCTCACAAATGGTGCCAGCACCATTAGATGGATCCTTATCTCTGTTTGCTTTGAAGTGTGAGTTCAATCACTTAGCTATTAGATGAAGCTGATGTTAAAACTTTGGGTCTATATGAAGTGGTTTGGGGAGTTTGTTTAGTCATTTATTTTTGTTTGTTATTTCTGTTGTTAATGTCAGAATCATGATAACGTCAGAAAACCTAGGATTTGAAGGTGGATATGTCAAACAATTATTTTTGTATTATAACAGAGGTCAATAGAGAATGTTTGACATAGTCAAGTACTGTCAGTAAAACATTTTCTTCTGTCCTGGTTTGGGACAAATTTGGAAGGGAATTTCCCAAAGGGATATTCCCCTAAAGGGCAGAATTCAGCGACCCCTCCCCTAACCGGTTCAGGAGATAATCTTCTTAGAGAAAAATGGAAAAAACCGTTTATTTAACAAACAAAGTATTCACAAGCATGAAAAAGTGAATAATATTAAACAATGAAACCTCTCATTGTTCTGAAGAGATGGTAAATCCAGAAAGTCCTCTGTGGTTCAGAGAAAGAGTCCTTTTGTGGGGTGTGGCTCGGTGCGCTCAGTCTCTCTCTGGGGCTCTGACCCGGTGTCCAGGCTGCAGAGCAGCTTGAGGGTTGCGGGGAGGGGGCGGCCCTGGGCAACTGTCCTGGTGTTCTGGACTGGAGAGAAACGGAACAATTCCAGGAAAAAAACAGCCCTGGGAAAGCCTTTCTTGCCATAACTGATGAGGAAAACCAGCAAAAAAAACCAAGGAAAACTCCCGGTTTCTCTCTCTCTCTCTGTGCGGTAGAGAACTTGGAGAGCACTGCTACTAGCTTGGAGAAAGCCGAACTCTTATCTCTGTGTTTTGAATGTAGTGTGAAAAAATTCCACCGCTTTCCCCCCTTCTCTCTCTCTCTGGGCCTAGCTTAAAGCAACATTTCTGAGCAAAAAGACAGACGATGGGGATCATAAAGTCACCCCAGGACATTTTCTTTTCTTTTCTCTCTCACATGTACATGGAGAAATTCTCACACGTACCTGGAGTTAGCGGAATGATAGCTGGTGGGATACAGGCCTTGCTGTGCTCCTTAGAGCTCTGATAAGCCCAGGACAGCGTGACCTGGCAGAGATACTGACTGCCTCAGAAATGAAACCAAGGTAGCCTTGTAAAACCCTGCCTGGGGCTCACTGCTTTCCTGCCAAAGTGTTGAATGTTGAGTCAGGGTCATTGGACATTGTCTTGAGGATGGTGGAAGTGCACTGTGCAAGTCATGATGCTGTCCTAGTTTGTGACCTTTTCCAGAGGCAGGGATGGGATAGGTGAATACTTGCCATTAAGGGCTGGATCAGTCCATGTGCTTTAGATTTGGTGAGTGGTAGTCTTAAAGGGGTTTAGTTTCTGAGAGTGTCCTTCAGGTATGGCAAATAAGAGAAAAACTTGTAGCATACTCACTTATGTTGGAAAAAAGTACTGTCTGTGCAGTCCAGGAGCCTGTGAGGAACAGAAAAAAAGTGCTGTCTGTTACTATTTGTTTAAAATAGGGTGAATATATGAATGGAAAGCACCTTGGATCACTTGAAAAGGTTTGGGTTTTACATGTAAGAACATGTGTCTGTTGTTAAGCACGTACATGCTGTCCAATTAAGCAAGACAGGTCTGTGCCTAACATGGCAGTAGAGTTTAACTCAGTAGAGTTTAAATACACCATTGGTTTGTACTAATATCACTTGCCTTGTTCCTTCAGATAATGGCTTTCAGAGCCAGTAATGGCAGAACAGGGTTTGTACTCTAAGGATTTTGTCTGAACTGGCAAAATGTTAAACCTAAATAGCGTTATCAACTAGAAAATTTTGAAACGTGGTCGGGACAAGGCTTGTCTTATGTGTCAAGCACTCTGTACAGGCTGCTGCTTGATTTTGGGTGCTTCCTACAGCCTGACATGGCTGTGTGGTATTGTTGACCTTTGCAAGGATTATGTACAGAGAAGATAAAATGCTTGTATTCAACAAAAAGTTCTTTGCTGCTTCATTTCTTGCTATAAGGAATGTGGACAGAGAATGCTTTCTTAATTACTGAATCTCAATGACTAGACTAGAAGTGATACTGAAATAATGCTGGGATAATTTTAATTTTCAGTATTACACCTCAGTTTTAAATAAAACTGGACAGAAGTGAATCAGTTGAATAGATTACACAGTAAACAATTGATACAGTCCATTTCTTCATCTTGTTTGCACCCAGTGCAAAAAAACCCAAGAGGGAGGAATCAAACCTGCAGCACACAAGTATTTCCCACATGTTTGGCTCACAAAACCAAAGATTGATCATAAATATGTTTTCTTGATCATTTTATCTTTCAAGAATTCTGAGTTAAAATGTGTGATGGTTTTTCATATTGTTATTTTCCTGTAGAAAGTGAAGAAGCATAGCAAAAGCAGCTGAAGGTAGAAGATGGAAAAGAATGCCCTTGCTATTGATTTTAAGCTCTACCTACTCAGCAAAACAAGAGTCACAGGAATCACAGCTAGGCTACCATTACAGAATGTACTCAGATTTAATATTGAACTCTATTAACAAGGTTAAAAAATGTATGATAATTATGAACAGGTTTTCTTTCTCAGATACAATGAGCAAAGCATCCTGTGCAAAGATCCTGTTGGACACAGGCATTATTGTTGTGAAGAAATGTGTATTACACAACTAGAATTACGTGTAAAACTCAGTTTATAATTTAAATGTTGCCTGCATTCACTTTTGTTCATTCTTTGTGGTTGTTACACTAGGAGCTAAAATTCACCTCCAGGTCTGAATGGTAGCAGCCCTGCTGGAAATCCTCAACCTTCTGCCAGCAGTGGATGCTTTAGAGGTTGTAACACTGACTGCTACTGGCTTTATGTTGTCCCCTATAGCTTTAAAGAGATTTTTGAGCTTGCTTAAATGAGCCTGTGTTCAGATCTTTTGATTTCCAACCTTTCTCATCATGCCAGGCAGGAGCAGAAAAGCCATTGCCTGTTGAGATCTCAGGAGTAGCCCCAGCAGCTTGTGCGTTCCAGCTCGGAGGAGAGGTGATGAGGGAGTGAGGGAACAATGACTGTCCAAGAGGGATTACCTCAGGAGGCTGTGTCATGTGCTCAGCTTGTCCCATAAAGGCACAGAAGAGAGTCTGAGCTGCAGAAAAGAGCATTTGTGTGTTCTTTAAGGAAAATTGGAGCTTAAAAGTGATACCTCCCAGCTTAGCTGCCAAGTTAGTACCATGCATGGGCTTGGAAGAGGATTTAACTGGCAGCCTTAATGTTAAGGACTGTAGTTTAGTTTGCACTGTATTTTTTTGGATGGTTTGATAAATACTTCTCAATAAATATGCAAGTAAAAATATCAATAGATTGTGGAAGCATAGTAAGAGTGAACAGGCAGGAAGGCCTAGAAAATGAAAACTCTTCAGCCAGGTCATTATTATAATTAACTGTACATAATTATGTACAGTTATTCTGCCCAGTGTATGAGATGAAAAAATCATTGTATCTTGCATGTGGTATTAGGTTTTTATAGTGAAGAGTTTTTAATGTAGGAAACATTGGTTTTAGCTATAAAATTGAAATTCTTTAATGCTGTGCTCTGGAAATTGAACTAACATTCAAATGGAAAGAGGTATCTGTCAAGGTCGCTCTGCTAAATCAAATCTCCAGACTAAGTTAGTGGTAAATTAATATATTTTTATCTTAGTGCTTTGCTAAATGTGTGTTCTTCTTAATGAACCCTACCCCTGCATCCACAAACCTCACAAGACATGCAAGGGTTCAGGCAAAACATTTGTTTGAATACATATAGAAAAAGAAGTATAAACACACAATTATTCAATTTTTTTTTCTCTTGGAATAAAAGTTAATTGTAGCATGATCTCTGTAACTGTCAAAGGTCAAGAAATCTTAATGATTTTTCAATCCTCGCATTTTGAAAATATTTTGTTTGACTAAATTTAGGGATAGAGAAGAGGATACTTAGTGCAAAAGGTACTTGGAAATTAAAAAAAGCACATAATCCAGGTCTTTATCCATCTAAAACTGATGAAAAAAATCTTGCTGACAATAAAAGAAAATATGGTTTGGCTTTTTCTTTTAGGAGCAAATAAACTCAGTTCTCACTGAACAGGATAGAATGGAGACTGAGACAATAATAGAATTACCAGACGGTCACAAGAAGAGGATGGAGTGGACTGCTGTTGTGGGACTAGAGGATATTTAGTTGGTAGAAGAAGGTGAGAAACAAGTGGAGGCAGCTTAGCATTACTAATGGTCAGCTGTGCAAGCAAGTAAAAATGAGAAAGTATCATTTTATGCCCACTCAACTTCACATTAATTCTCACTGAACATTAATAAACAGTACTGTAATGATGGATCATTATTATCAATCTCTGCAATGGTGCTGTCAAACAAAACATTTGCATTGTAAACAGAAGATGTTCCAGGATGCTGTCAACATGCTTGACCCCACATAATTACATTTGGCTTTTAGGTGTTCATGAATTCTATGCATATGGCTCTGCTCTGCCACTGTATGAGCTCATAACTGAGAATTATGAAGTTTAGGTAAGGGGTAGGGGAGAATGGAAGACTACTCCTTAAATTGACTGAGAATTTCTAGTATGCCTCAGGGCAAAGAGTCAAATCACTGGTGAGGGTACACCTGAAATTCAGGTACCTTTTCATTGCTTCTTAGCTTTTGGTCTCAGCCAAGAGCTGATGGATGCCATACCCCCACATCCTTCCTTCTGAAGGAACCTGTCTGTGGAAAGGGAAGGTACTCTCAGAGGCAGAGATCTGCTGCAGTGTGAAGGCAGAAAGTATTGAATAAAGCTCTGCTTGCAGCTCTCCAAGTTGAGTGATACCCATGTGGGTGATGACTCGTGACTGGGAAAAGCCATTTTCCAGTGAAGGACCACTCTCTACAAGATGGTGGAAAATCAATAGCTGAGAGCAGTGGTTGCCTACTGCCTTCCAGATGAGGCTGGGGTCAAGGACAAATGTTCCACCTCCATCCAGCATCACCCATGGTTTGGGGTGCAGAGCCTCATGTTTGCTTTTTGTGTGGTGGGATGTTGTCTGTGCATGCATTTGTTTTTTTTTTTGTTGTCTTCACTGCCTCATGGCAAAACTGCAGTAGGATGGAGGGATTTTGTACTGTCTGATTCTCTCCCAGGTGTGGAGCTTTCAGCCCAGGGAGGTACTTGCATCCTGTTGCTGAGGAGTAGCAGTTATTGAATATTGAAGCAGTTTAAGTGCTTTGTTTAATATTTGGTGAATATTTCAAACAGTTTAAAAGCTATCTTACCATGACATTGTTAAGATTGCTGGTTAGACTTTAACTGACAGATTTGTTTTTTTCTTGAGGTTTTTCAGGGAAAATAAGCCAGGTGCTTATATTTAAGGTGCTTCTAATAAGCCAGGTGCTTCTATTTATATTCTTCTAAGCCAGATGATTCTATTTAATTCTTTGAAACTTACCTCTTTGAAGGCTATTTCTTAGCTGGCTAGCCCTCAGGCCTAGGGATGAGGTGAGCGCAAGCTACTATTTCCTAGTGTGTACCCAAGTACCACAGGAATTTGCTAAGTAGTTCCCAAGCTGGATGAAATTTTCTTATTCTTGTTGGTTAGCCCGACTTTTGAAGAAAGAAAAGGATTTTGTTTGGTTTTTACAGTCTGTTGAAATCTCAAGAAGGGGAAAACATGAAAAACAAGCACTGGTGACCCAATGTGTAAACCAGATGCTTCCTTGAATACCTTTCAGAGAATTTCATCAAGGCACACTGACTAGAATGCTGCTGACATGCATAATGGTCTTTAACTTGTTTTCTGTCTTTTCTGGCCTACATTTGTACTTACCAGTTAAAACTAGTTTTGTTGATTCACCCTCTTGGGGCTTTTTGTGAGGATCAATGCAAAATCATTATTTTATCAATCATTGTTTGTTCCGTCTTTCTAACAAAAAGAATACCTTTAGACAACTGGAGAGATAAACAGTTCGATGTTGTAGCAGGATAACAAGATTTATGGTACATTTTCTACTTAACTTTCCATGACATGTTAACTGATGATTTTTCCCTGGCACTTTTACCATTCCCTTTTCCTTGAGCATGCACCTGTTTTTTGTCCCATTTTTTTACTGTTTTTTCTCCATCCTTATATATATATTTATATTTATAGCTGTGACTACAGCATTTCTTTCTCAAGTTCTACCTTTGCATTGGAATAATTTCTTGCTCTATGTTTAAAACTTATTGGTTTGTTTAGCTCTAGACCCTGTTGCTACTGACTTCACAGGAACTGACATTTTCCACTTAAGTTTTTATCTGGAGTGAACCCTGTTCCTGATGGTCGTTAGGGGTGTGTGTCTGTTCTTTCTTTACAAATGAGAAAAAAGGAGATCATTATGTAAGGGTGCTACTTCAACAGAAGTAAATATTTTGCTTCAGTTTGCTTAATTAAATTTATGTTCATTCTCACTTAGATTGATTTGCGCTGATAAATGTGTATTGTACTCCACATTAGAGGTGATTAAACTCTGCTGGTGTTTGAAGGATTTTTGACACAGGCTGGAGAGTGTAGAGAAGTTCTTTATTGTGGAAGGTGCTGTATAATCTTAGTGATCCCAGCTTTGCCTAGACATCTCAATGCCTTGGCTGTACTTTATAAATAGTCATTTCCCAGAACTGCAAAGTGCATTTTCTAAGAAATGTGAGCTCAAGAGAGGTGAGTGAATTACTCCGTTTGGCATAATGTCAAAAATCTACCTCTTCAAACTTTGTGCACATGCAATTTGGAGGAATATGTAATGCTATGCTTTCCTTAAGCAGATACTTTGACATTCCTCGAGCTTCCTGCCATATTTATGCATCGTCTCCTCCATATTTCTGTGCTTCATTAATTACATGCCTTTATTTCAGAGATCCATTGAAGTAAATTTTGTTGATTTTGGTTTAAATTTGAAGATCGAGTCTTCACTGACTTTGCGTCTTTGAACGTTATTCTGGTCACACGCAAATTTGTATTTCTGATGCACTCTAGGGAAAGTCTTCTGACATCTTGATTTCTGTTTGTCTATAGAACTGTACTGCCCAGTGAAGCAAAGGTATTTCATGGTTTGGGGAAACTGCTGTGTGGTCTGTGGATACTAACAATGCCCTTTGACATGTGTGTACAAAGGGATATAAAAATGCAAAAGAATCATCAAACTCTTCACAAAGGAGTCTGCAAAGATTAAACAGTCTTTCTGTTACCTAACAAATTTTAGAGGGCTATTCAATTTTATTACCTTGTCTCCAAGCAAAAATGGTATAATAAGGAAAATAAATAGGTTCTGTTGTAGTGGCTGCATTTCGTGCACTGCTTTGACAGAGGCATGCTGGAAAAGGTAGCTGTTAAGTGCATGGTGATGAGTGTGTTTTAAACATCTGAATTCACACATGCAGATGAATCCACATTTTTTCTGATGTACCTGGCATACTAAGATTAGCAGAATGGCTGAATAGCTTGTGCTTACACCTGTGGAATTTAAATCAGCTTTCTAAGAGAAGGGAGAAAATACAGTACTTTATTCTTGATGTGGTGAAAGCAACAAATGACACATACTTAACAGTTTTTCACTAACTAGACCACAAACAGTTTGATGTGTGTAGTCACATGCAGAGGAAAACCTGGTCTCTGTTGCTTCAGCTGTAGTTGACAACTACTGTAAAATGTGCTGTTGTGAATATATTCTTATGAAGAGAGGGGAGAGGGTAAGGGATGAGATTTGTTGCAAAGGGTTTATTTGTGTGGAAAAATTTTGCATATGCAGCCTCCAGCTGAGGTATGCAGAGTTCTGAATTTTGAGCTGGGCCCTCTGATACAGAAATATCAGATTATAAACTTCCTAGCACAATTTGGAGTATTAGAAAGCAGGCATTCTTTATTACAGCACTGGACACATTTGGAGGATTTTTCCTCTGATTGAGTGTGTGTTGTGAAACTTTACAACAGTATTTAATCCATTGTGATCATACACATTAATTACAATGTACTTCCTAGCTAATACATGAACATCCCTTTTCCTAGAACTAATTTACATGCCTCTGCCTCTTACTGGAAGTCTTTTTATGATTCTAGAGGGTCATCTAAATGGGTGTAAAGTGGTCATATTTACTGAGAGACCCCAGTTTTGAAAATGACCTTGCCTTGAACTTCTCTTAGGGCATGCACTATTTTCTATATAAATGTTATATACCTTTGCCACAAAAACCACTTAGGTTCCTCATTATCTGTTTATCCACTGCTTCCAACTGCATTTAACATCCTCTGTGTCTACTTTTACAGTCTTTAATCTGGTTTTCTAGCTAGTCTTTAAGCTCTATTTTATAACTTCAAGGGAACCAAAAGTTTCTATTCTCTGTGTTGTCTGTCAAGTCCCCCCTTCTCTTGAGACTGTCTCTTTCAGACAAGTCTCAATACTTCATTTTCCAGCATAAAGTGTTACAACATCTATAACATTGAATCATAATACAAGCAAGTACACATTACTACAATGATTACAATTACTGCCAGAACTGCATTTCGTAACAGTCTCCAATTTGGTAGCCACGAAGTAAGTCAATCCCACCAAGAAGAATATTCCTCTTTCTGCCAGTCTTCTACTGCTCTTTCTATCAGGATAATTCCTGTCTGTTGGGCTTCAAACCCATCACTGGTGTAAGTGCAACACTCCTGTCCTAAAATAGCACACATTGCTCTCTGGTTAGCAAGCAGATAATCTAAGGCTATGCAGTTCTGTACAGCCACCATTCATGTTTGTTGGAGCTCACAGGATGTGCTATTTGATATTTTAATAGTATTGTTCACCACTTCTTCTAATAATCTATTTAGCTTGTTAATATAAATTCCATAGTGCAAGGCAGCACACACAGGGCATAGAGTGAACCGTACTCTTTTGCTTCATTGCGGATCATCCTGGACTCCCTGGATGGAAAATGTTCTCCTGGCCCTAAGTCTTCCTTGTGGTTGTTGCCAAAGTACCTTAAGGGGAGGCATTAATACTGCTTGGAAACAGGAACCAAATGATCCTTTAGGAAGCCATTTGTAGGGATTGTCTCTGCATATCCAATAGGTCCCATTCCCAGTGTCAGAGGTCTGATTTCCTATTTCCCACTGTTGCACTGCTGGTGAATCTAGGGCTCCTAGATCCGTGTGCTTCTCTTGTGTGCTTGGTGTGATGAGGCTGATGGAGTTTCATAGTGTCATTGCAGCTGGGAGTGGTATAATACTGACTCTGATTTGTTTTAGCACTCCAAGTTCTATTTCTATTTTGAGTAAAATTAAAGCATGTAAATCCTTTTACTTTATGACCTCTAATAACAGTAGTTTTAGGTTTCTTCTGAATGGGAATGTTACTAAATCCTGTTAAATTTATAATTGTGTTTCTGTATTCTATTGTACAGTTTTCTTTTACTATTCCTTTATTGACTCCATTAAAAGTCGTAGCCCGTTAAAAAAGTTCTTGCCACTCCATAGGGTGGACCATCCAAGGGAACCCTGTTCCTCCCAACATTATTTGAGAACATATCCAGCAATTAGTTACATTTAATATTTTAGCTACTTTGATCTTTAAACTTTCATAAGAATTTTCATGACTAATCCCTTGGTGAAACTCTAAAAGTCTCTTTGGCAAGCAAAGATTTTGATTAGCTATCAAGGTACAACTCATAGGTATAAATAATACTTTAGTTAAAAGGTTACTCATTCTCTTTCCTCATTGTTTGTGTTGGGCACAATAATTCCATTGTCCATGGAGCTGACGCATTTTTGATTCTAGAATAATGCACCCAGGGTCCTTTACTGTTCAGTTTTACTGTGATGTATGTGCTTAACTGTACTTGGTGGTGTCCCTCTGGCTTGAGAGGTGCTGGATCCCTGTCCCTAAGGTACACCCAGTTTCATGGTTGGAACTTGTGTGCTGGTGCATCCATTCCCACCAGTCTGGCAATGACAGCTGCCTGTCATAAATCCTGCAGCATTTTACCTGAGGATATGAGATAGTTACTGAGGTTTGCTCCACCTGTAGCATGCACATCCCTTGGGATGTGTGGAGTTTGATAGGGCTGACCATAGAGCAGCTCGTAGGGGCTTCATTTTTCTGTGCCCTTAGGTTGGATCCTAATTCTCTACAAAGCAATTGGGAGCGCTTGAACCCAAGTCAATGAGGTTTCTTGACAGATTTTACTGAGTTTCAGCTTAATAATGTCATTTATCTTTTCTGCTTTTCTGCTAGCTTGTGGTCAGTAGGGAGTATGTAATTCCCACTGAATTTTTCTGTTGTCTGTCACATCTAGTGTAAGAGCTGGGAGAAATAAAGAAAATAAATGGGGGAAAAAGAATTATTTTGTTCATGGTGTTGCATATGCATTTTGTCTAGTGATTGTTTAGGGCACAGTGAGCAATTCCTGGTGCAGAAATCTGGACTGGAATATCTGCATCTCTCTGAGTAATGCCCTAGCCACAGACTTGTTTTTTTCTTGCATATTCACTCTTTGAATCTCATTTCTTTTCTGCCTGGTGGCAGCCTGGTAACAGACAGCTGGAGCACTCCTCTGAGAGGCAAGTTATGTTGGTCTCCCTGGCAAAGAGCCTGACCTCTACCATTTTATAAGCAGAGAGTGACAGCGCTATTAATATATCCCTCTTCTAGCTGTGTTTTCAGACTATATAGCCTGCTTGTTGTGCTGCTGAGACTAGATATCATCAGCACATGGTAGGTGTATTGTGAATATCAGGAGTGAATTGGGCCCCTGAGGGGAGTTAAGTTCAGTACAGCTTCAGGGAGCTCTGCAGACTCCTTATGGGAGGAGGCAGGAGTGCCTCCTGCCCAGCTCCATCTGTCAGCTGGGGACACAGCCCTCTCCCACCCAGTAACTGAGCTGTAGGCACTTAACTCTAGGTTATTTTGGCAATAATATCTAGGCTTCTACGGTCAGCAAAATGTTTGGGGTGCTGGTTTGAACTTAATGCTATAACCAGTCTTTTGGCTCTTTGGTCATCTGGAAGCTCTCCCATTTCCATTCTGATCAAAGGCAGTTTTGCATTTGACTGCAAACAGGTGGTGGTAGGCAGGGTTTCTTTCTTTCCTAGATACAGCTGGAAGAAAACTAAACACAGTGGTCCCTCAGTAATGAAACTTTTTCCACTAGAAGGAAATATTATGCTTTAGATTAAAATTTCATTTGAAAGAAATGAATCTCTTTGAAAACATGAACTTCCTTGGAAGAGTGAATTCAAAATGATTTATTCGGTATTTTGCAGTTACCTGTCCTTTGACATATGGACTCGACTCATATTGTTTTTTGTGTTGAATGCAAGAGAAGTACTTTAAACACTTTTCAGTTTTTTGGTAGGAAACTTCACACTCAATCTTTGCTGGGAAACATGCTAACAGTTGTGAAGTGAACGGGAATTCAGGTCATATTTGTAAAGCTGAGCGTTCTTGCGTATGAATATTCTCATTAATGCTTTGTAAACCAAATAGACTTAATTTCTCATTAAACATTTTTGTGGTAATGCAACAAGACTTGCCTGCAGCCAACATCAGCTTAAATATTTTAAAGGATCTGCATTTGTCAAGGTCTCTAAACGTCAGGTTAAGCTGGTGAGGTGAGAGAGTCTCTTATAGAGCTTAAAAAGCTTTACCAACAGCCAGCAAAATTGTTAGACTGTGAGAAATGGACTTTAACAGAACAAGGCTTAGTCTCCCAGTGGAAACTTCGCAAAATGGTATTCCAAATATCTCTGGTTATTTCTTTATTTCAGGTGCAAATATGAATGGCTTAGCCTTCAAAGTCATGTTTATGGGAGATGTTTCTGTGATTTAAAACAAATTTTTCCTGTAGGACCCAGTCTTGCAAAGACTTACAGGTGTGCTTTATTTATGCATTCTGTGTAACTCCATTCAAGTCAGTGACAGCTTGAAGTGACAAAACAGGAATCATGAGAACTCACCCAGAGTAAGAATTTGCAGAGCTGCGCCTGACATCTTTTTATTATGCCGCAGAAAAAAGGTCAATGGTTTAAGGCCATGAAGAGAGTATTAAAAACAAATGAGTTAAGGAATCCCAGCACCAGCATAATGGTGCCTGGACAAGATTTTTCACACGTGTCCACAAATGAACCCCTTCACTGTACAGACCCTCAAGTGCTTTCAGTTGTCAGGATGCAAGATGGAAAACTGCATTATCACTGTTTAAACTTTTGCTGTGTTGTCTCTGCCCAATTCAAAACAGTATGTTGGTCACACAGTTAACCCTTGAATGCTTTGAAACTTAGAGACATTGGAATGTTCCCTGAAATAAGACACAACATCCTCATATATTAATTGTATTTACTTTGCCATTACAAGCAAATTAACTTTTCCTTTTTTTTTTTACATTTCACCTCATTCTGGATTATGTGTTCCAAGATCAATGCCTAAGAGAGGGGAAAAAATCATGTATAGCTTGCATCTTGCTGTATTACCTTACTTCAGGAAGAAATTCAGGCACATGTTGAAGAAAGGTCCTAGACAGAGCAGCAGTTAAACAGGTACTTGCACTTGCTTCAAGATTTAAATATGTTTAAAATGACATGCATGTGCAAGTAAGAGCAGTATGTGGAGGTCTCAAGGAATAATAGCCCTCCTGAATGATTCTTAACTGGTCAAAAATGCTTCTCTGCATGTGTCTTCTGAAGTTACCAGAATAAAAACTTTATAATGTAGTGTGTTTTTCAAGGGAATGATTGTCAGATCTCTTATGATTGTTCTGGAGATTACCACTTCAAGAAAACTAACAAAATGGTTATTGGATTTAAAAGGTATTCTCTGTAAGTAAATGTCACTTTTAAATACTTCAGCTATTATGTTTGTGTTTGCATTACTGTAGGGATTTAAATGCTACCATTTGCATATTTTATCCAATTCTCTAATGTTCACTTAGTGAGTTAAAATTAAGATAAGTTGTGTAAATCAAACAGCTTGCTGGCTGTGGATGAGGTCATTTAAGCTGCCGTACCTGGACTGAAAGTAATGCAGCTGGGGGAAGACACATACAAAGTAAGCTTTGTTCGTGAAAGTAGCATGTTTAATCACATGTAAGTTTTAGTTTGAAATCAAAACAGAAATAGAGAGATAGAAAACACAGAAATATGTTTAAGACTGGCATCTTTGCCTTGGGAGGGGAAGGCTAGGAATGTATGTTTAGTCATGTCAGGTGTGGGGGTGTGCATGCAAATAATTTTTACTATATAACATTCTCTCAATATTTGTATTTATGTGCTTCTAACACACCCCAGATGTTTTGAGATACTAATGACATGGAGTTCTCTTCCCTCTTCTCTCCATGTTACGTGCATAACTTTTTCTTCTGACAGCATGAAGTACCTTTACTTATGGTCCTTAAGGGAGGTCTAGCCAGCTCCAGCCCAGGAATGGCTGGCAAAGCCTGGCCTGTGGTGTCCACATGTTCCTCTCTGATAGTCTGCCTAGAAATCTCTGTTCTTTCACCTTCAAATTTCTCCTTTGAAGCTTAGGCAGTGATTGACTTTTGGCCCCCTAAATTAATGTTTTATTTTTAAATACTCACCTAGCCTGCATTTTTGATACTAAGCACTTTCCGCAGGTCTAATCTTCTTGTCTGTTATTTTCATGGACCTTAAGGGGGACATTGCTGACCATCCCTCTAACACAGCCTGGAGAGACATGACCAATTACTACCCTCAAATCTACTTACCTCTGCATCCTTTTCTCTTTGCAAAATATTTTACTGCTTTCCTTTAGTAATCCATCTTTGGCTTATTTACCACCAAGTAACTGCTGAGTTTTCTTTATCTGTATGTTAAGATAAATTTGTTGTATACTGGTGCCACATTTTTCAGCTTTTCTGCCCTTCTTACACATGTAGAATAAATATGTCATCTGTTCAAGAGCTGTTAAGAAACTCTACTACAAGGGTGTTCCTTTGAGTTGAGTTAGGCTGTCATGAGTACCCATGGTTACTTTTATGTGCTAATAGTCTCCAAACCAGGGATTTTGAACTTCTGTGTGGATTTTCTGTGATTAGAAATGGGAATAATCTTAAAAGCTTAAAATGAGATATTTATGTAATGCTGTTCTACTTATGGTGCAGCAGGTCAGCATGCTCTACAGCAACCTCTCCATTTGTGTAAACCCTGAGTAAAGTACAGGGTTTACAGTACAAAGGGACTGCAGGGGATAGATTGCAGGTAGATGGAAGTATTGGTAAGAAGAAGAAAAGTAAGGAAGCATGCAGATATAAAAGACATAAATTTCTAGTAGCCATTACCCCTCAAACTCCTTCCCTGCCTCCTTCCTTCCCTCCTCACAGATTTTCTTAGCAAATTGAGGGCAGCAGAAATTTCTGAATCCACTGTAAGAGGTTCCTTTTCTTCCCCACCCCACAGGGAAGGGTGAATGAGGGACTGTGTGGGGTTTAGCTGCTGGACAAGGTTAACACAACAAATAGCTAGTTACAAAGTGTGTGTTGTGTTGTAGATGATAATACAGAACTAATATATTTCTCCCATCATCTGGCTTTTTCCTGGGGTTATTCTCCCTCACACCTGAGTGTTTGTGTAGCTTTTTGTCATCAAATGAGTATTCTTCTGTGTAAACACATAGGGGAAGTATAGAGGAATTATATTCTAAACTACAAGGTTGCTCTAAAATAAGCAAAATGCATCTTTGCAGCAATGAGAGTTCTGGCATGGTTGTTTTGCAAGACAGTTTTGGTTATCGAAGTGTTTTGGTAATCAGAGAGAACAAAGTGCCTGGTCTTGAGCCAGGCTCTGCCCCTGGCTGCACACTGTGTTGCCTATTGGCTTGTATGCCAGTGCAGCAGTGTATGCTTATGTACATCTCATGGGTATGATGTGCGTGGATGATAAGGTAAAAAGATACTTTTTTCCCCTGATGTGTTCTATAATGTAGTAATGACTTTTTCACGAGATTTTTCTGAGTGAAAAATACAGGAACTTACAGAATTGCTCTTCACTCTGTTCAAGAGAAATGACTCAACATCTATCAATCCTTTATAATCACTGTAAAACTACCACTGGAAATGCCCTGACAGGGGAAGGTGAGGCCACATGATCTGAGAGTAGCTACTGCCCTTGTGACAAGGAATGGCAGCCAGCTGCCTGTCCATTTCCTTATGGCACTAGCACAAAAGGAGAGAGACTTTGCTTTCTGATGTCCATTTTTCCTCTGGGGCAGGGAGGCAGACTCTCCACAGTACTGGAGGGGAAGGTCAGAGTGTTAGTAAAGATTTTGTTATTCCTTTTGGCTTCTGTCCTTCTTCAAACAGGTCTTCATATAGTGGATTTTCAGTTGTGCATTTGCCATCAGCCTCACTACGAGTTAAAACTTCACTAACCTTTAACATTAATCAGAATTATGAGTTGTTGCTTCTCAATTATCTAGCTGCTGTTGTTAAACACTAAAAATCAGAAAACTGCCTATTTTTCTCTGCACAGTAAGCTGAAAGCCCTTCAGGCCAACCTAAACCGAGTTGCAGTTGGAAACAAATGTGTTGATGCTGCTGAGCTCTTCCTGGCAATGCCATTGCCAGTGGAGGCTGCCTGTGCAGCTCTGCTGTCTTTACCCTCGGTGCCACAGCCCTGCAGGAAATTCAGTGCTTACAGACTGCTAAAACCTCTCTAAACCTCTCTGCCATTAGATTAATTGATTGCAATTGCAAGTGTCTGTTATTACCACACTGTTCAAACATAGGAAAGGGAGAGAGAAGAAAAGCACAACATAAATAGAAACTATTGATCTTAATTTCTATTTATTTTTCATATGCTTAGTGAAAAAGCACACCTATAGTGAAAAACATGTAATCAGGTGTTCCCTGTAGCAGATTGAATTAAAAAGGTGTATTGATGTTATGCTAAGAAAGAATTTAGAGCATTTGACGCTTGTTTTTTTGATAACTTTTTTGTTTACCCTTTAATTATGTTCATCACTGTATTTTACCCCACTATTTAATTTCTTACTTTCTAAGATTAGGAATAAGCAGTGTGTTAATTTCCCTTTTAAATTTGTAAAATAATATTTATCCCCAAATATGAAAACTGCTAACTAGAGATAAAAATTTCACTGGAAAATAAAAAAATCCCTGAATTATTTTAGCAAGTAGGAATAGTCTCAAATATGAGTACAGACTTTCATGCCAAAGGGATGACAGCTGAGGAGAGCTGTCACTGGTGGTTCTCAGATACCACATCTCCTTGCTGGTACCCATGAGCTGGGTGGTAACTGCCCCTGCCTGATGGGCTTCTTCAAAGTGTTGACAGAAATATGCAACTCTTTCAGACAGTGTCATTCCAGTGGTCATGCCTTAATCAGAAAATGATGGGAGTGGATGTAGCTCTTCAGGCTGGAAGTGAAATGACCCACAAAATAGTGTCAGCTTTCAGAATCCCATTGCTTCTGGTATTTTTTTCTGAAGGAGCACTGCTTTCTGGACACTTATAAGCGTCAATTAATGACTAAGGTTGTGACTCCTGGGTTCAGTTTAAATGCAGAATATAATTGCATGGAGAGTGCTTCATATGGGTTTCCAGGCTTTTTTTTGGTATGAGTCCTTCAAAGGTCATCAGACTGACATGATCCTGAGAGTATAATAGAAGAACCAGATAGGAAGTATTTACAGTTCACATAATTTTTAAGGAAATACTTTAAGGGAAAGAAATTACAACCTTTTAGTAATAAAGTATGTTTGCATGCATCTACATTTCTGACATATGGGAAACAGTCTGTGGGTTGTGACTGTATGTGACTTTATATAATGTTTTAAATTTTTTTGTCAATAATCTTATAATTTAAATTCTCATGAAGATTACAGGTAATTTCTGTAGCTGACTTAGAACTATTCCAATTTTAAAAATTTGAATATTTGCTATTTGCAGTTTTGAGAATATAGTTTGTGATATATATTTGCCTAATGCAGAGTTCCCAGACCACAAAATTGTCCTTTTGCCAAATGGTACATGCACATATTTCATGAAGTGATCTACAGCTTTGCAGAAAATAGGGCAAGCTCTGTAAATAGAACATGTCAGGTAGTTTTTTCACGTTCTTTTTTATGCTGCAAATTGACACATTTGTTCTGTGGTGGATGTTTTTCTGAGATTTCTGTGAAATTTCTAACAGCACTGCTTATTTGTCATTTCACCTACAGGTACATTTATGTTCCAATGGGAGGATCTCAGTCCAGTTTGCTTGGAACACTATTATCTACAGCCCTCACTTTTGCCTTTGTAAGCTACTGGCATGGAGGACAGAGCTATTTGTGGTACTGGGGTGCACTTAATTGGCTTGGAGTAATTGTGGAAAATGGCACCAAGAGGATGCTTTCAATTTCACTTATTCAAGATTTAATTGTAAGTTGAATCTCCCTCTATTTCATATTCTTGCTTCCTGGCTCCATGCTCATCTGAAGTTGCTGGGTAGTAGTTTGGTTTAACCAAGATTAAAAGTCATGGCTAACAGATAGAGTTAGGATTCCCTTGCTCACCCTCCAGTCTCTGAGGTAATAACTAGTTCATATTACTAGAATTTTGAGAAGTTGCAGCAAAGCAGATGGTGAAATATGCATGGTCTTAAGAAGCTTCCTCTGCAGTCCTAGAGTAAGCAAATGCTTGTCACGTTGTACAGGGATGAACAGAAGCCAGTTCTAACATTTGTATTCTGATTTCACTCAGGATGGCCTTAAAATATTCATCTTCACTAAAATTAGGAGTGTGTGTTTCTAACCATGTGTTTCCTGGAAAAATGTGTGTGTAGCAGCTGCTTGCATCTGGGAACAAGCTTACACTGTGAAATCTTATACTACTGAAGAGCTAAGTAAAGAAAACATTATTTTGCCTTGAAATCCTCTGATATTTTCATTGTACTTATACTTTTGACCTTCATACTGTAATTTCCAAAGGACAAAATTGACTTTGATGTGCAGTTAGACGCAAAAACCACTATTTTAATTTTGATGGCCATTTTAATCTGCAGGTTTGCTCACTACTAAAGCCCAAATCCTATAATAACTGTTTGTAACACTAAATAATTTGTATATCTTGCTTCCTTACTAGTTAGAATTGCACAGAATTCCTACTCCTGTATATTGTTTTGGTGGAGACTCTCTCTGCAGCCTGATGAACTTCTGATGCTCAAGGAATGATGCTTGTTGTCCATCCTACCCATTTCAGTTTTCACTGTTGTGGTATCCTACGTGTGGCAGCTGATACAGCTCAGTAATTTAGTAGCCAGTGCTACCTTGGACAATTGCTACCCAATTGTCCATCACTGCAATTTCAGTGATAGTCTGGAAGCAGATTTTACCTTTCTAGAGAATGAATTTATCAGATCCATTAATCCTCCCTCTAGGGTGAAACTGAGCTTCACCATCTGACCAGCTGCAAATGTTTGTCTCTGGACTGGAAGACAATATAGTTCCTCCTCAGCTATAGGAGGAAATAAAAGTGTAGGGGCTTGCTTTTTGTATCTGATGTCGCTGTATTAGAAATTTTAATAAAATTCATAGGGAATTAAGTTCTTAAATATCGGAAATTATAATTATAATGACATTATAAAGGTGGGGTTGTCTATGTTGGATTAATTTCTAGCACATATTTCTAATTATAGTTAACTGATGATTGCAGTAGGGTTATTTTTGTATAAATTAAATCCCTATCCAAGTGCATTTTACCCCTTTCCTCCACCTTGTTTTCATCCCGTGTTTTTAAAGGCCTGTCCAAGTGTCTTCCATGTCTCCTTTGTTTCTCATTTCTATTCAGAAATATGGTTGTAGACCTTCTTTAGAAGAGCCTTTTCTGTCTTTTCCTGAAATAATTCTGAAGCCAAAATTTTTAATATGCATAGTTTTGGCATCTACATTAGTACAGGAGGCAGATCTCACTGCAGCTATGGCTGAGTTATGATTTGCCTTGTCTTGAAGATTGCTCTACAAGAACATGAGCTATAAACCACTCGTTATTGCTCTCTCCTCTCTCTTCTAACTAACTCCCATTTTCTTCTTAGATGCTGATACTGGGGGACAGATAAGTAGTTGGACTTTGCATTTTCCTTATCAAGGGGTGGAGTGGTATGGCATTCTCTGAAATGTACCACATTTAAAAGAAACTGAAAATTTCCCAGTGCCTTGTATAAATTTCATCTTCCCCCTTTTAATCTGTTTTTTAGAAACAGTCCTATAATCCAGTCTTGGTGAGGGGTGTGCTACAAATCTAATCACTGTGGTGTTGAAGACCCTCTTTTGGGGGATGTGTTTTTCACTTAAATTTCATCTGTTGACAAGCTGAAATCCTTTGCATTCTTCTGCTTCACTCAGTTGCTGTGTTGGCTCTTGAGAGCTATTTTTGAAAAGGAAAGTCTATTTTTGTCTTCAGAATAGCAGTTGAGTTTTTGAAAAAATACAGAGCACAGGTTTATGCTTTTTTTAACCCATTCTGTTCAGCAAACCTCCTCATCTATTATTCTTAAAGTTGAGATAAATGATTCAGTTGAGCAGGAAGTGCTTAGAAAAAAAAAATCTAGAGGTATAAGTTTAATTTTACTCTGTTTTTAAGATTGAATTGATCACTAAGAGTACCAAGTATGGTATCAAAACTGCCTTTTTTTTTTCCTCACTCAATATTGTTTCAGTTCTCTTGCAAAAGGAAGATTAAAAATCAAAATACAGCATGTTCAGCTCTTATCATTCCCTGAATCCTTGTGCTAACTAAATATATATATATATATATATATATATATATATATATATATATATATATGTATATATATATGTATATATTGCCTATATTTATGCAGATTTTACGGTAGTTTCAGTCCCAGTGCTTGAAACGAGTGCAGTATGGGGAAATCACACTTTTGTAGCGGTCTGACAGTTTTTAAATATTATCTCAGGCATATTGAGCTCGAATGAACAAAGCAGCACTGTCATTATTTGTGAGAAGTAAAATCAGCATATAAACAAATATGTACTGAAAACAGTAAATTCCCTGACTCAAAAGATTGGAACTTTTAATTTGAACTGGTTTAAACCAGTGGCTGGCTTCCTGCGTTCAGCTCTAGAAGAGCTGATGCTCTTTCTTACATCCTTTTCAGGTTACACTCTCCTGAACTTTTGTGTTTTAGTAAGTTGTGTGAGAAGTTATCTCCATGTCTTTTTTCCCCTTATTGATTACTTGTTATTTCTTAGTAAATTGGAGCTGAATTAATTTTTTCTTTTCAGCAAAATGTCATATAGAAAACAACAATAAATGCTAGGCTTCCTAAGATAGGGCAGATCTGGGAACTTTATATTTAATGGGAGAAGTTTCATTGTGTTTTTGTCAGATCTTTTTTTTCTTACTTTTTCAGGTGATATTTAGATCTGTACTGAGCAAGGTGGTGCTTTTGCTTCTCTGTTCTATATTAATTTCTTACAGATGAACAGACTCGAGTAGTAACTCATTTGAAATCAATGACAGAATTTGTATTGGCTTTTAATAAATAATGTGTCTGATTTATGAAAGAAAATGCTAATGGCTAACATTCTCCCAGTGATTTCAAGTTTTTCCTTCTCTTTCCTTAAGGAAAATGATCTATAGAAAAACAGATATATAAAAAAAAAGTAGATCTTGGTATAAAAATAGATTTAGAATGAGTTAAACCTTAGAGTAGCTGGCAACACCTTTAAATCAATGGGTTTTTGAAAAACAAGGATTTGGAGATCATTCAAAAGGAAGATGTAGCAAAGAGAGTGAAGCTGGCAGATTGATAAAATGAATGTTTTAATCTGAATTGAAATAGCAACATTTATCTTTTTAGTTCCTTAGTTAAGTGAAAACATGTCATTCAGTCTAGTAAGATTTTTTTAAATTGAGACATAAAGATCTCTCTTCTCAAAATCATACTATGATGAATTTCTAGTTTAAGATCTTATTTTTAGATTTATTTGGTAAGAAACTAAATACACCAAAAGCAATTCATTTTGGGAAACCAACTACTTTTACATATGTCATATTTTAAATTTTTACTATCCTTGTAAGTGCTATGTTTTTTTAAAGTATAGAATACTTTGATTTCTATATTTTCATTTATGCCTGCACTGAGGTGCACTAATTAAGTCCAGTTCAATATGTTGTCATTTCCTACCCAGCCCCCCTTTGCAAAAGGGGAAGTATTTCATATGATGTCCGTGTTTTGTTAGTGGTTTAGATTAGACTTCATTAGTGTGTTAGATTATTATTTTCCCCCAAAGAATGATCTCCATAAATTTGTCTCTGTAGTTAAAAGATCACCATTATTTTGTGCACCAAAGAAAGGGTCAATGGCAGCTGGTATCCTCAGCTTTCCAGAGAGCAGAATTTTAGATGATTTTCATAGTTTGGGTGGGGTGAGGGATTTTTTTGTCTCTTTTTTTTTTTTTCCTCTCCTTAATTTTGTTTGCCCTATTTGTTCTGCTAGGTGCATTACATTTTTTTACAGTTATTCATAATAAGTTATGCATTGTACAGAGATCCTGCAGACAGCTGGTGTGGAGCATGGAAAGGTTCTGACTGGTTAGCCTGACCTCTGGGCTTTGGTTCCACAGGGAACTAAACTGAACTAAAAGCTCATTGCTGTTGAAGGGGGAAAGGTTTAATTTCTTTTTCCTCCCTTCCTTGCAGTCTCACCACTTCCTCCTCCTCACACCTTCCTGCTGGAATCTTTGCTCAGCTGATCTAGCTCTTTATCCCAGCAGAAAGCTCTACTTCCTTGGGTTATTTTATTGCTAGATGCTTTACCTCATGAAGAGGGATCTGAAAAGCACCCAAAGCAATACAGTGTAAGAGACAAAAGTCAAGGAAAGGAAATGGAAGAGGAGCAGCTTGACTACTTGGAACCTCCTGCTTATAAATGTGCATAAACAGTGTGAGGAAGCAGACTGAACCTCTGTATTTAAGAGCAGTGAAACAAAGAAGCCAGTTGGGTTCTGCTGCATTAAGTACTCAGGCTATGCCAGGGCACACATTCAGCCTGACCAAGATGGAAGTGCCTGTGTATTTCACAACCATATACATATACAATGTATATTCAATGTATGTGTCCTATATACACTGAAAAACGAGGAATATTTCCTTTCAATCTTTTTGCAAGTATAACTCACTTTGAACTACCATGAGACAAGTAAAATTTCCTTCTTCAGTAGAGACAAGATCTGACTAAACATTGCAAAGTCATTTGAGAGAGGTATGTTTGTTGACCACCTTGGAAGATTAAATCTTTAATAAGATCTCTGCAATAAATAAAGACCCTAGCAGCTGTTCTTCAGCACGCACTGGGCTTTGATCTTCCTCTTACTTCATTTGGTGGAAAAAGTATTTATATCTCTTGTATACTATTGTCAAGCCAGTCTGGCCTTTTCTTTTTTCCAATAGTTTTGTATCATTCTTACATATTTTTATTGCAGCATGGTGATTTGGTTAAGTGATGAGCATTACCAATGCTACTTTCTTCATAACATCTTTATGTACTTGCTGTAGAATTGTGTTTGAGTTTGTTGCTTCACTTTCTAAGAATGAACAAACTGCCTTAATCAGACTCTTATTCTGTAATGCAGAATTGGTTTTTGAGACTAGGTACCAACCATAATGTTAAAACCCAGACTAGGGGAAGGGGCTTGCCACTCACTCCCTACTGCCCACCCTGACCTTGATTTCAGCTGTATCATTGTTCTAACCAGAAATCTTTACTATCCAAAGTAGGCATACTATGACTCAAAACAGGTGGAAACTTGTTCTTCTAGATGTGAACATTAGTCAGGGCAGATTTGTCTACTGGTCTTTGATACTCAGAAGCAGCAAGCTGAGTCAAGGTGCTGTTTTGTACTGAGATGCTGAATGACCATCAAAGGTAAATATGGCTTACCTGATGCATCCTAGTCAGTCCAGTGACTTCTAGCTTTGCTAACAATAGTTCTGAGTCAAGCAATTCTTGCCATGATATTCTTGCCATGCAATTCTTGCTTTTGCTTGATTTTATTTTCTTCTCTCTTCTCCACCCTCTTGTGGTAATGGAAGTAAAGCCCATGACGTTTTGAGTGCCCTGCTAAAAAGTGCTGACACGCTCACACAGTTATATTGTGGCACTGATGTTCTTTGCTGAGGGATCTTCTCATCTCAAACTCAGTAACAAAGACTGAAAATGTAGTAGAGGGACAAGCATATGCAATATGATACAGAATTTTGTGTGGTGAATGACAAAAATGACTGCAGAAATAATTCAGAGATAACATTGTTTTCTACCTTTTGAGGCTTTTTTTGGTCTAATCTTTGCAAGAAATATTATTATTGATGAGAAACTGTTGTGATTTCTCTGATATGATTACTGCTCTGCTCCAGACAACAGTGTCAGCTGGAAAGCCCCTGGCATAGCTGCTTGGTGGTCATTTAAAAAAAAAAAAAACAAGCAAATTATTATCCCACCTACCAGCATTATTTACTTCCTCTTCTATTTTGGAGACACTGGGCAATTATCTGGTGCTAGGTCACTAATGCTGTTTGAAAAGCAAGTAAGTCATGCTATAGTGTGAAAACAAGGCAGAATGATGCTGGTTACGTGCTTCTTTCTTACTGTTACATGACTATAGCCTCCCTCTGTGGTTTGTCTCAAAAATTAGTCTAGGCGATAGGTGTCAGCAATTACAGAAATATGAGTTAAAATCCTGAGGAGTGGTTGCACTCTGGTCTTCCTGCTCTGCCTTGAGCTACAGAACATTGCTGCAGGGAAAGCATTGTCTTTATTTGCTGAGAGTGTTTATCAAATGTCTCCGGAGGGATTATTACTGTGTATTATTTATTTGGTAACAGTCATAAGGGCCAAGATCAAAATTCAGCACTAATGATTGGTGAAGTTGGATCCTTTCCCAACTGGATTGCAATTTAAAAGGTAAAAATGTTAAAATGTGAATGAGAGAACTGAGAGAATCAACACAGGCAGAATGAGAACCCAAAGAACAAAAACAGGGATGTCAAGGACCTGGACACAGAGAAGAATGCACAAATCTCTCGATCAGTGAGAGCTGAGACACATTTACAGGAGTATGTACACTGCCATTACTTGGCTAAATTCTCTGCTTTAAACATAAAACAGAAAAGAGGATGGTGTATGTCAGTGCTGTTCATTTTGCACTTTTCACAAGCTGCCACTTAAAAAAGAATAAATGGGCAGCTTCTTTGAGAGTGAAGAGTTAAATGTAGAAGTACAGAAATTTACTTGTGTGTATGTCAAACTTCCACACATGCATCTGTAAGTGTAGTGGATACATACGAGCTGGTAGGAGGCTTTCTTCAAACAGGAGGGGGAGTTGGCTGTTTGCTGAGAGATGCTATAAATGTAGATCTTTTGGAAAATCTAAAAATGAAATGGTGCTAGTGCAAGACAGCATTTTGTTGAGTGAATGTTTAGTACGACATCAATAGAGAAGATGAGTATCTTCTCAAATACTATATATAGCATTTATTCCTAAATTCAGAATCAAGTTCTATTTGTGAAAATAGATCTTAACTGACAGCTGCTTGATTTTAATTGTGTGGTCCTCTTTTTATAGGAGTTACGTAGGGAATTACAGGTTGTTGGCATCATCCTGTCTCTTGGAAAAATGCTGTCAGTTCCTGCTTTCATGCGTGAACCTTCCAGGAGCTAATTTTTACCTTTGCTTTGCAAGGAAAGGATATACCTTGAAAAGAAATGGGATATGACCTCAAGCCACAGTTCAGGTTGGGTAGAAGTGAGGCAAAAACTGCATGCAAAATGAAATGCCAGAAAAATGAAGTAAAGGGGATGTTTCTGGGTTAGAGTTAGGTGGTGAAGAACAGAACAAACAGGAATGATTACTATGATTACTGAAGGGTACAGTGTATGTTGATGAGGAAGTAAATTTGTTCTTCTGTTTAGTGTGGAAGTTATTGATGGATAAGGTCTAATAGCACATCTTGTTCATTTTCCTCTTTAAGGCCTGTTCTTATCTTGGTATGTTGCATCTCTGAAGATTCCACAATTTCTTTTAGATTATTTCATAAATTAATATTTTGTACATGTAATCAACCAGAATTCTTTATTTTTATTGCTCTTCCGTTCTGTGCTACAGTCTCTACTCTTACTCTGTTAAACATCTGTCCCTCAGCTTCAGAGTGCAGGAATGTGTACCATATTGAGAGTCAGCCTCTCATGAGCTGCCTTTCCCTGGCTCCTGTTGATCTTCAAGCATAACTTCTGTTATCATTAATGAGCACGTGTAGTCCCTGCCTTTGTTTCTGCAGTCTCCCAAGCACACTGCTGTCGCTATGACCCATTGCCCACTGACAATGTGTATTAACAAACATAAGATGCTCCATTGCTTGGACCCAACCCATCTTTATTTCTACTGCTCACTTTAAAAATTAAATAAATTGACATTCTGTTTGGCAGAGCTCTGTCACAATTTTCAGCCTTTCCTCCGTCCCATCTGCTCCCCCAGCTGCTCAGTCACACCCTGCCCTCCATTTGCAGTGTGCCGAACTGCAGATAGATAAAATAGCTGGTAACTGTTAGTCAGGATGTGTCGCCTCCCTTCCCACTGTCCCATCTGCTCCTCGCTCTCTTTCAGCTTTTCATCCATGCTCCTGTTTTTTTTCTGTCCCGTTATTTTTGGCAACTGGCTGCATTGCGGATGGCCCAGATTCAGGATATGTATTGGGGTGTTTGCTCTTGTGGTAATGTGGCGATTCCTGGGGTTCAGGGACATTGAAGAGTTGGCTTGTCATTTACCTCAGCACATTTTCTAAAAGAAAGCACTTGAGGAGGGCTGGCACCTTTAAGATTGATTGGGTGGTATCTCTTCTGTCAAAAAGTATGGAAGTTGTGAAAGGAGCTTAATCCTTTAGTTGGAGTACAGTGGAGGATGAAAACTGAAGCTCAGAAAATTGTACTAGTAAAAAGAACTTTGAGGCTTTTTCTAAGTTCTTTGTTGATATGCATAAGAATGTCACCTGTACCCCTCCTGTACTGGGCAGCTTTATTCACAAACATTTTAACCATCCATCCCCTCCCCGCAAAAATCCTTGTAAACCCTAAATAACAGACTATTGCAAAGAACGTTTAATTTTGGTTTTGTGACGTAAAGATGAGTCAACCTTGCATCAGATTTTAAGCATTGTTTGTCTAATAAAAACCTTGAGGAAATTGAAAGGATGGAATTGTAGGAAGCACATTTAGTCTCCTCTAATACACTAGGAGAGGCAATGAAAGATAATGCAGGACGAGGTGTTATTTTCATGGTAGTTAATTTGTTTTATTTCTTCAACACAATAAATAGTGAAGTTTCTATATCTTATTTGTCTGATAGGTTTGAGTGGGAGAGAATGAAGTCTGTAAAACAGTAATAAAATACTGTATGCTTTTAAAAGAAGAAATCTCTTCTAAAAGTTGTTCTAGGTTATCTTGATCCTTAAAAAACAAAGGCAGATGAAAATAGAATAATGTAATCTCTAGTTTTGCAGTTTGTAGAATCAAGTATGTTTCATGTCACTCTGGTCATCTTATCTGACAGTCTTCTTCCACAGTGCATATGTTCATATAAGAAATAATTCAGCTGCTTCTCCAATTTTATCACACGCTCTTGTTTCACCATGTGCTTGGATCATCAATTCTCTGGATCATAAAGATATAAATGTTGTGAATCTCTGTTTTACACCATGAAGATAGACTCTTGCTTAAATTGCAGGAAATTTAATTCCTTTACATGGGACTTGTTTAAGTATTTTCAGTATAAGCAAGCTTGATAACGCCACTGGCTTTATGGAGAAGTTTTCTTTAATCTGTCCCAGAACAGCTCGGTAAATGAGATGTTTTGTAAATGCAGCACACGTAGATGTTTTCCATCTTATGAGTGTTTGCCAAGAAGTTACCAGCTAATGTCTGTCAGGGGAGACTGCCTGCCACTTGACACTCTGTCATCAAGCTGGGTTTGCAGCATGGTGGAAAACATGTGCCCCTGTTCCTGAGCCCTCCCTAACCCAGTGTGCTGCCTGGGACCTGCTCCCAGAACAAGCCCTCTCAATGACAAGCCTTTGGGATATGCCAAATCACCATGATGCCACCACTTTTGCCAGAAAAAGTCTAAGAGTGGTTGATGTAGGAAAATGTAGGCTTGCTTCCCTGATAAAATACTGAGGGATCTATTTCTGTAAAAAACTTCAGTGTGACATTGTGTATAGGACTGCCTACTTTTGACTGTTGTACAGAATTCAGTCTTAGGTGTCTCCTCAACTTCATAGAATTATAGAATAGTTTGAGTTGGTAGAGACCTTAAGGATCATTTAGTTCCAGCCACCTGCTGTGGGCAAGGACACTTTTTGCTAGATCAGGTTGCTCAGAGATCCATCCAGCCTCGCCTTGAAACTTCCAGGGATGGGGCATCCTCAACTTCTGAGGCAACCAGTGCCTCACCACCCTTACAGTAAAGAATTTTTTTCAAATATCTAATATAAAGCTATGCTCTTTCCATTTGAAGCCACTCTCTTGTCCTGTCACTACATATGACTTGTCCTGTCACTTCCAGCTTCCATCTGGATTATCCTGGTCAGTCTTCCCCACAATATTTTCTCTGTTGTTGGCTAGCTCAGAGAAAGAAATGCATTTACCTGGACCCTCAATTTAATCTTTCCATGCCATTCAGTGCTATCTTTGTGAACAGTCCTGTAAAATGCAAATTTACTGTCGGTAGCTCTAAGTGACACTAGAGAGAAGCTCCTTTAAATTCTGCTCTGCTGCCTGAAGCCACTTCTCCTGCCATCTTTGTGTATTTTGTGCTCATAGTGGTGTACTTAACTTGCATAGCAAATTAAATAAGTATTTTTTCTCTAACTCAAAATTCTACCATGTCCTTTACCTAACTCTTAACTATCACCTAAATTATCTATTATGGTGTGTGTTGTTTTTCATCAGCTTTCTCAAGAGACAACCATTATACAAGCTTCTCATTTCTGGCTTGGTTTTCTCTTAGAGGCTAAATGTGACATGCATATGTAAGTGGAAATGGATTTAGGAATGGAAATGTTTGGACCATGCAATTTCTTTTCATGCCTGTCTTCCTCCTCCACTCTCAAACACATAAGATTTGCTTGTCAAGGTACTCCACTACAGGATGGTACTATTTATTTTTGTAAGATGGTTGCAAAGGCTGCAAAGTTGGGAGAGCTTTAATGGCAGCCAGTTTAGCTAGACCAAACAATGTGCAGAGGGAAATTTTTCCCAACATCTGACAAAAATGTCTGAGGCTGATCTTTATGTACAGCAGGAATGGGTTTGGAATAACAACCCGAACTCCATTCAGTTCCAGGAAAGGTTGTCTGAGCCAATGTTTTACAAGTCACCTTCTATATCATGCTGCATGCATTTGGGCTGAGTATCGTGATAGTATGTCTATTTTTTTCTTTTTTTGGTGTAGTTTAAGTGCTACAGTCCATTTATTTCACGGTGTGTGGGGGACGTGGGGATGCTCGTGATTACTAGAAGTGAAGTATGGTAAAGTATTGATGTGAGATTGTAAAATGGAGCATTGAGGAGGGATGCAAATCAGGGTTTCAGCCAAGCAGCCCTGGTTTCATTGTCATTTTAACACAAGATTGCCACTCTACCTTCTGGCTGTATTTCCAACAAGAAAGAGGAGAGAGAAAGAGACATCAGTAAAATCCAGAGAAACAGCACAAATCCATAGCAGTTGTTTATATTGCTGTAATGGAGCATATTGTTAAAAGCATTAAATGGCATAATGAAGAATTGTGGGTGTGGAAGGTTTTTAAAAGTTTGCTTTGATGTAAGCAATTTGCTGTACATTCACAAAATTTGCAAGTTTGTAAATATTTAAATAAAATTGTTGTTATGGGTTATCTAGACCAATGTAATTTCTTTTTCATTGCTAAATAATGCTTCCAATTTATTAATTTGAGCACACTACGTGCTCAGGTGCTTTCCCAGTTAGCTTATTCTAGATGGCTTGAGATGTTTAAGCAAAGTTTTCTTTTTTTACTTTCATAGTAGCTGAGTGAAATCTGCATTGACATCAAAGACTGTCAGGAAAATATTTACTGCTTTTTGGATCAATGACTAGCCAAGCTAATGGAAATTAGCTACAGCAAAACCCAGTGAAGATTCAATGCTTGTCTAAACTGTGTCTGTCATAAACTGCTCCTTTATACCTTATAAATGGCTAAGGGTTTTTATGGTCTGTACTACATTTAACTTGCCTTGTTTAATGTGCAGCACTTCTGTAAAAGGTGATGTACTATATGTGACAGTTTAATTATTTTTTTTTAGTAACTCTATTCATTAAAAAAAAAAAATAGCAGAGCCTTTTTAGCTATTTATGTTGTTTTAGTTGTACTGCTTTGAGTTGTAAAACAGGCAAACTTTAGAAGCGTAACGAGTCTGATCATTACCTTGATGGAAAATGCAGTTAAACACCAGCTGTCTGATGAATTGTCCATCTCCAATTCTTTCTACTGCTTTAGCAGAGGATTTTTTAACCTTTCTTAATTAAAACTGTTTTTCCTTAGAGTTGACAAATAAGTTTGATAGACAAAGGGAGAGTGAAAGGTAGATCTGATGATAGAAAATGCCCTATTTGAGCTGCAGCTTAATTCAAGCTACTATGATCATAACTTGTCCTTATTTAAACTTTGCTGTTAACATGGATTTCATAGCAAGATTTCAAATGTTTTCTTTGTGTGCCTACACTTACACATTCTGAAAAGGCATACATTTTTCATGTATGCCTGTATGACTGTACATTCAAACTATGCCTTTCAGGAAAAGACAGACTTAAGCTGTCCTCCATGTGTGTGAACAGAAGGCAAATGAATTGGAAGTCCTTGGATAGCTTTGGAGATATGAAATATTAGAAAGGGAAAAAGTTCTTTCACTAACTCAATTGTCTGGGTCTGTGAATATTTAGATAATTGTTATATTCTCTACCTCTCTCCTATCATGCCCTAGTTTTCATCCAGAATTTTCAGAGAAAAATCTGAGTCTCTGTTTTCATACATGGCTATTTTTCATAGCATTGTGTGGAAGATTAGCTATTGCTGTATTGTACATACTGACTGATACAGAGCACTTGTCCTTAAACCTTATCTGTCCCCATTTTTGTGCTGACTCAGACTGACTCATATACTAGATACAGTTCTGACCAAGGCTAACGTTCAATTTCCCAGAGATTACTTCGCAGTAATATGTTGAAATTGTATTTCTATGCCTGTAACTGTCATTTATTTGAAGATTTGTCTCTTTATAATCTAGCAGTTGAAACATTTGTTCTGATGCTTACAGAAGGAGCAATTTAATTGTCTAGAAATGTATTTTAGGTGTGTTTTGAGCATATGTTTATGTTGTTTCAGGTATCTGAACATGAATTCTGGTCTGCCTGTAGCTATTAAAGATTAATTACTGCTTTTTTGTTTTTTTGGCGCTGCAGTCACAAGACTTTATTTTCTGCAACATCACCATTTATGAGATGAAGGCTGAGCAGTCCAAGATACTTCCCTTATTTTCCATGCTCTGGAAAATGGTCATCACTTCACACAAAGCATTCAATCTTTTGTATATTCAAGCACTATGTACAGAGGCTTTCAGCCTGGGGCCACAATGTACAGGATATTTTTCCTTGTGTAGTAATGAGACAATATTTCTTGGTGAAGTGGTGTAATGTTCTTTAGATTTTCCTCTAGCAACTGAATAATGGAGGAAGCTAAAACTTCTTCATTCTTCTTTTACCATCTTTTTGCAGTCTCCATGCTGCACTCACACCTCAGGTGATAATGCAAAATACAGATTCAGAAAAGTGTAAACTTGTATATGATGGAGAGAGAGATTATTTGTATCTTTAGGACAACAATACTAAAATCTGGATAATTTCGCTTCTTGAACATGAGCAGTAAGATTTGCACTGAAGAGAAAATTTGAGATTGCATGTATCTGTCTGTGAACCTTTTTTTTAGAGAGATCTATTTGTTAAGAGTCATTGCTTTAACCAGATCTAATCTGATTCTAGAATCTTTCAGTCATGTCTTATTAATCAACCAGAGGATTAATGACTTGTAAAGTCGTTTAATGCTGTTTGCTGTATACTGAAGTGTTTTATTCTATATTGGGTCCTATTGGAAGTATCACCCACCCTAGAAGCACGTTGCTACTGTTCACATCTGTCACCAAAAATTCATCAAGGAACACATTTTGTAAAATAAGAATGAATCCACTGAACGTATAGAACTGTGTCCCATTCTGGGCTCCCCACAACAGAGACATGGACATGCTGGAGTGAGTCCAGCCAAGGGACTGATAGTAAAGGGACTGAAACCTCTGCTGTAAGAGGAGAAGGTGAGAGAGCTGGGTCTGTTCATCCTGGAGGAGAAAAGGCTCAGGGGAATTTTATCTATGTGTATAAATACCCAACTACAGGCTTTTCTAAGTGGTATTCAGTGACAGGACAAAAGACGGGGGGCACAGACTGAAATCCAATTTAAACATAAAAAAATATGTTTAAACACAAAAAAAAAATCTCTTTTACTGTGAGGGGTTGCCCAGGGAGGTTGGGCAGTCTACATCACTGGGGGTATTCAAAACCCAAACAGATACAGCCTGGGCAGCCTTCTCTAGCTGATCCTGCTTTGATCCTTCAGAGGTCATTTCCAGCCATAAGTATGATTCAAAACTGCTTTTAATCAAGAAGTCTTATTCCAACTTGAATGGCATTGGTGAGAGGTTCTGTTAGATATTTTAAAATATTTGGGATCTGTTCCATAAGGATTTGAACTTCTGTATGAAAGTTGTTTATTGTAATGGCAATGTCTTTTCCTAATGCTGCTTGAAAATTTGCAGGGATTGTTAACTTCATCTGCACCTTTTGTTTTGCCCCTCAGGAATGTTTCTTCTCACCAAGATTTCGTCGTCGACTTCATGCTGTCCTAGCATCTGTTAGCACTTCAATGCTGATTTTATCAAATCTAATATTTCTTGGAGGAAATCAAGTTGGAAAAATCTACTGGAACAGGATCTTTATGGAAGGCAAGTTTATTTTTATGTGCTTTCTAGATAACAGAATGTTCCAAATGTTACCTTGGGTGGGCTGAGCCATGTTTTTCTCTCAGTGCACTAACTGGGAGTTAATTTTTTTCTGGTCAAAACTATCAAAAATCTGAGAAAATTCAAATAACTCTGCAGGCTGCATGACTTCAAAGAAACATTGCCTTTCTCCTAGTCAAGTCTAGAAGGAGGGCTGTCAGGCTTCTCTGACAAGTGAAATCATTGAAGATAAGTAATAAATGTGTGACAAGTTACCAAGTTGAATTTTTTCCCTGCTCTGCATTTCACACACATCAGTAAGGATAGGCGTACTAAAGCCAACCCCACAGATTCTGTGGATGGCTAGTGGGTAAGATCTTCAAAATACAGCATAATTGAGCACTTAATGGCTTTTTTTTGTAGTGAATATGATTTCAGGCTGGGGACCTGCTGACTATTAAGGACAAGTGTGGGGACAGGGCAACTTGGGTGACAGTGTCAGCCTTGGTGCTGCTGAATAAGCAGCATGGGACGTTGTGCTGTGAGCTGACTCAGGAGACAAGTTGAGCTTTAATTTTTTTGCCAGAGGTTAGCATAAGTAGGACCAATTTTCTTTTTAGGTTCTTACTGCTGCCAGTCAAATGAAGATCTTGTAGAGGAATATTTCTTTCTCATGAGGGAAGTACTAATGGGCTTCTGTGCCTAGAAGTGGTCTCTTAAAAAGACCACCACTGTCTATTGCAGTGTTTTGTCCTTTTGTTCCTTTCAATGGCTTAGAAATCAGCTCTGGAGTCCCAAGACCCTACTTAAGCATCCCAAAATAGTGAAACTCTTAAAGAGTAAGTTATGTATATGAGTAGAACAATTTATCTTCTGAACTAAAGGGAAAAAAATATTCAAAGAACTTGAAGAAAGGAACATTTTTAACATGAAATATAGTGAAGCTTTTTGTTAATACTGGGCAGTAAAGAGGGAATACTAGTTTTTGCTCTTTAAAGCATAACATACTTGTGTTCTGTTTCTTTTTTTGAAAGGCTTTGTTTTCTCTGAAATTGTTTCCTTCCAAGTAGTTGCCTAATAGTAGAAAATAAGCTGAGAGAAAAGGTTGAAAGTAAATGTAGTCATATCTTCTTATTTATTAAAAGAAAAATAAAAGGGCTAGTGACGTTGTCTATCTCAGGCTTATAGCTTCATACAAAATATTTCCATAATCTGTATATTATATGAGAATATGTATCAAGAAAGTATCCCTTCCTTGTTAGAAGGGTTAATGGTTGTGCAGGGGCTTGCAACCGATAAAGGACAATTCTATATCAAGTATAACAATATTTAATTAAAACAGAATCAATTATTGATTGTTTTTCTAGGTTTATTTTTCTTCTTGGGGGGGGATAGTTCTTTGATCTATTCCTCCTGCACTTGAATACATAGAGTTACTTAAGGATTAGGTAGCAGTCATCTAAGACAGGAATAGGAAATTAGTTTAGTCATTTGCATCTTTGTTTCCACGATGTTTTAATCAAATTAACTTTATTTTTAGAACATGAAAGCTTTTGCTTAGTGCAGCTCATACTCCACTAGTAGAAATCTCAGTGTTTATCTTTGGGAGCTTTGTATGCGTCTATTATTTGATCACTCAGATGCTTGTGAGTATATTGTTTAACTGCATTGTTGTTCTGACAACTCCCAAGTACAAGCTGAAACATCCACGAAAATTTTATTACATCTACACACCTGATACATTGTGGTTTTCTTCTTGTGGAACAAATAGGGTGAACTGTGGTATCATTCCAGGCTAGGGGATGAACAGATCAAGAGCAGCTCTGCAGAGAGAGACTTGGGAGTGCTGGTGGATGAAAAGCTGGACATGACCCAGCAATGTTCACTGGCAGCCCAGAAAGCCAAATGTGTTTTGGGCTAAATCAGAAGGAGCCTGGGCAGCAGGCCAAGGAAGGGGATTCTGCCTCTCTACTCCTCTGCTGACACCTCTCCTGCAGTGCTGTGTCCAGCTCTGGGGTCCCCAGCACAGGAAGGACATGAACCCGTTGAAGCAGGTCCACAAAAATAAGCAGAAGGATGGAACACCTCTCCTATGAGGAAAGGCTGAGAGAATTGGGATTGTTCAGCCTGGAGAAGATAAGGCTTTGGGGTGACCTAATTGTGACCTTCCAGTACCTTAAGGGAGCCTACAAGAAAGGTGGAAAGGGACTTTTTACAAAAGCATGTAGTGACAAGACAAGACGGAAACTGCAAACTGAAAGAGGATAAGTTTGGATTAGATACTAGGAAGAAACTCTTCCCTGTAAATGAGGGGAGGCACTGGAACAGGTTGTCCAGAGAAGGTGTGGATGCCCCGATCCCTGGAAGTGTCCAAAGTCAGACTGGATGGATCTCTGAGCAACCTGGTCTAGTGGGAGGAGTCCCTGCCCATGGCAAGGGGCTGGAACTGGATGGTCTTTAAGGTCCCTTCCAACCCAAGCCATTCAATGATTCTATGATTGAAAGCCAGTCAAATCCAGGAGGACTATTCAAATTTTGGTCTTCAATTTCAACTAGATTTAAGTGCTGGTCTGTAAGAGAGGCAACAAAAATCTACGTTTGGAGTGTGCAATGCTAAAAGCTAAAGTTAAATAAATTTGTTTGTAGTCTGCACTGTTCTGTTAAATCAAATTCATCAATATTTACAGACTAAACTAAACACTACAAATATGTACTCTTTGATCATTCCTTTGTCAGCCCGAGAACAGATGACATGATCTAGCTGCTTGGCTTGAACTCAAGCTTTTGTCTTCACCTTTATGAAAAATTCAGTGGGGATATGTTTGACTTGTTAGAGCTATGGGTAGTGGTAGTGGGTGGGTGTTCTGTGTGGCAGGAGGGTATTTGTTTGGGTTTTTATCTTTGTACTTAATTTCTGGTGTGTTGCAAGCAATATAAAGTTCCCAAGAATGAAGATTTTCTTTTTGTGCATTATGATTCTGGAGAGCTTTGATTAGAACAGATATTGATATTCTGTCATTGACTTGTGGAGAATAGTGTAGAAATCTGGCAAAGGACCCCCAGAGCTCTTTTGTACATAATACCCAAATCTGTGTCCTTTCACTTGGTAGACAAATCAATGTTACAATGTCCAGTATGTTACTGAGATCTGCTAAATATGTATCTAGTTGCTTTGAGTCAATAATTGTTACCTTTGGGTCAAGAAGAAAGAAGATGTTCTGTGAATTTTGGGTTAAAATATTACAAACAATATTCTCTATTTAAAAGCTTTTTGATCTCTTCGAAATTTGCCTTGGTTTAGGAAACTTAAGCAGGTTTTCCTAAGCACCACTCTAAACCCAGAGAGTAGACATTTGCATTGCGAGGACATCTCTACATTCTCAGGAACCCACCAGCGGGATTTGAGATTGGTTGACTGAGGTGGCAGAAGGCTCTGCAGCACTAGTGTGACATAAAATCCCTCTGAGGTCAGGAATAGAGAGATGTGGAAACAAAACCTCCCACCTGTGCACTATCAGCTGCAAAGAGTAGTTAGTCAGTTCCTTTCCTTTGTTCAAATCCCAAAGAATTATGTCTATAAAGATTTGTACATGTATGAGTAGAAAAAAATAGGAGAAGAGATGTGTTCTTCAGTTTGTAAATGTAATTGGCATTTGTAGATCACTAAAAAGTAGTCAAGAACATATATGCTAAAGTCCAGCAATAAAATGCGTCTCGGACAGAAATCAGATCTGCAGGTTTAGGTGCAACATAAGATGTTGTGTGTGGCATTTTCAGGTCTGGCAAGTAAATTAACCTCAGAATACCAGTATTGTAAAGCCCTAAATGCCCATCCTACAGCACTTCATAGTCAGAAATAAGCAGTTCTGTTGTATAATACCGAAAAACAGGACACTGAGGAACAGCTTCCTGCTAGCATGTGTGTGACAGTGATGCAAATTTAAACCAACAAGCTCTTATAAGAAAGTTTTACTGAAGCTTAAGATGTATGAAATGCACTTCTAGTTTTGCTCTTTGGTTATTGGAGAGGATCTACTCTATTCTTTTGCAAAGACTGAGTATTGTCAAAAATCTTTACAGTTTTTGGAGAGTGGGGAAGAAAAGATATGGATATGAAAGCAATTAAACCTCAGGGCCAGCACAGTAATTTCAAGAAGAACCATGTAAGTGGGATACCTTTGTTATCAAAGGTTTGTGAATTGCATTTTAAGAACAGGATTTAGATGGAGTTTCCTGGGATTCTTATTTGACTGATACTTGTTTTGAAGTGCTTTGGCAGTGCTTTCCACAGTTCCCATACCACAAACAAGGGGAGTTGATATCTGAGCACATATTCTTTAATGTTTATTTTGCTTCCTCTTGTGAAAAATATATTAAATTTATCTGGATTTAAAAATAATTTTGTGCATCATTAAAATCACTGGTGTCAAAATTATGAGAGCAGAGGTCTATGTATCTTATGTGTATGAATATTTGTTCTTAATTTTGTTCTGAAAATTCTCTCTGTTCCTTCTGTTCAGACCAGCATTAGTGCTTGTTTCTAAAATGTAATTTGGCCCTGTTATTTGCAAAGAAAAAAGTTCCTATAGCAAGCATTTACTTTGATCTTTCTTTAGCAAGAATTTTCTCATGAGGAACAGTGTCACAAATGTCTATTAAGAAAGTAGGAGAAATATCTTCTGTGTAACAAACCATTTTAAATCCTGTATTCTCCATAATTAATTAATGCTTCACTTCAAAATGAGATGCTCCAGCAAGAAGGGTTCTCTTTGGAAGGGTCTCATTCCTACAACCAGCGCTGTGCAGTGCTTTTGGTTAAGAGACTGAAATATTTTATCAAGCATGGACAAAGGCTGGGAGGGGACATAAGTGTATTGGGTGATAAAAGTCTTAAATTCTTCTTGGTCTTTGTCTGGTTTACAAGGAACAGAGTCCAGATCAATGAGGAAAGCACACAGTGCATTTCAGGTGTATTTTACTTCGAACAGCTGTCTGAAAATTGGACAATGATTTAAGTGGGGACAGTGATAAGCCGTGATTTAACTTAACTGTAAACCAGTCCTTTAGCTATCCAATTCACCTTGCCAAATTTTGAGGAGTGCCTCTCTGGAGGGCAGTTCAGCCCATATACATCTGTCTTAGCATGAGATGAGATGCATTGTCACTCTTCACTGCATTCGGGGCAATTTGTACAGCCTAGCTTGGATTAGATTGAACATCCAACCTTTGAGAAGGTGTCCTTTAGTAGACATCCAACAAAGAGTGAATTTCACCCTCAGTTAGGAGTGATTTACTGCAGGGGTACAGAATGGCTGGCTGGGCAGAGGTCCTGCAATGAAGGATGTCTGACTGCTCTACCAGATTGTGAACTTTGTGCATCAACAGTGTTATACCACCTACAGCAAAAATAGACCTTGTGCAAAGATGCATTGACAGCAGTGCAAAATGCATAAATGCACTTCTCCTACATGATGTTCTGAAGGCTAAAGTTAAAATATGTGCACTTTTGGTTACTGCAGTTTAAAAAAACAGTAAGCTGACAATTAGGAAGAAGGAAATACAATAACACAATTGGAAGTCTAGAGCTGTGATACTGAATAAATGATATTGCTATGTTTTGAGAGAAAAGTATTGAGGGGAGAAATGTTTACATAAAAGTTTCTGCAAATTAAATTTTACCAAGGTATTCTGATCACCAATGGGTCAGGAGAAGGGAAAAAACTCTGTAAAATGTAGCAAGTACTTGCACTTCAGTGATCCTTATGGGTCCCTTCCAGTTCCAGCTCTGGATATTCTATGATTCTGTGACATTACCTAGATAAAACTGTTGGATTGCCAACTTCGGGGGACAGTCTCCAGGTAGAAAAAAGTCTGTCTATCAATGTAGAAAATACTGACATCATCATGATGTAGGAGTAATCTCTAAATTGCCTCCAGACCCATTGCAGGCCCTATTTTCATTAGGCAGTTCATCAGCAATTAGAAATGTTTAAAGCAAAACTAAAATTTATTTCTCCATGTCTAATGTTTGTTCACTAAATGAAGATGTTGATGCCTTTATTTTGCCTCCATTTTCCCCTTTTGCCTTGCTTTGAAGGAAAATCAGGTCCTATGCTAATCAGAATTCAGGTAATTGGTCAATTTATAGGGAAAAGAAAAGATGTTCTCATTAGCGCCTTACCTACTTTACAGAGGCAGAAAGCCTTTGGACTTCTTCCCAGCTGTGCAGCACAGCAATCTTAGATTGTGTTTCACAGGGCATCTTAGGCACTGATTTGCAAGTGGGAATTTCCACAATCATGACATACAAGATTCAGAGGTATGAGTGAAACAAAGAGTTTAGTGTAACACATCTGATGTAACATGCCTAAATGTGTATTTTTTGGCTTACTTTGGCAGAAACAGTGGACCATTATCTTATGATATTAAAATTAAATTATGCCGATTGGTAATGACACTGTATCACAGGACTGAAAATTATTCTGACAATCTCTATTTGTTTCATTTTATGGAAATCACTTAGTGTGTGAGTTGAGAATCGCAGTGGTACTAGCATCTTTCAAGGCGTTGTCCTGAACTATTGTTGCCTTTAGAAGTTTTGCCCTTGGTTGTGAAGACAGTGGAATTAGGTTGTTGCTGAACAAAAACTCATTTGTCTATTACTAGTAGAGATGTCTAAGTCCGAGATCTAAATAATTTAAAAGCTATGAGTTACTTATTGTGCAGCTCCACTGCTGTGTGAGCTGTCAATAACAAAAAATGACAAGAGATTCCTGTATTGGTTGTTGTATGTTCGAGTCTGGCTTATGCAAGATCATGCCTTCCCATCTGATAAGTTGTTGACAGTATGTCTCGCGTGCTGCAATAAGGAGTGTAGGTAGAAGGCCTCAGGATAATCAGTTCATACAACCTCATCCTTCAGAAACTGAGTACTGCCAGTCAGATTAGGTCATGGATTTAGCACATTTTAAGGGCTGAGGGAAGAGGTGGAGCAAAGTAGTTGGAACTCGTTATTAGCAGGATTTAGTTGGACGTTTTAGCTCTGAGGTCTTGCCAGATAATATACAACGTCTTAGAAGCCATACTGAATGTAGCAACTTCTGAAATGGGCTGCAATGATACATGTAATTATCTAGCTATGAAGGGGTTTAAAGGAGGAATGAAATCAGGCAGCAAAAGAACTCAAAGGAATCCACAAAAACTGTCAGTTGGGGCATCCCTGTGAGTGTGTGATATTTTACTGTCTATTCTATGCATCTTTTGCAAAGTCATTGCTCAAATTTCTTTGCAGCTGAAAGAAAAAGGAGGGCTGCTTTCATGATTGGTAATTCAGAGTTTCAGATGGCCCTGGTTTTAGTTTGGAAAATTCTGTCTGGCATATGGTCTTCCAGCATTCTTGTTCCTCCAGATTTTCACTTTCACTGATAAATCCCACTTGCTGCTATTATGCAGAAACTTACTTAGGGTCATTTTTTCCCAAAAATACATTTATGAACGTTATATTGATGAATTGCATAATTTAGAGTAATATTGCATAGTGGCAGAAGTATTACCGAAGGTGTCACATTTTTCTAAGTGATTCATTCTTCTTCATGCACAAAGGAAACTTGTTTTCACAATCATTTATGTGACCTTGCTTAGTGGGTGCAGTTCATTGGGATGTGAACTGGCAAAATACCAAGAAAAATTAATATTGGTCTGCAGCAATAAGGAGGCAGTATTTGGGTATTTTTTCTCCTGTACCTCCCAAAGGATGACAACTGTATAAAAGCAAATATTCACATATTTTTGGGGGGCATTTTCTCCAGAGTTGAAACAGTGTGTTCTGCCATTTTCTGTTGAATCATGTTGGTTTGAGCCTCTGTTCTATGTTGGAAAATTGTTGAAGCATTGCTATGTTTAAATTCAACTCTTGCTGTTTAATCTCAATAGTTTGCCATTTGTCTTTAATTTGTCTTTAGATTCTTAGGACGTGATCCTGCAACCAAATCCATGCAGAAAGATCTTTCTATCTAGAAAGTTCCAGATCATGTGCAGACATATCTGCTGGGATCAATATGATTCCATGGTCAGAATCAGTCATAAAGAACCTATATTTCATATATCTTATTAAAGCCTTTATTTTACACAGTGCATATACAGGTGAAAAAAAAATGCAGGGCAGTGCACACTATGACTACACATAGAGTTCACTGTTATCTATTGTGCTGCATCTGACTTACAGAACTAAATAAACCACTCTGCACACAGAAAATGGGGAGTTGTTTCTACATTGTGCTGCCTTGTCAGTTTGCAGCTCTTTCATAAAAATACAAGTTTGCTACTTTGTGAGCTGTGCTGATCACAGGCAAAATGCCTCCAGATTTTCAATTACTTTGGCAAGGTTCATACAGCCTTCTTCAAATTGTTGTGATGTTGCTAGTGAAGTATGGCATGATGAGCAATTGTTGTAACAGGTTGGCCAAGTCCATCTTACAGAGTAACCTTGCTGGTAGCAGCATGCTTAGTGTGGAAGCTGGAATGAATGATGCCACCAAACACCTTTGTTCTGCTGGTGTGGCAGGTCAGCATGTGCTGTTTTAGCATAGTCTTTCAGAGGCTGAAGCAGTTTGAATGTGTGGACTCTTTATGCCTTAAACATAGCATTTACATAAAAATGCTATGCAACAAAACTAATTTTTGTGTCAAAAAGTTTAAAATTGTTATGACCTCATGACTGCTCATCAGTGGGTAATTCAGCTTTGCCTTGTCATTCCCCTGTATTTTTGCCATACACAGCAAAAGCCTTACGGTGGCCCAAAGTAACATAGCTGGGTACAGAATACTTGAAGTGCTGTTCTATTGGTCCCTGTGCTAATTGGGAAATTTATACTTAAATGAACTCATGGTTGCGGTGGCATGTATGTATCTGATTAGTAAGAGACATTATTTCTGCTAACATGTATAGCAATCAAGAAAAGTTTTCTGAGGAATGATGTAATCTCTTTCTTTTCCTGTACTCAGAAATTTCCAGGAGTCTGGTAGGTGCTATTTCTTTCTTGTCATTGAATCCTGTTTCTTTTGTCTGTCAGCCCCTTTCATTTGTCCTCAGATTTGAGCTAGTCCTGACTCGCACTTTTTTTTTTCAAATGCTTTTTGGGAGAACAGTTCCCACGCACAGAAAGTAACCTTCTCACAGCAGGAGCTGGAACACCAGCTGTATTTAGCTTTGCAATCATTGAGACTTTCATGACAACTTTCTAAGTTGTTTATTTCCTGAAAAATAATGTTAAAACACTATTGTGGTATGCCACAATTACTGCCACTTGGAGCCTGCTAGACCAAATTTTCTCAACTTATAGCAAAAAAAAAGACACCTTTTTTTACCCCAAATGCCAGCCCTGAATATCAGCTTGATAATTCTAGCAGTGTTTATTCTGGTTCTTGCACCTCTACCAGTGAAGTCAGAGGTGAGAACAATCCTCTTGTAAAGATGCATGGGCCACAAAGGAGGCTGATCTTTTCCTAAAACTAGTGTTCCTTGTGCAGAAGAATGAAAAGCAGTTACGAGCTTATTTTTCTCACTGAGGAAGTCTGAGAGGATTTTTACTATGCTATAGCACAGTTCTGCTGCATTTCTACACTAATGCTATTTTGCTTATAATTTCATTCTAGGTAAATAAGCAAAAATTGTTGTCTCAGACTATTTTAGCATCTTTTCTTTTTAATCTCTCATGAATTTATTACAGCCATCTTTAAATAGCTGCTGCTTTAAAGAAAAGAGAAGCTAAAAGTACAAGAACCCAGAAAAAAATTAGTTGTTTCAGTCTTGTCTTGACTGTTGGGTTTTGGGAGAGGGTTTGTTTAGTGTTTGAGTTTTTTTAAGAGGGAGAGAGCAAAGCCTTGTATATGTGCTTAATGAAATTTATAGACTTACACCCTTGTAAGTGCTGACAGTTCTGTAGAATGACTTCTACCTCATGTCATTCCATTTACTACTAAAATGAATGCTGGGACATGTTTTCTTAAAGCACTTTGCACCAGCCAACAAAGACCTGAAACTCTGAAGCAGAGCTGGGATTTAAGTTCATGCTGAACTTGGAATGTAGCAAAATTTATGTGGGCATTATCAAACCCTATGAGAAGCAGCACCATATGGTGGAACACACGGCTCTGCTGTCCCTAAGGAAGCACTATGAGGCAGAAGTGTCTCCTCCCTAAACAGCTGCATTTTTCGCTCTGTGCTACACCAGTCACTGATAATACCACTGTTTAGTGTGGTACCTGTAAAGGATGGATAAGCAGGGAAGCATGTGGCTCTGCTACATTTTTAATCTCTTTGGGCACTGTCTTCCCCTGAGAAAACGGAGAAGTATCTGTTGTCTCCTAAAACCTTGGTTCTGTCTCCTGCAGAGGCTGCACCCCTGGGACACCATACTCTCCAGTGCTGTCATGGGGGTGACCTGTGATGACCATTTGGATACATGAAGTGCATGGTTTGGCTCTACCTAGGCTCTCTGAGATAGATAGAATTAGAGTACTAAATGGGACAGTTCCCAAAATTGACTTAATAATCCTAGAAATATTACAATTTTCTGTTAGTGCATGTACACCCATCTTTGAGTAACATAATGTACCTGAGATATTAGGCTAAATAAATGCAAGAAATAATGCCTTAAAGCCAGTCAGAGATCATCATAAGCATTCCTAGTTATTGTTACAAATTACATGCAATGCTTGCAGTTCTTTCTGTAGTGAAATAATTACAATTTTCAGAGCAGAGAAATTCCTCAAGAATGTTACTTCCAAGAAAGTAATGGATTTCAAATACTAGGGTAGTTTTTATTTAATACACTGTCTTCCATTTTATCTTTTTTCATTTCTCACTTATTGCTTCTAAATTTCCTGATGTAAGGCGAGCATGTAAGGCGAAGCCCAGTAGTGACCTGTCGGCTTGTGGCTGTCTTCATAGGTGTTGAATTTTCACTGTTGGAAGGTTAGCTTAAAAGCCTGTTACAAATGCCTTGGCTGTCCATGCTTTAACAAGATCCATTTTATTTCTGACAGTTGTTGAGATACCTGACTGAGATTTTCCACAAATCTCTGTCAAGCTGCCAAACTCGTGTGTTCCTGTCCATTCTGTGAGTGAGCAATAAATGGTGTGAGTCACTTGAAGCTACAGAGCAGCACGCCTGTGTTTAGGCATCTTAAGCAGAAAATATGCTCTGTTGTTAATAACTGATTCATAATTGATTTTTCTTTTAAAGCTACTTCCTTATTTTTGCAGCTTGCATCAAAAACTGGTAAATAACTTGGTATGTTTTTTGTGTTGTTAGTATCCATCCTCCTAGCCACATAAGAATATTGGACATGATTATTGATTTTTATCCCTTCTGCCCTCTTTCATGTGGTTTTTATAGGATCCAAAGCTAAGCCCTCTATCAAATATAATAATCCATCTGCAAATTCTAACTTAGGCTTTAAAACAATCCTTGGAGAAGAGTGACTTCTGTATTATACTAAAGTATCCATAAAAACTCTCCCAATGGTGAGGCTTTTATGTCTGAATAAAGATTTATCTTGCATCTAGATTGAACAAAATCTCAAATCTTTGTACTTGTGTGGAGTGTTGTTGTTGAAGAGGGTTTTTTTGCTCTTCAAAAATAGTAGCAAGGTGTTACTGAAGTAGTTGCATTGTTCAGAAGGAAAAACATCTTCTTTAGTAGTCCTTAATATTGAAAGAAAACTGTAGGTACACTGTTCCATTACCTGCAGGTTAATATGTATCCTGCAGTGAGGAATAGTTTGCAAATAATTGAAAATGTTTTAAACTTGAATCTTCTGAATATAATACTCTGCCAGTCCCTGTGTCTATTATTTATATTGAAGGTATCTTCTATTTAACAAGTAGTTTGCATGTAAATAGTTGAAAATCAGCTTATCAGAGAATCTTAATGTGGTCCCAGTTGCTATTACCTATTACCTTTGTTTTAAAATGGTTAGAACAGTGTTCCTTTTTCTAGCATGTCTGTTGCACACAGCTTAGAATGTTACATACATATATACATATATATATGTGTGTGTGTGTGTGTTGTGTGTGTGTGTGTGTGTATCCCTCCACTGCTATGTATAAACGCTGCTTCAGGTACATTTTTACTTCAGCAAAAAGAAAATTAAATCGTATATTTGCAACAACATAATCTTTAAGACAGAGGCACTATTCATCACAGCTGAAGTCCAACTTGTGGATATCTTACTCTTCACCCAGTATTGAGACAGGTGACAATTTGCATATTTCTGGCCAAATGGCATGTTTAAAAGTTTTAAGAACTGTCAACCTGTACCAGTGTGGAAAATGAAATTCTGAAAAACTCTAGAGAATTGCTAATAGTACCTACAGACTTTCTCCTTAGCTTCAGTTCTTATTTTTCCAGGTCAGGAGCACCAGACAGTTTGTACCATCTGATAGTTTTTTTTCTGTGCCTCTGATATACAACTGGGAAGAGGGATTGGAGAAAGTTGCTGTTGTTAACACGAACTCAGCAATATCATGGTGGGTCTGTAGACTTCTCTAGGAGTGGAATAAACTGGGAGACTGAACTCCTGCTCTTGTCAATAGTTTGATCACTTGAGACCACAGCAGCTTTCATAAAAGCTATGAAAAATGTCCAGAAAAATGTCCATCCCATCTGGATGTGCCAAGAGGACAATTTACATGGGGGTTTATATATTAGTTAGAGTAGCAAAAGCAGTGTCACTCTAACTTATTGTGTTCCAACCCAGTATAAATATATCCTGGCAGAATGAGATTCTCTTTTCCATAATTTTCTTACCCAGAGTGTTACCATTTCGTCAGATGTAACAGGAGGTCTGCATGACTTGTACAGGAAAGTGCCCTGTAAGTCAGCACATAGAGCCAAAACAAGGATCACCAAGACTTTGTGATCAGGGTAATATTACTGTCAATCTGCCAGTCAGCCAAGAGTGGTGGACCACCCATCACACATCCTCAGGGTAAAACCATCACTAGATCCCTGATGGAAAACCATCAGTATCCCCCAGAAAGCCTCTTAACATTAGTGGTGCCCTGTGTGTCTCATGGGAAGTAGTGGCCAAAGGTGAGTTCACAGGGCACCTTGCTGTTTCCTGATAACTTATCTGAAATGTTATGGACATATTCCAGGATTTCATCTTTTTCCTTTACGAAAGTGATTAGTTTTCTGGATTTATCTCTTAATTTGTCATGCTACCAATTTCTGTTTCTTAAAATAATCATTCTGTTGCAATGCTTCTAATTTCAGTGATTATTACAGCTCATCTGTGTAGAAAAGTAGTGGCAAAATTCCAAACTAAGGAGTCTTCAATTTAAAGTGCCAGAATTAGTACAGAATAGCATATTCCTGGTCAGTGTTACTGAGCAGAAAGCCTCTCCATTTTGGCCTCCAGAACATAAATGAGCACTGCTTCATTGGCAACTAAGCTGTGGTTTCTTTTAATCTAATTCTGATAGCATGGCATTTTTCCTTTGAAAAGGGAGGAGAGAGCAGCTTGCTGGAGACATGGCACAGAGCTTTTCAGCCCAACAGAGTTTACCCTGTAACACCAAAGGAGACACTGAACTGTTACGTCGTAGATAGCCCAGATGCTTCAGCAAGTGAAAAAATAGCTTGACAATGTTAAATGTGAGTGAGAGGTGGGTGAATTACGATTTCTGAAAACATATGTATTTTAAAATATATTTCATTAGAAATAGTTGTCTTTGCCACTTACACAGGGGTCAAGTACGTTTTTCTTGTGAAACAACATTCTGACTTTTGGTGAAATATTGAAGAAGCCCTGTAGCTAGACAAATCAATGCCCATGATAATACAGTAGGTTGGCTTGGTCTTTGGTTCCCCTCCCCCTGCCTCCCTCCCCCCCACCCCAGATTAAACAGTGTGAAAAACCTGTCAAAATCTGTTTTTTTTTTTTCCCTGGCAACTCAAATTAAAATGCATAGATGAAATTGAATTGAAGCTGAAGTAGAACTTGGATTGAAGGATAAGATTTCATTCCATAACTTAAAAGACGCAACACAGGACAATCAGATGTACAGTTTTGCGTAACAGCGTGATTGTTACCGTGTTAGATTGCTCAGAATGCTGTATTAGCATCTAAATTTTGGAGTGCCTGTCATTTATTTCCTTCAGTTAATGGCAAAGTTTAAGAGGCAAAGTTTGCTTTCCTTTTGCTCTTCCACCATCCTACTGTTTGGTATAGTTTTGACCTGCAACAACTAATTATAGTTCTTTAAGGACATTTAGGAATTCTTCTTCCAAGTTTTGTTGTTTGCATTTTCCCCAGAATGTCAAGTATAACCTTGTGAGGATAGTTTGACATTTCTGCAGCTGCACTCCATCCCAGTATGTTTTGCTCATGACCAGATTTAGTAAATTTCCTATGTTCTTTTTCCAGAAAGAGAATAGATTTATTGGACATAATTAGTTTGTTTTAAATCATGGCTGCTTATCACTCTTACCTTTGTCATCACAGTGGTTGTTTGTATTTTTTGTTATCTAAATATTTGTGGCATTCCTTTAGTAATTATACGTGCCAGCATTTACAGCTGCTCTCCATTAAAATGAGCCTAACTGATCTGCAGCTACTTTTTCATCATTTAAGAAAAATTGGCTTGTGATTTGGAAGGGGGCTCAACTCATTTGGCATCCTAGCAAGTGTGTCATGTAGCTCTTCAGATACTCCGGAGGTCAATGGAGAAGCATTCGGTGTGTTAGCAAGGATGTGCCTGTTGGATGACAGGCTGGATCAAGCAGACAAAGGAGAGCTGCATTTCTACTGCTCCCTGTCCTGCTAATCATAAGTGCACCTAGGAAATGTGGGACCTCATGGATGATGGGATGTACGATGTCTGCATAACTAAAACATAAAGTTGAGCTGATTCAGACTTTCTGACTTAGAGGGTTTTTTTTCTCCTGTATAGCTGTCTGCTTATTATCAGCACAGAGTTAAGAATGCCCAGCAAATGCAGCCAATTCTGTGAATCTCAGCTTTATTGCAAAAGTAAATAAATCTGGGAGAGGTATTGTAAAGGATTAGCAGTGGAGTGTATTGTAGTTATAAATAGTCACCAGGGTTCATGATTATGAGCTGCATTTACTTTCCTCCCAGTGACGGAAATAAATTGAAAGGTGACAGGAAGGTGATGGATGAAGAATTGATGGATGCAACTGTCCTCTCTTGGCTTCTTTAAAAAAAGGGAAAGCGCTGTTTTGTATTACTGTCGTGCACAAAGCCAGTACCTTTCCTGAGGACCATGGAAAAGGTAGCACAGAATTAGGCTTTGTATTTGCAGTTCTGGAGCTTGGAGGTCAGTCACTGCTTCATTAGTTCATGTGTAGGAGTGATAATTCAGAAAGAAGATTAGCTTCTATTAATTACTGTAAATCCCTTACAGCATCTTCTGTGGTGGAATTAATAAGCAATTAGTTGCTGCTGGAAGCTATTGAGATTTCAAATATGTAAAAAAGTAATGATGAGTCAGAACTGTATCACATTAGCTTTGTATGAATGTTGAGGTTGAGGATGACCATGAGATTGTGACAGTGACAAAATCCTAGCAGCCATCTAGACAACTGCCATTTCAGGCTGGTGTTTGTAAGATCTGAAGTATTTTTCATTCTCCTTAATTCCTATTCAGGACCAGTACTGAAGGGATGAGTTGGTATTCAAGGGCGTGTTTCTTGGCTGTCTGCTGGAATGGTTTTGCTGAATGACTTACTCGGGCTAATGTAATTAAGCTTCTATCCGAGCCAAGCCCATACCTGTGTAAGTGTGCTGCGGTGCTCCTGGGCACACTGTCCTTGCCCTCAGTGCACACAGATGGCAGGGCAGGGCTGGGGCTGCATCCCCAAACAGCTTTGTGTAACACAAGCAGCAGATGACGCCGAGGGTCTGCTGATTACAAAATGCTTTTGACAAGAAAATTGAAAACGTTAATGTGGTGTAACACTCTGAAAGGAGAAACTCTATTTTAGGTGCACATGCAAAATTTCAGGCTTGAGGAGGGAAGGCTGAAGGGGATCTTTTGCTCTCTCAGATATCTAAGGGGAGGGTATGGATAAGACAGGACCAAAGTCATCTTAGGGTTGCATACTAATAAGAACAAAAGGCAAAAGTCACAAGTTGCAAAAAGGGATTATGCAATTAAATTTCGTGGAAAAAAGTTTCCGAACAGATTGGCCAGAGTGGTAGTGAAGCTCTGCTGACAAAGCCCAGAGCAACCTAAAGTGGTGGTGATGGCACCGGGAGAAGATGAGAGACCCTTCTGACCTAAATTGTAGTCAGTAGTCCTAGACCACCTTCACAAGTCCTTGCACAGTGTGCTTTATGAAGAGGTTCCTTCAAACAGGATTTGTTGGTTAGCATTGTAAGGTTTTAGTTTCAGCAGAGAGAAATCCACTGCAGGCAGATTGTGTTGCTCTGGGATGCTGCAAGCAGAGTCAGGTAGAGGATTTTCTTCTGAAGTATATCTTTTCATTTTTAAAGGGACTTTTTTTTTTTTTTAATTCTCCCTTATGCATTTTGTCAGGAACATCCAGCATGAACTAGACAAGTAACTCTTACACAGGCTCAGATCTATTGTTTAAAATGAATCACAAGTGAAAAACTGTTGTTGCAGAACCACTCTTTGTAACAGTCCAGAGCAGATGGGAAAAGCTCCAACTTGCTTCTCGTACTCATTTGTTTTCATGGTCTCTGGTGCTGTGATAGATTTTTGGTTTCTGAGATTTGAGTTTAGCTTTTAGATTTACTTGAACTGCTGGAACAATGAAATGTGGTTGTGTGGTGAGGCTTGCAGCTGAGTATGGCACATAAAAGGCTTATCTCTCTTCTAATGTACTGTTCAACTTTTTTAAAAGTTGCTTCTAATTTCAAATGGAAACAATACAGAGAGGATTAGCTTTGTCTTAACGAATGCAACAATACAGTACAAATTATATGCAAAGGCATCTAGGCTGAAACTCTTACTTGTACCTCTAAGGTGCGTGCAGTGTATGGATGTTGACACACAGTTCAATTTTCTTCTTTATTCTGCCCCAAATATCTGCTTTTTAGACTTTAAATTTCATCTTTGTCTCCTTTTCTGTTTTCATTCTCATTTTCCTTTTTCCTTTGCACATACCATTTTCTTATACACTGTCCTCAGCTATGACCTTACCTGCCTATCCTGCAAGTACTTCCTTCTTTTCCTTCCTTACCTCTTTTTTGTTACCTTTTTTCTGATACCTTCTCTGCCATTCTCAGCATTAGTCATGCACAATCCCACTTTCATTTCTACCCCTAGTTATTTTTGTACAATTGTGAATTCTCTTCTTTATTGCATTTTCAAACATGGAAGGACGCGATTTTGCTTCTGCAGAAAAATCCCCAGCAGTTCATTGAAATGGCTGTTTGCCAGCAGTAATGATCACACAGACCCCAGGCCTCCCACCTCCAAGGTAGCACTGAAACAAGGACAAGCTCATAACTGGATGCAGGTGCTGGGGGTCTGCAGATATTTAGGGGTCTTTGAAGCAAACTGAAGTTTGTGTTGTTGGGCTTTCCTCAGCCTGCTCTTGCATGCACACTCAGCAAACTGCTGTGCTGACGCCTCTGTAGGCTTTCTCTTGTGCCTGTCAAGGGTGACCTGCTATAGGGGTCCTTTCCAAAGCAGATTTATTTTTCTTGTCACCTCCGATTAGTGTGGTATAAAAAGATATTTCTTCAGTCTTCTGTCTGCCACTGATTTATTCTGGTCAATGGCAGCCTCTTGAAAGTTTCATTGCCCAGCTTCATTTTTGCACATTAACTGAGTTCTGTAAATCACTGCTTCCCCTGCTCCCCCCCCCCCCCCCCCCCCCCAGTTTTTCATTATCTGATACTTTTTGCTTGGGGCAGTTATCTACATGACAGATCAGCAGCAGACCTTAAGTGACTTACGGCTTTGACTCCTGAACCTAGTGCTTAGAAATATGGAAGCAGAGAGGCACAATGTGTTCAGCTCCTGGTTTTCTGGCTGGTGTTACAGCCATGGTGTGGTCTGTGTCAGTGTCAGGTCCAGAGCCAATACAGTGGTATTGAAAGGTGCTGGAATCCCATTGTCTTCTCATCCTCTTAGTGAGTTATATGGCTTTGTATGCTAGAAAACCTTCTAGCTTTTGACTTGAATTTCACCTATTAAAAAGGAGAAATTGAAGAAATGTTTTATTTCCCAAGTTGCCTTTCTTTTTTACAGTAAAATCAATGATGGAGTGAACACAATCTACCTGTATTTTTCCTCTGCTGTCTGCCAATGATGCATCAAGTTACAGGGGAGGAATTTAAGAGCAGCTCATGGTGGCATCTGGCCAACTCAGTGAGAGAGGCTACCTGCAGAAATCTGTTGCTAATGAAATGGCCCATTTCATTGATAGGTATTGATCTGCACTGGTGTGTGTTTCTGGGGCTTATTGCACAGAAAGGGTCATAGGGAAGGAAACAAGCTGTATACTATGGTGATTGACCTTGGTGTCTGCCAAAGCCACTCTGTTGCTTTCCCTCCTCAGCTGACAGGAAAGAAAATGTAACAAAAGCCTCGTGGGTCGAAATAAGGAGTGGGAGAGGTCACTCAGCAATTACTGTCGTGGGCAAAACCAACTCAACTAGGGGAAAAATTAATTCAACTTATTACCAAACAGAGTAGGGTAATGAGAGATAAATCTTAAAAACACATTCTCCCCATCTGTCTGTTTTTCACTCTTGATTTTTCTACCTCCTCCCACCCAGCAGTGCAGAGGGACAGGGAATGGGGGTTGTGGTCAGTTCCTCACATGTTGTCTCTGCGCTCCTTCCTCCTCAAGGGGAGAAGTCCTCACATCCTTCCTTTGCTCCAGTGTGGGGTCCCTCCCATGGGAAACAGTCCTCCATTAACTTTTCCAGTGTCAGTCCTTCCCATGGACTACAGTTCTTTGTGAACGACTCCAGCCTCCTCCAGCCTGTGGATCCTGTGGGTTCCCTGTGGTGTCCCCTTGGTGTCACAAGTCCCCTGCAAACCTGTTCCAGCATGGGCTCCTCTCTCCGTCAAGCCATGGATCCTTTCAAGAACCTGTTCTAGCATGGTTTTCCCATGGAGTCACAGCCTCCTTTGGGCATCCACTTGCTCTGGCATGGGGTCTGTCACAGGCTGGAGGTGGATCTCTGCTCCCCCATGGACCTCCACAGGCCGCAAGGGCCTTCACCATGGCCTATAGGGGAAACTGCTCTGGTGTTTGGAGCATCTCCTGCTCCTTCTTCTGCGCTGACCTTGGGGTCTGCAGGGCTGTTCTCCCTTATTCTCACTCCTCTTTGTCAGCTGCAGTTGTGCAGATTTTTTCCTCCCTTCTTAACTGTGTGATCCCAGAGGTGCAGCCACTGTCTTGGAGCTGGCTGGCATTGACTCTACTAGACAGAGAGGAAGCTTCTCACAGAAGACAGCCCTGTAGCCCACTGCTACCAAAACATGGCTATGCAAGCCCAATCCACACATGTACACCCAGTACACCTTGGGTTTGCATCTTGGGCTTGTGCAAACTTTGCTGTAAGGGCTGAAGCAGCGTAAGAAGTTGTGAGACAGGGAGGAGCTAAATGCAGGTCTGTTATAGTGGGCAGTGACAACTCCTAATGTTCATATCAAGTGCTGAGGACAAGGAGAGGAATGGTGGCAGAGAAGAAGGTACAGGGCAAGCAAGTGACCCTCGTGTCCTAGAAAGGAAGGAGCTGGGGGAAAGCAGTGGCACCAAGTGTCTCAATACTGTTATGTCTGTATTTAAGTAACTAGTGGGAATGCATTTCTGTGCTTAGAATCAGTAGAATGCAAGCGCACTGTACTGCAGAACTGTAGTGCATACCACACCTTTAAAACATTTCATTGAGAAGCCCTTGGTCCCTATCTCAGTTGTGTCTTGCCCATGAGATACAAGTGCAAGGTCATAAGGGTTGTTCCATAGTCCTGTGCCTGATAGAGGAGATAAGCCTTGTAGAACTTGTTCCTTCTATGTAGAAAAACAACTAAAAATGTATTGACAGTGTGTATGCGGCACATTGAGTGTCTTCCTAGACAAGGGACTGAGCATCTTCATCCACTAAAGAGTCTCAAACTGCAGAAGCAACAGATAAGGAGAGTTCAAAGAGTTACTCATTTATTACAGAATTCAGCAAGTTATTGGGTAAAATAGAACAAGGCCACACTATATTCAGGGTATTGAATCCAATTTATACAGCTGATAAAAGTCAAGGAAAATAGGACCTCACTGTAGCACCTAACTAATAAATCTATTCTGAGAGAAAGAACAGGAGCCGCAGGAGTTTTGTTGCTGAGAGTCACTGGATTTTGTACATGAAAATGAGTGGGATTCTGCTCACGCTGCTATCGAGTGACAAAAATCTGTCTTTCATGTAGGTAAAATAAGGCCGTGCTTTGTAGCATTTCTGTGTAATGATGGGCTCCATGCCTCTCTTTACTCTGCTGTATTTGAACTAGTTATAATTAGCAGTGACACACATTTGGCAGGCAGCGGTGGGCAGGTGGCCATGCCACTTAGCAGAACTGGAGCTTAGGAAGCAGTGAATGCTGGCCTAGTCCTGTTCTGCAAGCTCAGGTGTAGCAGCCGACCCTGCTGAAACCCTCGCTCCCCCAGCTTCTGATTTTTGTGTGTGAATTCTATTGGTGAGCCAGACTTCATATCTTTTTTATAGTATTTGACAATGGCTTTCCAGTAACATTCAGCACATCTCTCTGAGCAAAATCAGGCTTTTTGGATAGAAAAGGACATTTCAGGGCTGATCTACAGACTGGTGTTGCAAACAGGGCAAATCAAGATACTGATGTGCTTGAATGCAAATGAGAACGATAGTGAGGTCTGCTCTTCATGATTCACATTACCAGTGTTTTGTGATCATTGCCATTCTTTCCTCTAGAGAGAGACTCCAAAAATCAGATTAGAGCTGTCAAAAGTGAATGGGAGTGATGATAAATTTGGAAGTCTTCCAGGAAGAGCAATCTGGATGGACCACAGCATATATGGGATTTACTGTAGTTTGGTGTTTATATCTTACATTTCATAGACTCATAGAATGGTTTGAGTTGAAAGGGACATAATGACCATCTAGTTCCAACCCTTCTGCCATGGTCAGGGACACTTCCCAGTAGACCAGGTTGCTCAAAGCCCCATCAGTTCTACATCAAGAACACAAAACTTCTAGCTGGTGCAGAAATACTTGCAATATATAGTGAAATGGAAAATTCTTATCTTTAATTTCACAGAGGAGGAAACAATGAGTTATTGGAAGGTTTCTGCTCCTTGGTCTGACTGTTGCAGAGCTAGAAAGAAGACATGGATTGCACGTTCTGGTTTTCCTCTTTGAAGTACTCAAATTCTGCTGGGCAACTTTGAAACAAAACTAAGAGTGCAGTAGGTATTATAGAGCAATTAAAAGTTGAGCAGGTGTGGTCTAGATCAAGATACACGGGTATCTGATTCTGTTCACAGGTCAGAAGGGTAGATACCTAGTTTGTGGTACTGTGCTTAAAATTACAAGGCTGGATAAAGGGAGAATGAGAGAAATTTTCACAGTTTTCAGTGATGTCACCTAAAACAATGGTCTCCAAAGTAGATAGACAAATACTAAATTGGCTAAAAATTTTGCAAGATCAATATTTCCACTATGAAATACAACAACATCCACTGCAGTCAGTTCCCATTAAAAGGCAAAGTTACTTTTCTTTGATACTGGGGGCTCAGCTCCCAGAGACAGGGAGTTACTTTGGGGAAGGCTGTACCAGTGTGGGAGGGTTTCTTTCAATCACCTCAAATGACTTCCTTAGACAATCCTGCTTCCTATGGTGAAAGTGCCAGAATAAATATGCCTAAATTAGATGCAGGGGTGTATTTCAAACAATGCTCATTCAGAAATCCTGCCTGGTTTGTTCGATGTGCCATTTGTTACAGCAAATATGCAGGATGGCAGGAAACAGCTTGCTGTGTGTTTCTTCCCTGCTTAAATGGCTTGTTGAGCTGATAATTAATAAGCAACAGGACATTAGGTTTATTATAACTTTGCTGGATGGATGGTTAATCACTGGAGGTAGAAAGTACAGGAAATGTCTTATCTATTAAGGCTTTTTGCATCTGTAGGAATTGCAGCCACTAAGGTATGGAGTAGTACACTCCCTAAGAACTGCGATATGCACATGAATTATTACTGTGTGAAAATCCTACCTGGGGTTCTTAAGGTATTCTCATTTTCTTCAGCTGAACACCAGGTACAATAGTTTAGTGTGGTCTTAAAATCACAAAGTAAGAGAAATTTGGGCTAACTAGCAGTCATATATGGTTTCTGTGGATGCAAACATTAACACCGATTCAAGACTACACAGAGATTAGAGTATTGCCTGCTAAATCCTTAAAACCTAGAAGCTTCTAATATATCCTCAAATTTTCCTTTACTAATTCTACTGAAATCTGTTTCTGTTTAGATGTGACGCTCCAGGGAGGCTGTGTCTCCTGCACACATGCCAAATGCACAGTGTAGGCAGTAGTACAAGGCACGCTTGTGTTCAGCAGGACAGGAGGCTGACATGCAATGCATATCCTGTGGGCTAGGTCCTGCCACAAACAGCTGGGTGCTGGGGAGGGCTGCTGAGCACGGTCCTGCTGTGTGTGTCCTCCAGGAAGATGATGGGGAGCAGGTGCTGCTGACTTACAAGCTGATGAGAGTGTGGATGCTCATCATAAGCAGCTGCCTGTGAGTAACACTGCTGCACAGGAAGCTTTTCTGTGCCTGTGGCTGTCTTTCTTAGCAGTTTCTGTTCTTGTTTCCTCTTAAGGTCAGCTCTTCTGTAAAGTTGATCAAAGTGCATCTTCAAGACAGGAATGAGAAAAGCTCGGGGCGATGAGGGCATTGATCACGCACATGCCTCCCGCTTGTGGATGGCAGCACTGGGCCTGTACTTGAACAATGGACTGCGTCAATGACTCCCTCATGTGCTGATGAACTCACCTGCTCATCAGAGCTTGCAATCACATAGGTGATTGCTCATACAGACAGTCTGTGCAGTGCAGTGGGGCTGCCTCACATTCTGGAACTCAAGTAAAGCTTGGAGTCAGGACATTGCCTTGTTCCTCTGTTTTTGTCACTGCTCAGCAGCTTGTGGGAGCAAGTTCTAAGTGTTGTCCCCACTGAAAATACAGTTCTAGAGTCTAAAAGTGTGTAAGTACAAAAGGCCTGGTAAAGCCACAACCAGCCCATTGTAAAATTTCTTTTTGCTGCTAGAGACATGTAAAACAACTTCAAGGATTTTCAGTCCTTTATAAGCAATACTGACTCCCAAGCTTCTGCTGGGGCATGGAGTAGAAAGGGCACAGCTGCATATTGAAGGCCTTTCTCAGTTCATGCTTATTTAATGTGCAGCATTGCGAGCATCACTAAGCAGTAATTAAATTTTTGCATTTGAACTGTTTAGTTCTTTGAAGAGGCACTTTTTAGTCCGTCTTTAAAAGCTCGAGGACATTTTTTCATGGCAGTCTGCTAATGCAAGGACAGTGCTAACAGGTTGTTTCTAAGAGCTTGTCATGTTTACTTATCTGCTTGATGGAAGTGAGCTCTGCAAAGGCGTCTCTACTGGGGCTGCAGTGTCAGAGGAGTCAGTAAGGAACAGCAGTGAAAGAGCTGCATGATCAATCAGATAGGACAGTTGCAACACTTCATTGTGTCTGCTTTGGCAAGCACCAGCTGCATGGCTACTTGGAGGCACCTGCAGAGCAATGGCAGATGCTTTGACCTGGATGCAAACAGCAAGGTTTGTAGCAGGTAGGAGGCAACAGCCTGGAACTCCCTTCCTCCTGAGAGTCAGCGGGCACTCTTTCACTTCAAATGGAAATTATTGGCCAGTGTCCTGTGCTGGACTTGTTCTAATCCAGAAAATTCTTTCTTGGAAACCAGAGCAGGACAGGAAGTGGTTTTCTTGTCTCAGGGAGGTATTGAAGCTCCAAAAAAATTTCTGTCATAATATGAGTTAAAACCAGTCAAAAAGCAGTTCATTTTCCTGACCTGTCAGATAGGGTCCAGGGAGGTGTGTTTGTCTTGGATTTAAATTTCATTTAGATTTGAATTTTTTAAATTGAAAAATAAAATCTTAGCTTGCATTTCAAAACAAACATTTATGGGCAGGCATTACTCTTTTATCCTGATGTAGGAAATGGTAAAAGGTTTTCTTTCATTGGGATTTTTATTTTTGAATGAAAGTTTGGGTTAAGGTTAGGGTTTGTATAATATAGAAAGTTTGTATAAATTTGGCTCTCTATGTCTAGAGTTGAAGCCTCAGTGTGAAGGTATATTTTGGGTGAGGAAAGTTCTCGGCTCATTACTAGTAACTAAATACCTTGTGTAGAATACCAGGACATTTCAGTGATCTCCTACTGCAACATATTTGCATGCGTTGAGTTTGAATATTTCATCCTGTAGTCTCAGCATCAGATTCTTCAAAGGGAGAGAAGTTCAGTCAGGATTGCAAAGCATTAGAAGTCCTGGATGGAGACAGTAGACTGCAAAAAACCATCAGGTGACCTACACTTCTCCCTTTTGCCATTCTTCAGTAATCTTTGCCTTGTTAACTATTGGCAACCAATTCAGTGTTTTACGCCTGATTGTATTTGGTCTGTACCAAAATGTACCAATGTCAAGTAGCTCTGTAGAAGACATAAGATTAGACACTGGTCCAGTTATAGGTTTATAGTGTAATATAGATATATCTGTTTATAATTGATTTCTTACTATCTCATGGTTGGAAATTATGTGTGTGGCCACTCTGTGCCTCCAGCTCTGACTCAAATTGCTGGATGAATTCTTACATGCTTAAGGCATTAAACAATTATCTGAAGAGGAAGGATTTCAGCAGGGCTGAAGCTCACTGCACTCTCTCCAATTCTTATATCTTGTTATCCTCACTTTGCTAATTTTCTGGCAGACAGATGTGTTCTTCTGTTGCTGTCTGCATACAAATATTTAATTAAAACAGGAAGTGGTAATGCTTCTCAGAGGCAGCTGTTGTCCCCATCTCCAAATGCCATGTCAGTTTAATAATAGCTTCAAAATGCCGAAAACCGAACAGTGACCTGCTCAGTCAGTCCATGCTGGCATCTGCTGCCTGTGCAAAGAAAGACCAGGAGCAGTGTCTGTCCATCAGAGCATTTGGAAGCAGCCTGCCTCAGGTCACACAGCAGCAGCCAGAGCTGTCCTGCTGGAGAGCAGGATGTTCATGGAGGAGTCAGGCTGTCAGAGAAACAAAGAACTTGGGGATGCTGTGAAGCTGGCCAGACTTTTAAAAGCAGAACAGCTGTGATCACTCAGTACTGAATATAGGGGACACAATCAGTCTGATGGTTCTGCTAAAGCCCTCAGCTGCCCTCCAGGCCCCTTTGATGAATCATCACACTCAACAGCATCGTGGTGCTAACTGGCATCAAAGTGCAGTTTTCCTTCACCAGAAAGCAGCGCACTGAAAACTGTCACTAAATTTTTTTTTTTTTTTTTGATGCAGCAGAAGCACTTTTGGTGTGTGAAGGCAACAGCACTATGCTGACTGCTGCCTTTCTTGTTAGAATGTCTTGGCAAAGGTTATTGAACAGCTTCCTTGGCTTGTTCATCCCACAAGCTTGCAGGCAGGATATTCAGAAGTAGGATATTTTTTAAAAAAAGCCCCACATGGTATATTTTTTAAATAATGAGAACCATTTCTCTGAGTTATAATCAAAACTTGGTATATTTATATATGAAAAAGTTTTGTATAATTATCACAGAAAAGACTGAAAATATAAAGATGCAGAGAGGAAAAGCCATGAGGGGAAAAAATTCCTTCAGTATTGTCTTCCTGCATTGATCTTGGATTTTTTGAAGTTAAGAAATGTCTCAGTTAAAAGCAAGAATTCTCTAGAAAATGTATATATACACTAATTCATTAACTAGCCAGCAGGTGAACAAGAGCCATAGCTGGAGAAAGAGTTGACAGTTCACTGTATAATCTGTTGGTTTTACCAGCATACAGTACTGGAATACAGACATAGAAGAATGATAGTCCTTTTCAAGACAATATGTTCCATGCTGCAAGTTTAATAAAAAAAATGAAACCGAAAGGAAAAAAAAAAATGGAGAGAGAGAGAAAAACCCACACTCGTTGAGGACTAAGAGGCAAGTAGATGGAAATCATAGTTTCATAATTCCTGTTTGGCATTTTCATACATAGTTTTGAAGGAAAAGTAATTAAAGTAATTGAAGTTATTTCTCTTGGATTGGCTTCTATTAAAATCCCCTTGAATATGAAATGAATGTGGTTAATATAATAAAAGATCTCTTTTATTCTGTCTCTCACCTTACCACTTCACCCTGATGTTGAGTACTTGAAAGTATTTTTTTTTCCTAATCTAGTAATGACTATAAAAAGCATTTGTTACAGTTCGTCCTTTAAAATAGAAAGAGTAAGAGAGCCAGACTATTTCACTTTTCGGTTTGCTGGGCATGTTTTAAAATCAGTTAACATGGTCAAATGTTCTGATATAACAGAATGTGTTTAGCTGTTCAGGTTTAGAAGAAAATCTCCACTTGCAGGTGTGTGTGTACACATGCACACACTTGAGTGAATCTGTATTATGACAGATTAGATGCAGCATCTGATTTGGAGTCCACTAATGAGAAAGTAGCTCTGTCTTATTCTTTCAGCTCCTGTTTGTGATGAGATCTCATTCCAGTAATAACGATTAGTATCAGGTAGAGTTTTCCTTTAAGAACTGGAGAGTATCCCTGGCTTATTCCCTACAAAAATAGCTGGTAGTTGGTAATGAGCTTTTGCACAAGCTCATGAGAAAAAAAAAAAAAAGAAAAGTTCTTGATCCAGCTGCTTCTTTTTCTTTCTGCTTCTTTATCTGATTGAAATTCACAGTACAGTCTTGCCCAGAGGATGCACCTCTCTCACTTTTGCTCCCACTGTTTTTTTTTGGTAGTTCATTTCTAATGGTGTTAATGAAACAGTTTAAATAGGTGAAGTAAATTAATAAAAACCTTAACATTGCAAGTGCATAATAACTAGTGATCAGTACAGTACCTTGCTCCTCAAACAAGACAAAATCTATTATTCTATTTACACAATAGGATTTTAAGAAATCAGCTTCAAGACAAGTAACCCTTTGATTTGATGCCTGAAAAAGAAAAAAAATTGCAATACTGATTTTCTGTATTTACTGCCATACTTCAAAATTTCCATTCTATAAAAGGTCTACTCTTATACATGGTTCTAAAGTGTCTGTGAAAATTAAGCATCAGGACAACTCTGCCTCCAGCAAATATTTTAATAAAAGTGCCTTAAGAGAATGAGGACAGCTGGGATATTTCATCCTTTTGTAATTCTTTCAAATCCATGTAATTTCTCTTCAGTGAGGCAATTTAACTACCAGTGTTCTATGGAGTTTGACATTCCAATCACAGAACTGACTGGTTGCAGTTATGCTTATTGGTTGGTTCCATTTATTATAGACAGCATTCTCCAGATTTGCTTCAGACTTTCTGTCTGACATGGTAAATCACAATTTTGGAAATTAAATGCTAAAATACAGATTTTTAGCTGAACTTTTCTTAAAAGGCAGTTTCCATGCAGAGACTGCATTAAATGATATGAGTTTGGTCAAAGAAACATATGCAGTAAGCATTGATTGCAGAGCTCTACTCATTGTTGAAGCAAATAGTCTTAACTAGGTTTGATTCAAAATATGTTGAAGCCGTGTTCTTCAAAGTTATGGATGTCTGAGCACAATGTTTCAATTCTTGGGCTGTTTACTCAAAATATAATCATGGGATTTAAACAAGCTGAACAGGAAGTTTCTCTGCATAAGTACATATCGTGTAGCACATCCTAGATGATGGATAGGATAAACAGGTTGTATTTTGTCATATTTATACATTATCACTGAAAAAGAACTTCTCTGAAATGATTTTTTGAGAAAGCTTCAGCTGTTTTTATACAGAAGGTGATGATTATGTTGTTGTTGTAAAGTGTGACAGTGGATGACTTCAGGGGTTTTCCAATAGCACAGAAGAGTTGATAGTACCTTTGGATATCTAAGACCTGCAGAAAGTCTGGCCCGTACTGAGTCCTTTAGCACTGAGCTCTTACAACTCTGCCAGTTTTCCTTTCAAAGAATCATTGATTGTTTTGGGTTGGAAGAGACCTTAAAAGCCATGTTGTTTCAATCCCTATGCCATGGGCAGAGACTCCTCCCACTAGACCAGGCTGCTCAGAGCTCCATCCAGCCTGGCCTTGAACAGCTCCAGGGATGGGGCATCCACAGCTTCTCTGGGCAATCTGTTGCAGTGCCTCACCACCCTTAGAGGGAAGAATTTCTATCTGCTATCTAATCTGCACCTGCCCTCCCTCTGTTTAAAGCCATTCCCCCTTATCCTCTCACTCTCTATCTGCCTCCTAATAGTCTCCTTTCCTCTAGGCTCCCTTCAGGTACTGGAAGGCCACAATTAGGTCACCCCAAAGCCTTCTCTTCTCCAGGCTGAACAGCCTCAATTTTCCCAGCCTTTCCTTGTACGAAACGTGCTCTACTACATTGTGGTGCCTACGTTGTAGGTACTTTGTAAGTGGAAAGAGGAAGAAAATCAATTTTAGATTAACATTGTGTTTCTATCTTTTAGCTACTTTTAAAAAACATCTTCCTGCATATTTTCTGAGAAAATAGAAACTGAAAATTTGTTAAGAAAAAACTTCCTCATTTTCATTATCAAAATAAAAAATACTTGCATTTCTTGATAGAAAATCACTTTGCACAGGCCATGAATTCACCTAGATATTTCTATCACATTATTTACTGCATTATTATAGAACTTGAACTGACATCCACAACTACAGCTCTTACTTTTCCATTCCTACATTCGTATAAAATTATCACCTTTTAACTTATTAAACTTTACAGCATGATTCACTAATGCAGTACTTCTTATATAAATTACTTCAATAGATTACCAAAAAAACAGGTATTCAATAAATTCACCAGTGGTTCCTATTAAATTTTAAAGGAATTTGTTTAAAAGGCAAAATGCATTAAAACGTAATTTTTGTAGTAAAAAATAATTCAAAATTAATTCCTTTGTCTCCATGCGATGATGGATGCAACTGTTAAAAGGAATGGTTCTTTGGATGTTGGACTGTATCTTTCCTCTGGCCAGCTGTGCCCCAGCTCTCAAGTCCAACCCTTCCTTGAGCCACAGCATTTACATCAGCAAGTGCTGGTGTCCACTGGTTTTGCTCCATTGGCATCTCCAGTCCAAAGTCTGAACTCTTCCTCCTCTGAGTCTCCTTCTACTGCTCTGTGTAAGTCTTCCTCTCTATTACACCTTATGCCTGCACCTCCTCTTTCTCCTTTCTAAGATCTTCCACATCTACCATGGAAACAAATTCCAGTAAGATTCTCTGGCTGCTTTCTGCCAATGGATGTACATATTATACACGTTCATTGTCCATTTGGATGCTCCTTCTACATCTGCACGATGCTTTTACACACAGCAATTGCTCAATTAGGTACAGAGTCTGAAAGATTTTTACAGGGATATTGGTGAGATAAGGAGCAGGCCCTCAGGGAAACTGGTGCAAGTCTCCTGTCAGGGAGTACTTAGACCGGAATTACTGACAGGTCATCCTGACAGAGGAGCATTTTATATTCCCCATGTCTTTTATTGCAGCATATGTGGGGTCTGTAAAATGCTTTGATGTTGGAGCTGTATTTAAGTGCTGGGCATTTATTGTCTTGAATCTTTTGGGTTAAGAGTTGTGGACATGGGGAGGCTGGTTTTTGTTAAGCTTTCTGTTTTATCTTCTTCACACATGGTCTCCTGCTGCACAGACTTGGCTTAAAATTATAAAATGCAGAATTAAGTATTAAAGAGGATTTTGGAAAGGTCAGTGGGTGACTGATGAGCAATCTGGATTTACCATGTAAAATCACATGGAGGAAAAAATGCTCCTAATGTGAAACTGGAAGGACTCCTCTTCCTTGCTCTGCTCTGGCATGCCATGTGCCAGCTTGAGGACTCTGCCTCCCAAGATGAGGGCTGAACTAATGCATACCTGAATTCACAAAACTAACAGAAAGTACCTCTTTTTTCTCAGAAATAGAAAATACAGTTTCCATTTTGACTGTTACAGTATTATTGTCATGTAAATTTGTGGTAAACAATCCTGGATAGAAGCTGCTTTGTATACAATTTCCTGATAATTCCTGAAAAGACCCTTTTCTTTTGCTATGAGGCATCTTTTAGTTCTGTATTTCCAGAGCTGTTTGTGTCCATGTATTTCTGTGTTCAGCAAAACGTCAAAAGCCTGGAGCTGCTCATTTAAGAGAGTCTGATGGTGATTGCTCCTGCCACCTCCAGAGATCTTTTAAAGTGGAAAGAAGATTGGAAAGATCAGAGGGTAAAAATTAGGTTTTAATGGCAATTCCAAGAGCACGTTGGAGAAGTAGATCTGAGGCACTCTGTTGTTTTTAGGTAGATTGTGTGTTTTGCATGCAGATTGAAGGGAAAGCTGGGTTCATAATACTGTGTGTACTTGGTTTTTCAAGGCTATCCAGTCTTCTCCACTGCTATTTCCTAATCAGTGACTGATTCATGCAATAAAGAAAATTCCAAAGAGGCTGCAGATTTTAGTTATTGGAGAATTACTTTTGGTACCTTTTTTCCAAATCAGAAGTACCTCAAGCACCTGAAATATACTAAGGCGAAACCCTGTGTACGGGTGAGATGATGCCTAAATGGCCAGAAAGGTCAAGGAGTGAGAATTTGAACTTATCTCACTGACTGAGGGAGCCCTGCTTAGGCATCCTGGGATAGCCTTCCCTTTTGCCATACGAAGAAAAGTTACCAGACCTTTTAGAAATCTGGTGTCTTTCAAATCTACTCCAGTGGGATGAGCTCAAGGAGAGCTATGAGCAGTTTTCCCACCTACTAGTGAAAGACAGGTAGTGAATAAGAACTGAGAGGCAGAATAACTTCGAAAAAATATGTTTTACCTAAATATTTCTATACCTTTGGAGCCTAGGCACTTACTTGTGCTGAAATAAGACTGCATAGTCTTAGTTTTTTCCAACACTGATATTAGAAAACTTGAATTTAAAAAAAAATTTGAATTGATGTATTAGTATGGTTAGAAGCACCTTACATTTCTTGCTACAAGACTATTAATTGTTTATTTGCTTTTTGGGTTCATTTTTTTAGTTTTTATTTCTCCTTTCCCTCAGGCCAGTTTCTAGAAACTACTCAGACAAAACACTTCAGGCATCTCCAAGCGTGGGGCTGAAGTACATACTGCCAGGTTGGCAGGCTTCTTTGAAAGGCTAGAGGCAAGACTTGACATTTGGTTGGAGATGAGGAAAAGGAGAAGGGAAGTATGGGGAGCACTTCAGATTTGTGCCCCAGAGGTGAAGAACAATTGCCTCTGTCAGCATTTGGCTTTTTGTCATGTGGGAATTGACCACTCTTTTCTTACTCAGAAATTCCTGCTGAAGTTAACAAGGACAGTTGTGTTCTTTTGATATGTAAATGTTATTTAAGTTATTTATGGAGTCGGATCTGAAACTGTGTCAGGATCCAGGACAAAGCCTTAATGCTGGTGTATGCTGTAACTTCTTTGCATCCTTCTGTCTTGCTTGTTAGTGCTTGCAGGTCATGCACTGTGGTCTAGGCAGAGATGCAGCCTGGAGCAGACACCACTGGACTTTAAGGGTGACTGACTTTGTCCTGTTCTCTCTCTGGTTTTGGGGAAGAAGAAATCTTTGCCTGGGAGGCACATATTACTGATCTGCTCACATCCTGTGCTTGGTGGCCCACTTTGTTCATGAGAGTAAGAATTAATGGTAAGAGAGCATGCAGCAGAGCTTGGCAGGTTTTGGAGAAGAGCAGGAGGGTGGTGAAAGGACAAGATGATTTCCATTCACAGAATGATTCTGAAGATAGGCAAATTTGTAGCTGAAAGGCAACCAAATGCTGCAGTGAAAAAGTTGAGTAGATGGAGAAATTACAGCAAAATTTGTTCAAGTGAAATTTGCAGATTCAGAGCAGACACAAGTGTCACCTTTTGTTTTCTAAATACTTCTCATGAAAGTTAGGAGACGTAACACTTTCCAGAAGTCTGGCAGTTATTTGTTAAACAATTTAATTTGACAGAAGTATTTTGATCTACCTAAAATACAATCTAAAATCGTGTCCTTTTTTCACTGAAGTAGACGAAAAGTTGTTTATTTTCCTGTCCTCTACTCCAAATGTTTTACTAGAGAGAGATACATAATTTTAGTACTCAAGTACTGCTATTTACTAAAATATTGAATGTATTCCTTTTCTCAGAGGGAATGATGTGGGGGATAGTTTGCAGGGTGGGGCAGGGGAGGATTGTGAGAGAAGGTCCTGTCATGTACTCATAAATGTGAAATCCCAAAATAACTGTTGCAAGCAAGTAGTGCATTTTCAAGATGAGGTAGGCATTGATATTTCCCCTACTTTCAAGCCAAGTCCCTCCAATTATTGAGTGCTCAGCTCCCAGCTGAGCTGCTGGGAGTGGTTGTCACTGTACAACAAGGAGCATCATACCCTGGCAGCCCAGTCATATTTCCTTTAAAATTGATAGCAAATCCCCACTATTTTGTCAGTACCAGATTTAAATGTCTGAGTCTTCTTTTGTCAGGTAAACTCATTTTCTACAAAGACCAAAGGATTTAAATCTGGGCCTTATTATATCATATGAAAATTTTTGTAGGAGCTTATCCTAGATATTTTAAACCTTCCATTTACTGCAATCAGCCTTGTTTCTTTCATAGACACTTTCATAGCCTTAAAAAGCACCATCAAGGTGTTGTTTTTAAGAAACCTTCTCCAAGCTGTGAGGCTGTCTCACAAAAAGCTAATTTGGGTAAGCTGCATGCTGAATTTTACACAGCCTGCTTTCAATACACTTGCTGCTCTGTACTGGCCTGAAGATCTGTCGCCTGACTGCAAAAATGAGTCCAAGTTTTGTCACATCAGCTCTCTGCAGGAAGTTGGTGTTTGCAGCTATTGAGCTACTTCAACTTGTGTGGTGGCAGTTGTGTCTTTTATCCCATAAACAATTCAATGCCTTCCTTTTATTCTGGGTCATGCTGCAAAACAAAGCAAACAAAGAAAAAATTCTAAAGGAGCCCAAAGTTAATTTTTACTTGATAGCAGCATGACAGTGCTTCCTGGGGGACATTACTAAGGGACAGAGGCCCTGGTTAGAGGGAGAACTGTTGTATTTAATTATGTTAGTAATTAAGCTCTGCTCCATGCACTTAGGAGAGGTTATCTCTGAGTGATGCAAAGCAACCTGATGCCAAATTTCTCAAGGAATAATGGGTTCCTAGAGAATGTCTGGAGCTGGTCTGGGATTCCTTTGAAGGACCACTTTTCAAAGAGGGTAAAACTATGAAGGGATTTCTGCCAGAACCTAGCTGATGCTTGCTTCTGTGCTCTCACTTTGTATGGTTGGGGCCATACCTATGTGGAGGGCACCTTTGCAAGTTCAGAATGCCCACAGGCCATACTACCAGGACACCTCACATAAATCCATGCAGCATTTCAGTAAAATCCTTGTAGCATTTCAGTAAAACTCTTCCTTGGATTGAAACAGCACATAATGTCATGAATACACTTTTAGCTTTTTCCAGCACAACTATGTAGAACAGGGATTGAACCTTTTTATACTGTTAATTGTGTGCAGCTTAGTCATAAGGGACACAGAGTTTTGCTAGGGCATTTGATGCCATCTTTCTGCTTTATGCTGAACATAAATGCTGTCCCAATCACAGCAACCACAGTTAAAACCCTTTTCTAGTAGCAGCAAGATGATTCTGTTGTTTTTCAGGCACCCTTTCCAATGAGCCTGATGGTGACAATATTATGAAACTCCATGTACATCACTGTGTGAACTAACCTGTTTAATGATGCATTAAACATTAATTTTGCATTAACCTGATAATGCAAATTTTACATCATGATGATGTTTCTGAAAAAAAAAATAAATAGCACCTGTCTTTATTTCAGTAAAACGTCTGTTGCACTTAGCAACATCAGACAAAATTGCTCAAAAGTGTCCCAAAACACCTGTCCTTATAAACCTGGTTTGTCCAAAATTGTTATTTCTGAGGAGAGAGCAAGTGAGCATGGTTTCATCTCCTAACTTCATTTGAATCTGCTTTGGTCACTTTAAGGTTACAGTAGATTGCCAGATTTCTGAGCAGCAAAATATGGCAATAGATGTGTGTATCCCCTTGTTGTCCACTATTCTATTTTTGACCTAAACATTTGAAGAATTTTGTGATTCCAGTTGCTTTACAAGTAGCAAGGGGAAACAAAGGAATAGGGTAAGTAGTGGAACTGGGAGTAGATTTTGGCTTTTGTGCCTGATGTCAGTCAGTAGTAATTCACATTCATTCCTCCCTGTGATGTGCTTTTCCACAGCCCTGCTGTGACACCAGATTCTTTGGGGTTTGTGAGTGGAGCTCAGTAAGCACAGAGCGATGAGCAAGTAGTGGTCATGAAGCAGAAACACAGTGGTGTTAGAAGATCCCTTCAGTGCATTGGTTTTCGTGCTTCTTGAGCTGCCAGTAATCTTCTGTGGTAACAGTACATGAAAAATCCACTGTATTGTATATAAAAGGGATTGCCATAAACTAGTCATTTCTCAATTTGTTTGACTTGTGGCAAATTTAGAAAGGTCAAGTCCTTGTTAAAAATGTCCTGATCAGTCACTAATGCGAAGGTGTCTTCTTTTTCACTGGGATAAGCATTGCTGCTGTCTCTCACTGAAGCTGGCTCCTGCAGTGCAGTCAAACACACAAGATCTGTCTCATACTTCTTTTTAAAGTAACGCTAGTGCTGATGAAAGGTTGTGAGATGAGGACAGGAGAAACTAGGAGATAGAGTCAGCATTTACTTGCTTTGACAGTCCAGAAGAATTGTCAAAATGTATCTTGTGAGATGAAATAAGTCTTTTGGTTCCATCCCCCTTTTTTCCCTCCAGGATTGTCTGTCTTAAGTGTGTCTGTCGTGCATAGATTAGGGTTCCTTTATGATGCTCTTATTTTTATTTGTGTGGGGTTTTTTTCTTCCTCTAGGAATCTCTCCTCACCTTTACTGGCCACTGCCCAGGTGATGTGAAATAGTGAGATGTTTTTCCCATGGTCTGGGTTCTCGATGCTTCCTGGGGAATGCTAAAGACTATCTGGAAGCATCTGTAAGGATGTAGTTTCTGCCAGTTGTGGGCCATACTGGAAAGTCTGATTTTCTTCAAGCATTTGCTGTATAGAAACCAAATATAGTCTGGGGAGCAGGGAGAGGACCTCTCTCTTCTATTTAGCCACAGGAGAGTGTGCAAGCTGTGAGGTCACAGAAAATGCTGGGGTATTTATGTAGTGACTCTAATTTTCTTCCAAAGGAGGCAAAGAGCTGAGCCCAGCACTGGGGGCAGCTCCAGATGGAGCCTCCAGCTGAAGCTTCCTGGGGAGAAGCATGTTTTCTTTTGGGAATCTAATTCAATATAACTACTATCCTATCAAAAGCAATATGCATTATTGCTACAACATGATGTGCAGGTGCTACAATGAGCATGGCTACTGACAAAGTAAAAAAAGAAGGAAGACCTGCCCCAGACCCAGATGTCACATCTTAGATTGCTAAGTCTTCAACATGATTCTGAAAAAATAAGGAGTGTCTCAGGATTTTTTGTCTTGCTTGCACTTTGCACTTTCTATATCTTCCCACTGTCTGTGGTGTTACATAATGTATGTATGATTTTATCTCAGTGCAGGCACAGTGGTGTATCCAGCTGCACTGGTCTGCCTGCAGTAACCTTCTTGTATTTGTGTTACAAGAGTAAGTGCTGACCCATCAGCTTTCTTGAAACTGAGACCATGGCAGTGCTGTGCTTGGCCAAGGACACACAGTTTATGAGAGTTTTAATCACTGAAGTTAATTACATCAAGACCTTGTATTACATGTAGTACTTTGACAAATTTGTACTGGGTTTGAGATGACACGAATTACTTCCATGACAGTTCATAGATTATTCCAAATTAATGTATAGTCTGATTAGATCTCCATTAGTCAAAGACAGTGGTTATTTTGTTGAAAATGTTAACATTTACTTAAGTTTTTACAGAATTTTTCTACCATTGTGTGAGTTCTGCAGGAGTAATTTAATTATTAATTCAATTCAGCTTTATGTACTGCTGCCTTCATCAAAGAAGTTGGCTACTGACAGCACTTGTATTTAATGTTCTGGTAAGCCTGATTGAGATACAAGATTAAGTCCACTTATATCTCCAAGAGGAAGGCAATAAAATTTTTCTGCATTAATGAGATGACAGCTATAATTAAGCTGCTGGTCAACCTGTGCCAAGCCTACAACTCCTCACTATAGACTGTCTTAAGTCTTCAGACTGAAACAAAACTAGCATCATTAGCTCTAAAAGAAAGCTCAAAAGACTGGACCTGTTTTTTGTCTGGTGAAGGCCACCCTAGTTAGTCCTAACTTGATATTACACATAGAAAATTTTTGGGTGTCTCTTTTGTCACATGACCTTTGGTATCCATTCTGCACGTATGGGATGCATGCATGCACCAAAGGCACAAGGCAAGCTGAGCTGGCTGTTGCCCCTGCTGAAGGCACACTCAAGTGCTTATGTTGATATATAAGCTTTTTTTACTTTTATGACTAAAAATGACCAATTCAGATTTGAAAAAATACATTGTTATTGAATCTTTCTTGCAGTCTACTTTTCTAAAAAAGGTATTTTTTTAACAAGAGTACTTGAATGTTTTAGTCTCTCATAACATACTTGATTAAGATAATTTGTCATCTAAGGTGACATATAGTGCCCATTCTTTGCCCATATTCTAAGTGGACTGTTAGATCAGTTTTGATGAGCTGAAGAGGTCTCTTATGTCTTCTTTTTTAGTGAAAAGAGAATTTTTTTCCACATCTGTGAGTTTGATTCTTGCTTCCCATCTTTTCTGTTGCTGTTTCCCTAGTTGCGTTTTCAGTCCACCTGAGACATCTCTTCTTTTTTACTGAAGATCTACTTGATCACTTAAACATTAAAGTTTTTCATATTTTTTGTCTAGAGTGATGCCAGTGCATTTGGGTTACCCTTCTGCTCTTGTCCTTCCATTTATTGTGTTTTAAGGCCTCCAGTAGCAAATCAAAATGGAGACACAAATGATGCCACAACTTCTTAAGTATTCTACCCAACAGTTATAACATCTGTTGTAGTTTGGGTTAGGATTTAAAACAAATTAAGCTACATCACTCACTGCAGAATAAAAGAATAGTTCATTATTATATTTATTATATAAGCCATAGAAGATACAGGGACTTCAGCAAAAGGGAAGGTAGAGATGTTAGTAAGTTGGTAATGACCTTGGTCCATCTGCCAGGATAATTTTTCTGCCTTGGTAATTGAAATGTATTAAAATGTGATTGAAAGGTCATCAAGGATGCAAGTCAAAGACTTAAGCACAGTTTCTGATGAAAACATTTAGTATTGTTGTCGACTTTTATGAACAGCTGAAGGACTCTGCCAAATGGTAAATTTCGCTTATTTAATCAGGCTTCTTTGTTAGGACAAACTTTGACTGCAGCTGAGCTCTTCACTTGAGGCCAGTACTCACTGAAGGACAGACTAAGGTCTTTTATCCATAGTTATCTTGCAGTTCTGCAGAAAAGTGAACACTGGGACAAATCCCAATGCAAAGTAATTCTTCAAAGGGGAAAAAGGACTTATCAAGAGCAGTTTTGACCCATATGATGAATACAGTGTGAGCAGATGTGAAGAGTGTTAAAACTTGTGTTGCAAAATTTGATCCAAACAAAACTTTCAAAATTTGTCCTGGATGTACCAGTATCTGTTCAAAAGATTTTTTGAAAGGAATTAGTAAAGTGATATAGGGTGGCTGTAGAACCAGATTGTGCTTTTAAGATTTTCAAATAGGGAAAAGAACCAGTAAAACAAATTAATACTTTTCTTCTTAAATGTCCATTTCCTGTGCAAAAATCAACTGCATTCAGTGACCATGCATAAAATTTGAGAAGCTCTTGCATTTCATCCAGAATATTTACTTCAGCATGGGGCATTGATTTTTAGTAATAATTCATGTAGAATCAGTAGAAGAGCCAACTGAAAATAAAGGAGAAGGGAAGAAATTGAACCCTCTGTCCTCTCTGCTATGTATGCTAATTATTGCCAAAGAAATTTGCATTACTCTCCTTGTCAAGATCAGGAGTGATACTGCCTTCAGAAGAAAAACAGCCTGTTTTGGCAGGGTGTCATATACCCTGTCCCCCTGCCCCAACCCTGGCAAAAAAAAAAAGGCAATCTTTTGGTTCTCCAGCTAGTCAGGGTAAATGATGAACACTCTGCACTCTATCCTTCTTCAACACTGGCTTTGCCCATGCCCAGCCAACCTCTGTAGCCACCATGCTCTCTTGATTGGGCATCTTGGTATTTCAGTTTAAAAATGAGGATGTGGGGAACTGTTGTTTTGCATGTAGTGATTGTAAGCAAAGATATTTGATCACAGTCTTGGCCTGCTTGAGATGCAGCATTCATTAATTAGCCCAAATTTATCTGTAAAATGAGTAATCCGTGTAGCCACACCATTGCACATGAACTGTGATCTGAAATCAGATCAGATCCAGTTCTGTTCTATTGGATCCTCTTAGTTATTCTGGTTGTGTGGCTGATCCCATAAAGGCAGCATGCACCACACACACTGGGGACAGATTTGCAGAGATGATTGTTTAGCAGAGACTGTACATATGGAAATTTGTTCTCATTTCTTCCTTTGTGCTGTCCCATTTACAAATGGAAATGACTGCTTTGTAGCCAGTTCTCATTATATTTGTCTCCCAGGAGATGTGAAATTAGCACTAGGAGAAATCCAACAGTGGTTGGGAGTGAAGCCCAAGTCTCTACCGTGGAGGCTGCCCCCACCAGGAGGGGGGAGCAGGGAGTCAGTGAGGCTGGCAGGATCCTGCCCTCTCCAACATGTCTCAGCCAGGCACAGAAGAAGAAGAGGAAACTAGTTGAACAGTACAGAGTTCATGTATCATGGATCTCTCTGGAGAGGTGTAGGTATATACTGGTTTTGAGCAAGACGTGTATATTGGTGTTATTAACTGTCATGCTAAAGATTTGCAGCACTGCTTATATTACACTGAATAGCAGAGCCCAGGTGGGACAAGGGTGTAACAGCCGTGCATCAGATCATATTCCTTGCTAGTTTTAGTGGGCTAGAGAAGCACATGGAAAGATTATATCTCATTGCACTAAACTGCACTTTGTTAAATAAGGCAATTTAAACATAGGCCAAAACTTTCTGGCAAGGCATAGTAATTCTATAACTTTGTTACAGTTTTATGAAAGGTTGTGAGGGATTTTTTCCTTTTAGAAAAGGGAATATGCTGGTAAAGATATAACAATTTGAAAAGATGGGGTTCTATGAGATCTTTTTGTAGTTGCAGACTTGTTTCGGTATATGCTTTGCTATGCCAGTGCAGCCATCTTACCTGAAAGGAGCATTGTGAGTGATCCCCTTCAACAACTGCTCAGGAAGCTTGCTTAAAACAGGGAAGCAAGGAGAACAGCTAGGCTGTTACAAGATTTAAATCTTTCCATTCCCATTCTTTACATTGCTCTAAGCCAGGTACAAGGCATCTCTCAGCATCAGCTTGGGTTGACAGAATGGTTTTGATCTCCGTGACCACGCACCAGCGTGCGTCAGGTAACTCATCCAGATTTGTGCTGATCAGGCTTCCTCCCCAGGTGGCTGCTTACTAGCCTGAGACCACATCCCAGAAAAGTAGAGCAGGGCTTAGCAAATGAGATCCCTGTCCTTGGAAATGCTGGCATATTTTGCATGTTGATATAGCTGCCTGGGTGTTTCTAATGTGTTTTCTGACACAAGTGATAAATGGTTTACCAGCTTTTGCTTCAGATGACCTCTGTGCTTATGCAGCTCACCCAGGGAGGCCTGTATTTTCAGATACTCTCTGGGCTCTGTGTTGCCCAGTTCACACAGAAAGCAGAGAATAAGGTGTTCCCTCCCCAAACTCAGTAGATGTACTCTTGAAATCCAGAATGTGTTTTCTGAGAATGTACAAGCAAATTGTCTAATTTTGTCCTTGAAGTCAATTAAATACTGACATCATTCAAGGAATTTTACATTAGTTTTTTTCCTTTGTTTCAAGTGGCCTTGATGATGGATTAACATAGATTTGTTTTCTCCCCAAAAATTAAAATGAATTTACTTTCATCTACAAGCAATCTATAATTTAACTATTTTACTGATAATTCTTCTATTAAGTTGCTATGATTCTATGGGCTGCAGCAGGGTCAGGTCAGCTTGTGCAGGTAAGTGAAACAATTGTTCTTTCAAAAAGTGGTCAACTGAGGCAATCCTGTATGGGCCTTTTGCTCCAGATAGCTTGTGTGCAACAATTCCATTTCATGGGATATGCCACCAGTGGGATGGAGATTGTTTGTTGTCAAGGTTTTCTGTTGGCCACCTTCAGGCACCACTTTCTCTCCAGGGCTACCTCCCTAAATCTGCATAAGGCCTTTTCTTTGCCCTTTGGTGACACTGTGAAAACAAGACACAAGCAGAAGGGGAGTAACTTCATACAGCCTGAGACCAGCAGTTCAAAATGCCTTAGTCCTGCATTGATTGCTATGGCTCAGTGAACGACTGCAGGATTGCCTGGTTACCTTATCTGTGCACTTCCATCCCTCAAGATATTTGTATTTCTGTTAAGTGAGAACTTAGCTCAATGACCTCACTTGTAGTGTTAGCTGTACACTGATATAGCAATTATCAAAATGCAGTGTTCATGTAAATTAACACTCTGCTCTCAGCCCTTCTCTTACTGCACTAAGCTCTAGTAGTTAATATGATGTTTATCCATGGAGCATTTCAGCTACAAGAGCTCTGCGATAAGGAGCTGTAGTTTGTTTGTTGCTAGCGTAGCTGGTTGTAAGTACTTGTTAAATTTTTCACACTGTCTGCTTTTTTTTTAATTCTTAATGCTGTGAAGACACAAAACAGCACCATGGAATAGCTGCAGTGGTCTTGGAATATGAATGGTTTTAAGGATGACAAGGAAAAATGGCAGATTAAAAAATGGGTTGCAGGTAGGAAGGGGATTGTGAATAATTAATCTTTAAATCATTCTTCATATTTAAAAATTAATTATTTTACAGTCATTTAAGCATCTTATATTCATGACCATTTCAGGGTATCTTAGCCAGAAATCACGTTGAGGAAATAAATTATAGTGCATCACCTTTTTACCCAAATGTTTGCTTGCTGGTGATTGATGGCATGTCTGAATCCCTGGTTTAAATCCTCTTCTTTTGTGAGTATATAGCCTTGATTTCTCAAGAGCTCCCTAGTACTAAAAGGCAAGAGAAGGAGCTTCATTGTATGTGAAATGCCTGACACACAAACCTAAATCCAAGAACCCCAGTTAGACAGAAATCTTCCTGAAATTTGAAGCTCTAGTAGAGGGGAAGTTAATTCACCTTTCTGCTCAGCATGTCTTTCTATATATAACATGGGCATCTCTCTGCTCAGTGAGAGGCAGATGCTCACCTCAGGATCCTGCCAGGCAACAACAACGTTCCCAGCTCTGCCTTTGGGATGTTCATGTTCTCCTGGGGAGTTAACTCTTCATTCTCCTGTTTCATCTTAAAACTGTAACAAAAGGAGGCTCCTGGCTCTGGTGTTTCCATTCTTATATAACACTCAGCAGATAATTACAACTGAAAAGTGCCCTAAAATCTTTGCAAGTCTCATCTTTATGTACTTGTTCACACCATATTTAAGGAAGTTCTGTTGGGAATACCTGAGCAGACATTTAATGATAAACATAGTGCTGTTCTAAGCCAGATATATGACTCTAAAATGTTTTCTGCAGAGCACTTCATAGAGGTAGCTCTCTTGCCTTGCTTCAGGGTGAAGGTGGATCTTTGTTTACAATAATGCTTTTAGATTTTGTCCCTATTCTAAAAATAAATGAGCATTAAGATTTCGTATTTTGTGGGCTTTGATTTCATATTAGCTCTGTGTAGGTCTCAATTTAAGACATGGGAGGAGAGGGAAGGTTGCTTGTGATTTACAGATTCACCCCATCATAATCTGAAAACTAAAGCTGGTTGGTTGGATTTTTTTCCTTTCTCATTAACAATTTTGGCAGGAAGATTCTGACAGGCAGTTTGCATCGGTCTTCCTTACTGTTAATTCAAATTCAGCAGTAGCATGAATATGGTTCTTTTGATTTTAGTTGAATTACTCCAGAGTCAACTTGATATGCATGAGACCACAATTACTGCCTAAAATACCAGGCTTTTTTCCACTGACTAGCTCTGCTGGGAAAAGTAGTAGAGGGTGAAGATTTATTTTAAAACATGAAGCAGAAAAATTCACTCCTGTGAATTTTTTTTTTTTTGTGCTTTACACAAGGGTTAGAAGTAAAAATGCTTAAGGTAGGATAATATCACAAAAACACACCAAGAAATATACAGTGAAATTATCCTGCTCGTATCAGGTGACACATACTGGGGAAATAATCTTTTTGTCTACATTGTGCAGCATCTGGAGAGCTGGTAGTGGTCATGGTAGTTAGCATTAAATGAGGTTCTAGTTGCAAAGACAAAACAGAGAATCTCTGGATACTTGCATCCAGAGAGCATTTACTAGCAAATAGCAGAGCATGGTGGTAGTGGGGATTTTTGGTTTTGTGGGGGGTTTTTTTGTTTGTTTGTTTGGTTGGTTTTTTCTTTCATATGCATAGTTAGTGCAATGAAAATAGTTTTGGCATCACAACTGAATTGTATTGGGGGGTGCTTTATAAAAGCTAAAGGATAGGCCAATCTTTTGAGCTCTACCTATGAATTTGTTTATTTGTAGCATATCTAATTAACAGGAAAAAGCATGGTCAGCAGCCTTAGCCCTGACATAGGTTAAATTGATATCTTGTTGCTTAACAAAGTCTGTGTCAGCACAAAACTTTCTTCAGTGCCATCAAGCATAAAAGTAAAATTATTTTAGCTATGGTAAAAGCTGGTTCCATGCACAGTAAGAACACAGGAAAGCCACAACTTTTGTGACCTCTGTCTACTAAATCCAACCGATTTGTATTATGAAAACACTAATAGACTTTTTGGCTTTTTGCTTTCAGTAATGCTGATCTGAATGATTTGTGGTCATCCTGTGTTGCAGCTGATGGTCTTGGCCTGTTATCTCTCCATTTTCAGTTTTTCACAGCAGTGATAAGTACTTAGAAAGCCACAGATGTAAGCATTCTTTGGGATGGTATGATTTAAAATTCACATAAGTAGATTACTATGTTACACATTTGTTAGTGCTTTTTGCTGGAAACTGCTTTATGTCTACTGAAGAGGCATTTTTTGTGGTTACTGCCAGTGTACCTGGCTGAGGTTCAGAAAGCTTAGAATTTTGTCCTTCTCAGTCATCTTTCCAGATGCTGCATGGGACAGAGCTGAGTTATCCTTACAGCATTTCCATGGGTTTCCTTTGAAAACTACCTATTGTACAGTAATATTTTTTGTTACTATTTGGACCTTTTCCACACCCACCAGCTAAAGTGTCTTCAATGCCTGGAAATCTATAGGAATAGGTCAGGTCAGCCTTACCTAATCTCCCAAGCTGCTCCCATTGGTTGAGCTGCTCTGCTCTCAAGCTGCGCAATGGGTGGAGGGGAAATATGTGGGAGCTGTTAGCTGGGGGCTTACAATGGGACAAAGTGGCAACTTGTCACACCCTGTGACTGTGTGCTGCTCTACATGGGGTGGGAGGATGGAGAAGCCCAGCTGGGACCTAGAGAGCTGTATGTTTGCTGGCAGAATTTATTGTCTGTCCTTTGACACATGTGCAATGTGGAGGCTGAAAGTAGCAGCAAAAACACCTGCTCTGAATCACGTTAGGGCTTTGCTACAACACAGCTGAAAACAGGTAGAGTTTTCTTTTCCAGTTATCTGAAGACTAATTGGGTATCAAACTGCACCATGTTTGTAACACATGCTGTGTGACATTCCCTGCTGTAATGGTCAGACAGGTCCACCTGGAAGTGACAAAAAGACATGAAATTAAAATTTTAAAATGCAGTGTTTATCTAGCCCAACATTTGGAGATGCTTCAAACATTGGGCTAGATAATAGGTTTCTTTCAACAGATCTGTAGTTTGGAATGTGGTTTTTTTTCTGAAAATGTAGTATTTTTACTGATCCTTTAAGTAAGGATCCTTTAAGTAAGTAGTTGTAGGTAAGAGTTGTCTTGGCCTCAAATGCTGGTTTGCTTTGGCTTCTTATTATGCTTGACAGACTGGTGCCTGTTCCCCCTCCTTCCCACCATTGTGTCTCTTTAATTCTACTTTACAGAGGAGTTGCTTCAGTGTCTTTGTCACATTTGAACTTTTGTTTAAGAATAAATTTTCCTGAGTGCTAAGCCTTACAGCAACTTAGGTACTTCCAAATCAAAGTCAGAGTAGATGTATGCTTGCTCCACCAGCCAAGCTTTTCAGGGAGATTAGTTCTTCTGACTTCAATTGATTTAATAACTACTCTGCACTTGAAGACTTCTGAGGACTGTGCAGCCAAGGCACATCTAAAAATAACATTTAGGTCCAAGAGCCACTAAGGCAGTTTTGGAGAATGCAAAACATAACTACAGCCCCATTCTCTTACATCTCATGGACTGGAAGGAACAAAGGACTGTTTCCTAGTGTTTTGATGATGATGTGAAACCTTGGTATGCCCAAAACATTGCCAGTGTGATTCTTTTTCATTACTGTGGACGATGAGGAAATTTGAAAGAGCTTCCTTCTGGATCCATGATTAAATGTTGGTTCAAATTATTTGAGCTGAGGTAATAAGGATATAACTGGTCTTTTGAGAGCTGTGATCCAGACTGTTGCTTTTCAGTTGAAAGCTTAGTTTCACCCCACTCCTGTCAAAATCCAGAGCGTGATAGAAGCATGACCTTTTCTAGTAATTTGCAAAGTATGAAGAAATACTTTGGAATGAGAAATAGGAAGTTGAAAGAGTAACTCCAAAAGTTGTTCCTGTTGCAGCAAGTTTGTATCAATTCTATCTTGATCATGTAATAAAAACAAGTCTCCTGCTCATTTCCAGTGCGTAACTATGTATTCTGACAAGATCTCTAATATGCTGGTTGGGGAGAGCAAGCAAGTCAGCTACTGTTGGCACATTTTCTGTGTGCCAGAGCTTTACAGTATTTAAAAATGCAAAACATGTAACTAGCAAATTTCCAAAGTGTCCCTAAAACAGACCAATTCTAGACTCAGTCCTTTTTTTAATTTTCTGGTTCTGTCTGTATAAAGCAGCTGCCACAATATTGCTGCCAGAAGAGGTATGTTTTTATTACATCTATTGACATACTTTCACATGCAATTTCAACAGAGACAAAGCACAGCTGGGCTTTAGCTTGCTATTGAAGGTGAAACCCAATCTGCAGTAGGCTAATTTCACCGAAATAAAAACAAGACTTTTATGGTTAAAAATTCCCTTGGAGATACCTCAGCAAATTTGTTTTGTGAAACAAATAATTAAACAAAAGTATATTTTTGCTTTAGGGTGTTGTGAAGACAAGGGATTAATATTTGTAAATGTCTCCATGAAAATCAGTCAGGTTACAGGACAGTATTTCACCACAAAGCAAGGTGAGAATAATTAGAGGTTCATGAAACAAACACAGTTATTCATAGCAGAGGGATGCAATTTATTCTGAACCATTCCAGGATGAAGTGTGACACTGCCCAGCTCTTGGAGCACAGAGGAAGGGTCCCAGCACATGCCATCCCCAGAAGTGCAGGACTGAGACTGGGGCTCTGAGTTCTGCTGAGGGCGGTGTATTGAGCTAAAGCTCAGCTGGATGTGAGCACAATTAAACTGCCCCCTGACTGGAATTAGCTTGGAGCCTGGCCAAAAGCAGCCTGCAATGCACCTTGTAAATCTGCCTTCAGAAAGAGCTCTTCCTGGAGTATCGTGTTGTGCAGAGGTTACACCTTCTCTCCATCCCTCCTTCCAGGCCAAAGGGGAATCTTGTGTGCCAGTAGGTTCCTTTAGACAGAGTTTTCCCCAAAAGGGGCAGATTTTCTTTCAGAAGCAGATGTTGGAAGTCCAAGGACAGCATGCAGAAAACCATTCATGCATATGACCAAAATTTTTATGTCAACAATGGCAACAAAAAAAGCTGTTAAAAAAAACCTTCAAACATCTTCCTCTCTGTCCCCTTTCCTCAGACAACACACACTAAAACACATCAGGGCCTAGCACTGAGGATTTCGACCTGTAAGATCTAAATTTCATAAATGCTAGAGAAAGGAGGAGAACGGACAAAGGAAACAGAAGTGTCAGGAAAGGTATTATCAAGGAAAGCAAAATCATTTACTTGATTACAGACTTCAAATTATTTACAACTCTACTGGAAGGCAAGAGACCTTTTGGCTTGTGACCTTACTGCTGTTTGCTGTGATAAGTTTGAGTGAAAGGATGGTGGCTTTTGCTGAAAAGAATTTGAAATAATAATGAAACATCATTTCACCAACAAAGACTTTATATATCGGAAGAGTCTTCATAGTTAAATAGTTTGCCAGGCATTGGGCAAATCAGGCAGAGAGGTCTGTCTGTTCTTCATTGACACACATTAGCTGTTAGTGGGCTGTAGAGGGGTACATCAGGCTTTACACCCAGCTGCAGGATAGCCAAAACAACCTTAATCAGAGATTACCCCAGACTCCTTTTGCAGAACAGGTAATAGACTTGTTAAATAGATTTGTTCAGATTTTTAACAATCTTCATTGTGCCAATACATCCCTTTGTGCCTAGGAAGCACCATAGCCAACTTAAAGTATCAGGGTTCATTGGGGGAATCTGCTTGATAGACAAACTCACTCCAGAGGATTGAAACAGACCTTTGTAGTTCAACAGGAATAAATCTGGTCCAATTCACTGAAAAATGAGAAAGACAAGGACTGCCAGGGGGTCAGGCAACTCTGGAGCTTAGACAATTTTACTTTTCAAATTTTGTGGGTTGACTCTACTTATTTATGAAGCTGAATTGCTAATAAAATTAATTAGAAGCATCACAAGTTGGCCATCCCAGGAGTATTTCTACTTGAAGCAGTCATTAATTATTCTGACTAGGATTGTCTGTCTTTTCTATTTATAGGCTGGCCGTGGGTGACACTGACTGTTCTTGGATTCCTGTACTGCTATTCTCATGTTGGAATTGAATGGGAGCAGAAGTATGCTGCACATTAGGAAGGATGCAAACAATTATTCTTAAGGCAGGTTGATGGTTTTTCTACACTGGATATTCTATCTGCACAAGGGTGAGCCAAACCAAGTCTTCAGTCCATGTATTAGAACCAAAAGCTCATTTAATTGATTCTGGATTGCAAATGCAGGAATTGAACTTCAGAAACACTGATGGGCTGCAGCAGGGAATGGGGAGAAATTATGAAGCATTTTGAATTATGTTATTTTTGTAAAACAGCATCTTTGTGACTCTGTGTACATTAGAAGTGTGCATCTCAGAACAGGCATTTTAGATATGTTGAGGGTTGTTTTCATGTTTTGCTGCCCATTTTGAGATATTGAAGAAAAAAAAATTCTACCTGGGAGAATTAAAAAAGCCCAGTCTCTCACAGATGGTGTCCAGGGGCATGTAGGGCTGTGCCCTGCACTTACACTATTCCATGAAGGGCATGATGCTCATCAGTTCTTCTTGACTGCTTTCCAATATAAGCTAGAACATTTTGTATTCTCACTGACTGGAGTAGTTCTGCCTTAAACTACTTTTCCACCTACTGTAGCAACGCCTGCTTTTTCTTTTTAATATCGTCTTTTGAAATTTTGCCTTTAAAATAACACATTTTTGGTAACCTTAGAAATTGTTTTGTTTCTTTAAAAAGAGAGAGTAGGGAGGAAGGTCTTTTCTTAAGGAACACCTTTCTTTTTAAATCAAATATGCTTTTAAAGCTCCTTGGACTTTAAGTGCTCTCTGCCTTGTCTTAGAGCTAAAGCATTAAAGACTACCTTTATTTTGGGGCTAATACCACCTTCAGACTGTTCAGTGTGCCTCCTGTATTGTTCTGTTACAAAAGGAGATATCTCCAGTCTGGTTTAATGGTAAATCTGTCCAGTCTGCTTCATTCTCTGGTGTCCAAACAATCAGCTCCTGCAATATATTGCAGACACCTTGGTAGGAACTTTTTAAGACCTTTAGAAAAAACCAGAATGGTCCAATACAGTGGCACCAGATTAGCTGGAGTTCCATGTCCTTTGGCCACACAGACCTGTTAGAGCAGCATCTTTACCCAAATATTGTGTTGTCCAGATCTGGGAAGGTCATGCCTGCAGGTGTCCAGGTTGCAGGAGTGCTTTGACACATGCTGTTTTCTAAGGGGAGACTCTTCCCCTGTCTGATCCTGTGGGTGTCTCCTACACTATTCTGTTTTAAACTGATACTGAAGAGCAGCCAGAAGACCTTTAGTCTTTCTAAAGTTAGACATTCCCCCTAGGCCTGGTCAAAAGGCCACAAGTTCTGGAGTAGACTTCTTCCAAAAGTAGCTTCCTCCACTCAAAGCATGTCAAAACTTGTTCTGTGCCTCTGGCAGACATTTCAGCGTGTTGGGAATTAGTGTCCTACTGTCCATCACTCCTGCAACTTAAGCCAAGTCTGATATAATTTATCCCTTCAACAAAAATTTCAGTTCCTGAGACAGGTTTCTGTTTATTGCCTGCATTTCTGATGTCTCTGCTGCTCACAACTATAGCAGCCTTCTTGTTACCCTCAATTTATTCCTGAAGAAATAAGGGCAGAGGCTTCAGCTCTCTATCCATCCAGAGAAAAGCCCATCTCTTGCTGTTTGAAAGCCAAAGCTCCAGCCTTTTATGTTAAGAATCTCCAAGCTCCCCCGCCATGACAATGCCATGATTTCCCTGGAAGACATTTCTAGGAGACACAATGCCCTGTTGAAAATAACTTACCTTAAATGCTGCCTGGTCAAAGACATGGCTCCCCTGACTGACTGGATGATGATTGCAGGGATGCTCTCAGCCACAGAGTACATGGCTCTAAGCCTCTGAATTTTCTGAAAGGATCTGAGGTTGGCTTCCATTTTGGGGCAGCGCTGAGCTAAGGGCAAGAATTTTCTCAGGCTTTGCTCAGACTTTGTAATTAAGTGGAATTAGCATTAGAGCAAAAAGTCATGAATCTGTTCTCCTGTCATATTGATTACCATTATTACATGAACCGAGGTGCTACTGAGTGACTGGATTCCAATTTGTATGCATGCAAAACTTCCAGCTCCAATATGGAAATGACCTGGAAGGTCATCTAGAGCATGCTTATTTCTGAACTAAAATTGTTTTCTATTTTTTTTTCGGTGCTTTATATATCTTTTATAATATTGTATCTTTTTCTGTTTCTATAAATAAAGCTGAAATGCACTGTTGGCTTGAGAGCTGTGTTTTGGAAAACTATGGCCTTGTGTAAGAAAAATAAGTGCTCCATTGTTGTGGAAAAGCCTGCAGGGTGGGTGCAATGCAGACTGGTCACTTTTATCCCTGTTGTGCGCTGCATGGAACATGCCTTCCCTAATGGTGTGAGTTTAAAAAGCAAATTAGCTCTTTGTAGCTGTAGCCCTTCAGCATGTGAAGTTTCTAAGAGCAGCATGCACATAAAATGATGGTTCCCACTCACAAAGTTCCTTCTCAGTCCTGCTTATACAGCAGCTGTCAGCATGGGGCATGTTCAGTCAGACAACACACAGCTCTACACCTGAAGCACTTCAAACTTGCTGTTCAGTTACTCCTTCAGCTTGGAGACACATTCCTCAGCAAGGCCTCTGCAGGGGGGTGGGGGAGATTGCAGAGACTTGGAAGAGACTGCAGTAGCCATGCCACTTGCCAAAGGAAAAAAATAAGTGAGGGGTATGTGAGAAAAGGACTTCCAAAAACTGAGAAAAGGCTAGCTAAGGGGAGCAGGAAACAGGTGACAAGGACAGATATGGCTAAAGTTAAGACACTGGCCATTTTGCACGAAAGAGGAGCACTTCTAGCCAGGGTCAGGGAACAGCAGACACTGACTACTACTGCTATGAGACCCTAAAAGTCACAAAAGTACAATGAACAGAAAAAACTTCAAAGGTGGTGGCTCTGAAAATGAGCTGGACAGCTACACGATGGCTACTGACAACAAGAATTGACAAGTGATTTTGAAAAGCTGTGTAAGTGACTAGCAAGCATAATGTATAATGATATATGGCTGCAGTGGTTACCACAAAGCTGTAGTAAAGTCTGTTACACACACACCACACAGCCCCTGGATCTAGGCCCTCCTTAGTTAACAGAGCCATCGTCATTACTGGCTAAGATTATACTAAGTGGCTCTTTCTTTAATTCTGCATTGATTAGAAGGTGAGCAAAGCTTTGCTCACCTATCTCTTTCACATCTGAGAGCTAAAAGCAGCTTAGTTGGAATATCCAGTTTACCACAAGTCAGAAGAAAAACAGCTTAACTGTGAAAACCTGCAGCAATTTCATTATTAGTCACAGCAATAACACAGGGTCTGTCCTTTCTCTTGCACATCCACCTAATTGCCTTCGTCACCACCAGCTCTTGAGCTGGTCACGGTTTGCACTTGCTGAGGGGGGAGGCTCTCCTTCCTCTGGCGTGGCAGCAGGATTGTCCTCAAGGAGCTGTGAAGAGCAAGGAGATTGCTATGCATAGTCTGTCACAACTTCTCCTCACTGTTCTTTATAGTTTCCACGAGTAGTGCAGCTCATTATTGCTTTCCAAAATAACTCCCAGCACACAGCCACTTGTTAGTCAAGGCATATATTTTAATCCAGCAGGGATAGCTGAAATACTACTCAATGCAAAGCCTGTGTGGAGAACGCTGTGCCTGTTACATCTTGAGGAAGAGGTGAAATCTGCATTACAACAGATCATTTCTTGTATTATGGGACCTCTGAGAGCAACCCTCTCTGGTGGGTCCCCATGGATGCCCAGGGGTGTTCTGTGCACATGCACTGAATTCAACAGTCCAACCAGGAGTGGCTTGTGGAGCAGCCCGTCTATTAGTTGTGTGTTAAAGGAAGAAAAAATGAAGACAAGTTTGGTGTTTTTTAACTTTCATGTAATGTAATCACATCCAACACAGGTCCTGCCAGAGCATCTGAGAATGAGTCCCAGATGCCCGTGGCACCAGTCACCTACACCCAACCTACAGATGGACAATGTGGCTCAGACATCCCCAGCTAAGGGGACACGCACTGGCAGCTCCAAGCTTGAGAGGCTTTCACAGATGCCACCAACGCCCAGGAAGAGAGGAAAAAGAAAATTCTAATGGAAATGACACACTTTAGACACTGCACAAGAGATGGAGCTGAAGGGTGTTAAGGCTTAACTTTGAGGCAGCCTCAGCACTGCTCCCTTTAGTTCCCACAAGCTTTAGGAACATAAGTGAACTGCTCCAAGAAGAAAAAGGTGTGTGCACTCTGTACCCAGTAGAGATAATGCCAGGATTAAAACTATGTTCAAAAATCTTCTCATTCCTTATGCTGGGAATCACAAAGATCTGGGTGAGAACAAGTTAAGCTAACATCAGGATCTAACAGGCAAATTTGGACCACAAATTAGCCTGCACCACCTTTCTTAATATCCAGGGGCAGCTCAATATGTAAGTAGCCTTAGGTAGCTCCATATCAGCCCCTTTCAGGAGCAGAACAAATTAAATGGGCTACCTGTGGCCTGTGCCTTCCCAGCAATGGTCAGTCTGCAGGTAACAGAAATGCATTCTATCCACAGGGATTTAAGAAAAAGCTTTATATATGGTTGGGTAGCTGAAGTGAATCATTGCAGACAGGTGCATCAGCCAGCCACTGAAAAATTGAAGTTTACTGAAGAAGTAGCACAGAAATATAACTTCAGTTACGACCTGTGGCATTTAAATTGTATTGGCACTCCCTCTAGAGCTGATCTTTCTTGACAAAATTAATTAATTTTTATGGACCATAACATTTTCATCCCTGCACTAGCGCATTTGACTTTCCAAAATTAGGTGACAAAAATAGAAGAACTGGAAATGATACTGGAAGACCAGAAACAGCTACACTGTTCGTAAATTAATTAAAAGGCAAGTCAGGGAAAAAATTAGGTCCAGTTGATTTTTTTTTTAAGACTACTGCCAGAAGGGTTAAGGTTGCTTTAGGGGCTCAAGTATGTGGGAGGATTACCATATAGTAAGCCACAACTGAGAAATAAAAATAAGCATTTTTGAGACAGTTCTTGAAGTGATGGTATTGTTAATTTACAATTATGTGTTTCTTTTCTCTTGCGGTAATAGTTTTGTGCTGAGGTAGTAATTAATGATGAAATTATAGGCTAATAACTTGCATTTGGTCATATATTTGCTCCAGGCCACTTCAGTGACCTCTCCACTGCCTTTCCCCAGCACTTGGCATCCTGTCTCAAGACTACCCTTGGATCCAACTCTGCTGACCCACACTTCACACACCACTGCTGGTGCCATCTGTCCAACCTTCACTCAGGTTGTTCTTCTCAAAGTTCCTCAGTTTGATCAGGTCCTGCCAAACATCACTTGGTAAAAATAAGAGACCTACAAAGGGTCTGAAGATGTCCTGCTTGTCTTGAACAGTTATGCCAATAACCACTGACACTGTGAACAACTGCAAGTTGGGTATGAGGCCTGACATAGTTATAAGGCTTTAAAAACCACAATGACCATTCAAAATAAAATAACACACTGCTTTTGGAGTACTTGGGGGCTCTGAACTTGGGCGCTCTTGGTTCATGCTGGTTGAGGAAACTTCTATTTTAAGAAAAATTACATTTTCATACTAATACGGTTTCCAAGCTAAATCTTTAAAACTTTAGGGCTGCTGGCAGTAACACAAGGGCACTCTCTGACACTGGTAGAGAGAACTGAGGCAGGGTAAAGTTTCTCCTAGCTCCTTTCAGCAGGCAAATGGTGACTCAGAGGGCTACAGCCCTTTAGAACCTCCAGCCAAAGGAGCCCCTGGGCAGTCAGTCCCATTTGCCCTTGTGTGAGTGTTGTGCTTCCCTTTCCTGCTCCCTCCCTAATGTCTGTCCCCTTGGTGAGTGTAACCTACAAACCCCCCCTCTCACACTTCATTTTCCAAGGTTTTCCTTGGATGCTTACATTACACACAGACAGATTTCCTCCATAACAGATTTTCCTGGGTAAAGGAAATGCAGCAGATTCAAGCTACAAAGGCGGGTATCCAGGGCTGTACTTTGGCTGCATTATATGCTGCTTCCATTTGCTGTCATGACCTTAAACTCTTCTCCCTGGTGTACACTGAGGTCAGAGCAACCAGCCTGCAGCCTTTCAGCACACCTGGCCATAGCTGCTCTACTTGCTGCTCACAAATGAGAGGCACCCACCCCCATTTTACAGAGCTATTTACAATTTGTGTTGGCAGAATTGTAATTTCATGCAGTATTTCACGCACACTTCCTGTACACCTTCCTAAAAGATGCTTTTTCCAATTTAGCTTTCAGCTGAATGGCTTTACTTTGCATTCTTGTCTGTCCACTTCCACTAGCCAGGTTGCATGTGCACTGTTATAATTTTAAAGGAAAACAAATACTTTATTTTGACTTGGGGCTCCACATGGATTATCTTAGCTTTCCTTCCAGTACTCATGCTGAGAGTGTTCAATACATTTTCCTGTTATCGTTAGTTCTTCTAAAATACCTTCTGCTTAACTGTAAAACTCACAAAAAAAGATTGCTGGAGAGATTTGAAAGCAATCTATTTCTCCTCTCTAAGCCCTGCTTGCAGGGAGCCATTGCTTGTTGAGCTGTCTGGGTCCCATTGCTGAGCACACAGCTGCTCCCAGGCTTAATAGTGCACTCCCTGTGTTACTGCTGCTTAGCATTTCTCTCCAGTGGCAGCCCCTGATAAAGAAGAGGGGAATCTTCCTTTTATAGAACATCCACATGTGTAACAGATATTCCAGCACAGTTTCTTTCTGCCCCAAGTTTTGTAAGCTGGGAGATTGGAAATGTGGAAGGAAATTCCAGTGCAAAAGCACAACCCCCTCAGATTTGCACACAGAAACTGCAGTGATATTTACAGGTGCTCTGTGTCCCCCCCACCACAGGTAGGAATTAACAGCAAAGCTCATATTTTACCTCATCCCTTATCCATCTGAACAGAAACATCTTAAAGAAAACCTCTACAAGTGAGCAAAGCTTAAAAAGAGCCAAAACATCTTCAAGGTTTCTCAGACACTCCTGCCTTCATAAGTACTTAAAGTGGGGCTGCAGGGAGAAAGCTTCGGAATTGGTAATGATGGATGGAGCTGCCAAAGTTAAGCTTGTTTTAAACCTGCACCTGTGCCATGGGGCAACTTAAATTTGAATTTGGCTGTGCTACGTAAGGACTTGAACTTAATTAGGAAAGGGGAAGCAGGAATAGAAAAGGAAAGGGAAAAAAAAAGCAAAAAGACAAGGCTTGAGCACATGTATTTTACAGATACAGCTGTGCACAAGCATCTTGATAGCTACTTCTGACAGACTTCAGAAGTTCACTTTCCCTAATGCCTTTTTTGGATTTCTCACAGGTTTTTACTCATCCTGTCTTTCAAGAACAGGACAGGTTAGTTCTCCCAGCTGCCACATACCAACACAGAAGTTGTGGTGAATTAGAAAGAAAGAAGCATAGACTCAATCTTCTAGGTGAAAAAGACTTGTATTGGCTGAGATTCTTTATATGTGTGTTGCAATTAAACCCCTGACACCACCACCAGCAATAAATACCATAGCAACACAGCATCCTTCCCAGCATTTTCTGGTTGGATACACAGCCTTACTAACCAGCCTAATTCCTGGAGCAGAAGGCAAGCACAGAGAGCAGCTAATCAGCCAAGCACTGGGGCACAGCAGCCACTTCCCACTGGGTGAGGGGCTCAGTGCTCTCCCCAGGCTTTGGTGGTGTCTCCTGAGCACTGCCCTGCACCAGGCACACGCTGAACAGGAATAGTTCTGATGTTTCCTCAGTGCTCTGGGAGCAAATAAAACCCATTGCTATGGCACATATGTGTGAGGGGGAGAGATTTGCTGCAGATCAGTCCCACTGGCTCTCACAGCACAAAAGAGCTGTTTTACGTTGGTTGTCTTTACTCCATTGTAAAAAAGCTCCAGAGTGCTTCCAAGTTTAGCACGGATACTAAAATGCACCACAGGGCAACTAAAGAGTCTCCATTATCAAATGCAGAACGTAAAACTGTGTAGGCAGCACTCACCTCCCCACAAGCCGATGCACTGCTGACTGTCCCCTGGAGCTCCTGCTGCTGCCCCAGGACTGCACACCCCCTGGCAGGGGTCCCCAGCAGCTGCACACTAATTCATAACCAAACAGAAGAACCTGCAGCTATTACTGAGAAAAATCAGAAGCCACAGCACACTCCCTGTGCTTTAGAAACCTTCTGTCCCTGCTGTGAATGTGCTCCCAGGTGGAGGCAATGAGGAGCAGGGGCTGGTGCAGGTGGGCCTGAGGCTGCTCACAGCTGCTGGGGCTGCTGCTGCCCAGCTGAGCACAGGACTGGTGGGCAGCGTGCAGAACATGAGCCTTTGCAATCTGGCACATAAATCTGGGCAAAAAGCGCTCTAGTTCATTACCTTTGGTTTGAAATGCTGTGGGGCTGCTGAGGGGAGAGAAACTGATGGGGAACATTGTGTGGCCAGCACTACCCCTCTTGCGCTCACTGAAGCTTGGAGCACTGCCAGAGAGGCTGCGAAGAATGCAGGAGCAAAGAAAATAATAAAGAATTCAGAAAATGAGAACAACAGCCTCTAGAGACGGAAAAAAAAAAAAAAAAAAAAAAACAAAAAAACCCAAAAAAAAGTGAAAGTACATGCCTTCACTATGGTAATTTTCCCTTTTCTAGTAAGTATAAGGACACTGTATAACATCATGCAAAAGAAAGCTGGATTTTCACACTGGCCAGAGAAACAATGCGAGTGACGAGAGCTCCTGTCACACCACATACGACAGTGGATGCAGAAATGGTGTTAAAAATAGCTCCTCATTGTGCTCCTTGGCTGCTCTCTGTACAGTTCTGCCCCACCTCAGCAGTCTGAAAGCTTCTGCTTTATTGCTGTTCTTTTGGAGATGAGATTGACAATCCCATGGAGTGTCTTAGTACAGGTGACAGCCACATTCACCAGACCCTTGGTGAGAGGATGGAGAATGAAGCACAAAAATGGCTGCAAAGCACACAGGGCCCAGGCTGACATCCTGAAGACTAAAACTTTTTATGGTTTCTGGCCTGCAGGAATGACTGCTGACTGTGATCCTGTCATGTGTGTCCATCCTGATCTGAAAGGATCTCCCATTCCCATGACCTTTGGTTATCCTTTGCTGAGGTAGCCAACAAAATTATATTCATTGCTGCCTGTTGCAGCAGTGTCACTGCCAGGGGCTTCCTCTGTGGGGTTTGTCTTTGTGTAAATCCATGGTGAGGTCACTTTCTTCTGCAAGCAGATGACAGGAAAGCAGAATGTTCTTTGATCTCTGGTTTCCATTAGTTTTGTAAAAGTTCTCAGATACTGCAGCAGTGAACACAGTCTAAAACACAGACCGACTACAGGCATGTATACCTTCAGGACATGGGATGATCATTTCAGGTCACAGCCAGTCCTCTGGTGATCTCTTTTTGCTCAACAGATCCCTGGGCTAGACTGAGGCCCACACCAAAGGACGCTACCTGGGGTGTCAGGATATTTACTTTAAAGAGCACCTGAGTTCACTTTAGAGTGAATCCCTTTGCACTGATACACACTAGAAAGAAATCTGAAAAAACAACCTGAATCATTTACAACCAAAGCAATAATATCCCACTGCTCCACTGGTAACACTTGAGATACAAACCAACAGCAACAAAACTGCTAGCCAGAAGTTCCAGAGAGTAATTTAAAACCACCTTGTTGATCTTATGAGCACGTATTAAACACAGAGAAATGCACACCAAAGCAACTGTAATGTATAAAATAGTTTATTACTATAATAAATAAAATTAAACTTCTTTTTTTACAAATATTATTTGTGCTTGTTTAAAAATGTTGACTAGGGATATCATTAATGGAGGTGGCTGCATTTGCATCTGAAACATTCCCAGACAGTGCGTATACATACATACATACACACACTATCTACTGGCAGCTGCTTTGCTGACCACAAAAATAGTATCTACTCATTCTCTGTTTCTAGTCATGCTTCATTGAACAAAGTGACAAATGCAAAGAAAAAGAACTGAGAGTATTTGGTGGATTTCTGAAAGGATAAAAACAAGTGAAGTACGTTGAAAAGCGCCAAAGCAACTGCATTAACTGCATATCAATCAAGTGTCCATGCAGTGGTGGCTAAATATTGAAACGCAGACAGGTCTCCAACAGATGTACAAATATTGATTGTATGTAGGTACAATAATATAACACATTCATTGGAAAACTTGGTATTTCTTTATATAGCAGTTCATCCTGATACAAGATTATTGAACTTCTTTCATCTATAGCTAAAATGATTCTTTTTCTATGTTAGTGGTCACAGATTTAGTGGGAAGAAGAAAAAAACCCATGAGCCTTTCAGAACAGTTAGTGAAAACCCCAAACTGTTTTGTTAATATTAGGCATTTGGATCCAGTTACAGAGATGTTCTGGGATTATACATCAAATATGTTTACACAACACTCAACAATCAGCTTGAAACAAATTACAGTTGCAGGTAAATTCACATTAGCTTTGTTGATCTGTAAAAAAAAGTCTCTGAAACACTTGCAATATGACAGGTTGGCTCCCTGATACACAAAAGTGTTTCAACAACAGCTATGTCTCTTTGTTTTATGAGGGGAGAGAGCAATTGGAGTAATTAATTATCCTAATAAGAAGGCAATAAGTGGAGAAAGAAATGTGATTACCAGCAAGTGATTTCCATTAGATTTAGAATGCTAATCAAAGTGCTTCATCTTTAGGCAACACTGTAAATACTACAGAACATTAAGAAGGAAGAAGAATGGAATCACAGTTTGAATTATATCACTTATGAAAGGGTCTTAAGGCTAAATGCTGGATATATCTTATTGCAAAAAAAGCTTTATTTTTATTTAATTGTATCAATGCTTCCCACAACAATGTGGTCAAAATTATGTCAGATTGGAGGATACAGTGTCCTACTGTGCCTCACCTCAAATTTCTGGAGCTTCCCCTGCATGGGACTCTCTCTAAAAGATTTGTCTTGATGTATCACAAGTGCAGCTAAAACACAGACTTTGTTATTGCCAATACACCCACTGGAGTCTATGTGGAAGTGAAAAATTCAGTAGAAGATGCTTTTTACCACCTAACACCAGGACAAGAAAGCGGAGGTGCAACAACCATATGTTGTGCTGCCCATGAGAAGAAGGATAGGCTTAGCACCTTTGAGACAGCCCCTGGTACCAGAAAAAAATAAATCCATCTGTTCCACCATCTCTCTTGCAGGAAAAGCCATGAGAAACACTACCAGGGCAGCTTGGCTTCAGAGATACTGTGAGCAACAAACACCAGCTTATGGGCTTTATCCCCACCAACTAGGATACAGCATTTTTCCAATTTCACGTGGATTTCTCTTTCCTGACTATCGTGACCCTCACCAGATCTTCTCTTAGTCACACTATGTATCAGACTCACAGTATGAAGTTGAGGCCAGCTAGAAAAATCAAAAATCATGGCCTTAAAAGTTCAACAGTTAACAAACAAGACACTAACAGGACACTCAGTGGATGTCTACTGGGAAGATTTAAGCTCCCTTCTTGGACTGGAATCAATGAGGAATGCTTTCACTTAACAGAAATGCAATCCATAGAGTTATCTATACATACATATTATATATATATATATGTGTGTATGTACACGCATCTGCACAAGCGCAATCATACACATTGTTGTTTATATAGTAACGACAAATTATGTAGTCAATTTTTTCACAGACTGGTTAAGAGTGATTGAAAATATATCACCAGATAGTCACAGTAAGTATCTTGTTCAGTTCATTAAAGGGAAGTGCTGTAGAAACAGAACATCGCCTTCGAAGCTGTTAAACAGGGTGTTCGCTGGGGTTCAGGGCAGAACTGTGGAAGAGATTTAAAGGAAGAATGGTGTTTTCAAAAGTATATTTGTAATACCAGACAGAAGTAAATGTATCTGAACAAGGTAGGGTTGAGGGCTGGGGTTTGCTTTTTTAATCCTTTTTCATGTGCTGCATATTTGTATTCTTTGTAATCATTTAAACATGAACTTTCAGAAGTTCCCATTTGACCAAATCATAATACAGGCTCCTTCTCTCAACTACCTTCTTTAGGCTGAAATTTAATTACACCATATTGTCAAAACGGAACACATCATCTCTTTTAGAATGATGCAGGTCATTTAGCAGGTTGTTAAATGGCAGAAGCACTATGCCAGAACAGTTAAAACTGAGGCTTTGGTTTTCGTTTGGTTTTTTTTTCTTTATACTATCTACAAGCATTTGCTTGCAAAGGGGCAGAGTCTTATTTTCAGAGATCCTTCAGTTCTAAGCTGGGAAATAATTTAAGTGAAAAGCCTTAACCAACATGTAGAGAGGAACAAGAAAAAAAGGAAAAGCTGACAAATAAAATCAAAGAACTATTAACAATTATGATGGGTCCACACGCCATCCAGCCATAGGCATCTGTCTGAGTGTAAGGCTCAGTGGAGAAAGATGCGTTTGTAACACAGGGGCTTTCAGCCACTCTTTAAAGGAAAAGTGCTGCATAGCACAGGTCCAGATTAGTCTGGGGTTCAAAGGAATGGGCATGGATTTGTTCATTTTTTAACCACTCAGTAGTCCAGGGAATCCAAACACCAAAACTCATCCTAGACAGTATTTTTTTTCAAATTCTCTTACAACAAATACAGGTTGCTGAGAGATGATGAACTCTCTTACAACCAGTCTTAGTGCCTGACAGTTCATAATAATGGGCTTCATCTCAGTTACAGCTGTACAGGTCTGACTGACACTGACTGCTCACCTGGAGCAGACACCCTGAAGGTGTCATTGTAAGGAGCAAGCAGAGTTTCTCTACCATTTCATGACCATAGCAAATTTAAATTTGGCCATAATCTTCAAAGACATTAAGTTTTAAGTAGAATTCAGGTGTGTTTTACAATCTTTGAGGTCTTTACAAATAATAAATGTCTTGACAGGCCATTGTAAGAGCCTGAAAAAAAGCCTTAGAAAAGGACTGGATTCACCCAACCACTATTCTACAGGGTGGGGAGGAGTTTGGTATCATTCTGAGCATCTCCTCAAAATGGGGACTTGTCTGCCTTTTATTCACAGGTGTGGGTAATTATTATAATTAGGGGGCTTCTGGGGCTGGTCCTGCTGGGATTCCAGGCTGGGCAATCAGCAACAGCAGAATAACATTTAACATATCCCTGAGGGCACACAAAAATATCACTGAGAATCATCAATTCAGTATCAGCAACAAAGGGCCAGGTAACCTGCAACTGCACGTTTACTTTTAGGTTTGCACTGCAATTCTGGAGATACTAGGCACATACTTGGGAGATTGTAAACATTCCCTCCCTTGTCCACCTGGGATAAGCTCAGGTCCATGTTTATCCAACTGCAGGTAAATGGGTGACACTTTCACAAAGGACTTGCTAAGACTTTCAGCCTTTCAAAAATTTTATGAAATAAATGTCATGAATATCATGCTGGTGAGGAATTTGCCTGCATCGGGAAACTGACTCCAAGGCTAAAAACTTGCTGAAATCTTTGGAAATCAATTACAAATTCTTCTGTATCAGTATACCTGGGGTTTACTTAGATAGTAGTTGTTGTCTAAGAAGACTAGAAATTAAAAAAAATCATTACTATGTTTCTCACAGAAACTGTAGATGGATGAGTTTCTCACAGAAACTGTGGATGGATGGGTTTCTGTGGCAGCCATGCCACTGCTGTTGCAGGTAACTGCTGCCACTTACAGTGATTAAAGCACCAAACACAAACAGCATGGCTTTGGTCAGAGAGCGCCTTCCTCAGCACTGCAGGTCTGCAGTGAGCAACTGTAAAAGACACCAGGTACCACAGGAAAAACCTAAACATGGAACCAGAAATAAGTTAAGGAAGTAGCTTCTTGGTTTCAGAGCAACTCACTTCCCTGCTTGCCTTTTCTTGTGGGAAGGAAAAAGGTAACTTATAGATTTGAACCTGAGAGTTGTTTCTCAGGAGTATTTCAATCCTTGGGTGTGAATTCACAGTCTGTGGGCACCTCCATACCAAACCAAGGAGTAAGACAATGAAAGCCAATCCTAAACCACCTGCCTCTGCACTTAGAAATGGTGGTGCTGCGCTTGGAATAATTGTTATCTTTGAGAGCAAGGGAAGCTACTGCAGGAACAGGTACAAAAAAACACTCTTGACAGCAGGACCTGAGCTGGGAGCTTTGCACAGCACAGCCTCACCACTGTGCCAGTAATCAGTGGACGTCCCAACTCCCCAGGGATGTCTGACACTGTTCTGCATTGCACTGTGCAAGCATCAGGCCAGCAGAAATCATTAAAATTGATCGTGTTCCTTTCCTCCTCTGTACTTAACATGAACAAAAATCTCCCCCCCAAAAAAATCCTGTGTTTCTTTATAAATGACTTAGTACCAAGGAAAAAGAATGAGACTTAACACACACAGTGTTAAGACCTATTGCCATTAAAAATGAAAACCCCTTAAAGTGTGGTATGGTACCATACTTCTGAGATCTAAGCTACTGTTAAGGAGTGAACATACCAGATCAGTGGAGTGAATGTCTTGTGAATATACACCTGTATCCCAAGGTGAGAACACAAGTCATCACACCATGTATGCTACCCTATATGAAAAATGAAGAATAGTTTTGGTAAAGTGCTTCAATCTTCCTCTGAAAAAAGTTATGAAAATATAAGTTTTGGAAACATCTCCTTCTTTAAGAAGCAGATCTCTTTGTTTCCTTGCTACAATAGCACTTGCATACAGTAAGCACTGTATTTCTGCCTCTACTATCCATTTGCTTCCAAGCCAGATTAGATCAGGAACAATACATCTGGATGTAGAGGAAAATGCCACCATCTAAAAATGTTTAAAATTCTGTGAAAGCCTTTGGCTTCAATGAACATTATCAAAACAGAAACTTCTGAATAATAATTTAACAAGAATTAAAAGAGCAGATTCATAGCAGAACAGGACATAAATGCCACAGTATATTTTCATTGGGAGGCAAATCTGCAGTAGTTGTTAGTGATGTTTCAAATATGTTGTGCTGAGGGCTGCTCTCAGGTACACTGCACACCCAACCCTCCAGCAGCTGGAGTTGAAAGCAAAATTATCAAATGTTGAAAGACATCTGTGACAGAAGAGAAGTTTTTGAAAAACATAAAAAGGTTTGAAAAAAACATATCCTTGATTCAGTGAATGACTGTGGAAGATCCCATTTATCAATAGATCTGAAATACTGTGGCTATTTTTGAAGATGTTGCCAAATGTAATTGTTTTAGCAATATGTCAGTTTGATATTGAAAAGTACGATTTTTTTTTTCATCTTATTAGCCCTTCTTTGACTACCCAAAAGAAACTTCAGCACACAATGAAATACATGTCTTATACTGCTCCTTACATTATTACAGCTTTATGAAAATATACTGTGACATCCAATGTGCTGTAGAGGTGACTGAGACAGTGACAGCAGCAACAAAACAAAAAAACAAACAACCCACCAAACACTGAAAATATAAGCACCCTGGCAAATGCTTATTCATATAGGCATAATCCGAGCTAAGGACATAAGGCATGCTCCAAAAACCTCAGAGATCACCTGGGGCTCACGGGGATGGCTACTGCTGTCAGAATTCTTATTCCAACATCCCGAGGGAGAGAAGGGGGCTGGGGGGGGGAATGAGGACAAAGGGAGGAAAGAAAAACTTTAGAAACTGTACCCTTGCTGTCAAAAAGGCTTCAAAGTCAGCTGCCATCTTGACATGAGGTTGCAATTCCTGTTACCATACCTTTTTAGACAGAGGGAACATGCTTAGTGGACGGGTCCCTCACTTGTTTTCAAGAAAGATTAAATGTAAAGTGTTAGGGGGCTGTTTCTTTGTTTGTTGGTTTGTTTGTTTTTAAAAAGAAACACCTCAGCTAGCTCCAAACACATCTTTTTCTGATTCTGGAGACTGGGGCCTTGATATTTCAAACAACTCCTGTGGTGACTGGGAGCTTCTTCTTGAGGTCAATATCCTAAGTATCTCAGCAAGCTGGTTTTCTATATTGGTCATTTTTGTGTTTAAAGCCTTGATGTCCTCTTTCAACTCATGTTTCACTTCTAGCATGGTGGCCTGAAGAGTCTGTTCTGGGATGGGATAAAAGGAATGCTTGACCTCGGTGAGGACCGGGCTGTGGTCCTGCGGGCTTCTCGTCTCCCCAGCGTTATCCAAGCGCAAGTCGCTTTTTGTAATGCCACTGTCACAAGAGTCTGTCTTCTTCAGGGTAGCTTCTCCTGAAGCTTTAGTTCTCTCAGGTAAAGTCTCCATGGACTCTGCTTTAGAGACCTTGTTCCAGTCTTCACCTTTCCCACAGGCTTCCTTGAACTTGGCCCAGCCTTTCCGCCGGGGGTAGTCCCCCGATGCCTTACACGCCACGTGGTCCGATGGCGGGGCCTGCAGCTTGGCCTGGTCGGAGGCCCCGGAGGTGGAGGCGGGCTGGTAGGACACGGGGGTCGCCGGGCTCTCCCGAACAGTCACAACGCTGGCCTTGACCACTGCGCGAGCAGAGGATTGCTCCCCGACAGCATTGCCCTTTTCCACATCCAGGTCATCCGGATCTCGGCCCCTCTCCGCTGCAAGCCGTGCCTCCTTCTGCTGCCTGAACCTTTGAAACAGCCGCCGGACCGGGTGGTCCGGGGGTAAGATCAGAGGTGCTTCGTTCTTCCTCTTCATCCTCTCCTCTTCTTCCCGCTTGACGTCGCTGATTTTCCGGAACACAATCTACAGGGGGAAAGAGATTTCACTCTGTGAGTAACTGCACACTTGTTAAGGGGGAAAAGTTGGAGAAAGAATTATTTGAAAGAATCTATTTTAACTGAGAAGTGCACAACCTCTGCACATTTATAGCAACATTTTCAAATGTCTTATGTTGTGTGGAACATGGTTTATTTCATTATTTAACAGCAGACACCATCTGTCTTATAACACCAGAAAGAAAAAAAAAAAAAGCAGAAGAAAAATACTTCTCCAGCTCTGACAGGTAGTGCCATTGTAAATATAATGATCCCAGGAAGATACTTGTTCTATTTTGTGTTAAAAAGTGACTTGTATTTGTTTTCTTGACTCTATGGTTTAGCACCAAGTTTCTAATGTTACAGAGTCTTTCCCATCAGTCTCATCTCAGAGCTCATTCACTGCAAATGATCTGATACTATTTTAGTGCAGCTTGGCCACTCGTGGTGCCAGTACAGCAGATACTACTCTGGACTCTTTGACAGTAGTTTGCAAAGTGCTTCTTGCCCTCCCTTCCTCCCACATATTCTTCTAGAAGCAACATGCAATTTAAGGATGCAAAGCTTGAGTCAGTCCCAAAGCCAGGGGACAAAGACAATGGGAAATGGGCTTGGCAAGACATGGGGAAGCATGGCTTGATTATCTCAGAAACTTGCAGAGCTTCATGTCTTAATTTATCTCTTTATTTCTATGCAAAAGAGAACATTTTTACACAAAGAAGCATTAATTTTCCATCTATCCTCCTAATTATATCTTCCTGAGCCTCTAAGGCTAAGTGATCTCTATAGGAGCAGCCCAAGGATCCCACAGTACTGAAAAAAGCCTCACAGTGTCCCAACCTGTAGCCAGGCAAGGTTTCTTCCTTGCATGTGAGAGAAATACATTCCCTTCAAAAACTCTGTGCATTTTACATTAGTATTGGTATTTTCCAAGCCAATCCAAAAACTCCACTCTGGTACTAACGAAGAACAAGTAAGTAGCCTTGTTTGAAAATGAGAGGTCCCCAAACTGAAGTTTGCAATATAGAGGGTAAAAGATGCGCCCGCAGCTTCTACTGAACACTGATACCTAATCCCTTTAGCTGCTTTTGGGAAAATCCACTTAAAGACCTTACACTTCAATGCAGAAATAATTTTGAGATTCAAATCTTTATTAGGAAATGTGTAAATAAACCCATCCCTCTGTTGCAGACAAATTTAAATTAAACTAAAGTTAATAAGCACTTCTTCACTGGCACACACAAAATGAATGTTTCTCTAGACTCCAATGCTTCTTGACAGTTTTGTCATTGTGGAGCAGGGAAAAAAACATCTTAACAGTGCATCTTTGGAAGGAAGAAGTTGTCAGACTTGGCAGCATTTCCTAAATACAAAAGAATAAAATTAGCAGGAAGGATATTTTATTTCTAAGCTGTAATTAGGAAACTAAATATGAGATAAGAATAAGAAAACAGGGTACTTGACAGTCTTTTTTTTTCTTCCCTCCAGGAAACTCACTCTGCAATGTACTCAGTAGAAGGTGGACAAAGCAGTGTAATCCTTAGAAGTGAAAGAATAGGACTCACTGGGAAGGGAATTCAATGCATCCCTGCAGGCTAATGTCTTCCCACACACTGGCAGTTTCCCACTTTACCTGAGGGATGAGTGCCAGCCTAGTGTTAGGGCAACTGCTCTGCTGGAGCTGAGTGATGCCAAGCAGGGTCTCAGGGGGTCACTCCAGCAGCATCCTGAGGTTGGCTCTGGGGGCACAAAGCCCCAGCAAACCAAGGCAGCTACATGACCAAGCTAGGTCAATTTGTCCCTGCAAAATTCTGTGTCCCCAGGCCTTCCCTCTCCTGGAGTTGGTATGTTAGGTGTGGACATCCACAGCTGTGCCAGAGGTAGCTAACAGGGCTCACTTTGTACATGAGCATGTTGTCTTGGTCTGACCTACGGATCAGGACTTGCCTTAAATGCTCAGAAGGAATGGATGACTGGCTGGTGCAGTGGTCACACTCACGGGGATCATCAGGGAAGGCTTTTCAGACACAGAGGCCAGGATGCTTTGTGGAGTCAGTGTATGAGCCAATCCCTGTTCCACACAGCCCAATCAGCACTTGTCTGGAAAGCACTGGAGCACCTCTCTCTATTTAATGACTGTTTTTTGCAACATAAATGGGTAACTTAAGTGACAGAAGCTGTCTCTGCTGCAGCACCACGCAGGAGAGACAGCAACGAGCAAGTCTCAAGCAATCAATCCCATATTAACAGCCTGGCCCAATCCATATTAGCCCTAGCCACTGCACCTCAAGCAGTTAGTAGCATGATCTCCATGGTGGAGGACACAATAAATCCACCAGCAAATGCAGAAAGGTGAACACTGACAGAAAAGCTGTTGGCAGCACTTACCCACCCACAACCCCCACTCGTCTCCATAGCACTGCCTAGGTGAGCCCTCCTTGTGGATGCCAGACACACTTGGCCATGGAGGAGCCGCCATCAGCCTTCCCACTGTGTGGTGGTCAGCCTGAGAGACCCAAACACACCTTCACTGCTTTGCTTCAGGAGATCCCACTGCAGCAGGAACAGGAGTGTACGTAAAAGGAGATATATAAACCTTGCCTTTGCCATGGGTACTGCTACCACGCTAATGAGACCCCTGATTTCCATTTTCCACAAGCTTACACCAGCTTCAAGGGAAGCACACCAGGGCAGCTGCCACTGCATGAATGCAGAAATGCAGCCCTTGGGTCTCCCACCCTGCTTGACATCTTCTACAGATATGCATTTATGTGACAAGCTGTGCTCATGTGGTGCAAGTCAAACAAACGTGCATTTGCCAGGGGACATCTCTCCAACTCTTGGGTTGGCTCCTTTTAGCTGACTCCTGAGACACTGGAGAAACAGCTGTCAAAGAGCTGCTTCTCTTTGGGAAGTTCAGACAAAGCTGTCATTTGTCTTCTTTTTTGCAAGTTCCCCAATGCCGTATTTTCTCCAGACAGCTCCATATTTATGTAGTAAGCAAAAATATTATAGCTATGCAAAACTCAGCAGTAATTGAAAATGCTTTAATTATCTCCATTTTGGATTTTTTCTGCCTTTTTTAAGATTAAATGCAAGTCCTTATAAATAAAAATACACATTAATTTAAAATGGACTATTTTCTTACAAATGCTAAGGAAAACACCATTTTCAAGCGGTTTATCTTCAGCAGCAGCCAAGTTATTCAGAAAATCTGGTTGGTATGCCAATGGATGTACACCTGCTCCCATAAGCAGTAAGGGTACAAAGGAAAAGAAAATAGTTTTCATTTGTTATAAGGAAGAGAAGTCTGGACCTACACAGAAATTTTCATATGGAATTTGGTAGGGCTACAAATATGGACCTGAATCAAAGTTAAAAACCAAAATATTGTGCCAAAGATCCCAAGATAGCGTTTAGAACAGTCCCTCTTTATCTCTTTCTCCAAGCATTCATGTCTGTCTGGGAAGGCACAGAGCTTTGTACCCCCAAAATCTCCTAGCCTGTGTATCATACACTGCTCAAACACAGGGAACTTCACAAGATATGAAGTTCTCCAGAACACTGCACTCCTCAAGACCTAAACACACAAGTCCCACAGAAAAAGCCTAGTGGGAGTGTTATTTTAACAGTATGTCAAAACCAAAAGATGGACAAAGAACTTGAATTGAGATGAAATAACACGAAATTTTAACACCAGGCCTAAAGCTGCATATTTCACACCTCCAATCTCAAATCTCATTTCATAATTCTTCTTTTATTAAAAAGGTGCTGAATCTTGTACCTTCACAGGGAAGCTGTGCCCAAGCTGCCAGAAATTGGAGTATTGTGGAGGTATCAGCTTAGATTTGCCAAAACCTTTTGAAAAAATAGCCCTGTTAGGCACAGATTCTTGCAATTGTATGAACATTTAACTAAGGCATGCAGTGGTGATGACTCAATAACAATTTCATTTTTTCGGAAAATGCACTCAGAGACAAATGGAGAAATGCACTGACACATTCTGGTGCACTTCTGCTCCCCTATATCCCTACAGATCTACGACAGAATGCTCTCTGTGACCATATTCCATCCTGTGCATGAGTCCTATCCAAGAAAGAAAGACAGGGTTACACCAAACACTTTTCTCTTTCCTCAGTATTACCTAGTTGTGAAGTCTTAAGTGACTTTGGGTAAAAACTCTGCCTCTTTTGAATCATCATAGAATTTTCAAGTTGTATTTCTAGAATAAATGTTTTTACAGATTAAAGTCAAAGTATTAAAAAAATGAGGTAGGCATAATTGAATACTTGGTTGTCAAATGTGGAGTGCCCAGCACTGAAACCTAAGCATCATCTAAATAACAGAGCATGGACATTATTTGTGAATATGACTTTCATAATTTCTTTATGATAAGACCAGGAGAACAGATGGCAATGTGACCCCCAGGCATAAGGCAGGCCATAGGATTGCTCTGAAGGGGCCTTCCCTGAGAGGAATCTTGTTACCACTAGATTGCATCTTTTAGAAAAACACACAGTTTGATGACAATAAAGAATCCATCATGACATCTAGATGAAACATTGCTTCAATTTTTGATTCAAGGCTAAGTTTCATAGAATAATAGAATCATAGAATGGTTTGGGTTGGAAGGGACCTTAAAGATCATCTAGTTCCCACCTCTCTGATGTGGGCAGAGACAGCTTCCACTAGACCAGTTTGCTTAGATCTCCAGCCAACCTGGCCTTGAATGCTTCCAGGAATGGGGCATCCACAACTTCTCTGGCAATCATCAGTTGAAGTTGAAGTGAAGACTTTTTTCCTATTATCTAATCTAAACTGACTCTCTCTCAGTTTGAATCCATTCCCCCTTGTCCTGTCACTACATGCTCTTGTAAGAAGTCTGTCTCCATCATTCTTGTAGGCTCCCTTCAGGTACTGGCAGGCTACAATTAGGTTGCCCCAAATCTTCTCTTCTCCAGGCTGAACAATCCCACTTCTCTCAGCCTTTCCTCATGGGAGATGTGCTCTACTATGTTGTCCACTGTCAGTAGTTGTTCTTGTCATGAGCAGCCCACTGTTGGTTGTTCAAAAACCCCACCAGAATGGTGCTGCCTGCCAAGTCATGGCAAGTCATATTCTTTGCCTCTCCTCACATTGCCAGAAAGGTAATCAACAGAAGGGCAAGGCAGGAATGATGTATTAGCAACCAGATTTTGGACTTGCGTGCCACTGCATGAGACAGATTTAAAGATCAGAGGATACTACATTTAGGCATATTGTGAATGTATTGAAAACCTTACCCTGAAAAAAGCTGAAAGAGATCTGCCTGCACCTGCAATGAAAGGATCTTTTCGTCTTGTGCAAAAACATCCGAGTTTTTTTTCAACTCTGATTTGTAAGGACTGATCCAAGGCCCACAGGAATAGATAGAAGTACGGATTTCATTATGTTTCGAATCAGACTGTCATCATGGAGTTACAATTATGAGGCTTCTAGCCACAAAGCTGCTGCTATTATTAGCTCTGCCAGCTTCCCTTCTTTCCACCTCTATAGCATGCACAAATACTGCAAGATTTGGCAGGTCTTCCTCAGCATAACAGCAAGTAGCATGGCATTTTTCTCTGGTGCTTAATAATTCTCTTTCATAGATACAGAAACATTCCCAGAGTCTGGAAGTGCCAAATATCATAAACAATTAAAAGCTTAAAATTACTTCATACAGTGCTCACAGAAAATGAACTTAAGTGTGAGGAAAACAATCATGAAAGGCATTCATTATTACACAGTCCATCTAGGATCTGCCAAGAACTGATGAAAATATCTTCAGGCCGATGTTAGTCCGATGAAAATTGGATCCAATCTTTCTTCCTTTTTTTTTTTTTTCTTCCTTTTGTTTTTTTTTTTTTTTTTTGTTTGTTTGGTTTTTTTGGTTTTTTTTTGTTTTTTTTTTTTATGAAGCAAAAGGGGAGGAAAAATGGAAAGAGGCAGAAGGCTCAACAATAAAACACTGATGTTAAAGAAACCAAAGCTGCACGTGATCAACGTAGAGTGAGATGATGAGGAATCCCTATAGCAGTGTATTAGCAGGTGTCAGGGCAAAAGGAGCCTGTGTCTTTTGCAATTATATGGGATGGCTTGTCAGAAAGGAGGAAATCACTGGTTCTACCTTCTCATTAAATACAGGATCAAGAGAATGTGCAATAATTTTGCAGATCTCATTAAGTTCTCTCTAGCTTTATGTCTATAACAGCAGAATTTCATTTCTGCTTCTGAAGAGGAACGAGTATCTCTCCAGCTAAGGCCACATCCCTTCTGGGCACTCTCAAATATTTCTAGTTTTGATTAATTACCTGAAAATTCAAAGCAAACTAAGGTTTGGAAGGTCCTGGCAGTGGGGCTGTACAGGAGTGCTGGTACCAGGGGTGCTGGGTGTCAGCAAACCTCAGGGATCCCTGGGAGACACAAAGCCCAAGAGCCAACATGTGGATGGGCACAGCCCTTTGTGCTGTGGGGTGTCAGAGCAGTACCCACTTACTTTTCAAAAACCAGACTTCTGTGCACTTCATTAACAGACAAATGCTCAGAAGAGACACAACTTCATCATTTCATGAGCATGCAGGCTACCCAGATGGATAGGGGAAACAAGGGTTTCATTCTCTACAGAACAACATCTGGGCTAAATGTTACTGTCATGAGCACTATCGGCTTCAGCAGTGCTGAAGTTCTTCTCTGTGACAGCCTGCTTTGTAGCCTGATTACAAATTCTAGAAATATCAACTCAAATATTAGTGTTTAATCATGTCACTATTGCTTATTTAGAAGTTCTGCACAACTCAAGGCTCTACTCTTCTATGTCAAACTCCTCATTCTAATTCAGGTTTACAGGCTGTGCTAGAGTTGAGTGAAAAGGGAAAAGCTTTTACAAAAATACTACTGAAAACAAGACAGAATTATGTCTAAAGCAATTAGTGGAAATAATAAAAAAACCCTGCCTGATCTGCAACAGACTCCCTAGCAGGTTTTGAGGCATTAAGAAATGTCTCTTCTCCAAAACAGACTCCAAAATACTGTCAACAGTAAACTTAGACAACTGCACAACTAAGAACCACAGTGGTTTGAATTGACACAATTACAGCACATTATAGCTCATTTAGCAACCTCCTTCACTAATATAGAAAGAATGCAAGAGAAACAGGGAAAAAGAAACCATTGAAATACATACATTGCTAAATATCTATTAGAACTTCATTATTCTGAGATGAAAAGTAGCTGTCACAAGCAAATACTTAATGTGCAAACAAGAGCTTAGGGAAATTATGCCAGATCTGAGTGGTGGAATGTTATACCCCCTGAGAACTACTATGTCCATCAAAATGTGAAATGCTCTGTAGGACCTTCCTGTTTCTAGTAAATGAGGGAAAAAAGAATGTTTATGGGTTTTGACAACCAAGTGTCAGCAGTTTCCAACAGCAACTCCTATAAAATACTATTTTCATGTTTGTTTGGGGGGGTCTTTTTGCATTGTTTTAGTTTTTTTAATCTTTTTTAGCACATGGGGTGTTCTTCTAGCTGTGGGCAGACATCAGACACGCTAACAATTCACGCAGTGTCATCTTTTATTCCAGATTAACATACTACCTGCATTCTTGGGCAGACAACACCACCTCGAAAACAGTTTTAAGGAGAGCCCAAGGCACAGCAGGAACTTACCTCTCTGTCACCTAAATTACAACAACTACAAAATGTCATATAATCTGTACAACATGCCTTCTCAGGACTCAGAGTCTGTTTCTCCAAGCTCCCTGTGGCTTGCTGCCATTCACTAAGTGTTTTCTGGAAGAAACCAGGCAATTTGTGAGAGTCAAGGATTTGGGATTTTTTTCCCATCTCAGACACAATTTCACTTGGTATCTAAAATGGATGCAGAGGTGATCGAGCTGAGAAACGTAATGATGTGTTGAGGGAATAGTTAAAGTGTATAGTTTGCTTTCTGTGAATACATTTTGGATACTAGTTTGCCATAAAGATAATTTCCTCTTAGCTAGTGTCTTCATTCACTTGTTTTTCCTTCTGCTTTCACTTATCTGCTTTCTGTCATTAGGCTTACAGTGATTGACAGGTATTTTGCTTTCCAAGAAAGGAATCAAATGCATTTTCAAATGTATTCAAATTAATCAGAGCTTACCAAGAGCTTACGAGTCATTCAGCTACCTTCGAATGCCCACTCACAAACCAATCCACACAAATACAATGCTCCGTGTTCCCAATGCACAAGTGTTGTGCAGCTCTTGAAATTATAAATTGAGAATTACACTCAGATGAAAGTTGCCTGCATAAATTGCCTAAGATAACATGAACTCTCTTTTATGTGTCCCTCTCTAAACTGACAGGCCTAAAGTTCAGCTATAATATTGAAGAAAAGCAAACTAACCTGCAGCCCTGCACAGAAAGACAATAAATTTTCTACCCAAGTAGGTAGCCCAGTATGGCTGCACAGTCATGCACAGTCAAGCATCCAGTGCCACCCAGCTGGTCTGTCCTTTCCCTGTTCAAAAGCTTGGATAACATTATGTGAGAAGGGAACAAACTACTTATAAATATAACTGAATGAGAATCAGCAACAGAAAAAGTGCACTGCTCGCCATTTCCCAAAGCAGCTGTCAAACCCTTTCAGCCCTAACAGCCAGGAGCTTAAAACCTTGAAGGGAAGATAAGAATTGACTGTAGTGAGGTGTTTCAGACCTTTTCATTACAAGAGCTCCTCTAAACTCCCAGTTCCTAGAAACAATCTCTGCCAGTTTCCCACAACCCAGTTGCAGCTGGTGGTGGTAAGTGATGGCCCCAGCTTCCTTATCAGTTGTCAAAACTGATAGCTGTCTCCCATCCACTAAATCCACAGGTGAGCTAATTAAAATAGCCAAGGACTGGCTGGTCCCCCCAAGTAACTTCACAGAGAATCCTTTAGAGCTGAATTTCTTGATTTTGTTTCAGGTATTTTAGTTCTGTGAAAGCAGACACTTATGTCCAATGCTGAATGTAGTTTCCAATAATGGCAGAGGTAGGTGATTTCTATCTTATATTTCATTCACACATCTCCAAGAGTTTTACAGAAATTTCTCAATCCTTCCAATATGACCAATGCCATTATTTTTATTACTAATGTGGCACCAATGCTTAGGGTTCTATTGGGCTTTCAGTTTATACATACACAGAGCAAAATGTCATTATTCAATGAGGTAAAATGGCCTGTTTCATGGGAAGACATCACAGGCCCAGCACATATTGCAGTGTCTCATGTCAGCCAATCAAGTATTTATTAGCAATTTGAACTGTTACTTGTGCAAGACATCCCTTTCTGATACAATTGGTAACAGTTCACCCTTACAAGTTTCAGATAAGAGAGCCTCAATGCAATTTGTCCAGTGATTTCAGAACGCTAAACTTAAACATTCATGAATTTCTCCTGAAGAAAACACCTGCTCTAGAAAAGGAAAACCAGGATAATTCAGCAGGAGAGCATTGTTTCTTCACAAGCAGACTGAAACCCTTACCTTAAGAGTATTTACCATCATCTGTATTCAAAGAATGACAAAGTTAGATTTGAATATTGAAAACCTCAACACACCTTTTAGCAGGAGCAGTAGGAACCACAAACTTCAGACTCTCTGAGACCTTCAAATAGGAGTCTATAAGCCAGCTTTGACCCAGCCTTTGTATCACACCTCTCCCTCTTATAGAGACGTGGACAGATACACAGTGGTTCATTCATCCCCAAATGCCTTTTCAATCATAATTCAGGCTGCATTTGCAACCAGTTTTGTTAAAAGATTCTGTTTAGGAAAAGTGTGTGCTTGCACCTGACCCTTGGACACCACAGTCATGGTTTTGTCTACCTTTTTTTCCATGAGTAGTTGACAGTACTCATAGACAGCAGAAAGCAAATTCCCTTTTCCCCACTGCCAAAAGGATTTGAACACCTCTCTAAGGAGCACAGCTCATCACCACATTATGGGGACAAAATCTCAGTTCAAACTCCAATGTGTACAGAGATGCCATGAGAGAGCTCTCCCTCCCCTTCCCTCCCTTGCCAGAGCTTTGCCCTGTGACAAGGTGACTGTGATGACATTCCTGCCCACTGCAAGTGAGACACAGGCCAGAACGGCTGAGGTTACCCCAGGGAAAGCTGTTCCAAGTCTCCTCTGCTTTTCATTTTGGAAACACACACAACAGAACATCCTGCCTTCCACATTACAGAGACATTCAGAGCCAGTGTTTCCAACAAGACAGGCTGAAGGAAGTTCTGCTTTTAAAAGCCTGAATTGGAACTGAGGTCCCCCAGCTTCCCTCAGGTGGGTGACAGGACTGGTGCTCCAATGTGGAGACACAGGTCCTCACCAGGAGGTGGGATCCCCACATTCTGGCTCCTGCTTCAGCAAATGCCCCCACCACTGATTCAAAACAGAAAAATCTCAGCTGGGGAGACAATGACACCTAATCCCAGAACCCCACCTGAATAGCAGTTTTACCATTCTCTTCATACTCTCAAATCAGTGAGAAAAATTAACTTTGTGAACCTGAAAACAATCCCAGTTTTATCAAACAGTGCCCCCCTTCTGCTCCGCAACTCTAACCCTTCATTTCCCTGAACTAAAATGTTTCATTTCATCTTACAGACAGCTTTTCATTTAAGCTTTCTCCTCCTATTTTTCCACTTCACTGAGACAATGCAAAACATTTAATTTTCATTTGAGAGGCAGGCAGGTTTGAAGAGTTCAGCTTCGGTAGCTGAAGTGAGGCAGAGCACAGAGTGTATGATGATGTGGTTACGTGCTTTTAAGAGATCAATAAAATATTGATTGTTTAACAATCATGCTTTGCCGTCATTACCTCTTCCATGTTCTAACGTCACACTGGGCTAAACTTAAATACTTCAGGTGACATCGCCTTGCTTCCTCCTAAGGAGCATTGTAAAATCAGTTTTCTCCTTGATCCCCTGCGCTGAGATAAGAGAGAGATGTGACACAGCTCACCCTTGAGCAAACTGCTTCTCTTCCACTGGAAGTACTGGGACATTAAGCCTTAACCTCTAAGCATCACTGAAATGGGATACATTTTAGTTTCAGAGTTGTACTAATATCCAGGAGAAGCCACCACCAATGCCATATCTCAGATTAGGAGTGCAGTGAAGTTTTTTAATCTCCGTTTAACTCCTCCTCACACTGCACCACAGGCTCTTTAGTTCCCCATGTGCATTTATGGTTTATATTTACATAGCATAATCTTATTTTTAAAATAAGAGAGGCATCTTTCAAGGAGCTTGTCATATTATGTTTTGTCACCCATTTTCTAGTCTCATCTTTCACATGAACTGATTCTTATCCCAAGTGTAGGAATGTAATACACCATCCTGATCAGAATAAAGCCTGTGAGCAGCATGCTATACTCTCATTCTCCAGAAAATGGGAAGAACTGCAGCCATGGAGAGATTAGAGAAGCTGCTGGAAGTCAGGTGGGTTTCATGTTGCCACAGACCCATTCTGCTCTGTCACCATCACAGTGCAAAGTTGTGTTTGAGGAGAGGAAGTAAAGGTTTGCCATGTCTCTCATTCAGCTTGGGGGACACAACCTCAGACACTTGAGATCCAGTTGGAAATGGTTCCCAATGCAAAGCATTACCTAAGAGTAGACATTTCAATGGTGCTGTAAAGCTTTTATGATATGACAATGATTGTACTTGACTACAGTGTACAAATTTGTTTAATTGCTCAGAATTAAGCAAACAAAGGCAAAAATCCCTCTCTTCCTGTCTCCATGAGAGCTCTTCTCTCCTTTCTGCTTTCTTTTATGCCTTTGTAAGACATTTAGTCTGCAAGAATTACTAGTCTCAAAATTCACTTAAATTAGTCCTGGTGAAAAGATGTATAATCCTATATCAGAGGCATAGGCTGAGACATTAAAAATATTTATCAGGGAAAGGAAACTATTTCCTTAGCAACTGAAGAGTGCAGCAGACACTTCAGCAGTTAAGTACATGTAGAAATAATACTAGATTCCACAAAGAGAGTACTTCAATATAGAGAAAACAGTCATTTAATGGAAAATGCTATTTTGAGATCTGAAAAAGACAGTATTATCCAAAATAATGTTAGTCATAGATCTAAACTCAAGAAAAGACAACAGCAGATATGGCCAGTGCATCCCCCTGAATCTGAGTAAACAATGCTTGGATCAATCTGTTATGTGTGCACACCTGACAAAGACACAGCTGGACAATCTAACAGAGAGCTCAGAGAAAATAAAAGTGTTTGCACAAACAGCAAACCATGCTGAAGGATCTCCTCCTGACACTGTTTTCAACTAAGAGGTTACAATCCTCAGAAACACAAAGCAGTCATCATTATATAACTAGCACCAGCAACTGAAAGCTGGATTTTGGCAACAGTTTCATCATCCCACAGAAATGAAAGTGCTCTTAATTTTTTACATAATGACTAATCATAACCCTAATCAAATGAACTACTTTTAAGACCATCTCTCTTACTGCATAATAACTCCATTTCTCATGGGAGAAATTCACTAGTTTGAATTTGCCACCTAACTTCTGTGCACCCACTTCCCTGTGCAATCACAACTCACGAGCAGGTGGACCCAACCCATCGTCGTGTCATTCTAATCACAGACTATCCAGGGACTGGGAAGGACTAACAGATTTTAGAGGACTCTGAGGCTTCTCAAAGATACATCTCATCCTCCACCCCTGCTGCCCTCTCAAATGTCCCTGAACTCTCCCAACATGCATCTTTATCAACAGTCTGCCCATAGCACAGATTTATATCAGGCTTTATCTGGCTCTGTGCTACTGATCACACAGGGGCCTCGCTGCAGAGATTTTGGCACCAGATTCATTAAAAGAAGCTACAGTGCTTTCAGATTTCTGGCAGGTTTTTCAAAAGTCAACCGGACAAAAATATTTTATCTCGAGATGAAACAGCACAATTCCTACAACTCCTGGCATGTGGACTCCACGCTGACCCTGCTGAAGCAAGCTTATGATGCACACACCTGGGTTACTCTGCACAGAGCAGGTTTGCATGCTTTTTATTTATCCATCTCCCAACACTTGGAGCTACTATTATACACCAAGGAAAATCTAGAGAAACTTTAAATATGTGACTTCCAACCCTCCCTTCATAATTTTTATCTAATGCTGCACTTTCTAGCAAATACTTGACTGCAAAGGCACAGAAGGGGCAAAGAGATGGTGCACTCATTACACCAGCACACTGGCAAATCTGCTTCATATTCAGATGGAAACCATTTGGCTCAGAAGCATCATTGCATAGTAAATCAGCTGTAATTTCCATTATTCTCATTGTGCTGTAGGGGTATCCAGCCCAAAACGCCTGTTTGGCTGAAGTGGATGGAATCACCAGGCAACTGCTGGATCCAGCTTTTGTTCTTCAGTGACAGAAAGCTCTAGAAAATGCTGTCAAGGAGGGCATGGCAATGCTGGCAGAGATAATTTAATCTCCCTAAACTACAAAACCTGCTCACTTATAACTTGGATCTGATGCCAGCTCTCAGGACAAGAGTCCTCCTGGCAGGACGCCAGTACTGGAGTATCTCTTGACGCGCCGCACATTTCCATTATGTGGAAAAGCTGTCCTCCAGCTCAGTGGTGGGTAATGAGCTGCCCCACTGTGCTCCTCGCCTGGGTGCCTGTCCCTGTCCTCAGTAGAGCCCTCATGACCACCAGCCCCACAAGCAGAGGGTGACACATCAACATGTAAGATAAGTGTGGTGTGCTCGCTGCAGGGCAACATGGAGAGGGGGAGGCAACATGCTCAAGGGCTCTCACTGCCTCCAAAGAGTGTCTGAGAACAGTAAATGCACTGCCTGCCTTTGCCCTCTCGAAGCCAGGTCTTGCACTAAAGGAGGTCAAGAATTAAAGTATTTGCCAACAGCCCTCTTCTCTCTTTCTCTCTGCTCCCCAAAGTTCAGAAGCAGAACAGACAGGGAACAAAAATCCTTTCCCAGCACACAAAGTTGAACACACAAGGCCCCTCTCTTATGCACAGGTGGTAGAGAGTGCTGAAAATCACCAATTTCACCTGCAGCCCATTTATTTCTAACACTGTGCCAGGCCTGAAACTTCTCAGAAGAGTTTGGGGAAAAGAAAAAAAAAAAAGTTTTGAAAAATAAAATAAGTAAAATAAATATATTTGACCTCTCAAATCCTAGAAGGCTCTTGGGAAGATTTGTCAGAAATGTCCTACACTGCTGAACATGGGAACTGGGAGGAGCAGGAGCTGTCTGCATGGGCGTGATGAGCAGGGTGGTGGGAGGTGTGCAGGCAGAGGTGCAGACCTTGGCAGCACATGAGCTCAGCTGCTAGCAGGCATTCCCATGCACACAGATGCAAGAACTTCCCCAGCAGCCCCAAGCTATAAAGTATGGTTCAGCCATGATGTTGGACTAAATGAAAACACCCTTTCAACAAGTGTTGCTCAGGAATTTTTTCAATTTTAGTTGCAAATTCACTTTCCCCCTGCAAATAATCTCTTTTACCCAGCTAGAAAAAGCCCAATCCAGCTGCTATTAGGTATTTTTCTAACAGGAGAATTTATGAGATCTGGATTTTGAAACAGATTGTGTCTTTAATATTCCTTTTACTTAGAATTTGCTGTTTCATACATGACTTCTTAGCAAATGTGGTTTATTAATAAAAAGGATTATTTCTAGAACATTAGTTTGCATTAAACCAGCTAAAATTCAAACTGCTGCTCTTCAAAATCACCATCCTCAGAATACTATAAATTGAAAAGCTATTGCTTCAGTAAGTCATGCAATTTTTAGCACTTATCTTAAATATGACTATGTATCATCACCTGTTCTGCAACCCAACTGCCCCCAGCACACTGTCTGGAACTCAGTTTGCTAAAAATAAGAGTCTCAACAGCATCTTTTGGTTTTTCTTGCTTTTTTTTTTTTTTTTTATATACATTTATAGCATCTGCATCCAACCTTCCAATCTTGCTCTGGTGCAGGGGTGGTTAAAAGAAGAGCCTTTACACTTTGTTATTAGAACTTCTCCCCTGTGAGAGGCCCAGGTTTGCTGCTAAAGGGTGCAGAGCTGCCTGTGAACAGCTGGCTGCCTGCTGCGGCTCTAATGTGCAGACCCAGAAGGTCTCAGCAGCACAGGATGCTGCTGCCATCACTCCCTGTTAGCTGAGTCAAATTACTTCACAGGACATATTGTAACTAATCAGCACACAAACCTCGTCTTTGCCCAACTCAAGAGAGGAGGATTTCCCAGAGAGAAGCAGAAGTTTTTCTGTCTTAATAGATGTTTGGCATATCATATTGCATTTGATTATCTTCTTAAATACATCATTTGCTGGATACATCTACCATATCAGAGCTTCAAAGAAGCAGTCATCAGGCAGACGAGGCGATTCAGATAAAGAGGAGAATACTTTTAGCCTGTAACTCGGGGGCAGGGAGAATCTAGGCTCATCTCTGCACCACACCCAGCTCTGAAAACACTTGGTCCTTGTGCCTGCACTGGTTATTGAAACTGCATCTTGCCAAATGATCTCCAGCACTGGTGCTAAAGCTGTGAGTCACTCTCGATTGCCCAAGATTTTCCAAGGCATTTACACGCTTCAGTACAACATTCTGTTCTGGTTCTCAGAGAGGCTTCTTCACATTCAAACCTGTTCAAGGACAAACCTATACTAGCAACTACCGACAGCAAAGCAGTACTGAGACACCCCAAAATTTGTTGTTGCTGTTGGTTTTGTAGTTGGTTCTATTTTTCAGGGAGTCAGAAGCTGAGCACTACCCCGTTAGTGACGCGTCCAGGAGTGGGCTGGGCTCACAAGCCCGAATGGGAGGCAAGGTTAGGAAGCATTGCAGGGACTCTGCTGCCAGGTTCCTGCAGCAATTCACTGACCAATCACCACATCTCAGATGTGAATCTCTACTCAACCCCGATGAAGTGGGAGTATGAGACAAGGCTGTTCAGTATGATGGCAAGGGTACCTCAGGAGAGACAAAGCAGCCTCCTGAACTGCATGAAAACATTTTGATGGCAGTGGGGACACCTGCCAAAGAGCTGAAATCAAACTCCAAATAGACCACATAATCCTTTCTCTACACACAGACCATTAATTCTCCAAGCTGTAGTCTGGCATGGTGATGCTATATCTATTTTATGGAAAGGGAACAAAAGACAGAAGAAAATAAATTATTTCTTAAAGGCTGCCAGAGTCATTTTTTTACAGATCAGAGACGAAGACTGCTATCTCCCAAGTCTCACATTAATACACTACACAAAGGTAGTTTTTCCTCTTGTAGGCTTGGACTAAGTGATCAGAAGCTTTTTATGATATCAGGCACTGCAGAGGTCCTGCAGGACCTAAGTGATGCATAGTGTCTACAGACTGAGGCACTGACAGGGTGATCCAGCTATGTCTCGCTGGGTTTCTAGATAGCCACACACACAGGAGGCAAACTCAGAAGACTTCTGGCTAACCAAAATGCCTCCAAACACAGCCACAATTCACAGACCAAACACCCAAGTGGCCTATGTTCTCACTTTGACTGCAGGAACAAGTCAGGCAACAAATTTGCAAATGCATCATACACTGCATTGAGATGTGTTTTGCATGTAAGGGAACAAGGACTGGGATACTTCAGACTCCCTGTGGCTGATGGCAGCATCTCATCTATTTTTGGTTTTTGTTAATTTGCCTTGACCAAAGGCATGAGGGTCAGGAGTCAGGACAGAGCTGTGCTTACTACTGGGAATGTCAAACACTCCCAGGCAGTGCAGGATGCAATGGGAAAATTCATCTCCTCTGATGAGACCATTGCTCCAATGAGGTTTTTTAAGCTCTGATGGTTATCAAAGGAGACCCAAATCCCTGAACAGGTGAGGGTGGCAGTTCTACTTTCTCCTTTACATTCTCAAAGCTGAGATAGAGTCTGCACTCTGCTGCATGTCTTCCCCCTTCCCACACTTCACCACCAGACTGAGCCCTAAATTTTGAGTCTAACTATAGCTGATGGCACCCTCTTAGCACTGGCAGTTTTAGGCAACAAGCAGATGTCACTGTGCCTTTTAACACATCAGTGGACATAGCTCTAAAGCATCATGACTTTGTGGAAAACTTCTCCAATTTGTATTAGTATTACAAAACCAAGCATGTAGAATAGAGACTAAGTTCAAAGTGTTTAACAGATAACAAATGCTGCTTCACAACACCTAGGAAATAAGTATTACAAACAAAAGGTTCAGAAAATCAAAACCTGGCCTCAGCTGGGGAACCATCCATACAATTTCTTTTCCTGGCCACTTTCTATCAATTCTGTAAATATTTGGCAATCAAAATGCCTCCTGCACTCTGTCATCTATAGGAAATGGTCTCAGAATCAACACAAAAATAATTGTCAGAAGGAAAAAAAAAAGAAAAACAAAAAACCAAAAAAGAATTCAATTAAAGTGTCCAATTTTTACAGGAGTTTTCATACTGAGATAAATTGCCATACTTAAACAGTCCTCCACAGGACAATTACAGCATATCTCTTAACTTTTTAGATCTTCTCTCCCTATCTAGAATGATCCTTTTTTAAGATTAAAACTACATTTAATTCCAGCTATTGTGTCTAGGTCACTAAAGATGTTTGGGTATGCTCCAGAGCTCCAGCAGTCACTGTCCTCTTCACAGAATACTCCAAGGCAAGAGCATTCAAAAGTTCCCACTGATGTAATGACAGTGAGGAGGAAGACTGAAGGCATATGTGAAGCCCTTCATTCTAACTGGAAAACTAAGCACTGTCAAAAAAGCAATCTTCCTTCACACATAAGAATCAGTAAAAAAATCCTAGCAAAATACATACTTTAGGATTTGATCTAAAATTTATAAGCAATAGCAGTGAATTTCACCTTTTTTTTCAGGTTTTGTTTTGGGTGTGGCGGTATTTTTTTACTACCGATCTAGGCTGCGGAATAAGCTTTAGTCTCTCAAACACCTTTTGCCTGGGAGCCTTAAGAAGATTCAACTTTGTAACAGATTCTGAGGCAAGGAAAACACTGCTTTTGCTGCCTGACTGGAGAGTAAAGAGAGTGAATAATCAGCCTAGCCTTTAAACTAGATGCCTACAGTAGAATGAAAAGCAATTCTTGTTTTCCCAGCAATACAGGATGTTCATTGCAAGAATAAATGTTCAAAGGAGTCATATACGCTTGCAGAGCAGCTACAGATAGTGCACTGAATTACCAGTGCAGTAAATAACTTACTTTGACTTGTGTAACACAACAGGAATAAGAGGTCCCTACTTTTAGTTCATGTGATGGGCTGCTTCCAGGCAAAAAGAAAGATATGGTGGTAAAGCATCAAGCTGCTACTATCATAATAGAAAAGTTTGTTTATCCAGTTTGACTTAAAATCTTAAACAGCTAAATTCTCAAATGGAGCTGAACGCCCTCAACCTCTCCATTGCTCGGTGGCTACACAGAGTGCTCATTACTGACCTTAAGCAGCTTCTCAGCCTCTGAAAACCCCCCAGGCATCCCTCTCTCACACACACATGGAGGCAGGCTCAGAAACTGCACTGGGGCAAGGCTCAAGCAGACCCGCAGCTCCAAGAAACCTCAAGCTCTGGTTGCCTCTGCCAACCCTCCTGTCTGCCTGATGTTTCTTATGAAAGCCCTGCCCTCTAGCCCAGGGCTTCTGTGTTGATGAGCAGTGCTGAGTTCACCAGGTGCTATTTTTCACCTGTCTATCAGCCAGCAGCATCCAAACCCTGCATAGCCAACAGAGCCATCTCCTCACGGACTTTGGGGGTTGCAGTAGCTTTATCCTTTCCAAAGATTTATGAGTTCCCCTTTGCAATGCCCTGTGACATTTTACTACCCATTTACCCACAGAAGAAGGATTGCATGTCTGCTCCTAGTATGTACTCATGCTTTATAATTAAGCCAGATTGTTTCTGTAATATCAATACATGCAGTTCAGTTCATCCTTTAACTTAAATCAATACAGATCAAAACAGGTTATGACTTCAATGCAAAAAAAAAAGAAAAATGGTTTGAGACAGTCTGTGAACAGCTGTATGGATTTTGTTGAGCCTGAAGGATGGCTTTGTTAAAAGCATGGAAAGTTGCACATTTTCAAGTAGTCAGAGAAGAATGGAAATGTCATCAGCTAGTGTCAGTGCAAGTGCACCTCTCAGGAATGCCAGAAACTAAGTAGAATTGGGGAAATTATTAAAGCATACTGCAATGCAACCCTCAGACAGACACCCCAACCCATACTCCATTATATATATATATATATATATATATATATATGTAAGAATTTAGGGAGAAACCATCAAACTATGCAGTGATCTTCCTGTAAGATAGGTGTTTGTCTTTTTTCTAGGCAGCTCTTTAGGAAGAGCCAGATACGAGGAACAAACAGCAGTTGGAAGCAAGGGATTTCCTAAGAATAAGAATTCTATTTTCAAGGAAACTTAAAAACATCCAAAAGAAATAAAACTCTAAGTGCATTGACTTTTTTTTTTGTAATGAGAACCAGCCCTTGAAAATAAAATAATTTAAAAAACATTCTCCAAAAGCCTTTGCATGCTAGGCCAGTAGAAATTTTCCTTAAGTCTAAGGAAAACTGAGACAGAGCACAGCTATTACTCAAGAAAATGTGGCTTCCGTAATGTCTGCTTTACCAGTTTGATACATTTACATTGAAGAATGTTAAAAGCCCTGTGCAACGGAACAGAAGCATAAGAGGCATGAGTCAGCAGTAGGACAGGATCATCTTTCTTTTGATTTAAAAGAGCTTGAAGAAACTCTGAAACATAGAAGCATTCAGATGTAAGCAATTTGAGGAAGATTATAATTTTTTCAATCTATACAGCGGGAACTGACCAGACAGAATTAATGGGTATTTTGCAAAAGCCCTGCAGTCATAGTAAGATGATTCATGCTACATTGTTCTTATACAGCATATGTGTATGGAAATTTGTATATCATCTTTAAATGCTCCACTATATTCACATTATATGCAAGATTTCATGGGACCAGAGCAAGCTAAGAAAGCTTTCCCACACTGAAAAAACATCATTTGTGTTTTATTTTAATACAACTGATACGAAGCAAAGAACAGTCTGACATGCCCATACTGTGTAACGCCACCCTCCTCCTGGAAAGAAGGAATTGTCAGTTTTCCAACAGGTACCTGCTATAACTCTGCACTATGGAGATGAGACACCTAAGGGGGATTTCATTCAATGAGATGGCTAATGGGGATTTCATTCAAAACAGGCAATGAGACACCACTGAGGTCCAGTAAGGAACTACTTCTACTGCTGATGACAGGATAATGGAAGAATATCCTGGACAGAAATTTTTTTGAGAAGAAATTTTCAGTTAATCACATCATGTGGAAAAACTGAACTCAGCTCATTTCAGATGGTACAAAAAGGCCAGATTTCTGAGACTGGCCACACAGAACCACAGGTTTCCTCAGTTTCCAGATTAATTCCACCACCAGTGGCATTCATAAAATCATACAATCATAGAATAGTTTGGGTTGGAAGTGGCTTTTAAAGGTCATCTAGTCTGAGCCTCCTTCAGTGAGCAGGGAAATCTTCAGCTAGATCAGGGTGCTTAGAGACCTATCCAATATGACTTTGAATTTTCCCAGGGATGGGGTATCTGCCATCTCTCTGGGAAACTTGTGCTAATGCCTCACCACCCTCATTGTCAAAAAATTTCTTCCTTATATCTAGTCTGAATCTACCTTCTTTTAGTTTAAAACTATTAACACATGTCCTGTTGCTACAGGCTCTACTAAAAAATCTCTCCCCATTTTATAAACCACTATTTATATTCTCCTGTTCTTAGTTTTAGAAAAAACATAGTGGGAACACCTCTGTGAAGCATCACAACATGATTGTGATGCTCCAAAAAGAAAATTGCAAGGTAGACATGGATCAGAAACCAAGCTTCTTAACCCAGAGAGAAAATAAATGTCTGACAAAATGGCTGAAGTGAGGTACCTAGTCCTCAACATATCAAGATGGCAACTTGATTGTTTAGTGCATTAGAATTACATTTTCAGAAGTCAATTTAATCCTTTACACATGTCATTGCTTTGTTTTGGTTTTCCTGCTAGACTGAAATCAGTTATCTCATAAATTTTTAATTCTTTTGTCCAAAACAGAACTTATTCTCAATTGGTTCAATCACCCTTCGCAATTAAAATTTTAGAGGAGACCATTTTGCCCTGGCTTCACTTCTTTTATTCTGTGAGAGGGATGAGGATGCTGAAAAGGGGCTTGTAAACCTGCTGCCAGCAGAGCAGGGTCTCCTCCGGTGACAGTGCTGTGACAGAAGCTACAGGCTCCCCTCCTGCATGGCCACTTGCATTAAGAAAGCCACTCTGGGCACAGCACTGTGAAGGACACAGTGCTGCTACAGGTGGTACAGGCCATGGCAGAGATAGGACAATAGGTTTGCTAAATTTCACTATGGGCCTTTCCTGCCCTTGAAACGGCCAATTGAGGAGGGAGCAAGCCCCCATAGCTTCACTGGAGCTACTGGAATTGTCTAAAGAGGAAAGCAGATACCCAATAACTGAAAACACTGCTTTCAGTAGTAAGAATGAAACTATTAAAAAAATCTGTCAATGAAAAAAAAAAAAAAAAAAAAAGTAATTTTGGAAGACATTCAACCCTTATCTCACTTCACGGCTTGGCACCATCATACTTCTCTTACCAATTTCTTGAAAAGGAGTTTCACAATATTTTTGTGGTCACAAATATAAATTTGTGAAAAAATAAAGAATTGCTTTTCATTCTACTGCAGGCATCTAGTTACAAAATATCTTTAAAGCTTTAGTTGAAGTCACTTCCACAGCAAGCTGGAATCAGGAGGCCAAGCGCTGCAAGCAGCTGTAGTTAGAACCATGCTGGAGTTCTTAGGACACCTGAGACACACCACTCACAGGATTAAGTTCCCTACAAGTCACCAGCATGTCTGTTGAAGTGCTACATACCTTCATAGCTTCTAAAGGAAAAAAAAAAGGGTTTTGTGACAAATTAAAAGATTAAAAAATTCAAGTATCTGACCGCATCTTACAGTGATGTTCAAAAGTTGCCTCCATGCAGTTATTATTCTGTCTTTATTCACCGACCTACATCACTTCCTTACTGTGCTGGATTTTAAAGCCAATGAGAGCACAGCCTTTTCACATTCACATTTTGCTCAGTCTGAATCTTTAAATGTCCCTATTTTACCATTCAAGATAGGTAAAAGAGTCCAACTGAATAGCAGTGCACAAATGAGTAATTCTGCTACCTATTAGATTAATCTTTAATTTATCTTCCCTATCTGAGGGATGCTTTAAAGCATCAGTCTAGGCTCAGACCTGCAGTGCCAACTTGCTACAAATTCAATACACTATGGTTCAGTGCAAGTATGCAGCCCAAGCCTGCATTTTTGAGAGATGTAGCTCTAGGGAGTGAGAAGTAGTCAGGAACTCACCTAACCCATTACCATTCTGCCCTTTCTTTAAAATTCTATCAAAGCTGATGAAGAAGGCAAGTGTGTGCATGAGTGCTGTTCTGGGTCTCTCTTCCCATTCTAGAAAGAAGCTCTTTTGAGGTTTGCTGGTCCAAAGAGTAGATGCAGATGTTCAAAATTGGATGGGTTTCCTTGGAGTTTTTAAAAATGCAAACATGGAGGGGTTTTGTTTGGTTTAGGTGGTTTTTTTTTTTTTTGTTTTTTGTTTTTTTGTTTGTTTTTTTGTTGTTTTGTTTGTAATGGGGGGGGGTTGGGGGGGGGGCTGGGGGGGAGAGGGGTTTAGTGTCTCTGGAAATCAGGTCCAAAACCAAAATGCAGCACTACAGAGGCATATGGATTCATTATGGGCTTGTGGGTGCAGAATCCAGAAGACCACATTAAAACACTTCTCATAGATACACATTGGGTTTGCTATGAGGTACATAAAACCTTATTCCACTACTGTTCTGGTGACTCACGAGAATACAATGCCAATTTTCTTTATTTCAATGCTTTGGCATTTAAGCAGGTAAAAGGTACTGCTCAGGCTCAATACACTGGAAAATACAGGCCTTATTGCTCATCCTTATGAGACAAGCAGAAAGGGTACAGCTTTTAAACTTTTTTATAATTGCATTTGTTCAATTGCTGCTGAAAAAATCCCTCCTGTGCTTAAACTAGCAGATGGTTTTTGCATTATTTGTCCTCAATTCACACATAAGATACAAGAAACACCATTGCCAAAAAAAAAACAACCAAAAAAAAAAAACAAAAACAAAAACAGCTAGGACAGAACAAAATGAGGGGACATCAGAATTGAAACAACAAGATTATGCTTTGTGTGCATGACCCTTGTGTAAAAATACTTCATTTGTTTCTGCATGATGCTACCCCATAAAAAGGTCAGATCTACTGTATTACCAACCTATAAATAATTCAGGGTTATAAAGCTTCTTATCTGATGTTGAAAATGCAGAGAGCACACAAGAGTGCTTTTTGAACAAAGTCTTCATAAACCTTGCAGATCAGAGAATATGAAACTGCCCAGCCCCGAAGAACGATGCACTGTTCCCTCAGCCTACAGGAGGGCAGGTCCCTGGCATGGCTTGCACAAGGTACCAGTGAAGATCCACTGCAAAGCAGCTCAGCCAGCCCAGCTCCTGCTCACAGGCTGAGTGCACAGCCTAGGCTGGCCTCGAGAGACAGAGAGAAACCTGGGATTTGCACAGGGGCTCTTTCACACCAGACTTTGTGCCAACACGAGAGAAGAGCCCATGTTTTCCACAACTAGTTTTTGTCTAAATTCTTGGGAGAGGAAGATTCACTTTCTACCATCACAGTCCAGACACAGGTATTTATCAGAAATCAGGCTAATATTAACTCCATATGCCCATACTCCAAACCCATACACTGCTGCACCTGAAACATGAATACATTCTGCTGACAGTTCTGATGCCACTATCCATACATTGTAATTATCATGTAATGTTGCCACTTGCTTTCACTAGTTCCCTTTGTAGAGAAATTTTAAAGAGTAGCATAAGAATTTTCGTTTTCACAGCTATTCCAAATATTTTAGCAGATGTTTTTTCATTTTGTTGAAATAGTCCTGATGTTGACCTTGCACTTCAAAAGGCAAGCCATTTTAGAGTATTTATCATCATCTGAAAATTGCTAACAAGAATTAAATCCCTTTTCTTTTTTTCCTTACTTGTGACTTAGAAAATTCTTTCTGATTCTGTATAAAACAAGGAATGAAGGAGATGGCTTTGAAAATGACTGGACTTTATTGGCTAAAACAAAACTAACTGCTTTTCTTTCTTTATGATGTTTTAAAATATTTGCAATAAAGCAAAAATACACCCTTAATCTGTTTGAACCTGTATATATTTTCCCACTGTTTTTATGGATTAAAAAAATGCATAGAGATGAAACATCTGTTTGACCTTAAAGCATACAATCTGTCCATTTTCTCCTATGGAAAATAGAAATTATATTGATTTTCCAAGTTTTTTCCTTCTCTGCAATGAAAAATGGAAAATTACTTCAGCATGCTTAGACCTCAGCCTAGATATGGAGGGCCCAGCTGGCAATTCTGCAGACCACATTGATTCTTCAGGATTTTTTCTACCGGTGCAACTATCTTTTCCCCAGAAGAGATTGGAAACAGCTGCAGGGGATCACTGCTCAGCACTGACAGGTGACTGTGTCTGTTCCTATACCGCAGACTACAGCCACACATCCACTTTGGTGGCAGGAGTGGGGTTGTGATGCACCTGAGATGCAGTGCAGCACCAAAGAACATATCAGTGGGAATATGGGGGAGATGGAGGGGCAGCACGATCCGTCTCTACCAGCTCATGGGCATGGATCTGCAATACTTTTATCTCAATATGCCACTATCATGACTGACTGGTTAAATAGCTGCTGTGTGCTCTACATGTAAAAAGAAAAATCCTTGGTTTAAAAGAAGGTGTGCTGTCCTGTGCTATACAGATACCACACAGAGACAGCCTGAATTGAATTGCCTCCTCACATCCTTGAGCACATGTGTAGAGAAATGAATACCTGCCCCCTGTCCAGGGGCAAAACTTGAGGGAGCCAGTCCCTGCCTCCTACTCTGATGAACCAACCACCCAACACAATAGGGAAAAACTCCACTGGTCAAGTCAAGTAACAAACACAATGCTTCTCCTGGAGGCTGAAAATTACAATTTTCTCAGAACAAAGTGGAGAGGCGATAATTTTTTTTGGATGGCAAATCCTTTCTAAGGTACTGTGTGGAGCAGCACAGCTACAAACTGCAATTTATAGAAAGATGATGAACTGTGACCAAAGCCCATACTCTCCAGGTTAAATCACTGCTTCTACAGGACCGAATTCTACCAGAGACCTACCGCAATCAATCACATTCTCATAGAGTTACAACCCCAGAACATACAGCAGCACAGCAGCATCTCAAATGGGAAGAGGAAAAGGAAGAAAAGTCTACAAGCAGCAATTGTCATGACTTTCATTTTCTCACTATTATGCTTCCCCTTCACTTGTTTATCTCGTTCCAAAATCCTTATTTCTCATATAAAACAGGAAAGTGGGTCCCAAATGCATTATATAAGTGCCTCAATAATACAGTCTTAAAAATTTAAAATGAGTGCTTACAATGTCGTTTTCATTTTCTTTTGGTGAGAGAAATAATTAATATTAATGCAGGGAACACAGTATCATTTTACATTCATTTTGTTAGCTGTTAAATTGCTGCACATTCCCCACTCACTCTTATTACTCGTCGCTGTTTTCCTGCTCCCGTGGTAGCTGTAGGAGTGAACTCTTGGCTGCTGCCTGTCCACAGCACGTAGCTGTCTCTCAGTCAGCTACAGAGCGTTTGCAGTCATGCTCTGATAAATCTGCCATGGTAGGAACAGGATTTGGACTTATGTTACTTTAGCAGGATCAGAACTAAGCCTTGAATCCTCGCATATGTTACACACACAACACACACACACAAGTGCCAGAAAGCAAAATACTTTCAGGGCTTCCAGAGCCCTGTAGCACCTCAGCCTTGCACCATTTGTTATCAGGCAATTCCATGGACAGGAGTCCTGTGTTGTGTGGGTCACGGAGCAGGGATGGACATGGAGTTCAAATGAGTGGGACAAAGGAGTGCCACCATGGTGCCACAGCAGAGCCAGGAACAGCGTGTCTGCCCAGGGAAAGCACGGCAAGGGATGCTGAGCAGGAGGCACCCTGCCAACAGCCTGACCTGTCTGCCATGCCCCAGAGACTGGCTAAAGCAAAGGTGATTGCAATGCCCAGCAAGCAGCTAAAAAGAACTGACCCCTATGAAGTGTTCTGCGGATGGCAGCTGTGGCAACAGCACAGACTGGGTCCTGGGCTGCACAAAGGCCTGAGGCTTTGCAGGAGGCTTTCTCCTCACAGTCCCTGTGCTGAACACCTCGTCTGGCAGCCCTGGCCAAGCCTCCTTCCAGGTACATGGGAGAGGAGCACAAAGGGACACATCCTGCATCAAACCCTTTGTGTGCATATACCCATAACCCATGATTTGGGGAACAGAAAAGCTTCCTATGCTCACCATAGCCCACAAGTTAATCAGTTTTGCCTTAGAGAACCAATAATCTCACTTATCCAGCTGCAAAGACACAGCCCCTTCCACACCTATAGAAATGGTGTGAAAGCAAACAGTATGTTCTTGAGATCCTACAGCACAGGACAAAATTTGTCTTGAGGACTTCTATTCAAGTTTCCTGTCATCGGTTTCCAAAGACAACTGTGGTTTCATGTCAGCAGACAACTGTGACCCCCCAGGTGGGGCAGAACTGCAATTACAATATCACAAGTAACTGGCTGTACCTACATGTATCTCTTATGCCAGAAAAGCAGAGTTATACAGAGATAAATTATGACAGCAATATATAAAATGGAAAAGCCTATTTTGTGCAAAACACACAACACAACAGAAAGATGTAATGGGCACATCTACTGCTGTGTTTTCAAAGGAAATCTAATTTTTTGACATAGTAAAGTACTTCAAAAGACAAAGGCAAATCCTCTGGCTCCTCTAATCAAATGCAGATACTATTACAGACTGAGCAATGACACCAAAGAATATAAAATCTAGAGCAGTTAACAGTGGACAGTCCACTTGAATACTTCGGAATCACACTCTTTTTTCAAACCTAGCTAGTAACAGGTACATTGGCAGACAGCAAGATACTGGAGAGAGATTTCTCTTGGCCTTAAATGTCTGGCTAAGCTACTCAGTTAATAATAATTATGTTATGACTTGTGAAACTTAAGATATCTGAACAGTTACACTTTGCTGCAACATTACGGTACTGGGAATTCACTGTTTCCTTACTATAAAGAAAAGTATGATTAATGTCTTTTCAAAATAAAAATGGAATAAACAGATGGAAGTAGTCATTGCAACCACTACTTAACATTTTGCCTTAATTTCTCTTGGTCTTAAACCCCTCATTTATAAGAAAAGAGGGAATGCTCTTAAATGGCACATCCCAGGCATACAGCTGGCTTGGGGGCACATGCTCTCTCACAGGAAGTACCTGACCTCTGTTTTCTCTATTAAACCCTAAAACTGCCATACAGCTAAACCAGATATAAGCAGCAAATGCCTGATGATCCACTTGCAGTTACACTTTGCATATTAGAGGAATTATTAAAGAAAAATAAACAGTCAGAAAGGGGCAGTTTTAGAGTAGGGCAAATGAAGTTTTTAAGGTTTCCCTTCCCCCCAAAAAAGCTATTTCTGGCTTTGCTTTAAAACTGGCTGAAAGATGTCAGACATGCAAATTCCCTCCCCCAGCATCATCTCCAAGAGGAGCAGAGCTGCAGCAAAAAGAGGAGCAGAGACCAAAGCTGAGCATCTGCTGCGTTAAGTGGGAGTTCTACAGCCTCCACAGCTCTCTTCACTCCTTCCAAGCCCCTCTGCCCTGCACCACCCACCTCTCTTGTGAGCCACTGCTGTAAAACATGGGCCCTCATCATTTATTTCTCCTTCCAGTCCTGCAGCAGCTTTCTTGGAGCAGAGTCGACTCCTCTGCTGGAAGGTGCACTGCTTTCCTGAATTAGGAGCACCCATCTCCCACATGGTTGTCAGACAAAGCCTGAAATATTCCAGGTACTCTTCTCAGTGAGAAAACACTGAGCAGTTGGCTATCACTGCGGCAACAGAAACTGCTACTGGATTAGGGAACCATTTTGGGAAACCTCAAAGGGTCAGCAGAAAAAGGGCAAGCAGAAAAGAGAAGCTGAGCTCAATCTCATTTGTAAAGCCCTGCACTGAGTATTGCTGTATTCACTGTGTTCTTTTGGGATCTGTGTGAGTGAAAGGATAAGTCTGTGACATATATGTACTTTTTTTTCCCAGAAAGCACCTTTCCAGGGAAGATGCCCACGGAGCTCCAAGTAAAGAAACTGTGACTTCCATCACTGTCCCAAGCAACATTGATAACAATGTTTGTGAGGTTTGTCACATCAGCCACCGGCCGAACATCCCCTCCCACCTCTTCTGAGAGCAGGAAAGACTCATTCTGTTTCTGAGGAAAGCAGCATCAATGTTTGAATTCAACAACAGCACACAATAATCATCTTTTCCTGTAGAAAAGCAGAGGCAAATCTCACATGCCACCCGTGTAAGTATGCAACATCCGACTAACCATGAGCAACACACTTCCTTCAGTGCATCCCCTTAAAAAACCTGAAACATGTCCCTGCTTTCTAGCAAACCATTCTGCAGGCTCTGGCAAGATGCTTCCCAGCTTTCCCAGAGAACATGCAAGCTTTTTTTTCAGCTCAGTGGCAGGATTTTAGAACATGAAAGGGCTTTAGACACAGCTTTTGTACAACAGAAAGGACCATCAGTGTCCTTCTCCACACGCTGGCTTCTCAATTATATGCTACAGAGATGTTCTCAACAGCTAAGAACTGATGGATTTTGCTTCAAAGAAGGAATCAAAAATTCTGATGAAAATTTGTTTCTGCTTCTCACAGGAGGTATTTTCAGAACTATTGCACTAGCATGGCACAGCTTCCCACAGTCACAAAACAACAGGAAAGAGGATGTTAGTGGAAAAAACCCACAGTAGATAACCTTCCACAATAGGCAATATCCATTTGTATGAGAAATTGTAGCTATCCCTTTAGTGCAGACCTCAAGGAAGACAATAACTAGCCTGGCTTGAGAAAATTTAGTACCTCTATCTGCAAGGTCTAGAGGAAACATCCTCAGCACAGTCAGTACCTGCCACTGAGATTTCATTCAAATAATTTGATAAATAACTGTATATACGTCACTTCTGTTGCATTAGTCAAGCTGACAGCCCTTGCTTATAAAATATAAATAGGATAGATAACAACAGGATTAGTTCAGTTTCATCTAACTCAGCACTGTTAATATCTTTTCATAAAAATGCACTCAGGAGTCTGCCTTGCAATCATCCAGGCATAACTTTGTTATCATGAACTAATTATTATAGACAGTTTGCAATGGCTACACATTTCTGTCTCTAGTAAACAGATTAAATAAATTGAAAAGATGTCTACAGCAATAATCATGCAAGACTGTTATGGTGAAAACTCCATTTGCTAATCTTTTTCCTTAATGTTTTAATATCACAAGCAACTGATTCACTGGTGAGGCTGCCTGTAGGACTACCAGTGAACACTCTAGGAATAGGGGGAAATGCTGACATCTTTCATGGAAGAATGGGAAAAATATAGCCTCATTTTTTGCAATTTTACCTCACCATGATAAAACAGTATCTCAGTGCTACAAGGCACACCAAGTTAAAGAAAGTTCATTGTCTACCACTACACACATGATCAAAAACCACAAATATGACTGACATACAGGACAAAAGAGAGTGGACAGCCCACAGTAATGCAGCAACAGCATTGCCAGTGACCTACCTACCAATGTGCTGTGATGTAAAAGAAAAATCTCATCTCACTGATGGCTAATTTTCTACCTGGGCCTCACCACTCTCCTATAAAATCTTTCCTGGAATTTACTGGAGTTGATAACCACCCAAGAGGCAGAAAGCAGGCACACCACCCATACAAACCTTTTCCAAAGCAATTCTTCGCTTCTGGTGTTTTGGCAGCTCCAACTGAGTGACAATAAATCACAGCTGTTGGCTGAGTCAATTGTTGCTTTAAATGCCATTGTCTGTAAAAACTCATACCAATTTACTGGTGCTATGCTCTGATGAATGGAAGACAGCAGTGTTGAAATCCATTTTAGAGTGACACCTCTACTGTCAGTATTTTGTAAACAATGTAGAGGCTGATCTGGGTATCAAAGAGAAGCATGCAAATATTTTGTTACAGCAATTGTTGATGGCATTTTATAGATAAATAACTAAATTATATGGATGTATATACATATAAATTGCATTTAAAGGTCTTGGTTGATTTTGTTCAATCCCTTTGTTCTTTAAAGTGAAATTCAGTCTTGTAGAAACCTCACAGTATTGTGAGCATATAACTGGAAATAGTTGTTTTCCACCACTTTCTTTGATTATCTCCCACAGAAGTTTTGTTTTTCTCCTGGTGACAAAATAAACGTATTGCAAAGTTCCAGACATTAGTAACATATATCTGCAGAGCCTGAATTATATATTTTTCCAATATTCAAAAAGAAAAAAGCAGAAGTGGGTCATGTACACAATGAACAGCTTTTTACCTTGGTATTAACCTGAGACTTGAAACCAGATTGGCTCAATAATCCAAGAGTTTCCTAGAGCCACTTTTATGATGAGAACAAAAAAATGAATGCAACCGAGTATAATGCAACTTGGTTTTATCACTCAATTGTCTAAAAATTACCAGGTACATTCACACTACTGTTGGAAAACCATTATCATTAACAACCATATCGATTCCCACTTACAAAGAAGTCTTTGAAAAAGATAATTGCCTTTTAACCACACACAGAAGTATGTGGCATTGCAAACCCCCTACACAACAGCATGTTCTCTACCTTAACTGTGAGTGAAGATGCAGTGAAGAAGGACTCTGTCCTTTTGTGATCTATGGTATTATTCATGTGATGGCACTGCTTTCTCCTTCACTGCCCTCCCAGTGGCACTTAACAGAGACTTAGAAGAATGGTATGTGGTATTTATGTCTGCTCAAGCTTTGTGCCAACAAACTCCATCAAGTGTCTCTATCTAAAACTGACAACCAACCAATGTATAACTTTGGGATGTACACTTCCCCTCAAAAAGGGGTTGGTGGTATTGTTTTGCAGGTTCTTTCAAAGAGGAGACTGTGATGACTGAGGTGCTTTGCTGAAGGGAAAGCACTTTGTGTCACTTAGGGGTCCTGCTCAGATTTCATCAAAAGCTTGGAGCAAATGGCATGGTTCTGCCAAAAGTCTGGCTGCATGGTGAAGCAGACATCCAGGGAGGAGTAGCTGGCCAGGGGTGCTGAGCACCCACACAAAAAGGCAGAATCTGTTGCTAATTTTGATCTTATTGCTGGTCTTGTGCCTACTGTCTTTTCCTCAGATCAGTCTGTTCTGAACCACTCGAGGGAGGAAGAACAGCCATCAGGCCAACACTTGACCCCACCTACACAAAATCAGCAGACAGTATATGTTCTTCCCAAAGCAAGTTTTAAAGAAATTACAGATCTTCCTGTGACTATCTCTTTCCTGGAAATAAAACTACTGACCTACAAATGTAAAAACATAGACCAGTAACAATATCACCATCTTCAACAAGGATAATTTGCCAGCAAATCCTAGACCCTAATTTGAGAAGCAAATAACATATTTAAATTACACTGCAGGTTCAGCAGTTCATAACAGATTTCTCTCAATTTCTATGAGAAAAAGCTTTTCTCTTAGTTCTTTTATAATGCTTATTTGCCTTTTAACTAGTTTTCCTGCAGGCATATACTATAAAGCCATAAAAGTGGATTTTTATACTGCCATATCTTAAAAGTTGTGTGCCTGCAGCTACCTTAATGTTATTCTTTATTGAAGTCAGCACCACCAAATTTATCCTTTCATCATTCGTAACCCTCATATAGCTGATACAACTGCATGAAGATCCAAACACATTTATTTCCAATGCATCTACATTTAAACCATTTATTTTTCTTGACTGCTGACAGTCCTACACAGTAATAGAAAACATTTTTGATTAGCTGAAATAAAGCACCCTTCTAGAAAATGAAGTCTTGATGAGGGTGTCATTTTCTATCATTGACCAAATTTGTTGACATTCTCAATATTTAAAGTTGTTTAGACTGGTGGTTCATTTGGGCTGAAATTTTATTCTTTTTACCTATTTGTACTACAGTTTATAAATTACTTTCATCCTGAATGGAACATCTAGAATGAGGTAACAGAAATATTTCAGTTGTTGTAGATTCAAAGATTTACAGTGTGTGCTTCTGTGTGCAGTATGGAGTCAGAAAGATCTAACCCATTAGAGTTTCTGGGATTACATTTTTTACTATTTTAAACCAAGATCTTGGCTTCTGCTTTTTCTCTATAACATTTCCTACTCATCCTCTTATCCATTAGAGCCCCCCAAAACTTATAGTTACTGCCCACTCCATCACCAGTGTTGATCCTCTCTGGTGGTGTGACACAAACCAAACATTCTTCCCTTCTTCTTTTTCTCCAGGCTAAACATCCCCAGCTCCCTCAGGTGCTCCTCATAGAACTTACTCTCCAGACCCTTCACCAGCTTTCCTAAAGACTACACAGAGAATCAACAAAAATCTAAAAAATGGCTTGTCTAAATAATTCTATAAAGGTTCCTTTTCTGTTAAGAAATGCAATTTCAGCTAAATACAGCCTACATATGTTGGGCCTTACCTTCTTATAACAACTCAGCACTGAGATGTGCATTGTCATCAGCCTCTGCTGCATCCTTTACACTTCCTTACTGTGCACTGGAACAGAATGTCCAGAGAGGTTGTGGAGTCTCCCTCACCGGGGATATTCAGGAATCTTCTGGATGTATTTGCATGTAATGTGCTCTAGGATGACCCTGCTTGTGACTCTGCAGGTCAATTAAAACAGGAATGCACTTCTGCCCTTCCCTCAGAGGAAAAGGAATATTTCAAACACAAAGCAGCAGAGAACCTCCAAAATCCCCTGAAAAACTCCCTAGCTTTCTCCTAGGCCTCTCCCTAGTTCTGTTCATCTTTCATACTCTCCCTGGCAAATACCACCAGTGAGTCCAAAGAAGAGGGATCACATGAGTGGCGGGCTGCTGGTGCATGGTCCTCAGCTGAGGTTCCTTGATAGTGGCCCACCTGAGGGAACAACGGAAGGAGAGATGACATTTATGATTATGGCATATTTCAGTTTTCCTTGGCATTTAATTACCCACAGTCATCTTTGCTCCATCCTGAAGGCTATTCTAAACATCAGCTCCTTGTTGCATTAAATGCCTCTGCATTCCCAGCACCAGCAAGCTCCTGCACTGAAACTACAGGTTCTGTAAACTAAAAGGAGACAAAGAGCAGATTTGGTGTGCAGGGATGGAGGCGGGGATAGGGAGAGGTGTTCCCTAGCAAACAGTTCTGTGCTTTTCTATCTATAACATGACAGCCATACTTTCGGGAGCACTAACAAGATCACGGCTAAAAATGGATTAGGAACAACAAGACTCTTCTCTGCTGGATCGTGCCTTAAATATGCTAGATAGAAGTCAATTCATTTTGTAATTAATGGAGAGTTAAATTACAAAACATCTTTTTATCATCTCTTCATCAGGAATAGTTTGCATTGACAAAACATTAAAGCATACACTCAAAGATAGCAAACAAAACCTGCCACTTCTAATGAAAGTTGTGCTAAGATTGATTTTTAGCAGGGCATAATCACCAAGATAAAGACACTGTTACTGGAAACCACAGTATAAAGCTGAAATTCCTTTAACATTGGCTTTTCCAGTCATGGATAAATGAGAAAGAATCATTTAGACTTTTAAATGTCGGCTTTCTTAAAATCTGAACTGCAGTAATTTTGTTGTCTGGAACATATTTGAATCCCAGTGCAGTAAAGCCATGGTTAAAATTTACTAGCAACACAACTTTCCCATAGAATCATAAAATCATGGAATGGTTTGAGTTGGAAGGGACCTTTAAGATCATCCTGTTCCAACCTCCCTGCCATTGACTGGGCCACGTTCCACTAGACCAGGTTGCTCCAAGCCCCATCCAACCTGGCCTTGAACACTTCCAGGGATGGGGCATCCACAACTTCTCTGGGCAGCCTGTTCCAGTGCCTCACCACCCTCATAGCAAAGATTTTTTTCTTAATATCTAATCCAAACCTATTAACTTTTCTTTCTCAAGAGGAGATACAACAAATTCCCACTGTGCAATAGTACAGCCTTAGAAATAAAGGTTATTTTTACTAAGCTGTTATTTTTGCTGTTTGAAATTCATTAATACCACCATTTTAAACCAAGATACCCTATTTTTGCATTTTAATATGCCACTTTAAAAATGTATTAGGTTATTACCAAATAAGAATCTAGCCGAGGCTACAGAATAGACTTGAAAAGCAAAATGGCACAGACTCAAAACATAGTAATTTAAGTTTCTATTCTGTAAGAGAAAGATTTCATTTATTTAATTGTCTTAAATGAAAACACACACAAAAAAAAATTCCTTAGCTTACTCTCCTGTGGTAAGGAATCACATTAGAGGTAGATACAGTGTTCCCCTCTCACTCTATTTTCAGTGTCCAGGCCAGACAGTCGATTGGCAAGAGGCAGATTTAGCACAGGGGGTGATTCCAGTGACTCACAAACACCTCACTATTGTATAATCATGCAGAAGAAGATGCAGAGGCTTCTGCATAAATTGCTTATTTGTGGAAGCAATTTCAACTAAGAGCAGAATAAGAAAGTTGGTAGATACATTTATGCAGTAATTCAGGGGTGATGGATGCAAAAACATAGGCAGGACATTTGCTGCATAAGTTACTTGGTGTCTCAAGACTGACAAAAACAAGGAATGAGATGTAAACAGAAGAAAGCAATTCTGGAATAAACACTAAAAATGGAGGGACTATAGACACCTCAAGCCAAAGACTGTTGCACAAGTGTGTGTGTAAATGTTTGTAGACTCAGACCTATCTGTGTAATAACAGCAAGATTTGAGAGGGCAAAGGAAAGGGGAGTGCAGAAGGGAAATGCCAGACATAGTTTTTGGTCCCTTCTGGCTCTGCCAGTGCCTCTGGCTGGGAAATACTGTGAAACAGAACTGACTCAGCAGGTTTCAGACTTTGCACCTCAAGCATAAATACCCTCATGTAGGCATGATCCTAAGTGCCCACGTGATTCTTCCATAACACAGAATAAACAGAGCTATAAAACAATTCTTGCCAGCAGGACAGGGACCATAGGCTTGGATGGCAATGATCCTCCTCCAAATCCAACTGTGTGCTGTCACAGACAACTGCAACCTCTTCATTGGCTTCACAAGTTCTGTCTTTGACCTAATTTGACTTTTACTCATATTTAAAAGCCAGTTTCAACATTTCATCCTTGCCATAATAAGAAACCTGATTTCGAATTCCATCTAAAATTATCCATGATCAATGTAGATCTATTTGGCGTAAGCCTCACTCTTTTTTTAGCAAGTAATGGTCATCAAGTCCCATTTTATTTCCTCTTAGAATTCACCACTATAGTATTTTATATCAAAAGTAAGATGATGCCATTCTCTGCTTTCAAATTAAAGAAAACATATTGTCAGAAAACTATCTGACCACCAACTCTAAAAGAGTTGGAAGAACAGTATGTCTTGGAAGTCCAGCACATGAAAAAAAATTATTAATGACAGATGCCATATTGACCTTGTTGCAGCCCATGGAGCATTTGTTGTGGCCAGGAAAATGTTTCAAAAAGCCAAATTTGGCAGCAAAGGCAGCCTTCCAGCTGGCTGGGAGATTGCTCTGTACCTGTTAAGAAACAGCACCCTGTTTCCTATTGTTTGGAAACTCTCCACAGTTTCTCCAAGTAGCTTTTGATGGGTTTTTTTTTGCTTTTGTACTATTCTTCATTATTAATTATAAAAGAAGGATCATATTCCTAAAACCAGCTTTTCACAATATGTTTGTTTTTATTCAAGTAAGTACAGTAGGTGGAATTAAAAAAAAAATCTTTAGGGCCTTTTACTGAATATTAATATATCAGAGAAGTGGAATTTCACTGATATATTGTGAAATTTATTTTATAATGACGTACCTATTTTATAAATATTATAGCAAACAAATATATTTTTTCACCATTCTTTTAGTGCTTTTAAATTAAAACCTAATTTAAATAAAAAATAAAATTGATGATTTAAAATATATTGTTTATATGCAAAACAGAGGATCAATATAAGACCTTGAAAAGTAATGCTAAGATGGGTATAAAATAATCTTGCTGCTTTTTTCTTCTTCAAAACAGGGAGAAGACTATGTTACCAACACTAGAATTGCTTATCATGCAAATGGGTTTGGAATTCACAAGATTAGGAACCAAAAATACCCTGCTTTTTAGGTTTTGTATTACACATTTCCAAGTATTTATAACTATGGGATTCCTAAATGTATGAGTTGTGTTCCTTGCATAGATGCTTGTATCCAGGAATTCTGCCATCAGGGGGAAAAAACACCAAATGCAGTATTTTCATGAAATTACAGGAGCTGGCACGCGCTGCGACTCTTGCTATTTTATTGTGAATCTTAAAATACAAAGTGGGGGGTTTGTAACAGCCTAGTTCTCAGAACCAAACGGTGTCTGCAAATGAAAATACCTCCAATAAGCAAAAAGAATGAACTTGCTGTTGGTCTGTAACAGGAGGCTGGCTGGCACTCCAAAGTGTTACTTTAAATATGTGGTATAAAAATTCTTCACCATTGTGTGAAATGAGATTTCTGGCACATCATGACCCCTTCATCTTATGGCCATCTGCTCTACCTCTCCTCTTTTCTGGAGGCGGCTCTATCCCCACCTTCAACCTCAGTGAGGCAGAAGAGGTTTTTGCTGCTGAACATTGGGCCAGCACACTTTTTTCTCCTCCAACTCTTCCATCATCAATATGACTTGTTTTCCTAACACTGTAGTAAAGGAAGCAAACCAGTCAAATGCAAGCCATTCATCATCTGGACAGAAAGAGTGCTGGAAAATTAAGAGAAAAAAAAATAATACATGGGTTTTTAACAGAGGTAAAAAATAGAAGTCCATCGGAAAACAGGAAAACCGTTGAGAATTTTCATAGCTTCAGAATCTGAAAAATTCAAAGCAACCAAAGGGCAAAAAGGAAATAGGTCAGAGAGTATGTAGATTCATTACACCTCATTTAAGCTATTAATGCAGCCTCAGGTGGGCTTAGGAAAAGGAAGTGTACCTCAGAGTTAAAGGCTGTTCAGAGCAAAATGTAGTTCTGCATTAGGATTAGATTCCATGCAGCATTCCCATTTCAGCAGAACCTGAAGGCAAAATAGTGGCAGGCAACAGAAACAAATGAAGAAGGAAGAGCAATAAATGAGGAAGAGCTTTATGCCATGTTGCCGGAGTGCTGCTGTCAGTCTCTGCCTCACCATTTATTTGGCAGATCTCAACTAAGAACAGACTTTTCTAGAAGTATGTTTTATCTTTCCTTCAAATTAAAATTTTAAAGCCCATGCCAAAAAGCAAACCATTTATATTGTAATATTTTCATTTTATTCTCTCCACTTTGGGAGGTTCTCAGTACTGAGGCTTTTAAAGCAATATCAGAGACATTACAACAATATAAGGAAAATCATGGGCTTTACTGTAGAAAAATGAAGTCAATTAAGCACCTGAAAAATGACCTGAATGCTGAGATACTGAACTGCAAAATGAATAGAACCGGAGTAAAAAGCAGGTTGCTTTTGAATACCATGAGGAGGTACATTTGGAAAATCAACAAATTAAAGCCATTTCTCTTAACATCAATGACTTACTTTCAGAGGAATTACTCAGACCAGTTGCTTATCCCCATTCCTCAAGACTAATCGGCAACTTATCTAGAGGGCACCATGGAGAATCTTATTTAAAAGACAGATGTGCAAGGAGGGAAGAGGGGCTGGGAATGGAGGAGCCAGTACTGGAATTGCTGTCATTGTGAGAGAAGGAGGCAGAGCAGGGTCAGGCCACAGTGAGCAATGAAGGGTCATCAGCCCTGGATCTGAAACCTGGAGCATCAACCTGAAAAGGGATCAATCTGAATAAAGAGTGCATTCCAATGAGGCTGGGGGGGAAACAGTAAAGCCCTTCTCAGCCAAAGTCTTACAAGCAGCTCCCCTGCCACTTCTGGTTGTACAGCAAAGTGTTAACAAGCCTGTGCTCCACACAGCTCTCTGTGGCCTGCGAGCTGACCATTTTCCATCAGAAAAACTAATTTACTCAGACTATTCTCCAAAAAGCTTGAAGCAGCTTGTTCCCTTCATCTCACCCCTTCCCTGTGTTCAGCAGCTCCCCAGAGCTCCTGGTTTAACAACAGCAAGAAACAGTCCAGGTCACTGCTCATTTTGTACCATTTCTCTCAGTATTGTTAGCAAAATAACTCAGATGATAATTATACTGATTGCACCAAATGCAATGAATTCATGACAAATTTCATTTCATAAATAACTATTTTGCTCTTGCATTCTTAGATGCTTTCAGAAGTAATAAATCAATTAATGAACACAGCAAGTGTCTTCTTTTTCGGTGCTGACAAGGCACAAATTTTGTTAATTGTAAATGTCAAAGTCTGTCATTAAACTAGAAGGCATACTCTGCATAATAAATACCAAACAATCACCCTTAATTCTAATTTAATTTCTGCACTACGACACTGCATTTACATTTGGGAAAAAAAAAAAGAAGTTGAAAATTATGCCTACTGTGACTAGTTATCCTGAAAGAAATGAAAGGGGGAAAAAAGTAACTTGTTATCGGATTGTTTAAATTTCATTATCTATGTTTTGCTAATTCTACTTTTTCTGAACAAAACTTTATTTCTCTCTGGAATGCTCTGATTGGAAATCACAGAACATATGAATAGAACATATATAGAAGATATAAACTGGTCACAAAATTGTAAGAAAATTAGAAAACATTGGGAAGAATAGCAACAAATAGGCAATTTAATTAGAATGCCTGCTAACGATGAACTATGAAACAACAGTCTGCTTTATTCTGTCTGGAAGTGTTGATTTGCAAACACTGGGGCAAGCAACATGGTTCTAGAAGGACATTTGTGTCTCATAGCAAAATGGATATTCACATTGTAGCAACATAAAATATTTTTTCTTTGGTATCAGAGGTAGAAAAACTGCAACCTAAGCACTAGAAACTGGAGGGAAAATAAGCAGACCTTGCCTTTTTAAATGTAAGCCCAGGAGATTTGAAAAAAGGCCACACTGGGAGGAAAGTGCAAAATGGCACCATCGTAGTATACTGAAATACTCACACTGGAGCCCCTTGTTCCGTGCATCTGATTCCAGATATGTTTCAGAAAGTATTTTCATATTCTCAAAGAGCTGAGGCTGAACTTGGCTTTTAAACTTATTCCTCTATACTGAAGAAAATGTTTTTTTATTAAAGACTTCTAAAAATCACCTCAAAAAAATTGATACTCATCTGCAGTATGTTTACCTTCCCAGCACAAAGTAATATAGGCAGAAATCTAATCTGATGCTTTTGTTTTGGAAACACTCAATGGCATAACTCAAATGCAACCAAGAGAAACATTGGAAGTGAGTTTGTCCATAATGAACATTTTATGAACATCTGAATTTTGTGCCACTTTTGTGCCACTTCACTTAAGGCCATGTAATTTTCAGAACTGAACAAATTAAATATGTCAGATATGTTCAAAAATATTGTTAAAAATGTAATTACCCAGAATTAATTTCAGGAAGAAAGGAATAATTCTTTTTTTCATTTAGAAGTCGTAATAATGAGTATGTTTAGGAAAAAAATCCTGTAACTTCAAATATTTTTGTAGATTTGGAAGCTGTTCCCTGTCAGTAACTTCCTTCAAAATTTCTGCCATGCTTCTCATAAGATTTACAAAAGGAGTCTGGATTGGTGGGGTTTTAGGACAAAAGCAAGATTAATGTACATAGCACTGTCTTGCACTTCTACATGCTAACTTCAGTAGTAAGGTTTATTTTTAAGCTACAATTTTTGAAATTGGCTCATTCCCTAATTTTACTAACTGAAAAACTATGGAAAGCAGGGGAAGGACACTTAATTTTCCTCCTTCCAAGTTATTTTTATTTCAGTGTTTCTTTTGTTCATTTTCTATAACAAGATAATTCTCCAAAGGAAACTTCTAAGGAGACAGCAATCTTTTTGTCACTTGCAGTATTGAATCTCTGAAGGAAATGTGAGGTTACAGCTACAGCTCCTCTCACAGCTCAGACAACTTCTGATTTCTGATATCTGCTGATAAAGCACTGACTTCCCAGAAGAGACCTCTACTTAGCACTACACTGTTGCTCATCTCACACATTCTCAAAGTGCTGATTGAGCTTTCAATTTAATTAATTGTTACATTAAAGTGATCAATGAATGGAGGAAAGCATCTATACATATAAGTTCTTCAGTGTATGCTCTTCAACATAAGTTGTTCAAAAAGGATAATGCTGCCCAAAGCAAAATTATGTGGAATCACAAATGAAGGTCACTGCAGCGGCAGCTGAGCCCCCTCATCTCTCCATCCAGGAGTAGTGCAGATCCACTGCAAGGAGGAGAGATGGTTGACTCAGGTTCTGCCAGTAGGAAGCACACGGAATGAGCTGGGGGAAGTGTTTTCTGTTGCTGCCACCGTGGATGAGGCACCTCAAGGACACACAGCTCCCCTACATGCAGTAAGCAGAGTCAAATGGCTGCTAAACATGACCACTGTTGGCCATATATTTGTGCCAAAGGCACGTGACATAGCCAAACTTTAAATATGGGTAACTGCATTCACCAAGAGTAAGATGAACAACAGCAAGCAAACAAATATTTTATGTACATTGACCATCTCACATGTTTCATCACCATGCTATGGAAACTGAGATTCACATCTTCAGTATAATATCAATTCTCTACAAATACAGCTCTGGTATACAGCTGTGATATTCCCACTTCAGCCTTCACATATACAAAAGGAGTTACATTGGCTGCCATCATGATGTTAAAAATGGAAAAGAGAAAGAACTGTCCAACCACTATTCCACTTCTGAGCCAAGGAAACATTTTTGTTTGCTTAGTTTGGGGTTTTTTTTTTTACAGTATATACTTCAGTGATCTGCCAAGAATAGATGGGCAATGCGATTTACATTTCTTTTGTCATACTTTTTAATGAACTAATTAATTCTGGCAGTAATGACCTAGATAGTGCTTGAAATTCTTCTTGCTACAGGAAATAATTTGCATAAAATAATAAAACAAGAGATTTTTTTTTCTTGTTGGACCTGCCCTGAAATATGGCCGACAGAAAATCTTATCTAGCATGTTGCAGAGAAACATCTATTCATCTAGGAGATAATTCAGACCTCACAAAGTAACAAGCAAAAGTGCTTGTCCCTTGCCACTATTGCCGTTTGTGAAAAAGCAAACTGGGAGAGACCCAATAGTTGCAATCTGCTGGCTTTGAACTACCCACTCATTGCTATTCACACAACTACCAGCCAATATGTGCATTTCTATTTCTCATTTCTTCTTGGAACTAATCTCTGAGCTGAATCATAACCACATGAAAGATGACTTTTCCAAGACAGCAGCATTTCAAAATTTAGTGTGTGCATCAAATATGGCTTGCTTATTTTGATCACATTGCTTTTTCTGAGCACTCTGAATTACTGCAAAAAATATCCCACCCTCTGCTGCTCCTATAGTCAGTGGACTCTCTGCAAACCACCTCATAATGAAAAAAAGTCAAAAGGTTTTGGCAAAAAGGTACTTTTTGGGCAGTCTATCAGCCTTCCTCCGCTACAGCAAAACCAGACCTGATTCCCTACATTCTCTTCACAGGCAAAACGAGCCACTTGGTCTCAACCATGCGATGAAGAAGATACTGGTTATGGAAGTTTCAGGCAACAGTGAAAAAGCTTTTTAATCAGAAAATCAATCCCTTAAAATAATCTAAAAGAAATCTAGTATCTTAAAAGAAACTAAATCCAAATGTTCCAGAAAGATAGAAGAGCTGTAAGAAGTTCTTATGAAATAAAAAAGCAAGGTCTCTCTTTGACATACCTACACACACGTCTCACCCAGACACTTCCATCTCCTATGGAGAGGCAGGAAACCAGTGACTCAAGGTCAGTCAGGCATAATCCAAAACCAGATTAGGCTATCTCTCTGTGTTCCCACCCTTTTAAAGATGCCAGGCATTACTCTAGAGTATTATTAGGCCTACAGTTGTATTAGCAATATTGTGGGTTTAAAAACAAGAAGGAAATTAATAAAAACATAAATCTGAAAACAACAGTGGGTTCCAAAATCATTCACTGTTATCCTGCTGGCACACAGATTATTTGTTTTTAATTTCCACCCAGTGAGCTGAAAGCACTACGCTCTTCCAGAATTTCTTACACACACATCCAGCATTCAGCAGCTCACTCCTCTGAGTGACTTTGCATTGCCATCTCTTGGTTTTCAAAATACCTCTGCTGTGTGAAAAATAAATAGCTTCCCTCCTCCACTTAACATTGTGGTGTTAAATAAATATTAATATAAGACTAGGCTCGCTCTGTTTTATTACGAGTAAGTGGTACCTTACTCTGCAAATATTTCCATTCTCTTTACCACAGCAAGGTATTCCTGTGCACAAGTACAGGAGGCAGAGCCTGGCTCAGCCCAGCAGCACCATTTCCTCCTCTTCCCCCAGCTCAGCTTGGCCCACTGGCACAAAAACAGAAACCTGCTGCCTGTGCACAGGGCAGCAGAGAAAGCCCTGCAGGACAGCACACGCGGCTCAGAGCACTATGACACCCGAGCACATCAACCCCTTCAGCACACCACCCTGCAGAACCCTTCTGTGCCTTCCTCTCAGAGAAGTGCACGTGAGCAAGGCCAGGGGACAGCAGGCTGGGCCAGACATTCCCAAATTCAGCTGGCATCTAAGCTGGACCCACTTAACAGGCGGGCACAGAACAGTGTGGCACAAATATGCACATTTATGCACTTGTACCTTTTTTCTCTCTTGGGTTACAAGAAAAGAAATCTACCTCTCCTGCTTCTTGAGAAGGGGACAAAATACAGTGTGGAGACATGCAGGCTTATAGCCACTTACCCACCTAAACAATTCACCTTGCTGCATATTGTCAGTTTGTAAAATATTCCCCTTGCTTCAAAGACTCATCCTCTCTCTCTCCAGTTTTACCCTGTGGTACTTAGAATAAAACACCAAACATTATGCTACTCTGTGACATTTCTCCACAGTAAAAAAGTTCAAAGCTGCAGCTTCTATTGCTCTTATTTTCTGCTGTTTGATTTTTGTTTTCTTTCTTAACTTTTTTATTTTAATGCATACTGTATTGAAAGGTCGTATTTTTTAAAACAAACTGTTTAAAGGTATTTAATAATTTGCCACATGCTGAGCTTCCTTCAGTTTGTCTTCCTACATTGTTCTAGTAACAACATGCCAGCAACTAAAAGTAATACTTAGGTTCATGCTATACAGAAGTTATTTTTTTTTAAAAAGCACATAATTAAGAGGAAGTTTGAAAAACCCATCATTTTCATATCTGTATCCCCCATTTAGTGCTATTTTCAGATTTTCTTCCCAGTTTTATTACACCAACTTCTCTAGAAGCTGTTGACCATATGTTTTTCTTCTTTTAAACAGTGGTCTCTGACTTGCCACTTTAAAGTCTTTTATATGCCTGTGCTGCTTTGGGCTGGGATAGAGTGAATTTTCTTCCCAGTAGGTAGTGTGGGGCTGCGTTTTAGATTTGTGCTTGACACAGAGTTGATAACACAACATTTCCACAGTAATCTCTGTTTCAACTATTTTAGAATTCTGATTGGAGACAGGTATAGATATGTTCCAGTTCACTGAAAACAAGGTCCAAAATATTCCAATCAGACAACCAAAAATTTGGCCACACAAAAATCAGAAATATCAGGCCATGAGTGTTAAAGCAATCTTTAGGAACACCTCTGCCTTAGTAGCTAGGAGCAAATTAATGTATTCAACTGCACAGTGTTTCAAATTTATTGAGAAAAGTCAGATACAACAGTTAATTAATTCTACAGTGTAATAGATTTATGATTCTGCAGGTTAGTTATAAACACAGATTAAAGCTAGGTGGATATACTTGGAGTTTCTGAAGTGGACAGTTTGGATGTAAGAAGACTAAAATTGCCTTGTGTATATATTTGTCTTGAGTTTTGTAGTATTAACATAAAAATAAAAACTGGAAAAAAAAGAGGAAATATTTAAGCTGAGGGCTCTTTGTGCTTTTATTTTTGACTTTCTAGTAAGCAGTCAGACTGAAACATTCAGAATTAAACTGATGATTAGATCACAGTTAGATGTTAAAGCAGTCAGAATAGGGATGGCTACAAACCAGAAATGGCAAAACCAAAACCTCTTGTACCAATATCTGTATAAAGCCTGCAGGGAGATCAACTCCTTCATTGTGACACCTGGTTCTGAGCAGAGCCTGTGCATCCTGGATTTTGGCTAGAAGATGGTGTCCCACAGCTGGGGTGGAGCCAGCCAGTGCTGCCAGTTTGACCTGGCTCCCACTGTGGAACAGGTGCAGGTCTGAGAGCTGAAAAGCTGCAGGGCAGCCCAAGGACTGAGAGAGACAATTCACTTCTTCAAAAGAGAAAAGAAAATCCCTGTTGTCTGCTATGTACACTCAAAAGATTGAAGTAAGCTCCTGAAAACATCCTCAAAAGATATACTTTGAGGCAAGAAAAATGCTTCATTTTCTTCTCAAGGTTTTTTCCCCTTAATTATATTGTTCTGTGTTTTAATGTGTTTTGTGATTTAATTTAACCATCATTTAATGAACAGCTGACTTTGAAAATGTGAAAACAATTTCACATCATAATTTTTTTCTTATCATGCTTTATTAGTCAAATTCAGCATGAAGCTGTGAATGACAAGTAGTCTTACACCTACCTTGGGGGTGGGGGAGAGGAAGAGAAGAGAGGGAATAAGAAGAAAGAAAACATGAAGGTGTCTACAGAGAGCTATAAAATCATTTGTGTCACATTAGAGGATGGGGAAATGTTGCTGACCCTCTCTTCTGATGATGAATTAAGTGGTATGGAATGGTATTAGCAGGTTCAAAACACGAAAGGCAGCTTTTCTCACACAGCTGACTAATCTTTAGGTCTCCCTGCCATGGACCTTATGAATTTTTAAGTCTTAGTTTTAAGAGGACTCAAAAGGTACCAGGACAAAGTCACAGAAGAAAAATACACAAAGGATTACTAAATACAAACAAACTGCTTGTGATCCTCTCCCCTAATTGGTTGGGTGCCAGGAGATTATTCCAAACAGCACAGCGATATTTTCCTCCTGTACTTGTGCTGTCCTCTAGGCAGTACTGCTGGACACTGTCTCACACCAGACACCCAGTCAGATGGACCTCTGAGAGGAGCAATCTCTCTGTGCTTGCAGCTGTGCTCCTAAGCCAGTTGAGTAAATATTTGTTTTAAGACACCAATGCAGCCTGAGCCCCATAACTGTGTGTCACCATCCTGGACTTGTTTTCCCCCATTTTACATAACTGAGAGAAAAACAGAAATTCCACTGGCTTTGCAAAACTGCATTCCCCCCAGATGAAGGTTTAGAAACCACAGCATGCAAATACATTCTCAAAAGATGTGCTGGTAAAAATGCAAGCACAAGCACTCTCATTTATCAGGACAGACTGAACAACTGCATGCACAGTTCTGGAGCAGGAATGAGCCAAAGGCATGCATGGTAGTGCTTGAAGACAGAAAGGACTGTGGAGTAACCCTGGAGCTACCTCCACCACCAAGTGTGGATTACAAGATTGTACATCAGCTTTTCACCAGGCTAAATTTGTATATCTTTAGATGTTTTAGGGCAAGCAGTTATTTGCCCTTACTGTGTTCAGGCACCATTACTCTGCATAACTGACAACTGACAATTTTCTTTAGACGTAGTAACAAAGAGTGCATATTTCCTAAGAACATAATGCAACCTTTTACTGAGGCAGCTAACATAAAACCCACAGACATCAGTTTCAGCAAAAATGTAAATTAAAAATTTCAAAAAGCCAAAAGAAGGAAGGAAAGAATTGTAATTCGGGGATTTATACGTAACAGACTTTATCTTGACATGCAAAATGCCTTCTATTATGTTCCTTTGTAATCTTGAAATTCTAATACAACAACACAAATCCTTGACAAGAGCTGGAAGTGGGCAGCATATGTTCCTACAAGATCCTTGGACTTTACTCCAAACCTATTCCTCCTGTGCAGAATTAGGAGCCAGAAAGAGATGCAATTTATTTCTAACACTTTACAGATCTATTAATTCTTACTAAGCAAACATGTTACTGAAAAGCTACATGCAGCCTGCTAACCTTTATCAAAATCCCTCCTTAATTCAGTGCTTATAGGCAAGGCACTGCCATCATACCAAGGTCTGAGAGAAAAGCACAAAGATGCTTGATAGAGGCACAAGATTTATACGAGCAATTGTTATTTGCACTACAAAAAGAGGCTCAACATAACAATGGCAGATTACAGGAGCATCCCATTGTGATTTTTGATAGAATAAGAAATACTTAGTATTCCATCAGAGATCTTTATTGTAATGCGATAGAAGAATGTAACAAAGGTGCAGAATCCTCCACCATTCAGGCTGATGCACAAGGCTAGAAAGAAAATCAACAATTCTATTTTTGGTGTCTGTGACATTGAGTATACGAGGTGCACGTAAGCCTAACAACTAGCATTTACTGATTGAAAACATTTAGCAGGCATGCTGACAAACTGTAGCTCTGCAGAGACAATGCCATGAAGGAGATTTAGCATGAGAAGGAAAAGCTGGAACTAAGAGAAGAATCACCAAGGTACAAAGGATGTTAGCACATCCCCATATGCTTTATCTGAGCCTGCTATCATAGATGCAGCTGAAGGCACCTTCACATCCCAGAGAAGGGTGGTGAGCTCAACGTGGGGAAAACTCATCCAGCCCTTATTCTGCTCCTGAGGGGCCCTATGGGAAATAGCTGGGTGCAGCACCAACCAGATTGTCCTTGGAGGCTCACAGGTTGGACACTCCTCCTCTAGGCAATCAATTTTCAATCTCACAGCAAGAATTTATCAAAAAAAAAGGGATTTTAATTTAGTGGCTGCACTGGAGACAGCAAAACTGTGTTGCTTGGAGCTCTCTTAGGGTGACAGAGCTCTGCCTCACTGTCTGAGCTGTACCCAAAAGCTGGCAAGAGACTCTAGTTCCAGCCAGCTCATAGAGAAACCTCTAAAGGACACTACAGTGCCGCCCTGCATCTTGAGGCCAAAGTCAAACTGCCACAACAGCACAAGGGACAAGTGAAATTAAATTGCAGTCCCTCACTCTCTGAAACTTTACCATCAGATAAATGACATAATCACAAATTAATCATTGTAAATGTATATAATTAAGTCAAGGTCAATTGTCTCTACATTGGGTTGTCTAGCTAAGCATAGGATTGTGATTAAAGTAAGACTCAGAGATTACTACAATTCAATATTTCAAATGGTAGTTTTTAGTGATGTGTCATTAAAAGACACACTAATACTGTGCAAAAATGGCTACAAATGCAGGTCTACTTTGTAGGTTTCTAGTCTAAGAGGCATTATGACTTTTTAGAACTGCCATTTGACCTACAGTCTCTTTTTCAGGATCTAGCCTACAGAAGAGCTACCCCAGAAAGTGCCTAAGGACCTGGAAAGGGAATCTGGCCATCTGGGTTTAGTACCTGGGTCTGTCATAGCTCTCCTGTGTGAACCTTGGCAAGGTCCCTTAATGACAAGGGATGAACAATAAGAAATATGTAGAGCAAAACTATTAATAAGGTTAAGTGATTTTTATGGGCAACTGGAGCCTGACAGGCTTGGGAAATCCCACAAGGTACTGAACTCTTTTGTAACTTCCAACTCCTCAGAGAGAGAGATTAATTCCCCATCACTGCAACAGGAATCATGCATCCTCTGCTTTAACCACTCTGGCTTCAGAGCAGTATCTTGGACATGCTGACTGCAATAGGCAAGTCTGAGGGTCTCAGTTTGCTAAGGACATTGTTCTGTTACTGACCTGAAATCATGAAACATCACCATCACAACCACTGGCCTCAGCCCTCAGTGAGGGCACAGATCAGCAGGAACTTCTCAGGACCTTGCAGTAACATGCATCACTGCCCAAACCCAACTTTTAAAAATGAAATCTGGAGTCAGAATAGTGTCCGACAAGTAAAATAACCAATGCTGGCATATTTTGTGTTCTAGAACAGATCTCTTCAAGTTGAAAAACAAAATAAGTCTGTGGTGGCTGGCATAGCAAAGTCAATTCATCTGCTCAGGAGGAGTCTGTGAGCAGCACTACTTTGAGCATCTCAGCTGTCCGACAGAGATTCTATCCTTTCCTCTTTGATGCTGAGCTTGTTAACTCATCTCAATTAATTCTTAATTAGATTATAGACTGACACAGTTTCTCATTATTGTATATTACCAATGTAAATCCTCAATACCACAATCTTTTGTGATAAAAACATATATCATCTCAACTTCTTACTGAATTTTTAAGGAATGTAAAACCTTGCTCAGTTTCCCATTTTCTCCCCAGCTCCATAACTTCCAGGGCTATGTTAAAAGCATATCACTTCTAGAGGAAAACACTTATAAAATCTTGTGTTCATTGGTATGGAACTACTTTGTACTGTAAAGGCAAACTCAATTCTCCCCCAAAGAAAGAAGAGAGAGAGGAGGCATGTTGGGCACATTGCCAAGCTGCCTAGACAGGAGGCAGACCCTGCTCTAAAAACATAATGCAAGAAGCTGCCCAGAACCTGAGAAAAGAAGAGACTGAGGAATGGCAGCATGACCCACACAGCTCACTGCAAGACTCCACAGAGCTGGCAGACCAGAGAGGGGGAAAAGGCAGCAAGAGACAACAAACTTTTTTTTTTTCTGTAAGGAAAATTACTGTAACAGTTGTCAGGTTGTTGCTGTCAGAAAGGGGGAAACCTCCCTAACCTTCTTTCCACTCCAGCAGCTTCCTCACCCCTGTTTCCCAGTGTCCCTTGCTGATACCCAGTGGTGCTCATCAAACTGGAATTCCCATGACCCATCCTCTCGCTTTCTGCCACATCAGTGAACTGAATGCAGCTGCAGAAAGGGTCTGAAGAGTGTTGGAGCTGCCAGACACAAAAGAGGTGACAGAAGTATGTACCAGAAACAGGGAGGAGGAGACAGCAGCGATTCCTTATTATCAGCCACTGAGATCTACCAAACAAGTCACCTCATGCGATCTCAAGTTATTTGGAAGTACTCAAGCTTTTCAAATATAAAGCATCTTTCAAGACAGAACAACCTGAGAAGGCCTCTGTGTAACTTTTTGCATTGGTGGTATGTTCCAGAATCACACAGAAGACAATGCATTTTCAGAAGATTACAGCACTGCTGGAGTGCAGAAAAACTATCCCTCTGAAAAAGAATACAGAAAATCTCCCTACAGTCCTGAAATCCATTCATCATTGTTCAGTGGAGATGCAAAGTTGTTTTTATTGTGAATTACTATGATCTTTATTTTTATATATACAGAAAAACTCCATTTTTCTTAATACTCACAAGAGCTCCTCAGGTATGAGATTTCATAGAAGGAATTGCATGAATGGCTCCGTACCTTTCCCAGAAAAGTGGAATGCCTAACAGGTCAATAAGAATGATAATAGGTCTCCAGCACTGAAGGAATGATCGCAGCTAATGAAGAAGAACTATTCTAGGAGAGGAAGGCAATTCAGAGTAGGCTTCAAAGTAACTTCCTGCAGTTCTCAATACTATTAAGAGATGATAAAAAAGAAGCTTGAGTAAAGATAAGACAGATGAAACAAAGAGGGTGAAGATTAAAGAGCTAATAGGAATGGAAAGGACAGGAGCTACAAGCAAAAAGAAAATGATTTCCTAGCTTTCTTAATGCACAAAGTACCGGGACATGTATTGAAGCAGATGACGTGTAAAAGTCGTTCCAAAGGACACCACCACCGCTGTGCTTGCGCAAGAACCCAGCTCATTAGGAGATGGAATTAGCATTAGGAAGAGGATGGAGGAAGCACCCTGAGGCTTCTCCCTGCTCGGCTCGGCCAGTAGGTGTCACAGCAGTCAATGCTATCGGTGCACAGCAGCTCCAGGCCACAGAGGTGCCTAGTTTGGAGAACGCTAAATTACTGTACTTAAAATAAATCGGTTTTAATTAAAATTAAAGGAAAAATAAAAAAAATAAGTCATTAGTCATTTCTATGACTTTTTATCAGATATTTCAAGTATCCTTAAAGAGTTTGGAAAGAAGGCAAACATTGCCAAACATGTCAGCAAATACCACAGCTCTTACACCTGCACTTAGGGCTTTAGTGAGGCATTAAACACTCTGTGCTGGCACAGGTTAAAAGAACAGAGATGCTTGCTGCCCCCCCCCCTCAGTTCTATTAGCCAGCCTAACCAGCACACGTGGCTGAGGTTTGTTCCCAGACATGCCTGGTCTGAGAACCACAGCTAGAAAACATGAGGCTGTCACAACACGAACACACAGCCAGAGCTGTATGAGTTGCAGAAGCAAGAGAATTTTAAATAATTTTTTAACATTTTCTACTTCAAAGAAAATTGAGAACAAACATGTCTAGGAGAGCTCCTCGGGTTTAGCTTCTTTTGTCCTGGTGTGAATGCTCCAGCAGCAAAACTTCAGGCTGAGTGTTTTCCTAGCCTTTCCAACATCAAGGGAAGCAGATGGGCTCTAATCATGCTCTGATATAGCACAGAGAAGAAAAGCATATGATGGCATTCCCCATCATGAGTTTGCCTTAATGCTTGCCAGTCAGCTGTGCACATATAAAGCAATTATGACTTTGTTTGGCATTTCCTCTGGAACATATGGTGATTTACTATGCAGTTTCCAGCATGTATTGACACTGTTTTGAATCGCACTTAAATCCTTCCCTACTACACACAAAAACGTAAACACATGTGGTTTATGTTTAGGGTCATGTCTACCTGATAGCAGAAGGGTTCTTCCAACAGCCATCGAGCAGCTGCTGGCAGCCCCCTGCCCCCAATGACCAGAGATTTCAGTGGGAGGAAATGGCTTTGTTTTTGGGGGGAGGTTCTGACAACTTGCTACAAATCAAGACAGCTCTAAACAGAGCACCTGTGCCCAGAGGGCCCCCGCTGCCTGGCTGAGCACACCAAGTGGTTTCTGTTTATCAGCATCCAGTCCTGCCCTATCCTTCCTGCCTAGTCCCACTGAGTAGTGGGTTGCATAATGATCCAAAAATAGATCACTAAAATATGAACATTATTAGACATACTTAATAATAATCCCTGCGGCTAAATTTTTCATAGCAGGCAATTGGCTGGCAGGTTACACAATACAGCATCCAAGATGTGAGTCAGAGCAAAAAAGAGAGAAGCTGCAAGAACATCAGTTAAAAAAGCCCCAGAGATTTAGGCAGTGCTCTCAGTTCATTACCAAAATACATCAACTGTGGCAACTGGACCTTCAAACCCTGTGCAATTTTGAAACAAGCAACAGTTTTCTCACCAGCAGTTGAAGAGACCATGCAGTAATTAATATTATCATGTGAGGAAACACACTTTTTTCTTCGGTAGTACTGGTATGAAGAACATAAGTTAGACTTATCAGAGCCACTCAAATTTTGTAAAATCAAGAGAAATACCAAATAAAATGCCCTATGAAACACCAAGATTGAAATATTTTTTTATTGTATGTTTTTCTTAAAACAAAAAGAAGGAAATCCATTGGATTGCCACGGTGCCTGCTGATCTTTACACAGTGATATTGAAACTTGAAACACTTAAGAGAGGAAATATAGTCTTTTAAAAGACAGAAGTAATTCCAGTGAACAACTCTAACCCTTCGCTCCTAGGGAAAATAACCATACTGCCCACAAGATGCATCACATCAAGAAAATGTAATTAGGTGTAATTACTTCACCTTGCTTTTAAGAAGCTATTACCATTTGCTGTTCTCGGTGCATAGGCTCCACCTTCTTTAACATACATGTACTAAAAATCCTGACCAAAGTAAACCAGGATGCTGAATATACGATTACTTCTCTAAGGAAAAGAAATGAGAAAGAATAAACTACGTAAGGCAGATGTTCAGATGTTAGTGGGTTTGCTTTGTGCTTCACCAAAAGACACTGGGATTACACAGGGATAAAGGCAGTGAGAGACTTCATAAACCTCGACCGAACTAGAAAAAGAAGAAAAAAAAAAAAGCAAATATTTAAGTGGTACAAGAACTGAAACTAATCGGTGAAAACAGGTTATTTATAGCACATTTAGAGCCTGAAAAAGTGTCATGCAAGCAAGAAACCTGCCTTTAAACATTTAATCTTGGATTGCATTAAGCAAGCCAGATAAGAAGCACTCAGATCGCTCCAGGCACTTGAGTGAGTGGTTCGCTCACCCGAAGCTCCCACCCTTCTGCAAAAAGCAGCTGACTGCTGGCTTCCAGCTCTGAGAAGATCTACAAAGGCCCAAGAATGACCTGAACGAGAGTTCTTCGCCTTATCACACTCAGTCATCAAAACCTTGGTTTCAACACTGGCCTTATCAAAACAGGTTTATCAGTTAAAATTAGGCTATTGTTATTTTCCGAAGCCCCTGCTCCAGGCTCACCTAATGCTGCACGCATGCAGATCCCCACCTAAAGGGGTAAAAAAAAGCTTAGCTGTTCTGCATTCAGTTACAAGCTTTAAACTACAAGCTTGGTAGAGCCCTGTAACTCAGTCCCTCACAATGTAACTCAGCCAGGTTGTAGAGGGGAGATGTTCTCTGGAAAGCACAGGTTTCAAGGGAAATCAAATGGGAGATCCTGCCTGGGTGGCAGCACTAGAATCATAATCAAGGAAATAAAAGGAGCTTGATGGCACCCTAACAAGCATGAGTCAATGTATTTCATGCTTGTCTGCCATCAGGAAAAGCAGAGACACTTTACTAGTGCCCAATAAAAAGAGCAGTTTAATTTCCAATGTCTAGCAAGCAGCTTGTTCCAAATCTGTTGTTTGTTTCATTAGAGTATAAAACAAAATAAAAATTAAATCATTTGTCTGTTTCTCTAAATCACTTAGGATGTCTAAAGGCACTTGAAGCTTTTTAATGGGGAACAAAGACTATTTATATCACAAAACAATCTTAAACAATTAATATTATGCTATTAAAGTGTTACTCTTTTTCTGCATTAAATGCAAGTTGCCATATCAATACCCTAAACAAAAATAAAATGGAAAGCTTCCTAATGCGATCATGATTAATATGTCCTAAGATAAGCATGTGGGAACTAAAGAATCATGGATCCAGCAATAGTCAAATAATTACTAACATTAGCTTTCTTTACATTACAAAGCTAATTTGTTTAGCTTATCATTATTATTATCATTATTACTGTTGCATCTTCAAACCCTACTCCTATCTGCTCAGTCTTGCCTTACTGAACATGCAGAATTCATATTCAGAATTACCAAATAAAGAGACTAGAAGCCTCTGGTTAAAGAAGGATCAGGAATTTCTTCAGTAGAAGTGTTCACCACTGGTATCAGATCCATTTTAGGAGGCTCACAGACATAAGAACTATTCCTATTTGGTTTTTTACTACATAAACCATGAAATACCCTGCACTGAACTGTGCTAGATTTCAAAGCAAGAGTTTTTGCTTTGAACAGTTTGTACTAGAAACCTTCAAATGGCTCAGAAGAACAGTAACAGTTTGTAAAAAGCTTATTTTCTTCCAGATCAATTAGCTTTGATGCTTCTATGGTAAAATTACCAATATTCACTGTCAAGCTGCCCTTTCAGAATGTTCCTGATCTGCTGCAGATATGGCTGGAGCAGGAATGTTGTCTTCTCTGCTGCTGCCCACCCTGGTGTGTCCAGCAGGCTCTACCTGGTCTTCTCTGCATCCCTGAGATACATCTACTGCCACAGACTCCTCCTTCCCTTGGCAGCTAAGGCAATCTACTCTCTTAACAGATTGGTTGTCCACACCACTCCCACAATACCAAGCAGTCCTATGGAAGGGATCCTGCCCAGCTCTGCTACCTGCCAGCATCTCTTCAGGCAAGGTGAGGGAAATGGAGAAAGCAAGCAGAAGCAGGAGAAATCCAGACCTCTGAGAGGTTAGCCTTCCTTACCTGACTCCCCAGGTTCATCAAGGACTGTTATGTGAAAAGCCAACCACCACTGATCTCTTGCTGCTTGCTCCAGCAGACCTGTTTGCTCATGTGGAGCAGAACCACCCTTCTCCTTGCTTCCTCAGGCTCCTGGTTCCAGCACTGTCTCCTGAGAAGCTGATCCCACAACTCAGAGTATGATGTGGCTCATGCAGCGTGAGATGTCCCGCCTGTCTGAAGGGACACGGCTGGCCCAGGTCACCTTCAAAGGCTGCTCAGAAGATATGGGGCTAAGCTGCTGATGGGCAGAACACAGCAAATCATACATGCAGAGTAAATCTCAAAGGAAAATGACCTGGCATTGTGCTCAGGCAGGGGTAGGCAGTGTGCAAGCCAGTCTCATATCCCAAGCACACACAGTTGCTAAGTGAGTCTGGGGAGTCTGAGCAACCCACAGTTGGCACTCACCCAGCAACCATGGAGCAGCAGCTTGATCACATGTTGTTGTTTGTCTAAAGTGGGAGGGCTGCAGGAGGCAAGTGTTATATCTATTCTGGTCCTTAAAGCAGCTTTGTCGCTCATATTCACACAGGAGGAGCAGGAACATCAGGATCAATCATGCACCATTTGGGTACCAGGTGGAAATACCAATTAAGATTGCTTTAGATGACCACTGTGGCAGAGGCCCAGCAGCACAATCTGTCCAGTGGGAGACATGGGTCTCATACCTATGCCACACAGCTTTTGAAGCAGCATTTTTTACAACAAAATTTGGTAAATCATGGGACCAGGTTGCCCAGTGAGGCAGTAGATGCCCCATTGCTGAAAACATTTGAGGCTAATTGAATGGGACTCTGGACAACCTGATCTAGTTGAAGAGGTTCCTGCTCACTGCAGTGCAGTCAGACTAGATGACCTTTAAGGGTCCCTTTCACTATTCCGGGATTCTATATTGGGCCCTGGCTTGAGGATGTGTTATGGTAGCCATAAGACATGATGGTACCACCGTGGTCTCATGTCAGACTTTCCGGAAGGCACTGTGTTGGTAGGTTAAGTCTTGGGTACTAGAGCAACTTTGGATACAGACAACTGAAAAAGGACCTCAAGTGCAGTAATGTCACCATATTTCACCTTGTTCTGCTGGCTGCTTTAATAATATCCCTGGGGGATCATGAGAGTGTAGATGTTGCTGTATTGCAGCTTCTGTTGTCAGGAAGGAGTGGCAGACAGACTATCAAACAGTGCAGTCTGAAGGGTTTCTTTGGGGGCCAGATAGGGGAAAAGTTGGTGAGATAATTTGAGGCTGTCCTTTATTGTTTTTATTGTGTCCATGTGTTGTAGTAAAACTCTGAAACACTGAGCTCTCTCCCCAGTCACCAACTGCTGTCCTATAGCTTTGTGGATCACAGAGCATCAGCTGCTCCATTCATCTGGATTTTTTTCACCCACCTCCATGGAGAGACACCAGATGCTCCACTTGTCTCCTGCCTCTCTCTCTTTTTAACTAGCTTCTCTGCTGAGAGACTCTCTTGGTTCACACAGCATTCAACAAGGAGAAGAAGGACAAGCCTGTGTTTCAAGCACCATTTTTCTGGCCTCTCCTGACAACTCCATGCTTTTGCTCATTCAGCTACTTTCTTTAGCACACTTGTATGTACTATTAAATACTTACAGGCTGGGTTTTGTTTCAAAGCAGACACAAGGCCTTTGCAAGACTGCAGCACAAAACCAGCGCCTGCTCTTCCACTACACAAAGCATAATTCAACATCCTCTGCTATGTGCTGCAGACTTTCAAAGGTCTTCTACACCGAGTAGAACATATGAGTAGAAAATCCTGGTTCCATTCTTTCTTGTCACTAAGGATCACTGTAGAAGACAGAAAGTCACTTAATCCCCTACATTTCAGTTTCCCTTCACATAAGGACCATAAATCATTCAGTATCTTATAAAAAAGAAATAAAGAAATATAGCCCCATCCAGAGCCCTCTGGATGAAGTACTCCATCTGTATACCTTAAAATGTCCAGTAAAGGAATTCCAACATGTAATAAAATGAGAATATTATTAAAGCTAATTTGGTAGGGGCCTTATAATTCTACAAAGTGTGCTTTTCTGAACAGCTCTCTGAAGACCATGATGGGGTCTGGAAAATCTTACTGACTGGAAAATGTGGTGAAACAAGCAATATGCAATATTTAATGAGATTCTCAGAGAGCATACCAGGAAACAACCTCTCAGTATTTTTGAAGTTATGCCTTCATATCACTAAAAAATACGCTACATAAATGACAGAGTAATTGCAAATTCAGGCAAATTTTTATCAATTTTGGGAATATATTACAAACCAGAAGCCACAAGTTTTCCAGACTCCCTTCATGGGTGCATCTGTGTTACAGAATGGTTTGGGTATGAATACTGAAGGTAATTTATGAACTATTTTGATTGTCAAACAGAAATGACCATTTTCAAGGTTGCTAAAAAAGACCACTGTAATGCTTTTATGTTAGAGGATATAACTGATCCCAAATGACATTCCAAATAAAAGCTTTTCATTATTTCTTCTTCCATTCACTCCCACAAATTTGTCATTGGACTAAACGAGAATCTCCTCTTTCAGAAAGGGTACAGGATAATTACTGAGAACATGTAAGCCACCAAAACTTTTACCCCTTCAAGACTTGCTGCTTGAGCAATTTGAAAAATGCAGGCAAGGAAAACCAAAGGTTAATATTTCTAGACTACACCAAATTTCTAATGGCAAAGCCAATATCCATTTGTTAGAGCTAACACTATTTTCTTCCTGTGTTATTGCTTTGCCTTTTAGCATGACCAAAGGTTACAGCATCCTCATATTTCCACTCTAGCCAACCATCTGATCAAGTATGTGATGGAAATCAACAGCAATTTTGTTTTCATTAATCAAGATAATAACTGGCCATAAATAACATCTTTGCTGTGAAGTAACAGCAAAACCTTGAAAAACAACAAATTGCACGTCTCCCTACTTAGAGGATGATTGCAACGTGCCTCACTAGGTGCAGCACTACAAAGAATGCTGGAATTTACATGTCATTTAAATTTTACACTAAATCCAGGCATCAGCCTTGAAGATGGGAGACATAAATGTGTCTATGCCAGTCAACCTGGGTATAATATTAGTTCCTTTTGAAGTATTTTGTTTGGGTTTGGGTTTGGTTTGTAGTGGGGTTTTTTAAGAATCAAAGTAAAAAAGAGGGTTCCAAAAGGGGAACATAATTCTGTATTTTCACACAAAGACAATGCTTACAAAAGTAAATCATCAAACGCATTATAAAATTATTGTGGCAGAAATTTTCTTGGCTTCTCTGACATCAGTTGTGTAAATGAATAATGAAAAGAATTTGTTGTGTAGTATATTTATTACAGAGCATATGGAAGAAATGACCAACCATGAAATATGTCAGAATGGTGGAAGCACATCCTCTGAAATTTTAAGATGGAGGAACAATATGTTTAGATGAATTGCAAGACAAAGCCACGTTGGGGAATGCTGGGGAAATGTAGATGTGGTTTGCCAAGTCACAAAGATTTGGAACAGTGAGCATGTGGAGTCTTTGCTTTCTGTGTTTGGAAAAGACCCCAGGAGATGGCAACAAAAAGAACTACAAAGCTATATGGTAGTAAAAGCACAAAGTATTAAAGTCCAAACACATCTTTAATTGAGTATTGGGTTTTCACATTCATAATGCTGTACTAATTAAAAATGGATTTAGCTGACTTAGCTCCTGATAAAAATCTGGTGAAAACATTATGCAGTCTCACAGCTGCATAGAGAGACAATGGGTTTAGACCTGTGGTTAATTATGATCCCTTCATGTCCAGCTGCATGGCTGTTTGTGGATAGTGAAATTCCCATTCCAAGTCCTGTAAGGACAGCATTTTGGCACACTGAGTATATTTAGAGCAGCCTACCACTATGTATATAAATATATATGTGTGTGTCTTTATATTTATATATATACACATATATAAACACACAAGATGCTGAAGTTCACTCCTCATTTTGTAATGTAAAAAGCAAAAGAGAAAATTAATGGGAACAACTAAATAAAGCCACTAGAAGAGAGAGAATACTAATATTTTCAAGTGGAGCTAAGACCTCTCTGCAGTCTACTAATTTAGAAAAAATGACTCAAAAAAAACCACTTAGTATACTCATTTGTATAGAGATTTTACATTCTACATCAGTGTCACACTTCTGTTTGAAAATCTGAATTCAAACAGACGTTTGACATAGCACATAACAAAGTGCACTTCCTTTTGAGGAAGGAATCATACACAGTTTGAACAAAAAACCCAATTGCTGGCTGCAAAATTAATAGCAAATAATAGGGGATGATTTGTGATCCACAGTGCAACACACTCCTTAACACTTGACTTCAGCTGAAGGAACAGTTGGTAGCTACAGTTACAGCAGATGACTGGCAAGGTGCCCTATCAAGTTTTGTTTGCAACTGGTTCATTCCCATGATGGCAAAGCATACTGGATTTCAAATTCAGAAACTCGCACAAGGCCACGCCTTGTTGTTACTCCACTTCACATCCAGCAATCAAATACTCCAAAGCCACGCTGGAATGGGCAGCAGCCTGTAGAGCAGGTTGACATCAGAGGAATGTGGCACACTCCTGCCTGTTCTCCCCCTGCAAGATGCTCATTTAGAGGCAGCTAAAAGGCTGATTCTCAAGGATGGATACAGGAAAAGCATCAGCTGTCTACCACATAGGTTAGTTTGACCTCTCAGCGTTTACTATTTATCTTTTCCCGAATCAAGCTGGGAAACTGCTTTGGTTCACACAAAATCTTAACAGGATTTGTTGCATTTAGGGTGAACTACTTATTTTATGCCCATCATGTGGCATAGCAAATAGAACCCCCAGAGGAACTATGGAGACCTGGCTGAGGCACACAGAGAGGGGAAGGACATCCTTTGTCTCACTGTCCAAGAGCTCATAGTTACAATAAAGGTCTCAACATTTCAGCAAGAAAACAGAGGAGCTGGAGGAAGGGTTTGGTCCAGAGCAAGGATCACAAAGTCTCTACACAACACTAGCTGCAACCTCCAGAACTTAGTTTCTTATGCTTTCCATTTTTTGTTCGTTTGTTTTCCCACAGGGAGCAGTTATTTCAGCTTTCGTTGTAGTGCCAAAAAAGGATCAATTGGATCACTTAGATTATAAAGTTTGATTGCTCAAGGATGTAGGTTGGCCAATGTAACTCAGCTTTTGTGTTGCACACATCTGCGTTTTTTATCTGCGTTTTCTCTCCTTCATGGAGTACCTTGAACAAGTTGTGTTTGGATATAAGAGTTCAGCCCTTAGCAACCCCAGAGAAGACCAGAAGGTCAAAGCTGTTATGCCAGGAAATCATTTCCTTTTAATAAGTTTGTCCTGGACCCAGCTGCTTCCCAGACCAGAAAGATCATTTTTAGAAAAAAATAATACAGGAGGGTATCAAGTCACTGTTCTGTCTTTTGCTTGGTCAGTAGTGCTTCAAAGTGAAGCACCAGGTTATACCAAAACATAAAACCACCAGGCCACAGCGGTTACCATGGCATTAACATAATTAGTGCAATTATAATACATGATAGAGTGTGGCACACAAATGCAAAAAAAGCAGCATGAATATATTAGAAAGAGTGTGTGACGTTGGAGTTACTTGGGAGCTTCAGCAGTAAGTCAGTCACTGTACACATATATATATATATATATATATATATATATATATATATATATATACACTCACTTATACACAGACAGAGATGGCAGGCAACAAAAAACCCCCATACCTTATTTTTAAAATTGGAAATTTATTGGAAATATAGAAAAATTTTCAAAATCTGGCCACTCAGTCATGGTAAGTAGAAGACTGCTTTGGAGAAAGGGTAGGAATTCCTTGAATTCCCCTGGAATGTCCCCTCTTTGCAAGCCTGGTGGAGGATTGGACTAAAGGACCTCATTACACTTGACTGTGAGCAGGTGGTGGAGTGGCCCGCACATACTGAACACACCACGCAGACAGACTCCACATACTGCACTTCTATCTCTCTAAATCGACACATTAGTAAGAAAAAGCATGAGTTTAAATTTGGGATTAATCCTTCCTACTGTAAAAATACTAGCAAGAATTTCACTGTTTTCACAAGGAAGACTAGATTCCCAGGCTGTGTAAGAGCAGCTACACTGTCTTTCAGATTATTATCTTCTGTCCCTGGTGGTGAGCCAACATTTAGAACTTCCTCACTTCCTAGGAAATGCATTTTCTATTTTAAAAAGGCTTGGGGGAGCTATTCCAGGGAATCCACATTCACTCTGCATAATCTTTCTCTGTATTACAATGATTTCTATGCTTTAGTCTACGTGGGTGGAGGAGGGTAAAAATCAAAGTAATGCATTTCCTTCTGTTGGGATAAACAAGTTGGTGTGGGTGTGTGTCTCATGTTTAAATGAGACAAAACCTTTTTTTAATGTCAACTTTCTATTACTCATATGAAAATAGCTTCACAAAAGCCAAATATGTCTTTTTTTTAAGGATTAAAAGAGTATGAAAACAAATTTTATTTTAATTCACCATCAACCTTGTTAAGGGCATTTTTCATCTACTCACAACAGCTTTCCCATATATAGAAAGACTTTTGGAACACTCTACAGGTTTCAAAAAAGTCAGAATTTTTTCTTTTATATTTAAGACTATTGAGGGGGTCATTGAGGGGGAAAAAAAACCTTTCAAAAGCAATTCAAGCAGGTCTCCTCAAAAGGTGATAAAAACAAACAAAACATCAATTCAGTTTCTGGATTGATCAATGAAGTGCTTAACCCCAATTTCTGGCTGACCAGAACTCACACTGTTTACTGCATTTTTCTTCCAAGTACTGACCTGGAATTGGAATGTCTTTATTGGCATAACATTGACATAGTTCTTCATACTTATAAAACACATTTTGAAATAGCCAAAATTCTGGGTTTACAAATTTAGTCAACAAAAATTTAATTCCTAATTCAGTGATCAGAATGCAAATGATAGTTAAGAAGTTAGTGACTGGCATGGGAAAACCTATAAATCTACAATAGCACAGAATAGGAAATACTCTCTTTACTGAAGATATTTCAAGGCAGTTATGGTTTTAGCATCAGCTTCATAAAAGAATAATATTCTCCCATTTTAAGGTGATTTAGAATTTGAATTTCACCCATACCCACTCTTCCATCAGTTTTATTGATGATTATTAATATTTATTGATGACTGCATTAGTTTTAATGGGACTTGCTACTGAATGGCCTATCAGAATGTCAACAATTTAATATTTCTATGAAGAAATACACAGCTTGCTTTGCATGGCATACTAAGTTACTTCTTCATAACAACTGTACAGACATTATACTACAGAACCTAAATGTATGAAAATGACTCATTGTTCATAGTAGCAGAAGGCATCTCAAACATGTGATGAATTCATTAAATCAGTTTAGAAGGGATTAATCATTTAAGAGCATTCTAAAGAAGCATTTTGCTACTTACCCACAGAGCTTTATCTAAGTCTCAGTTAAAATTTACATGACAACATAGCATGTAGTGAGTAACAGCAACAGAACAGTTTTGTTGTCTGGTTTGGGTTTATGTGGTGAGGGTTTGATAGCAGATGGGCTGTAGAGGTGGCTTCTGTGAGAAGGCACCAGAACCTGTCCCCGTGTAGGACACAGCAAGTTGTGGTTTGCTCCAAGACAGACCTGGCGCGGGCGAGAGCTGAGCCCATCGGCGATGGCAGCAGCACCTCTGCGGTAACACATTTGGGAAAGAGTAAAAAACCCTGCACTACAGCAGCTGAGAGAGAGAAGTGAGAATATGTGAAAGAAACTGTGCAAACAACACGGTCAGAGAAGAAGGAGGGGGAGGAGGTACTCCAGGGGCTGGAGCAGAGATTTTCCTGCAACCAATTGGTGATGATCCTGGTGGAGACTGTGGAGCTGCAGGTTATCCCCTCTGGCTCATGGAAGCCCATGGTGGAGCAGATATCCACCTGCAGGCCACTGAGGGGGCCGAGGAAGGAGCAGGTCTTCTGGCCAGGACCTGTGGCTCCCCAAGGGATGCATACTGGAGCAGTCTGTTCCTAAAGGACTGCCCCCTGTAGAAGGGACCTGCACTGGGGCAGTTCCTGAAGAATTGCTGCCTGTGGGATGGACACACATTGGACAGGTTTGTGAGGGACTGTCTCCCATGAGAGGGACCTCAGGCTGGAGCAGGGGAAGAGTGCGAAGAGAAAGGAATGGCAGAGAACAAGCGTTTTGAACCAACCACAACCTCCATTCCCCACCTCCTTGTACTGCTCAGGGGAAGGAGATAGAAGGCTTGGGAGTGAATTTGTGCCCGGGAAGAAGGAAAGGAATGGGTAGAAAGTGTTTTTTAGATTTTTTTCCTTATCTGTTGTTATCCCACCCAGATTAATTGGTAATAAATTAAATTAATTTCCTTCAGTCAAGTTTGTTTTGCCCATGATGGCGATTGGTAAGTCATCTCCTTGACCTTATCTCAACTCACAAGCTTTTCATCTTATTTTCCTCTCCCTGTCCTGTTGAAAAGGGGGAAGTTATAGAGAAGCTTGGTGGGCACCTGGTAACCAGCCAAGTGGTAACCAGCCTTGGTGGTAACCAGCCAAGGTCAACCCACCACAGTGTTTTCAACTTCCTAGTTAATTATGTTTTCTATTGTACACATACATCCCCACTATGAATAGACAAACTATTTGTCTGTAGCCAGATCTTCCTCTCTCTAGGGCTCCTGGCTGTAAGCATTAAATAGAACAGAAACAAGTTTAGAATTTGGAACTTTTGGAAAATAGATAATGGAATTACTTTGGCTTGAACACAATCACATGTCAATAATTACTGTAGGTGTAAGAATGTTAAAGGCTTGCAGTTCATCGAAGCTTCTCTAAGGGTGGGTGTTAATGCTTTACCTGGAGGGGTCCAACAGACTTCAGAGGAGAAGGAAGACATCCAAGGGCACGTCCTCCCAAGAGCATGAGGCTTCAGCACTAAAATCATCCACAGAAGACATGCAAGCTTGATGACACACAGTGTCTCAGAGCATTTTCAGAGTGTAAAGTTTATTTGACCAAAATTCTGAGGGCTAGCTAATCAGAGATAGAAATTAAGATGTCCAAGGCCAGACAAAAGATGCAGAAATGCAATATGGAATCTAATAATGATGATCCAGAATAAAATAAGTTTTGTTTAGATTGTTTAGATTGACATAGAGAAACTGTAAATAAAAGAGCATCCAACTCCCTGAACAGCTTTTAAAAAGCAGCATGGGAAAAAACACAGTGCTTAACTGTTTATTTACATTTGGACTTTTTTTTTTTTTTAATTGACAACTTTGCCTCTTTGGGAATTTGACATAATTCACAAGCCACAGGCCCTTCCAGACATCTCAGTCATGTCCAATGTCCTCAGTTTTCAGTGCTGTAAGATGCATGCCAGTCAAACATCAAAATCTCTTCCCACAGGACTTGTGGGATTGTTTTGGTGAGTACAAACACAGGAGAAAGAAGCAGGCTGTCAGTTTGACCATTATGAAATCCACATCAAATGGGACAATATTCTAAAATTAAAACCTTTCTCTTCTTATGAAACCTTCCAGCAATTCTGGCTTTTGTGTACCAGAAAAAATTCTGGGATACCATTTTGAACCTTTATCATGAAAAAGAACTTTAAAACTTGTCATGTAGAAAGGCAGAATATAAGGCCATGGACTGTCCCTCTGAAAACTAACTGCTGCCAACACCCCCTGAGATTTAAAATCAGGGCTTGAGCCACTCCTAGCTGAAATGTATGATTTGAAAGAGGTTCTCTCTGTAGTTAGAGCTTACACTATCAAAAGAAGAAAGATTAGGCCAATGCTGAAGAGGAAAGCACAATTACATTTTAAAATTGCTTTTTGAAAGCGATGCTGAGAGTCCTGTCCACTGGCACAGTTGGAATACCATAGAATAAACACATGTACAAAAGCAAGAAATCTTACGCTGCCAAGGAGAGAGATTATTCTGTTACAATCACTGCTCTCTCAAGTATGTTCTGACTAGGAGCTTTGCCTCTAATTCACTAAATCATGTTTGATTTGCAAAAATGCAGAACATTCTTTACCACTTCTTTCACTCCAGCAAAATCCCGGTAACATACCTAGATCCTGTTGCCTTCCTTCTTTAATATCAGGATACAAATTTCAGCTTCTGGGAAAGCTACTTGTGCTTTCTATCATGACACTCCAAAGTATTCAGAATTAGTCATTTAATCTCTATCCAGGCTAAAATGGCTTACTAGAGAAATCTCAGCTTAATAAATTATGTATAAGAATTCTCCCTTTTATGTAGTGTGAGCAGACATTTCAGCTATAACATCATTTATGGCTGCAGCAGAATGAAATGAGCAAATGCAGGGTGGCACAACCCAGTGGAAGTTAATATTGGTCACAAAGCTCATACATGTGGAAAGAAGCAACTGCCAAAGGCAGAATATTTGCCAAAGGCCTTTCCCATTCTGAAAGACAGCAAACTTGCACCCCACCACAAGGCAAAGACAGGTAGCTATGAAGGAAGCTTTTCTCTTCTTATAGTTCTACCAACCTGAAGCTATGATGTCCAGTTTGGAAACCCAGTAGTGTTTAAATATTTGGTGGGAACAACCAGACCTCCTCCATCCAGCCTGGGAATCCTGCTGCCCTCCCAACTTGCAGCATTTCTTTTGTCCAGCATACCCTTCATGAGGGTGAGTTTGTCACTTGACTATCCCACAATACCCCCAGTGTCTACACTTTGGTTCCCCTCAAAGATTCCAAAAATGGAGAGAAACATCAAGTTAACCTGCTTTAACTTCAGAACATTGTTACAGCAAGTGTTGCTCTGAAAAACCTCTCTCAGCTTCCTTTCAGCTGCAAAGTCTTCAAGTCCAACACATAGCACCTGCAGGCACAGACTGCAGTTTCAGTTTTTTAGGATGGTGGAAAGAGAGATGCAGCAGATGATTATCCCCCTGCTCCCACTTAGATGAAAATTTCAGTGATTGGCAGCAGAAGGAGTTAATTAAAGGTCTGCTTTATCTTTTCCCTTAGGAAAAATAAAAAGTTTCCTAAGTCTGAGCTCCACTCTGAGGTAACTAGACAACTAATAACTTCAGGAGGGATTTTAGCCACTTGAGGAAACTGCTCAGGGAGTCACCTGACAGCAAAATGACACTTTTAGAAAAGAGGATATTTCACTGGCATTTTTTGAGAAAGTGAGTGAAAGGAAACTGCTTTCACAGCACAGACAGGGACAATAATGACATGCCAGGCACAGAGCACTGGAAACTTTTCCCTTGGCCACAAAGTCTTTAAGCATTAGAGGCAGTAACATTTTATACCTGCAGGCCTGTTCTGTGGAAGGCATAAAGGGGATACATGGAAGTGTCCTGCCCTCCCAGCCCAGCTCAAATCACATTCAAGACAAGTAGGAACAACACAAGGAATGCTGTCTTTTACTTTGCCTAAATCCAGCTCTAGGTTTAGCTAAGACCAAGACCAGCTGACTAGTTTGGGTACTTTCCAAAGTACCTGCATGTCTGCCTATTTCTGTCACAGCCATCAGCAGTGGATCCAGACCCAGCAATGGGGAATATCCCTTAACTGGCACCAAAGGACCTGGGACAGGGAGCCCCAACTCCTCCAAGGATCACCAGAGGAGACCCAGCACCCAAGGAATATATGAATATGGCAAAAAAAATGGACCAATGCCAGAACTCACTTAAGCTGAGTGAAACTTGGCTACAAAGCACCTAGCCCTGCATAGCGGGACTTGGTACCACAACCAGCTAAAGCCATATGTACCCTGAAGATGGGGATACCTCAGAGGAACAATCAAGCCTGAAAATATGAGATCTTTCTGAAAAAAAATCCCCCAAGCTCATTTTTCATGCATTTGAAATCTGTATGAATATATTTGGGAGGAATTGACAGTATCTACATTTCAACTAGTTGAACACTTTTGGAGCCAGAAATGGAACTTGTTTATTGAAATGAAAAGTGTAATTCTGGTATTTATACTCCAAAGGATATGGAATACATCACAAATGTAACTAACAGAAGGTACCAGTTCATCTTAATTCTACAAAATTCCATTTGCAGAAATAGACCAGAGAAGTGTTAGAAGCGACAGGCTGGGGAGCTATTTCTATTTAAAAAAAAAAAAAAAACACAGATATTTAAACCAGAATAAATGCTAAATTCTAAAAGGTTGCCTTTTAATGTGCCTCACCTCAGATCTCTAAAGTATTGTACCTTCCACACATTTCCAAGAGCATATATTATTCACATTATTTAACATTTGCATTCTGATTGCAATCAGCCTTCTTTTAATAAAATAGTGTTACAGTCTGTTAACTTAGAACTATCAAATTCTCACTTCCATTATCAATCAATGCCACTTTTCTGCTGACTGCAACTCAATTAAAATCCAATTATTTGAATAACTGGATGGAAATTGCTATCATAAGATGTACATTTTTATTAGGAACATTTTGTGTAGAAAATTGACAGCACAGAATTTGTGACGCTACAGTTAAAAAATGTTTTGTAACCTGGGCCGGGAAAAGCAATGCCAATAAATATGGAGGGACAGTGTCACTTCTGGAGTAGGTATTTGATTCTAAAGCTGGGTCTTTTGGCTCAGATCAGGTCCAAAAGTACGTGAATTCTGCTAGCATTACTATGAGTTTTGGAAAGCTGGTCCTTCTAAGCCTCAAAACTTGCTATTTCTACAGATTTTAAGAAAGCAAAAAAGTAGTTATATATTCTGAGAGCATCTTACCACATTAGCCACGAAGTTAATGATAAAATATGTCAGTCAGTTATACTGTTTCTTGAAGTGACAGCAATGTCAAATTCTTTCATTTATTTTATTTCTTACATTAACTAAGACTGGGTAAGGAGCTGTTTATTAACAGGACATCACTCTTTATATGCTTGCAGATGTGTACCTTCATTTGAAAAAAAATTACTTAGGAGGAAATCCCCAAGTATAAATTTGCTTCTTAGTTTTTAATCACAATTTTCTACCAGAGCTCTAATTTATTTCACCAAAGTGTGGATCACACATTCTTCTTTCACCCAGTACTAAAAAGCTGAATTCTTTTATACTGATAAGATATGCAGATAAAAAATATCATCACACTACTTTCAGTATGCCAACTCTATATATTAAAAAAATCTTCTAAAATGTCTAGTTGTAAAATGTAATTTTACAAAATAGATTTAAAAGATTAAACTATTTCTCTTTTTTTTTTTTTTTTTCATGTCTATTTATCTAGGACTCACTTGGCACCTGGAAATTACTATGGAGAATCATTTTTAGGAACAAAAAGGTCTCCTATCAATTATATTTCTTTAGCTGATCTCAATTACCCTTATAAAGCAAGTATAGTTCTCTAATGTATTTCTTTTCAATGTAATATTAATGTCTTCTACCTTGCATCATAAAATCATATAATCTGAATTATACCAACTACAGTTTTAATAAATTTCTGCAGAGCTTGTTCAATGAAGATTACACAGAGGATTTAAACTGGGCTATTAAATTATGATTACTTGCATTTGACAAAATAACTTGAAACAGCACACAACAAGGAATGAAAAGAGCCAAAAAATCAAGGATAAGAAAATGGAAATTTTATAGATAAGCAAAGTAATTCCAAAATGTGATTTATAATAAAAGAAACAACTCTTGATAGAATGTCATGTTCATATTACTTTTCCATCGTGTCTACTGTACTTGACTTTTGTTCCAGATATTAGATTTGATATCTTCCCTGTCATTTTCCTTGTGATTTCAGGCAACACCCCTAAAATATCTTTAGCTGCTTTGCAAACTGAAGTTGCATTAAGCAGTGAACACTGTTTATCACAAGTGCATGACAGTTTTCATATATGCTGGAACCTGTCTACTTCCTGGAAATGTATAATACTTTCACATTCACACAGTCTAGCTCCCTCTGAAGCTAGCACTGGAATAAATACTCACAGCCTTTTGACTCTACATGTTAGCAGGGTCTCTTAGGCAAGCTCTGAAAAGTCGTCTTATAAAAGGGGTCCATAAAAAAATTCCAGAATTCAAGCCATTGAGTTTTTTCATGCTGACAGTCCTTAAAAGTGAGATAATTTACATGATGTATGTTAAAATCACAGCTACTTACCCTTTTTCTCAAGTTGTAGGTCAAAATGAGATTTCTGGAGAAGGAGTGTGAAAAGGCTGTGTAGAACTCCAGCACTTTCTGCAAGGCATCCCTTTTAATCACATGAAGATCACAGTAAGTCAAAGCCCTTACATTAGCACAGGACTGGGCGAGAGTCGACTCCTTCCAGAACACATCACCAAAAACGTCGCCTTTGCCTACAGAAAATCAACAGCATTGCTTTCATTAACAGCACTATTTTCATCAAAAATATAAAAGAACAGACATCTCATTCATGCAGTCAAGTTTCTTCTATTTTTGCACTCAGGAAAAAAAAAACTATTAGAAAAAAACCAACTTTGAAATATTCAATTGATAATTTTTCCCATTATCTTTTTCTTAATTACAACAGCCTAGCAAAACTTCATAAGAATAAATCATACTTTAAAAGTGTTCTATGTGACAAGTCTCCTTTAAATAAAGGTTCTTCTTTAAAAATCAAGAGAAGTGTTTCATTCTTGGTTCATGTTCTCTTCTGATCCCTTTCAAAGAAATTAATTAAAAGGAAATGGTTTTTCCCTTCCTCCTTTTAACTGTCACACAAAGGATCTGTTTCTTACATCTGTGTTGTTGATTTTTCTTAATCTGGCTAACATTTACCCACTGTTGTGTCAATAAAATGATCCTGTATCACACATCAGTGCAGCTACAGGCTGCAGCTAAACAGAGTCCAAACCAAGAAGAGTACAATTAGTTATCCCCAACATAACAATGGCAAGGCATGGAAGTTCAGCTGTTTCACACTGGAAGGAAGAAAACAGCCTTTTCCTCACACCCTTCCTATGTCCATGTCTTTATGAGCTCAGGGCAGCCAGTGAAATCCCTGCTGTGGAATACTGCAAGGATGGCATTTGCACCAGTCTGGGCACTACAATGCAGGGCATGTACACCAAAATCTAGCTGAAAAGCAGCCTCCTGTCAGGATTTCACTGCTTGCACCCCAACTCAGGCTGGGCACAAAAAGGAGTGTGTAGGAGAAAGTTACAAGCTCATTTACAAGAGTAATGGTCTCTTTCCCCCTGTTTTCCAATGCTAACAAAAAAGGAATATTCACCTGTTACCTTGATAATGAAAAGCTATACTTTTCTTATTTTGAAATTAGTTTTCCTCCCAAGTTTCTGCTGTGCTATATCATCACTGCCCATCTCTCCTAAGACCAACGACATGGAAATACATTCATATCTATCAAGTTGTCATAGGAATGGTCCTTTGTCTTATTACTAATACCTTGCCCGTAGCAATTTTTAAATCCAAAGCATCAAAATATGTATTAGTTTACTGACATCACCCAGGTTCTTTTACATTCCTTCCCTAAATAAATCATTTTGAAAGCCTATACGAAGTCAAGAGAACGATCATGAGTAAAGAGCTCAGAAAGAAAACTTCTAAATCAAACTCAGAATTCCCATCTCAGTCCTCCAGCTGTATTTCCACCCATACCTAATCTCTTCTATTAGATGATAAGCATTTTTTCTTTCAAAAAAAGCTATCAGCTTGATGGTTAACTACCCTGAATTGCAATAAGTTGTTAACTCTAAGGTGTTCCCAGTCTTTCACAGAAGACCTACACCATCCACCTCACATGGATCAGTTTAGATCCTGACCACTTTAGACTTCATTTCAATTTTAAATGTGTATATACACTGAAACCACCTGTTCTGTTAGCATATTTTTCACAAAATTAGGCAAAGGCAGCATAAAGATAACCTTTCTTCTACCTCTAGTCTCTTGCATAGGACAATGCCAACATCTGGAAATAGTACAAAAGCTTCATATCACCAAGCATGGTGGAGGTCCCACAGCCCAGTGCAGTAAATACTTTGTCTTTTTAATAGCAATGACTTTTCACATTTTCAATTACTTGTATGGTTTTTTTTAGCAGATATATTAAAAATTGCTAAAGCAAAAAAGCTTCCATGCAGTTGAAACAGATAATCTACAAGGCCTTCAGACAAATATACAATATATTCAAAATTGAAATGAAACAATTTTTACGCACCATAAAAACCGACATGCTTCACTGGGTAAAAATGGATTGTTTGCCTTTGGAATAAATATGCTTTTATTCACAATCTTCCAGGCAATTAGCTAAACAACTGTTTTAATTAACACTCTGGAATCTATCAAGCATTGAATTGTGCCATCACTGATGAGCAACAGTTACAGCTGGTAGTCCAAGCAGAAGGGAGAGGAATTCTAACTCATTTCCAAGTATATTGCTTAACATCTCCAGACAAGTTTCCCTACTTTAAAATGACAACCATTATGTAACTACCCCACAGTAATGTGATGAATAATTAGTACAGTCCAAGCACAAACAGCATGGTGCTGCTCTGCCTGCCTCAAAAGTGAGGTACAACACAAGTTAGTGATGTCTTAACTCTTCTTGAAATTTAATTCTGCTTTATCCATAACACAGAAAGACACAACTTTGTCTTTCACTTGTGGCAGCAACCACAGTTTCCCTTCACTATTTGTAACTCTTCCCTCTGAAAAACCTCCCTCTTGCAGTGTGCTGCCACCTCCCATTAGAGGCAAGAACAGCACAGGAAGGAGCTGGGTCTGCTGGGTGCCTGCTGAGCCAGATGAACGACGAGGTCAGATCACAGAAGTCCCTGTTTTTAAGAAACAAAATAAACAACCCAAAGAAGTACTCTTTTCTTTCATTAAAAAACTTCCTTGAAGTTAATAGCCAGTGATCTAGCTGAAAATGAATCCTACGCTGTACTTCAGTTTCCAAAGCACATGCTCAAGGCACACCTCATTGTCAAGTCCATTTTCTTTCTGTCAACTCCATTTTCTAAATGATGCGCACCAGAAGTATTACATTTGATTGTCAGAGTCTTAAAAAAAAACTTGTTTGGCACTTATAGAAAAATGAGGGGTGGGGGGGAAGGAGCAGTAGAAATTTATACAGCAAGAGGAATTAAAATTCCACCCAGGATTATCTGCACTGCATTAGAACAATTGTCCTCTTATGCATAATAAGGAATTGCATACCATCTCCCTTTGTCTATATGTTCTTCACAAAGTAAGATCAATCATAGTGGAAAAAGGAATAAAAAAAAAGGGGGGGGGGCAGACTAAGTGGGTGTTTTATCAAAACCATCTGTAGTTGGAAAGAAAGAAGGGTATGGTGATACTTCTGAGTCAGAAGGTGGCTGGCAAAGTCCAAGGGATGCATTAGGGAACCTGAGCCAAAAGCCTCTTTTTATATATAACTCCAGGCTTTAGATATTTCACCTTACCTCTGAAGAAAGATTAAAAAGCTAGAGAAGTGCAGATGGCCGTTTGTTTGTCAGTACTTTGCATTTCTCATTCCCAGCTTGCTGAATTCCAGATGTTTGCCAGGAATATTATCTGTCAATCACACTTAAAGTGGATGACCTAAGCTTTTACCATCAATCATTTATATTCCCTGCTGGATTTGTGGGCTGAGGACCTTTTCCACCATCAGCTCAGCATGCATTGGAAAGCCAAACAGTTTTCTGCTTTTTATGTTTCCTTGTTTGTTTTAATTATAATAACAAGTCCCCAAACCCAGATATATTTAAACTGTGAAGAAATATTTTATAAAACTGTCTGTTTCCGTATTTATTCTTTCCCAGTTTCTTCTCCACATCAAATTTGCTGTTTATCTTATAAGTGAAAAGATGATTTCTCTGTTACCACTGCCAATTCAGCCTGGGCCAGGCCACATCCTGGGTCAGGCCATATCCACTCTGTCTCCTGAAAGCAGCACCAGGGACAAAAATCTGATTATTGCAGCTTAGTCAGGTGTTCTGCTGATTCTGAGGAAAGAACCACACTCTCACAACTGTACTGCCTTGATACCACAACAACTCTTGGCCTTTTTACTCTTATAAGAGGACAGACTGAAGAACTCTTCTCTCAGGCAGAAGATATTACACTCTACTGCAAAAAAATATGACTCATGTGGAATATGTGTTTGGCTGACAACCTACTCAGTCCACTTTAGGGTTCTGGGTGTCTGAAAGTCCTGCTGCTATTTTGGTGTGATAGCTGGGGAAAAGATGAGGTTATGGATTCATGTATTGCAGGTCTTCTAAGTCAGTATGGATTTTGAAGGCATTCACATGAACCCATGGATTTTCAGTATATCAGACAAAATATTCCCGTTTGAATCATTCTCAAAGCAACAGCAATCATTTTTACAGCAGCCAATAGCAGAATCTAGGTCATGTTCCCTCCCAATTTGCCTTCATCTGCATGTTTGAACAATAGAATTAGGATCTGACACAGTGTCAGCAGATCCAAAGATCAGACAGAATGACCAAACATTGTTTATGGTTGAGCAATGAATGACCAGACATTGCTCACCTCAGTGGCAATGCAGCACCAAGCATATCTTGGCAATCAGGTGCTCAGCAAACACAGTTTGGCTGCCACAATGACTTTCCCAGCACAGCTCCCTGGAGTCCCCACACTGGCCTGCACCCTCAAGATCTGCTCTCCACCTCCAAGCAGTGGGAGACACCAACTGCTATAAAAGCAAACACACAAGTTTCTAGGGTCGAACTCCCTCTGTGATCAGCACATGATTTTTTGTCTTCAACTGAAAATCCTTCCCTTCTCCTCTCCTCCGTCATTTTCTCCAAATCTAAGTAATTTGCATGCAATTTAAACTTACCCACTTTACAGAGAGGAGAAAGATTCAAGGAAAGTAAAGACACTAGAGCAAAAATAATTCTTCCTCTTGGTGCATTAAGGCAACAAAAACTGTCAGCCAGAAAAAAACAGAGCTACCATTTGGCATTGAGGCGGTGTATTCAGTATCTGTCCTACAGATAAATTGCACAACTTGACAGCCACTGAATAGCCTTAGTTTGGTTCTCCAGCACAGTACAGCTGGCAGGAGATGATGCATGGAAGTGGTTTGCTGCTTTGGATTTTCTTAAGATTTCTCAAGTGCAAACTGAGACACGTAATGAAAAGTGAATAACCAACTGCACTGCAGAGAATACACTATTTTTCATTAACCAGAGGTTTTAACTACTCTTTTCCTCTAATTAGACCTCCAAAACGCCTGAGTATCTTTGCCAGAGAAACCAAAGTGTTGCAGAGATAACAAACTGAAGTTGTTCTTTCAGTGATTTGCCTGGTTCATAAACAGAAACACAATGTATCTGTTCATGCTGTAAACCACAGCCTGGCAACATTTTGCAGACAGTTTACTACACAACTGTATCAATTTTTTCTGTTGAAACACATTACTGTACAAACAAAATAAAAACATTTATTTTAGAGATGAGTAGCAACAACATGATTTAGTTACAGCTAAATGCTCTATTATTGTTGCTATAATTAACGTGCTTATTTGTCTCGCAGAATACAGAATATAGAATTATATTTCACTACTTGACATCCTGTGATGAACAGTTTTAAACATCAACTGGGCCCTACTAGGTTTTTTCAAAAAAATGCCAGGAGGCTTCACCAGAATCTGAATCATTTATCCTTATTTGCATTTTAATCATTACTATAAAAATGTTATAAATATGTGCCCAGTTTGTACAAACTCAGAGGATATGGAGTAGCTCAGGTAACTGGAGTAATAAATATATTTTAATGTATTTGCACTGGTGAAGTAATAGGAAAAACACAGCTCAATCTGTGTGGTCACTGCGTGGGCAGTGCTAATTCTCTGACCAAAAAAAAAACCAAAAACCCAAAAAACCCCCATGAAACAAAAACAAACAAGCAACAACAACAAAAACCCAAAAAAAAAAATCTATTTAAGAGGCTCAAATTGCATTATTCTCTGAGTTACTTCCCTGATTATTTAGGAAGGGGCTTTATATTCTAGATATTGCTTGAAACATACATTAAAGCCCCAAAATTGTATTATCTTATTTCAGACAGAAAGGATTCACAAGAGTTTAAATAGTAAGTTTTCTGTTCTGAAATATAGAAAGTAAACATGTTGAAAACCTCACAAAATTTGCATCTATCTTGTATTTAATTTTATTTAGTATTCCTAGTAACTCCTTCAGTATAAATTTAACAGTGTTTCAGTGTTTCAGAAACATTTATCTGAAAATGAAGTATTAATTTGAAATTTGGCTAAAAAGAATAAAAACTAGTGTTTCATGAAAATTTTTCCAATTATTTTTTAACCTGGCTCTTCAGTGATAAAAGAATTATTCTTCCTCCTCCAAAATTCTGAAACAGAAACAAAACCTTACAAAAAAAAAAAAAAAAAAAAAAAAAAAAAAAAAAAAATTCGTACAGTGGTTCACCTGCCAGAAATCAGGGTCCTTACAGAAAGCTGACTTTTCTACCTCTTCACACCTCTTGTTGCAGCATGCACACAAATATGACGTGCAAGCCTTCCTAACACAGATATCCTGAGATATCAAGGGACATGCTGGAACAGAGAGCTTCATCCCCACCAGATCTCAGTTTCAGCTGCCAGTGTCCCGCCAGACACTGCCAGCTTCCAAGGGGGACTTCTTCCACATGCAGTGCTGTTGGACTGTTTAAGAGCACATTATGCAAAGGTGTATAAATTCAGCACAATAAAACATGAAACGTGCCCAAAAGTTCCCTACTGAGGCCTCTGTTCACAGGGGATATTTCTCCTCCTCAGTTACTCCAGCAAGTCATCAAATGTTTTAAAAATCTGTTTTTCCAATACCCTGCATGGTCTTAAACCATCTACAAACAGCAGTGGACAGGAGCTTTGGCAATTCACGCTTTTAATGTCTGTCAGAAATTAGACATAGAACAAACAAAAAGTCTCAAAAATGGCAAGTCCTGATGTCAACCCACCTCAGACATCTGGAGGACAGAATAAGGAATACTCTGTCCGAAACTACCATGTGGGATAAACCTGTATTTCTCAATAAGAGTTTTAGTGCTGCTCCTGCATCCACCATGAAATTAAAATTTTATATTAATGTAGACCTCTTTATGCCATGTCCTTTTAGAAAGCTTAGCTGGCTCTCCATTGGTAATGCTTTTGCTAAGTGTATCTGGACACTCATTGAGCAAATCAGACTCTGAAAATTGTTCCTTCAGTTAATGCTTATTGAATCACTTCACAGAAACATGCAACTTGTCCAACCTGCCTATATAAATCAATCTAAAAAAACCCCACCTTTCAACTATAAATAGAAAAATCACAATAGAACTACTGAGGATAAAGATATATTGTAATTTCAATCATTCCTTTGTCAAAACACCACTGGTCATGTTTCAGTCTTATTCAATAGCACAAACAATGCTGTGATGTTAGATACTGTCAGAAAACTCTTAATGCCATCCATAATCCTGCAACCATTTCTTAAGCCAGAGAGCTCAGGAGCTTGGCATTTTTAACACAGAGAGGTGTACCTAAATTTAAAATTCAGGTGAAAAATGAAGCAGAGAAGTAAGGAACTTCTTCAAGGGCTTGGAATTAAATAACAGGCCCTAAAATAACAGAACTAGTCTTTGAAAATGGAGTAGTACACAGAGCAGTTCAGTTCAGGGAAATCAGAGTTAGCTGAGGTACTAAGGACAGTCTAAAGATAGCAGCCTGGGCTCAGTTAACTTATCTGCCATCTTCAAGTCTGCTGAGAAGCAGTTTTCACATGACTGTGTGGAGGTTGCAACCTTTTCCATGGAGAGGGTTTAACACAGACAATACTTCTGCACTGCTATTGTCCCTCCTCTAAAATAGACCATCCCTGTGGTGCAGTTGCCCTTGCAGCTGGCACTGTCCTATCTGGATGCAAATCTGTCCCACCAAAATCTGAATCAATTCTCTGGTGTCAATATCTGAACGAAATGCTTACGGCTAAATGCGTAAGCTAAAGCAATTGTAAAGAAAACAAACAATTATTCTTATAACACTTCTTTAAGATGCAATTAGATCAAATTAAATCAGCAGGAATTTCTCCATACAAAGCAAATGGAGCAGTTAATATCCTGCTGAAGCAAAACATGGCACACCAAAGCCCCCTACAACATCATGTTACACCACAGTCTCCAATCTTGTCAACTTTTAGCTTTGTAAATAACAATAAAAGATCCGTATTTCAGAGTCATGCAAATTTCACTTCCTCAGCTTCTGTGTAGCCTTTAATATAAATCTATGTGCATTCTTTGCACACTCCCTGCCCCTCTCCCAGAAAATCCCATTCTTGACATTGTGTTACTGTACACTTTCATACCTACATAATATCTCCATGCTGTTACTGCTTTTCAGTTTTGATAGCAGCAAAAGGAATAGCAAAAGCAAAGTGAGTTGTTGGAGAAAAATTGTATTCCTTATTCAAAATAAATTCCTGCCTTGGCTTCCCTTCCTGTCTCATTTACTTTACTTGCCCTTTGTGGAGCCAGGATTTGGATTCAACAATTCTCACAGGTCCTTTCCAACTCAGGATATTCTGTGATGTTAAACCAACAGTCAAGAAAAAGGTTTATTCTTTTGACATTTTTTAGCTCCAATAAAGATAGCAAGAACATAAATGCAGAACAGCTGGAATGTAACTCTTGGGACAAACTGGTGGGAGGGTGTTGTTTTTTCTTTTTAATTAAATCTTCTAGTTAGTGCTATTTTTCTCATCCAGTGCTCAGCTCTGAAGACCACAGTGGTTTTCAGGGCTTTGGATTTTAGATGTTGAATAAAAGCTTAAAGCTCCCTTTCTCTAATCAAGTCCATAAAACTAACTTCCAGTCTTACCTTCCACACACATTGCCCCCTTGCAGGAAGTGTCACGACCATTTCAGCAGCTTTGAACATCTCATACAAGTAAAGATCTACTGCTCAGTCAGACCCTCTAGGAGCCATTAATTGACAAATTTTGCAGCAGTCTGAAAATTTAAGTACAAGATACTGCTTTCCCCACTGCTCTCTAGAAAAAAAAAAAATTACCACCCTAATTTTCAAGGGTCTTCACCTTCCTGTCTCTAGTTTTTTACTGGAATGTTTTCCTAAATGTCAAAAATTACCCCAATTTCAGGCAGAAAGACTTTGAACCAACTTGGGTACTAACAAGGTCTCCTATCCAGCCCTTCCATGTATTTCCAGGAAATACATACAAAAAGTTCTTTTTGCTGCTAATGACATTCTTTTCTGTAATTTTCATTAAATTATCTAAGCACACACACTGTTGGAGACATAGCACAGGAATTAACACTACATCAAGCAATGGTGAGTAGAGATTGAAAAGGTTCAGACTAAATGACTGGAGGGCAGCAAAATGCCTTTTCCCCTGTATATTCCAAAGAAGGTTGCAGTCAGACCTTATGGTCTGCACCTGGAACAGAGTTAATTCAGGAGGAATATTTTTAAGAAGTTATTTGATAAATTAAAATGTAGCAAATCTCCTGAGCACAAGTATCTTTTAACTTTTCAAAGACCTGCAGTAAAGTCAGGTTTTCAGAGGGTCAGTGTCTTAGCCTGAAAGATCTGCTCCAAAACAAAGAAACTAGAGCTGCCAAATGAAGTGCACATAAACACTTGATTGTTTTTAACAGAGGAAATAAACCCTCAATTTTTTTCTAACCACGTTGGGATAAATGACTAAGTCTTTAGTAGAGTAGTTCAAAGAGATACTGTCAGTCTCAGGTGGATAAAGCACCATCAGGCCAAGTGGGAGGGCTTAGGAAAGCTAAAAGCAAAGCCAAGTTGAAAACATTCTCTTAATGGAAGCCCTGCATGACCTGTGCTTCACTCGGCTCTCTTCAGGTCAGGGACAGTGTGATTTGTCTCAGTCTCCCTCAAAATGCTGAGTGTACGTCAGCTCTTCATCCTACGCAGCAACAGCAGCGTCAGTGGAAGAACAGCAAACTACCAAAAAGCAGAATTGTGTCTCATCCAGGCAGCTTCCCACCAGCTAAACTTCCCTTCTACCTAATCCCACTCTCATACTTATACATTGGCATAGAAAACATAGTAATAGAGTGGCTTTTCTTGCTAAGTCTTCTTTTTCTGACTCATTTCTATTGGAATGAATCACAAATAAATCAATCACCTGGCTGAGAGGTCATTTTCTACATATTTGTTTCTGTTTCTTTGACAAATCAAATCCAAAGATTGTATTGCATGAACATCAGTAATTTCTGTATTTTAGCATAAATTTTGCATAGAATTCAAAACATGTGTCTTTCATCCCAATAAATCAAACTTCATACAAAATGCACCATTTTCTTTAAATTTTTACTAAAAAATGCAACGGTTTTTTGTTTTTGTTTTTTAATTTGCATATTTTTGTATTTGTGTCTTAATTTAAATTAATGGGAAAGGCAATCTTAGGGGACACACAACAAAAGTACCTTTTTTCACTGCTGGCCTATATGCAATTTCTTCCAACTCAGTACTCATATTAATCCAAGTCAATCAAAGTCAGTGCTTTGTTCTAAGAACATAAGCCTATAACTGAGACTATACCTGTTTCTGGGTTTTACATGGAACTGATTTGGAAGGATATTATGCAAGTGTACACAAACACTCTAGGGCTACACAATATACTCTTATACACCAGCCTGCCAGGTTAAATGATTTCAGAACTTGAAAATGTTTCCTATGAATTGGATCCTTTAAGGATTAAGTGCACTTTGCCTTTGGTTTATGAAATGCTGTACAGCAGTCCCACAGACTGATTTAGAGTTGCAATTCATTTCTCCATTTTAAGGAAGATACAGGCTACACTGCAAGCTGCAAAGGCTGCTTTATTACGTGACAGCCAGAGCTGAGGAAATAATTCACCTTGAATAATTTGTGCACTTATTTTTTTCATTTTCATTCCCAGAATGCCTGAAAGAAGATTACAGTCTCTGTAACATACCTGTCAACTAAAATTACCCTATGGAATTCCTCACATGGTTTGCTGTTACATGCCTGATGTTCACAGCTATGCTTGGTTGGGACTGGTAAACAAAATTTATGGCATAGGTTCTTCTGGCTGAGTGATCAGCAAAAATCATGTTTCTTGTACAATGTACTTTTTCCCCCCCTTGTAGTACCTTGTTTTTTCTGGTATACATACATCAAGACCTTGGCAAATTTCGCTAACTATGAAAAAACAAACAAACAAACAAAACCAAAAGCAAAAACAACAAAAACCACCCCAAAGCACTGTTTTCTACAGAAAAGAAAACTGAGAGTACAAAGAAGACCGAGAGGAAACCCTGTCCCATCCCTGAGTACTCCTTCAGTAGTGTGGTGATTAAATTACATAATGCCAAAGGAAAATTAAGTTTAACTGATTTAGAAGAGTGAAAAACTTAGTTAAATACATAATTTCTTTTCAGGATAGAGAAAACTTCAGCAGAAGTCTTCACAGCCTGGAGGAAGAAGGGACACATGTGTGTGGAAGGAAAGGGATTCCTTAGTCCAGAAACTGAAACACAAAAATTGATGCACATCCGAAATGAAATCTCACAGAATCTCAAAGAGATCCCAATTCATTTTACTTATCCACTTAAAATATTCATAAAGAAAATGTGAATAAAACTCATCTACTTTAGTGAGAGCCAGAGAACTGACATCAAATTTTAAAAAAGAAAAAGAAAGATAAAAGAAGAAAATAAAAAGTTGTGGGGGGAAGAGGATCGATAGTTACATCCCAGCAGAGCAGCAATAAAATACTTCTATTCATCCAGGTACCAAGGGAACAGCCTCATTTATCTGTAGCTCTCACCCTGCAGCAGCAGAGATTAGGAGTTAGGTTTCCTTAACACTGATTCCTTGAGCAATCTTGGCTGAAGGTTTTCTAAAGTGAGTGTTATGATAAAATGCAGGAGTTACCAGTAAAGATGAAGAGAAAACTGGTATCTTTAGAGAACATTTTAAAGAAATTTGATCTTAGTGCTTTTTTACCTATTCTCAAATAGAACAGCAAGATGTTTTGAGGTTTTCTTCTCATGCTGAACCCAGGTGGTGGCATAAAGGTACACAAATTGAGGGGTCTTAGTTTGAGTTCTACATTTGCCATTTGTTAATTCATGAGAGTTCAACATGGCAAAAGGTAGCAAGTTCTTGATGTGTAGCATAGACAAGCAGAAGTTACAAATGTCATTTAGCACTGAGCAGCACAGGTGATTCCAGAACAGAAGGGAATTAGTTATCCTCCACCTTCTCACTTTTTTAGATTCTTGTGTGGCACAAAGTATTACCAACTTGATTCCCCACGACTCTAAATTTACCCTATGCTATACATGCAATCCTATTCAAAGGTAGAGATAAAATGGAGCTCTGCATCTTTATTAGCCCCCTCATTTTTCAGTAGACATGCATCTTAGGAGAGTTTAGTGTATGCGTTCAGAAAAAAGTAAGATAACCAAGATGTTTATTCTCTTTTCGCAGGCTGCTATGAGTGACAGTTACAGGATTAAGCCACCATGAGAATTTACCTTATCACAAAAGGGCTTGACAGAATCAAATGATAAGTATCACCTCCTCAATGCTCCTGCCACCCCATGATTCATCTATATCTATTGGATTATCACACTCTTTTCTGTTAGCTTTGCCTCAGAGTGCTGTTCACACCCCATCAGTTTATTTTCAATGCCTCCAGCCCAAGTTAACACAAATTGGCTCTAAATGTTTTAAACTACTTTGACTTTAAAATAGATAAATATTATTTCAACACGACATCTTAAATAAATCTAACTGGAAAAATTCCAGCGAAAGTGGATTATTATGGGGGGGTGGGAATGAGGCAGGGAAGCCAGGCACTCCAAGTTTTCTGAAGCTCTAAATGGAATTTATAATTAGAAGGGATGTGTCAAGACAGGGAAAACCCCAAGAATGACCAGGACCCCATGCTAAAGTAAAGTTTCCATCAACCAGATGAAACAGGGTTGAAACAATCTGGATATTAGGTGGTTGCCCTTTAAACCTCTCTGTGGTAAAACAAACTTAACAGAAGTTTACTCTTTAAAGAATGAGTAGAGGAGGCTATCAATTGCTGCACATATTTGTATTTATGCACATGCATATTACCAGCTCTGAAACTCACCTAATATAGCAACTACTTCATCATCCTGGATTACTTCCAAAGAGCCCGAGACCACGAAGCAAAGGCTGTCGACGCTCTCCCCAGCGTGGTAGATCAGGTCTCCTGGAGCACAGTGCACTGTCTGGAATTCCATGGCGAGTGCCCGCAGGCACCCATCGCTGGCCAGCCTGAAGGCGGGGTGCTCCTTGAAAACCTTGCGGTTCAGATGCACACAGATGTCTGCTCTCATGTCCTTAGGGCAAATCTGCAAAACCTGAGAGGGAAATCAGGCAATCAGCTCCTGGGCATGGCTTCTACCTGCCTGCTATGGCTAGTTTACCACGCAAGGTTTAAGAACCACTTTCCTCCTTCTTATAAAATTTCTAATCTCAGAGTTTATTTTTATATTATTTATATTATTTTATATTATATTATACATAAACCACAATACTAACTTAGTCTACTTTACAACATCTGAAGGAAAAGAAAACACTGCTTTCATCTCAGCAACATGCTTTGCTGGATATCGAAAGCCTAAGGTTTTTAAGACAATAAAACTTAGAGCACAGCAGTACAGAAAGTGTTGAAGAAAAGCTTCCTGAAGAATTGTTTCTAGAGGGTAGGTCATTTTTTTGATAGGCAGATTCCATGAAAAGCCTGCAGAAGTTACATGCTTTAACAACTAAAACAAATTACTTAAAGTTTAATAACTTATAACATTGAGAATTGCAGGTATCCAAATTTACCCCTGAGTGGCACTAACAAGTTTTTTGTTTACACAGGAAAAGGACTTTAAGGTATGATGCTGTTGGGGGCAGTTTTTGATCTTCCAAATACAATGTTCCTCACAGCAATTCATGATGTGTGGTCCCAAGAGAGCACGAGCTGATGCTCAGCACAGCAGGCACCAGCCAGGGCCATTTCTGAAGGGTTTTAATATAATACGGACAGCCAAGTGGAAAGAATACAAAATCACTGCTGCGTGTGCAGATTAAAAGTGGAAAGAAGTAACATGAACAGGGTTTGGAGATAACAAAATCCTTGTGGGATGGTCTACGATGAAGCACATCTAGGACACATTATTTGAGAAAACACTGAGTAGTCTAAGTCTGCCTCTTTTTAAAAATTATTTTCTTAGTAATAACTTCTCCGTCCAATTAAGGAACACTCTGATTGAGCTTCAGAGTTACTCCCACACATTTTCCTAGATGGAAACAGAAAACTGTCTCACTGCAAATGCTCCTGAAAAACATAAAGGTAACGCAGGAAGCACTATGGCTATACCTACACTTTGAAATGGGGTTCTGTGCAAGATCTGAGCAGAGAGCTGAGCTATTAATTCTCTGCATGGCACTGGTTCCAGATATCATGCCTGGCACTCCAAAGGCAAATAACTCCACCACCCATATCATCATCTTTGGCCCACCTCCAAACAGACATTTTATTACAGATATTACTTCTAAAAAGAGATGTATTTGTACAGTGCTTAGGTGTAGGGCACTCATGGATGATTTTTCTTGGCTGCCCTGTACAGAAGAGCTGCCAAACCTGACAGTTCTCAGTTTTCCAGGCTCATAGAAATGAGCTGGGGCAGCAAGACCAGCGTTTAACAGGGAACACAGGTAGTGGCCATATCTGTCTTTTTCATTATCTCATTTACTCTGGAGATAAAAATACTCTCTAATGGCATATTCTTGCTGAATTTTACTACTGGAATTACACACACACTTTTCAGTTACCTGAATATCACACACAAAAAGGGTTGTTTCAATAGAAATAATAGCAAAACTCCCTGAATATACACGAGAATATTTAAAATTATGCGATTATCCAAAAACTTTTTGGTATAGCAGTCTTAAAGGAAGTTAACCAATTTTCCATTATCCATTTAAAGAAGTTGTCTCCAGAGGTCACAAAAATTAAAAGGATTCAAGACATTTGAGATTTACAGATAAATGGATGACTACTTTCATTTGTAAGGGAGGTAAGAAATATATCTTCATGGATCAATTTTAGAATCTTTCAGTAGCTCTTGGTTAAATTTTGTTGTACTGGCATTTTACAGACCAATAACTTAGCGTGCCTGCAGTGATCACTGAAATGACAAATTTGTGGCCTACAAAATAGTGACAAGACCAGTTCTGTGCTCAGTTCATATTAAAGTCTCTGCCTCATCTGTAGGAAGCTGCGCTGCGTTTCAGAGGAGCACAACTACCACTGTTCTGTCTCATGAGCAATAAATGTTTTATTCATGAGAAGATGTCCCAGAAGTTATACACAGGCATCAAAACAACAGAGCTCAGACCTGGGAGTTCATGGATTGGCACAGCCAACCACAGCTTTTGCTGTGCAGATGAAAGCTGAATTCTTGGTTTAGCAGTCATGGCCAGCAGCAGTTCAGCTATGAACACACCAGTTACTGAAAACAACACTGTATTAAGCTCTTTGGTGTCCTGACAATTGGAGACTTTTTTCTTGTTTATTAAAATAATTCTCAAAGGCTACAGTGAGTATTGTTGTGCTTGGTTTGGTTATTCTGCTGTCTCCAAATGTATCCTCTTAAAGCATTTCTCTCCTTATCAAAGGAAGCCAAGAATGAACTTTGAAGATAAGCTAAAAAAAAGAAAACCAAAAAAAAAAAACCCAACATGTTTTACACAGCAATTTTTTCTTGTTGTTTTGTTAAAATGATGACAGGAGTTTGCAATGGGGGCTGATTGGAAGCACCAGCACTCATTACACTATGTGTCCTCAGATGTTTCTCCACCTTCCCCAAATGCACCTACCTCGAATCACAACCCCACACAAAGACAGATTGTGAGAAAACATGCAGAACAGCTTCTAACCAGCACTAAAATATAATTTCTTTCTGAAAGCTAGCATGGCAGACAGTGTTTACAGAATCATGTCTGGGATCTAAAAATGGCAGATATGCTGAAGACCATTTAGGAAAGCAAACAGCGACCTGTGTGCCCCTCAGTCTCCAGGCAGCTCAGTGCAAGGCCACATCTGTTGTACTTCTTCATAATGATGCTGTAACAGCTGTACAGAAATGACACTGTTTGCTCTTTAACTGCATCATCCACAGTTCAGAATGCTAAATTAAGCTGCCAACCAGAAGGCTGGTGACCAGAGCATTGGTATGATTTCCTGAATGATCCACCCCACAAATCACATCTCTTTACAAGCAGAAGAAAAACTGTCTATCTCTACAAAAGTTGGCAACTAATATGAAAGTGACAAAGAGTTACTTTTGTACATTTGTTCTGGTGAAAGGCCATCTGTTCTTTTAAAAGACATGATGGGAATTTATTCATAAATTCAATTAATCAGAATGGTAACATTTGCCTTACACAAGGTAGATTTCAAACAATACATTATTAAATACTTTCAGTTTTCATTAATATCTTTAACCTGCACACAGAATATTACATTCAAATTCTCCAGTGACAAAAAAAAAAATTACTTTGTTTTCAGGCCCACAGAGCTGCAAGCAATCTCACAAGAAATATTGCAAAAAAAATCTCATTTGGAAAAACTGGATTCTGTTACAATCTGGAGCTTGTTATTTACTTATCACCTTTATTTATTGTAAACTGAGCTTTTCCCTTTATCATTTTTATACTATTTCATGCCATTTCATTAGCAAAACATACATACTTTTACCACTATCATATGTCAGTATGACAGAATAGCTGGAATACTGTATTTGAAAGTTAAAAATTAAGGGAAGCTGCTGCTTAGAACTATTTAAGGAATATTTGTCTCCTTTACTAAGACAGTACCTCCTGTTTATTTTAATGGACTACTTTCAGGATGTGACTTCTTTCCTTGCAGTTTAATTTACTTACCTTTTCAGTATCTATTCCTCTGGACATTGACCAGGTGGAAACGATGTAATCCATCACACGTTCACTCAGTCCTTTAGGGACCTGGTAGAGCTTTAAAAAGTCCCGGACACTGTTCAGCATTTCATGGTATCTGTTTGTGTTAGCGTACATTTGCTGAAATATGGTTGTCACATTACCAAAAATGGTGGCATACAGAAGGGCTGTGAAAAAGAAGAAAAACCACAGAGAAAATACATGATAAGATGTGGCGATCAGTCTGTGTTCCACTGGGCTTTAAGACTCGAAATGCTAGGTCTTAAAAATGCATGCAAATATCACTGCTTTATTAGGAAGGCCTGATGAGCACAAGCATTTTATAGGTCACCTTCAGCACTACAAATGGAGGACCACCACCTACTTTTGTGAGAGCATGTCCTGCATCACAGACCTCCTAAAACACGACTCTTTGTCTTTGTCCATCAAACAATTCAGTAGTACCCAAAACCTTACAAAACCACAACAGCAGACAGAAGAATTTTAAGATAAATAGCTTGACAGCAAATACTTTAATTTTTCATCTCAGGTTTTATAGCACCTGTGTTGAAATACCATCAGTGACAGATTTCCAGGCTTTAAGTGCATTATCACAGTAGTAAGCTGAGTCATCGTTACCCACCTCGGAGTGACAACAGCAGTGCATCAAAGCAGAAGATGGAATATGTAATAAACAGCTACCATGGGTCAGTAATTTATAGACATAAGTTTAATAATACATAAAAACTCGCATTACATTTTACATTCTTCAGGCAAAAGAACAGCAAGGCCTGAGGCAAGAGCTAGAGCCCTCAGAGGCAGACCTTTGCACAGCTCTCCTGACTTCACACAACAGTTAGGAAGCCAGCTGGTTCATCAAGATGGGTTTAAGAATAAACACAGGGAAGAAAAAAAGGCAGTGTTTCCAAGCGTGGAGAGAAGCAGATGAAAACACACAGGACTTGAGAAGATCCATCTGCTGAAGGCCAAGACAGAACAGCAGGCTGGTGGCAGCCTCAGCAGCCAGGTTTGATGGCTTGCAGAGGCTGGGGCTGAGGCTCTTCCAGCCAATCCAGCCCTGAATGAAATGGAGAGACAAGAAGCCTCAAGGGGAGTTTTCCTATATTATGAGTCAGGTCAGTGATATGTAACAGGTTGGCTGTAGAGGGAGAGGAACAGTCAGACTGCAGACGTGATGTGCAGACCCGTATGTGCTCTGGCTTGCTGAGTAAGTTCGTCCTCTTAATCATTTCCTGTCCCCCAAAACAAGCACTAAATTGTGAGTAGCATATCTCTTCCACTTGAAATAAAAATAAGTCAATGAGAAGCCATATTTATAAAAAATATGTTCTGCTTTACTGAAGTACCCCTTTTTGCTGTTTATTTACTCCCTCACCAGCTATTAAAAAAAAAAACAAACAAAAAAAAAAAAAACCTTCATCTCACTCACTTTGAGAATGCAGCAGTTTATTCAGGTGAGTGTTATAGGCACGTATCCTTAAGGCAATTAAGATGCTCTAGGGTTCTATGACCAACAAAAACCTTTGCTACTGTGCAAAAGAAACTTATGGTACTGTCTTTGCCCTGATCATCAAGAGACATAATTTAAGTTAAGGTTTGCTCAAGGCCTTTACACTGCTGATTTTCTGTAGAATTCCTTCTTGATGCTGCATGATTTTTTTTTATGCGTTTCTGTAGAGAACAGCTCTCCCTTTTTCCATCTAATCCTCTGTACAAACAGGCATAAAAATATGCAGAAAAATGTGCACACTCAGTTTAAAGAAAAGTGGAGAGCATTGTTACAATGACCAGAAACATATATTTTCCCTGTTTAACCTTAACTTGTACTTGAACAAAACCATACCAGGCAGTCCAATGAGTAGTGAAGAATGATAAAATGCGTTACAAAACAGATTTACCATAACAGCTCCTTACTCCATGAGTATTTTTGTATTAGAACAGCATTACCTATCCCTGAGTAAGTCCTGGTTTGCTCTCTGTTATGCAGATGCAAACATGACCCTACAGGAGACTGCAGCAGCATAACGCAGCCAGCCCAGCACTGAAATAGGTAACAAATTAGAGAGAGGATGCCAAGCAGATTTTTATCTTTGCTCTCTGGCGAACAGTGAGACCTGGAGGTTCAGTACCTTGGCACATACAGCTCCAGGCCAGCAAAGGTAAAATGGAGGCCCCACTCTGTCCCATTAATATCCAGCTTTAATGTGAAGCCTAAAGAAAAACCAGAAGTTTGATTGTATATTTTGATTATTATAAAGAAGCAGTTTCCACTGCAAATTGCAGTTCCAGTATGACAATTATCTTGGCAAGGAAAATTATTCCTGTCTAGATTAATTTTTTTAATTCCCAAACTTACATCCTTAATTTATCATTAGCCAACCATTTTATTACTATTAAAGCCACGGATTTTTGCAGCCTAATATTGGGTAGATACATTAGCATATTAAACCTTGAACTCTTCTGCACAGAAGTAGCTGGCTGTGTGCCTTTCCTTACTTTCAAAGGAATAATGAAATGAACCCACTGCAGTAGACTGCAGCCCCAGAATGATTTCAGAAACACACACTCTACTAAAGGAAGAGAGTTGGGCAATTTATGACAGAGCAAAATCTCCAGCATTTCTTCTCCAGGAATGTAAAGATCCCTCAGAAATGATGTGGCCCTCACCCCCTTATGTAAATATTCTTTTCTTACAATAAAGAAAAACATGTTGTCCCAAACAATGTGGCTGCTCATTTACACTGCAGTCTGTGATACTCCATTTAAACCAGTGTTTAAATAACATCACAGACAGGACCATAGTAATTGCAGTAGCAAATTACCCACAAGTGAATCATGAAGGTCAGACATAGGTTGCAAAAGTCACCAAATCATCTGCTATTTTTAGTGATGTAGCAAGTAAGAATAGAGAAATAAATACAAGCCAGTGTAGGTCTCAGCTACCACAGTAAAAGATCTGGGGTCTGATTTTAGAATTATAAGAGGAAGAATTTCTGTCTGTAAGAATGAGAGGTTTACAATTACCCCAATTACAGATGTAAGTGCTGTATTCGGTTGCTGAGGTGCATCAAGAGATTGACGATGATTTGTTCAAAACGCACTCGTCCAATGGCCTCGCACACAAAATGTGTGCAGAAGAACGACACAGCAACAAGTGAGACCAACATCAACTAGTGAACAATCTCTTTTATCTTGCCCCCAGGACTTGCAGTGCTTTCTGAGAATGAACTGCCTTCATTTTTTGCTGCCTGGAAAGCTGATCAAGAAAGTCTGTCTGTCTGCATGTAAATTCCAGTTAACAATTAAAAAAACAGAATAAAACCCTTTTACATACTGCACTAACCTAAGTACTATTCAAAGAGCAAGCACCTGCATTTGCAAATAGTAGATGGTTAATCCCACTTCTGTTTCACCAACAAGTTCCTAGTACACAACAAATTTTTCGGTTCATACAAGGTTGAAAACACAGCCTTGAAAATCTGTTACACTGTATCACTTCTTACTGAATATGAAACACAACCGTAAATTAACCACAAAAACTGTATGTCTCAAAGGCATTTTTTAGATAACACATTGTAAGGTCACACAAAATTAACATTGATCAGATAAAAAGAAAAGCAGAAATTAATTGTATGGATCATCTCATAATTACATGAGAAAATGACATTCTTTTCAAATGTGCAATTAGAACAATGTAAGAGCTTATAATTGCTTGAGATTAAGGGTCTTGATTAGTGGTAATTATGCCTACTTATGGGTAGAGAGCATGCAGTTAAAAGAAAAGCACTGAACTGTTAAATACAGTATACAAGCAAATACCAAACTGAACAGGTATCTTAAAGAGTTGTTTACAGAGCTAGTTTTGATAGAATTGTTATTTGTAGTATTGCAATCTGATATCAAAGCTTCTGAAGCGAGATGTACTTATAAAGTATCTACACAACCTTCTAGAACAGTACAGACAGACCCAGAGCTGCTTAATTTGCTTCTTCTTAAGAAGCTTTGTGTATTATACAGTCTCCTATTTGTAATCTTTTATCTACCTTTTGGTTTTTTACTAACACAATGTATAAAGATATCATTCCATTTAGCTAGTAAAGAATAAATGTAAACAACTTAGCCAAAATCTAATCGGTCAATAAATTTTCTGCACTTCATGACTTTTCACAATATACATCCAGAACATTTTCACCTGTTATAAAACAAATGACAATTGCTAGTCTTAGCATGTGCATCACTTCCTGAATTTCACAACCTGGGAAAACCACATTTTTTTCAAGTGCAAGTAAGTTCCCCTTGCTGTCCCGTAACTGTTAAATCCTGCTCTTCCCACAGCTCTCTGTTCTTCTGGACAGAAACAATACACTGCTCCACCTTCCTCTTTCATGCCACCAGCTTCTAATTTGCACCTCTGAAGCAAGGCAGTAGCAATGGCAAAGACCAGAGAACTAGCACACTACTGAGCAAGTCTGAAAAATCAATTTAATGGCAAAGAGCAAAGCAGGAAGCCTGAATAGGCTATGAGGGACATGCACATCAAACCAGGTGGTGCAAGCACTTGACTGCTAGGATGAAAGATGAGAGACCACAGGCAAATTTTATTAAACTCTTAGTTGAATCCTACTGCAAATCTTCTCACTCTCATCATCACATTTGGTGAAATCACCCTGCTGACAGCAAAATTGGGATGGAGAAGGACAACAGTGGGCTCCAGCTACAATGGAAATGTCTCCCCTGCAGAAGGGGAGGACACCAGCGATGACACAAATGATAAAGGCTAAACAACAGAGCATCAGCACATGAGGTTTTTTCATCTTCCCATCACAAAAAAAAAACAAGAACTGCAATGAAATGATCATCAGAGACATAAACAAGGGAACAGCTGCTCTAAGAAGCCACTTAAGCAACTACCAAGGACTAGAGTAGTAGAAACATCTGTGCACCTTAAAATAGGCTGTCTGCAGTGTGTAAGGGCAGAAAGGGAAGTTAAGAACAGCCATGGAACAAACAACAAAGCTCCCACTGCTTCTCTCCTCACACTCTTTCCTAGCTCTACAAAATAAAAGCAGTCTGCTATAACAGCAGCACAGCCATATAACCTCCTGTTACTGCATTGATTTACAATGACTTATATTTTACCAGTTTAAGACTTAATATGGAAGAATAGAGGCAAGTGTTGGTAAACTACCAGACCTTCCAAATATGTTGAACTCCACTATCCCTTAGGATGCTTCAAAAGTTTCTTTTTTTTTTTTTTTTTTTTTTAATTTTAATCTGGAAGCACCCACACAGCTGATAGCAGTAATCACAGGTGTTTTGGCTTGCAAGCAACATGCACAGCACCCTAACAAGTTTTGCTTTTGCCTTCAGCATGTTTGGGCTAAGATAAACAGCACAGAAAAACACACAGAACAAAACTGATCAGAGGAGCAATCAGAGCCACAGTGAGTACAAGCCAATAAAACAAACTGTGAGAAAGCTTTTCAATATGAACAGCTCTCTCCCAGCTGACAGTGAAGGGCCAACACCACCCTGCTCTCCATGAAAGGCTGCATCTTGGACCCGAGAGCCTGCTAATGAAAAGAGAGGATGAAGCCTCCTGCCAATCCATACAAAGGAAGAGTGGTGGCTATCACCTCCCTGGCCAAGGCTCCTACTTCTGCACAGCAGCACCTGACTAAATTAACACAGTCTCACTAATTAACACTGTAAAATCTGGATTTTGGCAAATTGAGAAGTGTCCAAACAAGTAATATGGCAAGAATCCTGATTCACAAAACTCATCACTCATTTGTTTTGACAGCTACAGTTTAGTATTGTATTTATCCTGAAAGGTGCCAACAGTCACCAGAGGGGGATTTAAAGGCAGCCACAGGCTCTATTGCAGCCAATATGCTTGCAGAAAAGCATATTACTAAAGCAATCAGATGCACAACAAGTCAGAAGTAGCCTGTGAGGACTTAGATGTGTTCTTGGTTGTGAAATTAAGGAGTAACAATCTGGTCATACACTAACTTTCTACTGTAAAAGGACACCAACAGAAGACAATAGAAGCATAATGCTGAAAGGAAAAGAGAAGAGCAACCTGGATACAGCGAGACTTCAAGCTGATAGGCTTTGAAATCCCTAACCATGAGCATCTCTCACTTTCAGGGAAACAGGGTTGCACACTCTTATTCTATAAACAAACAGCACTTGCAGACCAATGAGTTCACCTGCCTCTTCTTACTTAAATTACCTGAAGACATCAATTTCTCTGCAAGGCTCAGCACTTCCACTGACTGGTGAGTCCCAATGGGGGTAGCAGTGTTTTACTTCAAAACTGGATCATAAACCAGACAGGAAGATGTATGTTCTACCTCAACTTACAGGCAAATTCTAAAACCTGACAGAAAGCTATGACTAACTCCGAACACAGTAACACCTAGTCATTAATTAAAATTAGGGCCTTAACCCTTGATAGTAAAAAGACTTTCCAAGAATTAGTACAGTTTAATCAACAAGTCCACAGAAAACTCCTTGCAGAATCAATTTATTTCAGAGAAAATATAACAATATGGGACAGCAAGATCAACAGGCAAAATTTGAAATGGTGATGATAAATCAAAGGTAAGACTAGAGAAAAAGGAAGATTCTACAGAAAATGGCACTTCCAAGTCACCTCTCTAAATTTTATTCCCCACAAGATAGGTTTATCTCTGATAAGGTAAAACAGAATGGCAAGAAAATGTACCAATTTTCACAACTAGTTACAGCAAGAACAAGTCCTGTAAAGAGCAGTATATTTATCACAAAATCTTCAGGAATGTCATAAGGGATTTGTCTAGAGCAACACTGAAGTACACATGCTCAAAACATGGAGCATCATCAAGATCTTGCCCAATGTGCCAATTTGATTACCAAGAGCAAAGTAAGTGTACAAACAGATAACAGCTGCAAAAACTATCTCTGTTCCAAACATACCAGGGCAGACTCCCCAGTGGGACACTTTTACCAACACAGGATGAACTCAGCCCAATGTATTCACTAGCAGGTTTTACCATGATGAGAATTAATAAAATGCCAAATCTGATTAAATCCTCTGCAATTTGTAAGAAAGGACACTCTTTTACTGTTTTTTTAGAATTTTATGGACAATAAAATTTAAATTGTCTAGAAAATTGAAATGGATTTCCATTTCATTTCCCAGCACTAATGAACAGATCACCATTTAAATGACGACTGAGCCATTTAAGGGCATCATTTTTCTTCTACAGTTTATGCAGGGTAATGCATGGCTATTTTCAATTACTTGGTTAAAATTAAATCTCCAGATACTGCTTCTAGATTTTTACTCATTTGCACCAATATGAAAGCTTTTGCTTTCAAAGCTCAGTTTTATCTACCCTCAACTTAGCTCAAATGGTTTCCCCCAATTAAACACCAACTCTCCTCATTTTAAAATCTATTACTGAAATAGAACTACACAAACAAAAGAATAAAAACAAAAATCAAAAGTGACAATTAGGAAAAGTTCTCTTCATGTGAAACTGCTTACCTAAGTAATTACTAGCACTCTGTTTATGCTATTTCCTCTGTGACTTGTATGATCCTTTCTACAAGGCCTTGCAGGAGGAAAATCTAAGGACACTCAAGGAGATCATCTGTTATCCAAACTTTCTGGTCCTTTCCCTACATTGCTGCCACACGTTCTGCTGGGTTTTGCACTGCTGGCTCAGGCCTGTTCCTGTTGGCAACTACTGGGACTCATTTTGCAATAACCTATTGGTGGTCTCTGAGAGTTCAGCACTGGATCTGAATTTTGCACACCGAAACCACCATCCAGCACTTACAAATACGGATTTCTGACAAAACTTGCCCCCATGACTGATGCAACACAAGAGTTTAATGGCTAAAGTCACTTGCAAAGTTCAAGCAAAATTCTCCTGTCTGATTCCTTTTGGTCATTGCTTCAACCTCATTTAATTAAGGTATCTTACATTTAGAGTAATTCTTTGTTCCAAATGATAATTGGCTTCAAGTGGCTTCTCTCTACTCCCACCAGAGCACCCATGTGGGAAGTTCATATCTTCCTTGCATTCCTTGCTGATCATGTTCACCAGATCTGAAACCACAGTGAGACCACAAGGAGGGAAGGACCCAAGGCTTCCCCTGAGACTGCAGTGATCTCACTTCTCATTAGGCTTAAAACATCTACTCAGCTGTGCTTTAAGCACTACTGCAAGGTGTGGGCATGTCTGCCTGTGGTAAAAGTTAAGGACACAGTTCAGAGAAATACCAAGACAATGCATTTCTCTTCAACCCCTAACTTTCATCCAGTGACTTACAAAAGCTTCTGCTGTCTATGTAGCAGTACAGAACACTCTTTTTTTAGGCTTTGTCTTCTCTGAGAACAAAAGAAAAGGTAAAATTTTAATGCCTATAAATTACCCCAACATAAAAGCAGAGTGGGATGGAGGTACTCTGGTGTCATTGTGAAGAGAACCAGAAGTGGGTGGTAGAGTGCTGGCCTCAAGCAGACAGCTGATGGAAAATTTGCATATCCCTTGTCTCTCAGACTCCAGAGGGAAGACACTTCTTTAGATTAACTGTATTGTCCCCAAACCCAAAACCCTGAAAACAACTGAAAGTGTGTACCTGGAAGCCTGTGTTTTCCGTAGCTCACCTGGTTTACATTCAGCAGGCCCTTCAAAATGACTTTGCTCTAAGCAGTCACACTGTGAAACCAGCAGTGACCTCTGCACTGACCAGACACCAGAGAGGCTGTGCTAATCACCCACGAGCTGCCAGGTCTGCTCAGGTGACAGACCAGCCAGCAAGAGCTAAGGGCATGGCTGCACCCGACAGGATTAATGGGTACTGGACATAAGGACAACAATTAATTCTCACTTCAGATCTCCTCTACTGTGAAATTAAGCCCCTAAAGCTAGTGCACTTAACTGGACCACACTGCACCTGTGTGCTTCACCTCTCTGCAGCTCAGTCTGAAGCTTTTGATGCAACAAAACCTTGGTAAGACACCCTGGGGTGTTGTTACTTCAATAACCACAGCCAGGTGCAAGGTGCTTATCACCAACCTGCCAATCCCTTCTTGCACATGCACAACTTTTACTTCTGGGTGCAACAAGTACAAACAAGTTATGTGACTATTTTCTACACAGGGTTTTCAAAAGCTTCCCAAACAAACCTAAAGACAAAGTGGTCCAAAACCTCCCCTCTTCTGGTATCACTAAATAGTTACAAAGATTTAATACTGTTTGTAACACAAATAAGAATAACGAAGTTTGGAATTATGTTGACTAAACCAATGAGGTTGGAGACAAAGATGACATTTACCGATGAAGACTAATTTGGGGTGGTTAAAGAATGATTGTCACTGGAATGACTAGGGCTGAGTCATGCTCCTCCCACACAGTAATGACAGGTGTGCTTGCAGACCAAAATCAAGAGGTGCACAGAGTATTTACAGGAATGTGACATGGGAATAACTCACAGTGGCTTCTCAAGGGTGCCCTTCCTTACTGACGAGTGAAATGACAGGCTAGTGAAGACACAGATGGTTTATCAAAAAATAACTGGAACCACTGTTGTGTTTTTAATGACAAACCGTGGATGACAAACCGTGAGAGGAATACTTGCCTCTGGAGTAGTGAAGAGGGTAACAGCCTAACTTTCTGAAACAGGTATTCATTTCTCTTCCTATGGCTTCAGTCTTAAAAGTACTTCTCTTCCAGGCTGAGTCTGCTATTTTATTAGAACTCAGCAGGACTAAAAGCAGCAGTAAACATGCATACCGCTGGGAGTTCCATACCTCGCTTCTCAAAAGGATAATCATGATCATCAGGGGTAGGTGCTATTGGGTAAGACATACTGCCTATATTCTTTTTAAAGTAAATATTACACAGAAATCATCTGACATCTAAAAGATATCAGGCAGCTGCATTTTGTGCTTTGTTAGCAAGTCACCACAAAATGCAAATATATTTGCACATAAACAAATATATACAGCCAGAAGTAAGGATGTATTACTATCCCACTGGGACCTTTTTAGAGAGCTATTCTGCTTGTGCAGTACCTGCCAGGCACCCAGGAATGGCATTTGCAGATGCTAGTAAGCTGAAGCTGTCCAACAGAAAGTACAGAGGACTCTCAAAGGCAATGAAATATCTGTCAGTAATTTGCAGCTACAAACCTCATCCAATAGTTAGGCACACAAAGCTTTTCCTTGCTTAGGGAAGAACAATTGGGAAGGTTATACTACAAGTATAATCCCCTGCAGTCACTGAACATCTGGGATACAACAGGCCTGTTTCAAATATCAATGCAGGAACAGAGACCTGAACTCAGATCTTCCGTTTTTCTGAAGAGTTCCTTCACCTATAGGTGACTGAGTATTTTGAATCAAACAGAAAGGAAAGGAAAAGAGGTTTTACTAGTAGAACTGTTCCAATCTCCATAAATACAGCAGGGGCGTGGTCCCAATATTTCCATATCCTTGAAGCCTTTGAACCATGAAATAGTGGATTAGAATGGAAAAGGCAGATATCTCTGGACATAAACACAGACTCTGCTCTCGCCTCTCCACAGAATAATGTGTTTTCTGGCAGGCTTGCTCAGAGAAGCTTTACTTGACCAGCCACAGCAGATTGAGAACACCTACTATCCTAGCACTTCCAAAAGATCCCAGGGAAACTAAGTTCTAAGATCCATTGAAGTGATTTCACATGTGTGCATGAACAAAGTCTTAGGAATCACAAGGAAATACGGTAGTTGTACCAACTGGTGAAAGTAACCAAAATCTCAGAATAAGTAAACCCTAGCACAGCATCAGCAGTCAAACCTCAGAGTAAACTTTTCATCACTGTGATATGGGGTACACAACATAAGAGCAATGGCTCCTCCTGAACTTAAATCCTATCTTTGGATTCCAAAAGGAAAAGTCCTCCCAGATGCCAACTGTCTGCTGACACAACACTGGATGTAGCTTAACCCCACAGCAGTCACGAAGGTCACATTCCCTGATAATTCTTACAGATCAGGGATAACTTTCAGAACATCAGAGGACTTCCAGAAGAGTTTCTGCAGTTGTCACAGTCTTTTCCTTGTTTGAGCACTGAAGAACTTGCCTTCTATAATTAAATTCTCTGCCACATACAGGATCACCTAAGTAGCATCTTAAATCTTCCAGATCTTAAATTCTTCCTTCCCACTGATGAAGGCAACAAGAAAATCCTACAGCTCACTGGAATATGAATAATAAGATTGGAGATGAATAGTAAGATTTGGGAAAAAAAATGTGGTAAATAAATTCCATGTCATTTACAGGAATTGAAGTTGTCAAAGGATAAAGAAGTTAAAAAGCAGGAACTTATTTTCATACCTAAACTGTGGTAATAACCTGCATGCTCATCTTTTGAAAGCTATGTGAAGTGAAGAACTGTTTGTAAGCTGTGTGTGCTACCATGAATATTCATTTACTGGTCTTCAGCACAAGGCAAGGATAGAATGCTTTTCAACAGCTTGAATTTTTGATATTGCATAGCTGCTACTGGCTGACAGATATTAATGATTCTTGACAGAATGCTTATCTTTGAGCTGTTGCTGTAATCAATCAGCACAAGAGCAGCAGGCTATTAAAATATTTTTCTGTCAAGCTCTCTTGACATGCTTTGAATGGTACACAGCCTCGATGTTGGGTTTGGATTTCTTTAGGTGTTTTGTTTGTTGGAGTTGGTTTGTTTGTTTCCGGTTATTTTTTGGCAGGTTTCGTTGTTGTTTTGGATTGGTTTTTTAATAAGAGAATCTACTTGAAACCACACAGCTGGACTTTCTTGATTAGAACCTCTTTAAATTGTCCTTAAATATCAGCCCTGATGCTGAGCGTTCAGAATCCAGTCACCATGGTTTCAGCTCCTTCTGACAAATGTCCCTCTGTCTTTTTTCTATCCTGCCTTTCTCCATCTGCACATCTACACACTCTTCTTTAAAATTATTTCTCCCTGTCAAACTCTTGTCATCTACCTGGCCCATAATTACTCTTCATGCTTCCTTCCAGAAGTTCTACCCTCCTATTTTCTCTCACTTCTTCCAATTTTCTATTCAATACCCTGTCTTCCTCCAGCCTTTCAGAACCCTGTCATGGGAGCAGTGATTTAGCAGTCTCTCTGCATCACAAAGCCAGTAAAATTTAAATCAACAGCTTAGCAAACCCATCAAAGAGGTTGCCAGACCTTTTTGGCCTCAGTAGAGAAGCCTAATGACTAGGAGGGAATCAAAGTTAAATTAGATGGTCAGGAGAATTGGGTCTCTTCACAGATAGGAAGAGGGCAAGAAGGGAAAGGACAGGGATACAAACCTAAATATGTAAGCACAGGGTAAAAGAGCAGAAAAGGAATGCAGGTGAGGTTAGGAACACAGAACACAAAGGAGCAGGCGATAAATGAACTTGTGAAAAAAGCACAGAGAGGGTTTAAATGTCCAGTTTTCTGCATAGACTTGGCTTTACTGATATCAACACAGTCCAAGATTAAAAGACACTTCAGTGGCACTGCAGAGGGAAGGAACAGATACACAATGGTATGGTGTGTACAGAGCACAATGCAAGCCACTCTGCACTAGTAAAACATGAAGAATTAAAAGTGGCAAGACAGGCAAAGCAGAGACCTGGAGCAGTTTGTATATGGCCACAGAGGAGTGTGTGAGAGCTGGGAACTCAACCCAAACCTGCCAGCTCAGGGCCTCTCCCCTATCCACCAGCCCCACACTGTCAGCCCCGAAGAGACAAGCAACAGGGTTTTTCCACCTTTTGCTTTGCTCTTTGCCTATCAGCTTGTTTCCTTTGCAGGTCATAACACTGTTTGCAGTATCCAGGACCTTCTGCAAATTCAAGAGGGCAACAAGCACCAATCTCTCTGAATGTCAGGTAAATTCCAGAAGAAAAACACTGTCTCTGGCTGAATCTCCATTACAAATAAAATGTACCAAAAGCCTGCTTAATGAAGAAGCAGTTTGAGTTGGGACCACGTTCAACAGGGTCAGTAAGTGAAATGCAGTAGAAGGCTGAGCTGTGGTTTACATGCATCCCTAAAAACTTTGTTTGAAGAGCGTGTCAACATCATGATTGCCATGCAAGACCCTTTAGTCTGAGCAAGTCAGACCAACAGAACACAGTGCCAATGATAACAAATACTCCAGTGAGAATGTTGTCTTTGCTAGAGGCTAATGAGTATAAATTAATCCATTTTTATATCTTAAAGCAAATACTCTATGATTTTTATTTGCTTTTCTCCATTATTTCAACGATGAAAGCTTAGGGAACAAGCCAGAAAGATTTTAAAAAAAACACTTTAAAACAAGCCAAGGAACACTAGACAACAAATCCAGAGAGATTATTGCAAAGGACTCTAAAGAGGACAAAAACATTGGGTCCTAACAATATCCTTCATACAAAGCCTAAGTAAACAAGTTGTCACAAGCAAGGTGTGAAAGAGAGGGGTGAAGTCCTTTGTGTTAATCTGCAGACTGACAGAAAAGAGAGCTTCTGCACAGCCACAAATCTCTTCAGAGCATTTTCACTCGCCCAAGTTCTCATCATCAGTGTGCCATCAGAGACAGCATCCATCCCATCCATACAGAGGCCACTGCTCTGCAGCTGGGAGGAGAGGAGACAGTGGTTCTTCTAAGCATGCTGCCAACATTTTGCATGTTGAACCACTTTTCCTCCCCACCTATGGGGATCTATCCCATTTACCATTATTTTTCCATCAGTGACAAGCTAGAGGTGTTAAATCCTGAGCAGTTCTAAAGACTACGACATATTAGTGTTGTTTGAGAAGGGCACAGGAAAGAGGGAAATTGCTCAGAAAACCATTTTTGAATGGAATCACTATGAGGATATCCAAAATAGAATAGACTGTGTCTTCATATTCCTAATCCAAATGCAGGAGGGAAAAAATACACTAAGGTATCACACAAAAGGCAGAAGATTCTTAAGGGAAACCTTTTTTACTTCACCTCACACATTAATAATATGTTTTCCCTTCCAGATGATGACCACTGGGATCTGAAAATTTCCAGCAATTAATGGCCAGTCCTGACTCCCTCTGCTGGCATTTCATAGAGTCTCCTCTTCCTCAGCCTTTAGAATACAAGCAATGTACTTTTAGCAGTTCCAAAAGTAGTGCATAGTGGTAAAGTCTTGTCACAGCAGTTTCATTAAAATGTATAAGTATTTTGCTAAGTCTTGAAAAATACTTTGGAATCTTTGAGGGTTCATTATCACAGTTTTTCTTTCCTGTATTATTCTGCCCTTGTACTTACAGTCTAGTACATTCAGACGTCCAGCTAGATTCAAGTTAGAACAGAATTAAGTAGTAACAAACATAAAACCTCTCCTTGCCTTAATGCATGAGACTTTCACACTTCACACAAAAAGGACAACTGCAAATAAAAGTCTTAAACCAAATTTATCAACACTGCAGTAAGAGTGAAGCACACAGAAAGCTTTAAATACTAAAAGTTGCAAGCTGGCAGTGTGGGAGCTCATTAAAAAAAGCACTGCACAAGAATGCTCAAGGCAAATGCCATTCAAACTTTTTCAACTCTGAAGTTATTTAATCGTCAGAGCAATCACAAGGGATAAGGCATTGTTTAAAGGAACTGGCTTCTGTAGGCTTGGTGCTGTTCAGTCTTCTGGAAAGGTATTCACTGTAAATGTGCCATCAATTTAAAATGTTCCTCAGTTCTGAAAAGCAATCTTTCTGACCTGAGGCTTGATACTTCCAGTTGCAGAGCACCCTCAGCTGAAACAATCCAAACAACGTGTGGCTTCGGAATGCCCCAAAAGACCACAACCACAAAACAGGGGCAAACTGAAATATTCTGCAAGTAGAAATACTAGTTTTACAGACATACAAAGCTAAATTCATCATTCTGTGTGTGTTTGTCACCAATTTCAGTAAACCAGAATTAAGACGACATAATTTCTGCATTAGTAATTTTTTGCTCATTCCCTGAGCATTAAAAGCTACGGTACCGGGGCAGTGTCAGGAAAAATCTATGTTTCCATATAATATACATTTGCACGAACTGCCCGGTTTCCCTTTTCATTGCATTTACAGTTTCTTAGACTGTTCTGACTGGATGAAAGCCTGCTAAAAAAGCAGCATGGAAATTATTGCAGTTGCTACAAAGCTGTGGACAAGCCTGTCTGAGACATCTGCTTACTTACTCAAATTTAAAAGATCTGAGTTATTCTGGAAAAGGTGTAGCAGCATCAGTGTTGCCACACAACTCCCTCCATCACAGTTACAGTCTTTTCTTGCTGAAATATTCATTTCTACACTGTTTTCTGTCAGGTAGCAATCCATACAGAAGATCCACTTCTCTCCTTGCTTTCAGGAAAACCACAACCTGGCCCAGTCTTCCCAGATGTATGTTTAGTGAACTGCTGTGGTTTTGTTTCATGATCTGTGTATCCAGCATCCATAAGCATCCCACGAAGTGCATACATGCACCAAAAGGCAAATTAGCATAAGCAGCTGCCATAGGCTCTCTCCCATCACCTTGGAGAACAGTTATACTTGCGAGAACTTCCAGAAAGCCACACTACAGAAGTTGATCAATGACATTTAAATTTTTACCATAGGGTTTTAACAGGTGGAAGTTTAAAATTAAAGGGAAAAAACTGAGTACAGTGTTGGTGCTGACACTTGTGTGAGTATCACACAGTACTCAGTACTCAACCCTGCCAACACAAACCAGCAGGTTTCAGAAGGACCCCAGCTGAGGGAGAGCTTGAAGACAAATGACTTAACAGCTGCCATCTGGGACAAGAGTTTAATTAACATAATCAAAGCCATTATTAGGTTAATCACCAATTAGCATCACCAATTAACTCACTTGTGGCCAGTCCCAAATATCTAAAAATCAGTGCCTGAAATGAAGCAAACACAGCATTCTGTAGTATCACACTGGACCAGAGTGAAACACAGCAGAAAAGAATTTACTCCCCAAAAGAAGACACAAAGGAGGATGCTTTTAAGGATCTCAGCAAGCAAAACAACATAAAAAGCCCGAACTTTTATAATAAAAAGCAAAAAGTCACACTTGGCTGAAAACCAGACATGTTAAAAAGCACGTGCAGGTGCAAGGTCAACCCCCTCTGCAGAAAACCACAGCTGTGCTGTTTGAAGCAAGCTTACAAAGGCACCGCTACCCCAGACCAGCCTAGCTCATGCAGTAGGTACATACTAGCCACTAACTAAAAGTTCAATGTGTCCATCGCCCATCACCTTTTCCCAGGTGCTCCTAATCTTCCCTCATGCCCTGGGCTCCAGCAGCACCATTTCTTCACCAGATGCTACTGCTGCCACAGCTAGCTGGGGGCCAGCCCACGCTGCTTCTTCCAGTGGGTGCTTCCCCACAGCACAGGTTTGTGTGTGGGCTGGGCTGTGGGCACTGGCAGCTAAAGGGTGCCTGCATGTCCTAGCTTGTCCTCAGAGCAGTGACTTTCAGGTCCTACACATGCCCATCTTTTTGCATGATTCATTCTCTTCATTCTCTTCATCCAGAGAAGGCAATACATATAATTTTCATGTCTATTCAGCACTTCCACTGACATCAAACTATGTATATGGCTATCTCAATAACTGCATAATTTTGTGTGTCTTTCAAGTTCAACACTTTCCAATAGGTCACTATTAAGTGTCCTTACATTGCTGGTATCTTTCTTGAAAGAAGACTTGGGTTTTTTCTAAGAATCCTCTTCTACAAGTATTCTCTTGTTGTCAAATTTTAATATCCAGCCCTGCTGTTCTTATATACCTACTCTGAAGATCAAAATACCATTTTTAAAAATGGATAAACACCACCCCTGCTCTCAGAAATGGCTGACCTTCATTATCTCAACTTGAAAATTGAAAGATTTCGAAAGTTACAAACATGAGTCAAATGGAAAATAGAGAGAAAATGTGTAGACAACCCTAATTATAGATGTTGTTACATTTTGTTCTAATGCTATCATAATGACAGCAGACAGATAATAGCAGTAAAATCATAAATAGTAGGAAGGACTCAGAACATAAGGAATAACACAAAGCACATCATCAGCCTGTGGAATGAACAAAGCCATCAGTAAAAAAAGCTCTTTGTTTTAGGGTTGTGTTTGTTTTCCCATTCTAATGAGAAGACATGGGTTCAATCAAGCTGTATTGAACATGATCATAAAATTCTTGAGGTTGGAAAAGACCTAAAGATCTTCAAGTCCAACTGCCACCCCAACTGCCACTGCCGTACTCACCACTACACCGTTCCCCAAATGCCACAGCCACATCTTTTAAATACCTCCAGGATGGTGACTCTACCACTCCACTGGGCACTCTATTCCAATACCTGAACATGCTTCCCATGAAGAAATATTTACTAATATCCAATCTAAGTCTTCCCTGGTGCAACTTGAGGCTATTTCTTCTCATCCTGTCACTTGTTAGCTGGGAGAAGAGACCAACCCCCACCTGGCTACAGCCTCCTTTCAGGGAATTGAGGAAAGTGATAAGGTCTCCTGAGTCTCCTTTTCTCCAGGCCAAACACTCCCAGCTCCCTCAGCTGCTCCTCAGCAGTCTTGTGCTCCAGACCTCCACCAGCTCTGCTGCCCTTCTCTGGACTCACTCCAGCCCGTCAGCGTCTTTCTTGTAGCGAGGAGCCCAGAACTGAGCACAGGATTTGAGGTGCAGCCTCACCAGTGCCAAGTATAGGGAGATGAACATTTCCCTGGTCCTGTTGGCCATCCGCTTTCTGATAAATAATTATCATATCTGTTATGCTCTGTTTGCTTATCTGAGTGTGATTTTTCAAGTCCACAGTACAAATTACAGCATACCCAGTGTATTCACTACAGAGAAAGAGCACAGAGATCACACACAAGGCATACAGAAGCACAGTATGGTTTTGTTGTTACCCAGGTATCAGCACTGACCTTATCTGTTGATACTGGCAGATAGTGCATACCTGCAAGGTGCGGCTCCTACCTGACAGGACCAGAAATATTAGTGCCAGCATTGAAAGTGCAGTTGTTTCCACAAATAACTGGGGGGTTTAAGATGGTGGAATTAGCCTGTGCTGCTAGGCTTCTCTATTTTCGTTTTTAATTCCTATTTTAATTTTTACAGTTCATCTACATTTTCTCTTTAAACATTCTGCTTATGTGCCATTGACATACAGGTATGTATATCCCTAACTTGAAAAATCATATGCTCTTATGTCTCTCTTGTCTCCTGCTGTCTAAGGTCAGAGTTTTCCAGTGGGTCACCAGCACAGATAGTTATAATTCTTAATGTTAGGTTCATTGTTTTATATAAGTGTGATAATAACAAAGGTAATAAATTATAAATCTATTCTGCCTCAGAGACATAGCAACATAAAGTCAGGTTTGCAGTGTACCAAGTAGGGAAAATCTGAAGCTAAACTACAAATTATCAAGTACCCATGAAAAATACTGGTCAAAAATACGATGTGAAAGCACACAAAACAGTCTCTAATTCCTCCAATAGGCAATTTTTTGCTTGAACATTGAAAACTGACAACATATTAAAATCTCTGTGAGAAGAGTAAGTGAAATTGCAAGATTCTGAGTCAAGTTCAGAAGAAATCCAACCCTTTAATGAAAGATGTTTTACCTTCCTTTACTGCAAAAGTTCTTGAAACACTGGCTGTTCTCACAGGGTTCTCAAGTCTTTGCAACTCTCCAGAACACTTCAGGAACAGCATGGCTGGAGCCAGGAGAGGAGAAATTGACCCAAAAGTAAAATCTGATCCTTAGGGTAAACAGGTTTTGTGGAGTGCATGTTATTTTCTTCATCTGGAATATTTCTATGCTGCCCTCCCCTCCCCTAGGGGACCTGACCATTCAGAACTGGGGCACCAAGGAGCAGCTTGCTTCCCCTACACTCCCTGGACTTGGGATAAGCAGAAACTGGGAGGAAATTTGCTGTTTCTCAGCTGTAACTACAGTAAATGCTTTTTTTTTTTTTTTTTTCACTTCAGATGAATCTACAGCCTGTTGAACTGAGAGAAGCAAGAAATCCTGTGGCATTTAAAATGACCAACAACCAATGGGCATTTTAAAGAGCAGGTTGTTTGGGAAAGCAGCTCTGCTTTACAGGAGAGCACTGGTTCACCAGGTAGCTGGCAACTGATGGTAAAGTCTTCCAAAACTGCTAGAACAGAAGTACTGCTGTGTAGCTGCTGAAGGACAAACTTTCCCATTAGCAACCAGCAGGAAATTTGGCTGTGTTGGCCTCAGGCAAACCTTACTGTGTATCAACCGTTTTGTGCATCACTGCATAGAAAATGGTACAAAACCAGATACTCTTCTCTTAAACGTAAAAAGACATATTCTCTGGCAGGTTTAAGGCTAGAGACAGCAACTAAAGGAGGAAAAAGCAGCACTAGCAGCACACACACATGTATAAACATAGCAGTCTCAGATTTAAGTTCTTCAACCCATATTGCCTTCTTCTGTGAAGCAGCTTGTTTCACTGCCCATTTACCCAAAATTAATCAAATTCTTCAGCCATCTCCAGTGTTACCTTAAAGTGTGGGCCCACAGATCCTGCCCCCAACAGGGGGCAATAACCAACATCAAAAGCTTACAGGAAATCTTTCTCATTCACATGCAGCTGCTTTCCCAGAATTCTTCCCCACTGCTCTCCCCTCCTGACCTTGTCTCATATTAAATCTCTGGAGAGTGAGTACAGCCATGATGTTGGTTACAGAACAGCTGTAGGAAGGAAAACACGTAACTACTGCCACAAGGGTGGTATTTGTGTCATCAGCACTGATTCAACATTCACACCTGTTTGGGCAGAGTGTGCAAGGCTAGAACGTTAGTTCTGTTCCTGACCAGTTCTACCACAGCTAGTCCCCCAAAGCAAGAGGAGAAGACAAGCTTCACAGCACACTGTTGTCCTTCCCAACTGAAGGCAAACAGCTTGAGAAATGTGGTTGCTCTCAGGCTGTCACCTTCCTCAGTTTTTGTATGCCTTATCTACCCCAGCATTTCACTGTTGAACTGCCCATTTCATTCTGCTTTGGACCCTTGCAGTTGTACCAGAACTCCATGTACCGAGCCATTCATACTTTTTTGCATATAGTTGCCTGCTGTATCATATTTTCCATTTCAATCCGAACTGGCAATGACTCAGAGCATTTTCTTCTGTATGGCTGCCCAATGATACAACACAATGGTCCCAAAAAACAGTAGTCTTCCCTCCAGTCTTCTGTATTATTGGAGGCTGCATATGAATAAAAGATAGCTCCATTCTGGACCTGAACTGCACCCTCATGAAAGGAGAGATCTTCTATGTTGGCATAATCACAATCTGAATCTCATGCACTTTGTACAGTACAATATCAAACCTGATAAAATCAGCACAGTCAACTGGCCATACTTACCTCATGCCCCAGCATGCATTTTTCCTCACATAAATAACTCTCTCAAATTCCCTGTTCAAGTCTTTGTCTGCTTTAATGCATCATCACACTTCAAACCACACTCTTTCAGCCACAAGGGCCAAAGAAGAGAAACACTGCCCATCTTTTGGGCTACCGGTCTGTAACCAGCATGAAGAAACAGCTATTTTAAACATGCACCATATTAGTTTCTGGGTTTTTTTGGAGAGCAGTCAAAAAGGAAGTTTAAGAGTTTGTAAAGGAAAAGGAGAAACTTTAGTTTCAACTTCAAGTTCTATTTCTCTCTCTCAACACCTGTTCTCCCTTTTGCTCACCCACACACACCTCATCATAACACCAAAGGAAGCAAGGGAATCACAGTAACCTACATTCTTCCATCTCACACCTGTCAGTGCACTTGGGAACTGACCAGCAGAAGCCCAAAAAAGCAGACAGTCAGCTGTACTGGCCTGAAAGGACCTTCTGATGCCACCACTGGAAAACAGGAGCATCCATCTACTTGGCAGCTTCGAGTCACTCCCCAGAAGGTGCCTGGCAATGTCACAGAGATCTCTGCCTCACAGGTACTTCTGAACATACATGGAGAAGTTTTGATTTGACTCTTGTGGTTTTCACAACAAGTGTGCTGTCTTCTCTTATATCAGTGAGGGAAATAAAAAAATCTGACTCACCTGCCTCTCCCCTTTTCTTTTTTTTCCAGAAAGCTGCCTCTTGTTCAGATGGCATATTGCAGTACCAAGCCAGCATCTACAGGTGGTTCACTGTTATCAGGTGCCTCTTGGAAACACCTACACCAATGCATGCAGCATGGGGAACAACAGGAGCATCTGGAACGTGAGGCAGGTCCCTCCCTACCTCCCTGCACAGAGTCTAATTACCTAAGAATGGCAAAGAAGGGAAAATAGGTCATGGAAGGTAACAGCACAGTTAACACCTCACCTCGATACGGCCTCAGCTCCCCTGTGCCACACTACAGGGCACCAGCAATGGGATGGCAATGTCTCTTCCAGACAGCACCTGGCACAGCCTCCAGTCACTTCAGTTTACCACATACATGAAGGTTCAGAGCACTATTAGACATTGTTTTCACTGCATGAGTGGATCAGAACAGCTTTATGGGCCAAAGGCAGCACACTGATAGGTCCTCTTTCCTTCCCAGTGCCCACAGTCTGTGCAGCACCTACACAGCACAGTGGTTTGCTCACAGTGATTTCTCTGTTTGGTAATTCCTCTATGATTTTCACAGGAGGTTGCTAATTTAATGTGGAATAAGGCTCCTTTCCAGAAAAATGCCCATTTCCCCCCTCACACATTCTGTAGCTGTCATCTCATTACTAACCTGCAGTCAACTCATTTGCAAGGAGTGTGAGAAAGACAGTTCCTAAAATCTTTAGTTTTGGCATACTTAGTTCCTGATAAAATTGATTTTATAATTTTCTAGGTCATGAAAAGAAAGGCTTTTATGAAGAAAAAATAAGTAGAATCAAAAATATTCAAAACAGAAGTGAATCAAGCAATCAAAACTTATTTGCACTGTTGCAATATAGGAAATCACCTTAATTTCCTCTCCCCTCTCTCCCTCTGGATTTAAATGAAGTAATCTTGACAAGAATTTTAAAGTTCAGCAAATGGTTAAGGAATGAGAAGCTCAAGGAATTACAATTTATAACAACTTCCCTCCCAAATAGCAAAGGGGCAGAACAAATCAAATTGAATATATTTTCTGGTTCCTTGTTTCTTGTTAAATTTTCTCTGTGAGGAAAAAATTTTCTCTGTGAGGGAAAAAAAAAAATAAAAGCAGGATGATGCTGCTAGTGTGGGATGGCAAAGCTCAGAGTGGTGACAAGCCCAGAAATGAAGGTCTAGAGAGAAGTGAGACAAAAATGGTGGTCCATTTTAGGAAAGAGAACTGGAAATAGGCCACACGAGATTTAGGGTGCAGTTTTGTGAACTAGTCTCAGTGAATACTGGGTTATTTCCAAGACCCAATCACTGCCAGATCTGTGTGTTTGATGCAAAAGGATGCACACTGTCCAGGACCACACACACAAAATGCCACAGCAGGCCTGACCATTAGGAGATGAAATTCCACTGATTTGCCTTCTGAATATGAAAGAGGGGAAAGGTTTTGGACAGAAACATTAGGATAGTGTTGGTTCAAAACTGGAGCAAGTGTGCTACTTCGTATTTTGCAAAACTTGTACAAAAAGTACAAACTGTCAGTAAGTCATACAACTGTAATAAATAAGCTTACAGTTTTCAGAATTCACTTGATGAAGTTTCTAGAAGCTCTGAGACTGCTTAAGACCTTTGTGGACCAGGATGACCCAAACCCTCCAATATTATTTTTCATACTTTCCTAGTAAATCTTAATTTTATCAGAAAATAACTTGCAAAAAAATTCCTCATTCAAGTTCAAAGGCAGAAATTAATTATCTTAAGTCCAATTCTGTCTCCTTCCATTTGGCCTTGTTACACTTCAAAGATATTATCAATCTCCAGTTCCCTCTTATTTAGTAGTGAAAGTCCTGCAAGATCCTTGCAAAAACAATGAAGAAGTACCAAACCACAAACCCGAATCATCCTGCTCACCTGCACCCACCAACCAACACATACTTGCTTTTGGGATGGTGACAGGGGAAGGCAAGGTTTGCCTATCATCTCACCAGAAATCTGAATTCCACACCACGTGGTACAGTTACTGGTTTGATTTCAAAGAAGGAAAAAATCATACCTAATTCATGTTGAAGTGAGTCAGAAAAGTCAGGCCTTCATACCTCAACTGTTTCATTCTTTACTGTAAGACACTTGAGATTTTAGAACCTACTGGCTGCCAAAATCCTTTGGTTAGAAGAATAAATTTTTCTACTTTTCTTCCAGGCAATAGGACCTAACTATTAATATACTACTTGTCTCCTTCCACATTTTTCACACCAGTAGCAGCAAGAGTTGCTGCACAGCGGATAAAAGATAGTGATATTTTTACATATATTCCATATTCTCTCAGTAGATCAGAATTTCTTCCAACAGGCTGCTGCTTTTGATAGGATACGTCTTCAGGTAACAACTCAAGCTCAGATCTACTGTATTTCAGAGCTTTCAACTCCAAGAAATAGACTGCATATGACCCACAGTAGCATTTGTCTTCCCTAAAACATTCCCTATCACATTTATAAACAGCCAAATCTTCCTTTAAAATATAAAAGCAGCCAAATGCACTAAAACTCACTGATCTGGTAAGCACAACTAAGCCTTATTCATTCTCAAGATGTCATGAGACTGCTTATTCAAGTGGCTAAGGTCATATCATGATCTATGAACCAGTCACACATTCCAGCTAGGCAAGCTATTTCCACTCCAACACTTTGTAACCTGCAGCAGGCCTGTTTGAGTCCAGAAGAATGTAGATATTAAAATAACTATATAATTTTTGGAGGCTGATGCAGAAGTGAAAAGTGCTTAGAAGATGCTTCAGAACTTCCATCATATTCCACATATTTGGTGACAAGTGGCACAATGTGTCATATGGGTGGATGTACTCTTTTACTATATTTTCCCCCATGCCTATCTAATTGGATTTTCCTTAGTCAGAAATGGACTTGTGAAGAACCAAATCCTTGTCCAGGATTGCCATCCTTCAGCAATACAGTTGGCTGCTTAAGGAAAGGCCTCCCAGGAATGCAGAAACAATGAAAAATTTGTCAAGTTTTTTGTATGTTGCATATATTTAGCTAATTCCACAAGTGGAAATCCATAATATAGTTCTGACAGACAAACCATGCTCTTCTAGATTGCACTTGTGTAATTCAGCAATCTAAGAATAAATTTGTAAACTGAACCCCAAGGTTTGCTGTCCTGCATAGCAAAGCACTGTGTCTCTTGCAGAGTCTTCATTTTATTGTAGGGAACAAAATATTTATTTTGTAAATTATCCCCTGGTTCCTGCCTGAAATATTCTTTCTTCTTTTTATATTCCTCTGCTCTCTCAGTCCATGCTCTGGATGCATCACATTCTTCTCTCACAAATTAACTTGGGTTAATCATGTTCCTTTAGATTTTAAAATAAGTTGGTTGCACATTCTGATTAAAGTTTGATAGAGCCAGCATATTTCAGTATTTTAAATCTACTTATAGGAAGTAATGTTAGAAATGTCTAAAGAAAGCAAAATCCTGCACGTGATATGAAACACATGAGGTGAAAAAGAAAGATGTCCATTGCTGGGACACCTACTTATTTTCCTTATCCTTCTCCTTCCTATTAAAGAGTTAAAAGACAAAATTTAGAAACACTGTGTAAAAGAAAAAGAAAAGGCAATTATCTATAACATTACTGTACTGTGAACTCTCCTCAAATCCTGGAAAAACTAAACTATTACCACTTCACAGCTTTCATCCTCTCTCCTGTCAAACAGAACTATTTTTTCTCCATTTGCATTTACAGTTCTTTCAAAAGTTGTCCAATGTCCTAGGGATCAATGTTAACTCTGCAGGAGAGAAATGGATTGTAAAAACCTTGAGAATTAGAAATTTTTAGAAAAATCTCACTTCAGAAACTGTCCTGATGGGATTTGCAGAGTACTGATAGAGATACAGACTATATCCTAGGACCATTCTAGCAACTAAATTCTAGTATACTCTGAGGTAGGGTGATTCTTTAGTTCTATTAGGCTGAAGTACAGCCTGAAATTTTCAGTCATTATGGCAAGATAACATATCAAGGGACAATTCATAAAGCATGGGTATGTGATGTAGCTCTGGAATATTTATGTTCTTTTTCCCTACAGCCAAAATTATACAGGCCATTACCATTGCCCTTTCCAAATTATATTTTGCCAAAAAATTAGTAGTAATAATTTAATCTAGCTTTAATCTGGCCATATACACTTTAAATAACAAGAAAGGGAATACTGGTTACTCATTTTTGTATTCTAAGAAATAACATCTCACAGAGAATTAATTTAAGCTTCCCCAAGCCAGGCCAGGAAACAAAGTATTGCCATACTAATATACTGACAGCAAATCATTTCTTTCTTCTTGCTTTGAAATGTGTTGGGGTGAGGAAGGAACTAACCCCTTATGAATGGGCCATTCCTCATATGCCCATGGTCATTAGCTAAGACAGATTTATTACATCATTAGCACTTGTGTTGTGAACCTGAAAAGCAACTTTGAGTCCATCTTCGCTTGGAGACAATTTTTGTAGGAATTCACTATTTTGATAGCTGTCACATAAAGGCTTTTTTTCCGGCTTTAACGCCAGTGTTTTATCATAGAACCAGAGACTCATTCAAATTGGAAAAGACCTTTAAGATCATTGAGTCCAACCTTAACCCAGCACTGCCAAGTCCATCACTAAACCATGTCCGCAAGTGCCATATCTACATGTCTTTTAAGAACCTCCAGGATGGTGACTCTACCACTCCACTGGGCACTCTATTCCAATACCTGAACACGCTTCCCATGAAGAAATATTTACTAATATCCAATCTAAGTCTTCCCTGGTGCAACTTGAGGCTATTTCTTCTCATCCTGTCACTTGTTAGCTGGGAGAAGAGACCAACCCCCACCTGGCTACAGCCTCCTTTCAGGGAATTGAGGAAAGTGATAAGGTCTCCTGAGTCTCCTTTTTTCCAGGCCAAACACTCCCAGCTCCCTCAGCTGCTCCTCAGCAGTCTTGTGCTCCAGTCCCTCTACCAGCTCTGCTGCCCTTCTCTGGACTCACTCCAGCACCTCAGTGTCTTTCTTTTAGTGAGAGGCCCAGAACTGAGCACAGGATTTGAGGTGTGGCCTCACCAGTGCCCAGTACAGAGGGAGAAATCACTGCGCTGGTCCTGCTGGCCACACTATTTCTGATACAAGCCAGAATGCCATTGGCCTCCTTGGCCACCTAGGCACATGCTGGCTCATGCTCAGCTGCTCTACCAGCACCCCTGCATCCTTTTCCACTAGGCTGCTTTCCAGTCTCTCTGCCCCAAGCCAGCAGAGCTGCACGGGGTTATTGTGACCCCAGTCCAGGACCTGTCACTGGACCTTGTTGAACCTCACCATTAGCCTCAGCACAGCAATCCAGTCTGTACAGATCCCTCTACAGAGCCTTCCTGGCCTCCAGCAAATCCACACTGCCACATAATTTGGTGTCCTCTGCAAACTGGCTGAGGGTACACTTGACCCCCTCATCCAGATTATTCCAAAGGATATTAAACAGGACTGGTTCCAATACTGAGTCCTGGGGAACAGGCTTGTGCTTCAGTACAAGCAATCCTGAAAAAAAACAAGCAGGTCCTGGATGTCCTTATCCAAATAGGAGGCAGCTTTTAAGAGCTAAATTCTGACTTTGCTGTGTTGTGAAGCCTGTCAGCACTGATGGCATCTCTCCTCCATGGCCAGTCTGCACTGAATGTCAGTGATGTAACTCTGCAGGCTCATCAGTGGGGCTGGAACTGCCACCACGACCTGGTGCACCCCACGCTTACCAATGAGAAATACTGACATGCTCCACTGGAAATTGCATCCCTCAGGACTCAGATGTCTGAAGGATTGTTTATACACCCAAAAAACGAAAAACAACCTTGTCTATCAGTTTTATTTCTATTTATCACAATGACTTTGAGGTTTTGTTGTTGATTTTTGGAGTTGGCTTTTTGTTGGGCCTTTTTCTATTTGCTTGGTTTTTACTCATTCTATACATTCTTTGAGATATTTTCACCTTTAGAGATAACCAGACCAAATCCTGCCCTAGTAGTTAAACCCTCTAACCTACAAGGAAACTCTACCCACTTTTCTGCCAGTCTTATCACTTTGCTGAAACTTGCTGTAGCACAGAAATATATCCACAACACTTTTGGTGGTTCATTCTAGTGGAGAAAGCATCCAAGCAAAATAACATTCAGAAGTCCCAAATAGTTGCTTAACAATTATAGCAATAACACACCATCTCTTCAAATATCATGACTAGCATCAAATAAAAAGTAATAAGGCACAGCACAGAGGGGTAAATGAACAGAACTGCAAAGACCAGCCATACTTATTAAAATAAATTTTAAAAAAATTAAAATCCAGGCCTTTAAATTAACTAATAGTGTAGTGTTGCTGTTGGCTAAGATAGATGAGAATGAAAATTTATGCAAAACTATCAGCCCTATAGAAAGTATGCCATCTGCAGCTTCAGGAGCTTGCAAGGGGTGTGTGATATCTGAGAGATTGTTGTCATCTTGCCAGGGATATGACAAAGACTAGGAATTCAAGAGAGTTTTTGCAAGATAAGGTTTCTTCTTCCTTTCCCAGCATGTCCCCAAATCCAAAAAACTGTACTGGTAATACCCATGAACACAGAGAAAGTTGTTTTTGGGTTTAAAATCTCTTAGGCCTTTGTGCTGCACACATTAATGATACCCTCAGCAAACATAACTAACACTTGGCACATGGCTGGCCTTTAGTGTCAGGCCACCAGCTTCTAACAAAAATGATTCCAACACATTCCCCAACCACCTAGAAGGGGTTCTAGGGGTAAATTAATTTCTCTTGTCATTAGATAAATGTTTAGTAAATGGCCACATCCATTTGCTTTTCACCTGATGACCTGCTTTATGAGGGGGAAATCATGCCTTAGGAGGATCATCAAACATGATGCTGCCATGCCTCTATAACTTGTCCAGGTGTTTTGATAACAATAGTCTACTTTATCAGTTCCTCACTTTCCTTGTTCAAAAGAGCCACTAAACACTTCTTACCCTGCTGGAGGTCACCAAAGCACACCAATGCTCTGTGCGGCTGTGAAGAATTGACACTGACCTGTACATCATGATACCTGCCACCAAGATTTTCTTAAAGCTCTCAAGGATGGTCAAACTACACTCCTTTCAGCAGGAGTGCTGTAAACAAAACTGCCCATGTTTTCACATCTACCCAATGTTTTTCTCATTTCTGGATCGTTTGAGTGTTTTTGTTTGGTTTGGTTTTGGTGGATTTTTTGTCTAATGAGCAAGAAACTATTCACAGACAAAGCTGATCAAAGCTGAGACAGCTACTCCATTCTCCTGGGATCTGTGTCTGCCTTAATCAGAGACAGCAGCTGAAGTGCTGCAGGACTGCATGATGCCTGTGTTGCACACTACATCATGCAGAAGAGGAGTGGCTTGGGTTTCTGGACTGTTTTGATTAATCAACTCAGTGGCTGGCAATTCATCACAGTATGCAAGCATACATGTTCATGAATCTGACCTTTTAACTCCTACTTTTGTCTTTTTCCATGATCCCTCTCACTATCTGGTCTAAGTGTAGTGTTTCACAAGGGAATTGATGATTTCGTTTAGCATTCAGACATGTGCCTTTTCCTTCCTATTTTGAATGACTCCAGCCCTGTAGTTCTGAAACATAAACTTTAAGAGATTTAGAGATTTTAGAGGAGCTAAGATTTTAGTTAGAGATAAGCTTTACTAGAGTTAATTAAAATAAAGGGATTTTGTAAGTAGGCCTTGATGAAGTTAAGAGTTAGTAGTTAACTAATAATTGATTGCTTGTCAACACAATGTTTAGTTAGCTGGGTTTATAATGAAGAATACAGAAACTGACAAATAGCTTTTAGGAACATAAGACAATTGTGGGTCTCCTCTGTTCTGAAACCAATTGAAGACAAGGAATGGGAGTTCTACCAAGGTTTATTTGTCATATTTGCATTGAAAAGGTAGAAAGGTCAAAATGAGGAAGACTTCATTTACTTCCTCATTTTGGGACCCCTCCCCATGAAAGGGACCACCGACCCATTTCAAGGAACAAACTACACATGCATAATAGCTTTTGAAATTATTAGCATACAAAGCGAGGAATGGGATGTACCAAGATGATGAATATGTATTTGTATTTTGGGTATTCAATTCTGGTGTGGATAAAAAGACTCTGTAATCACTTGAAAGGTGCAGTGTGTATTTGGGAGCTATCCCGCACGCTGTCCGGCGTCGCAATAAACATACACTTTCTAACTTTAAAACTGCTGGAGAGTTTTTGTCCGTCACAGTTGGATATTGGTGCTAGATCAATATCCATACTTCTTTAATAAATCAGTTCCAGTAAGTTCCTACCTAACAACAGACACCAAAAACTTGGGATCTTTCAATGCAACTGAAAACATCAACAAAAGGCTCCCAAAATGATGGATTTTGCTCCATTGCTCAAAATCCAAATAGGCAAGCATCCATCAGTATTATTTTATGTCAAAAGTCAAGAATGCCAAGTATTTTCAAACTGATCATCCCTACTCCACCTGCATAGCAAGGGGATTGCTGACACAGTGCCCGGATACAAAAACTGCAAATTAAAGTCCTCTGATTTTTGCTAGTGCTTAGGAAAAATAAACAATACCCAAACCAACCTGACAGAATCACTGAGAAAAATATATAAAGACTGTAATTTCAAGGCATATGTCTCCATAGAGAAAAAAAACAAAAATTGAAACACCTTTTTTTTTTTTCCTCAAGTATTAAAAATGGAAAATATATGTCTTTCTGCAGACCCAGACAGTGGTTTTAAGCCTGGTTTTATGTAATGTCAGCCTCACTGAAAGATCTGTCTGTAGACATCTTCCCTATTAATTAGCAATTTAGTGGCCATCTGTGGAAAGGGATAAGCAAATATGTTTTTCATTTAAAATTAAGCTGAGGAATTAATTGATTTTACTTCCCCTAGTAACTCATCCTTCTCTCTATATATACACACACATACACTCAATAAAGAGAGGCAAAACCATGCAGGTCAGTTCAGAGATGTGAAGATATTTTGCTTTGCAAAACTACAATTCACCCTATGTTCAGGAAAAGCAGCTACACAGTAATAAGAAACACAAGCTTCCACAGAACAGAAATTGTTAATAGCAGCCACTGGGTACTTCATCTCTATTTTAAAATAACTTGATCTTCCCAAACAGATGTGCACTATTTGAGGTCAAGAATCAAAAGCAATTTTCACCTACCCCCTCCAGGGGAGCTGACGAAGTGACAAAACATCCCTGCGGTTATGAGTATGCCACAGGCCCCACAAATCTAATTAGGGGCTTCACCTTCCCATATCAAAATAACCAACAGCAAAACACTTTCTCTCTGAAAACTGCAGCCACAATGAGGTCAGCAGGACAGCATGTGCATCATTGCATTTGAGAACACAAGAACACCTCCCTGCAGAAGGAGGCCCTGAAGCAGAGACCAGGGCTGCTGAGACAAAGCTATTCTTTCTTAAACTTTGTCCCAAGTGTAAACACAACCAACAAAGTCAGCCCCACAGGCTCAATACCCACACACAGCTTATTCACCTCAACCATGCCTTCCCAGTGTCTGTGCACAGTTAATATGATGTACCCACTCCCCCTACCAGCAACATACATTAAATTTTTTACTGGGTCAACATTTGCATTCAACTCAGCCAAAATTCCCACTGGTCCAGGACAGCTTCACTAAAGTATTTCTAAATTTTTAATTAAAACTTACCTGGATTTATTATTTACCATAATGAAAGCCTGAATAAAAGAGAAAATGGAAGTGGTCCTACCTACTTTTTTAAACAGCTCTCTGATATCACAGCAAAGTACTATTACTACTGGTCAGTGGGGCTACAGAGTTAATGCAACACAAATGAAATTCTGCCACAGGATCAGCTTTACAGAAGGAGTCAGCAGAGAGCAGAAGGGGACGTATCCTGCTGCCCTGAGCAGCAGGGCAAACCACAATTTTGTCTTACGAAAGATGGAATTACAGTGTTAACTCCATCTCTCTGGGCATAAGCATACTAAAGACATATGGAAGGACACTAGTTATGAACTGCTTATGCTTTCAAATAACTCTAATATTCTGAGCCTCTCTGGCACAAACACCCCATTTGGATGTCACCACAGGCCTGTGCTGACTGTAGCACAAACCTTTCAGTCAATTTGCCAGTGGAAAAGACAGCAATGTATGTCTTAAAAACACTTGTTTACACAGCAAGTCCTCTTCAGAAACAGAGGCTCAACAGAAAACAATCCAAGATCAAAGAAGAAAGTATCACTGCTATTCACACCTTTCTTCTTCAGAAACTATTCAAGATACAGATCCACTAAACCAAAACAAAACTAGAAACCAAGTTGCTAGAAACAAGGACTTGAAAGCCTTGCAAAGCCACCACACCACCTGGCAGTGTACACGCCATGACCAACATTTCCCAGAGGTACAAGAACTTTGCACAGTCTAATCCATTGGATTAAAAATAATTCTGAGCAGGAAGAACTCACACTTCTAAAAGAAAACTCTTCCTTTTCCTCTACTTGATGCCAACATCTGCTTCCAGGGAAGCAGCTCTTGAGTGCCCCTACCAAACCATGGAGCACAGCTCATGGAGCAAACTGAAGCCAAGATCATCTATACCAATAATCAGAGGGAGAGTGCAAAGGCAGTGTTGTGACTCTGAATGGATTCAGGACCCCCAGAGCTGTAGCTTCTTTGGCACCCTTCAGTGGGAGGGCAAGTCCCTGCCATGCACTGTGCCCTGACTTTCTGCAGGGCAGCCTCACATTCAGCCCATGCAAAAAAAAGTGGGGCTTGAAGGCATTTTCACACATTCACCTTCTCCATCACCATTTCCAGAAAAGTCAGTTTCTTTGAGAAATAAAAATAAGGTAAAAATTTCAAAGGTGATCTTACTAATGAAATCGTGACTGTAAGCTTAGCTGGCTGCAGTATTGTTTAAGCCACTAGTCCTCTGATACAGCACTTATTGCTATTCAAATGAGCAGAGGATAAAACAAACAAAAAGAAAGGTTATCATTTTCTTTCTGCTCATCTAAGTCAACATTATTTATGCATAAATTCAGTTTCTTTCTGCCACATTGTCATATGAAGAGCTTGGAACAGGTACAATCCAAAAGAGCCCCATGTACATCCATGACTTTTTGAAGGCTGTGCTTAATCATTATTCATAGCATAGCACTAAATAATAATACTGATTAATACTAGCTGATCTTGTTCTAGCTAGTATCGTGGTCATAACAATAAGCCAAAGATCAGGATATTTCCTATCAAATGGGCACCTTCATCAGGAAATATGTTTGGAAGCCTGTTTTGTGCTACACCACTACAGTGTCTAATGCACCTTGTCATGAGAAAACTGCAAAATTTTATCCATGTTTTACAAAAATTTGCCTTCTCCTACAGGTGTTTTATTAGGATGATGGGACTCTTGGCAGAGGAAAAAGCTAGAAAAACAAAATTAACAATTTTTATCGCTAAAATATCCCAATCCCTGTGTGATCAACAATGCTTGTCTTGGTAGTTTTTTTCACTAACCTTCGTCAGACTTAGCACTGCACACGTAATCTCAGTGTGTGACTTCAGTGTTGCTGTAAAAGGACACATCAGAATCAAAAGTTCACATTTATACAACAGGCAGTGTGCTGCTAATTGAGTTTCATTATGTATTCGGTTTTCATTTTCTGCTTAGTGAGGATTGACTTTCTCCTACTCTGGATGCAATGTTACCATACAGAAGCTTCTATCTTTCTCCATACAATGACAAGTTTTTCCCATGGACAAAGCAGATTTTTTTTTTCCTTATTTTGGCTCAAACTCCACCCTTATCTAGAAAACCATGACCTAGTTTAACAGTGGCCACCATATGGTTCTTAACTCCAAGTAGCTCTCAAGGCACTTTGAATGCGGATCCTGCATTGAAATGACAACATGGCCAAAAGTTGGACAGCTTGGCAACATGTACCCATTCTAACAAGGATGTCTGAGCCAGAGGTGCCCAAGCACAGCCTCACCCCCCTTGCTTCAGGATGTGTCTGTGTGCTCAGCCCATGGCAGAGTTTGTGGCTCCTTAAGAGTCCCAGTTCTCTATCTCTTAGAAGACGGTGCTCCCAGACCTCCTCCCACACTCCGACCCACTTACCAAATGTGTACAGCTCTCAGACATGAAAAGAGTTTGCCACATACTAAAATGGAGGCAAAAAGGTGCATTAATTCTTAACAGTTTAGGCTTTAAGCATTTTATGGTTTACTTACAAGACCATATTGAGAGGATATGGACAGAATATTTTTTCCAAAATGACTGAATTTTTGCTAGTCACAACAATACTCCTATTTGTGATTTAAACCTAACCAGTAAGGAATTGTGTAATACTGCCACCAGAAATATTTTTAGCTGCATCACATTTACCAGGATTCCAGATGTTCTTATGAAATCAGCATTCATGACATGCAGCTATTTGGTGTTGTGTACGAGAAAGACAGAATCTCTAATACTTACAGCCAATCATCATCATAGCCACAGCAAAGATCTTCTCGCCATCTGTCGTGGGAGCGATGTTCCCAAATCCCACGCTGGTGAGGCTGGTCATTGTAAAATACAGCGAGGAGATGTAGACGGAATCTTTGCTCGGCCCGCCTTCCCACTTCCCGAAGCCGGAGGCGTTGAAGCGGTAGGGAGTCCCTATGGACTCTCCCAGCTGGTAGAGCCAGCTCTCCGTGCGGATGGTGTTGGTGTCCTCGTCGATGACCTCGTAGTCGCCGATGCTGTACCAGATGCAGGCCAGCCAGTGCGCCGCCAGGCCGAACACGCACACCAGCAGCACCAGCACGGCCGCCCCGTACTCGATGTAGTGGTCCAGCTTCCGAGCCACGCGACCCAGCCGGAGCAGCCTGACCACTTTGAGGGAACTGAAGAGGCTACTGATGCCCTGGAAGGACAAAGAGCAATGGCCATTAGGATTTCATGTGAAAGCACCAATATTCATAGCTTCCAAAGAAACAAGGTGATCCATAAAAAACAGATAGTCACCAGATAACAGAGAAACTGTGACAGATAAAAAGCTTAGTGACCCTTTCCAGAGATTAATATATGCACTCCTACCTTCATCCACTACCATTTTGTGGGTTGCTCTCTGAACTTCCTTTTCAGATTATTTGAATAGGTTTACAAATACCTTTGTAAAACCTTCAAACGACAGGCTGTCTATTGCATATCCAGTTGTGAATTCTTATGCAACATGTCAGATGTAACGTCAGAAAGATAAAGAAGGCCAAAAGATACTGGCAGTACCTGGCAATTTGTAGTTTTTCTATTTCCTACAACACATTTCCTATGACTTCACTTTCCTATACAAATTCGTGCACTGATAACCAGTCCTCTGACATTTCTCATATGAACTACACAAAGCTTAAATATTTCAAATATCTCACTAAACCCAAAATTATATCCTTTTTATGACAGCTTTGATATCAATGCAGTATTTCTATGCTGAAAATAATATGGCTCCCATGAAACAGAATTAAGCCAGCATGTAGGACTTTGTACTGTTAACTTTTATACAGATTTGCACAAGAAGTCAAATAAAAAAATTCAGACTCATTTGGAGCATGAGAAGATCTGAATAGCCTATCATAAAAATCCTTCATTTTTTTTTTCTACTTCCTCTTACTAAGACTGTTTCATACATAGAAGTCTGATTAAAATTTAAGCAGACTGGTTTAATGAGTATTTCTGGAAATGCATAATTGCATACTTCTGGTCACCAGCTTTTACTGGAAGTTTGTTTATTCCTGCATAAATACAACTGCCTCAGTATCTTAGGCTGCTTCAATGCACTAGAAAAGATGTTTTATTAAATAATTACATAAAGTATATTGACTCATGTTCCCCAAGACTGCAGCAATATATTTTCCCTTTATTTCATGAATTTGTCATGATTACATTGACTCATTTTCAGAGACAGATGTAATTTGTTACCTGGGAACACACTAGCAATTTCTATTAAGTATCTGGACAAGATCTAATAAAACCAGGGGGTGGGGAGTAAAAAGAAAGAGAAAAAAAAAAAAAAAAAAGAATATAAAAAGCAGTCTTCCTTTAAATCAGAGATATTTCCAGACATCTAGAAGAGAGAGAGTGAACTATTCTTTTCATTAATATCTATGCCAAACTTTTCAAGTCACTGATACAAAAATTGCTACACAAAGCAAGTTAATTTCCATTTCCCATTCATTCCATACCCAGCTTTGTTTTGTAAACACTGGAGCAAAGCCTCACTGCCAGTTCTGAGAATATGGCACCAAAGGCCTTAATTTCCAGGGCAGGGAAAGCAGGTATTTCTGAACACTCAGTATGGAGAGGAAAAGCAAAGTGGAAAAGGCAAAAAATTATAGCCACGTTTTAGAATTGGACATGCAAGTCCTGGACTGACAAGCTCATTTAGTCTCTGCATTTTAAATATTCTGACATTATAACACAGCCTTCTGGTCTTTTCCCTCTGGGCTCATGCCCATTTCTCCCTTTTCTCTTTACAAACCTTAGCAGTGAAACACTATTTTTTTACATTTTGAGAAGCCTCCAGAAACTGTGCTCTTTTAGCTTCAGTCTCAAAACCAAGCCTTTTAACCATACACTGCTTCAAAATCTCCACCCCAATATCCGAGAAAACAGTTTTATTTTTGTGCAAAACCTGTTTTTCAAATTAAACGTATCCCTGTGATTTAAAAAAAAAAAAAAAAAAAAAACCAAAAAAATGCTGTTTGTCAGCGAGAGTCCTACCAAAGCCAAAAAATAATAAAGGTTTAAGAAGGACTTAATAGCTTAGAATTTGGTTAATTCTTAATTAAAATTAAAAAGAGTCAAGGATTAGAAATACTTGGGGAAAGGAAAGAATCACAGAAGTGGAGCTCAAGAAATTGGATATGAAAAATGGGAATGCTAATTAAAATATGTGAAATCAGATTTTAAAAGTCTAAGGGAAAATACTTTTTTCAAGCATTCTCTTATCCTAATTTCCCTCATGGAATTCACTAAAAGAAATTTTTTAAAAAAAAATTTAAATGGGTTTAAACTGCATCATTTGGGAAAAAGTGATTCTACCAAATTCTGACCAGAGATAGAAAGAATTAGGCTTTTTGTACAAGAAGAACTTGAATATTTACAGAAAATGTATACTTGATTTGGTTGCACTGGAAGGATACATTTAATATTCATATTACTCCTAATACTCACCTGACTGCACTGACAATGAGATTTCAAAAGTTCAGAAAAAGCTCAATTAAAAAAAGCCCAATTTATTTTTATTTCAGCATTAACAGTGTTCTTTCTTTAATTTCCTCAAAGGAAAGGATTTGTCTATCATAAATGGACCAATATCAAGAGCAAGAACTGCACAGGGAAATGGTTATGCATATAACTCTTAAAAATTTCTAAGCTAAAGAATTTCAAATGGTTACAAACAACAGAAACTTAATAGACTGTTTCACAGATGATAAAGTAGGGAAAAAATCAGATAGTCCTGCAATACTTTAAATCAGTACTTTTTGGCACTAGATTCGGCAAGTTATATTTTAATGCTCACTGGAATAGATCTACTGGATTGAAAAATTGACAATTTTAGATTACCACTTTCTGAAATAGAACTGTACTTTTAGATTATTGCCCATTTTAATGCTCTTATCAGTGCAGATTATTTTTATGCTTTTATCGTACAGATGGCTCCACGATGTCACGCAAAGGAGCCTGAACTCAATTTACTTCTCTTGATGTGTGTCCCACCCTCTTGGTCTGCTGCCCCTGCCAGTTTTGAGAGCAGACTAAGAGACACACAGAGATCCTTGTGCCCAAAGGAAACAGAAAAACCTCCGTTCATGAAGAGCTAGAAATGGCACTGTGTGTCCCACACAGGCATCCCCAGGTACTCTGCTCTAAAGGATCACCATAAGGAATGTCTATGTGGCAGCCAGGGAAAGGACAAGGCTAAGTAATATTCCATGGGGTTCTACTGGGTCTCATTTACCCCAACACAGCTGCAACTACTGGTACTGTATACAACAGAAACCATCCCTTGAGGCTATGCAAAAATAAATTTTTAGAAATCTGTTATATGGCCAGAATAGACACATAGTACATTTTTACTATATTTTTTTACAGAGAGAACTTAGGTGCAGTGTTCACTGATTCAATATGCAGCACTTGGTCAGGTATGTCAGAAAATACTGAATTTCACACACTCTTATATTTCAAATGTTTTGAAGCGACTGAATGAGGCTGAAAAAATTCTCCTGCTGATATCTGTGTATTGATGTTGATAAATATTTCATAGCTTGGCAGGTTTACTTTCATTGCCAGTGATGGATGCTGCACAAAAAAGGAAGAAAGTGTAGCCAGTCCCCTCCAAAACAAAGGGCAAGCTCAAGGCACTGAGACACTGAAGAAATAATTCCATAGCCACTGACTGAACAGACTTGAATGTCAAAAGCTCTTAAAATAATAAACACAACCACTTCCTCTCCCTCTCATTCTACACGTTCTTTGCAGAGTAGAACTGTACCCCAAAAACAGAAAAACCGACCAGCCTCAGTCCCAGGGGAAAGTAGTGCCCATATTTTATATTCTAGTAAAGTGCTTCATAAGTTTGTCCATGGAATACTGCCAAAAGTAAATTTCCATGTATAATTTGTCATTAATTAGACTTCCTCACTATATACTGTGCACATTTACACAGGTTTTCTTCTGCATTTCCTTGCTTTCTGCAAGATCTAATCTACTGTGAGTGCATCCCTTGTCTCACACTGATACCTCAGCCATCTAAGTAGCCTTCTTTCCAAATACATGATCCAAGATATCCATGTTTTGGCTTTACCTCTCAATCAGACAACGTAAAATTTGCGCCATTACTTCCACACCCAGATAAAGAGACAGAGACACTGTGAAAACACAATTGCTGTAAGCAGAGCAATTATTGTTACTTGTGTCTTTGTGGTCCAAGAACAGTAACAGTGGACACACTGTGATAGATGCTGTACAGATAAAAGCAGTTGCTGCTGTTCATTTGCCATGCAAAATTAAATTCAGCTCAATTCATTGACTAATAAAAGTCCACCTAGAAAAAAAAATTAAAATACAAATTGTTTAAAGAACAGCCATAAAAAGTAACTGAGGCCACCCCACCTGCCCCCCCAAAAACCTAAGAAATACTTCATTTTCAATTCCAAACAAGAGGCAGCATAAACAACTGCAGAAAATACCTAAAATGCTGCATTCACCCCACCTCCTACAGCTGCAGTAGCACAAGAACTTTAGTAATAGATTCAATCTACACGACAGTATTCACTTTTTAGGCCATTATTCACTTTCTACATGTACAGAAAGAAAATGCACTTAACCCAAGCATTAAGATTTTTTTTCTAGGCTCAAAGGCAGGATAATTTACTTCCTACTTATTACCTATTTTTAAAAAGAGAAATATTCAGTATTAGCACAAATCTTTCCTATGTTCTCCAGCACTTTTCTCTCATATGGAACTGCTAAAGTTCTGGCTTCATATCAATTAATGGGAGATGCAGGAGACTAAAAGCTAACCATTAAAAGGAAGAGAATGAAACAGACAAAAAAAAATTATTTATTCCAAAAGGGGAGGCAATGAATCAAATTTATCACTACTGTGAGGCAAGAGCTGCAGAAAGCACTGCCTTCTTTCTTGACACTTTATTTGAAGTCAGCCATGCTACAACCTGGCTCTGCCTACCTGCAGTAACCTGGCAGCCCTGTCAGGTCATCATTAGGACTACACATTCCCATCATTTGTCTCCTCTGATTTTCTTAATTAGGTCTGAGAACATGACCTTTCCTACAGATGGCCATATTTAGCAACTAAGAGATGAGATAGCATTATGTGCACAGGTCAAAATCAATATCTAAGCCCTCTGGATACTGCTGTGGTTTGCAGCACTGAAGAAAACAGATCTCTAGACCCCTGAAGCCTATTTTAGTCAGACATCTGTGAGCTTGGTTAGAAGTGGGGAAGAAACAGCAATAATTCATGTATTAGAGCACAGGGTGTGGGAAGAGATGGGAAGGCTGATTTTTCACTTGTAAAACTATGTCCACGCTTGCCTTACATGCATACATGCACACTCAGAACAAAACAAAACCAGGAAACAAACTCTATTTTCCTTTTACTTTGAGAGGAAGAACAAGAATAAAGATAACACATAAGTAACCTAAAGAAATCCCAATTTCTGTGGTATCAATAAAAATTTAACCCCCAATAGACAACAATCTGCTTCCCTGTGCTTCTGATTCAAAGCAAGAGCCAGTTCCAGAAGCTGTTTACTTATCTCAAAGAAGCAAAACACACAAATAATATTTAGTGTTACTGACATCTAATACCTCTCCATCTTTCCCAATTCTAATTCCATCCCTAATATGAAATAGACTACAGAGCAACCACTTAGCTACTCAAACAAATACCTGTTGTCATCTCATCTGACTTTCTGCCTCAGATCGATACAAGTGTGCTGAATGGGGGGAGAAGAGGAGAGTAACTGATCCCTGCCTCTGGAACATGCCTCCCTTTATACACAGTGTAAGTCTCACTCTAACAGCAGCTTTTTGAAATAATTCAGACTCTAATATATTCAATTAGTCCTCCTTCTTGGACAAAGGCTATCACCATACATTATCACTGAAAATGTAATTCAGCGTTTTAATTCTTTTAGCCTGATACAGATTGAATAGCTTATGTAGACTACTATTCTCGCTTTAACAGAATGATAAATCATGTCAGGCCTTTCAAAGCTATGAAGTAGCCCTGAAATTCAGTAACACCCTTACTTATCTGTGACTTAGCAGAAAGACTAATCTGAACATTTGGGGTGCAGAAGAAGAGTCAACCAGACTCTTAACCGCCGCAAGTAGAACCTACAGAGGAGTTCAACACCAGGCAGGGACACAGCAACACATCCTGCTCTGGAATTCTCTTTTGGTAGGGGCTATCCATCAGCAGACAGAGCTGGTGTCTCTGAGCTACCAAGGTGTCTGAGCCTGGGTAAGACACGAGAAGGTAGCAGAATTAGGCTTATAGCATAGGAGAGAATTTAACCCTGAATGTCTTCCAAGGCATAAGAGCCCTGCAATGCCTATATACATCAACACAATTTGGAAAAGTGAGGATTTTGGGGGAAAAGACAGCCTGCCCCGTCACATGGTAGCATAAAAATGGCATGTGATGGGTAGCATGGAGGCTGGGAGGTTTTTAAGGAAGGAAGATAGAAACATTGGAGGATTTTAAGGAAGGAAGATAGAAAAGCTCGTATATGACCGGAAAAAAAAATGGGAGGGGGAAGAGATGAGGAGATGTGGAACATAGCAGACAGAGAAGAGAGACACCCTCACTTGAATTCCCAAGAGTCTGAACAGCAAGTGCTTCTTTTGCCTAGCTGGTTTATATCCTGGCTGTGCACTTCACCCCAGGAATCTGCTTTACACCATTTGCATTTCCTCAAAATACTCCTTCCACCTACCTGTCTTCTAAGGAGTAATTCCTGCCTGGCACAGCCCCCTGGGGCAATGCTGCAGAACAGAGGCACTGACAGAAGTCAGACAAGCAGCCCTCCTCCTCCACCACTGCTTTTCCTTCCCACTACACTCCCCTTTTTTTCCACAGTTCAAGGCTGCCAAGCTCCTTCTGAAGCTCCAAATACCACCTAGGAGCCACACCAAGGACCATGCTCCAAGAGTTTCTGGCAGGTTGCAGCCCCCAGCACACACCTCCCAAGGGCTTTGTCCTGTTACTCTGGGGCTTCTCACACAGGGACACCCATCCAAGTAGACCTTCTTCATCATCACACCCCCAACCCAAGGCCTATGTTTCAGCCCTCCCCTGCCCCACCTGGGCACAATAACCCAACTGCTCGATCCCTCCCCAGAAGCCCCAGTAGGTGTCACCCAGTCCACAGGGTCTCACTTATCCCTCCTTATCTACCTTCAACTCATCCAAGAACCACAATTCATCAGCAGCTCCTCTATGCTTGGATCACACTCTGTGATACACAGCTGGGTTTCTTTTTTTGTTAAACATTACATTAAAAGTAGGTTATGACTACATTAAAATTTCAATTAGCCATAGAAAATTATTCATTTATTGCTAGATTTAGCAATAGACTCACATGCAAAATACAGCACTGTCTCATTGGACAGATTCAAATAAGAATGGTCAACTACTGTTTCAAACAAATTTCATATTACTCAGCTGTTTACAGTTTAAAAATACTTTTAAAATTACATTTTCCAGTTTGCCAAATTCATCTAACCCAAAATCTTTCTTTATAGGTCCCAGTTTATTCCACAAAACTGTAAATATGATAATTTATTCCCTTGCCCCTTATTCAATGCAGTGTAAAAAAAAAAAAAAAAAGGGGAAGTTGCATGCTTTCCAGTGTAGCTGCTTCAGTAATTCCTAAATAGCTAATTTGTATTAGCATGAGAGATTATTCCATTAACAAGGTTTAAATTAATCTATTGCAAAAGTACTGCCTCAGAGAGTTGCCAACAATTTGACCTGCAACACATTCATTTTTTCCTCTCTCAAGTCTCTGTTTACTTTCCAGCTACACCACACTCACTTAGCACTAATTATCTTCATTTACTTCTATTATTCCATATTGTATTTTTTTCTGGGACTTCTTTTATCATCATAAATTCTGGCCTTTCAAACTTGTACATCTTCTTTGCCTACATGCTAACTTCTCTCCTATTCATTCACTCAACTGAGCACTAGATCATTTATATTGAATATATCTTTCCTAATGATCTTTTACTATGCATTTATTTCTCTTCTACCTCAACTAATAGAGTGAAACATGGTTCTCAATGTGGCATCAGCCAACAATTGATCACAGCGCTCGGCTCAGACACGTATAGCAGTTACTACTACAAACTCCCTATTTCAGAGATTTATATGGTGGTGACATGACTGGATTCCACTCCTGCCATGAGATTTCACAACAGCACCACATGTAATAAGTCAAATTTTTTCCAATATAAATTAAATCTTATGTCATTATGGACAAAAACCACACTATAAAATTGCTCAAGCTGACACTGCAAAAATATGCTTTGGAATTCAAAGTCTTAAATTGCACTGTTCTTGGCAAAAATTGTGGAATTTTCTTTAAGCTTGGTTTTTGTTAAATTTACTGATAGATGTCTGAACACAAAAAGATAACATTATCCCCCAAAGTAGGTGGTATTTCCTTAAGTGAGGAATAATACCAATTACTGTAAAGAATTACTGACAAAGGCTATTTTGATCATTCGAATTTGAAAGAGACTAACACCACATGTTTCAAGGACTGTTTAAATTTTAGACCAATATTTTCTTTTTTTCCTCAAACTAAATTACAGCATGATGTATTCTCTTAACAATAGAAAGTTCAAGCCTAGAATTAAGTTGATTCATCAATCAGTATGAATATGGTATATTTTCTTCTGTTGAAATTCTGTCAGGTCAAGAAAATAATTCGTATTTAACTGTATAATTTGCTTCCCACATATAAAATCCAGGAGAAACATCCATAACTTTACTTTCATTTGGGTAACAACAGAAAATTCTCTACAGCTATTCATTTCTTCATTTGTTGAATTCTGCTCATGTCTGAATATGAAATGCTGTACTGTCTCTTTGAGCACAGCACTTGAGATCAGTCTCTTATATAATTATATGGCCTTGAACAAAGACATTAATGTTTTTTCTTTCCTCTTCCATCTGTAGAATGTGGCTATTCATACTTAAGTGCCTCTTGAATTAATTGTAGTTAATAATAGTTGTATTGATTAATAGTTAATGAATTCAAATTATTTTTATGGACAAAAATATTCTCAACCATGCAGAGAGGAAACTGGAATTTCAATTATATTGAAAAATGAGAATCGAAAATAAACTAATGTTCCAAACTGCAACAAACCCAAAGAATTTTGAAATTGTCTGAAAAAAGCCAAAGTCACACTTAATTTTGTTTCAATAAAATATTTTCTGTTATATCTTATAATTGAATAATGAAGTAAATTGCAAAACAAAAAGTTACTTCAAAATAGGAAAAAAATCCAATACCAGATTTTTTTCAATTGAGTATCTGCTTGCCAAAAATATTGATCAACTCTAGTTTCATCTATTACAATTAGAGGATCATTTTAAAGATGACAAAAATGGTTTCACTATTAATCTGGAGATAAGTCATGGGACAGTCCCAAAACTGCCCAGAGCAAAAAAAACCCTCAATACCCTATTATACAGTTTTTTTTACTTTTTCAGTGCTGCAGGTCCCATGTTCCTTGTAAATCAATTAGTCTCCATAACAGTAATTACAACATTCTTAAGAACAAATTGACTTGTCAAGTTAGTTCCTCCATGACATTCTCAGAGTCTTCAGTGCCTTTTTTTTTAAACAGAGAATGACAGCAGACAGCAAAATAAGCAAGCTTCCACCTGGCCCAGTTCCCCTTCATTATAGGGACTGCAACAAAGCCAGGATTCTATTTCCTCCTGTCTAAAATCATGTATGGAAAATATCAGGAAAATAGCTATTCATATTCTTCATCTCATTTTATTACCACTGTTGACACTGGGTATAATTTAATCTCTGGCCATTTTTTACAAGAATATTCTCATTAGGACTTCAGAAACAAAAACAAAAAAAAAGATCCTGCAGCAGCCATGGCCAGCTACCGACTCCAGTGCCATGGCTCCAAGGGAATTTCCTCTAGCAAAATTAAAGTGACACACAGATAACAGTTCAGTTTGGTTATTTGCACATTAAGCAGGACAGCCTTGCACCTGACTTAATCGAGCTGTGAAATTATATGGTGTATAATCCAGGGCAAGAGGGAGGTAAATTTAAACCAGTAAAAAGGGAAGGGAGTTGACCCACAAGGGAATGCTCTACACAACAGAAAACAAGATAAAAGGCAAAGATATTCTGCTTTCAAAATTCCTTGAATGTGGGTTTTATTTTTTTCTAATTTACTGAAAGGTTATCTTTCACTCTATAGGCAGTTCTTGAAACAGTGATTGGCATCTACTGTCCCAAACCCCCTCCTGATATGCACTGTGTTATTCTGCTGGCATTGCAGGTCCCATAAACCAGCCTATGAGCCCTCAGTAGAAGCATGGCAATTTTCACCAGTGGAAACTCTGCTCTAATGACCCTACAACGATTTATACCAGCCAAATGTCAGAAACCACTGTGGGACATGCAGATGAACAGTCTTGAAAGGACAGCATCAAGAAAAATCTTGATTTTTTTCCCCTTGGGCACAATAGTAGAATAACTAAAACTAACACTGTTATACTGATTAAGGAGACTGTTGAAGAGCCAGGGGAAAACTGAAGTAGCAATCAGCTTCTCATTGCTACAAGGCAACACTGAGATGGAGAACCTGCAAAAATACGAACTCACACAAGAACTTCTCTGCAGAATTGCTACCATGAGTCCAAAATCATCTGTGTTCAGTTCGAGGGCTCTCACAGCCACTGGTACAGACATTTTCCTCAGGGATGTTCTGTAGGTCACATCACCAGTCTAAAGTCAAAAAGTGTTCCCTCAGCAAAATCTTCACCAGGCTGCTTCTATCTGCCATGGGTGAGAAAAGCTTCCTTCATGGTTTGTTGTTTTTTGTTGCGGTTGTTTTGTTGTTTTTTTTTTTTTTTTGTTTTTGTTTTTTGGTTTGGTGGTTTTTTTGTTTTGTTTTGTTTTGTTTTTTGGGGTTTTTTTTGGGTTTTTTTGGTTTTTTTTGTCTCTTGCTTCATTTATTTTTAAATTTTATTTATTATTTTTACTCTTTCTGTCTACATGTCAGAAACTGACATATGGCCACTCCTTCCATCACTCTATCAGTGTCACAGCAAAGCAATATGTGAAAGCCCTGCAGAATAATCTGCAGTCTGGGTCTTTCATATGACAAACAAATACTTAAGGACAGGTTTCACAAGGCTTTTTTGCTTGATCTAATTTGTGTTATTTCAATCTGTAGCTTGATATAAAATGAAAACTTCTCTAGGGAATTAAATAGCAAAGAATATCACATTTTTTTCACTGCATTTAATAGCTTGCCTACCTGTCCTCAAGTCAGTGAGAAAACCACTTTAAATTTTATAAAAAACAGTGTAATTTAAAAAAAGTAATGGGGTTTGGTTTTCCCTATATTTCACTCAGCATAGTTTTCTTTTGATAGCTGGGCTGTCCTTTGTAACATGGGAATATTTTAAAGGTAGTAATAAAATTTAAATTTTACAGGCTAAAATTTAAATACTAAGCCCTGATGAGGTAGGTATGTAAATCCCTCTCCTTTTCTGGAGTTATTCAAACCCACCTGGATGCAATCCTGTGCAACCTGCCCTGGGTGAATCTGCTTTAGCAGCTGGGTTGGACTAGATAATCTCCTGAGATCCCTTCCAAGCCCAGCCACCCTATGATTCTGTGATTCTGCATCTTACAAATTTAGCATGTGTCACAGATAAACTCAGAGACATAACTAAGTTGATGATTTTATAACGTGTAACCAGAACGTAGGCTGCTGGAATCCTCTTTAATATTTAATTAAAAATTCATTAACTCTCTGAACTACTCAGGCAGGGAACTTTAATGTATTTACCTTAGAAATATTTTCTTGGCAGACTGATCCAAAAAAACAAGCAGTTAAAAAATACTTGTTTTCTGGATTTAAGTTGTCTAAATGTTAGTTCTTTTGCTGGATTGTGATCTATTCCCAGAGAAATGAAGAACTAAGAAAGAGTCTAGATTCTGGATTTCTCCCTGCCCTTTCATTTAATTATGAAATTACCAAACAAGCACCTTCAATTGCTTCACCTGCCTCTAAAAATGCTGTTGCCAAACAATGCTGCACAGATCACCAGGTATCCACACAGTGCTTTCTGGTGCACAAAGACGATTCAGTGAGTCACTGCCTGCCTCTTTGCCACCTGCCATAGTGTACTAGAAGCAGCTGAGAAATGTGTGTTTTACTTCCCAATTGTTCCTGTGAAGAATTGGCATTAGTAGAACTACCCTGATCGGTCATCAGCGAAAGCAAGCACAGCCTGCCCCGACAAACTGTCCTGACACACAGCCCAAACTATTCCTGCTAAGTCACATGGAGCTGTTTTCCTCAGTGCTGTACAAAGGTGCTGCTGTCTGCCTCTACCTGTCCTCCTGAACCCTGAGGGTGCAGAAAGAAGGGAAATAACCATGGATTTCCTTCTTTTCTTCACAGAAAGAAGGAAAATAAACATAGGATTTTTAACACCAAAAACTACAGCAGAAATTAAAGAATGAGCCTTCTGGCTAGGATTCATAAGCAAACTTCTATGCATGCTGTGGGTGGCTACCAGAGACATATGTACAGTAATTCAATAAATTTAAAAACATACATTTCTCTCTTCTGTCCCACATCTCCCCCCCAACTACCAAGTAACAAGAAATGGATGGAAGTGGAAGTGGTATACTGACCTCATCAACATTCTCAAATGCATTGATGACATCATATGGCAGGCAGGAGAGCAGGTCAATCACAAACCAGGTCTTCAAGTAATTCATGCGAATCAGCTTAGGGTCAGAGATCACCTCTCCTGCCGGCCCCACAAAGGTGGTATGGAAATTAAGCACGATGTCAACCAGAAAAATGACATCTACAATGCTGTCCACTACTAGCCATGCCACGTTGTTCTGTTTGGTTTTAAAGGAGACATTGTAAGGGACCAAAATAGCAGTGTAGAACGTTAAAATCAAGATGATCCAGTCCCAGGTAGTCTTGAATACACAATAATGCAAAATTATATGCGGTGGAGTCTTTGGTGCCTCTTGTTTGTACTGTGGGAGGATTTCAGAACCCAGCTGCAATACCTGTAGTCAAGAGAGATTTGAGAGGAAAAAGAAAACATGCTTAATTTTTTCACACTAACTTCTCAAGCTCAGTACAACAGTTCATGAAAATTCACATCAACTCCTTTTATCATCACCAAATGGTAAGCAAGCCAAGAAAAGTATTCTGTTACACAAATCAGCATCAAACTAAGAACAGTTGTTTCTTTTAATGCCATTGATTATTTTTTGACACTAAGTCTAATGTGTGGAGTGTCCAAGACAAACAGAGAAGAGAGAACCCCTTCAGCTATCTAGACAGATGAGACAGAAAAATGATGGGCAAGAATAGGCAGGAAGGCCAGTGTGAATAGGAACTGAGCGCAAAACCAGGAACAACACACAACTGAGCTCCAGTCCAGCAGCAGGACCACTGGACCACATTTTTTTTTCAACACTGGCTACTTAACTCTTCACTACACCCTGTCTGAAGTAGTCTCAAACTACAATCTATCGTGAATGCACAGGCCTTTTTTCCTCTTCTCTGGACTGTGCAAGTCCAAAGAGCATGGATATCTATCATTAGCCTCCATCAACTCATTTTGGACTTCACCTTTTAATTCAGTGTCTTAACTACCTGATGGTGTAGAATCATAGAAAGATAGAATCATTAAGGCAGGAAAAGACCCTAAGATTGTTGAGTCCAACAATTAATCCAGTACCACCACGTTCTCCAAAAAACAAGTTGGAGAACTTCTCCCAAGTGCCACATCCACGGACCTTTTGAACAATTCTAGGTACAGTAATGCCACCATTCCCTGGGATATCTGTTCCAATGCTTGACAACCCTTTCAGTGAAGAAATTTTTCCTAATATCTAATCTAAATCTCCCGTGGTGCAACTTGAGGCCATTTCTTCTGGTCCTGTCATTTGTCACCTGGAGGAAAAGATGGACCTCCCCCTTGCTACAACCTCCCTTCAGGCACTTGTAGAGGGGGGATGGTCCCCCTGAGCCTCTTTTTCTCCTGGCTAAACAATCCCAGCTCCCCCAGCTGCTCCTCATCAAACTTGTTCTCCAAACCCTTGACTGCCTTCTTTGCCCTTCTTGGGACATGCTCCAATGCCTCAATGTCCCTCTGGCTGTAGGGGCCTCCAAACTGAAGGCAGGATTTAGGGGACCTGCCGAGGCACATTGTTGAGTTACACTGCAGCTAGGTCTGAATTCAGAAAAGCGCTACTGCAGAAGACGATCTACCAGCATGTGTTTTAAACCCTGGACCTCAAGCTGAGCACATGCTGACACTGAGCACTGTTTTGCATAACTGCAGTCTCAATCAGTGCTGCCCGTTTTATGTCTGGTCACTCTCCAGCTCTGCCCACTGCTGCAAAAACAGTATTATCACATATGTAATTCTTGGGAACTCAAGTTTCCTTCACATACCTATGAATAAGAATGTGTTTGTTTTTATATATAGATATATATGTACGTATACATTATATACATGAGGGTGAAATCAACATCAAGAACCTGTGTCCAAATAAAGAGAAGTTAAATTTTAAAGCAAATTTTACCCTGGATGAGTTATAAATGAAAACTGAAAGAAACATGAAGGCTTCCTTGAGTGAAATGTGTTTGGTAATGCCAAACTCACAGAACCTGTGAGAAGTATTTAGGAGCATGGTTCCTTTTTCACATTTATTTACACATAGTTCAGAGCAACAGGAAGCAGGGAAGGAAATTAAATGGCTGTTTTTCTCTGGGAAAACATAAGACAACACAGCTAGAATAGAAGGATGTCTTCCTTTCTTTCTCGTTATCTCAGCTTTTTTAATGTCAGTTATTTAGATGTGGATTTTATCTCCAGGCTTTTCTGAGTGGTTTTTTTTGGTTTTGTTTTGGGTTTTTCTTGGTGAACTGGTAAGATTTTTTCCAACAGTTTAAGCCAAAGGGGACAAAAGAAAACAATCAGCTACACAAGATCTACTTGGACAAAACAGTCTCAGATGAAATTCCCTGCTGCTTTGAACCTCACATGGACACAACTGGGGTCAGACTCTGTCAGACCACAGTTCCTCACACACGTGTAAATGAGAATGGGAATTGCAAGCCTGCTGACTTTGAGCCCAATTCTCCTGAAGAGAATTAACGTGACCTGCTCTGACAGACCTGCATGTTACCACAGAGGCATTAAGAGTTTGAAAAAAAAATCTATTTAAAAAAAAAAAATAAGAGGACTCTGTATTTTTGTTAGTGAGTGTCTAGAATGACAGCAAAGAGGAGAAAGAAACATTTCTCCAGCAGACCCACCCAGGACTCAGATGTGTTCACTGCAGTATTATGTACGCTGTTGATCCTGACCCTGATTCATGTATGTTCTCCATACTACCAAAATAAAAGAGAATTAAGCTGTCCTGTGTTGAAAGGAGCTGGAAGCAGCACAAGGCACATGCAGTCTCTCTTCTCTGCAGGAGGCACTGGCCAGCCCATGCAGTCCCCAAAAGTCACTGGTGTGACTGGAAGCGGCAGAGGCTGTGTATTGAGTCCGTGTGTGTACTCAGAGCATCATTCCCTTCAAGTCCCAGTAACAGATGTTGGGATGTCTTTTCCCAACAAAAGCTCTAGCCCAAATCAATACTGCAAATATCGCTTGCCCTACCTTTTGCACATTGCAGCTGTACCTGAATCACTTGGAAAGCAAAGAGTTACTACTGGCTTTTATGAGGCTCTGCATGACCAGCAGCTCTAACGTAGGACCCTAAGCCTAAAATATGCTTCACTGGGCAAGGAGAGTCCTCTGCAATTCTCACTCGCTGGCATAATTGATCAGCAAAACCAAGCACCTCCATCACATAGTAACATTTTTCATTTAGTGGGATTTCAGTTCTAATGCTGAGATTTTACTGGTGTGAGGAGACAGGATCACCCTTCAAATGCAGCAGGAAAGCATAATTGCTTCTTCTGCAATCATAGGCCTACTACAGCTTTTTTTTTTAGCCCCTGATATTACATGAATAAGTTCAATATTTTGATAACTATTTTAATCAGCATAGGAACCTCAATCATGAAAAACTAAAAAAAAATGATTTGCTCTTGTCAGGTGGTTCTTATCTATACATACATAAGCTATAGATTGAGAATTGCATAATGCACCTCATTTTGGTCACTGCTGCTCTCTTTGTACTCCAAGAATTTGTGGAAATTTTGCACCAACAGAACTAAATTTACTGGAAAATATACTAATGTATACCTGCATACCCAATTAGGGGAAAAGGCAAGAACAATCCCTGTTTGGCAAAAATGGTGTCCATTATTTTGCTGTAAATAGAAAAAAAAAATTAAAAAAAAAAACAGTGGAACTGCAAGGACGTAAAACTGAACTGAAAGCAATAAAAACAGACTTCTAGTTCCAACTTGTTAAGACAATAAACTGCTGCTTCAGTGGTTTAAAATGTCATCACCAAATACAAAGCACTCTCTCTTTACTTGTTTGAGATTCAAGGGCTACAGTACAGGAAAATCAAAGGTTTGATGACTGATTCATCTCCTTCCCTTTCTATTTAGAAAGTAAACATACCCCAAACTATCTGAATAGCTAGGGACCTTACAAATAAGTCTTTTGAACTTCTGTTACCCCTCTGGAGTCTCTGGAGAAGCCCTAGCAATGGTTATTTAAAGAAACCAGGGGCCATGGCTTTAGTTGGTCTCCAGCAGAAGGATGTGCAGCAGCACTGTGGGCATGAATCCTGAATGGAGGGGCAGGAGACAGACATCAAGGAATGACATAGGGATTCCAATCACTCACCAGATGGGGAAAGCCACTTGCAGAAAGCCAGAGGTGCCTCCAGTCATCTTCTTGGGTGGGATGGAGGTGACAAGCTCTGGGCTCCCTCTCACTACATCACTAACACACACCTTTGTAAACCCCCCCCCCTCCCCATCTTGCTGGCACTGCTAGAGATGATTCCACAGCCTGAGGTGAAAGAAGGGCACTGCCCCAGCTCACACTGTCTCTCCCAGCAAAGGCAACTTTCTTTGCACAATGGCAAAAGTCTCATGGTGCCTGGCAGTGCCAGCCAAGAGCTCTCAAAGGCACCAAATTCTTCATTTCACTGAAGGAAGAGAAACACGCCTACAACAAAGCTTAACAATCTCAGAGAACGAGCGTGTGCCTTTATCATAAAACACAACAGAAGAGCTCAGTACTGCACAGGAACCGTGAAAGGAGGTTCACAGAGCTTAGTGCTAAAGATCAAGCTTTTGTCAGGTCGCTGGACTGGAAGTTACAAGAGCTCCTTGCTCCACTTTTCACACCAAGGGCCACACCAAGTCTGTTTCCTCACCATCCTTCTCCACACACACATCACCCCTGGGTCATCTGGAGACTCAGAGATATAAATCCCACTCTCTCTGCACCATCCACCAAACCCAGGTCGATGCAAAGTACCTTCTTCTCCTCTATTCCAAGGCACTCCTGCTGCTCTCCAGCTTCTAGGGAGAGTAGTGCCAACTTGAGACAGGTTTGCTGAAGTAGTCAGGTGTGGTGACACACCCACATGAACTAACCACATTCAAACTGCTTGTAAAGCTACTTCTCCTGGAGAGGAAAAAACCAAACCCCAAGAGACTGATATAAAAGTAATCATGAAGAAAATGTACACAACCATATAAACCATGTGCACTGGACAGTTTGATTACTACAATTTTCTGAATAATTGAAACAGCTCTGGTTTTGAAAGATTTTTCACTATTATACAGTTTTATCATTGTAAAAGAAATAGTTATTTCAGAAACTTACTAATTAAAGTATCATTTCAGTTACATACTATTCATCAGATAATACAGCTGTATTATCTGCATTTATTATTTGTGGTAATGATGCATAATGCTTTAATAGCACTCTAATGCTGGAGAATTTTATTCCAAGAGCAGGAAACACTACATTTCATCATGTGTTTTACTGTTTACTTTTTTAAATACAGCAAAATTTTTTTTTAATCTTATTTTTTTTACAAAATGGTGAATATATCCCAAGTCAAGAGTAATAAATTGCATCAAATATGGTTACAATGATTTATTTATTTTTATGACTGTATGACTGAGGGGCAAAAAAAAAGCTAACACAAACACTCACTCGTTTCCATTTCCAGTTTAATCTCTCATTTTCATGTTTTCAATTGCACCTATTTGCTTTCTCTCACTCTCCCTTGCTTTTGTTTTCCCAAGCACCCACAGAAATTGCTCCCAAACTAAGGGCTAGGTGCTAAGCCTCAATATTTTGATTGGCAGTTTTAATGGCAGTTATAAGTTCCTGGTAAATAATGTTAAAAAAAGTGGCAGAAGTTCCATTCTTATGCAATGCTGCTAAGCACCATGATAATTTCTCTGTTTTTATTTCTTATAGCTATAGTATTTTTTTAAATTTTGACACAGTCTTGTTTGCCCAGAACTGCCTGGCAAAGGTGCAGAATACATCAACTAAGATGCCAGATGACACATGTACTCATTCAGCAGTGACCAGGAAGAACCATCCCTACAATCAGCTCCTTGGCAATTAAGCAACAGAAATGCATCAGTTACTTTTACAAACTCCTATTGCAAAGTGTTGTCTCACAGTTACCTAACACCCTTGTGTTAATTGCATAATTAATTGGAGTAGTTTTCATATGACTGCTATTAGAGAAGTCAGGCTAAAAAAAAAAAATCTATGCCTACTGGTGAAAGTCAGAGACTGAAGCTTCACAGACACTGCTTGTATTATCCATGGCCTGTTAGTCTGTCACTAACACCTTTCTTAAACTGTTCCATAAACAATAAAAAATTGTAAACTGTTGTGGCAGGCTCCAACACCTTGCTCTACTCAGGTTCTAGGACGCAACAGCCTCCCAAGACATTCAAATATATAAGTGATAAATAACTAAGGGCAACACAAATAACACTGTAATATACGTGGAGCCTTCTCACAAACAAGATTGATGTGAAATGTCATAGTGAGTAGCAAAAGAAAAAGGATGAGTTTTAAAATTTCAGATAGGCTACTGCAGGGATGAAGCAAAAAAAAGAAAAGAAGAAAAAATATTTGAAAATACAACAGGAAACTGTTAGAGATCCCATATTCAATATTATCAAGAAACCTTTGCAGATTGAGAAGCCTGGCACCCCATATATCTTCAAATAAAGAAAGGTGGTCTTGTCTGTATGATTATCTGCACTCCTCTTTTCTGTGTAGTGTAGTTCTACAGACTTAAATGGAATTACAGTGGAAAAAAAAAGCTACCTAACATTACAGCTGGGGCTAATGTTCTTTGTAAAATTATGACTGCAATATTCAGTCAGCAATTAAAGAAACTCATTTCAGACATGTAAACTATATACTTGCCCTTTATTATTTGTAATGAATCAATTGGCTGTGCCATTAAGAATGCTTGCAAAGACTTGTTGGGCACATGGACTTGCAAAAAGTTTCATTAACATGTAGTCACTGACGTCCAGACTGTTGCCAAACAGAATAACCTCAGACCCTTTGCCTTACATTTTGCTGCCTACATTTTAGCATGAACTAAAATTCAAGGATAGAGATCTAAAGAGAAGAAAGGAGTATTTTAAAGCAACCTCAGGGTGGACACATGCTAATCACATGGTGTTCCTGCAATACAGTGTCCCTGTGAATGTCTGTCCCTCCCCAGTGCTAGTATGATCCATGTTATTTCTCTGCTTCCAACAGCAACTGGTTTCCCCTTCTTGAGTTCTTCTGTATTAAATACTGAGTAGGTAAGATCCTGTCTGCAGGAATTTTGCCATGACACTTGATAAGAAGACAGGTGACTTTTAGTTTGCATAGAAACTGAGACATATACAACAGAACTATAGTACAACTGACTATATGGAGACCTCATGGAGCCCATCAACACCTTACACCTCCAGCTGCACAGGAAGATCAAGAATTGTTGTCAAGTCATAGCTGCTGCCATGGCATTCACAGCAGGAAGTGACACAAGACTGCCATGTTATATTGGCTGTGCTGGCATTAACACCGTGTCAGACCTCTCCCCAGGCTGTTTTTACACCTGGGAGACCCTGCTACTGGCCCAGGAGACAGCTACAGGAAACTTAGGACAGTCTCTCCCCCTCGTGGTGAAAGCCCTCAAACCCTAAGTGCTTCAAGGGGCCTTCTCTGCCTGGAGCTTATCTCAAAACTTTGAGAGGCTCCTTAAATCACAAGGTTTCACTTTTCTAATCTCCCTGCAGTGCTGCTTGTGCCATCTTACAACTCTTCTGTCCATAAAAGCAGTGACTTAAACATAGGTTTTAACCAGTTGGTAATGCAGGGTTGGGATCCCACTGAAAAGTAACTAGACATAAATTAATTCAGGGAATAACCCTGCAATGGATTCTCCAGGATTTCCTTGTGTACTAGACTGAGTTTTTGTCACCTCAGTTTTACAGAAATAGATAGTCCAAGATCCTACTCTTATTGAGATCTTCAGAAGAATGGAAACTAAATAAGAAAGTATTATTTTAGCAACACCTTCCTAAGACTTTGCTAAGATATGGAACACAACACTGAAGTTAGGTTGCATGAAGTCTTTGGGACACCTGTTTTCATTCTGCTGTCACAGGACACATTTCACAGCACATGTACCAGACTCCCAGGACAGGGAGGACTAACAGTTCTTGGCTCGTGCAGAGATGACATACCCACAAAGGCTAAAAACATTTCTTTACAGCCTCCTGGGGAAAAAAAATTACCTCAGCAAGTCTTGAGTGCTTGTGAACATTCTCTCCTTTCTGCACGCTGGGAGCAAGCTGCTGCAGCACTCCTCGGCTGCTCGTGAGGGCACGGGTCAAGCGGGCAAACTTCCCCCAACCTTGAGAAAACATGCAAGATTAGACACACATTACCAAAAAAAGCTGCAAGTGTAACTCATAAAACCTCTTATGACTAAAGGGAGAAAAGGTTGTTAAAACAGAGCAATCTGCTTTAATACTGACTAGAAGGGAGTATAATTTAACCAAGTACCAGACATAAGCAAGTCAGAAAATAGGTGTCAGCATGGTACAGTAATAAAACCCATGACTACTGTGACTTTGTATTCAATGGCTCTACAAAAGTTCTGCCACATGAACTGCATATTTTGCAAGGATAAATGTCCACCATACAATAATCTCATATTAAGTCTAATGATCCAATTTGGATCTCGCAGCACTACAGAAGATACCCCAGACTAATCAAGATGTAAGGCTAGAGTCATGCACAATGAAAATTACAGTTGTCTGTAACAGAAGTAAATCTAGCCTCAGATGCATCAAGCATAGATCTGGAATAAGCAGAGAAATATACATAAGATAATAAAAAGCAGAGCAAAAAAGCAAAACAAAATCATTAATTTTATTCTCTCTAAACAAAAGGGGGAATAGATTTTCTCAAACTCGAATTAAACATTTAGCAGCTTCTGGCAAAGAAGTCATATGCTGAATTTTAATTCAGAATGTTTTTTACAGTGATTTCAAATATCCCTCAAAATAGAAGACCTTCAATGACAGTCACAGAGCTAACTACAACTATAATCTTTATGAGCAGTACTTTGCCATAACAGATAGGCAGAGTATACATCTGGATATTTTTGGTATACTGAAGGGAAAGAATCAGTGCATTTAGTCCCAATCTTGAAAAATGCTAGCACCACCTGGGAGCTCTTGAGCTCCTACTCCTCATCTCCTACTCAAACTAAGGATGCTCAGCACTTTGAAGATTCAGTTTATAATGAGCACCTAGTTCTGGAAAACGTTGCCTACACAGCTTTCTTGTAGACCCCTTTTAGGTACGGGAAGGTGCTATAAGGTGTCCTTGGAGTCTTCTCCTCTCTAGGCTGAGCACACACAACTCTCCCAGTCTGTCTGCACAGCAGAGGTGCTCCAGCCCTCTGAACATCTTCGTGACCCTCCTCTAAACTCGCTCAACAGGTCCTTCTTATGCTGGGGACTCGGAGCTGAGTGCAATACTCCACGTATGGTCACATAAAGTTTGGAGCAGAGCAGGAGAATCCTTTTCCTTGACTGCTGGCCATGCTACTTTTGAAACATCCCAGGATACAGCTGGCTTTATGAGCTTCTCGCCCAATCATGCCCAGCCTCTCACCCGACCCAGGTGCAGGGCTTGGCAGGTGGCCGGCCCGACGAGGCCCGAGGGGGATGTGCTCCAAGGTGACACCGGCGATCGCCCCCTCTCCGGCCCGGGAGGGAGCGGCGGCGGGACGGGCGCTCCGGCGCTGCCCGTGGTGCTGAAGCGGAACGAACGCGGCTTGCTCGCAAACGTCAGCCCCGGCGGGAAACAGAACAGACCACGGAGCTCCAGCTTCGCCCGGGAACTCGAAACCTGCCCCCCTTACCACGCGCAAAATGTTTCTAATGCCAGATAACACAGACAGCTCCTTTTACTAACTCGAACCGGATTGATGGGGAAGGCATTCTCCTGGAATATGCAAAATTTGGTTCAAAACCTGAGGACAAACTTTCAGTGTGCATTTTCTTCCAAACATTGTTTTAAGGTTTGGGCTATTCGGACATACACAGAGAGAGGATGAAAAGGAAGCACCTCACTTGAGCTTTCTTGCACAAAAGCACTGCCAGACAACTCTGTGGTATGATTTGTGGCTATGAATCCTGAGCACCTTCGGGTGTCCCCCCTTCTTCCCAGGAGTCATCTCCTTTTGAAGGCACAGCTTAACCCATTCCTCTCCTCAGCATCCCCTGCAAGCATCTCCTCTGCCCTAGGTGCTAAACATCTCACTTGTGTGTGCCTAAATGGCTCACAAAAGAACTGTTTCCACAAACATTAGATTCACCCTCTACTCCAAACTCTGATCTGAAAGCAATATAACTGTTCTAGGCAAGAGATTGTGTCACTCTTCAGCTTGGCTTTTTAAAGCAGTGTGGACACAAATTGGGGGTACATACCCTAATTCTCTCCACACATATGGTATACCACCCTTGGGAGCCCAGCTTGGAGATACTCCCACCACTGTGCCATGGCATGCCTAAAACCAAGCACCGTATCCATGTGCAACATGTAAGAATTTCACCTTTAGAACACAACACCCTCCTCCTTGTATTGCCTTTTGGGGTTTTGGTTTTTATGGAAAAAAAGATAAAGATAAAAATGTGGCAACTCCAACATACAGTTAGACCTGCAGATTGTGGCATAGAGAAAAAGAAAATAAAATGCCAGTACTAAACCTTTTGAATTATAACATCTCCAGTAATGCCTGAAAAGACAACAGTACCTGTTGAATTTATTTCAGTATTTCCTCCAGAACCCTAAGGACAGACACAGCCAACAGCAGGTCAGTTATCTATCCAACAAAGACAGGTCCAGTAATGGACTTAAGCCATAGGACTGAATACAAACACTAAATTTTAAGGGTCATGGAGCTTTCCAAGACAAGGAACTAAGCTTCAAAATGGTGCAAGAATATATTGGTGTCAGTCCTGCTAAATCAGAGGGACCAGATGATATGGACTGGGATTCTCTTTCAGCACAAGCAGTTGGTATAGCCCTACATCCATTGTTTTCCTCTAGAAACAGAGAAAATACAAATTAAATTTAAAATCTAGTGATCCTAGGTGGTTCTAATACAGGCATATATAATCCTCAAACAAGATAAGCTCAGAGAGAAGAGAAGACAGCTTGAAATTCAGGAACCAAAATGAAAGCTGGATACCACCCCACGGTAGCGCTTGCCTGTGCACTGTCTTTGATTTTAACCCATTTTTATCATTGTTTGGTCTCTTTTTTCAGTTCTGCAGAAAATATCATGCACAGAAAAAGCAATGTGACAACATTAAAACATTTCCAGCTTCAAAAGGATGGAAAGCCCTCAAGATTAGCAGCACTGATTTCAGCACTCCTGCATTCCATGATGTTCTTTCAGTTTTCCACCACTTCTCCGCCAAAAGATGAATAGAGATTGCTTCTGATAACACCCAAGACAAGATGATTACAAAAGCTGTCCCCTGAGATTTGTTTCATGTGGAAATATGGCACTGAAATATAGTTTTGTGCTATGGCACCAAAACTTTTCTTCTTTAAAGCACAAAGTTTCATTTAACAATGGCCTTAAGTTGAATTTTCTGTATTTTTAAGTAAGTTGATACTCAAGCACAAAGCACTTATTATTTATTTGTAGGTAGCTATTTGTTCTCTACCACTCTTCTCAATTAATTCCTAATAAGTCAAGAATTCAAACATTGGGAACTGTGTCAGTTACAGAACCCTTGTTACCACATTGCTGATCCATGACTTACACAATTCCTAGAGTCAGAACAAAAAGCCATTGTCTGCTAGAGAACAAGCTTGTTTGTTCACAGGTCTGTTGTTCACACAACTGTGTAAATGTGAATAAATCAAGATTCCAGCAGTTCTTGCCTCCACTCAAGCCACCTTTGTATTCCCACACATGAAAGATTCTTGCTTACATCCATCCAGCTTCTCTGCAGTGCTCCTTCTCTTTGAAACCTCATGACTACAACAGTATTATTTTTCCATCTGGACGGGGAAAGCTGTAGTTTTTAATATACTCACTACTTCCCCTTCATTTGTTTCCTCTTTTTAAGAAAACATTTCATCTAGACAAAAGCAGAGTATATCTTAATCAAAATATTTCAAACACTGGTTCTGTTCATATAAATACATCTTTAAAAACAGAACCAAAATTCCCCCCCAAAAAACCTCCAGAAACAAAAAGGAAAAAAAAAAAAAAAAAAGAGGAAACGTGAATTTTCCCCTGAATTAAGATGAAGAACACAAACAAAATATTTTTTGTGTCTGTACTCCTGCTTGTTATGCAAAGGACAGCTTAGCTGCAGCATGAAATAAAGCATCTTCTGCAGAGGAGATTGCAACTGATGATTGCTACAAAGCACAGAAGGCTACATCATCTTGGAGGATAACAACCTGCAACAACTTGATTCAGTGATGCTGAATTTGACCACCTCTTTGTATAAAAATGAAGTATAAAAAGCAAAAATTAGGATCCAAAGCTTAGTTTTCAACCTCTTATGAGACAGCATAGATGCTTCTGGATATGTTCACCTTCTATTCGTACATTCAAAATCTGTTCAGGCAAACTTCCTACAAGCCACACAGAGTGCAAGCACAGTTTCTATTTGTCTGCACAAATAATTGTTTTGCATAAAGCAATGCATTCCACTTTATACTTAATTCTCAAGCATCTCATACTTGGTGTGCTAGATCTTAAACCAGGAGAAACATATACAGACAAAATGCATTAATTAAAAATACAGTATAAACTTTAAAATTCAGCTAAGAAGGTGACTTAGCACTTGACAAACCAAACTTAGCTATGCTATAGCTTGATTTTGCCTTCTTTTATTCAAGTAAACCTCTTTTACATTTCCCTGATTTTATTCAAGGGACAAGCAAAGGGGGGAAAGTGGAAAGAGGTTGTTTAAAAACAATTATCAACATCACTGACATTATTTTTAAACGGTTTTATTTAGAATGCACTATTTTTAAAGCTGCTGCATTTAAAAGCAACCTTACTTACCTTCCATGGAAATCATAAAATAAACATTTCTAAATTATCTGAATCAATTTTAAAAAGGCTATTTTTAAATAGCCTTTTAGAGAAGTCTATTTTTTATGTGACTTTCTTGTTTCATCTATTCCAATGTCTGATATTATTAATCAATTAAAAAAAAAAAAAGCATGAAAAATGGTACTGGGACCTTCTATCCCTCTGAGTCACCTTCAGGTGAAAGATGCCTATTCATCTTTGTATAGTCAAACACCTGCCATTACAGTGCTACACTTTTCACTCAAGGAGCTGCATCATTTGCAGCTGAAAATCAGGCTTGAAATTGCCAGCAGGTGATAGAAAACCAAGATATACCACAGCTAAGCAGGCTTAGCCTGACAGATTAGTTGCTCTTTATGTAGTACAAGAACATGATTGATTTAATGTTTTCCTTTACATAGACATACAGGCATTCATTTTGAAAATCTTAAATGCTTTAAACAATAATGTCCTGCAACTGTGCAAATAGCACATTTTATTAACATATCTGCATCTACAGGCAACCTATTACATATTAAATACTCATAAGCATAGGAAACTGAATACATATACAAACACAGTAAAAGAAAAGTACTTCCTAAACTGACTGAAGGTGAAAGAAGGAAAAATAATTGATTTAGCAATCAGTTTTCAGTTCACGGTTTTAGTTTTTCAGATTGAGAGTCCATTTGGGTTGAGAATATGAGAAACATTCCTAAGAAAATTGTCCTCTTTCAAAAGCATGCTACAAAGTTCCTGTGTAACATTGCACACAACACAAAGAATATGCCTTCAAAGCTCATGTATGTTAATGATTCTTAGAACAAGATAGTACAATTTTACCTTTTTTAGATCTTCCAAAACAATTTTTCCACTCTGTGAATCCCAGAGCCTACTACAGATGATTATCTAACACCTAATACCTGCCTTTTCTTCCCCCTCTCACGGTATAGAATTGTACAATGAGATCTAACATTAAAGTCATGGACACACATGTAAAAGTTTGTTTGACAAATCAGCTCCTCCAAGAAATTGCTCATCTAGCCATCAAGTGATTAATACAATATCACACAACAAAATTCCTACAGCAAGTATATTATGGAAGAAAAAGGGATCAATTAAGGATGAAAACAAAAAGTGCAGATCCATTTATATCAAGCTTGATTTGTGTATAAAGTGACAGAGAACTCTTTACTGGCATGAAACTTCTGCAACTTTATTAATTTTAGGAGATCCAGAAAAAATATTTGGAAGACTCATTTAGTGCACAAGCCCTTCTGTATATAAAGACATAGCACTCAGGGAAAGAGTGAAGAGCTGTGAATCAGTGGCCTCTAAATAATACATTCAGCTCTTCTGTTTGTAACCTCTGTTAGTCACTTTGCCAGTTTCTGTGGGCCAGAGGGAGAAATTCTGCTTATCATCAACTCCTCTGCAAGTCCATGCATTTATGTATAGGTTTAGTGCCTATACTGCTGTAGATTGCAACCACTGAGAATTACCATGCTCACTGCAAGAACAGCATAATTTCAAGATACAAAGGAGATTTAAAAAGATAAACTAAATTAGCATTCCCTTTCGTCAACTTACTTGTATTGAAAAAAAAAAAAAAAGTTAGTGTTTCTTTGTGTTGAAAGTGAAGGAAAACTGCCTATCTCTACCACATTGGGGAACTCCTGTGAAAGCAAAAGGACACAGCTACCACTCCTGACTGAAAGTCCTGCTTATCAACTGACTAAATGAAGCAAGGGCCTTCACTACCAGCAAATAAATGAGAGCCAGCTTTACTGCACCATGCTTATTTATCTGTGCTGTCACTCCTCATCAGTATACAGTGAGCACCATTAGGCAGGGAAAATAGACCCAAACTTTCTGACAAGCTAAGATTTTTGGTTTTATTAAAGCAATAAGGAACCAAACAAATAGCATTAACAGGAGAAAAAAATTACCCACATAGCCTGAAAGAGGGTGTTTGTCAAGGTTGTACTTCCCTTTTCATGGTAACAGGTGTTTCCACTTTTGAGAAACTATGTTTTTAAAGAATAACATTTTGAGAACAAATGTAAATCAGTTCATCTTCACAGTAAGTTTCCTGTTTAATTTAATACTACAAATATTATTAAATACTACAGAAATGCAAACAACAGGAGAACTTAACATCCTTTTTTACCCCAGAGGATGCAAGTCTCCGTAATTCTCCATAGGGTACAAAAGGTCTATTTCTGATGGAATCTGAACCTGAGTGAAAGTTTATGCTGCTGTCACAGCTGAGTTTCTTTCCAGGTTTCCAGGCTGTAGCTCAGCAAAGGGTTAAGAGCAGAACACTGCAGTGCTACTTCACTCACCAGGACAGCTTAAACCTGGTTCCACTTAAGATAACTGGAATCTCTTCACATAGGCTAAAGGAAACTAGATCAGGACTTTAACATAAGAAATCCCATAATAATGACTAGTAAGATCGAGTCAGGCAGAATTTAATTATTCTGATCCTTGCTAGACTCAGCCAGGGTTGATTCCGCAGTTTTTGCATACAGTTTCATACACAATTTGTACAGGGCTGTTGAGCAACACTGTGAATCCTTGAGGGCTATGCTGGAGAGTGGGTTAACAGTGTATTTTAAAGGAAGAACAGTACCTATTTACTATGTAAACTGGGCTTTCTGAAGCACTTGGGGCTTTCATTAGCAATGACCCTTTCCAGTGCAGGCCAGAACAATTTCACTAAAGAAATCAGCAACCATTTCTTGCACAAATGCCATCCCCAGTGGCACAGCTACAAGCTATTTTAACATGTAATTCTTTGGCTTGGGTATTTAAAGGACTTCAGCTCTTTCAAGACCAGGGCAAACAAACAAAAGGAACATAAATATATAATTGTGAAAAAGACCAACCTTTACATGAATCATCCTCAATGGGCTGCTTGAAAGCCGTTATGTCATTGAAAGTGCAAAGAAATAAAACCACTTTATCCTGCTCATTTCGAATTGGAGCAATTTTCACAAAGAACCAGACAGGTGTTCCTGGAAACAAACACATCAAAGAGTTGGTCAATGGCAGGCAGAACAGTAAATGTGCCAGTTTAGATGTTTACATCTCAAATCAGCCATCTGTAAAAGTTACTTTAATGTTGGCTTTTTTTACAAACACCTATTTGAAAACATAACAAAGCAGCTGACAAGCCTGTTATTTAAGTTCTCTGCTTTGTCTCTTCTTAGCTTTTTAATCTTCCAGGAACGAACCTATTTCTAAACGTCACCTGCAAAGTTAACACTTGAACTTAAGAACTGCTTTGTGATCTCCTGAAAGAAGAGTCCCATGTATGTGGAAAGGCTGCACACAACAGTGTCTTGCTGGTTCTTGCAGGATTTGAGAACAGGCCAGCTGTGCCTAGGACATGAGCATAACACAGAGTCTCAATTCAGGAATATGACCAGTTTGGTCGACTTTATAATTCCCTGCCAACAAGGAATGCCCTAAAGAAGACCATGCCCTAACTACTATAGTAGCCTATGTCTAGCTTCAGAGCTGGGCTCTGGGAGCTCTGGCCCAGCCTGCAAATCCCCCCATGCAAGGGAAACCCTTCACAAGCTGCTTTCCAGCTTGCCTTGGCCTGAGCCTGCTCCAAATCACTCCAGTGTGAAGCAAGACTCCACTGAATTCAGGAGAGAATAAGCCATTAGGACCAGAACACATGAAGCTGCGGATGGGATCAAGTTGTACTGCATAGAACTGCACCTTTCTAACTACTGCAGCAGATGAACTGCTAATTAAAACTGCTTGAGAGATTAAAGTCTGCACATCGCAGAAAAAGATGGTCCCAAAATACAACCCTTCAGATGCTGCTGCTGCCATTTCTCCTTGACCTCTGTCCACACAGATCACCTTGAAGAGAGAATCTGTCAGTCAGCCCAGCCTTTCCATATTTCTGCCAGTTCTCCTGAGACTGCTGAGAAGACCCTAGTGAAACCAATGAAGTTCCATGTAACAAGGCAGTATCTACCACTTGTTTCACAAGACTCACCACAGATTTTAGTGATATTTGAGTATAAGCTGATTGGAGGGCTCAGAACAAAGCACTTGGCTCCTGTGTACAATAACATGACCTCCCTGAAGGCACTATTTTTAAGTCTGCAGTCTTAACTTTCGACATAAAAAGATGACTTCCCCAACTCTGAGGTACATCACAGTAGGGACACTCCAGACCTCAGCCTTCAGGGAGTTTGTACTTGGGTTTTCAGACTGTCCCTACACCCTCAGAGATGATGAAAACAACTCATCATTGCCTTTGCAAGCACGAGAAGTGCTTGCAAGACAGAGAGGATTCAGGCTTGCTTGCTGTGAGCAATATTTTTTTTATGTGTCCTTTTTGAGATTTGTTAGGAGAGAAGGGTCTACATACCAGGGGCCAAAATAAGATCAGGATCAGCAGGAGCTTGACCCTCTGGGAAAGCCAGAATAAAGAGCACCACACAATCTTCGTCATTCATGTGGCAAAGTCTGTTTTAGAAAGAGAGATCTTAGAAGATTATTCCTTTTCTTTCTCAGTCACAGGACCCTTCTCTGTGCTAGATTCTCTTTCACCAGAATTGTTCAGTATTTTAACATGTGACATGGTATATTCATGCAATAGTTTTTAGTAAAGGGCAACTTGTGTTTCCTGGCTGTCAAAGGATCACAAGAAAACCTCAGGTATCTTACAAGGTATTTGCTGTCCAAAAAAGGAAGCAAAGGCAAGTTTTTTCCCACCTATGTTAATATAAGAGAGATTGCTGTTACCAGTGCCTCACCTGGCTGTTTCCCAGCCTCAGTGCTGAGCAATCTTTTCTGGCTACAGAAAGGTAGGGCATCTCCAAAACCCATGGACAACTTCCATAAACCAAGTTCAATTCCTAAGGCTCCCACTGTGCCTGCATAACACACAAGCACTTTCAAACTCTGGCTGAGATTCCAAGCCATATGTACAGCCATTTCTATAAACAGCAGGGTCTATGATGCATGGAGGCCTCTGCTCAAAAAGCAGAGAAATCCAGATGGAATCACTGGTGGCCATTTCTGAAATATGCCTGCATGGCAGAAAGTATTTAAGGGTCAACATACTTTTTTTTTTTTTTAAAGAGTTAACATTCCTGAACAACTCCTTCCAAAAAAGTATGAACAAACAAACATGCTAAGTGTGAAAGAAGATTCAGCAAAGTAACCGTGCCAGTAAAATCATCACTAACTTGCTAATGAGCTTAGAAGACACTGCCACAAAGCAGCCAACAGCAATTTTCTAGACAGTAACACCCTTTACACTACCCTTTCTCAAGAGCTCTTAAAATTGCCTAGCTCAATTTCTTCTTGCCTACTTGTTTTTCCCAACTTCACATGTGAACTATTCTGAGGCCGATCAAATCCGTATCCTGCTTTTACAGAGACTCCTTGGTGACTAACTGCTTTTCATTTTACCCACTTCAACACCCTTCACTAACACTGCAACTTTTTAATCAGCCAGAATCTCCATCAACAGCCTTGCTTTTTGATCTTTATCTACATGTACTTTTTTTGATTAGGGATTTTTTCCCCTCCCCAAACCACTTTGTATTGTTTTACTACGTCAAGCTGCAGCTATTCTGCTACAGGCTGCTCATAATATTAACCATTGAGGCTGAATTAGACACTCAGTTTCTTCTCTGCTTCTCATAGCTATAAAAACCTACTACTGTGCTTTTGAAGACACTGTACACAACATAGAAAGGATGCAATTCACTCTCCTATTCTGCCTATTTGTCAGATGCATGATGTCACCTTCCCTTTATGATTATGCTATAGTATGTTGTTGCAAGAATTTCCTAACATGTTCTGAATGCAACAAGAAGACTTTTCCCCATAACCTGTCAAAGGCTGCTGCAGGGCAAGAAGCTTTTATCAGCAGGGTTTTTACTTTCTGACTCCCTTGACTCCCACTCATGTGTTGCATTATTTATAGGAAGAAGGAAGACAAAACACTTTTTTACCTAGAACCAAGTGTATAACTTAGTGATAGGCCCCACAGGCTAAAAGAAAGAGCCAGATGTTCTTGACAGCTAAAAGTAGGCGTGTTTGATGAAATGCACAATTTGGGTACCCTTGTAATTTCCAGAGCGCCAACATCAGAGCAAAATGCAAAATCAAGGTGGCACATAGGGCCTGCAGAAATCATCTTCCAGTTTGGGATCTGCACTGTAACACTACAAAACCAGAAATAAGTAGATGGAAAATTCTGTATCTGCCTCCACAATATCGTATTTTCCCTGCCGTGCATTCCCTATCATTTTGTCAGTGTCTCATGAATAGGAGACAAGTGGATATAAAAATACAGTCCTGAGGTGAGTGCTCACAGTGCTGGGTTACGTGGGCTTTCCACAGTGCTCTGCAACCAGGAGCTCATTCACAGCAGAACTGGGATCTGAAACGTGGGAACACACCAAATGGCTCAGCCAAGAAGTGGCCATGCTCAGCTTTTGTGCTGCATACTGGTTTAATTATCAGAAGAATTTTACTTCTTAAACAGTTTATTTAACTATTAAACAGGAAAGCCTAAAGTATAAACTACTTATAAATCAGGTCGGAAACCAGAATTTCAATGTCCTACAGGCAGCCCTCATGCTCTTGGTGTCAAAGCCAACATCCCTGCTCAGCCAGACAACCATGACTAGCAAGAGGCACAAAAAAGGCCATTTTCATGAAAAATGTGATTTTCAGATTCAGCCTGTGGTTATTCAGGCAGTGAAACTGCAGCATGTTCCAGAGTTCTCACAGCAAAACAAGAGTAACTTCCCAGTCTGCACTGATGCACAGCCACACAGAAAGTGTTTACCAGTGTTTCCAACAATACATCTACTTCCATTTACATTTTGTCTTTAGTCCTGGCAACCTCTCTCCCTGGTAAAGTTCAGTGATAATACCAGTGCACAAACAAAAAAAGTAAACATTCATGAGCTACATTGGCTTCTGTTAGATTTGGAATCAGCAGTGAGAGAATCCAGCATTTGTCTAGTGGCATAGCACCAATAATGCTAGAAAAGGGAATGCCCCTTCAAAGCTGCAGGACAAGCAGTGTGGACAACTGAGAAGAAATGAAAATCTACAATGAATGCCTGACAGTAGCCATAGGACCAGCCTGGCTCCTGGTACCAAAGTTACGCAGCCAATCCAGAATTAACAGGTGCAGCTCTTGGTAGGCTTTTATGGTCTAAGCACAGTACTTATGGTGTTGCCTTAAAGCAAAGACAATTTTAAGGGCTGTTATTCAAGTCTCAAGTCTTCTCCAGACTAACACACTCTAAATGTCTGAATTCCTTTCAGTTTCCCATCTGAAAGACAAATATCTCTTCCCTATCCTTTTTTCCAGTCCTGTGTCTTTCAACAATGATATGTTCAGCTTCTTGCTGGGCAGGAACACCAGCATTTCACATGCTATTTAACTTTGGTTGAAGTCTTTCAGAAATTCTTACATCATCAAAGTGAAAGAGATCTTAAAGTTCTATTCCAGCTTCTCCACAAGCATACCATTGAGCTCTCCTTAGTTTTCCCTCCTGCCAAACAAAAATAGACTGTATGAAAATCCAAACCACTGTTTAAATGTGCTCTTTGCCCATACCTTGAGCCATTTAACCAAAGATGCCAACTGTTTTTCAAAAGTACAAAAAGCATAGTTTAAATAAAACTGGAATACACAATTTTTCTTTCCACTAATTGAACCAAAATTAATTTTAAAATACAATGAAAAAAAAAGTTTTGACAATTCAGCTGACATCTACACTGCCATTAATGCCTGGGGCAAGTTTCCTGTAAGCAGCACAACCTCTGCATTACTTGATAATGTCTCAGTCAAACAGTCATCAGACACATATGCAGACAGCAGGAATTAAGTTATATTAACAGCATGGCTGACCATTACAGCCACCCCTTTTAGAGTGTCACTTCTTCCCAGGTACTCAGTATGAGATTGTTTCTCTCTATCCCACATAGACTAACAGTTTGTCCAATGTGAAAATAACAACCCAGCTTATGAGGTGTGATCAGAGAGAGTTTAGCAAGCCATTGTACCCACACAGATTTTAACCAGATGTTCAGGGAAGTCCATGACATTTGACCATGCAAGACAAAGAACAAAAGTCTTCCTATAGACTCTAGCTTTGAGCAGAGTGTACCAAATGAGAACAGACCAACTCAGCCTGCAGCTCACCAGTCCTTTAAAGAATAAACCTTTAAAATACACTCCCACCACTTTTAAAGATGTTACCTTTGTGTCTTCTCTATCTGGTACTAGGATGCCATGCCACCTAATGCTTCTAAAGGTCAGATCTTTACATGCTAAGATAAGAAAAATCAATTTTAGTCCCCAAAGGTGGAATTGCTGTTCACAAGGGTTATCCTGTGACACTGAAACAGCACAGTAGAAAACAAGGTTCAGCACACAGTCTTGTGCTGCAGTAGTGCTGGCATGGTTCACCTGATTCTGAGTTCTCTGAAGAACAGAACATAAAGAAGACACAGTAAAGTTTTGAGATCTTCTTTCCATTTACCCCAGGAAAAATACTTAAGAATTACTACTGGGAATTCTGTACATATTTGTGGAGATGACAGCAGGCCTTGCTTGCCAACACATTTGAAGACAATGACCAATGGGAATTACCAGTTTTATGAGTCCAAAATATGTAATTCGACCTTGCTGAAGGTAACTGAATTCACACAGATGGATTTCACAGGAGATGCAGGTGTGCACACTGCTTGACAAATAATGGTGCTACACTGCAGTGAGAGGTCAAGGAGGATACATGTCACTTGACTCCAACACCCTCATTCTTTCCTGCTTCCCTTCCTATGCTACAATATGGGTTAGCACAGGTTTCCATCTGGAGACACTACAGGCACAGCACACACAAGTATAAATGGGTTTAGATGGTTTGAACCAGTAACAGTTATGAGAAGCTTTTTAGTGGTGGGCAATCACAGGTCTACCACCCTGAAGTGAATTTTGCTGCCTATAAATTGGGATGGGGTTTGTTTGCTTTTGAATCTCTATAGAAAGCACTGGTCCCAAAGATAAATGCAAGTAGAATCTACCAAATCACTATTTTAGGTTGATTTGTCATTCTCTGACATCTGCAGGCTTTCTAATACACTGGGGGAAGAAGGGAGAAGGAAGGAGGGGAGAAGATGGTGCACATGTTAAAATGAAAATTTTAAAAATCAAACAATCAAATTTAAAACAACTATTCGCTCTATTAAATTTGTTAAATGTTCAAGCACCCAGAAAACAGGGAAGTGAAGCCCAGCATAAATTGAAAGTGCATCCCAGCCTTTGGGACTCTCACCATAATGTGTCTACTCAGCAAAGAGCTACTGCTTTACCAAACTGCACTGCAGTGTGCAAAATAGTTACCTACAGCCAAGCCAGCATTCTGGCAAGCATTCTGCTGGTCCTATCAGTAGAGAACTTCTGAGACAAAAAAAAAAAGGTGTCTTAACACTCTCTCTGCAGCACAGCTGCAGATATAAGCAATGGGAAGGCCTCTGCTCAGACAGGGGACACTTGAAGACTCTTTCTAACTCTTGATGCACTTCACCTTTGATGAGTTCACCCCACTTCAAATATTCTTCCACTTAAGCAGGTCAAGTACTGCATAGAAAAAGGGGCTAGATTTCAATTGGACAAAAATTTCAATTCTTACAAAAATTTACTTCATCAATAATGAAATCAAGTGCATATAGAACAAGCCTGCTTTTGCACTGTCTACATTGTAGATGAAACACAAAACAAAGAAAATCCAAGCTGAATTTATTCAGCCATTTTTAACTCATGAGGCTGACCATAAAGTGTAAAAACTTAACAAATGGCTGCCAAAGTCTCATAAGAAGTTAGATGTGTAAAACACAGCAATTCAGGTAAGGTAAGATATGACTAAGGCTAGATATAAAATATTTTCTAATACATTAGCTGTACCCTTCCTTGGAATAAGCTAATTTATCTCCACTAACTTCAGATTTAGTAATGTTTTAATTTTCCTATATAAAAATAAACAATACTTCCAGCATCACTGGGCGCTCACATCTAATTAAACAATGGAATTGAAGCTCTCATGTGAAATTACTGTCAGTCTTTCTTTTGTCATTTTGCAGTTCTGATTAAAGAAAGCTTTCACTTTGTCTCTTTCCAGGTATGTCAATGAATCCCCACTGAATGCAACTGGATGGCATCAAAGCAACAATGACAAAAATCTGGTGGCTATGCACCTGTTTGCTCTAATTGCTTCTAATTATCCTGAAGAAGCTCTGTATTTTGGGAAAGCAATTCTTCCAGAGAATAACAATGATTTTTACATATCTGCTAAGTTATCCAGGGCATAGCCCAAGGAATCATCAAATCTCTATCACATCTTAATTTCAAGTTCTGAAAACAGGGAGTATAGTCACTTTTGGATGTGGGGAGGAATGAATAAAGCAAGGGTAGAAGCAGCATCCATAAATGCAAACATGATGAAGGCAGGAAATTGTCTGTTGTTTCTAGAGTTAATACTATGAACTGCAATGAAATTTGTGGATATACTATACCTATCAACAGCTGGATGGGGTATTCTTATCAGACAACCAAGTAAATATTAACACTGGGTCACCACCATGGAGAGTGCCATGTAAAAAAATAGCCTATCACTTCTAGTAGCATCATTAAATATCTCAATCTGCTTTGATATGTAAGACCAGGAAATAATTGTTTCTCAAAGAAAGAAAAAAATAGCTGCTGCTCCCAAAAGTACAAGATTGACTTGCACTACATACATCATTATTAACTCAAAACTCTTATTTTGTTTTCCGTTGTTCCTCCAAAAGGATAGAGACTGTACTGTTAAAACAGTCAGAATTACATTAAATGTGCAGGCTGTGGAAAATGTACCAATTATCCAACAACTCAAAACTGGAAAAAAAAATTGCTATTTGTCATGTCTGTTAGTTTATAAGGAGGCAGTAGACAGGTAAAGAACAAGAAAAATCTATTTCCCTGGCTAATTTGAAAAAGAAAAATAAAATGAGGAAAGAACAGAGAGACCAAACAGAAGAAACAAAGAGCAGGAAAAAAGATGGCTAACAAAATTCAGGGTCCTTTCCCAAGCTTTCAAACTGAGTACTGGTTAGAACCTATCAGGTTCATTATCTGAACCATTGCCATAGTTGCAGGGAGAAGTAAGGTGACCACAAAGAAAAGGCCACTTAGCAGTTCTGGGTGCTAAGTGACTGGTAAATAGGACAGTGTTTTTCTGTGATGTGGCTTATATCGAGAAAAAGCTCCAGGATGTCCCCTTTTTGGTATTTTTCAGTTAAAACTCTCTAGTGTTATTAGTCAATCTCTGTAACAGTAGTAAATGTATCTCAAAAGCTGCAAATTTAACAAACATTAGGTGCTCTGCAGTTTGTTAAACTTGAAAGCAAGCTCTGTGCTTTCCTTTTTCCCATGCCTGTGACCCTCTATGTACAGAGCAGAACCGTGGCAGTCTTTCAGCACGTCACACAACACAGCTACCACACAGCTGCACTTCATTCGAGGCCACCTCTCCTCGGAGGAGTGCACAGCAGGGCAGGAAATATTCCTCACTCCACGGTTACCTTGCTTTAAATCTTCATAAAAGACAGAGAGGCCCCAGGCTCTACTGCAGGCCATATGCTGCAGCATGACAGAAGAGTAGCTGCATCGTCTCTTGGTGCCAAATCACTGATAACTAAGAGAGAATTCCAGACTCTCCTAGATCCCAGGACTGCAGCTTATTTACTTGGGTTTGGATGCATAGATGTGAGCTGCATATGGTCCCCACGGCCACAAGCTGAGCTAGGAACAGAAATCAGCTTTTAGAAAATAGGTAAATATTGGAGGCAGGTAGTCCTAGGAGGAAAGCAGCACAAAGCAGGGCCATAGAGACTGTGCATACAGGCAGTACCAGCTTCATTATTAGAAGGCAAAATTGTTAAGAGCAAAATAAGTTGCAGAATGCAATTTTTTCAGCTTAATATCTGGCTAGGCTGAAGACCTCAGTGTATTTACACTTCAGGTAACATAGATTAAATAGATTAAGTATTTTCATCTTCATTAAGTAGATGAAAATAACTGCATGACATAGTCCACACTAGATGAGACACCAAGTTTGGGGCAAGTAGCTCATCTGATGGTATGTGCAGTTACAGACAGACTGAATTTCCTAGGAAAAAAAATCGCATGCAAATTAAGGATTTTTTTGTCCAAAACAAGAGACATTTCATCTGAAAACATTAGAAGTAGTTCAGTTTCTAAAACAAAAGATGGGTTCTTTTTATTCCAAAATTACTATATACTGGCTTTGCTATATCAAGTTGTTAAAAACTAAGTATGTTCTCTGTAGTGGAAACTTGCCTAAACCTAGCTTGTGTACTACCATTGTTGATGGAATCTTCAGTGTTGTCTTAAAGCATCACAGACAAATTACTCTAAATGTCAGAACAAATTAGAAAGCTTCCTCTGCCTCCCTGAGTGACTTTCATCTCTAATGTTCTCATTTCTCCCTTTCAGATCAAGTGGCAGAACTGGGGCTTATTTAGCCCTAGATAAAGCACTGTCCTCCAGGGTGACAGAATTGCAGTTTACACTACAATTAAGAACAACTTTACACACCTACATTAATCAACAAACCAATTGACTACTTACTGTTTTTCTTGTACATCAAGATTTCAAAGGAGTTCATCTCATAGTTCTCAAATGTTTGCCGGACCTTGTCAATTGTATCTTTATCTGTCAGCTCTCCATACATAAAACTGCAAATAAATGGAGAAATTCAAGTCAGATACCAGACAAAGACACAAAGCCATTTCTTTACCCTGTAAAAGGGACCTATTTAGAAATGGCTCTTCTTTGATTTTGTTTCACCTGGAAAGCATATTTGACAGATGTAGCCCCAGGAGATAAAAGACAAAACTGGAATAAACAGATTACTTTTCTCCTCAAGCAACGGGCACAACACTACAAGCTATTTAACAGAAAATAAATCTGTTCTCAAATACCTGCAGGTGCTGCTTTTTTGCATAACTTCTGCTCTGTGATATCCTGATAACTTGCAAAATCCATCGTTGCTGTACACAATGGGCCAATCCACAATCTGGGCATTACCCAAGACAAAATTAGTATCTGTTTGGAAAAACACATCAGTTAGACATTAGTCAAAGCTATGGTTGCATTAGGGGAAATACTCATTTCAGAAGCCAATCCCAACTGCTTCAGCCCCTGCACAGTTTTCCCAGATATCATTCCCATTGCAGTCAACAGGATTATTCCTGGGTTTAATTTTAAGTAAATTTTTATTTTTAAAGAAGTGTTAATTACTCTGAGCATAAATAAAACACGCGATGGTTAGGCAGGTAAAATTCATCTCTTGACTGAGGACAGGTCCACCAAACTGTTACCCTTTGTGCCACATGGACTGATCCACATGCCACTCAGTTTGAATGTGAACCCTCTTCCAGGTGGCCAAACCAACACATAAGCAATACTTCTCCTCCCTGAATGCAGACACAGGGGCTCCTCTCAACACTGCCACACTGCCTTCACTGCTGGCCACGCAAGCTCAAATACTTGTGTACAGCACAGCACTCCAAACTAAGGGCTAGCAATTACACCAGTAGAAGGAACTCTTTGTTTTCAATACAAGTCAGAAGGAGATTCAATCCATATTAAAACAAACAAACAAACAAACAAACAAAAAACCCCACAGGATTCACGCCTCCATTCTTGCTGGGGCTGTGCATGCCACATTTTTTATGATTGCCAACTCAAACCTACACCTGTGCCAAGACAGACAGCAGTGCTGCTCCCTGGGCATTGCCAGGCAGCAGGAGACGGTGGCTCCTGTCACAGCTGCAAAAACCCTCTGGCTTTTGGAAGAAAGGCTGGGCAGTCACATGAGATCAAGAGGCACTCATTTTTAAGGAGAGCCTTTATGGGAGGCCACCACAGTGTCTGCGTTTCAATATCAACACCAAGCTGCTCACACATCCATAGATCTCATTTATGCTTCTTCCAACCAAATGACATTTTACCTATTAATTGCAGAGAGTTTAGTTTGTTTCAATTTCCCCTTTCAAAATCTTTCACCCCAAACTTCAAGTGGGTTTAAATAAAGCAGTCCTGTAGCTGGCTAAATCCACTGCCCAATTCCACAAGCATGATTAAGTGTATTTTTATACACTCTTTAGAGTGAAATCCACCAGTAATATAATTTCAGGATATTTTAGCTGCTTTGTTTCTCACAGTCCCTTTTAAATACCATGGGTTTTGCTTAGTTGAAGCACTTTCTCCCCAAAACAATACATCTCTTTTACCCCTTCCTACGAATAAGTAAGCCAAGTCATTTCTCACTGCTAAAGCAAGTGCTTTTGAGTGTCTATTATAAACACTACCTTAGACTCTGCTTGGATATTTTAAAATCTCATCAGGAAGTACAACAAATGACCAAAAAAAAAGGCAAATACAAATGTTGGGCAAGGTCCTGCCCTGATCTGAATACTGTTATTCCATGCATGAATTGCTTAAGAATTGCTTCTGACTGCCTTCCCTTTTCAAAAGGTAACTTTCCCTTCTCTCTACTTCCTAAGGAGTTCCTGTTAAGAATTTGCCTGCCTTTCACACTTAAACCTTACTGTCTTCAGGTAAAAAATCTCTTTGTTTTTTTTCACTGAAGGCTATATAGGACACATTTCTGATAACCATCACAGTGATAATACTACTTTTATCTAGCCCGGCAAGGCTTCTGTGAGTTACAAAAATGCTCTTGTCTCCTATTTACAGGAAAAAACAAAGCCCTAAACCCACAAGGGATTTAAGCTCCAAAAGTTGAGACTGCAACAGTCTAGTCCCTAGATGCCCAGCTCTCAAGGACTTGGGTGCTGGAAGTTCTGTGAGCAGTGTTGGAGAGGAGAACTGAAAAACTTTAGCACAGCAAATAGAAATCTGACCAAGTTAAACCACAGAAAAAAATTAAAATGGGGGATATTGTAAGGTTGGTTTTTTCCCCCTTTCCCATGTTTGTTACAATACCTAATATTTTAACATAAGCCCAGTTCTCACAGTTAATAGTCAATTCTTTGCCATTATTGCAGGAGCTGAAGAATCATATTCCCACTTATGTTTTGGTCCAGCAAAGCCCAATTTTTTTGGACTGACTGTTTCCAAAGGATGCATAGAGAACATTCACACATTTCTCTCCCTCAACAGCACTTTGGACATTCTCCTAAAAGATGTAGGTTACCTTAGAGCAGTGAAAGCTCAGCCATTATTTCAGCTCTTGAATGACTGTTCTAATCATCAAGCTACCACAGTGAACAGATGTCAACATCCTCACCACATGAGTTTTTAAGTCAGTATGACTTGGCTGGTTTATTTTATGCACCCCTATTAGTCAACACTGGATGAGCCTCTCTAACATGTAGAAGTACAATGTTTCATGAGAGTCCGGGTGAGTTTAGTAGTGAGTTAGAAGGAAGCTGAGATTGTTATGTACCCATAAAGCTTTAAAGGAAAAATTTTGCACAACTATCAAAACAAAGAACAAGTCAGAGATTTTAATGATCCCATTGTTTCATAAGTGTCTCTCCCTTCTAGCTAATTCCAGCTTCATGCATCTTGACCTTTCTTTGATCCAGGCTTTACATAGCTGACAAACACACCTCATTTCTTCAGAAGTGTCTCTGACAACACTGTCTGGCCTGTGTGAATGCTGGCAAGACACAGCATAAAATAAGGACTCCCACTTATAACTTCACTGTATAGCTTGTTCCGACAGACAGCCCAGAAGTAGAAGGGCTGTCCTCATTGCTATCACTTACATTCAATTGTGCTGACATCCTTGACAATGTGCTGCTTGAGGACAGCTCATAATCTGGTAATTTTTGCTAACATAAGAAAATACTGAATAACATCTACTGAGGCAAATACTGTCATTCCATCTGCAGGGACACAGGGTCCCAGAGACCAGGAAACAGCTGTGGCTTTGTTACACAACAAGCATGAGGGATCCTCTAGTGAACTCTGCGTATCACAGAGCAGAGACTCTCGGGGACTCACAAGTGGGTCAGCAAGACCAGGAAAGGAGTTGGCCAGAGGAAGACCATGAAGAAATCCACTGCTAAATTATCTTCAAATACAGGGATGAAATGGACATAATAGTAATAGCAGCAGTGTCAAAACTATTTAGTGACTTGAAGCACATCTTTCAAAGGACTCAGTGAACTCCCCTACCTGGAAATCAGTTTCTATCACAATAGCAACTGTGTTAGCAGTATTGCCTGGCCCAAGAAGAAGCTGTAAGCATCACTGGCCCTTCTTATGAACTCCAAGAAGACACGAACTAGAACTGGAGAGGGCAGGCTCATATAAAAGACCTGGGCTTCTGGCTTGTGTTGCATTTGGCACAGTCTGAACAAGACCATTGGGAGGCAAAGAAATACGCAGAGGTGCAGCACAGAGCACAATGTGCTGCAGAAACACGGGTAAGAGCTGTAGCATCACAAAGGCAGCACAACTACTTGCATGAATAGGGCAGGCTTCTGCAGCATGGGTTACTTTGTGAAGTGCATCACTTCATATTTTCTAGCCTGCATTTTCTCCAGATTAGTTCTGCTCACTGCAGTATACCCACGTCAGCATCTACACACTCTAATGTCAGATCCAGTTTGGGTTATCACTTTAAAGTAGACATGACCACTTAAAAGCAACAAGAAAAACATTTTAGCTCCTTCCAAAATGTAAGAATGGATTTCACTCAGTCACTGAAACCAGTACTTTCCTCCACTCAGAAAACAGACTATCACAGAAGAATCAGAAAATGTCTTTCTAAATAACCTTGGTCCTTTTAACAGTAACAATCACAGGTATCTAGAGCACCCATCTTACCAAAACTACTCTATCTACTGAATCCTACTGTTACATTTAGTACTTTGTTTAACCAAAACTGCCCATCAGCTTCCAGAATTCCTGTAGATAAGCTGCACTCACAGACATTTATCTGGCCAGGACTGACTAAGTAGTGGTCACCTCCTTGCATGAACGTGGAGCAAGTTACTGAAATGTTTCCCCCCTACCATTCGTTGCCCTGCACAGCTACATATTCTCTGCCACTGCATCCCAGCCTCTCCTGTAACATGGATCTTGCCAAGATCCATGAGACCCCTCATCTCTTTCCAGAGGCCAGCACACTAGTTCTACCTTCCCTGTCCCACCAGTGATGCACAGGTGGGCATCACTGGGAAACAGTGGTAGAAGGTCAGAGATCAACAGCCAAACATATTCCCACAGCACTGCCAGACACACTCCCACACTGAAGGTGCTCCCTCATTGCACAGAGGAAGCTGAGGGGAAACCTCTGCCCAGGCAGTTCTAGTGCAGACCTCAGTAACAAGAGGGGCTGGTGCCCACTGCACTTTCCCATATTTGGGTCTGTCAAATCCCCCATCGTGCTTGGGTTTGTGTAGTGCACAAATGGGATTTAAATACATTAATATGTTTTCCTGCAGTACATTTCATCATACAAATACAATACTCAAAAGGTTTGTTCCCAATTTATTCCCCCCTGAGTAAAAGGAGAACCAGGCTCAGCATGGTGGGAAGATGGGAAGACCTGCTTCTCACCAAACGTGCTTGTTCTCCCACGAGAGAGGAGAGGGAGAAGAAGGAGAAGGAGAAGGAGAAGGAGAAGGAGAAGGAGAAGGAGAAGGAGAAGGAGAAGGAGAAGGAGAAGGAGAAGGAGAAGGAGAAGGAAGGAGAAGGAGAAGGAGAAGGAGAAGGAGAAGGAGAAGAAGGAGAGAATTGCCCTCCTCATTTGAGACCACAGCCTCCCTCATGCTGGATGATGACAGCCCTGGTTATTGAGACCAGCAGGTCTTTTTTTATCCTGTTTCAAACTATTCCCATGGATCTTCAGGGGAGCAAACCTAGTTCTTTAGCATTACCCAGCACAAACCACTTCTACAGCAGAACTAAAAGAACTGCACATCACATGTGTTTCTTACCCTGCCTGTGGAACAGGGGTAGAGGATACAGCTACTGCTGCCTGAGCTGGGCCCAGAACAGCAGAGATGCTGTGTCACAGCCAGCGTAAGAAATGTGCAGCAGGCAAAAATTATGTGCTGCTGTCATAGCAGTAAAGATTGTCATACAGCTTAAGGACAAGGGACATGTGGTATTTACAAACTTGTGACTTTGCATAAAAAGTGGCATCATTTGGATACTGGGGGGAGAAAAGATTGCTTCATTTCTGTCTAATTTCTTCCCAGAGCATTTGATTTCTATCAAACATTGTGTATAAGTAGGCCTGTCAAAATTGCTAACAAAGGATAGGTACGTATGAATCTTTGCTCATGTTTAGTCTTAGCTTTGAAAAAAAAAAGTAAACCAGAAGCACTTAGTCACACTGATTAGTTACATTGTTCAGATGTAACTTCTGCGATCAAAATATAGCCCTAAGTCGGTTCAAATAAGTCACACTGAATTTCAAGTATTTATTCAATCCTTTCTTTGCACACATGTGATTCAAGACTTGCACTTCAGGGACCAACCACATTTTCATCCTAACAGAAGTGGTGTAATCGTAGTCAGAGCAAGTACAGACCTGCTCAAATGACAGAAAGACTATTCATATGGTAAATAAAAATAATGAGTAATTCTGCTCTTCTATCCACATCCTCCTGTAGAAGCCAGTGGTGTTGCATGAATACTCATGCTCACTCAGTATCTCCTTGTATTCATTCATTCATATCCCATTGAACAACTTGATCTCTCTATAGGATAATGATATAGTGGCCTCAAAATCATCCATCTTTAATATTGAGGTCAAATTTTTTAAGCTCACTGTAATACGAAGAACATAAACCCCTATAGATAAGTTCATTTGGGCTGTTTTGTAAAAGTTTTATATAACTATTTATTTAATTTACAAAACAAAATGGATTTTAAAGTTCCTTGGTTGCTACAGCATGAATACAATTCCCTAAATACAGACATTTCATGTTTATCCAAAAATTACTTACACTGTCATGTGTACACAAGAGCAAAGTGCAAGAGCAAGTTGAGAAGAATTATTAAAAAATTAAGTCAAAAAGAATTATTAAAAAATTTAAATCATTGGTCTTTCCACAAATAACAAGAGTGACTCTAACTAAAGCAACAATTTCAAGTGAGTCGCTTTAAACCATGACAGAAAATAAATGCTAATTGCAGCCAGCAGAATAGACAAAAAACTACCTTTTCCATCTCAACATTCTTACTTTGCATTGTTATAGAAAATATTTCATGATAGGCATCTACCATGACAAAAGTTTAAATTGAAAATTATGCATCGTTCTAACACTTGTGGCTATAAAATCTCCATAATTATCTATATTTTTTAAAATGAAATAAATTACTGCAGAATAACAGAACAAGAATAGCTGAAATACCACCAAAATTGCACCAAAGGCATCATATGTATTTTATGGATAACATGATTTGTCACCTCTCCTTGAAGTACTGTCCATACTGAGAAACTTTAAAAATCCGACACAACACCCCCGCAAAAAAAAAAAAAAAAACACAAAAATAAACACTAAAACACAAATCCCACAACATTTACACACATGTGACGTTAGAAGGAGATAATCAGGTGATTTTCAGAAATGAGAAATTTTATCAGTTGGTAAGAGTCAGACATTGCATCACTCTTATTAAAGGACAAAAGCACTCTTTAGCAGTGAGAGTTCATCATTCAGCTGGTCAGGGGTTTGTTTTTCCCATCTCATATGATCTGAACATTAATCCAGAAAAGGCATACTTTAGTTGCATCGATTATGAGTCCTTCTTTAGTTTAAAGAAGCCATTTGATTTACTGATTATAGCCTTAAAAATATTTGAGACAAGACCTAACTCCCCACTTACTTTTATCTATGAGTTAAAAAAATGCATTAACAATTCTCCAGTGAATGGGTTTCATTAAGATTTGTTTTATAATCTTGTTCTAGGATTTAATGTAAAACTGGATTGATACATTGAACTATCACAGGAGAATTTCTTGAGCTTTCAGAACATTAATTTTAAAGCACATTACCTTTCATCTCTGTGCTGTACATTTTTTTCCTTACTATCTATAAAAGTAATTTTAACCAAATCAGGTCGTACATTCCTAAATGAATAAAGCCGCACATTCAAAACTAGACTTCTGGCCTAGTAAAAGCCAGCAGAAAAAAAAAAATTACATTCAATTCCAGTGATACTGAGAAAAAAAAAGATTGTCAATAGCAAATAGGTATTTCAACCTCCTGATCAATTGTGTGAAAAGCATGGATGAAAATATGTGCCTCCACAGTTGTTAACATGGGAAAGAAGGAAGATCAGGAAGCAATAAAACCCATTGTTTCATTCTCTTCTGGGAAAATGTCCTTAACACAGAACCTACAAGCTGTCCTCTTGCAGTTTCTGAAGGTCTGCTGTTTTCATTCCTCATTTTCCATTAAGTTTCCTTTGCATTTTTCTCTGGCTGAAGACAAAAACAGTCTTTTCAGTTTCAGAAGTGTTTACAATAAAGTTAATTTCTCTCCTAGGTCTCAGATGATGGTACAAGGTTAGCATGCCCAGGATGCAAAATGTTTATTGTACTGGGACTTTATAGCCTGTAATGAAAGCAATGCCATAAATCATGCAAATGTCTGTTATACTCAAGATCTATGTCTGAAGGTGCTTTTTCTTTCCCTCTACAGGGAACTCTGCATTCTCCATCAAAAGATGCAGGTTTGCTTCCATAACTGATGTCTCCTTAGTGTGTTCCTAGGGGATTTTGTGAAAGGAAAATTAAATTCACACAAGTCTTATGCCTTCTAACTTACCCTTCTTTCAATCTCCTTATTTTGTCCATAAATCAGAAAAGTACCTGTGACTTCCATTGAAATTCCAAAGCCATGTAAACACAGGACTTACTTTTGCCATCCTTATACATGTACAACTCTCACACATCTCAATGAGAATTCTGACCAAAGAAGGACTGAAGAATTCGGCTGGCATTTACATAAATAAAATACTATTTTTGTCTCCAGATATTGATAAAGCACTGGAATATCACAAATAACCACATCCTCTACAATAAGCTGCACCAGTTGACATGGGTGCCCTGGCCATGATCCAGGATTATAACTGTTATTATTACAGTGCTTGTATACTGTGGATGTATTACATTACCAAGAAAAACATTAATATCACATTAGCATTACCCATCAGGGGCTAATGATTCTTTATATACTGCACTGTGTTACAGCATGGGCTCATTTTCTGTCCCACTGGGTGTTCTGGTCTTTAAATATTTCAATGCTTCAAAGAAATTTTTGTCAGCCAACCACTGCATTCAACGTTTATTTTTCTAGCTCTGCATGGCTAGTATAGAAACACAGATTTTAAACATTAAATACAAGATTATCGGAATTATGGTGTCCCTCATTTTAAAGGACAAACCTTAAGCTCACACTTCAAGCTGAAGGTCTTTATGTGAGAAGCAATCACAGAGGACCAGACAAGCTCCACAGGTCTAGGAAGATGACATGTTGCATGTTCTTTCCTGTGTGTGCTATCTACGGCCAGCCCATCCTCTCTTTACTCCAGTGTGTGGGAAGGAAATGCTTTGCAGCTCGAACCCTAGCACAGCTCTTTTGGCTGGCATTCAGTGCATGAGAACCTGTCTCAGTTGACTTGCAGCCTGTGAAGAAGCTCTCATTCCTAATAACTCTGAAGCAGACAATTCAGACCAAAGCAGTTGGAGGCGAGTCTTGCTGCAGAAGGTGTGCTATAAACATGAGCCAAATTTTAACCCTAATGGAAAAACCTTGAACTTTCATGTCTACATCCACTGCTACTACCTTTAGCCACAGAATGTGCATCAGCTCACCAGTCCCACATCTAACATGAAAGGCTGTCCAAAGAATTCCTGTTAAACTGGTAAAATAATGGTGTCATTAGTGCTGTCCTTAGAGCAATGCTTGCAAAAGAGGCTGCATGCCCATTCCTTTGTTATCACCATACAGCCCCTTCCACTGAGTTAACACCCTCTGCCCCAAAACATTCTTTCCTCAGTCCACCTGTGACTGATGATACCCATATCATGTACAAGTTCACGTGAAGCACTTAGTACATTACATACATACAGTTCAGTGACAAAAATCCTCTCTCTCAAAGGGAATTCTCTGCAAATTAGGAGTATTCCTATATCTGTATCAACTCAATATCTGTTGGCACTACTCAATTTGCTTGCATGTGCCAGCAAATACAAGCTTGACAACAAGCCCAAGGTTTATTGGGCATGTCCCAAATGGCATAGACAGCTTCATTGTGGGTCACATTACCACCCAATTGAACGAAACCAAGAAAGGGGAGCCAAACCTCAAGCTTTATGGGCCCATTTAAGCACTCATCCTGTGGGCATCCCAAATCATCTCAATGGCCAAGTAGGCAGGACAAGATGAGACATGGCATGTTTCCATACTGCCCCCGTGCTGGTCAGCACAGCCTGGCCTCAGCACGAGAGAAGGGAGTCTATTCTTGTCTCTTCAAACAGACTAAGGCTAGAAAAACTGATTCATCCAACATTGGTATGTGACAGCACCACATTTCTAGCAAAGCTGGATTTGGTCCAGCAAAAACTTGAAGGCATATCACAGAAGAAATAGGGTTCAAAACCTGAGTCAGTTCCCTAAGATATCCTAGTATGTCTGAACTGTGCATCACTTCCTACCAAGCTTAATCTAAAAACTTGTATTTATTACAGCCCTCAGGACTTGCTGAGCATTTGGAAATGTAGTGCTGCCATTCTACCTGTGCTGTCCAGCACCACGCTCTGTTATGACACCTTCTTAATAATGGGGGAAGAAAGGAAGAAACAGAACATAGCTTCTGCTGCATGATTCCCCCATCTCCAAGCCTCAATTGATTTATTGCATCGGGGCTTTGGCACTGAAAGCCAAAAGAGGAAATTGGTTTTTAATGAAGAAAATAATCTACAAAGTTGAGACCGTTTTGAGAAAAACCTTCAATAACTGTTGTTGGAAGATTAGAGAAGCAGCCTGAATGTGATGACATGTAACATTAATTTTAAAAGACTTTAAAAAAATAAGAGGGCAAGATTCACTGTAAGACTGGAGAGTAATTTTTTTCAGGAATGCAGCCTCCAACCCCCTCCCTTCTACAGGAAAGTTGCAGAGAGAAATAACCTATAAAAAGAGCCTCACAATTTTATGTGAAGATATGGTCTTATCAAAGGCTAGTTCTCCAATAATTCTGCCCAATTAAAAAAAATTTGAAATCATTATTGGGATCATTTGAGCTTTTAGCTGCTTATCAAGAGGGTTAATTGTCTTTGCCTTATCAGAACAAACTGACTGTGTTTTTAATTAATTAACTCGTCTTGTCTTCAAAAGGAGCTTGATCCTCATATTCTCAACCATACTACAAGTTCTTAATCCCTGATGTAACCCCACTGAAGTCACTAGAAGCATTAAAAATGGCACAACTGAGGCTCGGGGCTTTAAAAGAAATGCACATGCCTAGGTTAAACAAATCCATGAATGTTTGCATGGTCACCGGCTTACAGAGGAGCAGTTTTTGGTAAGTCCCTAAGTGAAAGAATCTGGATAGCATTAATACATATTTGCATGCAATTGTGAAATTCGAGGCATTTTCCACTCCACAGTTTTCCAAGAGACAGACCTGGTTACAGTGCACTAGAAAAAAAAAAAAAAAGAAAGAAAGAAAAAAAATCTGCCCTCAGCCCTTAAAATGGCAAACTCTCTCTTCACTTATGACAAATCTTCCCTGTCAATTCGGGCAGGCAGCCCTGGCCGATGCCCCCGCACCGGGCTCTCTCAGCCCAGGGACCATCTTGAATCACCGCTCGTCCTCCCGGTCCGTAGCCCCCGCCGCTCGCCGGACGCCCCAAGCCCCGCGCCCCGGGCCGGGCGCTGCCCCCGCTCGCCCCCGGGGCGCGGATCCCGGCCCGCCGCGGCCGCCGGGGCTGGCTGGGCGCTCGCTGTGCCGGCGCACCTGCAGCCCGAGCCCAGCCTCCCGGGCCGGGGGCTCTCGGCAGGACCCGGGCGGCGCAGCCGGCACCGGCTCCGGCACCTGGATGCGCCGCTTCGGCGGAGCCGCCCGGCAGCGGCCGGGGCTCGGTGCCCCCCGCCCGGCGCTGTCCCCGTCGAGGACGCGGCGGGCTCCTTGTGGCCGGCGAGAGCTCGCCCCCGGTGCCTCCTTACCGTTAGACCTTCGCACGATGTTCTCCAGGAACGTGTTCTGAGGCGCCACCAGCCCTCGCCTTCCCCCGGCCATAGTCGCTCAGCGGGAGCGCAGCGCGGCGCGGAGGCTCCGCTCAGGGCCGCGCCGACCCGCGCTCTGCCGCGCCGCCGCCCGCCCGCCCTGCGCGCCTCATGCCCCCGCCGGGACCGGCACCAGCGGCTGTGCGGCACCGCCGCCGCCGCCTCCCGCGCACCGCAGCCCCGCGCCGCCGCCGGCCCGCCCCGCAGCGACCCCCGCCGGCCGCCGCCGCGCCGCAACGCCGGGGCTGCAGCGCCATCGTCTGGGGCCGGCGCCGCGCCGCGAGCTGCGAGCCCCGGGAGCGCTCGGCCCGTCCGCGGAGGACGGCGCCTTCCGCCGGCCTCTTGCCCCGCTCAGGGGCGGCTGCTGCCGTGCTCGACCCCTCGCCGGCGCGCCCCGGGGGATGAAAAACGCGGAGTGTTTAAAGACCGCTCACAAACTCCCGGCAGCCGCTCTCTTGGCGGCGAAGGCACCCCCATATCCCACCCCGGGTGGATCGCCGCGAAGCTCCGGAGCGTTTGCTCGCCGCCCTATCCCAGGTCGCACTTCACGCTTGCCTACGATGATTTCTGTCAGAAGGCTACTTAGTATTAAGTGGTCAAACTGATTAACAGCTCCGTGGAAGCAGCGAAACAAACTGTTTAAGTATAACCTTTGACAGGTCTTGAACTCTTTGAGATATTTAACTGACATCAAGTTTTCATTCAGAGATTAATCGACCTTGTTGTTCCCCCGTACCAATCTATCAGTAAATGGAAAATACTCAGATCTTTTAAATTTAAAAGGCATATTTTTTTCTTGCTGGCATTGGCATTTACTTGCTGTAATGCCTCATTAAGTGTAACACCTTCAGGCTCCGCAGCTCAAGGCATATTGGAGGCACGGAGGGTATGTTTCTGCATGTTCATGTGCTTGAGGAAAAGCTATTTCTCACAGCGTGAACAAATAAAGTATGGCAAACACGATGGCCTGTGTCAGCCAGGATTTTTAACCACTACCACTGCTCTCACAGAATTCTGGCACTGCCCAGCTTGCTCTCTCCTGGGTAAGGCTTGGGCCAGGACCACAGCACCGCCAGGAGCCACAGTCAGCTCCAGCACAGCCACGCACATGATCCGATTCAGCCACACAGTGTGACCAAACAGTGACTGTGACACAACACTGCCTGAGAAGTCTGATCTCCCTGCCACCAGCCTCCTACAGCATTTTTACATGAAGAGTGTGAGACTCGAGGGGTGAAGGCAGGCGACAATTTCATCGCAGCAGCAGCTACAGATCGAGTCCCTGAGCATCCTGGTGCCAGCAGTCCCTCACACAGCTGGGCACCTGGGGAACTCCTAGAGCCCTTGTGGGCCAGCCCAGCTGCCAGGCAGGAATTAGCTGTGCCACAGAAACCTCTTTTAAACTGGTGATTATCTGTATGCCACTAACTGTCCCTGAAATGCTGGGGTTTAAAAGAGCCCATAGAAGCATTTATTTGCATCTTTACACGTCTAAGTACCCCTAACAACCATCCATGTGAGAAATGGATTTATGAAGAATTTTTATAACTTGACAGAAAGTTCATATAGTTTTGTATATTTGTATCTGAAATAAGGTGTGTTTATTTAAGGAGGTCATGGAATAGAGATAACATTGTTGAGAGATTGAACTAGAAATAAGTTTTAATAAGTTTTAAAATACATTTTTTGTAAAAAGACTAGATATCTTAGAGAATTAGAACTGTGAAAGATATATTGTAATAAGACTATGTAGTGTAAAAATATAGGTGATTAGTGTTAGAAGTGATAGCAGCATTGTTTGGTAAAAGCTAATAGGCTGAAAAACATTTATGAAGTATTGCAACCAGAAAATAAGCTAGCTTCTGATGGAATAGCATTGAGTTTTACACCTCTTATGTCTCACCCTTCATCAATACTGATAACAGAATAAAATCTTTCAAAACATCTCTCAGTTACCCCATCTCTATAAAAGCTAAGAAAACCAACAAATCCATACGAAGACCCTAGCTTATTTACTTCCTGCTAGCTTCAGCAGCACAGGCCAAACCTGAAGAGATTCTAAGCTCTCTGACAAAATTGTAAATGTAGCCTTTGACACTTTGAATTTACCCAACTGCTAACAACTAAGAGTGAGATTTGGAAAACTGGGATGCGGAGTAGTGTTTCATTATTCCTCAAAGCCACTGTACCAGAGGAATAAGTGCACACTATATCTTTGCTTCTGCTGGGCTCTGCAGGAATATCTATGACTTAGGAGACACTTGGTAGCTGACATACATTACAGGAATTTTGAGGCCTTTAAAGGAAAAAGGTTTCAAACTGAATCAGCAAGTACACAGAAGTGGGAATGAGGTGACATAAGAGTAAGAAACTGAAGACTTTTTTCTGGAGCTCCATGAAGTACGGGCTGGTTGCAGTTTATGTTGCATTGTGTGGTCCAGTCTCTGATTACCTAATTTTTCAGTGTCATGCTTAATCCAAAGTTTCATGTCAAAGGTGCTATTTTATCTACATTGGTTTTACATTTACCCTGTAACACTTGCAAATGACTAAAATGCTATAGCAAATTGTGGTGGGTTGACTTTGGCTGGATGCCATGTGCCCACCAAGCCACTCTATCACTCACCTCCCCAGCAAAATAAGATGGAAAACAACCCTTGTAGGTCAAGAAAAGGCATGTTACTAAGGCAAAAGGGGAAAAAAAAAAAAGTGCACACAAGCAAAGGAAAAAAACAAAGATGTTATTATCTACTTCCCATCAGTGAGTGATGTCTTGTCACTTCCTAGGAGGCAGGGCTTCAGCACACTATGGTTGCTCCGTAAGATAAACACTGTAAATAACAAATGTCCCCCCTCTCTCCTCCTTTTCCTTAGCTTCTGTATCTCAGCAGACATCACATGGTATGGAATAACCCTTTGGTCAGTGGGTCAGCTGTCCTGGTTATGTCCCATCCCAAGATTTTGCCCACCCCCACCCTCCTGGTGAGAAGATGATGGAGTGACAGCACTGATGCTGTGCCAGCGCTGCTCAGCAGCAGCCAAAACACTGGTGTCTTATGGGCACCTTTACAGCTGCCAAGGCACAGCACAGCCCTGGGGGCTGCTATGGAGAAAATTAACTCCCTCTCTGCTAGACCCAATAACAAATAGAAGATTTATTCTGTATCTTCCACCTCCTTTGGATTTTCTCCCCCCAAAATATGCAAAATACGATTCTTGCTGGCAGTATGAATTTTTCACCACAAGAGCAGAGGGACACTGTGATAATGTTTTACTGTGATTATTTTGAATTCTATACTCATTTTCTCACCATCACTGGTAAATTTTGCAAATGATACAGAGCTGGAGGTAAAGCCCCACTTGAAGCAGGACATGTACTCTGTCCAACTTCATTACCAGTGGGTTACCTCTCTCCAGCTATCATTTTTTCTGAAATTTGAAAACTGGAGTTGCTTAATTTGCATGTTTGCTAAAGCCTACTGGACAGAACACTAAATACCTAACACTTCAATTTAAGGCTAATATAAAAAGTGATAGTTTGCTACAGAAGACATTCAGCTGTCTTGCATTATGCTGCTCTTTCAGCCTGTTCTTTCCTGAACAAGGCCCTAGGTCAGGACATGTAGTTTACATGTAGCCTGTGTTTACATCAACCCATTTACTAATGTGATTGTCAACTTCCAGTGTTCATACACACAAACACCTTGGAAACATCAGTTCCAAGAATTAATTTATGGGAAGGTCATTTAACCCAACAGCATCTATGAAATAAAAACACTGGAACTGGACAGAACTCACTTCTTTCACTTTGTCACGTGGTTCACCCTTGAGAGATACTAAGGTAACTTTAAAAACTTTCCCCTTTGTCAGCCATTAAGAGTCTCTTGGCAATCTTTTTCAATGTCTAACAAATCTTGTGAGAAAGCTTTTCCTAAAATGCCACTAAGTCATCTGGTCTTAGAAGCCACTAAAAACTCTTCCTTCTGCAGTCACAAAAATCACCAACCTTTTTGCAAGTTTTCAAATGCATGAAAAGTTGCTGTAATGTTAATCTGTCAGCTCTTGCTGCCTCGCAGTCTGGACAAACCCAGTTCTTCCAAAGTAGCACAAGGCCAGGTCTTAGATTCTGTCAGTACTTTGGGACTTGTCATTTCATTGTCACAGCATCAAATGGGTAAAGAAACGTGGTAGCTGGGACATCTCACAGGCTAAGAATTTAGCTGGTTTATATTGAAAAGAACTTGTTTATTTCAGGTCTTTTTGATTTTGTCTCTGTTTTGCACACTTCCTTTTGCTCTTTGTAAAAAATAAAGTGTCAAAATCAAGAATCATAACACAGTTATAACAAGCTACCACCAACCCTAAAAACAAAAAGAGCATTTGATCTTTGAGTTCAATTTGTAAACTACCATATGGCTTTTCACAAACTGTCAAAATAAAATACATTAATTGATAGAATAACAAATTACAGAAGGTAATACACAAGTTATACACTGCCATATAGATAGGAAACAAAAAAAAAATCTGAATTCCAACTATGATGGAGAAACAATTATAACTTTATTCATTTATTTTTACATTCAAATCAACAAAGCATTCATTATTGTACAACTTCTTACCCCCAAAGGAATGCAGGCAAAGGCCTCCTGTTAAGTAATAACATCTATGAATACTTAGTTGTTTGTGATTAACCTTATTTGTTATCTTGTGGGAAGAGCAATGAAAAACAAAAGTTCTTAAAACTAAGGCAAGTCAGTAGTTTAACAAGCACATGTGCCCATCAAAAGGAAAGAATTTGAGAAGATATCTGTGCATCTTACTGAAACTGTTCCATTTATTTCTACACTATCTTGAGACATTCGTCAAGTTCAGCCTGAGGTTCCTAAAGGTCCAGTTATTTCTGGGGTCTGAAATAAACTCAAAGAAATATCCAGTTGCACAGCAGACTGTAGACCTAGGAACTGAGGTATGTTAGTATTTCCAAGCAGCCATAACAAATTTGCCAAACAATAAATATTGACACTTTTCTAGTTTTGGAATTACTGAATTTCCTCCAGACCTTTTATGGGTAACAATTATGGAAAAATAACTAAAAAAAAAAAAAAGCCAATGTTCTGAAAGGAAGAAAAAAAATCTCAAAATAAAACTGATGAGGGAGTACAGTTTTTATTTATACATCTAACATTTGGAGTGTGGGCTAACAGGGAGGAACTGTTCCATCTTAAAGAACACCTCAAAAGGGCATAGAAATTTTTTCCCCATTTGGAAAGCATGTCCATCTCCATTTATTTCAACAGGAGGAAGCATCCTGGATTTCCAGAGTTAGGGAGGAAAAAAAATAAAATCCCTAGTTTTATTTTAACATAAAGTCACCACATATCTTGTCTGGGACAACAGCTACTATCACCCTGCCCCTCACTGCAGCTGTGTCCACTCAATCCTCTTGGCTCAACCCTGCCCTGACATGGCCACAGTCTCTCCCTGTCTCAGAGCAGAGGCAGTGACCTGCTGCTGTTGTTACTCAGAGAAGGGAAAGAAAATACCCATAGTTTCTTTGGTTCCAGGTTTGGTGGGGGTTTTTTTTTATTAATACATCTATTGTGTATTTCACAGGCCTCATTTTTCCTGTGTCTCTTGACCAATATAAGACAAGGCAAAATTAAGCAGTTCGGATGCAGCTTGCTTGAATTCTAACAGAATGCAGGGCCCTGCTAAGTAATTGTAACAAATAATTTTATTTGCATGCTCTGTCCACATTAAATCAAGGAACCCATAGTTCTGGGTGATTGTTTTTTGTAAAGTAGCAAGGAGCTCTGCAGGCTGAATTACTGTATTGATACTAATTGTACCTTTCTCTCTCAACTGTTGCCTAGTAGTCTCTAATATAACAATATTTTGAAATCCACTTTTAATCCTATGTTTTCATTATATACTGTCCAAAAAATAAAACTGAAAATTAGATGGTTTAGGCCTAGATTCAGAAAAAGTAACTCCTAGTTAGGAATATGCTTATGTGTTAGCTAGTAGGTCCTCTTCTTTTTCCTTTGTATTCTACTATATAGCATTTTCCAAGAACATAATAGTACAAAAAATTCCCAAATAATACTGAGTCAGACTCCCCATATTATAACATAACCTAAACTCTTTAGTAAATTTAAAAAGCCCAACAGTCTTAAAAATTGTTTGTTTTCTGGACAAAAGCATCCTACCTGTGAGGCTGACAGTGGTAAAGGCACTGCTAATGCTTCTTTCCAAGCAGCCTCTCCAAGAAACACACCTTAAAGAGTACCCAGCATAAAACTATCCTCAGCACAGTGAATAAACTTCTTGCACAAAGCTTTTATTTTATAGGTTTTGCCTTATATATACTCAAAATTCCTGCTTTGAAGTCACATACTCTATGAAGTTTCTTACCTTAAGACTTTAACATACCAGTTCCTTGTACTTTTTCAGTTATGGAAGTTTTATCAACAGCCAGAAATCAACCTCTCCTCCAAAAAACAAAACAAAACAAAACAAAAAAACTCTAGAACAGAGAAGGAAAAAAAACAGACTAAACTCTCGTCACTTTATTTCATATTTTTCCTGAGTTTAGCATTTCACCACGTATTTCCCATTTACTAATGTCAACAGGCTGCATTACGCACATGCATTACTGCTTTCTGTGTAGACAAAACTTTGTTGCATTCTTTGACAGTGGGGGAGAAAAGCAGAAGTAGCCAAACAACTGAGGAGCATAAATCGGGCAGGGAGGGAGGGAAGGAAGGGTTTTATAACTAGCATAGTACTGCCTTTTTTAATTTAAAATTTAAATAAAGTGATAACAAACTTTCTCATTCTAACTAGTGTCTTATTGTTATCTTCAGCAATTGCACTGAGAAAAAAAATTACTAATTTTCTAAATTTGATCATATCTTAAAAGCAGTTTTTTCCATGGTCTTTATCAGTACTGGACTCATATTCATACCTAGTAACTAGTAACATATGAGCTATTGATTTTCATAAACACTTGCATACTTACTTGTCTTTTCTAATTTTGGTTAATTTTTTTAAAAGTAGAAGAGGATTTTTTTTTTTTTTTTTGCTTCCATCTATTATTATGAAGCAAAGACTGCTACCAGTTAATTAATACAAAAACTTCTATGTAAAGTCAAACAGTACAGAGAAGTATCAGGACATTCTCTTAGAATATCCAGACCTACCTGCAGCTACCAAACTGAAATACAGCATGTGGCACATGGGAAGGTGAAATTAGGGAACAGTGGATGGGGTGGGAATGCACTTGTTAGAAGCGTATGCTTACACAATAAACCGGCAGAACATCACATATCAAAAATGCCCTTGCCAGTTCTCAAGTATCCATAGGGAGGGATCTCTGGCAGTGGGCTCAGAGTGTAACTCTGAAACCTGGGTCATTTCTTTGGTTTTTTAGAACAATGTGTCTAACTCAAATGGACCTCATAACACACTCCCAGACTAAAACATTTTTCAAGCTTTAATTAGTTTAATTTAACTGAGGACAAAATCCATCTTCACTAAAAGGGATGTAATTTAGATGGAAGATAGTGAACTATGTAAGAGCAAGTAAAAACATCATCTTCAGCAATAAGAATTTAAAGCACTGGCTGAGAGTGAAGTTGAGTGGGTGTTTTTCTAAAAACTGTGTGGAAACCAACAATAGCAAGGTCCTAGTGGTATCCAACATTCTCACCCTGAAGTTGTGTAGGCATGAGCTTTTGTTTTTCCTCTCAGTTTAACAAATACTTCAGCAGAAATTTTGAGAACAGTTCATTCTTTCCAAAGACAATTTTGCTACTGTAGATTGACCCTTTATGTACTGATCCATACCCTCAAATGCAAAATTGCAGATTTTAGTTTCATATTTATGTAGTCATTATCTGCCTCAGACAGGAGAAGAGAGAACATCATTCCTGGCAACACTGTACAATACAACTTGAATAGGCAGATACAGCCATATTGATTTGTTTGTTGTTGAGCTGTTGGGTTTTTTTAACAGGATACTTTTAAGAGAACCATTTGTATCCTAGAAAAATCCAGTGAAACAGTATTATAATAACAATTTTCAAGTGGAAAAATAAATATTACTTATATGAGAAAAAATTAATTAATTATTATATTTTTGTTGCTTGCAAGTCCGTCTTAGAGATATTCTCAAAATGGAACCTCTTGCTGATCTTTCCTAAATTGTATATCTGAACTGTGGATCATTACATGAGCCAAACAGTAGTTACAGCAGGAAAAGACATGACTCTTAAATAGCAGTAATGTTTTGATATCTACACAGTCCAGCAACACTGACCTTCAAAATCCAGCACAGCTCCATAACACAGGGATGTCTAAGAAACAGTGTATACTTTTCTATAGAAACAAAAAGATAGAAAGCAGAAATATAAACTCTTGTAATACATCAGGGACCTTCTTTTGGTCCTAGACAGTGTTAAATTCCTCTTTTTACTTGCCTTCTTCCCCCATCCTTAAGCCACAAGAAGCCAGGTAGGATAAGCTATGGAGGACAAAATTTAGCAGAAGGTGCCGGTATGCTACTGCATAAAATGTTCTAACAGTCCAAGGCCTAAGACATATGGCAAAAAAAGCTGCCACTACTGGTTACTACACCACTCCGTACACCTTTTTTCCACATGTAAAAATATATCATCTTCCTCAAGTGAAGTTCTTAACATTTGGTTCTTTCCGATCCCCCAAGATTACTCCTGCAATAACACTGCATCTTAAATGGACGGGCAGTAGAGGGTTACAGTAATTTTACATAATTTGTCCAACATATTACTGATGTTTCCTTTTTTCTCCCTTTATTTTCCTTTCCTAATTGGAAATTCAATTTCCAATTACATACACTGGCTGGATCCCAAACAAACGGTAAGGTGTTTGGGGCAAAGTTCTCTCTTTCTCAGGATTAGGCACACAACAATGGTAACATAGCAGAGCATTTTCTTTTTTTTATTCTAGAATGCTTTAAAGATAATTTTTCGCAAAAAAAAAAAATGAGTGCTTGGTACTATTAACTGCAAGGAGAAAATCTTGCACAGTGTGTTCCTTCCTGCTTCATAGAAGGAAAAGGAGGAGAGATTCATAGGAGAGAGCACATACATCATTAACTCACAGCAAATGGTCACCTCTTCAAGTTAGCACAGTGACAGACAACCTGACAAGAAAGAGTAAAGCATCAGTTTAGCACGGTTTCCCCAGCTGCATGGAATCAAAGCACTTGCTTTGCATTTAGAAAAACAAAACCCCTCCCAAACCACAACAAAGATACAAAAATGTAAACACTACACAGGAGAACCAAACTACGTTTCTTAAAGAGTTCCAACAGCTTTAAATATAAATTAGGTGACCTCTGCTTTCTGCTGAACAGTCCTATGAAAAGTAGTTCAGGTAACTGCCTGCAGAATTGAAAGAGGACAAAGTAAAAGAACACTGCTTTACCAAAACAATTACAATATCTCTTTTCCCTTTTGTGGGAAACAACTGGCCCTAAACCCAAATTATTTGTGAAGAGGTGCTAGCATTTCAGCCACGTATACAAGATCTTCATACACACTCTGAGAATCTTCACTGACAATACTGAACATCAGTGTTCTGATTCAAAGACATACTGCCAGCTATTACCAAAATTTCCTTTAAGAAGGATATACAAAAATATAAGTGGTTAAATGATATCTGTAGACTGACTTTCTGAAATGACCTGTTGTCCTGAGTTGCCTATGAAACACAAGATGAAGTCAGCTGTTGCATCCTGGGTTAACGCGCCGCTGGAGTCAGCTACACTCAGCTTTTCCCACAGTGTGTGTCATCATAATCAACCAGACACAGAACCTCTTTACTCTTTGCAAACAGTACAGCTCACCAGATATTTAGATTAACTGAAAAGAAATGAAACAATGATACTGAAAGGGCTGAGCAGAAACAGCTGTCCCTCCTGTCAAGAAAAAGACAAAGTAATTTCTTTTTAAGGAAAAAAATATAATCATACAGTGTCGGTAAAATTCATATGTAGGAAGTCACTGAAACAATTCTACAAATATGTAAAGGTGGAACAGAAGTTTTCGTAACACATCCAAAGGAATAAGACTTTTTTTTTTTTTACCAAGTTTTACACTTCAGAGTAAAAATCTTTAGAAGACCAAGAATAGGCTTCTTGCCAACACAGAATGGAGACTATGGCATGCACTCCAAAATTAGTTCCTCTATAGAACTGTCAGGATCAAAGTACTGGGCAAGATGGATGTTAGCACTAACCCATTATGCTTGTTCCTGAACAAGCCTTTCTACAGTGCAACAAATAATTTATCTCAAAATACTATTTTTAACACAGTGCCAGAGAGTCCTAACACTCCCCACTCCATTCAATGTATCTACCACTAACATTGAACAACAGTCTGAGTCTCAAATTTTGGCAATATGATATGATACCCGGTGACATGCATTTAAATAGAAAGGAGTGTCTGCAACTGCTGAAGTCCTTAAACTTCTCAAAGGAACTGCAACATGACTTTCTTCATCTCCCAAGAATAAGTTACCAACTGTTCTGATGCAGAAGAATCCCATTCAGATCCAGAAAGCAGATAACTCTTGAAATCTTTAACTGGAAAACAGCACTACAAAAAAAAAAAAAAAAAAAAAACCTCAGTTGGGGAATATTAACAGTAGAAAGGCAGGAAATGCTTTGCTGTTTCATTTTAATGGCCAGTTATAGAATAAATTTTTACTAATTTCTGCCTTAAAACATTAAGCCTAGAATTCAAAAATACTAATGAATGCTAGTTTGAGACTGAAGGACTGATTTTCTAGAGTTGTAGAAAATCCACCATCTTCCACTGGTTCCACTAAAATGTGAAGTCCTTGAAAAATTCAAGCATGTTGAATGAAAAACAGCAACAACCATCAGTGTAAAAGAACTAATAAATCTCACCCTGTCCACTCCAAGCCTCCCACTTACCACCCAGCAGGCCTAGTTGTGTTTAATATAAAAGAAACACAGGAGTTGATGGATGACACCTATATATTTTCCAGCAGAGGTGTGGACAGACTCCAAGCAGTGCAATTTATCTGAAATTACCTTGATCCCAGGCATGCTTTTCTTAATATGTTTATGAGGACAAAGAGCTTACTTTTCTTTGTGGAACAATTATAAACCTTCACAATAAAGCACAAGTTTCCAGGCTGGATATTGCCAAAGGTTTCCATGGTCATCCTATCTTCTTTGGGTTTCACACAATACACATCATCCATCTATAATTTTTCTGGAGAAGCATAACAAATCTGTTGACCTGTTTCTAAAAATATTTAAAGGCACAGCTTTTAAATGGTGTAAGGCAACATTCCCAAGACAGGAAACTGTCAAAATGCTCTTTCTAAAAAAACTGCAAGCATGAAACTGTCACCATAAGATAAAAAGGACAAACATGTGATCTGCAATACTTTCCCTGACCTAGAATTTAATGAGTTAGAAACTTATAGTTGAGATGGGCATAACATACAAGAGCTGAAGAGCATCCAAAAAGCAACAAAGCTGGTGAAAGGTCTGGTGCACAAAATTTATGAGGAGCAGCTGAGCGGGCTGGGGTTGTTTAGCCTGGAAAGAAGGAGGTTGAGGGGAATATTCATGGCTGTCTACAGCTGCCTGAAAGGAGGCTGTAGCAAGGTGGGGATTGGTCTCTTCTCACAGGTAATAAATAACAGGATGAGAGGAAACAACCTCAAGTTGCACCAGGAGAGCTTTAGATTGGATATTTGGAAAACTTTCTTCACAAAGAGACTTGTCAAGCATTGCAACAGGCTGCTCCAGGAAGTAGTGGAGTCACCATCCCAGGCAGTATTTAAAAGAAGCATGGATGTGACACTTAGGGATGTGGTTTAGTGATGGACTCAGCAGGGCTGGGTTAATGGTTGGATTCAATTTTAGAGGTCATTTCCATTCTATGTTATTCTATAGTAATATCGGCATGTTAAAGCCTCATTTTAAGAATTTAGTTTCTTCTGAATAAACAGTCTTTACTTTCCCCTAGCTCACCACTCAGCAGTTAATACTGTCATTAACCCTCACTGTAAGGTAATATGCAGAAGTCCACACTCCAGTCAGAGTCTGGTTTGCAATGAATTCCAAGAACCCACACCAACAAAACTTGCAACAGGTCTCAACCCTGCCTGGAGCATCCTCAGAAGCCATGTAGGTTTTAAGCTGAGTTAATTAATGGATTGGGAAAGCTGTTTCCTTTTGAGTTTCTGTTTCTACTTTTTAGCAATTTCACTAAAAGGAAAGAAGCAACTTCACCTTCCTTGTCTGCAACTTGTCCATTGCCTAATTCCCTTCCTCTCTATCCTCTTCCCTTCCTCTGTTGCAATCCACTTTGTACCCCAAGGATCCCTGCCGTCCTGCCCAAACACAAACCTTCCCCCTGAAATTATGACTTGGGAAACACGTTTTAAGAAGAAAGGCATAATCTCCAAGAATGAACAGGCTCATAAAGAGAATCTTTAGACTGGCCCGATTTGCACCTTCTGAACGCACTGGTTACTTTGCTGCCCTCTAGGGATTATGTCCGGAAACAAAAATTACAAATAAGGATACAGAGAAAGAAGGATATACGGAAGAAAGGACACAACATAAAGCAAGGAGAGGTTGTGGATGCCCCATCCCTGTAAGTGTCCAAGGCCAGATTGGATGGGACTCTGAGAAACCTGATCTAGTGAGTGGCATCCTTGCCCTTGGCAAGGGTTTGGAACTATATGATCTTTAAGGTTCCTTCCAAGCCAATCCATGCTGTGATTCTATATGCTAATGTTAATCTAAAATAACTCCTTATGCATAGTTTCTATAACAAATGCGGGTCCAATCTCACAAAGAACTACTTGATTATCATGTCACATCTAATCCAGAAGCACCCATATACTGAATGTGACAGAGGAACTGTGGAGAGACAGATAAAAAAACAACCAAACAGAAAAATTAAAACAGAAGACAAGAGAATGATAAAGACGAGAATCCAAGAGAAGAAACAGCTCAAAGCAAGCCAATTTCCAGATTGCATGGGGGAAAAAAATAATTACATGCATCTGCTAATATCTAAGTGCTTGACTAAGTGAACCTATGCCCCTTTATTGTAACCTCCAAAATGTAGTTTCATCAGCAGCCACGCAAATAACAGAAACAGAAAAGGTCAAGCTCTTCTGACAATTCTCCTCCAAACCATGCTACAAGAAATCTTCCTTCCTTTCAGAAGGTTACTTTCAGGACAGCTGTAAGAACTTAAAATTCCTGAAAGCTGTAACAGCTTACTAAAACTTCCAGTAGCTCTTATCAGTAGCTTAGAACTGTCAGACAAATACAGTTGTAGTGCCACATGTATGCCCAAATTTCACATCCGTAGAAAATGAAGATAAAAGCCTCAAATAGATGGCCTTAGGAGAACTAAAACAACAAATGCCAATTTCCTACAAGTTTTCATAATGATTTCATGCTTTTCGTAAATTTCGTAAATTTTGTGCCTTAAAAGTACAAACATTGGCTCAAGATTTTCCTGTGGTTCTGGCATTTCATTTTCTTATTGTGAGTTCTTTTGTGTACATTAAACTGTGAGATTGCAAATCCTCAATTGCTGAGGCACTTGCAGGCAGTCAACCACCACTACTCCTACCTTGTCCTTACTAATCTTTCTCTCCAGCTCTTGAAAAACAGCAAGCATAAAGGAGTCACAGCTTGTTTACTTGCATTTTTGATAGCCATAGGCCAAAAGCTGTCACAAAAACAGTTCTTCAAAGACACAAAATTCCCAAAGCAGGAAAAGTCTTGATAATATTTTCCTGACATATTCTAGGACGCACAACAACCAAAGGTTTTTCAAAAGTATATAACTTGACCATAATGGGCTGCTTTCAAGGCAAGTATCAAGAAACAGCAAACATCGCTAACAATATCATCTTACAATCCAACTATAAGGCACTTAGTAGCCATAAGCGTGCACACAAGTAGTCATCTCCCCTTTATCTCACCGTAAGAAAGCAGCTGCAGTATTCCTGCTAGCACTCTTCAATCAATCAATCAATCAATCAATCAACCAACCAGTTTGGGGTAGACAGCCACCAGGGCAAAGTTTGGGAAGAATTGCTGAGATGTGACAAAGGCTAACGGATCGTGTCAGACACTCTTAGCTGGAACATGAGACTTTAGTTTGATATACAGCAATTCAAGTTTATATTTTTCTCCCTACATCTGAAAATCAGACTGACAAACTATCACTGCGCCATTAAAAATACCTATAACACATATTAAAACATAGCCACAAGAACATTAAATGTATTTCTACAGAACAAACCAGACTAATAATGCATCTCCAGATTAAGCAGCAAGACTGTTGTCACATTGTAACTGAGACTCGGTCTGGCGCCCTCGGTCTCAGCCCTTTTTTACCTCATAAAACGCGAATACTTGAGATAAACGGTATGGTAACACCGCAGCACTTGCTAACGCACCGGAATTCACTTAACAAGTAAATAAATAGATCACTTTTTGAATTTAGAAAGAAAAACCAGCACGGGTTCACACATCTTGTGATTTCAGCGATGTGACAGCACCGGCTTTCCCCGCCGGGGCCCGGCCCCGCTCTGCGGCCCCAGGCCAGGCCCCCGCCCGCGCCTCCTGTCCCCGCTCGGCCCCGGCTCCTCCGGCGCCGCGACACCCGCCCGCCAGGATCCCTGCGCCGCCGCCGCCGGGAAATAGTCCCCTCTCTGCTCTGGGCCCGCTGACCGGGTGAGCTCCACGGCGCGGCGGCACGGCCGCGGTCCGGGAGCGGGAGCAATCCTTCCTTTCTTCCTTCCTTCGGCCGCGCCGCCGGCGCTCCAGCAGCATCCCCGCCCCTCGGCGAGATCCGGCCGGGCCGGCGCGGAGGGATTCCCGGCGCCGGGGGAGGGGGGCGCGGCGGGCGGGGGAGGAGGTGCCCGAGGGGGGGGCGGGGAGGGGGCAACATGGCGGCTCCGTATTAACTTCCCCCCCTCAGCAGCTAGCGCTGCCGCCGCTCTCCCCCGCTCCCAGCCCTGGCATGCCGGGCACGATGGAGAAGGGCGCGGAGCTCTTGGGGGTTAAGAGCCGGGCGGCCCCCAACGGCGCCAAGAGCAGCAGCCCCTCCAACGGGCACTACTCGGAGCCGGAGAGCGGCGGCGGCGACAGTGGCGACGAGCACGGTGCGAGCCTGGGGCCGCCCCACCGGCGGCGGCAGGGGGGTGGCGGAGGCGGCGGGAGGGGCGGCGAACCGAGCCGAGCCGCCTCCCCCTTCCCGGTGCCGGGGCTCCGCCGCTCCGTCCGTGCCGCGGCCGAGCCGCGGCCGCGCGTGTGCGGGGCGGGGGGGCGGGAGCGCGCGGCGCGGCCCCGCGGCTGCCCCCGCGGTACTTAACGATGGGGAGGGAGTGTCTCCCGGGAGCCGCCGCCGTCCCCATTGTTCCGCTGGAATAAACTCCCCCTTCCGCCTCCTCCTGCCCCCTCCTCGGCGGTCGTCGGGGCTTAATCCGCGGCGGCGGCGGTGGGCGGGAGGTGGCGGGGGGAGGAGGTGGCTTATTCCGCACGGCCGCGGCGGGGGCTCCGCCAGCCCGCCCGCCCGCCGCACGGCGGGAGCCTGGGACGGCGCCCGGGGACGCTCCAGCCTTTAATTTCTCTTCCCCCCTTTGCCTTGCAGATGTAGGAATGAGGGTCGGAGCGGAATACCAGGCGCGCATTCCTGACTTCGAGCCCGGTAAATCGCTTTTCGGCTATAACCTGACATCTCCCGAGGCAGGAGGGGTGGGCTCGCCGCCGGGGCGGGCTCGCCCGGCGCTCTCCGGCGGCGGCGGCCGCGGGGCTGTATTTATGGTGCTTTTGAGCCTTTGTGTCGGCGACCCGCTGCCGGCGGCGGGAGGCTTGGCCGGGGCAGCATCTGCGCTCCGGGGGCGGGGGGCTTCGTGGCGGGGGTTCTCACTTCATTATCGGCCGCATTATGTGTATCCGGCGGGAGGCGGTGAAGCAGAAAAAGCTTGATTTTTTTTTTTTTTCCATCCTGCCCTTAAACCTATAACCATAAAAATATTTGACGGGGGGTGATGGATGTTGTCGGGCAAGGGTGGGAAGTGATGCGCCCTGCCGGAAGCGGAGCAGACCTGGCTGCGTGCTGGAGGCGCTGGGTGGAAGATGCGCTCGGTGGGAAACTCCTGCTCCTGGTTTTGTGTGCTGTAGTAGCCTCGCTGGCCCCGCCGTGGCAGGCTGAGCTTCTCTCCTCCGCCTTCCTCGCCCCCCCCCCCCCCCCCCAGCCCCGCCCCGAGGAATATGGTACGCTCGCATAGCCTGGTACTCATCTCTAGCAAGTTAATTGCTAGAATGCTGCCGTGCCTTACTACACTGAGCAGGGAGACCGGAGGAGCGTTCAGCAGTTCTGCTGTAGTGGTCAGATGAAGCCTATCTACTTTCCTGTTCTCGAGACAGGCTCCATGGGTGTCAGATGATTTCTTACCGGAAGAGGATTGCTCTCAGGGTGCCTCCCAAGGCTGGAGCGAACCCCTCTGGATGGGCGCAAGTCCCCACCGGCCAAAGAAAAGACCGGGGGAAGGAAAGCGCGAGGGTGGGATTAAATGATTGCGTGATCTTGGCTTAGGGGAATGCCTTTCCCCTAGGAAGGAGCACGCAGTCTATGCCTCTTTGTTAATAAGGCTAATTGTTTGCACCTCTTATTTTTACATTGCCTACGTAATATTTATACACAGATAAAAAGGATGGTTTCTAATCTCCAGCCTGCATTTGCTTTTCCTATAGGCCACGTAAATTAGAAAAACACCTAGTGTTTGTTTTTCTTTTTATTAAAAGCCCTTGTAGGACAATTGCGGTTCTGTGGTTTCAGTTTTGTAAACTGTATATGAAATAGTACCATTACATTAGTAACTACAGAACTAACTTTATGCTCTCCTATAACCAGACTTTTTAGAGCTCCCAAGTGTTTCTGGGGAATGTTATTCAATTAATGTCTCTTTCCCCAATAATTGGGGTTAGTATATACTCACCCTATCAGTTTCCTTAATAATGGAAATGTTTCTTTAATAACTCCTGAGTTAGAGGCATAATGTTTTATTATGAGGTATTATCCTTCTTGGTGTGTGTATTTTGCTTATTAGGGCAAGAAGGTAATGATTTATTTTGGAACACCTATGTCTTAAAAAATAAATCTAAAAGTCCATCAAGTTTAAAAATGCAGCACTTACCAATTTAACAGATTGGTTATCTGAGGAGATAGATATCAGCGAGATCTCATTCTTTCATCTCTTTGGTTTTTTGGTTGAATTTTTTTTCTGGTGAGTTTTGAGGCATAATTTCTTAGAGACAGAAGTCATGAGAGACAAAAATCTGCTCTTATCTGCTACTTTTTTGTAGCAAGTGAGGTAATAAGCTCCCCTTTAGTTCTAGGTTTGCATATATGGACATGACACTGTATTTGATTATCTTGTATTTGATTATGTTTCTTCTTGGAATTGTTCTAATTCTCTTTTTTTAGAGTTTATCAGATAAAGAGTATGTGTTTATTTGCAGTACTCTTGAGTGCTGTTTTAAGCCCCTTGAAATAAATAGGTGGGAGAAGGGAATCAATTATGAATAAAGTAGACATAACTCTAAGACACAAAAGTCTGCCCTGATAAACTCACAGAATACTAAAATGAGTGGAATAATCCTTGGCTTTCACTTAGCCTGTCTTGAAAAATAGCCATAAGCAATGCTCTACAACAATACACTGAGGAACAAAATATTCATGATTAATGTTGTGATGGCAGTAAACTTTTTTTTTTAAACTTAGTTTATGTATAAAACAAGATAATTTTTTTAAAGAAAAACTGCAACCGTTTCTCAGTGTCTCATGGAAGAAGTAGATTGTAGTAGTGGTTGGAAGCGACAATTAGGAAAAGTTCACTTAAATTTACTCTTACCCCTCTCCACACCATATTCTTTTTACAAGCAAACTTTGAGCTAGAGCTTAAGAGAAGTACTGGTTTTGTCACCAACTATTACAGCAATGAGAGAGATTTTGTCACTGCAAGAAACAATTTTAATAAGTAAACTTGGGTTTTTTGCTTTATCTAATTTGCTGAGTTAACATGCCATCTCTTGTACTCAGATTTTTGTCTCCTCCTGGTTTTCCTATAGTATTTTATATACTTGGTGAAAGATTTTTCTTCTTGTACTTTCTGACCTACCTATAGATCCAACAGGATGTTACAAAGCTATTATCCTTATATTGTGGGTTGTTTGCATCCTTTTGGAAATTGTGGTAAGAATGCACCACCCTATTGTGTCATCCACAGATAACTGCTAGAGAAGTTTTATTCTACTCAGATTTAGATTTCACAATGGTTTTAGTATGGATTTTACTTACTTAATGCTGAAATACTTAATTTCTCATTTACCCTCTTTTCAGGGATGGAGTTGGGGCTGTCAAGAATATTTTATACCATTTAAGGTCACTTAAGAATGCATTTGTCTGTATGTCTTTAGAATTTTTCTCTTTCTAGTCTTCTAATATGAAAAGAGGCTTTTAAGTATTGAAATTATTAAATGGTATGGGGAAGGCTTAGTCATAAGCAGAGGAAGGTACATTTTCTGCTGGAAACCAGCATACTTTTAAATTGCCATGCTGCCCCACAATGCCTTGGCTGTGTCTTGTATGCTTCTGGATGGTCACTTTATTCTCAGTACCTGGAATCCTGTATAGGGCTGCGCCAGCCGTGCATACCGAACTTCTAATGTGAAACTGCAATTTAGAGAGGGTCAGTTTGCTGCTATGATTTCCCTGTTCTGGAAGTGGTGCAGAGTGCCTGTTGGTCATCTTCAGCTGGCTGCATTTCCTAACTGGCACTGGCAGAGGGGTGCAGCAGCTGAAGTGCAGAAACCTCTTCCTCCCTGGTTTGGAGGTGTGTTTTGGGGAGAGGGAGACTTGTTATTCTTCAGATGTAGCTCTTGGTCCTTCACTTCCTTACTGGCTTACAAGTCTTCTAACACACTTTGGTTAACATGTTGCAGGGTATTTCCAGCCCCTTCCCTTGTAAAAAAGATTATGTTGCCCTTGAGGTATAACACAGCCTCTTTGGGGGTTAGGGCTGCTTGCTTGAGTGCTTGGGGCATAAAGGACAGGCAGGAAGCTCCCAGGAAGGTTGGTCATGGTCCTGCACATAGAGATGATGCCTTAAGTTTTAGTTTTCATATTTTTCAGATTCTGTGCTGCTTTGGTGTGTAGCTCTGAGCTTCATATTAAATGTTAGTAAGTTCTCTTCTCAGGGTAGTTAGACCAAACAATCCTTTTCCAGCTTGAGAGCCAAGGACAACCATTACAAGCTTCAGGCCCAAAAAGCATAAACAGTGAATTGAAGAGAGCAAACAAGGAGGATGGGACTTCATAACATGAACCTGTAATTGGATAATTAATCCCAATATATAAATGGACTAAAACTTATAGAAGTGTGAAACCTTGTGACTGGTTGTCCCTCTTGCAACCCTTTTGGGTCCATCTTGGGTGTAGCCCTGGCTGGGCTCTTGTACTACCCAAGGTGTATCCTTTTAAGGCCTTTTAATAAATACCTACTTTATTCTTTTAGCTCTGTCTAGTCTCTGTTCCAGATCAGCCTCTCAAGGCATCAGAGGTAGAGGGATCCCTGTCCTACAGCTAGGGACATCCCATGCTGAGGGCAGGGTGCCTTCCTTCAAGCTACCTCTGTGCATCTCATTATTCCTTTGCATTCCTAATGACTAATCATGTCACGCTGTTTTGTTATAAAGTGGAATGCTATATTAAGGAGTTCAGTCTTGTATACCAAAAACCTTTCAGAGTTTAGCAGTGCTTATGCCTTGAAACTGGTGCTACCTGTATGCATCTCATTATTCCTTTGTCATCCTGGCTTTTCCTTTGGCAGTGTGAAGGTGCCACCTGAATGGAAGCAGATGTCCGATTCCTGCTGGGGAAACAGCACTGCTTTGAAAAGGGGTGTTCTGGTGGTTGTTGTTTTGTCATGTGAGGGTGGCACCTCATTAGGGGAGTGTCACCACATACATGATCTCCTGCAGGCACAAGAACTCTGAAATTATTTTTTTTTTGCTTTAGTACTTGAGTATTCAGTATCTAATAATATCCATGATATCCAGTTGTCTGCAGGTATCTTTAGACATTTTTTCCTCATAACCTGAGATTCTAATACATGCTCTGGTGGTCCTGCTTTCTCCTCATCTTTAATTAGAATGAATTGCAGGATAGTGCTAATTTACTTGTGACAAGAGAAATGTGCCTGTAACACGCTTGCCCTGCTCTTCATGAAATCTTGCATTCCTAATGCCTAATCATGTCACGCTGTTTTGTTATAAAGTGGAACGTTATGTTAAGGAGTTCAGTCTTGTATACCAAAAACCTTTCAGAGTTTAGCAGTGCTTATGCCTTGAAACTGGTGCTTTATGAGTATATGTACATTCTTAACCTGTTACAGAGCTTATGCTGCATTGAAGTTATCTGCCTTACACATCTCACTTTGGAAAGGCGCAGGAGTTCTTTAATTAACTGTTTTCAAGTTCACAGTTGTGATGGATCAAGATTGCAGAGATGATAGCAAATACAAAACACTGCCAAACTGAAGAGGGAAGAGCAACAAAACATAGTATATAAAGGGAAAGCACTACACTGTTCTTTTTTCCAAAGCACTGGGTTTGGTTTTTTGTTTGCTTCAAACAAGATGTAGAGCCTAAATATAAAGTGCGTAAGCTTAAAATGGAGTGAAAAGTTACTTGTTTCACTGAATAAAAAAAGCTGTTCTTCTCCAAGAAGGATGCAAGGATAGTTCCTCTGAGGGTGATTACTCAAGGAATTCATACTGACATTAGATATAAATCCAATTGTTGAGCAATTTCTTAGTGAGATAAACTGTTGTAAACAAATAGATTGTAAGGGGCTTTTTGTTTTAGACGACATTTGTGAAACAGTAATGGAAAGTGACTCTGAATTAATGCTTTTACAGTATCGGGGAGTTTTCTTTTACAGCATGTTTTCAAAAATCATATGCTCTGATTTAGTGCTTGCATCAGTATTGCCCTGTCCTGATGGGTTGGGTAATTTGTACTGCTTCCCTTGCTATGTTGAGGTGGGGGTAAACAAACCAAAACCAAAAATTACTTTTATGTCTAACTGCTTTCTCCAGCTGTGCAATTTGCTTGGCTACAAGTATTAAAATTAGAAAATTAGAAAAATCAAAACTAGAGAGAGATGAACAGAATTGTTTCTGGCATAGTTGTTAGTATAGTTTCTTGTTGAAAGGGATCAGGGATGGTGACTGAATTCCAGCTCTTACCTATTTTTGTTTGTTTGTTTTAAGGAAGCCTAACTGACCACAGTAGGTCCTAGTACTCCTATGGTAGTGATAAATGTTAGAGCACTAATGGACAATCAAACTTCAGGATAACAAAGTTGCATCTTTGCCAACTTCACAGGGGGTAGATTTAGATATGAGGAAGAAATTCCTCACTATGGGGTGGTGAGGCACTGGCATACGTTGCCCAGAGAAGTTGTGGATACCCCGTCCCTGGAAGTGTTTAAGGCCAGTCTGGATGGGGCATTGAGCAGCCTGGTTAAGTGGAAGGTGCCCCTGCCTATGGCAAGAGGTTTGGAACTAGCTAAGATTTCTTCCAACTGAAGCAATGCACTTCAGTGGTTTAATTGTGGTAACCAGGATGCTGTCTAATTTTTAGTTATACTTGAACATCCTAAGAGTAGTGTTCAGATTGAGCCATTTGATGTCTTAAGGAATTAATTATGAATAAATGACATTTTCCCCTCCCTCTCCTTAGTAGCTGGACTTCTTACTATGGTTGGCTTTTGCTTACTGTCACATAGTTCTCTAGATCATAGTTATTAAATAAATACTGAGAGTTACTTGTTTTCTTACAGGTGCCACAAAATACACTGATAAAGATAATGGAGGGATGCTTGTATGGTCTCCATATCATAATATTCCTGATGCCAAGTGTAAGTCCTTGCCTGCTTAGGAATTTGGTAATAAGTAATAAGCAATAATAAGTAAACTAAGTAATTGTTTCCGGTGTGCCTGTTTGCTCTTTATTTTCCACATAGTGAAACTGCAAATAATTAAACAAAAAGCTTATTTTTCTTTATTAAGAGAACTCCAGGTAAAGCAAAGATGATCTTCTTTTATGTTAGTAAAGTCTTTGTTTCAAATCATACTGCCTATTTTGATTATCATCATCATTGTCTGCAAAACCTTTTGTTATTAATTACAGAATAAAATATCTGAACATGAGGAACTTGCTGCTTTAAATTCCTAGGAGAAGGAGTTGCAGTGGATGAATTTAGAAAAGATTTGTTGAGGCCCACTTCAAGGGGAAATTATTACTGCTGTCACAGAAGGAAAAACCAAACATTTTTTTCCCTTTAGGGGTGACCTGAAATACAGGAGTCATCTGACTAGATATGATCAGTTATCTGTTTAATCTAGTTTAAACCTGTCTCCTGTGCTAGAATTTCCCATATGTAACAGCCTTGAGAACCTCATCCTCAGGACAGTTTCTATCTAATACCAGTAGTTAGAGATTTGTATCTCTCTATGTTTGAGGGAATGCACCTTCAACTACTGCAGAACAGTTAGAAATAAAATAAAACTGTGATTATTAAACACTTTTTTTCATTCCTTTAAAGTATAATTAACTCTTGCAGCAACAGTGCATGGCAAGGATATCCCTTGTCCATTTGAAGAAGGAGGATATGATTATTTCCTTTTCTTGATCATACCTCCTTTCAACTATTTAGTTGCCACTTAATTTTAAGCTCTAGAAGGTGAATTAGAAAAGGTTTTGTTTAAAAAAGCGAGATTTAATTTCAAAATTATGACAAGTGTTCAACTCAAAGCTGGCTCTATTATTGCTAAATATGATTTTTAAAATGTTATTCCTTAATTTTGTTATCTAATTATTGATTTTTCATACTTTCTATTGAAAACTGACTTTGTGTCATAGTTAAAATCAATACTGGTCAGTGAAAGCTATAGTAATCTGGAGGATATACATAATCATTGATATAGGATCTTCTTGCTTTAATTTTCAACATGTTTGGGAATACAAGCAGTAGAAATAGTTCAATTTAAAACTAACCCAGGAGGGGGTTCAGAAAAGGCATAGCCTTTCAATAACCAGCTAGTCTCTGCTTTAAATAAATAAATAAATTATGAGCCTCTGTGGTTTTGTCGTAGTAAAAATGTGAAAGAAAGCAGAATTAGCTTGCATAAAAAGTTTATAAAAATAAATGTTCAATAATGGTCAGTGGGTTTATTTATTATTAATAAAGCTGTGAGTATATTTAACATTCTGGGGGATCTGGGCCTATGCAGTGTTAAAGCATGGGGAGAATCTTTTCCCATGTTAGATGGCTAATTCTGTCATGAAGCAGAGCTAAAAGTATTAAAGAGTAATTCTGTCATGCTTTGTTACAGTGGATGAATATATAGCAATAGCAAAGGAAAAACATGGATACAATGTGGAACAGGTAAGTGATGTGGAATGAGAGTGCTCATTTAAACTATTTTTTTTTTAATATAAAACTATAACACAACTCTTATTTTTCTCCTTGGTTACCATTAATTAACGCTGTTTCTCTTCAGGCACGGCAGCAAACTGCAGTTAAATGGATCTGCATACAGTTGTGGTCTGGATTCTCTGCAAAAGATTGAGCTCTTTGTTTTCATGACATGCTCAGCTTGTAATGTGCACTTTTGAAAGGTTTGGTATGTTTCTTGATACACTGGGCATGTCATGCAATTGTGTGTGTATATTTAGCTAAAGAGTTTCTTAGGGAAGCAGCTTACAAATTTAAAGTTTAACATTGGAATGCAAATATGGTACAATTTTGAACCATTAATTGATAGAAATGGCACTGAAAAGTTTTCTTCCATATTGAAAAAAAACTCACCAACCTCAGTTGAGTGGGTTTTTTCAGAAGCAGGAGAACAGACTCAAGTTTTAGCTCCAAAAATAACAAACAAGTTCACTTTTTATTTAACAGCCTTTGGTCACCATTCCTTAAAAAGTAAGGATAAAACTTTGCTGGTTTGCATGTAATTCTATCACAAAGTTCTTCATAAATTAACCAATCTATGTAAAAGTGAGATTACTTATTGCAAAAAAATATTTGCTGTACAATTGAAAAGAAGTTGTATGATCAAGTTTCGGAAGATGGAAGCTTGCTCATCAACTGCTGTCTGCCAAAGAGGCTGCCAGTGTTACAATGTCCAGAATATACCTGGGGTTTGGTGTTACTTCTTTATGCCTTGACTTCTGTTAGGCAAGAGGAGGAACTGATGGATCTCAAGTGTCCAAGAGATGGATTTCCAAAATAACTTCTGGTACAAAACATTTGTAGGCTCCTCACAGTGGAATAGAAATTCTCTTTGCAAGAGGTGCTTGTCACTTGCCATTTTAACAAGAGAAGAGGTTTGCTGTGTCCAGGTTGTTGGAAGATATGAAATCAGGGGGTTGGAGAGATGCCTGGTGATCGTGTCTGTGCTGTATGAGTGACACTGAGTGGGTTACATTGCCCAATTCCCATGCCTGAATCTTGGCATCGAATCTGCCTGTGGTTCTCTGGCAGAAAGTCCAATGAACTTAAAATTGTTTTAGACTATCGAGAAATTAAATTGTATAAAAAGTACATTTAAATTTCTGTTCCTTATTAGGTGCATGTGATGAAGTGGCCATGCTGTTATTTGTGGATTGGAGAGTTGTAGAAAGACCACTCTCACTTTGAACTTTCAGTCTTGCATTTTGGATGATCCTCTGGCTACTAAAAAGTATTTTTATTTAAAAGTATTAATACTTAAAAGTATTTCTATTTTCCTTCTTGAGTGGGCTGGTAATAAAGGCCTATAGGGAACTGTGTAGGTGATATATATGCCCGTAAAGTAAGAAAGCAGGTCAGATTTGAGTCTCTCAGCCTAGCTCATGCTGCTCTAGAATTACTGCTGCCATGCCAACCTTAAATTGTCTGGCTTTCATACCATTAATAAAGTATAGATGTGCCCACTGTCTCCAAAGAGAATTTTGTAACCTATAGTAAATAGTCAATAAAATAGTAAATACATTTTGAGAAGGGATTCTGATAGTCAAATTTTATTTCAAACAAGTAAATTGCCTGTTTTTATTTAACTTGTCTCAACATTTTAGAAAATTGACTAAATCCAAAGAGGGACTTATTTCTTTTCAAAGGCTCTCGGCATGTTGTTCTGGCATAAACACAATATTGAGAAGTCCCTTGCGGATCTCCCTAACTTCACTCCTTTCCCTGATGAATGGACAGTTGAAGATAAAGTCCTATTTGAACAAGCATTTAGCTTCCATGGAAAGAGCTTTCACAGGATCCAGCAAATGGTAAAGTAATATTTTAATCAGAAGCATTAAACAGCTCAGATGCACTAAGAGCAAAGGCTCCTGTTGGGCTAAAATTTCGTGTTGATTTCTGTGTAAAAGCTTCAGGAAGAACCTTGAATATAAAATTTAATTTGACTTCGTCATGTCTCTTGGACATACAGCTTTTTAACTCTAATGAAAAGAAACCTTCTCCCATTTTTAAAGATGTGTATGAAACACATCCCTCCTTTCAATCTTACCAATGCATTTAAAATATTGTTTAAAAATGGTTATAAACAGAGCAGAATTATCATTCTGGATGGAATTTTAAATTTTAGAAGTGTTAATCTGTTGATGAATTCTTCTAGCTCCCAGACAAGACCATTGCAAGCCTTGTAAAATATTACTATTCCTGGAAAAAAACTCGCTCTAGGACAAGTTTGATGGATCGTCAGGCTCGTAAACTAGCTAATAGAAATAATCAAGGTGACAGGTGAGTTTTATATTCTTAAGTAGCTAACCAGAGACTGAAATCTTCCTAAGTAGAGATGTGGTGTAATTTCTAGCCATTGTTTCAATATGAACCATATGTTTCAGGTTTTAACTCATGTTGTGATATCTCTGATATCACAACCAAGGGGTTTGGTACCTGTGCTTTAAGAACTTTATTACTCCAGTCTGGGTGATTCATAATAGGAGACAGGAGTGTTTTAATGGATAACTGTAAAAACAAGGATTTAAACCCTGAAATCTATTACTGTCTGTGCAGGATATGATTCTGTAGGTGGGGGGGCCAGGGGTTGGAATTGTTTCTTTGTTTGGATTTTTGAGCTAATACGGAAATACAACTGAAAGCACAACCACTATAAAGAGCTGAAGCAGTTACAATGCCTATGCATTGTTTTATAACAAAAAATTATATAAAATCTTTTTTTAGGAGATTTAGAACTGCTATTGGAGAGAATTAGAGCCCAGAGTAGTTTTGTTGTCTTGCATAGAAGGGAATAACATTTCTCACAGTTACTATGAAATTAAAATTTTATTGTGCTCAGTATACTTAATAATTAACTTGCACTTTTTAAAAGGTGATATGTGTTGCATGTGTAAGTAACATAATCTGTATTTATATTGGAAACTAATTTTATATCTATAGAAAATTGTTTAACTGGAGCAAAAGAGGTCTTTTTAATTATATGTTATTTTCAATAACTTCTGAAATCTAAAGTTCAAATGCTTATTTAGTGATCCTATTTCTAAAAAATTGCAAGCTAAAATTAGTTTGCTTTTAATATAGCCATTTGGAGGGGTTTAGTAATAACTAGAAATTTTAGTTTGTTTTTGCATTCATTTATTCAGAAATTCTATTGTCAGAATGACTGGATTGGGTTCCAAATTGACTGTTCTCTTTTTAACCTTTTCTTTGATTTAATTCAGTAGATTTCATTTCCCTCCCCTAAATTGCTAGATTTTAAGGACGTTGGTGAAAAAGCAGTCCCATGTTTTCCCATCATGTGCCCTATGTTCCCCACAAACTTCAGCAAGGGTTTATTCACCTGGTGCAGTGGTTTGAAAATTGGTCTATTAAAACTAATGGGGTAAATGAAAGGTTATTTCTAGCCTTGGTATATAGTTGGCCACATAAGTGTTCATGCTGGCACAACTGGTTGAACTGAAGAAAGGCGAGACCAAAATTCTTGGCAGCAGTACCAGCACTACTTAAAGTAACTTTGAAACTGTGGTTTAGGTTTGCTTGTTTATCATAATTACTAGACTTTAATACAGAAAATCATGCTTGTAACAGCTGTCTTTTGAAAACTACAAATAATTGAGATGCCATTGTACTCAGAGTAGATAAATTCAAGTAGATAACTCTTATCCTGGTGCATATTTTTATTTGGGTTTAAAAAGTAATAAATTGACCAGCTTTTTTTATAATCTGTCTTTAGTGATGATGACGTAGAAGAAGCTCATCCAATGGATGGAAATGATAGTGATTATGATCCCAAAAAAGAAGCCAAAAAGGAGGTAACAGATAACTTAATGGTGAATGTCAGTTTGTTTGTTTTCAGTGAATGTGTTACTGTGAAGAGTGAGTTGTAGTACAGAGATTTAGTTTTCAGCCTGCCGAGCTCCCGGGGTCTTTAGGTAGTCAAGATCTTGATGACTTCTCATTGAAACAAAATTGTATCATATGGTTTTGCCATTTTGTGGCTGTAAATGCATCTCTCATTACCTCCACTGTGCCCTGAGAGATCTTCAAGTTTTGTAAGAGCTGTATCCTCTCACAACCTAGTAAAACAGGTTGCATTTGCCCTCCTTCAGTCTTGTTACCATGTTTACAGTTTTACTGGTTGTGAACTATTTGAATCAAAATGTTTTCTTTGAATTTTAAAATTAAATTACATTTTTCAAAGAACAACATTTGTTGTTTGTTCAAAGCCCACAATGAGGTGATGCATTTCAACTAATATGTGGTTTTACTCAGATGCTTCCTACTAATAAATGTAGAGGAAAAACATTTTTGTCCTAATGAGTGCTTACTGCTAGCTTTACAGATGACTGCTGTGTTCAGGATACATTCAGGTTCAGGGCTTTTTTGAGTTCTTTTTATAAACATCAAGCTAACCATGAACAAGACTAGAAAAATGACATTTAAGTGTTTAATTGTTTCTTTGATCAACTTTAAGCCTTTATGATCTTTCTAAATCGAGCAGTTAATGCTTCTCAAGAGTGAGAGGAGAGGTTATGCAAAACTTGAGCACTCCCATGAAATGGTATCTAGGATTATGAATAAAACTTTGCGCTTTTCATGAAAATAATATTGAGCAAGAGACTGATAAGTTTAGCTTCTGTTCTGAGCTTTGCAGTGACCTTCAATGTATCCCTTTATCTACTGGCCTTGGGGAAAAAAAGGACAATTATCCCTTTCAGTGAAAGAGTTTGAGATTACTTTTTAAACATGGGGATGTTTTATAGCACTTGCAATGTCACATGGTCTGATAATGTACCTTTTTACTTTTCACTGTTCTAACAATGTCCCTGCAATCTAACGATTGGTGTTGCTGCCTTAGCCATGTCTAAAAAAGAGCTATTTTGCTAAATTTACTTGTAGTTTGAATCATGACATGCAGTCCAGAATGCAAGTAGTGTGTTGATAGACTTCTAGGAAAAAGACAAATAGGTCTGTAGTTTCTGATGAGCTATTTGGATCTGCACAGAATAATTTTGTGATCTAATAGTTCTGGTAGGATTTGCGTACTTTCACTTCCTAAGCAGAATATAAACTGAGTAGGCTGCTTGAGCACACAGAGCAATGGAAACTTTCTGTTACCAGATAAAACAAATATAACCTAAGCTCTCTATCTTGGCAAGACAAAATTATGAGAGAATATTTTCACTTTAAATCCAGATTGAACACATAGGAACTGCAACTTCATACTGAAAGAGCAATGTAGAACCAAAACCCAAATAAATATATACAGGGCAGAAGTAAACTTAACTTTGAATTTTTTACGTGTCAAAGATGTAAGGCTCTACATCGATTTTCCAAGGAAGAACACCTATCTTAAATGCTTTTAAGGTGGCCTCTATGAAGTCTGTAGGCTGGATTAAGATGTTTAATTAGCTGGGGAAGAGAATGTGGCACAAGGTCAAGTGTAGTAAAACAAGACTCTGTTTGCTGCTCTGCACTACTACTACAGAAAATAATAATAATGATAATAATAATGGCTGCTGCACTTGGTTTTGCAGTCACTGTGATCAAATGACCACCTCCTCTTAACATGCATGGATGCCAGCAGGGAGGAGCAGTAGAGAGCTGCTTGAAGTAGGGAAAAGCCTGAATTCTTTCTGTTCTGGTACTAAGCATTCCTTTGAATTAGAAGATAATTGCAGAGAAAGTAATTTTTGTGTCTCTGCTCCTGGGCTATAGGGAAACTACTCAGTTGCTCTGAGGGAGTCACATACATGCAGAGAATGTTTAGGTGCCCAAACATACCAAAACAAAAACTTTATTTCCTCTTTGCCATTCCTTTCCTTTCCAAAGAAGCAAATAACTAAGGCCCATGCTTTCTAAATTACATAGATTTTTATAATGACTGCAGGATATGTCCATACTCTCTCTTCCAAATCTCAGATCAGCTCCTCCCCATCCCTCCAAACCAAACAGTACAGTCTCTTTCTGGAGAGTGCTTACAGCAGGGAGAAATGTCATTTTGCATTCTTGCCTGGCCTAGTTGACTTTCTCATTCTTCTCCTTTAGTATTTGCCCAAATTCTTCATATCTGATCAGAAATAAATGTGTAAAGTCACTGATTATTTGTTTTAAAAACAAGATACATACATGTATATTACTTACCTTCTGTATATGTAAGAGGTCCATGTTTGCCCTCCGTCACAATATTTGGACTGGGATTTCCATAACACTTACTGTATTTGTAGCCATATTAAAAAAAAAGGTTTTGAAAACTGACCTTTCTTAGAGTAATGCAGGCTTATCCAGCAGATGACTAGTATGCTCCATCAACTCATCTGCAAGACATAGTTGGATACTACATGCAAAGGAGGATGTTAGCTTAAGTTTTATTTGTCATAAATATGACATCACAATGCTATCTGATACTTGGTTCTTTTTAGTAAAGTTGTATACAAGATACTGTTATTCTTTAATGATTTATTTCTTGTAAATTAAAGGGCAATAATGAGCAGCCTGTTCAGACCAGCAAAATAGGTCTGGGTAGAAGAGAGTATCAGAGCTTGCAGCATCGCCACCATTCCCAGCGTTCCAAATGCCGTCCACCAAAAGGCATGTACCTGACCCAGGAAGATGTGATAGCTGTTTCCTGTAGTCCCAATGCAGCCAACACAATTCTTAGACAGCTGGATATGGAACTAATCTCATTAAAGCGACAGGTACCATGGGTTATTGGTCTTGGTTTTTTTTTTTCCATCTCAGATTGTTCTGATTGTAATGGTTTTGAAGATTATCTGTGAAGATTCTGAAACTTCTTTAATGTGAGTCTTCCTTGTTTTGTTCCACAGTTATCACCACAAATGCTGGATAGTAGCTGCTCTTCAGTATTGTTTTTTTTACGTTCATCTGCTCTTTTGGATAAAATGAAGCAAGATTTCTTTGTACTTATTTTTAGAAAAGGATATTAAAACATTGCTATAGATTTGGGTACAGGAAAAATCAAAAGTCACCCTTGATTTTTTTTTTTTTTTTTTTTTTTACTTTGTTAGAAGTATTTGTTTGAAAAGCAAAAATGAGACCAATGGAGCAGAGGAAGTTACATTTGTTATGCTTTAAATTGTAGCTGTTTTTCTGGATGTCCTTTCCCACATATTATGAAAGTATGAGATGTGTGTGGAAATCATGGACCTAGTTATTTCTCTGTTTGAATTGATAAGTTTTCTACTTCTTATTAAATTTAGAAAAGCTTTTTAGTCTTTACCTTTAAGAGGAAAATTGTCTGCATCCTTTGCATGAGGAAATTAAATTTTGGCATTTAAAGTTGAAACATGTAATTATTCAGCTTCTAAGGGTACAGTAGTTATGTGCATGCTCGCTTTCTAGGAGCGATGGGGCTACAGAGTCAAGGCTTATTTTCTGGAATTTTTGCCTCCTTATAGAGCTACCATGTTGCAAAATCATGGAGTGAATAAAGGGTTTTTTCATGGGGTCTTTGCTCCCTTATGTTCTTTTACAGGAGAAATAAGCTTCTTTCTGTCACAGCAGGACTCTGGGGCTAAATAGCATAGGTGGGTTTCACTCTTTAGCCTAAGTGTAGGTGAGTTTCAGCCTTGAGGTTGTGTTTCTTTTTTTTTTTTTCTTTTGTTTTTTTTCTTTTCTTGCAGTGATCTCAGAGATGCAGCCTTTGGAATCTCCCACTGAGTTGTCTGCTTTTGTGTCCATACTTAAGAACCCTTGTAATAGCTGTGCACCATAGTATGCCAAATTATTTTCTTACCTATATTCTTATATGCATCAATGTCAGATTTAAGTGGTTCATGGATGTGTATATGTACAATTTAGAAAGTCTATCCTTTTTATAAACCAAGAAATATTTAAAATAATTTCAAGAATCCCCCCTAATTAAATTAGAATTATCTCAGGTCAACAAAAAGCATCTGTCAGAAGGAACCAACTGGAAACATCTCATGTTTTTTTTTTTTTTTTTTTAGAAGGAAGAAGTTAATAAGTTAATATATGCAATATATCTCACATGTCTAAGAATGAAGTTTTGTGTCTAGAGTATTCTTAATTCTTCAAGAACCTATGCATCCTTATCAAAAATTACTTGTTATGAACAGCTTTTAATATTCTTGCAAACAAACTATTCTTTTGGAAGACTGGCTTGATTTTTTTCTCCATAGTAAACTGATGTGGTTTTTTTGGTTTTTAAAAGTTTTTTTTGAAACAGTTAAAAGTAGTGAAGCCTTAAACCATAATATTTCTCTTTTTAACTTAGGAGGTACACTTGTGGCAATCCTAGTGAAGATAAATGTGTAAAGTGACCAACTTTCTTTGTGGAGCTGATTAACTTTGTTGTTTTTGACCAAGGTTCAAAATGCTAAGCAAGTAAACAGTGCACTTAAACAGAAAATGGAAGGCGGGATTGAAGAATTCAAACCTCCTGAGGTAAATCAGAATAAATACTGAAACTTCTGGCCTTGAACTTACATTAGTGGGAAGCTGCAGAAATGTGTTTTGCTACAGCCTAGTGTTTGCACTTCAGCAGCAGCTTAAACAGGATCCATTAAATTACATGCAGGGGGGAGTCTAGCTTCTTTACAAGAAATCGTGGTAGGCGCTTTTTATGGCAACTGGTTGAAAAAAGAAGCAGAAAAAACTGAAATGTCATGTCAGTTCACAATAATAGGGAGCTGAAATTGAGCTCTGATACATGGGGGCTTTTTGGATTAAAAATACGTAATGTAGATTGCCAGTAATAAATGGTGTTCTGTGTGAAAACATGACTATATATACATTTTGGCATCTAAAATGAATGATCTATTACTACAGAAGTTCTAGTTTTGCTTGTTTTAAAGGCTTGGATATGAAACATAACCTGAATGCAAAATACTCTAAACACCAAGTCCAAATAGTTTAGATAAATGCTATTATAAATTCAGATTCTGTCTGCATAAAGATCATTAGCTTGTGCATAAGTTATTATGTAGCTGATACTAAGAATTACAATAAAACAGAGGAAAAACTGCTGGCATAGTTTTAAGCTCAAATCCATAAACACTGTTTCCTCTGCATGAAAACAATCTTAAACTATAAATTTATGGCTTATAAGCAAGAGGTTTTTACCTATTTTGCAAACTGTAGTGCAAGTAAAACACATTGATGCTCAGATATTTTGCAGCTGTTGAAACAATTTAATGATCTTTGTGCCATTTTTCTAATTTTAATAGTCTAATCAGAAAATCAATGCCCGTTGGACCACAGAAGAGCAGCTTCTTGCAGTACAAGGTATGTTAATAGTAGCAGCAAGTTGAAATCTGATGCTAAAGGATTTGAAGAGGTGATTAGGCTTATATTTGTACTTCCTTTTAATACAAAGCTAAACTTTATCTGGTCACCTGGAAAACAGCAAAACTATTGAGACTATTTAGGGCATTTATTCAAGCAATACGACACTAGGCTTTCTGTTACCCATGTTAAATTTCAAAGAGAAAAGCTAAGCAGGATTTAACAACTGTATTAGTACCAGAAAGTCCCTTCAATCATAATCTAAATCACTTTACATTAATTTCTCTAATGTGAAAGACTAAAGCAATAGTTAAAGTAATAAAATGTGAAGCATTTAAGACCTCTCCAGTATCCTAAGGTAGGAAAAAGCAGAAGTAAATCTGCTTTACTGTTGCTTTTCTCTGTTCGTGAGGGAATAATGGGCAGGTATCTACCCATTAGGCCCTTTAAGAGTCTAAAGCTGGATATAGATGCTTGACTAACAGTCTTACTGGGCTAAAACCCCAGCATTTTCTGGTAAGCTATTCATATTGCAATAATTTGCATTTATTTCATTTATGTGAAGGAAAACTGACTCTTGTATTAGCATGCACTGCCAAATCAAGGAACATGTAAGGGAAATACCTGGACATGCTGTCTTGAAGGCATATATTGACTCACTTATGTGGATCATCTTTTATAAAGATAATAGCTCAGTTATATCAATCTGCTTTACTCCTCTGTATTCTTCACCTTGAAAATGAGAGAGTGAGTTTTAGTATAAAATATTCAGTGGATCACAATATCAGTGTGAAGTTGCCAGGTATGCCATACCTGGTACTTATTTATTAGTCAGATGACTGAACCTAAAGTGAGGTTATTTTGAATTGTGAATGGAAATGCAGAAAGACATAGTGTGTCTTAAATAATGCCTTTCAATTTACATGCTTCAGGCTTGGATTTGCATCTCCAAACTATCCTCAGTTCATTCTCTCACTATTGCTAAATACTTCAGTATTTTGTTCCCAGTTGCAACTGAAGGATATGTCTCTAGTGTGATAGACTAGTAAGTAAAAGGCTTGCTGGAAAAATGAGGAAAATCCAGGGTCATTGTGCCTGCCTTAGAATAAAAGGAGTCAAACCATTTTGCCTTTTCATAGTTTAGTTATTGGAGTTCTCTCTAAGCAACAGTTTGGAGAGTGATAAGAATACAGTCAGTTTTTGTTAAGCTGTGACACTTTGTAACCAACAAAACAAATAAAGTAGAGCCTGAGCAAAAGAGGGTGAGGGTTGGTGGTGACTCCTTGGAGTGGTGATCCAGTGTTCTGGTCCCTAGGGATGGTTCTGTGTTTTATAAAGGTAGTCAGCCTTAAGGTGGGGTGAGAAATCTGGCTTTCTGAAAGAAATCTGTTTTCATTGGCATGTGCTTCTTATAGGTATTGTTTCCTCTGTGGACCCTTTCCCTTGTCACTATATAAAATGGAGATGGGAGAGAATCTTAATGACAAGAACAAAGTGTTACAATTATCCCTCCCTTAGTGCTTGCTCTCTCTCCTGGAATGAGAGTGCTGTAAGCATTTACCTCCCATCCCTCAGACTAAGGACCCTGATTTCTTGCTTCAAAGCAATTGTTTGAGGACAGTAGTAGACTCTAGGCATGAGGCAGCTATGCTGTGTTTTTTCCTGGCTTTGTTTTTAGAAGGCAGCCACGGTTGCTCTATTAAAAGCATCCATAACATGCATTATTAGGCTTGGACTTGAAAGTTGATTTGTACATGGGGACATTTAGTTTGTACACTTTAAAACAGATTTAGTTCTTTAAATGTATTGGTATATTTTGGCATATGCTTTTAATAATTTTACAGAAATCATAAGCAGGTAGGTGGCACTTACATGATTTGTTCACTTGAATTTGGACAATAACTCAAACCATGGAAATTGTAAATATAATTTGCAGTAATATAATTTTGGTACTGTTTTTTGTAAACATGAAAAAACTCGTTATCTGCAGGCTAATCTCAAGGGATTGCTAGTAACTAAGAAAGAAGTAATGAGAAAACCTATCTTAAAATAGAGCTGTGTGTAATCTTAAAAGCAGTGTGGGTGCCTGCAATAGGGTTGTGGACTCAGATTTATGATCTCTGAGCCAATATATTCTCAGTATAATTCATCAGTTAACAGTTCAGCTTTGAATAGTTGTTAAATGTAATGGGTTAGTTCATCAGTTAATGTTCTTAAATTGCAAACTTTTATGTACAGAAATGTATAAGCATGATCATGTTTTCAGACTAAGATCTTGGCCATAAAACTGCAATTTGCAACAATGTTTTAACACTTGTTCAAGACAACAAAATTTGCACTGAAAAGCAGTGCATGATTTTCATGGCATTGCAGGGAAAAACAGTTAGGACAATCAGGATCTAACTCTACATATAAGATAGTTGCCAGGAGCACTGTAATCCTATCACAGTGGAACTGCAGCTCTCATTAACTATTTCTGCCTCATTGTGGTGCTGTATCATATTGCTTTGCACCCTGATTAATATTGTTTGCTGTGCTGTACAACATGAAGCAGTGTAAACAGCATCAAACTTGGATTTATGAGTTTCTCCAAGAGAGATGTTCAAGATGAAATGCTGTAATGAAGAGCATGCACGTGTTCCAATGTACCTTTGCAGCTGGATGAAGTTCTGAAGAGCTTGAAGGATTCCTGTGAGCTGGGCTGCTTTCAAATGAGCTGGGAGAAAACCATTCATACATGGGAAGTGAAGCTGTGCAGTCATCCTTTTTGAGCTTCACTTTGATCAGCCGAATAAAATGATTGAATAACGGATTGAAGATGTGAAATAATTTGGGGGTGAATTTGTATAAGGATGCATAAGAAATTTGGACCAGTTTGACAGGGATGGTGACTTGGCAGCAACTCTTAGAGATATGCCATCACCTTATACATTAAAGTTTTATAAGCACACAGTGAATTTTCTCTATTTCTTATGTGGCTTGAAAGGCTTTTAATAAGTCATTGTGGTAGAGCAGTAGTAATAACATTGAAAAGAATCCAAAATGAGTAGTGCTGTGTGTAGATAAACTAAAGAAATTTCATTTTATTTAGATTTTGTTTTTAAGAGTTGGGTTCTTATGAAGATGAGAGCGCATGTTTTCAAGCTGTTTGCTTGGAAATAGGCTTTAAGACCTTATTTTTTGACAACTTGAGTTGAAGATAACCAGCAGGCTCAGTTGCTTTGCAGATTAAGGGAGGAAAGAAGTGTAGCCAGCATAGTAACAGAAAAGGCTGAAATCACTAAAAGTCTGTATTAGTTTTTAACAGAAATGTGCTTTGTTCTGCTGAGCACCTTGTTCACTTGATTAATTGTACAGGATGTTAGATATATTGCAGTGGATGTTTCATGTTCATTATAAATCGGTAAGGGTGGTAATGGTGGGGCAGACAAAGAATACTAAAATACTGGAGGCAATGTTCTGTGGGCACACACAGCTTTTCAGGAGTATAGCTGATACCTTGTACAGCTGATAATGCACAGAGCCAAATCCCTGTCTTTGCTTTGCCTGGATCCATGCCCTCCCACGTGGCTCTGAAATCTTTCCAAGGTTCCTGCAATCAGGAGGGTTGTATTCTTTTGTCCTCCCCAGAAAAAGATACTAAATAATGTAGCTGGGCTCTTGACAGCTGAAACATCAGCTTCAGCTGCAGAATTTGTTACTATCCTGGAGGTGAACTTTTCTTTTAAATTGAACAGTGTGTACATTACCACATCAGAAGTGCCTAATAACAAGGAAAGTAGAAAGGAGCAGAACAAACTGAAGGTCACACTCTTCCCAATTAAGTTGAAAAGGAACATAGCTTTCAGATTTGAAACAACTCTCACTTTCTGAACATTTTGCTTCATTTTCTGAAGTGAGGCATGAAATCGGGCATAAATTTCTTTTCCTGTAATGAGAAAGAGTGCCTGTCCTCTAAGAACTGTAATATGTTCCAAATGAGTTTAACTATCAGGAGCTTCACAGGAGAAGTCAAATTGTAATCTGCTCATGCATAACTGACGGCAAAAAAAATGTTCTGTTTACTCACTCTGGAATAAAATTGGTTTATTTCTTCAAGTCTCCAAACTTTTTGACACTTGTAATTAAAAATATACTTTGTGCAGCTAAAAGCTGTGTTCTAGGAGGTGGGAGAAGTTGAGGATTTTTTTTCTTAAGCAGGAGAGGGGAAGAACTAGACATATACTCTAAATATAACAAAATAAATATCATTTTTATTATAATTCAAATTTTAAGTTAAAAACTATGGCGTGTTGCACTCTAGTTTTTTGTGTTATATGCAAATGTACTTTTAAAAGTATTGAAAATGTGTATTGGGATTTTCTTTCAAAGTGCTCATAAACAAAAGTGACTACTGCTGTCAGTGCAAAAGTTAATGAAAAGAACAAGGCAAAGATCACCTGTCATGCTGCTTATCAGTAGGGGATTTAATCCTGCAGGCTTTTGCTGGGCCATCTTATAAGCAGACACTAGTAGCTTAAATATATTTACAGTCTCCAAGGTGGTTGTCCCAAACCCCCAGATTTTTCTACCCAGTTTGAACGATGAATGAAAGCTTCAAGCAGGCTTTGTGAGGTGAACACTTGGCAGTTACTCTGTGTAGCCTGAGTAGAGCATGTCACAAGTGCAGGAATGAGCAGTATATTGTGATTACAGAACTGTGCCCCCTGTTCTGCCCTCTGCCACTCCTGCCCCGCTGGCTGTGGGAAAGAGCCATCTGTGTGCAGCTGGTGTGCAAGGAACCTGTAGGAGCTATCAGTGTTTGTCATTTGATATTTCCAGCATTTTATTCTGTTTACAGCCATTCACACATGCTCAGTCACCCTTCCTCCCCTCTTGAGCCGGTCTTGGGCTTCTGCCCTTACTGTGAGCACACTGAAAGTTTCACTGTGGTTGTCAGAGGCCAAATCTCTGTGGTTTTAGGTTGAGAGGCTTGGTGAGTAAGCCAGGATATTTTAAGAAGAATGGGTAATGACTTTTTAATAAAGTTCTTGATTTGTATGTTGATAGCTGTGCTATTAAAAATTACTTTGTTTTTAATGGAAATTGAGGCCTTCTCCTAATTGAGAAGTTCTCCTAATTAGCGAGTCCTCGGTTTGCAGGTCCCATAGATTCTCTCTATAAATACATCACACGTAGCTGTGTCTGACTGATTCTTCACAGCTATGTTATTTACTTTGCCTTCCAGGTGTCCGAAAATATGGTAAAGATTTTCAAGCTATTGCAGATGTAATTGGCAACAAGACTGTTGGCCAAGTGAAGAACTTCTTTGTAAACTACAGGCGTCGGTTTAACTTAGAGGAGGTATTGCAGGAATGGGAAGCGGAACAAGGAACCCTGGCTTCTAATGGTGATGCTTCTGCTTTAGGGGAGGACACAAAAAATACTTCTAATGTGCCATCAGGAAAGAGCACTGATGAAGAAGATGAGGTGTGTTTTGTGTACCAGAAATAAGTAAGCATGGGTTGAGGAACAGCATTTTATTTAGTGATAAAATATAAGGTTAACTGGTGTGGAGTGGCAAACCGCATTCTAAAGAATGATGATGAGCTTGCATAGAACTTCAGCCAATGTCGTTAACCAGCTGGGAGCAGGACTGCACCTTTGATAGTGACGATCACGTTACTGTTTTAGTGTTAAAATACACTTCTTGTTCTAGAAGAAGACTTGCTTTGTAAATATTTTTAGTTCTGCTGTCTATAATGTTTTGGTTGGTGATTTCTTTTCAGTAACTTCTCAGTTCTTTGGTTTTATTTTTTTAAATGCTGTTTCCTGTGTAGTGGCCAGTGGCAGCCCAACCGCGTCACGTCCTGGCCGGGACGGCCGTTCACACAGTCTTGTCTTTGTCCTTTGTGCAGGCACAAAGCACTCCGGCCACTCAGTGTTTAGGCCCTTCACCTCCAGCACACGCATCTGCTCCAGCACCTGCCGCTCCCATGGCAACTCTAAATCAGCCGCCCCCGTTACTTCGTCCAGCACTTCCCGCTGCTCCTGCCCTGCACCGCCAGCCCCCACCGCTCCAGCAGCAGGCGCGCTTCATCCAGCCGCGGCCGACCCTAAACCAGCCTCCCCCCCCGCTCATCCGCCCAGCTAATTCCATGCCTCCTCGCCTCAACCCCCGGCCCGTGCTGACCGCAGGCAGTGGCCAGCAGCCGCCCTCGCTCATTGGAATTCAGACAGAATCTCAGTCCACTCTGCACTGAAGAAATAAAAGCAGAATTATGCTAACTCCCACGTTTGAAGATTTGTATCAATGTACTTTTTTTTTTCCAAATAATGAAGGGGAGAAAAGAGCAAGCCTTCACAGGTATCAGACCAGTTTTCCAGAGGAGCAAGCTAAGAACTAGAAACAGAACGACGTCAATGACCACCTGTATAAAAATATTTTTATGCTGAAGACTTGTACAGCAGAACAATGCCTACAGTGCAGCCCTCCTCTGTATGAGTAACTGTTGAAGGAAGCTAATTTCTTAAATGAATAAATGTTCAACACACCAAGATTTTGTTTAACTGATTTTTACTCTATTTATTTTATTACAGTTCTTTATAGTCAAGCATCTAATTACAGGAAAGTAGTCTGGCAAATCTAGAAATAGATAATATCGTAGGAGACGTAAATGTAGTGTTGGGATTTTTTGTGTGTGTGATTTTTTTAAATATTTTTTTTACCTTTTAGTGAAAGAAAATAATGGTTTTGGGTTCAGAATGTTTGACCCTGATTAGATAACAGTAGAAGCATTTCACACACTTGTAAAATGTAGGTCTTCTCTTCATGTTTTCCCAGAAGATCTTAGCTTGTTTTAAAAGGTACTGGCTTATTAAGTCATCTTTCAGAGTATTCTGAAGACTTGGTGAGCTATTGTACCAAATGTATCAAATTTGATGTGTGTTCTACTCATAGAATTTAACTGGAAGCAGGAGTCCAGTTTCTTGCTGCAGTTTTGTCTTGTGGGCTGGGCAGGATAGAGTGGCAGCAGCTTCCACCACCCAGGGGGATGACAGGACAGCAACCATCTAGCAAGAATTATTAATTTAGTGCGTTATTCCACTAATTCTTCTAATGTAAGTACAGTAGAATTCCATTCCTCTGAGAATGACTGCAGTTCGTGTATGTTAGATCACTGATACCTTGCTTGAGTATTAATGAGGGAAGTGTAGAGGCTGGTGGTGCTGGTAGAGTATCATGGGAGTAGTTACCTGCTGCCAACCCAGTCTTACTTTTAAGTGATTATCTCTTGGCTCCTGCTATATTTCTGGCAAAGTTGATTACATGAGTAGATGGTACTGGGGGAAGAACAAAGGTGTTTGTTTATTTTATTGACTCAGTAAAACCTGCATATAGATATTAGTATTGCTTCCAGATTATAGGAGTTTGAAAGAAACTCATTTCACTGCATTCTCATCTGAAACCTTGATTGATGCGTAGCAGTGTTTTGGGGTGGGGTGTTTTTTTGGGGGGGGTTTTTTTTTTTTTTTTTTTTTTTTTTTTGTAAAAACAGATGCCTCTAACCTCCAAGTAAACCAGGCTCCAAATATGAGTAGCACTGTTTGAAACTGTGTGATCTGAATTAAGCTATTGAAAAATAATGCATTCTTGATTATGTAATAATATTCATGTTGACTGTCATACTCTTTTGAAAGGTTTTTTTGCTTATAGCTGAAATGGTGTCTAAAAGTCTTTTTAACTCCATTTTGTTTTTAACTAGATTTGCCCTTGACTAAAATGAGACTTTTTATGCAAATGGGATGTGCTCTCCCTAGGTTTTTTTCACAGATAAATTAGGTGGTCTAATGATCAGTTTAGAAGCTAAATAAGGTCTTTTTATAATGTGCAAAGGGAAGTTCTTGTACTATCAGATTCTATTTCATTTGAAAATGTAGTATTAAAGTTTGATAGTTGTAACCTGAATTTCAGTTGAAGTGTTGACCTTTATGTTTTAGTTCTTAATTTTAAAATATTCTCAGATCAAACTTGAGAGATTTTTCTTTCTGAAGAGCTTTCACTGATGTGCCGAGATGTTGTACAAAAGGTCTTTCTTAAAAATTTTCTTTTGCATCAGAGTAGGTGCTTAGCCACTATGTGAGCATCAGACGACCCCCTGTCTAAGTAAAGCAGAATTTTAAAACAAGCACCAAGGAATTAGTGGTCATGGAAACTTGTGTTCTGGGAGTCATGAGTCTTTAGTGTGCCCTCACCAGCTGCACACAAATCTGGCTGCTCTCTGGTCTTTAAAATCAATACAAAACCACGATGGTACATTTTTACAGTATAATTGTTAGCACTGATAAGATTCATCTTCAGTTTTTTTTTTCTTTTTTTTTTTTTTCTTTTTTTTTTTTTTTTTACTTTTAAGCATTGAGTCTCCCAGGTGTGTGTATTGTACATCTGCTAATTTTTGTCTTGTCTCTTGTTGATAGACTTCAGTATGCAGAATGTTGGGTGTTACAGTACAGTTGGCCACCACCAACTGCTATGAAACTGTTCAGTACATTGTAATTCCGTTTAATCTTGTTTAAATATTCTATAACTGGGCAAAGGTGCTGTATTTGAAGGGGGGAGGGAGGGTCAGAGATAGGTAGGGTAGTATTTCATAATTTACCTACACTGTAGCACACAGTAGGGAACTCCTAGCATTTGTAGTACTAAATAAGTATGTACATAGCAAAATGTCTTTATTGTGTGCTTTGCAGAATATGTGCATACAGTTTGCACGTCCTGTTTTGGGGGGTAGGGTTTGTTTTAAGCAGTGTTTGCCTGGAGAGTGATATGCTTGCTGCTTAATCAAAGGATTAAAGTTTCAAAGAAATCTGTGTCTTCTATTTTTATGTACCTTGTAATGGTCTAACATGTTAGGGCCCTTATACTGTGATTCTCTTCTAAATTCATTTATATTTTTTTAAGAATTAGAAATAAAATTATAAATGGTGTTGATTTCAGTGGGAAATTTCTTTTGCCATATCTAGTCTCCTCTTTTGTAATGTAGTAATGAACTCTGACTTCAAGGTTGGCTTCATTTTGTCACTTTAAAAAATGTACAATGTTTGCACACTAACGTTTGGCAGAGAACATGTATCCTACATTGTTCAAAGCTAATGTAACTACAGCTTTTTGTACAGTTTATTTTAGTTAATAAAGCAAAATGGTACTAAAAAATTACATTTTACAAATGCAAGGCATAATCGGAACAACATGTATTCAAGAAACAACACTTGAAAAATATGGATGTACAAGAACTATCAGATTTAATTGTTGCACTTTAAATCAGAATGGGTACGAGGTTGAGCAGGTATTTCTGCATTTAATAAAACAATCACTAAACATTGCACATCATAGTAAAGCACTTTAATTTGTTGCTCCTGAGCAAAAGGAAATAGGTACTTTTGTCCTTAGAGTTTTTTTTTTTTTTTTCATCCTTAGAGTGTTGGGATTTTTCTTTACTCTGGAAACCTCACAATGCATGAAGAACAGAACACAAACCAGTAGCTTACAGATATGGGAGTTTGTGTATGGACAGAGACGAATTGCAGAGTTTAAGGAATAGTTTGGGATGAAGGTTACTAGAACTGTTGTGACTCTTTATAGCAAAAGAAAGGAATAGACTGAATTTATAGCTGAGGCCAGGCAGAAATGTGGTTGTCAGGCAAAAAAGCAAAGCCAAACATCATGAAATAGTGTGCTTGGAGATGTGTTTCATATTGCAAGGGAAGTTACAGAGAAGTCAGCAATGTTACACTGTAAACAGCACTGAATACAGCTCAGTCATCCTGCTAAACGTGGTGAACCTCCAGCTTTTCCTGAGGCTGAGGTAGCCAAACCTCAAGAGTTTGCCTTTCTCAGAGTGAGTTAAAACCAGGCATTGATGGGATAGACATCTGCTTTAAGATCCTAGGCAGTTGTATATGAGATATAAAGGCAAATGTGAACTCTAACACTACTCATAGTCTATTGCTGATGAATTAGGTGTCAAAAATGTACAGTCATGTAGGGAGGAGAAGCAGAAAATACAGGCAACAGTATCTGGACTATTTAATTAGCAGGTGCCCCCTTTTGTAAGAACAGACATCCTCAAAATCAATTCTGAAATACAACTTTGGAAAATAATTACTTCATTTTCACCACTAATAAAGGCTGCTACTTTTTAGTTCTGTCTAATTCTTTAATCTTAAAGCTCTTTTTCAGTGCAGTTTTGTACACTGAAAGAATTCTAGCAGCACAATAAATCCTCATTGCTGTTACTGACTTGGCAGTTTTCCCTTGGATTGGCTCAAAAGGAAGCACTGAGATTCAGGGATTGTGATCTCTACTGCAGTTTCAAGGATGCAACTTTGTCTTAAGGCAGACCAGGCATCCTGTTATACTCACTGAGCCTTAAGTGAAGAGGGATTTTAAACTAATGCCTGCACCCTGATATCTGATGATTTTATTGATGAATCTTCAACCCCACAAAGCACTGTTCTGAGGAGTTATGTTTGGCACTGGGAGGATAGTGCAGCCAATGACCAGCTTGGGAACCTGATCCCATCTCTAAACTATTCATTTAAACTTATAAATATTTAATTACAGAAACATAATGCCTGTTGTTCTGACGGATCTTCCTGTGAACTTCCAGCAAGTAGTACCCAGACTAATCAGGATATTCCTAAAAACTAATAAAAAATAAAACCAACCTAATTTTTGCAAGAGGGAGTGTTTTTAAAAGTGTCTGTTGTAGTAATGTCTTTGCTGGGCTCCCAGACTCAATGCACTATGGACTGACTCCCTCGGGAGTGACAATTCTGAGTCATTTTAGCAAAAGAAGAATCTCTCTGAAACCATTTTATTAGTATTGGTATTAGAGCTCCTTTGAAGGCAATCCAGATAAGGCGACCCAGTTGTTTCTTTTTTTGTTAGCCTTAGGGCTTTTGTGCGTGTGCTAGGATGGAATGTTCCTTAGAGTCTGGTTTTCCTAGAAGTGGTTTAATGTGAAAGACAGAACAAAGTGCAGCAGCAGGTGATGTGGAACGGGCAGCAAAGCCCTCGCATCAGTACTGTTGGCTGGAGGAGGGCGGCGTTGCCTGCCTTTGTAAGGAACCCTTCGGAACGTCTCGGGTCATTAGCCAGTAGTCCTGGCACGTAACAGTAATATAATAATAGCAAGTAATAACAGGCATGTGGCATGTCCGCGTCCTTTACCTATTTAGCATGGGCTTTGTTTCGCTCTTTCAGTCCCGCAGGTGTAAATAATGAAAGAGCAACTACCTGCCCTCCCTGCAGGCAGGCGGAGGGCGGCAGCGAGTGCCGTGTCCGAGCGCCGCCGCCGCTCCTCGTTACCCGCTCCTGGAAAACTCCCTGGCCGGCGGGGCACGGCTCTGCCGACCTTACCGCACCTCACCGGGCGTTCGGGACGCTGCGGGGCGGCGTGCTGAGCCCGGGGCGGCCGGCGGGTGAGGATGGGCTGCCGGGGAGCCTTCCCCAGCCGCGGGTCCCGGCGCTGCCGTCCCTAAGGAGGCGGGGGGACGCCGCTGCTCCCTCCCCCAGCCCGGGAGCGCCGGCGTTGCCCGGAGAGGGGCGGTGCCGCCGCCGGGGTCTCCCCGCCCGGGGGTTGCCATGAAACCGAAAGCGGCTCCCGCCCGCGGGGGTGGCGGCGCCGGCAGTCGTGGGCGGCGGCAGTAGCGCGTCCTCGCCGCGCCCCCCGCCCGCCGGGGCCGCGCACGGAGCCGCGCCCGCGCAGCCGGGCCGGCCCCGCACCGCCCGCGCCCCGCCGGCAGCGGCGGCCCCGGGCCCGGCTCGGAGCGCGGCGAGCGCCGGCACAGGTGCGGCGGGGCGGGCGGGCCGCGGGCAGGGACCCGCCGGCGCCGGGACAGGGGACGGGGCGCGTCGGTGAGCGGGGCCGGGCCCGCGGGCGGCAGCGCTGGGGGCTGGCCGGGCTGGCGGGGGGCGACACCTCGCTGAAGTGCCTCTGCCAGCGCCGCGGTGCAGAGAAGTCTGCGCGGGGCTGCTCTTCTCCGCTTAGGGTCGGGTCGCAAAGGCGAAGTTGCCGCCCGGGAGTTGTGCGAGGTGCGGCGGAGCCCTCGCCCCTGGCGCGGGGGTTCCCCCGTGGAGCCGGGCTCAGCCCAGCCCTGCCCGGGATGCGCCACGGCCGCCGCCCCCCAGGGATGCCGGAGGGAAAGGCAGGCCCGGTGCCCGCCCCAGAGGTTGACGCAGGGCCGAAATTTTTTGGGTTGGGTAGGAGACAAAGCCGGGACTGCTCGATGAATGAAGAATGTCTTCGCAGCTTTGATCTTTTCAGACTGCAGGGACCGGTAACAAGCATCCCCGCTGGTGTCAGCTGAATGCTGCTGGGGGGAGGGAATCCCCCCTCTGCGCTTGTGCAGGGGGTCTTCTGATTTTCCTTGATTAACAGCACTCTGGGAGCATCTTGAGGCAGCAGGCTTTAACCAAACGTTTTCAACACTTCATATTTAGAAGGAAAAATGAAGAGCTCCTATTGTTGGCACTTCTTGAATTGCTTTGCCTATTGTTAACTTGGCTGTGCCTTCCCGGTGCCAGCCAAGAACAACTTTCCTCATAACTTCCGTTTTATAAATACGGGATGGCTGAAAGGAGTGCAGTGATGTGCTAAAAATAGCTGGGTGTATTCAGGTCAAGCACATCTCCAGGCTGGCAGCGGGAACAGTTGTATTTTTAAACTCCCTTGCTGATTGCACACAGAGCAGGCGAGTTTAGTGATGAAGGTGAAATTGGGGTGGTCTGGAATGCCGTTGTGCATTAGCCTGGGCCTGGCTGGTTTTTCACATCATCATCTTTTCTCTGAGGGCTGTGTTGTATTGTTGCTTTTGAGCTAAGCTTGAGGTATGGTGGTGATGTGTTGCACTCAGCTTAAAACCACCCAGGACAACTTCCTTTGCTGTTAGCTTTGATTACCTTATTTTATTTCTGTTGTGTAGAGAAGCGTTTGCTGTGGTTGAGGACCCCTCTTTGTGAGCGGAAGGCAGAACTGCAGCCCTTGGCTGAAGGGAGTTCATAGTTTCAAGTCAGGAGGGAGGGACCTGCCTGCGTGCGGGAGCAATAGGAGACAGTGGGACCCTCTGGATCACCTTGATATTCAGAAGCCAGTTGTTCCCAGCTGCTTGGTAAAGGAGATCTTGGAGGAGAGATTTGAAGTAGAACAGCCTGCTAATATCTCTCAAGAAAAAAAAAAATGCCCTCCAAGCACACACTTGCTCAAATACATGACAGGGAGGCAGTGGAACCTGTTATCATTGCTTGAACAGAGAGGAACCTTTATATCATTGGAGGCAATACAGAGGCAAGTGGAGGGAGACCAGAACAGGCTTTGAAAGTGAAGAGGTTTTGGTGCAGTGGGAAAGTGGAGGGACAGTGAGAGGTGATGTGCTTGTAGCTCTAGCATAGAAAAATTATCCCTGTGGCAGCACACAGGGTGGATAAATTAGTAAAGTATTACATTTCAGGAGAAGTAAGTGTTTGGAAATGAGTGTTTTCCTCATTCCTGGAAGTGTTCAAGGCCATCCTGGATGGGGCTTTGAACAACCTGGTGGAAGGTGTCCCTGCCTATGGCCAGGTGGTTGGAATGAGATGATCTTTAAGGTCCCTTCCAACCTAAACCGTTGATTTGAAGAAAACCAGAGGATGATGGTGATGGATGACAGTTTTGTTTGTGTTAGTAGACAAGAAATACTGTGTCATACATGAAGCAGGAGAAGCTGGTGAGGTATTGTGAAGATCTAACACTTAAAGTTTGAAAGGGAGATGAAGGTTATGGAGCTGAGTGGAACAGGGTCTGGTTATGTCAGGTGGGCTGTGGGGGAAGCTTGGTGTCATTGTGCTACCTCTGGGCTGGTCATCATCCACAGCCCAGATATCAGAGGAGAGGCTGAGAGTCCAGCCTGCACAGCAAGATGGCCTGCAGTGATACGGCACATCTGTGAGTACCTCCCAGGAAACTTTAGGGTTAGAAAGTGAAGAGTTGTAAGCTGATGAAAGATAAGGTTCAGAGTAACACCATGAAGGAAGAAAGAAAAGCTTGTGGTGCTCTCAGGGTATTTATAGAATTTTGAGATGGTAAGGAATCACAGCCAGGAGGGGACAAGATTTTAAAGCTAGAAAGCTGCTCTTGTAGACTTGAACAGAAAGAATTCAGGTAAGTGCAGAAGGAAGAAACCAGACAGTTCTTTATTTCACCACACAGGCTCTCTTAAGTCAGGGGCAGTTCTTACACAACTGTCAAAGCTGTGGGACAGGTCAGGAGCTCTTCATTCTGTGCCTCATATTGCTTGGGTCACTTTGCAAAATCCCTTCACTGGGCAAGTGCAAACTTGTAAGGTGCTTCATCTCCTGGACTTTATTTGTGCCCACCTTCAAGTTACCCTATAGCCCTCTCTCTTCTTCAGCTCTTTGTCTGACCCTTTGATTTTGCATAAATAGACATAATTCACCATCAGGAATCATCTGGCTAGAGAGAGATACTCCTTTCTCTGATTTTTCAGGGAGCTCGTGTGAGTCGTAGTTTTCTTGGTCTCCCGATCCTGTGGAGGCAGTTGCGGGTGGCTGCAGGGATCCAGGCAGTTTCTGTTGTCTCGCAGACATTCCGTTCTTGGGAGCATTCCCTGCCCAGAGCAGCGTGGCAGCCTGAGGGTGCTGCTGCAGGACCCAGCCAGCTGGCTGGGACACCTTACAGCCATCGTGCCCTTGGGTCTGTGCACTGGGGTGAGGATTTCAGAGCCTCTTCTTTTGCTTTCTGGGGCTTTTCTGTCCAAGTTTCTTGCCAATAACTGCGAAGGGTTAATGATCACATTGTTAGTCATCAGTCCCTTATCAGTGCCAGCACATTTGGGCTGCAAATGTGTAGTTGTTCCACTGTCTTCCCTCAGCCCAGGAAAGAAGCTAACCTCTTTACCCTGGTGTGCGGCTGGGCTCGGGAAAGTGAGGAAACTTGAGTCATGCTGTATTGTTAATAAAAATGTTACAAAAATTTCCAGTTTCCCCTGCTCGATATTGCAACAAATACACAAGTGTGTGAGAAACTGTTTGCACCTAAACCACAGTGATTTTGATACGGGATTGCCCAGAGTGCTCTGTAGTTAAGCATGTTTGTCTCTGGGAGTGGGACTGATAAAGCAAGTCTTCGTGTGTAATATACTGACGTTTGCATACAGGGATTCTGTATATTGCTGTGAACTTATTTTGTAGAAGGTTATATCAAAATATAAAAGTTACTTACTATTATTATGGAAAACCACCTAGCGACTAACCAAACCTCAAGGTTAGGGCCCATGTGCAAAGCAGTTTTTCTGAAGTAGATGCTGTGAGACATGAAATGGTCTGACCTGTGCTAAGTCATATGGTTCACAGTCTTGTCTGCTATATCTATGTGCTTGAAACTGGAATGTGGCTCTATGAAAGAAACAAAAAATGCTGTGGCTGCCTGGCTGTGGCAGCATGCTCAGGCAGAGCAGCACAGATTTCCACTGCCCACTGCATTTGGAGAAGGGGCCGTGGGAGAGCACTGCTCCTGGTTCTTGCCTCTGTACATCTCCAGCCTATCCTCATGGGAAGGGCTTTTTAAGAACACATCCTTTTTCCTGTTGATTTTTTTTCTTTTTAAGAAAAGAAAATGGTGACAATCTTTGCTGTCACCACTTTCCCAACAGCATGTTCATGAGGTCCCTGAGAGTACTGGGTTTTTACATTAGCAGTTGCATTTCAGTGACAGCTGTGGCTAGAAAAATGTGTGTCTATATGTCATCAAACACATGTATGTGTTTAAAAAAAATTGAGCTCATCCTAGTAATTCAGATGAATAACCATTGGGTTGATTCATAGATTTCTGTATAGATGCTGATAAAGTTCTTTATTAAGACTGAGTCAAAGGGTCTGGGCATGGAAAATTAAACCAAGGATCTCTTGTGCCTTAAACAGATATTCATGGCCAAACCAACAGAGTGGTCAAATCAGCTGAAGTCCTGAATAGTGTGTCCCTATAGGGCAGAGAAAGAGATGTGAATTTGGAAGCCCCAAAGACCTAGTTCTGCAAAATTTGTAATGGCCAATAATTTGTTAGGAAAAGTGATGACTCACTTTGGCTTCAGTACACTAAAAAATAAAAAATTAAATCCTGTTAGTTGTCTTGCTTTCTGTCCCTTACTGTTAATTTTTTTCAGTAACTTCTGTTTCTTTATTTCGTTTTTCTGTCTCTTCCTTCATTCTTTTTCCTAAATGCTGCTGCTGTCTGTCTTTTCACTTGAGTTCATCCCCCTGAGTTTGCTTGAAGCTTGGTTAGGGTTTCAGCACTGTGCTTGGTGCTGGAGGAGGTCAAGGGCTGCTCACGAGCAATAACATTGGCCTGCCGTTCTTTACTCATCTGCAGAGTCAAACTGTTTAAAATTAAGATCCTGCTCCCACTCAACTTCTCCATTTGGGGTTTTCCCCAAAGCTTCCCAGAAGCAGATGGTGCTTCCTGGCGCTGTGCTTGCAGGGCACTACAGTTTCTGCAGCACTGCCTCCTCCCGAGAAATCCAGCTGGATGTGCCCTTCCCTGAGAGCTGGCATGCTCAGGGAAAGTCTGTGTACAAGCTGTTGTGCTGTTCTGGTGTCAGCCTGTGTGCAGTCTACAGCCTGACCAGGAAGCAACCTGAGGACAGGTGCTCATGTCAGGGATGAAAGGACACCTTCTGGGTTAAAAAGCTTGACTGTAGAAGGGAGCTTAGGCTGTGCTGAGAAATGCAACTCAAATCAATTTAATTGAACCCATAAAGAAGCAGCATGCCTTTCCCTTTGCCACTGACTTCATGGTGCAATGATTTGTCTTTGTACTAGGGCTTCGTGGAAGGTTCAGGAAAACATGCCGTAGGTTGAGATACCTCCTGGGAGGGGAGATGGAAATTGAAATAGGTTAGAAATGCTTTGGGAGAAAGATCAGTTAAAGGGAAAAGGTGAAACAGGGTATATGTTGCATTAAGTACAAAAGAGAATAGACACTTTCTTTGGAAAATTAGTATTTTAAATAACAGGAGACTTTAAAATTACTGCTTTCAGAGAAAATATAATAGGCTACTATAGGAAAGGAAGGGAAAAAAATTAAAACAAGAGACCAGAAAGCAAATGAAGAGGGCAGAGGAGGATAAAGAAAGAGTGGGGGTAGAGATGGAGCCTAAGACACTGCCTTGAGGGCAGCACACTTTGGACTGGGGAGAGAGGCTGCCAAGAATCCTGCGTGCACAATTAAGTTGAGACTACAAAACCATTAGGGTTTATGGCCACTTAAGTTATTACAAAACCAAATAAAATGTTTATTTTCTTAAAATGGATTTTGTTTCTGTTTGAGAGTTCTGTTTGAATGTCTCATGCCTGTGCAGCCTGTGGCATGAGCTGATGTGACCGAGCCAGTGCTGCTTCCTCTGTGAGCTGCCACTTCACTTCCTGCAATGGATGGGTTCACCCGGCTTTGCCGAGGCTACCGTAGAGGGCTTCACAGGATTGGACCTGGGTGTTTCTTATGTCCTTGTGTGTTTCCTGCTGCCCTTGTACTTTTTCTTTGATCACATCACTCACCAGTTTTGTGGAAGGTGAAATATACTTTGTATCTTGGATTCCAACTGGGAGAAACGTCCTTGGTAACCTCGTGTTGCTCCAGATGGTAAATTTGCAGTCCCTACATTGCAGTAAGGCAAAATACTTTTCAGTGGCTTGCCTTGTATCCTAACATTTCTAAAACATTTTCATGCATGATCTTTTCAAAGCTACTCTGGGGGATTTCCACTCCCTTGCTGTTTTAAAATGCTTGTACTGCTATGTTAACCACAAAGCTCACACTGGTACGCTCTGTCTCTCTGTCTCTCTCTCATTTTCTCCCCATTGAGGACCAGCTACAGTTTCCAGGTATGGTTTTACCAAAATGTGTCTTGTTAATGCTGGCAGGAGCTTCACTTTGCCAGAATTATTTTTCACTTCTGAAGGGCTATTCAGGGGCTTAGCACACAGGGGTTGGGGTTAGGCTGCAGACCCAAAAACATCGCTGGGAACAAGTTCACCCCCTGAACAGGCAAAGTGGTGTCGTGCTGTTGTAGGGGTGAGAGGCAGAGCTTTCTTACTGAGATTTCTGTTGGTGCTTGGGAAGGTGATAAATCATTCAGAGATTGCCGCAGAAGTGATGGCAACAAGGTTATTTTCCAGCTGTGAATGAGGTTATTTTAAGGCATAACAATATTGTGTTGATTAGAAACAGATTTCTTGATAATGCAAAATGAATTAATTATTTTTAGAACATCCAGGGAAAATGGTAGATGTAGCAAATAAGTAAACTGGCTGTAAAATCAAAGCTGCTTTAACACCAGACACACTTCATTAATTGTAAGAGTGTATTTTTAATTTTTTTTTTTAATGCTGTGTTGTAACCTGTGTCTTAAAACCCCGATGCAGTCTAGTCTTATGGGAATTTATTGTAATGCTTGACTGTACCTCTATGCAAAGGAAACCCTACTGTCTTACTCTGCTTAGTGAAAATTTGCCTATGGAGATGAACAAACTGATGCTTGCTTAGTAAGGTTTTACTGTGCCTTGAGGATGAGGTAATATTACAGTTGGAACTTCAATAGCATAGTGGTGTCTATATACAAAAGAAAATGTTTATTCTGCTGACTTCTGCAGCAAAATCCCCTGGGGGGGCTCAGGCACATATCCAGTAGGAAATTGTTGCTGTTAGAAATACTCTCTCCTGGATATCTGCTGGTCACTGCCCTGCAGCTTTTAAGTGATTAGGACAAGAGCAGAGCAGGTCCTGAGGTTCACTTGCTGCCAGGTGAAGTGGGAGTGAGCCCTGAGTGGTAGCAGTGGGTCTGTGTTGGTGCAACAGGGAATCCTTTCCCTCCTCAGCCTCTGTGCTGCAGCCATGATGCAGAAGGGTCCTTCTCCCACATGGGGACTCTGCAAGTGTGTTTTGTTGTCAGCAGTCAAAATGTTCTAAGTCTTCCTGGGCTGGAAGGGACAAGGATGATCCCCAGTGATGTCAGATGTCATCATCTCCTGTTCCCACATGACTGCATATAACTTGCTATATCTTAAATATGTATCTCAAACTGTATAGATACTTTTGGTCATTCTTTAACAAACTGTTTGCTCTTCTGTGTGTTGAGTTGGAGCATATATTTCTTGTCCCCAGAATAATGGGGTTTTGGAGGGCCTTAGAGTAGTAAATCATACAACTTTGTTATTTTAATTCAAAAGTACTGGAGGCAGCTAATCTGTTTATAAATTTAATAGTTTATAAGGTAGCTTGGAAGAGGTTTTTTTTTTAAATGCAAGATATGTTCCCCTCCATCCTGTTTCTGCCTGTTACCTTCCAATGAAATGACTTGATCTTAGACCTCCAAATTTGACAAAACTTTTCCCACTGTGCCTAAGACAGTTCTGATCTACCATAAAAGGTAGATAATTTTAGAGGGAGGGACAGGGCATCTTCTAAGACTTGTCCCTACCAAGTGTCTTAGGGTAAAGCAACACAGCTGAACTAGAGCTACAGAAAGGTAGGTGCATAACCTTTTTTTCTGTGCTCTGTTGAATGTATGACATGGAAGCTGGTAAGTGAGGAAGGTGCTTTTTACTGGGAATACCCCAGTCCTGGGGGCTGGCTGAGCATCACCGTCCCCTCATGCAGTGAACCTGAGAGAAGCTGGGCTCTCAGCCCCATTTGCTGGGCAGCAGGCCCAGGGATCCTGTCTTCTTGTCTATGTGTGGTGATCAAATCTGTGATAACAACTTGGATATTTTCCCTTCTCAGTCTGAGACAGGGTAGCACCCAGTGCCTGTGCCTGGTTCTGTTGTCCTGGAAGTTTTGGCTGTAATGGTGCACTCATAGCTCATGGGGTAATGATTGGCTTCATATGAGAGAAAACAGGAAAAATATGTTCTCTTTAAAAAAAGCAACCACATCATAAGGAATGGTTTTTCCTGTGTGCAGAAAATATGTCTTTGTGGCTAGAAGAAGTTAATCTGTCCACAGTAGTTCAGTGTGATCAAGGTTCCACACAGCCTCTGTCATTCTGACTGTTGGTGCTGTAGATAGAGAACAGCAGTGCTGGAGGGGAGCTATTTTAACATGGGTTTAAAATGTTGATGCAATTTTATATTCTAGTAAGTCATGCCCATGCTGATTTTTCTCCTTATTATTATGTTCTGCTCAATTTCTGAACAAGAAGCAATTCTTAGTGTGGAGCATTTTACTGGAAAATGTTTGGGCTCAGTTTGGTGTGGTGGTAGTTAAAACAGGATAGCTCCCAATTTATAAAGTTTAATTTTGTTATGAAAATTCTCCCACTTGGATTATTTCCAGTGAGGTTAAGGCAGCTGTATAGAAAGAGATATTCCAGAAGCATTTAGCCTGTGCAGCTCGTGGTGCAGGCAGGGCTAGGATGCTGAAGTGGTGGGAAGGTGCAGCTGGGAGCTCTTTGTACTACACTGCCTTTGAGCTCCCACTCATTGGTAGCTGTTTATAGGACTGGGGCTTAGCTTCTAGTGATTCATACCACTTTTTTTATGTGTGGGCAGAATTAATTCTATTTATTTCAGTATAGGGGAATCCTTTTTTTTTTTTTTTTTTTTTTAATGTGTAGATTTTCAGTCTCTTTAGATTGGGGGTTTTGTGTGTGTGCTGTTGCAGTGCAGTTGCAGTGAAAATCCCTTTAGAGCGTGCACTGTGTCTGCCACAAGGGCATCATTATGCAGCACAAGCCTGCCGCTCTCTGCTATTTTAAACCAGTGTCACAGTTCACACGTGTGCTGAAAAATTGTAGCATGCACAAATGCAGGACAGCTTCCCCTTGCTGGAAGCTGTGAGCAGACAGAAGTGAAAGCTACCTCAGCCCCTACCTACGCTGGCCAGGCTTCAGTGTAAGCAGGAAATTGATTCAGATACCCTGGGCTGCTCTCACTGTCACCCAAGAGCACTTTTTCCGCTGACGGTTTCCCTTTGGTTTCAGTTCAGAGAGCCCATGCGCTGGAAGGCAGAAGCGGGAGCAAAGCTGCTGCAAGCCGCCCTGAGTCACTGGTGAGTGCTGGGATGGGAATTACACGCTGCCTGGGCTGGTTTGGATCGCATCCCACCGAGTGCTGGCTGGCACGGGGCTGCTGTTTCTCAGATCCTCTGAGTCTCCCCAGCTGATTCACACAGGCATCTCTCCAGCTTGAGCAAAGCACTGCCATCCACAGGCCCCCTCATGGAGCAGCCCATTTCTTCCAGCAGAACAGCTGCAAGCCCTGCAGCAAAGCTCCTGCAAGGCTGGCAGCAGCGCTGAACTCCTCATCTTCTGAGGTTTCCGCTCTGCCCTCTGAGCAGGCAGCCTCCCCTTTCACCAGGCTCTTTCCTGTGTCCTGAGGTGCCCTCAGCTGTGCAGTGCTGTCCTGGGTGAGGCTGAGTTGGTGGAGGTGCTTTCATGGAGATGCCAAGGGTCTCCATTTTTAGGAATGGGATCTGGGTTGGGTGCATTATGAAGGTGTTTAAAGAGATACAGGCTCTCCATTTCAGCAAGAGAGCTGGAAGGTGTTGTATCACAAGAGTGGCTCCTTGCAGAAAGAAACGGGAATGATTTTGGTTGATTTAATGAGCAGTGAGAACTCTGGAGGAGTTTCTTGATGAATTTTGGGCTGCTGACTGTTTCTTTTTAATGTGTCCCATAACTTTTTTGCCTAAAATATGTTACCCCAGCTGGAGTTTCTGGAGTTAAGGAAGATCCCTAAAGGCAAAATGGGTAAAACATAGAATTGTTGTTGTTGTTGGTTTTATTTTAGTGTGTTTTTACACAGTGTGGCATTAGCTTGCTAAACCATACCATCAGATGAGGTAAGTGCTGGAGCATGATAGGACTGGGGAAATTGCATGCCAAGTAAATGGGAGAGAGAGCAGTAATAAGAGAGAGCAAGGAAATTTGTTTCAGGGTTGTCACCGACCGATGGCAGAGTGAGTTCTTAGGCAGCTCGTCCTGTGTGTGGTCCATGCTCTGGAAGTTAATGGTGACAGCTCTCCATCTGCTTTAGAAGCAGCAGGAACACTCTGCTGTTGGCATCTGCTATCGAGGCAGCCCAGACAGGAGACTGGTAATCCCTCAGGCTGCATCTCTGGTTGACATGAGGAGAGGAGAATTGCTTCTTATTAGGTGTCAGGGAACTGGGAACCCCATTTTCAGAGAAGGAAAGATCAACTGTTTAAAAATGAAAGAAGTAAATTGATAGCCCTGTCTGGTTTGAAGCAGGAGGCTGTTCATTTGGAGGGACCAAACAGGGTAATTTGCAAACTCCTGTTGGAATAATAAGTCTTTAATGGCTGGAATATGGTTATGGTTCATATTTCTGAGGGCTACCAATATTAGATGCTCACTTGTGCTGGAGTATGTCAGACATTCAGCCTGGTGAAAGGCAGGGAGACTCTCACAAGCTGGGGAGGTGAATACTATGTACAGTCACTAACAAGGGTGCTGAGTTACAGGAGCACTTAAATGTTGGCTGTGGAATACATTTTAATTGCTTAAGTGCTTTGGTGTGTTTTTGAATCACATTATCTGTCTGCAGGATTTCCTCGCCCAGTACGGATTGTTGAAGTAGAAAGGAAAATGGATGTTGCTCTCTGAAGCCCAAGGTACTCTGTGGCAGCTCACTAATTGCTGCTTTTGTGGGCCAGGAGGCCACTGCAGCAGGGAGGGAGGGCAGTGTCAGCACTGGGCACACTGTTTCATGCCAGACACAAGGTTGTTAATGGTCATGTGCTGGCCCTGCTTCCCTCCAAAAGCAGCAAATGCCCTCGGTGACCTTACTGGAGATGAGTGAGAGCTCTCAGACAGGTGCTAATGCCAGTAAGAGTGGCTCCAGTGACTGACAGTGTGGGTGGTGCACACAGGGAAGAAATGGCATTCCACAGCACAGCTGTAAAACTGAGCACTTCCCTTAGGAAATGAGGATCTGGGAGCTCAGGTGTGTTGTACTTTTGTACAGTCCTGTAGGGAAAACATCATCTGAGTGCAAAGCTGCTAGAAATGCCAACCAGAGTGACTCTAGGGCTTGAGCTACTTGCAAAAAAATAAAAACTTCAAGGTTGAGAGACTGGTGGCAAATCTCAAGGTTTGTGGCTTAAGGCTTGGAACAAATGTTGATGGTTTTTCCTACTGGAAAATTAACGTTGCATTCGTGTGCTGTGTATGAGTTATGGTAGGTTGAAAGGAAAACATCACACTTCTGATTGCGACCCTGGTTTTCTTTCTCTTTTTTCCCACCACTTCTTTCAGACAGAATTAATATAGCCAAAAACTTGCACATAATTAAGTAAAATAAGAGTTTACTGCTAGAAATGAATGATCAATGGGAAAATGAAAGATGTCAAGTTAAGAGGCTTCAACTCCTGTAACACCGAAACGGAAGGTAAAATCCCCCTGCTGGCTTCTTTTTTTGTATGCTCCTTGCTGGGAACCAGGAAGCCATCTCCTGCTTGAACCAGTGCAATGATCTTGTAAATTCATATGGGTGGGCTCTGCTTTAAGTGGAGACTTTGCTGGTGAACATTAAGGCCAAGACTTTGCCTCTGCTTTCCCCAGCTGTATCTGAGATGCTTGTATTTTTTTAAGACTAAGAACTGCTGCAAGAAAAAAAAAAAAATCAAAAACCAAACAAACCATAAAAATCTCAATTCTGTGGAATAATTTTCAGATTGTGAAGCTTTTTTCCAAATAAGTGTGCTTTGATGCTTGTAGCGTGATCTTTGTTTTGTGGTTCTGTGAGTGTTATATTGTTCTTCCATAGCTGGCGCCACGTTTCCCTCTGACACCTGTCTCCCCCCTGCAGATGAGAGCCCTCCTGCCAGCAGCAGCCTGCTGCAAGCGGTAGCCGATGCAGAGTGGCTGCCAGGGAGTGTTTGAAGAGCTTCTCGCTGCGTCTGCTTTGCTTCCCAGTGCAGCTCCCATGGCCTGTGACGAACCCGCTGCTGTCTCGGGCATCTTCACGCGCCAGAACTCCTCCAGCACCAGCTCCCTGGACTTCGAGCCCGACGCCGACTACAAGTTTGTGGAAAGCCTGGAGGAGCGGTACAAGTGCGCCTACTGCCACCTGGTCCTGCGCAACCCCCACCAGACGGGATGCGGGCACCGCTTCTGCCAGCAGTGCATTCTTGCTCTGAGGTGAGAGCAGACTCCTCCCGTGTCCACAAGCTCCCCTTGTTCCCTAAAAAAAGCAGCCCACGTCTTCTGTACATCAGCAGTGAGTGCCATGATAATGTTACCGACCCAGGGAGAGGCTGAAGGAGTCAGTGGAAGGGCTCTGTTGAACCCAGTGACTGCGTGCTCAGTGTTTTAAAGGTGTCTCTAAAGACCTTACCCAGTGCTGGTGAGCCGCAGGGAAGTCAGCATAAAGAAACTGTTGATGTAAGCTGATAGTGCTGTGTGAGATGCTGCTGTGGTCTGTCTGTCTGCCATGGTGCTCTTCTGAGGAATTTGCTGCATTGATGTCTCACGCTGTTGGTGCTGGTGGTTAGATTAGGCTGTGTTCATTTGCTTCTGTATAATTCCTCTGAATTTAGCAGAATTATAAACTGATGTTAATATTACCTGATGCTGCAGTCAGATCACAAGGCTGCTGGCATCCCTCTTTCTTGGAACAAAAGAGATTACCCCCTAGACCTGTCTGGGAATACATTATGGACTCTGGTGTACTTGAGGGCAGAATTTCACCTGGAAAGGTCGCAGAGGAGTCTCTTTGTGTGGATGGATGTCACTAATTACCTTTTGTGAACTTTAGATGCTTCATGTTTGCTGCTTTGTCTCTGGGTTGACTCCTTTTGCACTGCCTATGACTGTTTTCCTGGGTTTTACACAATTTCTATGCTTTTTAAGAAGGAAGCCATTCGATCTCCTTTTACTGGTGTAACAAAGGAGGGCACTGCTTCTAGTAGACAAAGGCTGAATTTAAAGCACACAATGAGATTTTTTGAGATACGACATTTGTGATCTGCAGATGGTCAGAAAGTGACAACGTTCTCTTAATTAAAAAACATCTTGTGGTTTTTGCCATTGAACACTCTTAGGACAGACTCTGCTTTCTGTTACGTATTCACGGTTGCTGCTTTATGCCCTCTTTGAGCTGTGGGCAGAATTTGGCTGTGTAGTTGCCAGACGAAAGTGTTTTTAAAGGACTTTTTGTTGTTGTTTTTATGCTATCTACTGCTGACTTCTGTCAGAGTCAGATTATAGCACAGCCCAATTTCATAAAATAAATTGAATTTCCTGTGGGTTAACATGACTCTTCTTTTAATCTAGAGAGTTAAATGCAGCACCCACCTGTCCTGTCGACAAAGAAACAATAAAAATGCATGAGGTAAGTGGCTATAGCTCTATTTCAGCAGTCAGCATTTACATGGGAAAGGAAAGATAGATGACAACAAGGTGGCTTTTAGTCCTCAGGGCTGAGCATTTTTTTTGTCTCTGAAATAATGCTAAAGGAAGCAGTGTACTCAGTGATGCTCTCCCAGAAAGGGATTATGGCTGTCTAGCTTAAGCTTCATTTTATACCTCATGTTCTAAAGTTATTTCATTTTAGTCCTCTGTATTTCCAGTAAAGTGTTGAAGAATTTCACAAAGCTTTGAATCCTCCCAAGTCACCAGATATCTGTTTTTTTAATGGAGATTTTACTGCCTTGCTTTTTAAATGCCCTATCTTGCTGGGATATCTTGTTTATCTGGTTGTCTTCATTTTAACTTGGCTATAATTTGCTTTCTTGATTGTCTCCATTAGCTCTCTTTAACCCTGAAGACCTAATTTACTTTTGGGTAACTTTCAGAGGAAAAGAGAAGTTCATCCTTTTTATTTTGCAAGCTATTGTTGATTTTGGTTGTTTTGTTTTAGAATGGATTCATTTGTCCTTATTAATATTCTAAAGCTTAAAAGTATGCTATATACTGGTCCTGACAGAAATTTTCCAGGGAAATGAAATGTCTCCTTCCTCTCTCTCCTCATCCTGATAGGAAATTATAATCAGACTGTGCACAGGATTTTTGTTTTTCATTTGCCATCTTCTACTTCTTGCAAATTTTGATGACAACAATGTGGGAAGATCTCTAAATAAGACTGAGAGTTTGCTCTGGGGGCTTCATTTGTTTCTGCATACGCAGCTGAGAATGGTGCTGCTTCTCAGAGGGGACAGAAAGGATATCTCAGCATTGCCCCCATCCCAAAGGCACTGCTTGAGCAGAGTGGAGCATGCACAGAGCTGGTTTGGTTTTCAGAGCCTGTTAGCTCCAGCTGCTTTCTTTTAGATACAGGCAGGCTCTGGCAGTGGTTATACAGCTCCTGTGCTACTAGTCCTGCTGGTTGTGGGATGGATCAGCATCTCTGGAATAATTATGTGGGGAGGGGGGGAACTCTATGCTTACTAGAAATGTCATAAATGGTTAAATTTATAGTTTCAATACAAATTTTCAATATGAATTACCAAGAGTCATACTCACAATTATGGTGTCTACACTTGAACACCTAGAAGATCTGTAGTGATGTTTTGTTCTTTTATATTATTTATAACATCCCATGTGGCTGCATATTAAGGCTGGTTTGCTCCCTTTACAGGTATTCAAAGACAACTGCTGTAAAAGAGAAGTTCTCAACTTGCATGTGTTCTGCAAAAACTTTCCTGACTGCAGTTCAAAAGTAATTCTGGGACGATATCAGGTTGGTTTGCTTGATCAAATTTTGAAGCCTTTGATTTTCATGACAGCTCTGTGTATTTATGATCAGCTAAATTCCCGTGATTGTCTTCAGAATTATTGTAGCAACATGGTTGTAAGTACAAAGATTATGACAGCTATACTCTGTAAGTAGCATATATTACAGCTTTTAGCTTGTTCCACCTTTGCCTTAGGTTTTTTTTTTTGTTTTTTTTTAATAAGAACCATTTGCTTTATGTAGCCTTTGTAAATCGCAGTATTCATTCATATTCTGAATGCTGAGGTGATTGTTGATTTGAGGAAATGTGCCAGGTCACACTGGCCATTTGGCATTTAATCTGCTGCTGTGTGTTGCAGGAGCATCTGCAGCAGTGTTTGTTTGAATGCATGCAATGCACTAATGATGGATGTCAGGATCAAGTTCTTCGCAAAGACCTGAAGGAGCACTTGAGGCAGCACTGTAAATTCCGAGAAGAGAGGTGCCAGTACTGTAATACATATGTAGTGTTAATTAACATAGAGGTAAGATTATGAAGCATTTCCAGGAATCCGTAGCACCTGTTTCCCCTTGATATTGCTGAGTGAAAAGTTTCCAACATTGCAATGGCACTTAACTCCTGAAAAAGAATTAGGCTGAGTAGCTGAAGGAGGAAGTATAATGAATGCACTTTAAATCATAACCAATTAATTATGCTCTCTTATGAGCAACAAAGTGATATGTGGCTTGCATTTTTATGTTTGGGTTATTTTTTGCATAGTTTCCTCTGTATATACTACTTTACAAAAATGAAAGCCATTGCCTTGTTCTGTTTTCTTCTTCTTCAGAATCATGAGAAAAATGACTGTCCTGATTATCCTGTGCCTTGTCTCCAAAACTGTTCACAAATAATTCTGAAAAAAGAGGTACTCTTATTTTTTTCCGATACTGTGATTCAGCAGATCAGATGAATTTGTGAAAATGGAAAGCTACGCTGCAGACCCCATTGGCCCGTGCCAATAAAATTTCATTGCTCTAAGAGTTTCCTTTGTTCAATCCTAAAAGGGATATATCTCCCATCTTATAAGTGGATTATTCTGTCACTGCAAGCCACTGCTGTTTTGCAGCATGGAAAAATACCCGGCTTGCTTATTGATTCTGAATACTCATTTTCCTGGTAAAGTGATTGGTGGTGTCATGACAATGGCCTTTATTCACCCTTTTTGCAGGCATTTAGATTTTATTAGTGCTTCAAATTACTAAGTATTTATTTAATCACAAACTGCTTCATTAATACATGCAGATTGAAAAGCACCATGCCGTGTGTCCCGAGGCAGAAGTGGACTGTCCATACAAGCAGTACGGCTGTCATGTAAAGGTACTGTTTTACAGATCTTTGTCTGTACCAGGACTGGACTTTGTCTCCCAGACCAATCAGAATAATTGAAATAACTAATTTATGTCCTTTCACAACCACTTCTGCTGGCTAAGCTGAAATACTAGAGAATCAGGACTGTCCTTCCCTCACTTTCAAGGCATAAAGGAGACACTTTGAATGTTTGCATCAAAACATTTTTTTACCAACAGCTTCAAAAATCTGCTTATCTTATTATTTTATTCTTTCACTTCCCCCCCTCTGCCTCACTAAGGTTAAAAGAGGGAAACTTGCTGAACATGAAAACAGTGCCCTGAGGGAACACATGCTGCAGATTTTAGACAAGAACTCCCGGTTGGAAGAGCAGGTAAGTCATATTTAATGAGCACTCTTCAGCAGTTCTTGACTGGTTAGAGGATGATATGAGATTCTACATTTGTTGCCTGGTTTAGAACAGGTACATTTTAGAAGACTGTTTTTATGGTTTTTCACACCTCAGAAGACCGAATAAGCTCTTCTAGTGAAGTCAGTCAATTACAGGGAAACCTCTCTGTGCTCAGGCACTTATATTCTCCACCAGGCACAGTGGGAGGCTCCTTGCTATTGCTCACCTCATTTGCTTTCAGTCTCTGCTTTACGCTGGATATGAGGTTTAGAGATAAAGTATTTTAAAGTTTCATTGACTGGCCAGGTTGCTCCAAAAAGCAGCCTTTAGCTGCCCAGGTCACCTGCTCTGTGTGGAGGCAGCATGGAGGACAGCAGAGCCAGTTGCAAGCACCTCTCTGCTCAAGATCACTTCTTTGCCTCCCAGCAGGAGACACTGGCTGTAGGCCCAGTCCTGTTAACTGAGTAGATCCAAGCTGATGGATTACTCTTTGCTTGTTTATGCAAGAAATAACAGTCCCAACTGCTAAAACTTGGTTTTGAAGTGTGTATCCCTCACTGACTCATCTCTTCTGCTGGTTAGACCTCACTAGAGGAAGAAAATGCATATACATACACACAGAAACAGCCATGCACCTGTGCATGTAAGTATATATTATCCCACTATAGAGCTGAATGGATCATTATGGGAATGAGAGATAGCAGCCTCTTTGCGCCTGGAGCCACACAGATCTATTCAGTTCTTGCCAGTGCTTATTCACAAATAGTGAATTAAGGAGTGCTCTATCTAGCTCACTTGGAGGATTTGCATTGTTAACTTTTCCAGTGCCTCTTATATAGTCAGATACGTTATAATTTCTTCATTGTATATTTTGGTGTTCCTTAGCATTTATACTCTGATTTTTTCAATCTGTAGATATCTGACCTGTATAAGAGCCTGGAATGTAAAGAGATCAAAATCCAGCAGCTAGCAGATGCCATTGAGAAGTGTGAGAAAGAATTCAGACAGTATACACAACTGTTTGGTAACAACAACAACTTGATGGTAAGCACTCAGGTGAGACATTGATTTTACTTTTTTTACCAATTGCTTTTTTGCATCCTGAAATATGTTTCTCCAGTAATAGTTGCCATTCATAGCACAGCAATAACAAATCTCCCCAAGACCTTCTCATTTTTTTACAATATGGTATTGTCTTTTCATTTTCATTGATACAGAAGTTTGGATACATGATCTGGGCAAAAAGCACTGTAGAAATTCTCATGGTCAGATGCCCAGGGCAAATGTGCAGGTGTAAATTTGAATAATGAATTGAATGAAGTGGTGCAGTGTGGATGGGTTCTGAATGAGGGATGGCTTCTCAGTCTGTAAATGTGCTGAATTAATCATGAAGGAGCACTGGGATAAGTTCCGAAGCCAGCAGAACACTCTGAATGCATCATATGTTGATACTGCTGACATGCTAAAGACTTCAGTATCTTAATTCAAAGCAAATATCTGGTTTTATGGATATCTCTTGCCTCTACTTCCCACCCTCTTCCAATGGCATGGACTGAGAAGGCTCTGGCCAGTCACCTGGATAAGTCTGCACGCCTGGAATCACAAGTGAAACAGCTAATACAGATGGCAAACCAGCAGCAAAGTAAATTAGACCTGCAGCCCCTGTTTGACACAATTGAAAACGTGAAACAGAAGATTGCCCTGATGGAGACGTACGACCAGCGCTTGGGTAGGTTGGCACTTCCCTGCACAGGTGGGGAGGGTTGCTGATTTACTGGTGGCTAAGTAGAGGCTCTGGTGCTACTAGAAAGTGCTTTATTCTTGCATTCTGAGACCAAATTGTGATGGTGTTCTCCCACCTATCCCTACTACACAGAATTCCAGTGGCACTGCAGGGCCACAGAGCTGGCCTTGGTTTGGCTCCTGCACTGTGATGGAGGCTGTGCTGCTATTCAGGCATACACGATTTATAGTTGACACTTTTCTTATTCAACTACCAGCTGCAATTACAGTTTTAAAAAGTTAACAGCTGTAGTTCATAGCCTGTACTCAGGCTTGGGTAGATCAGTTTTGCCAGCTTGACTCTGGGATGCTCATTTTATCCAGGGCTCTGACAATTTTATTGTACCAAGTCTCTCTCTCTTTTTTTTTTCCTATTTTTTTTTTCTCTCTTCTCTCAGTTGTTTTGGAAGATCAGTCCAGCAAACATGATCTGCAGATCAATATTCACAAAGCACAGCTCAATAAGAACGAAGAACGATTTAAGCTTTTGGAAGGCACGTGCTACAATGGGAAATTAATCTGGAAAATCACAGACTACCAGAAGAAGAAAAGAGAGGCAGTGGAAGGCCGTGTGCTGTCCATAGCCAGCCAGCCCTTCTACACCAGCCGCTGTGGGTACAGGTTGTGTGCCAGAGCCTACCTGAACGGGGACGGCTCGGGAAAGGGAACGCACATCTCCCTCTACTTCGTGGTCATGAGGGGCGAGTTTGACTCACTACTGCTGTGGCCTTTCAAGCAGAAGGTTACACTTATGCTTTTGGACCAAAGTGGGAAAAAAAATCACATTGTGGACGTCTTTAGAGCTGACCCCAACAGCAGCAGTTTCAAAAGGCCGGATGGAGAAATGAATATCGCCTCCGGCTGTCCGCGCTTCGTGCCGCACACTGTCCTGGAGAGCACAAAGAACACCTACATCAGAGATGACACTCTCTTTTTGAAAGTGGTCGTGGATCTAACTGATTTGGAGGAATTGTGATAAGCGTGCCCGGTCAGTGTGACTGCTGTAAGCATGAGGAACTGCTTTTGTGGTGAGCACCAGCCATGCAATAGCAAATTGCCACCAGTCAAGCTACTGAGACTGTTTCATGGCTTTGGCCTACAGGACAGATAATGAATTGCCAAAGCATCAGCCTTTCCTTTTCTATCCTTTTTTTCAAGACTGCATTTTTAAGGCAGCTAGAAGTCCAGGTTGGTGCAAACATGCATTCAATCCAGTTTGGTTCAGTCCACGATGGGGGGAATGCTTGGCTCCCATCACCAGACTGGCATTTGGAGATGAACCACCTCCAGTAAATTCCCAGGAGCCCAGGCAGGCCTGTGGGCTCCTCTCCCTCACACAGAAGTGAAGCCATGCCCAAACATGCAAGTGCATTTCATCTGTCTTCAATGGAAACATTTCAACATTAGCAAATTTGAATCAATGTGTCTTGATCCCTCCATCTCCTGGATTTTTGAAGCAGGGAGAACATTTGCCAAGTATTTTGCATATTTTTTATTTGTTTTAATTGTATTTTTCCAGAAAGCCCAGAGGAAGGGGCCAATGCCTCCTACTTTTTTAGCCCGTTGTTTCAGCTGTACAGAATACCCCAGGTCATAACAGCTTTCTTATGTCCTTTCCACTCCTGCCTAGTGCCTTGGGACTGGTTTCCATTGGTGTAAACATTCACAGTCCCCATCTGAAGCTAAAAGCTGCAGGTGCTGTTCACCTCTCAGGACATGGCCAGAGGCAGGGCACTCGGCCAGCTTGCCAGCTCCTGGCTGCACTGCTGGAAGAGGGGCAAAACTCCTGTTCTTTTTCTTCCACATCTGTGCAAATGAGATGTTTTCTGGCCTTACCAGCTCTACAAAAGGCAGGAAGAGCTTGGGGAATAGCTCATTTATGTAACATGCAATTTTCCTCTCTCCTAGAAGTTTGGGGAAGAAGGGGGGAAATAGATTAGGGAGTGAGGTTGCTGTAAGAACCCAATTTTGACAATCAGTGCAGCTTTAGTGTTTGTTAAAGGATGACACAGCTGCTGACTGTGATGTCTGGAGATCTTAATTTTTATTCCAAGTTCCTTCCATATTGCAAAGGAATGTGTGCATTGTACAGGGTTTATTGGAGACACACTAAAACCATCAAGGTCAGGCACTGAGGAACAAGTGACACAGAACACATGTGCCTTTTTAATGCCCTTTGGGTGCCTGTAAGAGTAATGTAATTTTGCATACTCAGTGATTTTGTTATTAAAAGTGGCGGAATTTTGCATCTCTTATCTCTCACTGGTCAGGTAGGGAAACACCACAGCATTATCCATTGCTCCAAAGCTTATCAAGAGACAGCAAGAAACTAAGATGGTTTTAGAGTAAGAGTAAACTAGGCAGGATAAAAATCAAAACAGGGCACAGACTGCAAGGCATAAGATAGAAAATTCAGGAGTGCAAATGTGGTAAAATGAAAAATGCCCTTTCCATGAGGGATGTTGATAAGAATCTAAAAAATTCAAGGACTGATACCAAGATGAAGGCAAAATACTTTATTTTGTATCTGCAGTCTTATTGCTAGACACTTTCCCACATGGTTTTCAGGACATAGTTCAGACACATGTATTTTCTAACTCAGGGGTGGAGGGGAAGAGACCTTAGTAATCTGTACCTCATGATGGGTTAGCACATGCAGAATCTTTGTTTTGATCTAGAAGTCCTTTTTGTTTTATAATGTCAAGATGTACTGAGCCACCATAGGGGCTTTCCGTGTTCCTGGGACAGATTGTGAGGAACAAATTTTATTCTTGTGTACCACCACCATTGACCTCAAGAGTCATTTCAGCTGTAAAACAGAATGAATTAGGCGTAACACTTGGTTACAAAAAGAGCAGGCTTGTTTTGTCAGTGGTGTGCCATTTGTGACATCAACCCTGAGCCTGGATTTCATGTCGCTGATTACTTTCATATTTGTCATGTAACTTTCAAAGTGACACACAACTTGCGTAATAATCACTAACAACTGATGGGGACGTACCATCCTGTGTCCTGGGGCTCTCCAGTACACTGAGTGTTAAATACAGGAAGTGATAAAGAACTCGGACAAGCAAGGGAGGCAAGATGAATAGGATGTGTGTGGTCTGGATCCTGGGAAACTCCCAGCCCTCTCTGCCTCTACCACCCCAAATGTAAAATGGGAATAATAATACTTGCAGAAGCGTTAGGGTTATTTAAATGTTATTTAAATGTGAAGAAGTTTGAGCATGAAGAGAGCTAAGTATTATTAAAACTCCATTTCTAATTGTTAGAGTAGGTGATGGCATAGTGACGTGGATAAGTGTTTAGTGTTTTTCTAGACAGATTTTGGAAGCATGTTGGGTTTTAGGCAGTTCCTACTGCAATCTCTCCTCTACCTACTGGTTGGGTTTAGGTTTTTGCCATCAATATTCCTTTTAAAAATCTGAAGCACAAATTCATCCTGGATGATGGAAACATCCCTTTTGAATATACTGCCTGTTTTATAAAGAATTAGTTAAGAAGATTAATTTTTTTTTAAAGACAACCTTCTTTGAATTTTTTCTTTTTAGTACAAAAATTAAGAGATTTATGTTAAAATTTTCAGTGATTTTTTTTAACTGCTTGTAAACAGGGTTTTAAATTTCATCCCATTCTTAATAAAGAAAAAAAAAATGTATAGCATGAACTGTCAGGAAGAGTTTTGATGTTGCATGAAGAATACCAAAAAACTTTTCAATAATATTGTACTGGGTAAGTAACCAAAAGAGCATAGGGTATTTCTACATCAGCATACTGCACGTTTCTAATGTATTTATTGATAGTTTGTAGTTGTTTGAATATCTCTTACTACAATAGAGGCATTTTTCTAGCTGAATGTCTTTACTGTGTACATAATCTAATGTAAGAATAAATAATTTTATCATCCTTCTGGAGGGCCTGTGGCCTATATTCCTTTTGCCTGGACTGAAGCAGACTTTTAAGGATGTGGAGTACTGGGTATTTGTTTACACTAATTAAAAAACAACAACAACAAAAAAAAACCAACACTGCTTAAGATTAGGAATCAATGTGCTTCATGGGTATTTTCGTTTGCACTTGGATCTCGCAGAGCAGCTGCACTTGCAAGTTCAGTAAATCCAAAGCTAGATCAGATGAATGTCCTCGAGGTGTGAGGATGCACTGCGGTGATAACTGGTGGTGGGGCGGGTTTGGGCTCAGCAGGGGTTGGATTTGTTTCGGTTCGGAGCAGGAACAGGAACTGTTCCAGTATCCCACGACTACGGCGGTATTGTGCAGTGGGGAAGGGGCCCCGGCAGGGCAAAGTCCGGCGTGTCGGCAGGCGGAGCGGGGGCCGCGCTCCGTCCCTGTGCCTGGGAGCCCTCAGGGAGGGCAGGAAGCGGCGGCGGGCGGCCCCAGCCCTTCCGGGTCGCGGGCGGCGCCGGCCGAGCGGCGGCGGAGCCGGGGCGGCCGCGGCCGCAGTGCGGGTGGGTCGGGGGCCCTGGGGCGGCCGGGGAAGGGTGGGCCGGGCTGGGCCCTGGGAGGGGGGCCCTCCGGCCGCTGAGGGCCGTGGCCGGGATCCGTGATCCAGAGACAGCCCGACACGTAGGTGTGGGTAAACCCCCCCCCGGCGTCTGCGCCAGCGGCACCCGAGAGCGGGTCTGGCCTCCGGTTCCTGGTGCAAGGGGATGAGCCGGAACGTGCTTTCCCCCCGCAGTGTGGTGCAGTGCCATGGGAGGGGAATGCGGTCCTGTGCCGTGTGCCCCGGGATGACCCTGCAGGAGCGGGGAGGTTGGACCGGGTGACCCTCTGTGGTCCCTTCCAACCTGTCCCACCTTGTGGTTCTATGGCGTTGCCCTCAGGCGTGCTGGCTCGTTTCCTCTGTTTCTGAACTTCCCCCCCTCCAAAGTCTTTTGGAAATGATATTACTGAATGTCCTTTTGCCTCTGACTAGATATGGATAACAGGAAGGATGAAAAAAGTAAGACGCTGTGTGCAACATCAGAAGAAGGGCTGAAGGCCCGAGGTAGGTGCTGTGATCTGTTGCTGTTCTGTGGTTTGTTTGTGTATCACCCTTTGTGTCACTTATTGGGTTGGCTTGCTTGGTGATGGCAATAGACCATGGCACACTGGAAGAGCAGGGAAAAACACAGCCAACCCCTCTAAACAGGGGTTTATTGTGTTTCTGTTCTACTGAGAGTCATTTCTGTAGGCCACAGTTACTAGCAGGCTTGTCACTGTTGCCTTGTGTTGCCCTAAGGAAAAGAAAAAAGGAAACGAAAGCGCAGCAGAAGCAGATCCTCATCTGTTTCATCCACATCGTCTTCGAGCAGTACATCCACTTCTTCTTCCTCATCACGCTCATCATCAAGGTCATCTTCTTCCAGTAGTAGTAGAGGTAAGCTACCTCCACATGCACATGATGGTTTCCAGTTATGATTGCACTCCTGAGAGCAATCAAAACTGGAAACTTGTTTTAAAAGTGGTGAAACCAACACAAAGTGACAGTGCAGAATACCAGTGCTGCTTGTTCAGTGTCTCTCTCATAACCCTTTCCTGTTGTGTGTAAAGGTGCCACTTCACACACAGTTTGCAATGTTCTTGTGTTAATTTGAAGTCTTTCTAAAGAAAAACTGCCATTCAAATAAATGTTACTTGGTAACAATATTTAAGCCCCTCAATTTGTTGCATTTTCAAAACACAGATCTTTTTCTACTTCACCAATCTATCTAGGCCAGAGTTGTGGGTTTGATTTAGCCCTACTTTGGACTTAACATTTCAAGCATTTATCTTTGAGAACTTGGGTGAAGCCAGCACATCTGCGGAATCAGTAAATCAGGTATTTTCAGTTTCCATGTTAGTCCAGTAAGTGGCAGTAACTTAATGTGTTCTCTTTCTCAGGGTTAGTTCAACATATATATCTATATATCTATATCTATATCTATATCTATATCTATATCTATATCTATATATATATCTGAAACTATAGCACTTTCTTCATATGTTTCATATTTTTCTGTCTTATCTGTAAAACAAATACCTTTTTCAGAATGGTAAACTTACAGGATTTGACTTTATTGTTTATTTCTTTCCTTAATTTCAGATTCTCCTAAATCTAAGTCAAAGAAAAAGAAAAAGGAAAAACATAATAAAAAGGTAAAAGTTTACAAAGAGAAATAAGTAGTTAATAAACAAAACAGTTATTTATATTTCCATAACCTTAAATGTCATGTAAGACATTGTTTTTTTCTGTGGCTTTGTAAATCTAAATCATGCTTTTAGGGTTGTGGTAGCTGAACTGATAAATGGGTACCTGACTTTATACAAAAAGAGAAAGCATTTAAAAGTTACTTTTGCCAATCATTGCTGGTCTAGCTGGAGTTTAGAGTAGTCCCTGAAGAAAAGAGAAGTGGGGAATCTTAATAACTTTATAGAATTTGCCAGAAGAAATTATTTATAGTTGGTGAGAGAAGTGAATGGTAAATTCTTGCTGTTGTAATTTTTCTATTCCATGTTCAGTGATTTATATTGAGGTTACTTTAAAAGAGAGAGAATGGGGAATCAGACCTTTTCTGTTCCTCAGGGTCCCAAGGGTTGCTAACTCTGGTGTGTTACTTTCAACTACTTGTCCAGCAGTGGTAAGGGCAAGCAGTCGTGGCTGTCTTCACTTGAGTGGTCTTGAGGGATCCTTGTGGGTTTGGGGGTTTTTGCCCTTGTTAGTCTGTAAGCATAAGGGTGTATGTCTTATTCTTGTAGAAAAGGAAAAAGGAGAACAAAATGAAGAAAAAGAAGGAAAAAAAGAAAAGGAAAGAGAAAACAGGACCTGTCCAGCTTTCGAAGGTATGCTGGTCTGAGTGTGAAGCCCTGTTTTATTTCTCACCTACATACTTAATCCATCCCATCATAAAATTGTTTATAAGATCACCAGTTTGGTCATCAACCAGTTGAAACCTTTCTCTCGTTGTGGACAGTAAGGAAGTACAAAAGATTATTGTCTGTTATTTTACATAAGATTTGTACAGAACAAAACTTATGTCTTCTTAACATGTGATCTCATTTCAGTTCTTCAAAAACAAAAAGAAGAATGAAAACTACAGCATGATAACTGGAAAGAAAATTAAGATGAAAATAAAAAAGACTAAGGAAGATATAGAGGTAGGAGTTAATTAGTCTAAATGTTCCTAAGAAATAATACTGGATCTTTTAATATTTTTTTCTAGTCGTAGTTTTTGTAGAAGAGTGGGTCTTACAGTTAAGAGTTGTAAACTGAGTGTAGCTTTTAGTGTGACTGTGAGCCCTCTGAGAAATTTTAATTCATTCTTTTGTCAGGTTTTATGTTAGGAAGGGGCTTGGAATGTTCAGTCATGAGCAGATAAACCAAAGGATGCTTGTGCAGGTCCTTAGAATTTCAGCCTGTAATCATTAGCCAATTTGTAGCTTTCTCTTACACTAGTGCTAATTGTACTCATCTTCTTTCAGTCTCTTGTGATCGCTTGTGGTAATTGCTACTTCACTGTGTTTTTCTAACACATGCAAGACTAGCCTTTATTTAGAGAGGAATTTTTAAAAACTCAGTTGTGTTATTAGGACCACATGCTCCTGCATTTTCTCAGAGCAGTCAAATATTTTTGCTGAGATACTCAGGGAAATAAATACCGTGCATAGTGTTGTGTGCTGTTGCTATGGATGTTTGGACTCAGCACTTAATACCTTCACTCTTCATCACCTTAGGGTGACCTGCAGAGGGCTCTGGTACTGGTCAGGAAGTGTTACTTCCTTGAGGTATCCTTGGCAGATTCAGGTTCAGCCCTAGTCATTCATTCTACAGCTACCAAAGCAGTCCTGAGCATTCTAAGTTAAATTTGACTGAAAAGACATTATCTTCTCTCTGTGACACCAAAGTGTGTGTTAAATTATGCTGAACGTTTGCTAGTTTTGTTCCAGTAGCCTGCTTGTTATGATATTTGATGTCAAATATTTGATGTTGGTCCTTTTTTAGATTGGTGCCTGTGGTCTTGCTGAATTCCATTATCTACAATATTTAAAGATTCAATGATTTTTTATAAAAAACGCTGGAATTGACTGGTTGGGTCATCCCTTATGTGAAGAGAGAACCCAAATTCAGGGTTCTGTTATGCTGCATAAGCTGCTGTATATGCACAGGGAAAAAAAGATACTTCCCAAAGCCCAGGACTTGCTGTGAGTACAGTGAAAGTTGCCTCAGCCACCAGAGAGGAGCATCTGTTGTGCTTGTGAGTTCCCTCCTGGGCAAGCTGTGAGCTGCACGATGACAACCCAGTGGAGCCTCCTTAGGGAGCCACTTAGGAAATGTCTCATGGAATAGTGACAGCTTGTCTCCCCAGTAGCCATTGCCTGGCACTTCCCCTGGGCACCCATGCCTCACTGGTAGCTGGTTAGATCCAGCTGTGTCAATGGTGCTTGCTTTGGGATGTGGAAACCCCACAGAAAACAGGGATCTGTGGCCTTGCTCCTGAGTACAGGTCTGTTCAACCACTGCCTCTGCTTTTCTGCTCTACAGAGAGACCGGAACCGTGCCCAGCTCCTGGAATTTCTGAACTCTGCCTTGTAACGGGAAGAGTCCTCACCAAGGACTGGTAGATGTACCAAGCCAACAATCATCCTAGCAGAACACTAAAGAGAAACTCAGGGAAAAGGACACCAAGTTGGACAAGACCAGACCCTCCTACTGAGAAGAAAATTGGGATGTCCTTTCTTAATGGCAAAACACAGAGTAGCTAATAACTTGTTAATGGAGATCCATGTCCTCCTATTGAGATCCTAAGGTAATAACCAAGTTATGGTGTTTCAGAAAAGCCTAAGTGTGTGTTGTTCACAGTGATAAAAAATGACACACTGAAGTCCAGCAATGTAATTTCTATCTTAACTGCATGCAGAATGCACTCTTCATTTCAAATGTCTTAATTTTTCTAGTGGTTTAAGCAGAGTATTTGTAAATGTTTATTTGAAAGATGAGGTGTTTCTTTTATGTATATTTTTTCTGGTAGTGGTTATGCATATCATAAAGAGTAAACTGACCTTTGTAAATAGAACATCCTTTTACATAAATGATTTTTTTTTTAAAGTTCATTCACTAATATGTTATTTTCTTTCAGAATTTGAGATGTGACGTTTCTCTGGACAGTTTATTGCTCTCTCTCATTAGAAAGTGTAACAGCAAAATACTCTAGAGCAGTAATGGTAGCAAATTATTTTTATTCTAAAATAGAAGCAGGAAAGGACTCTGGTTTTATTTGTTTATCTGAATCAGTTGTTCAATTCATAACAGATTGTTTACACCCACTGCCCCACCCCCCCCCCCAATCAGGAGTTGCAGTTCCTAGACTGAAAGCTCTGGAGTTGTGGCCTGCTTTTCTGATCCTATGAGCCATGTATCAGATCTTTCTCTCTTTGAAGCGCAGCAAGGCACATACCATCGCCATACCTTAGTCTGATGGAGAAACAGCTGTAGAATGGTGTTGAGACAGGCAGTGACAGTGACTTCATGGGTCTGCTGACAGTCCACTGTGAGATGAGACAGGTCTGGACAGGCAGCAGGAGCCCAGCACAGCTGGGTGTGGGTAGGTGTGCCAGCTGTGGTGATTTGCTCAGTGCCTGCACTCTTCCTTCCACACCTTGACTCTTGGTTACCCAGCAGGCCCCTCTGAACATAACCCTGCTGTGGAGTTCACCCGAATCACTCGTGAAGCAGGTGCTCCTCAGGAGCTACGGTTCAGGAATGCCTGAAGGAAGGACTCAAGGGGAGTTGACTTTGACAGAAACATTAAGGGTACAGCAGTCAGAGTGGGGGGAGTTCATTAAAGAGCAAATGGAAAACTGTGTCAGTGTTTTGAAGTAAACTTGAAGATTTGTACCATTGCTCAAGGGATAATAACTGTTTTGGTCTGTGAAACCTTCTGAAGATGCTAGAATCCTCTCCTTTCCCTAGTCTTCTTCTGTTGTGAAGCATTTTGTAGTTGTTGCAGAGATGTAATTCTTTAGAGACTAAAACCGTGATCCAACAGAGAAACTCCATACATCCTTATGAACATAAAACTTGCAAAAACATAGGTAAGAAATGGAGTTTCTTTGACTCTTAATCCAACAATTGAAAGGTTTTTTTTTTTTAAAAAAGAACTGATCTGAAATGTCACTGGGGGGAAAAACCAACCAAACAAGAAAACCCCTTTTATTTATCATGGGGATTATGCTTTGATTTATGCTACTTTGGTATTTTTCTAGCTAGTAATGTCAAAGCGTCTTGCCCAGATAAGCAGCTTTTGTCTCTGGACTTTGCATAACAAGGTTAATCCCAAACACACTCTTAGAAGACAGCATCCTTCCCATTCCCTAGGTTATATTTTATGTAAAGATAGCGTAATTTTGGAAAACTTGGTGTGGAGTAGGGAGTAGAATTTTGGAAGAAGGAAAGAAAATAGCAATGGGAAACGCAGAGATCATGATTGTAAAGAACTGCATTGGTTGGAATGTTCATACTTAATTTAAATAATTTGCTTTTTGTTGCCTTGGTCAAGATCATAAAAACTCCTGCCCTGTTCCGCATTAGCAGGGAAAAGGCAAAGGGCCTTTAGTAATATGATGTGGACTCTTCTTCCTTTAGGGTTTTGATAGTTGTCTCTCATGGTACAAAGAGAAGTCAAACTATTTCTTCTTACAAAACAAACCTTTTTTTTGGTGTGTGTTCAGGACAGAGAAATGTTCTGTTTATTTTTCTTGACATGCTGGGTATGCTTTGGTGATGCTTTAAAATATTTCTGTGCCAGCATTTACTTCTAAGCTATCATTTCTTCTACAAAGCCAAACTGCTTAAACTTTGGGGCAGTGATTCTGCTTTATTTTCTCCTGCCCAGTCAGTTACAAGTGCACTCTGAAACTTCCCAACAGTTGCTGCTTTTGTAAGCCTCCTTTTCTGTTCTACCCATCTCCGTGTAGATTCTCAGGTTTCTAAAGAGGCTTGAGTCATGTTCCAGCCTTCCCTTCTCCATATTTCCCCACAAGCACTGAGACCCTGTGCATGTCCTTGGGACTGAGTATCTGCTGTTGGGAAAAAGCCAACAGATTCCAGTCCTCCCTAGTGAGCACAGGGAGAATAGCTAGAATAATGTTCCATGCCTTGCACCCTCAGGGAAGCAGTTCATTTCACTGACCCTTTGGCTAAAGCTTGGCTTCTTAATACTGCTTCAGATCCCTGTTGTGGCAGGTGCACCACAGACTGAACCAGATGAGAAGGTTATAGCAGTAAGAGTGGGGTGAAAATCAGGTTGAGAAATTTGCATGAGGGAACTGTGAAGCAGTGTGGGATGTTAGCCTGATGCACACATGGCTGATAGACTTGCTGTCAGGTCTACCAAGAAGTGCATGTTGTGGGCAAGGGTGAAGGCTGGAACAACAGAGCAGTGGAAAAGGTGAGGCAGGGGTGGAGGGAGACTGCTGCCGTCGGAAGTCATGGAGTGAGGCAGAGGTCAGGCGATGAGGCAGGGCCTGCAGAAGCTTACCTGCCTGGGCAAGTTGAGGTTCTTCCTAAGATACTGAATAATGGAAGTCTTTTAGATGTGAAACCTGCCTTTTGGGTGAGAGTGTGTATGTGTGACAGTCTTCCCTATGACACTCACCTTCTCTGTTCTGCACCATTTTCCATTCTGAGAATCGTGCAGAACTCAACTGAATTTTTTTAGCAGCAGAATTTTCAGAAGCAGAAGTCACTGTCATGGGAAGAAGATGAAGGATACATTCTCTGAGCTGCTGCTGCCATGCCCATCTTCCTTGGCACTGTTTAAAAGATTCTATCCCAGCCAGTTCTTGTGGGCAGTGCAATCCTTTGTTACTCATTTCCTTTAGAGTTGGCTTGAACTTCACTCTTTTGCCCCCACAAAAACATAGCAGAGATGAAAAGCTGAGGAAATATTGATAAATGCCACTTTGACTTGGAAGTACCTTGCTCCATGGAACTAAGGTGTCTCATCCTGCAGAGCTGAGCAGGGTTACCATTTTGGTAACAGTTCAATATTCAATATTCAGTATGGTTAAACTTGGGCAGGTTGTGCTGTTTTGGATTACTTGGGGTTTCATGCTGCAGGAATGTATCATTCCCAGTCATCCTCTGCAGCAGGAAAAACTGAGCGAGCTCTACACACAGGGGAAGAGCAGAGGTCGGAGAGGCTGAAGTGACTTGCCCTGGGGTCACCTGCTGAACCTTTCCTGGTGTGGGCAAGGGCCTTGATGGCTGGTGGAGCTCTGGTGTCCTTTCATGTGTTAAACACCCTCCTCTTGGTCTTTGCTGTGTGTATTTAGAAACAAGTTTCCAAATTTTTGGTTCAACACTCAAGATCGGGACCTCCACTGTCATTTGAGGACTCAGTGGAATGGCTGGATTTTATGTCATAGTGGGTTTTCCTGAAGGAATGAAGTCCTGGGCACACTTGAGAATTCTCCAGTTTGCACTTGGTTATATTTCAAGCTGTAGGGTGATGAGTTTTTGAGGACCTGCTTCTTAAAATTATTGGCAAGCATCCATCTACCTAGTTCCATCTCTGGACAAAATTAATCATCAAAACTACTGTCCAGTGCAGAGATTGAGATTTATTTGCCTGTTGGCAACAGGTGTTTTTTTCTCCCTGCCTGTTCAATTTCAGTCTTAAATTGTGCTTCAGGAGCATGACTGATGTAGTGTTGTCTGAGGGACGAGCAGGACACGGTGCTGAGGGGTCTAAGGAAGCCTCTTGAGGGCCCTTTGAGGCAGCCTGAAGAACATCATTACCACCCAGCCTGAGAGGCACCGTGTTCATGATGGCAGCCGCTCCCATGGCAGCGTGCTGGCCACTGGTGCCATCTTCCTCTCAGGCACTGAACACCAGGGCTACCATCACTTGTGTTCGCTTTGCTCTCCACTTGTGAGCTGCTCTAGGGGTGATAGAACAGTGCTGTGAGAGTGAGGAATCTGCATTTGTCCCCAGAGGCCTGCTTAGGAAGCTGCTGCCTGTTCCCTGGTTGGTCGGTGCTGGAGTATCTGCCGGTAGGTGGCAATGCTGTCCAGGTGGAATGTCACAGAATTTTTTTTTTTTTTTTTTTTTTTAAACCTTTGGACATTGGCTTTGCACTTTCTTATTCTGAAACCCTATAATTAGCTCGCAAATTCCTTATTATGGTTGTTTATGGGAACATGTGTTACTGCAGTCCTATGAATTTAATCCAGTCTTTGTTCCTTTCTTGCCCTTGGCTGTGCTGAGGACAGACAATGGTCTCTTCTGCTGGTGCCTGTGTGCCAAAGGCAGAAGGAAGCCCTTTAACTTCTCAGCAGCTGAATTCAACAGGAGCAGGTTGCTGAGAGCCAGCAGGGGCCTGGAAGGTTCACCACCCTACCTGGGCCTGCTGAGTTCTCCACAAACTGCACTCAACTCTTCTCCATCTCCTAAATACCGGTGCCAGAATACAGAAAGAAAACTCTACAACGTAAGAAGTATCTCAGTGTCACTGCTTCATAACACATCTGGTTATTTAAATAGTCTTCAGGCCAAATGAAGTGCAATCTGTTGCTTTAAGCCACTTGACACTCAAAAGAATCAGGTTGGAAAAGTACTGCAGATGGACTGTGACCTGATAGAGGCCTCTGAGGATACAGCACTGTGAACACTAAACAGATGTAATAGTAATTACATTCTGAGAGCAGATACTCTGATGTCAAAAACACAGAAGCTCTTTTCCTCACTTTGGTGTCTCTGCTCCTGGGTTAGATTACATTTATTTGGTAAAGGCAGGATGTGTCTGTGCCTAAAATATAGAGGTAAGATGCTATAATCTGTGGGATAATCCTAGCCAGGACCCTAACAATTTATAATATTATGAAGTGTCGAGTGACAGTGCATACAGTGTGTTCTTGTAGGCCTCTTTCTCACCTTTCTGTTGTGTTTTTTAAGATCTCATCTGTGAGGATTTTGCCTTTGTCTGAGAATGACTTTGTGCAGGAAATGCACAGAAAATACCTGGTAGTCATTGAGAGACCCGGGCCCAAGACCCAGCACTCAGGGCCAGCAGAGCATCTTCCTGATGTAAGCCAGCTTGAGACATGGCTTGTCTGACCATGCAGAGGGAACAAGAGGTCTCTTGTGCCAGCAGTCCACACACAGACAGCAGTACCAGGGAAAGGCAGGCACTGAAATTATGATGTCTCTGCCTGGCACAGGTGGGTGGAACTGAAGGAGGTCTAATAGCCCTTCCTCTATTGCAGGGCACAACCAAGGAAGCTGTGACTGACGCAGTCCAGTTCTTCTAAGAATGCTTCTTGGGCAAAACTACAGTGCCATATCCTTTAGCAGGGAGGTGCAGCAGGACACAGGAATATCAGAGTGGCCATTCAGTCAGACTGTAGTTTTCCTTCTGGAGAGGCCTATAGCAGCGTCTGGGGGAAGTCATGTAAGCAACAACACAGATTTGCTTGTCCACAGCTTCTGGCAAGCAGTACCTCTGTGCTATTGGGTGTGTCTAGAGCACTGTGGTTTACTAACCCCCTGTACTCACACAGTCCCCTTTTGGAACCACTCATCTGTCTGATGTGCAGAATGTGCTAAGCAATGCAATTCATGCTTCAGCAATACCTCACGTGGGGAAAAAATTGTTCCCTTTTGTTTAAAACATGCATGCTTTGTATATATGATGCTTAGCACAGGGAGTCCTGAGCCATCTGGGGCCATCTGCTGATATTAAAGTGTTCCAGTACACAGGATCATGTATGGAATCAACAGAGTGACTCAAAAGTATCTGAAGACAAAACACCCATTTTGTCTCTCATATCATCTCATTTTGTGGTAATACTGGTTAATGTAAGACGTGCTCGGAAGCACGCTGATGTTGATGAAGACTTCAATTCAAGGTTGTATCTGCAGACCATGCAGCTTCAGAGAACTTCAGACCTTTGCAATTGCTTAATCCTGCTTATTTATCACCTTATATCTTGAGATCTGATTGTAGAGGTAGCAAGATAGAAGGTGGGCAGTTGCATGTGTAGCCTGTAGAGAGAGGATGGAGGTTTTTTTGTTTAGATCAAGTGCCTTTACCTTTGATTCATGCCTTCCTGCTTTGATACATACACAGTAGGGCATTGGAACAGCTGTTGTGTTTGGCTAGATATAGACAGATTATATTTCAGGAGACCTTTAATTAAAGACAACAAGTACAAATAAATTGGTTTATATTCCACAGCTTTGCTTTAATTCTCCAAGGTTCCGTGTTGAAATGTATAAACAGTGCAGTGTCAGCAGTCAGGTATTTCCCTCAGAGCTTATTCCAGTTCCCCATGGCATGACAGCTGCCTGAACTCTGTGCTCCTGTGGGTGAGGAACCTCAGCTCCTGCCTGCACATCCTTTCTGGCTGGCACAGCCTGTGCCCAGGCTCATCTCTAGAAGCCACAGGAGCAGGGCTGCACAGCCTCCCTCAGGAGAGTAGTGGCTCTAAGGAGTGCCAGCCCCTGGAAGCTGAGCAGTGTGGCTGAGCTGCTGCCATTACTTATTAGCAGGTATAGTAAGTCTAGGACTGCTTTTTCCTGGGTGTGACAATGTCCTTTGGACAGCACAACACTGTCAGCAATGGGGCAACAGTGATGCTCTGAGCTGATACCAAAATCCTTGCTCAGTTCTGAAGGAATGTTTGAAGATTTAGAATGATTCTTGTTGGTTCATTTCTGCTTGTTAGTGATGATGTGCTGATAGTTAACGTTTCATTCTCCTTAACACACAGGATGAGCTCTCAGGAGGTGCTAAAAACAGATGAGAGGGTCTCATCAAGATTTTTTTGGTTTTTTTTTCTACACTAGCAAGTAGTGCAGCTCAGGAGGAGCAGAGCTGTGGAGTCAGACAGTTATCAATGAGGACCTGATCTTCACACTATACAAGTTTCATGAGAGTTTGTTTCAGACCACCATTAGTCAAGATTTATGGTTTATGAGCCACCTGCAATGGATCATTTGGGTTTGCTTTAGCCAGAAACAATCTGGTTAGCCTGCTGTGTGTGCCCAGTGCCATGGACCATAGCACAGTAGGTGGGGAGAGTCAGGAGTTTCCTGCTCCTCATTTGAACTGACACTAATTTAGCCATGCCAAATGTGGAATTAGGACAAGGCAAACATGAGTGCATAGTTGTTGCTGCATGCTGAGACCAAAGGATCATTTAAGGTTCAGTGTACAGCATTTCTAAGAAAAATGAGCACCAGAAGCAGTGCAGAAGTCGTGCACCCTGATCACCTCCCAGCTCTGCTTCAGTACCTGCTACTGCATACACAATGCAGGAGCTCACAGTCAGACTCCAAGCAGCTGGCTGCAGGTAAGCAGGGTACTACTTCTACCCCTGTAAGAATACTAGATAGCGTGGAGTAAGAATAGATCTCTCATAGCTTGGTATCTGAATATCCCTCTACCATCAGCTCCTACTATGAAACCAGTGTAACTTCCAGAAGTGGTACACGGAGAGTGATACTGTTCAAGAGTTGGGATTATGTTTTATTGTGGAATTATAAATGATAGGTAAGTTGAGGCAAAACAGCTGTCACAAGCACTGCCACAGCCTGGCCTCCATAACATGCAGGGCTTTGACCAAAGGTCAGATCTGTCTCCTTGGCTGCATGAGAATGGTGTCTGCCAGCTGGAAGTTGTTAATGAAGGACACAGCACAATCACAGGCTACTGTGATAGTGTGAACACCGTCAGTGATTTCCTTGGCTTAGTATATTGCTGCAGGGAAGGTACTTACTGCTGATTCTCCTTAAGAAAGAGTGAGCATGCTACTGACACAGTGCTGTAACAAAGAGCTTTGTGGCAGTGTGTCAGAAGGTCCTGTGTCTCCCAGCAGTCCATCAAACATCGCATCCATGTGGTCAATACTGAAGGTGTCAAACAGAACAAAAGTGCAAATAAAATGAATAGAGAGCTGCAGCATGAAATTCATGAACTCCTCTCAGTCTTCAGTACCGTACAATGGCTTGCAAATATATAAAAAAAATATGGCTGACTCTTTTCCAAACAAGAATTGTTTCTGCTAATTGTGGCGACCTCTTGTTAGAGATCCTAAGGTTATGCTGAGTATGTCTAGCCTTGGTTTTTACTTCAGATACACAGTCACATTACTTCACAAGGACATATGGCTGAAAAACACTAAGCTCATTGTCAGAAGGCTTTAAACTCTCCCTCATTGACCTAAACTTGGAATAGCCTGTCCCAAACTGGATGCCGTATTTGGAAGCCCTGACTTTTTGATTAAAAGTGAGCTGCTCTCTGTCCCTAGGAGGGTTGCTGGCAGCAATGTTTACCAAAGGACAGAGACTGCAGCCTGTGCTAGTAAGAAAGCCTTGTCTTCAATCTTACATAGCGCAGAGGGGAGAGTGGAAGAGTCAGAATCCCAGTCTCAGAGAGCTCTTAGGGGGTTGATCTTGATCTTTGTTTTATGCTGCCTCCATCTCTGGAAGAAGCTGCACATTTCTAGTCTAGGATAGATTTCATGTGCTGGAATTCTTCCCAGAGTTGGCACAGCTTCAAAGGGTTTGAATCTTGGCTGTAGAACCCACATGCTGTTGCAAAGATCCTCAGGGAAAAATAGCTGGAAACGGACAAAAGAACAAAAAAGCTACAGGGTCCTCCAGGAGGCTATACCCCACTGAGACGATTCCCCAAAAGCCGGTCATCCAAGCAAATCCCTCTCTTCGTTCCCCAGCTTCTGTTGGTCACCACAAAGCATCCTAGTCCTTGGGTTCTCTGCAGGGCACTTGACTTTCACAGAGTGCCCTGCTGTTGTGAGAGTTCTCCCTGCTGATGCTGAGTTAGGGCCTTAGCAGCTTTTCCTTTGTGGCATTTTCCTGTCTCTTCAAGGTCTCAGAAGAACCTTCATCTGCCAAAGCACTTCTGTCACAGCAGCAAAAAGTTCACATGATCTCAACTGTTGTCACTGTACAGAGAGCCCTGGAGATGAATGCTGAGTCCCTTCACCCTTCCCTTTACATGGATACACTACTTTAGCCCTCTTTCAGGCTTGGCCATAAACATTAATTTCTGGGGTGTAGGGTGATTTCTGATTTATTTCTGGGGTGTAAGGTGGAGCGCTTAGCTCAGCAACACAGAGCACTGAGGCCCCAGAACAGCACTTGACACATCACTGATGTATCCACCTGTGTATCTACACAGCAGGTTGATAAATTTCTATCTACTCTGCAGGTGCAGAGTTCTGGGGGTTCTGCCTGCATAAAAGAGAAAGTACCCAAGAAACTTGAACATGCATAAACTGGTGGTTGTGGAACATGATTGGTCTTTAATCTCAAAAACCTTGGGTCTGTTTCTACTCAGGTTGGATTGTGAACTGTCAGCAAAAAAGCGGATCAAGAGCAGTGCTGAGGTTACCTGTGAAGTTTGTTGTAGCACTGAGGAAGGCTATTATTTGGAAAAGGAAGTTCAGTTCCAAATCAGATACTAGCTTTAACTCACAAGCCTGATCCTGCAAGCTTCACTCATTTAAGTGGCTGTCTTGCTTTCAGCAAGATTGGTGAAGCCAGCAGCTCTCAGTAGCTTGAGCCAAAAGTTTTTATAGATAACTACATCCAGGCTGGAGGGGAAAGGGAGAAGACAGACATAGCAAAACTAATTCATTTTCCACAAGAAAGCAGTAATAAAAATGAGATAATAAGTGAGCCTTGTCCTTAAAGTTACTGAATAGCTAGTGAGTTAAAGGAAAGGCTACCATGTTTGGTAATAAATGGTGTCACAGACTGCAGGCATCAGCAGCGGTTACTACAGACACAGCTTCCAAGACAGAGACAGGCAGGAAAAGAGAGATGGAAAAAAGAAACAGTAGAGTTAAAAATGGGTTAAGTGGGCTTTTGAAAGATCAGTATCTAAAAACCTTATTCAGTACAGAGTTAGAAATCCTTGGTATTCCGAAATTCTGGCATGCTCCAAACCCTCCTGTTGGGCTGAGTGCCCCGTTCCACATCCTCAGAGATGGTCTTGATGTCACTGATGAATGGGGAAATCCTGGACCGAGATTTAAATGTTGTTAAAGAGAGGCTGGTTCTGTTCTTTGTGTTCCATTGCCTTGCAAGCTTCTTGGCCTCTTCCTCCTCTTTGATCTTCTCAGCAGCTTCCTGCAGGACGGAGCGGAAGAGCCGGGATACTTCCTGCGCTTCTGGTTCGTACTCCGCAACCACTTGCCTGAACCTGGAAGCACAGTCAAGGCACAGCTTTGATTAAAAACATCAAATTCCAGATTGCTGCCAAATCGCTGTGCTAGGCTTGGAACTTGCACTTTCCTGCTAAATGGGACTCCCTGGACAGAAGGGAACAACAACAAGGAGGGGCCATGAGGATATGCCCAAGGTCTCTAAAATCACAAGCAAGCCAGGGATTGTAAGGAAGAGATGAATCACTGTTTCTTATAAGCACAAGAAATAATAGGGAGAACCAAACAAAGCTAGAAGGCAAGTTTGAAACAGAAGGAAGTGCTGTTTTCACACAACACCTATTAAACCAGAACTCAATGCTATCACTAGCTTAAGAAACAAAATTTATTGGATAAGTTTGTGGAAATTGTACCCATCACTGCTGATTAAACGTGATTGTCCAAATGCACATCTTTGCTCAAGGTAGTCCCTGAACTGCAGCTTACCAGAAGCTCAAGGTAGACCAGGGAAAGCCCCACATGACTTCCCCTGTTTTCCATTCTTGTTCCTGATACCCAATGACCTCTAGACAAAGGAAAATCCAGTTACTTTGTTTGGTAGTCTTTCAGTATTTAATTTTCCATAGTGTTTCATCTTCCTATGAATTTCTGTAACATAATGGACTGGCTCAGCTTAAAACATCTTGGTTGGCAGCACAATGCTGTATCTAAGTAGATAACTCTGAATTACTTCAGTGCCTTCTCAGCAAAGAGCTCTGAATGGAGTTTTTTTTTTTAATTTTATTAACCTAGCTTAATACCAAAGAAGTGAAGAATCACCACTGTTTATTTTGCAGGTGAGGAAGATAAGATGCAGGGCAGAATAGTTTTCTTGAAACCACTGAATGGGCCACAGGCTGGGCAATGAAGAGATCATGCCATTCCTGACCTTGTTGGGTGAATTGTCCCCAACCTGGAGAGTGTGGGAGCCACTCCCAAGGCTCACCCTTTGGTCACGTAGATATTCTGATTGTTCTGCAATATACACATTTGTGACAGATGGTAATATGGCTACTCTTCTAATAAATAATCGGTTCTTAAGGTAAAATTATACCTGCAAGCAAACACAGAGCTAAACTAGTACTTCACTAAAATCTAGGTATTTGTACTGCAGGGAAGCTGAAGTGTATAAGGTAAGCATTTTGATATTTTCCTCCAACAGAACTGAACAAGGATGGAAAACAGTAGGAATGTATTTAAATGAGCCCAATACAGCAGAAACTGATAGAATAAGATGTTGCCTCTTGGGTTTTTGAAAAGTCCTAGAAATATAAGAAGGAGTTTAGCACATATGGAATTGCATTGCTTAATGGTGTGCCAAAGGATACCCAAGATAATAAGGACAGAAAGCAAGCCAAAGAGAAAGCAGAAAGACTTTTTGTATGTTTATGTACTTTGACTCCCACTGTGGAGGCCTGAAATTGGCCACACATCTTGACACCCTGCTGTATCCCAGATATTTCTCCCCCAGCAAGTACTAGCAGCTACAGGTACAGTTGTGGAGACACCAGTGTTGCTTGCTGAGGGAACTTGGTGTCAGCAGAAGCACCGGTCCCTTCCAGCGTCAAGCCAGAGCAGTTTGACACAAAACCTTCCGAAGTCACCAAAATGTTCCTTAACTGTTTCAGCTGTTTTGGATGAATTCCTAATCTCCCTCCTCTGCCCCCTCACCAAAAACCTCAAAACTTTGGACATTTGGGTGCAAAAAACCTCTGAGGTGCAGTAGTTCATGCTGGTTATTTAAGTACTGACACAGTGATGCCAAACTGAATTGTGCAGAGCCTGGAAGGGGAAGAGATCATCTCTTGCTGAGGGTTAGCAGACAACAGCAGGAACTGGGATTTGTTGGACATCGCAAACTTCCTTTCTGCCTTCTGAGGAGGCACTTCAGTTGCATTATCAAAGAGCCCAAAATACAGTTTTCACAATAAGTACATTTTTCCCTTTATCCTCTTTGAAGCATAGACAGGTAAGTCCATAGAAACTCAAGTCTTCACAACATTCTTATTATTATACCAGGGAAAGCAGCTTCAAAGGATTTCCACTGCAGAGGTGAACTAAAATAAGTCATTCTGTTATTTTATCTCAATGTGTGTTTTAAAGAGAGGTGCTATCATATTTTTATATATATATAATTACGTCCTCTTCTTTTGTATTGGCAATTGTGCACCCAAAAGGCCTGATCACTGCCTCCACTTTCAGAGGCTGTGTGTCATACTGCTGGATTGTGGCTCCAGAGCAGGGAGCAGCACGTATCAGGCTATTACTGGGCCAGTGCCTGGCTGTGGGTACGAGAGGGGAAATGGATGAAATGACAGCAAATATACCCCCTGAGCAGAGAGCTCTAATGCTAATGCCCTGTGTTGCTGATAACACTCCCAACCAATCCAGCTGAAATAGTTTTCTGGAATCAGGGTAGCTTTCCACCTGCACAGCTATCTGACTGTTTGCACTCTTCTTAGCTTAATTTTGTCAACTCTGCTGTTAAGATTTACCTCTAACTTTTCAGGACCAACACCAAAATTACTTCATAAGGATTTGAGCAGGTCTAAGAAACAAAGCAATCCAAAAGACTGTCTGCCAGTCACACAATGGAAAGTCACCCTGATTCTGATGGAGAAGGGAAAGGGGATCCTTTTCTCTCCCCTAACAGGATGAACTAACTTCACCCCTTTATTAATGCCCACCTAACTTCAGTATCAGCACATTTGTGTAAGGCCCAAGCTCATATAGGAAGTCCTAAAGGAGTGCACATCACAAATATTTCTCAACAGAAAAGATGGACAAGTTATCAGGGCTGAGCTCCAGCTAAACCAGTCTGTGTATCAGAAAAAAAAAAGATGTTTTTGCTGCAGGTACCTACATATAACCAAAACCATCTTCCTTAGGTATCAGTGAACACCAGTTGATGTGCTCGATGCTCCAGCAGTCTGCTCTCTACATAGAACACCCAGTATATAAAACCAGAAAACCACTGGAATCAAGGACTATAGCCTTGTATCTTGGGAAACAAACTCCACATAAAGCTGCTCAGTGGGGTTAAGAACACAAAATTGCACAAGGCTCAGCTGTCTTCCAGCAGAGCTTAACACCCTTACTCTTTTGCATGGGATAGTTTCAAACTAGGCAACTGCACAACCACATCCAGAAACACCTCAACAGGGTTTCCTTACTCATCACAAAAGCAGACCTCTCTATCTTATTTGTGGTTCAAGCTACGGAACTGCTGGTAGCTCTCCTGGAATAAATCATGCACGTCACACAGTCTGAGACGTGACAAAACCTCACCTTGAACCAGCACAGATCTGGGGAGGATGAATAGGCATACACAGGGATGAGCACATTCCCCAGTCCAGGCAGTGTTTGAATCACAGTTCAAACAAATTTGTTCTTTAAGTTGTGACCCTTTCATTGCTTTATAGGGCAGATTTCAAGAATCCTGCTGTGCTTGGCTCATACTGGCACTGCTTTTTAAAGCACTATCACCTGCCTGTGTTATTCTGCAGGTCCCCCATTCAGTAGGTTCCCTAAGTACAGCCTGAACTTTAAAGACCTGTTAAATCCAATAAAAGTACATGGATTTAAACAATATGCTTATAGTTCAGGGTATTCCTGAGTGCCCGTCTGAATGGGGAGCTCTAAGTAGATTTAGTCAGTCAAAGAAAACATGGGGTTGCTTAATGCTAATAATTACCTGCTGACTCCTGAATCTATATTTTGAGCAGGAATTCTGGTTATAGGGTAAAACTATGAACAGCTTTGCTAGAGAAGGCTCCTTGACTCCCAAAGAATTACAGCATTCACACTAATTGCAACACTCATGTCACATCACCTCAAACTTAAGCTTGTAATTGTAAATAAACCCATTTCTGATTTTAGTCATGTCTTACATTAAGTCTTACTAGGAAGGCCACTTCAGCTATACACAAGCCTTATAAAACTACAGTCCTTAGCCTGTGATATTGATAACAACTCAGATCATCAAAATGCAGGTTTACATTTCCATACTAGGGAGTTTTTCATTTCCCTCTGGGCACAGGAGGACAGAAACTAACTGTTTCACTTTTGCTGAAACTGAAAGAAATTAAACAGACTTTAACTAGCTCTGACTAGGGTTAAAGCTCTGAGTAAAGATGGGAAAAATCTAGCATTTTTTACTGGCAACATACTATTCTACTTATTCAGTTTAACCACGGCAGTTAAGTACTACAGGCCTCACCAAACTCACTGTCATTTCCTTCGCTGGCTCCAGGATTCAATTTTAATTTTAGCAGCAATCTCTAACCCAGTAACCTAAAGCTAAGTTCTCCTGAATGCAAAGGCTTTATTTGCATGAGGTGAATCAGTCTCCACATATCTGATGCTATTTGCAGTGTATTTGAATCCTTCCAGAATTCCAAGAGCCTCAAAGAGAAGTTTCTATTGACCCAAAATACAAAATAGGCAATCTGGATCTGAAAAAAAAAACCCTTTCATTTGTGAAGTGCTCCTTTCCAGCCGCTTCCACTTCTAAAGAAACAAATTTGGAGAAACTTTGCCTCTCAGTAAATGAGCCCATACCCACAGAAAAGAACAATTTGGATAATCATTTAGACCTTTAGACAACAAAGTGACATCCCTGACAACTCATATGAAAATGTTTTGTTCTGGCTTTGACTCTGAACTCAGAGTCTCACAAAGAAGGAGACCTTGGATGACACAAACAAAACAAACTCAGCAGTCTTGCAAGATGCCAGCTACTTGTGTTATTTAAGAATTACGTGCTTGTTGAGTGCAAAAAGGACTTCAAAAAGGACCTCAGCTCTTCAAATATCTAAAATGGAAGGGAAAGGATAAAGCTTACTATTTCAGTCAGAACCAAGGACTTTGGTAGGGTACATGCTCTACATTTGAATTTCCCAGTGCAAGCTCACAAACTTTATTTTGGTGGAAGATTTTTCTAAAAGCTGCTATGTATTAGGAAGTCACAGAGTACTTGAGAGAAAACATCATCACTGCAATGATCTTATTATTAAAGTACTTCACTGGAAATGTGGAGGTTTCATTGGATTCCTATTATACTCATCTTGTGGAATTTTGGGGAAGTTACTAAAATCTCCATCTTATCTCACTTTCTGAAAAGAGAATTTATCCAATTTTGGCTGTCTTTCATTTAAATTGCAGGCTCTTTCTTTTTTTTTTTTTTTTTTCTTTCTCCTGTATATTTTCACCTCCTAACATGGCAAGCCCCATTCTTTTTCTTTGTTTCCTCATCAGCAATGAAAATTCCATTGAATGACAGAGCTCTCAGTTTGAAGGCAGAAAAAAAGAGGGGTCAACTCCTAACATTTCCAACACAAGATGAAAGGATTATCAAATAAAATTAGGACACATTAACTTAAGGTAAACACTGATTTTTGTAACAGAGTTGTAGTTCAGGAGCGGAACTCTGCCACAGGGCGCCAAAATGTTATACATTTACATGTGTTCAAAAAGAGAAAGGCCTCCACAACCTAAACAACTGAAAGAAAAAGCCACAATGGCCAGTTATGGATAGAAGGTCCACTTGTGGCTCCAAAAGTCTCCCAGTTCCAAGGCATGGGAAGTTGGATGCTATATATGAAGTGTAATTGCCCTTCCTGTTGGATTTGCTTCCTTGTCTTTTTTCCTTCCTCTTTGCTTTACACCGATGCCACTGGCCACTCTGTCACATACAGACTGCTCATCAGATCAGCCAGACCTTTGACACAATCCAGTTCCACCATTTTTGTGGCTCTGATAGTCCCTTCTCAGTCACAGAATTGAACCAACAAAGGTTATGAAATCCTCAGGGTTTGTTTTAGTGTGACTCTGCTAACCATGCAAGCTCTGTAAAACATGCCACTTCTCGAATCATAGTGTAATACAATTAATGACAGCACCCTATTTGTAAGAGGAGTTTTAAGAGGATGGTTTTAGCCTTTTTCAATCATGCCTACACAGAGTCCACTAATGTTGAGTACATTTATCTACTGCCATCAGTATGCTGAATCCTGAACAACAGTGAACAATTGTTACAAGCTGCACTGAAATCATACATCTTGCACAATCTGTCTTAATTAAAAAAAAAAACCCAACAAAAAATAGCAGAGCAGCAAGTTGTATATGGCTCAGGCTAATACTTTCCTGAAGAGAATGAACTTTGGGGCCTCTCTGCTCCAGCAACCGAAGCCTGCTGTCATGGAAATAACCTGTTAGCAAGACAGGCCTTGCTCAGGGGCCCTGGGGATGGGAAAGATAGCTCTGAATCCCAAGGGTTTGAAGTGGCTTGTTTACAGCATAGCTTGGAGTTACACAACTACAAGGCAGGTGCTGTTCCCAGCAAATTTTCACTGGAGAGGTCTTGGTCACTGAATGATCCCAAATTCTGCCATCATGACAACCTTTGCAAGAGCCAAGGCTCTATGTGCCAGGTTGCTTCCAAGGTTCAGCCCCAGGGAAGATGAGGGCTAGAGAGGTAATCTTGGCATTCTTTCCTGGCTACATCCACTGTAAGACAGAGGACCAGCTATTTCCAGCACTTTTACAGTTGCAATTCAGAGGCCATAGATTAATTTGTTCAAGGGAAAACAGGAGCCAGCATATGCAGTGAGGGACTGCAGGGTGCTGAGAGTCCTCTTTTGTATGTCCTGTAAGGACTGTGTTCACTCTAATCCCAACTGGAGAACATGTTGGAACAGGGGAAGTTGATTATAAAGGCCCATTTCACAATTTTGCTTTGGCTAAGGTGCACTGCAGAGTCACTGTTCCTCACTTTGCCAAGTTTGTGTTCACTGTGCCAAGTGCAAGAGTTTATCTTAGAACAGCCACCCCAAAGGAAAAGAGCCACACACTTCCCTTCTAGTCTGGATGCTACAGCAGGCTTAGATCAATTTCTAAAGGCATTTTCTCAGGAGGTCACTCAGCTGGCAGGCAGCAATCCCAAGTGTAGCACTTGAAAGGCTCAACAGCGAGAGAGGCTGTGCGTACATCTATACTGCAGAAGTCAGAAGCACCACTTGGCTGTTCAAACCAACTCATCCTCACCTGCATCCCATGACTCTATGTCTAGGATGAAGAGGGAGGGTAGGGAAGGGAGACATTCTCTGGGAACACCTGGCTCACAGGCTGAAAAAAATAATAGCACTTTTAGGCTAGTTTGGACACTGGGGACAAGTGCCTCAATAGACCTGCTGGACAGCTTAAATCCAGGAATGAAGGCTCCAGTGAGTGGGGAGAAACACCAAAGGAGGTTGTTCAGAGGCTGTGGAACCTCTGCCCTCAGAAATATTCAACAGTAGACAGGACAAGGCCCTAAGCAGCATGATCTAACTTTGAAGGTGGTCCTACTCCAAGTAGGAGGTGGAAGTACATCCCTCTAGAGGTCCCTTTAAACCTCAGTTTCTCTAAGATTCTAAAGTCTGAAGCAAAAAAAAAAAAAAAAAAAAAAGCTGTCACAATACTGAGATGGTACCTGCTCATCAGGTAAGGTAAAGCTGCTCTGGCTACTCAGGAGCATAAAGTACTCAAGCCAATGTCAGAGGGAAATGGCAAATGATGTTGTGTTAAACTGACTTAAATCATTAGATTTCCCTTCTTTCACGAGGACACTATCCTAGCATGACTCATGGTACAGGATGCCAAGTTTTGGTTCTGTTGGTCCTAGCAACTCTCACTCTCTCCTCACACATCATAAAGAGGAAAGGGGGAAAGGAAAGCTCTTTATCATCCCATCTTTTACTGTACCTGAGTATGACAGGCCCACAGTAGGAAGGATGTATTTTGGTGCACATGTCTTCCAGCTGCAGCCGTTCTCCGGGGCTGATATCGTAGCTCTGCTTTGGGTAGCTGACCAGCCAGCCGTAGTCCACGCCAGTCTTGATCTTGCGGTATTCGTTCTCCCGCTCCCGCTGCTGCTTCTCTGCCTGCTTGATCTGCCAGCTCAGCTCCATCATGAGCGTTTCAACCACCATTTCTGTGGGGTTCCTCTGGGAAATGCGGTTTGGGGGCTCATTCCACCTGAACCAGGATGCCAGTGACATAATGCTCTGTGTGTCTTTGCTGGGAGTGGGTTGAGGGTAGAGAGGGAGAGAAAAAGAATAGTGCCATCCATCATCAACACACCTCAGCTGAGAACATTCCTCCCTCCACACCCCTACAGTCTGTTAAAATCGCTACTGGATAACCACTTGGAAATAATTGGTGCTGGGCACCTTGAGAAATCTCACTTGCAGCAGCCAGCTTGCTCAGAGGGTGAGGCAGAAGGTGAAGAGGCACTGTCTCCCTCAGCTTCCGCTCAGCATGTAATTAAAATGAGTCACAGTCCTTACACCTGAAGTCAGGTTACAAGGATGCATTGCTTCCTCCAGGCTGGGCTGGGGAAGCAGTCTCCTGCCCACGCATGGGGCTTGGGCTCGCCTGGCTGAACCCTCATGGGAGGGCACGACCTTGCAGCAACCCTACCTGTAAAAACTCAACACATGGAGTCAAAGGATTACTGGGTGCTACATTCAAGCCAGGTGATCCTTAGAGAGGAGGCAGGATTAAGTGACCTGGTGCAGTGGGTTGAAGCTGATGCCCACCAAGTGCCTGCCAAAGCTGCTCTATCACTCCCTTCCCCAGCTGGACAGGAGAAAGAAAATGTATTAAAAGGCTCATGGTTTGAGTAAGGACAGACACATCACTCAGCAATTACTGTCAGGCGCAAAACAACTCAACTTGGGTATATTAGTTTATTACTCATCAAATCACAGTTAGATAATGAGAAATAAAACCAAATCTTTAAACACCTTGCCCCACTCTTTTCTTCTTCCTGGGCTCTGCTTTACTCCCAAATCCCCTACGTCCTCCCACCCTGCAGTACAGGGGAGAGGGAATGGGCGTTGTGGTCAGTTCACTACACATTGTTTCTGCAGCTCCTTCCTCCCCTGGGGCAGGACTCCTCACATCCTTCCTTTGCTCCAGTGTGGGGTCCCTCCCATGGGGACAGTCCTCCATGAACTTTTCCAGTGTCAGTCCTTCCCATGGGCTGCAGTTCCTCATGAACTGCTCCAGCCTGGGTCTCTCACAAGGAGTGCAGTCCTTCAGGAATAGGATGCCCAGTGTGGGTCCCTCGTCCTGCCAGCAAACCTGCTCCAGCATGGGCTCCTCTCTCCAGGAGGTCCTGCCTCCTGGAGCCTCTTCCACTGTGGTCTTCCCATGGGGTCACAACCTCATTTGGGCATCCATCTGCTCTGGCATGGGATTCCCCATGGGCTCAGGGGGATCTCTGCTCCACTGTCTGAGGCACCTCCTGCCCCTCTTTCTGCTCTGACCTTGGAGTATTTAGTGCTGTTGCTCTCCCATATCCTCACTTCTGTCTCCCAGCAGCTATTGCTCTTCTATTTTTTTCCCTTCTTAGACCTGTTATCCCAGAGGTGATACCAGCTGGACTGATGGGCTCAGCCTTGGCCAGCAGTAGGTCCTTGCTGGAGCCATCTGGCATTTGTTTTGTCAGACATGGGGGAAGTTTCTGGCAGTGTTGCACAGGAGCCACTGCTGTAGCCCCCATCACTTACCACACAAACCAAATACACCTGGGTAAGTTTGCTGCTGCTGCTGCTGCTGCTGCTGCTGTAATGTCAGCAGCAGAGCTCACCCTTGCCTTGGCAGCACTCAGAGGAGCCTGAGCTACAAAGCCAGACAGATCTTTAACCATTATTTAGCAAATGTGTTGCTGCATGCAGCAGAGGCTACAAGCTGAAGTCCAATTGTTTGCTTTGCTGCAGGAGCATTTCTTCAGCACCACCCCCAGTGCCAAGGGAACTGAGGCTGCTCTGAAGGGAAGCAGAACCATACCACGGTTTAAACTGTTATTACTTCTAAGTGAGAGGTTTCTACTGCTGGGGAGTTACCCAGCACTTAGAGGACAGAACAAATTGCATCAATCAGCTCAGAAAAAGATGGAATTAACTCCCCGCCCAGCCAATCCCTTCGTGTTGTCCCTTCAGGAGGACAATGCATGGAACAAAGTTATTACCTATTGTACTTGTATTTAAACACAATAGAATCCAAAACAGGCACTAGGGAGCTGAACAGGAGAAAAACAGCATCTGTTTCTTCACACAGTGCACTTACGTGCCTTGTTGCTCCCTTCCATGAGCCCCTGGGGAGCAGGGGTGGCACAAGTAATGATTGCAGCTGGGATTACAGAAAGGCTACTCCTGGCAGCAGCCCAATCAGGACATGGCGTCAAAAGTTAACACGAGGGCAAAGGATTAGAGAGTCTGATTTTGCAGGCCTGAGCAAACCCTCACTATTGGGACACAGACACACATGAAATGGAGAAAAATATGCTTTTCATTTAAGCTTCCACCTTGGGGGCTTTAGTGACAATAAAAATCACCAAAAGCTCATAACTACACAGTACTCCCACTAGAGCTGAGAGCCACAAGCTCCCAGACTCTCTGGAATAGGATTCTGTTGTGACTGCAAGGAAAAGATGCTTCCATGCATCATTCACGCATCCTAAAGTAGCCTGTTCTCTTTCAAAAATGTTCATACTATGTGAATATATCACACCATTAAAGGAAAATGCTCCAAAAATCTGGATAGTCTGTACAGTGTCCCACATCTGAAATTATTTCAGGCTCTAATGTTTAGACTTTCCTAGAATCAGGAAGTTTTCCAAACTGCATCAAAGGACTAGTTTCTCTAGTCCTATATCCTACCTCTCCCAGCAAGCAATACCAGTTTCTTCAGAAGGCAGACATAAAAGGGCTGAAAGCTTCCACAGGTCACAGATGCAGCTACCTCAGAGTGTGAGGCCGCACATCTTCTCCCATTCCTGCGATCGGGAACATCTGGGCTGATTTGCAGTGCTTGTACAGGATAGATGGCTGCAGTGACTGCCCGTGCCTGGAGCATCAGCTGTGATTATCCTTGTGACAGCAGTCACAGCCAGCAGCTGCTGCCAAGTACCCCTGCCCCTGCCTCATCCCTGTGTTCTGAGGAGGAGCAGCCAGTCCTTTCCTTTGTGTCCACTGCCAGGGTGACTCCAGCCAGCAGCTCCCACACCAGCACGCAGAGCTCTGGCGTACTGAGCCAAGACACAGGAACAGACTCAGGCTGGAACTGATGCACTGACAGCTGTCCGTGCTCCTGCCACTCCAACGGGTACCTGGATCTTGCTACACGATGGCCTCCACTCACCATCACACATCATTAGGGATGAAGATCCTTTCCTTGGTTTGATCACCCCTTGTGTATCCCTAACAAAAGTGAGGGGCAAAACAGGCCACAAGCTGTTGTAAATAATTTAGTCTTCTGTTTCTTTTCAGCTTCAGTGATGACAGTAATTTTCATAAGCTGCTATGGGTACCATTATTATTTCTCTTTGTGCCTTTATCTGATGAAGGTGAACATGCCCTTCTGTATTTTAATTCTGGTTATGACCTGGTTTCACACTGGTTTAACTCTGCTGACTTCAGTGGCATTAGGGGTAAATCAGTATAAAGCATTACAACTGTGAGGCTGAGGAGTGCCCTTCCAGCTATTCCTAGATCACCAGCTGTTACATTAGAAGAGGAGCAAGAAGGGAATTTAGTGGTCAGACTGAGAAAGAGAGCAAGGAGACTTGGATTTTGCATGATCCTGGGCTGTTCTTACTGCATATGTGATTTTTAGTTCTACAGGTCTCACTCAAAGCAAGGCATTCTGCATTAAGAACCATCTTACCGAGCACTAGTTTTACAGAGAATAAACAGAGAATATCCAAAAATATTTTGGATACCTTGTCTGCTGATACCAAGGCCTGCTGAACCTGAGCTTTGCCCAGTCCCAGAGCTTTCAGAAAGCTCTGGTAAAGGCAGAATTGCTTTTGGTGTGGGAACATGGATACCTCTCATATGGGGCTTTCACTTGACTGCCATAAAAAGAATCTGCTTCCAGATGAGAAGACTATAAAGGAAGGAAAGCACCTCACCTGCAGTTGAAATGGCCTGTTTTCAAATGACAGAAAATCCCATGCAAGTGTTTCATGCACACTGGCAGCTTGTGCTGGCTGTTCCTAAGGGAGTCCTGTTTGCATGAGATTGTTTCCTTCCCCTTCTCTCATCCATCATCTCCTCTTTTTGAGAGCTGGCAACTGGCCATCTCTATTTGGCAGGCTCAACAAGCCACCACTCTTCCCACTACTGCTCTTAGCAGCCTGCAGAAGATACTGTGGGCTCCATTAATTGTGGCTGATGGTTTTAATTTAAAGTTCACAGGCAGGCTAATCATTAACTGACTCAAAATGGCTTTCCCATGTGGAAAAACTCAAAGGACTGGCAAGATGTGGACAACTAAAGAAAGGCAAAAGTTACAGCCTGACCTTCTTATTGAGGAAAAGGACAAATTTAGAGTTTGCAAGCATTCACATTAAAATTATTTTTAAAAGAGACATTGCCCCAGCTGAATACAGATCTTTCTGTTGCCCAAATAGTCCATTTTCTAATTCCTTCTAAGAGCTATCCTGGGAGCTGATACAATCCAGTTGATGAACTACTCTGGTGTTATTCAACCAAAATTTCCGAGGGGTTTATGTAAGTTCCACTCCATGAACAGACCTGGCTTTAGAGCCTTTGGCGTCACTGACCCTACACCTCTGCTAGAAGACAAGCCTTCCCCTCACACTGTTGGTTGCAAGTCTGACCAACCACCTCACAGAGTTTTAAGCATACCTTCACCTTAGCTATGCTAAAGTCTGGAAAACCTGGCTTTCTCCCTCTCTCTCTCTCTCTCTCTCTCCCTCACAGTCTCTGAGGGGTTGATTCAAATTTTAGTAATTTTTAGTAAGTCCCACTGAAAGTTTTTCATGCAAATGTTTCCTGTTAGTTTTGCCCTTCTTCAAAACTCCTACACTGTTCTCTTCACTGTCAGCAATTCCCGTGTTTTTCTCCTCATGTACTTTGCAGCTTTCTCCATTCTTTTCTCAGGGCATGTTCGGAACAATTTCACCTCATCTTCCATGTTTTTATCTTGTCCCATGTTTCCCCATGTGATTTCCTCTTCTTGTTCCAGAGAACTCACCAAAGAATCATCAGAAATATCAACATTCACATGCCTTATCTGTTTTTTCACCTTCTTTAGACAGGGTTTCAGCCCTTCTAGCCCTTTTACCAGCAAAGGGAGTCTGTTTCCTTGGCCTGCTCTCTGGCTGGTCTTTGGCCAACTGGAGGCTGTTCATACAACCTGACAGACACAGTCTCCTTCAGGCTCTTGCAGGCTGCATCACCACTTGCTAAGACTTGCTACAGCAGGGCTGCTTTCTGGTAAACCATGAGTCAATCAGCAGGGCCAGTTTAGCCTACAGAAAATCAACTTCTGAGAATTAAAAATTTCATTCCATTGATCCTTTTCCTGGCCCCCAGCTTGTAGTGCCCTCCAGGATAGGAGAGGAGTATGCAGAGGGTGGGAAATGTGCATTTTGAAAAAAAAAAATAAGAGTAGAATAGGACTCTCTGTAGAGGTATGTCCTCTGTTTCACAAATCCCATGTGGCTTTTCTTTGCCTTCACAGCCCAGGAGTGCTGCTGACAATCCTGTGTGATTCTCAAGGATCTTAGGGGTGTGGTGATTATGTAGGAGCAGAAGGAGAAGCCTTAAAGGAGTTACATGATAGAAGCCTAATCCATAATCCAGTGATGTCAATAGAAAGGCTGTCACTCAGCTGTAGACAGATTTCCAAAAAATCCATCATCATCCAGTCAAAGCATGCCAACAAACTGGGCTAAGGAGCTGGGAAATGCCTTCCCTCCCTTCTTGTGGGTGGTAGTTCCTTATAGCTACAGTCAGAGAGCAGAATTTGCTCATGCTAGATACCCACTTAGCCTTTTTCCACACGTGCCAGATCACAGGGTAACAAACAAGGAAATTTTTTTCCGAAGTGGGTCCAATCTCCAAATTGTCCCCATAATTGTGCTTTTTAGAAGACACAAAATCACGGGGAAAAGAGATAATGTCAAACTGCAGAGCACATTAAAATTTGTTTTAAATTCTTTACTTCTTTAGTAAGATTTGGATTACATTGTCCAGGAAAGTCCAGTGTCCTTCAGATACCAAAAGGTATCAAATACCTGCTTGGACTGCAACTCATAGGTAGATTGAAATTGGTTTGGCTACACCCATCTCTGAATTCTGTGCTAACTGATACAATGTTTAACCAGCTGCTCAGGCAGAAATTGTGGTCATGGCTATGCTGCTGGCTCTATCTGCATGAAGTAGCATTAAGTAGCAACAGCATCAAAGATGAACCTCAGAATCTATTTCTCTTGTGATGAAGATATTTTAATTTTGTTCCAAAGAATCTTAGCAACTTCTAACTAAGAAACTGCTGCCAACACCTTCTCAATTTTATTTAAATAGCCCACCATAGCTTTGTAAAAGGATCCCTGTTCTCTCTTCTCCACCACTTTCTGATCTGTTCAGCCTGGAGAAGAGGAAACTGAGGGGAGACCTCACTGCAGTCTACACCTTTCTCACGAGGAGAAGCAGCGGGGCAGGCACTGACATCTTCTCCATGGTGCTCAGTGACAGGACCCAAGGGAATGGCCTGAAGTTGTCAGGGCAGGTTTAGGTTAAATATCAGGAAAAGGTTCTTCACCCAGAGGGTGTTTGGGCACTGGCACAGGCTCCCCAAGGAATTTGTCACAGCACCAGCCTGACAGAATTGAAGAACCATTTGGACTACTCTCTAGGGCACATGGTGTGACACTTCAGGATGTCCTGTGCAGGTACAGGAGTTAAACTTCAATGATCCTTGTCTGTCCCTTCCAACTCAGGATATTCTGTGATTTTTTTAAGGTACTTGCCATTATTCTCTCCATACAGAGAATTTTACCTTACCAGTGCCCAAAGAACTCTACTGCCTATCTGTCTGGAATCTCCTTTCTTGTTCAGTGACATGGAAGGCTAAGGTGTTTACAGCTACTTGCCACGTGATTGTAATTTCAGTGGAAATTATTATAACCTCAGCCTGAGATGCTATGAGGCACTTAATGCTGAAAAAGCAGTAGGTAGAGCTTGTCAATCAAGAAGTTTAAAAGCGATGCAAATATCATTATATTATCGCAGCAGCATTCCTCATTCTGACCTGCAGAATAGAGAGAACTTTGGAGGACATTCAAGAGTCTGCTTATAGACCACAGCAGAAAACCTGTGTTTTGCTTTGTAAGCACACTGATTCCCCTGTTGTGATAGACACAAAAAAAAAAAAAAAAAAAAAAAAAAAAAAAAAAAAAATTGAAAAATACAGTGGTTAACACGTTTCCAGGTACATGATCCCTGTTACAAGTAGCAAGGAGCTTTGAATAACAGAAATGCAGGGGATGAAGCAAATGCTTTAAAGGCAACCTTACTGTCAAGTCTTCGTGGTTGCAGGTGTTTAAGGACAGCCAAAAGCACCTCACAGCAGTGTCCAGGAGCAAAGCCAGCTGTGACAGGGCACTGTGGCACCCAGCACGCCCTTGCATGCCAGGCAATGCCTGTCTGTCCCCAGCACGGCTGCTCTCACGGTCCGACCTGCCTGCCCCGAGCTGACAGCTCCTGCTGCTGCCCAGCTCTGCTCCTGAGTGACAAGCGCTCCCAAAAAAGCATGACAGCCGTGCTGCTGTTCAGCACGCAGCCCCATTTCTGCATTCACTTTTCTCCAACAGGCTTGGCACTGCCAGCACTATAGAAAGGGACTGGTTCTTTGTCTGCTGTCATTGCCTCAGATAGTTACAAGTCACTTAAGCCTTTAGTGAAGGTGCATGACTAAAAATCACCGCTAGGTAAACGTGACAGGAGGGTATTCAGAGCGAACCAAAGGTGCTGCAGGACAGAAAAGAAACAAAAGTGGTACTATTTCTATCAAAGGAAAGGTTGAGCGGCCTTCTGGAAATACCACAACAGTAATGATATACATTAATATGTCACATTTTCTACAGCTGGTAGTCCTCACAAGGTTTTGGGATTTTTTTTAATGAAAGCCTTTAAAATTGAGAATAAACTAAAAGTACTGCTCTTATCGCCCCAGCATTTGTGTAGTTTGTAATACATTCTTAGCATGTCAATCTTCTAGAAAACTAGTGTATATGATGCATTTTGCATCTGCATTTTGACTGCAAGAGAGGTAAAGAAACAAGAATTCAGAGCAAACTGGGCCCCAAGTTCAGGTATGAATGACAAAGATGGTTTTCAGTCACTAACCGAAACACGATGAGAAAAGGTAGCTGATCTAACAGGTACAGCTTCATGATCTACAGCAAAGCTGCACAAAAGTAAAACAGATTTGCCTCGTTGAAACAAATGAGAGTTCTGTTGATTAACTCCAGACAAAAATCCAGTCTTAAAGAAAGAGTGAAGGAGGGCCCAATAGGTTGGAGCTCTCCTAATGCCTCACACTCTCTACAGAAGATAATCTTTGTGTTATCTGCAGAAGCAAAAGGGTGGGTTCTACTCAAATCTGCTCATGAAGCAGAGCAGTATTTTGCAGTTTGTCTACTTATGAAAGCAAATGAGTTCCCTTTGTTGAAAACCAGAACTATTTTCATGCCAGTTTCTCACTTATGCTTGAAACAATGTTTCTACTAGCAACCATAAAAGCACTGTGTCATACAACTTACACTAAACTGTTACCTAAACCTACGGAAGACAGGAAGTTAAAGCACAATGAATTGCTTTGTTTGACTGACTTGTTATTAAAACTCCGATATATTGCTCAGATCTTGCCATGGTGGATCAAACACACCTTCAATTCTATACCTTGCTTTGATCTCTGCAGACTACAAAGCCAGGTTTCCAGTCAGGACAGAGGGATGTAAAGTATTCTTCACCATTCATTCAGCTGTGTAAATGAGAGTTCAGAAGATAGCACAGACCCAGCGCTTTTCTGTTATTAAAATCATTCAAACCACCAGAAAAAATTATTCTGCAATAAAGCTGTAATAGCATCTGATGGAAGGCTCCAATACAAAAGGCTTTCAGAATTAAAACTCTGAGAGATCCCCAGCTCATCTTTCTCTATTCCACTACTAACCACACAATGTTATTAAAGGGGCAGTAATGTCACAGATTGGAGTTTCTAATACTGTCATCCACTGCAGATACTCTATACAGAGTTATATAAAGAGATTGAAACTCTGACCCAAACGCATATTCCACCTGTCGTCAGGTCCTCTGAAGTATTTTTATTCATATGTTGTGGCGAAGACCAGACTAAGCACTGTGAAAACAGGCAGGTGAGATGTGCATTCTCCATCCAGACTGAGGACTGATTCTTCTGGGAAAGCAGAAGTAACTCATTGCATCATAAGGTGAGAACGCAGATTAACAGACACCTGTACATTTCTGTTCAGGACTGAACCTTAGGTACAGTATCTACCAGAAAGAATATTGACCGAAGGTCCTCCAGGTCCCACCCTGCCTTGATTCACTGCAGAGTTTTCTTTGTACTGCAGAATACTAGTTTGATCATTGTGACAGGAGCTACTTAAAAATATACATTGTTCTAAAATTAGCAACCAAAAGAGAATGCTAAATTTCCAGCTTGAAAACTTAAGCCTGTCTTTATCGAGATCATCCACAGCATTGGCACAGCTCTGGGAAAGCTCATGCTTTCCACCCTGAAATAGCTGCATGTCCCACCTGCGGGCACATAGAGAGCAGTCTCTGTGAGCGGTGAATAGAGCTGTCCTCACATGGGTTTTAATTAATCTATCAGCACTAGGAAACACAGTGTGTTCTATGCTTAGTTCCACTGCCATAATTCAGAAGTTGTCCGACTGACCTTCGTGGTACCTCACTGGGGTTGACTTCCACACTGCAGACACCTAGTAGGGCAGGTGTCGAATCAGAGAGATTTTTAAAATGGTATAAGCATAAGGCAGCATAAACCATACTTTCCTCCTCGATTGCCTGTCCTTACATAACCAGTTACCCAGTGTTTATCCATGATCCAGGCAGCCGTGCCCGAGCCCAGCCTGGAAGAGCTGTCGGAGAGCCCCGGGCCCCCTTCCCTTCCCTTCCCTGCCCACCCATCCCGCCTCACCTTTGGCACTAGCAATCCCGCTGCTCGTGCGGACAGACGGACCCAGGGCGAGCGGAGAGGGTACCAGGAGGAGGACGTGGCTTGAAGTCAAGCCCTCTAAACTGGCACAGCAGGCTTAAACCCACACTGGGTTATGGATTAGCCCTGGTGACGAGATATAACAGCTGGGCTTACGGCAGTGCATTTGAGCGATTAGGGCTTGGTCCACTACCTCCACATACACAGCCTGCCGGCAAAGAGCCAGCACCTCTCGGCTCAGCCAGACTTCGGCGCCTGTTTAAAAGTCCCTCCAAAACACGAAAACTTTGTGGCGTTTTCTACCCTGCAGCTGAGCCGGCCCTTTGAACAAATGCAGGTATTTGAGGGCACTGGGACTTTCTGCAGGCGGCACCGCGGGGTTCGCTCCCGTCGCCCCCCGGCCGTGCCCCCCGGCTCGGCGCCTCGGGGCTGTTCCAGCGGAGGCGCCGCAGCCGCGCCCTACCGGGAGCCGCTCGGGCCGGGCGATGACCGCCCCGCCGGCACAGGGGAACGGGGACACCCCAGCCCCGGGCTCTTCGCCGCAAAGACAGCGGTCCCCTCCGCCGGGCACCACCTCCGCCCCGCCGGGCACCCCGCCCGCCGCCACCGCCGCTGGCGGTGTCCCCAGCTCCTCCTCCCGCTGCTCTTCCTCACCGCGGTGCCCGCTGCCGTCCCGCCGCCGGCGCCCAGCCGGGGCAGCGCCTCTCGCCGCCGCTCCGCCGAAGTTGAGCGGAGCCGCCGCTCCGCAGCCGCCGCCGCCCCCCGCGCCCCGCCCGCCGCCGTTCCCATAGCGACCACGAGACGCCCGCTCGGTCCAGGGCCGTGGGCTCCGCCCGGGCGGAGCGGCACCGGCACCGGCACCGGCACCGGCACGGCGTCAGACCCCGCGGGAACTCACGGCTGTAGACTGAATTTGCACCGACAAATAACGGCGCGGAAACTGGCTCTATTAATTCATTTCTCGCCAAGTCCTTTGGGAACGGAACAGAACAGTCTTCAGCCACAGAAGCCAAAAGGGTTGCGCTGGGTTTAGAGAGATGAAGAAAGATGAGGGGTTGGCATGAGTTGGAAGGGCATGGGAGAGAGGAAGAGGAGGAAGGTTTTTACAATTAGGGCGGTGAAACACTGGCCCGCCTTGCCCGGTGAGGAGGCGGATGTCCCGTCCCTGGAAACATTCAAGGGCAGGCTGGACAGTACTCTGACCAGCCTGACCTACCTGAAGATGTCCCTGCTCATTGCAGGGAGCTGAACTAGATGGTCCCAATCACACACAGCCACAGTGTCCTCCGTGAGCCCACAGTTCCTCATCCAGCCTCTTTCCACAGTGCAAAAATGTGCAAAACCATCCTCAGTATCATTGGCCAAACCCCCAGCAAATTCCAGGAGAGCCAGGCTGTGTCAGAGGGTTGCAGAGCTACTGCCTTGGGTAAGGACGGCACAGGAACAGGTGAAACACTCAACAACACGTGCAACCTGAGCATGTGTGTGAAGTCAATCATGCCCCCACTGAAAAGCTTCCCTAAATTATGGCCCAAGCTCTTGGTATTTATGCAGCACTCACACAGGCATAAGACAGTGGTGTTTCAGACCATGTATGTGTGTGCAGCACACACACAGACCAAAATAGCCCAGCTAAAAAAATTACAGATTACAGGATGCCCAATGCAGTCTAAATTAAAATGTATGAGGATGGGGGGGGGGTGTTAAGGTTTAGTTTATTATTAGATCAAAACCCACAACTGGACTAACAAAGAGATTAAAAGCATTTTTCTTTGCTAATTATCTATGGAAGATTACTTGTCTGTCCTGAGCTTCAATGCCAGTCCAGTTTGTAGAGGTTTATAGCATTCTGGGTATGTTCTGCTCTAAATGGGATTGTTGAGTTTAAGTAAAAAGTCATTTTACATGAATAAAGACCATTATATTTTCATACACTAAAACCTATTTGAAAGTCATCAGCTCTGACTAATACAGAACAAAACCCCCTTGAAAATGCTTAGTTTTCAGGTGTATTTTCCAGGTTATATTTTCAATGCTGTGAATTCCTGGAAGTTCTTGTCATGAATCAGAGACACTGATGACTAGGGAATATCTCTGGGAACATTTCCTTGCAGATATATATGCCTCACACCTGAAAAATCATTCATCTCTCCCATACCTTATTTAGCAGTTGAAATCAAGGATTCTTTTGCTGTTGTACAGACAGGACTTACAGATCAGTCAGCACTCAGATCATCAGTTGCTTGGTAGCAACGCTCTGGTAACATAGATGGTGGTACATTTCCCAGGACACTCCATAACAATCAGGTTTCAGCATATTGCAATTTGTAGTGCATTTGAACAGTGTGTAGTGTAGTGCACATGGGCCTGCTATTTCTCACCATTTGTCAGATGCTGCCTTGACTCACCTGAGCAGACTGCTGACACTGCAGGTGTTGCCTGCAGAGCCTTCATATTTTGGTGTCAAAGTCATGGACCTCGGACAATGGCACTGAGAATGGTCTTCTCCAAACAGTAACAATCATATTGCTGCTATCTGCATGGGTCCAATCACAGGCAAATAATCTCACTCAATCACTGACAAAAAGCAAATTTAATATGGTAGGGCTGTATTTGGCCTGCTGGCCTTTGGCTGAGTTGCTGAAGTGTGCTAGTTAATATAATGGGGCTCACAGAGGGAACCCTGCTTTTTCATAGATTTACAGTCTTGCTTAGAAATGTGCCACTTTTGGAGTAATCAGAGTAACATACCTTGTTTATTTTGGGTTTTTTTTTAGTGTTTGTTTTCCCTCAGCAAAACGGTTTTTCATTTACTGGAAAGATCTTCGTGCTATTTACTTCAAATCCAGTTAGCCCAGCCACACAGAAATGTGCCATGAGCAAAACAAGAGAAAGTTCATTCAGTCTCCAGCAGCAGTCCCCAGGTTTTGCAAGACTGAAGCCCATTTAAGAATAAATGTCTTTTCTAGCATGTCTTTTCAAGCACATATTTCTTTCTCTCCCCTCTCCCCATCCCCTTTCTCCCTCCACATGTTATGGCTGGCTCATTGGATTGTTGTCTGTGCCCAAAAGGGCTGAAACACTTGGGTTTGGTGTCTCTGGCACTGGAGGTGCGCTGTCAGGGACCACTGGCCCAGGAGGTTGAAACAATCAGCTCAGAAAGGAGTGTCCTGGGTCAGTAAAGGACAGATGCTTAGATATGGTGTTCCAGAGCACAGCTGGATGATGGGCATGGTATACAGGTCTTTCTCAGGAAAAGTCAGAACTATTCAGAGCTGGCTGTACTTTGTCCAGGACTCTTGGATAAACTTACCATAGAGTTATTGCAGAGAGAGCTGTGACTGAAGTGAACAGCTTTCTACTGTCACCTTCTACAAGCTCCTGAGTGACTGGCCCCTTGATGTATCTGAGTAGGCTCTGATGCCTTTTTTTTTTTTTTTAATCTCCCTCCCTTTTTTAGGAGAAGATGATATGGATTATGGATTATTAAAACCTAGAATCCTGAAGCCATAGAAAAGAGAATCACAGGGTTGTTACAATGCCAGGAGTGGGAAAAGATTGCTTAAAATTAGTATTAACTAGAGCAAAGGAAGAAATTTAAGGACAGAAAATCAGGCATAAGCAGTGACCTCAGAGAAAAGATTTGTATAATGGCCAAATATTTCCTGTGGATGAGCCCCTGAGGTAAACATTTCAAAGGAAAGCAATAGAAAATGTTTGCATCACTGTAGGAAGACGGAATGAGTTGCCTATGAGGAGCACTATACCTCTAACCTCAGTGGCACTAGGAAATAAAAACCTACAAATGTTTCTTCTCTGCTGCTTGTACTGCCCACACAGAGCAGTCAGCTTTCACTGCTGATTCCTCCTGACAGACTGCACTCAGCGAAGGGAGGCTGGGTCTGCACTGCTCCTCGTGTGAGCATCCCCCATACAGTGAGTGTGGTTAGCTGGGCACCTCCAAACCAGTTACACTCATGGAGACTACCCAGAGCACAATAACCGAACACCTTTCCTGCCATGGCATGTCCCCTTCTCTGTGCAGAGTGAGCACTGGAGGAGATGTAGAACCCCTGATGTTTTTAACTCCGTGCAGTACCAGAAAATCTGAGCTGCAGTTTTTAAACTGCTGCTGCTTCCTTCTTGCCTTTCTGTTCACCACTTAGGAGTCATTTAACAGTAGTCGTGTAGTGGTCTGTTTAATTGCTGATTATCTTAACCAAGCAACTAAACTGAGTAAATGCAAATTCTGTTCTTTTAGCTCTGAGTGAAAATGATGAAGTGTCATGAAATACTCAGCCAAAAAACAGATGTAGTAAGGCAAGCTGAGCAGCAAAAAATACAACACAGATGGTCACGATAAATTAATTGAAGACACAAGGGGGAGAGATGCAAAAAAATGCCATGGAGCCTATAAGTAGACAGATGTCAAAAATATCTGTGATTATGCACTTAATTGCACTCTCTGTGATTGCTTGACTCCTAATGTATGCTGTTAACAAACATTAATCTCCAAAGGGCATTGCCAAGGTTCTTGGTTTTTAAAATGACCACATCTCAAATGCTGACACAGTGCATGATGGGTCTACCTTTGCAGAGGTAATAATTTTTTAAACATTAATTTTCATTATGTGATGAAAATTTCTCTAGTACTAGACATGTAACTACTTTCACACCATATTTGAATGGGTTTTGTCTCTGTCTTACCAAAATATGTATTATTTTATCTTACACTGATGCAAACGCAGCTGACAGCAATTGACAGATTTTCATTAGCCCCAAGAGGCTCCAAATTATTTGTCCTCTTTCATTCAAAAGTGAACTTTTCACTGTTCAAAATTCAGTACAACAGGAGTTTTTGCCATTAAATTCAACAGGACCAAGAATTTGTCCATGCTCTGATTGAGTTTGTTCCAGAGTCTACTGAAATCAATGCAGAGGGAGGAGGGATTTAAGCTGATTTGGAAAGGAATTTTAAAAAGCAGGGGGAGTGTAATGATAATGCCATCATTTCCCTGAATATAAATATGGAGGGAATCTAATTATTGCTCCATTCAGTGTGTAACCTCATTGTATTACCAAAACTTCATGGTATGTGTTGTGCAAGAAACACTGACTTTTACACATACATCCTCTTCAGGAGAGAGTGGCAGGAAGGAAAAAAGACAAGGACACCTAAGTAACTGCTTTGGGGATTTGAAAGTGAAGGACAAAACAGTAGTAAGATTCTCTGGAGGCAAGAACTGAAAACCCAACAAGTCCCAGTGAGATCATACTGTTTGTGTAGAGGCTCCCAGAGAAAGCCAACTCCTCCCACTCCGAGAGCTCTGGAGTATGCCTGTGCTCCTCCTTGCGTCTAACAGATGCTTCTTTTAAACACTTAGGAAAAGATGCAGGGTACAAAATCTCCCTGCCATTGCATCCTGAAACCTTAAAGGCTACATTCCACAGTTGGGGGAAGTAGGATCAGCCCTTGCTTGTTGCCAACAGCTGCTTAAGAATGAAAGTTTCTGAAATGGTGGTGTTTCAGAGAGGGGCACCCTGTGGGCATTTGAATTAAGCCCATATTTTCTGAGATATCATTTATATCCATGGACTCTTTCCAGGGTCACCCACACAGCACATGGGAAGCACTTGCATCTAAGTAAGTTTCAACCCAGCATTTGGGGTGCTCCTTGCACTGCTCCACTGACCTGCTGGGCACTCCAACACTGGCCATAAGCCTCAAATACCTCTTGGCACAGCTGGGAGCAAAAGCTGGCATACTGCAATCCTCCCACTGGCTTGGCCCTGGAGAGGATTTTCCCTTTGGTGAGGCTGTTTCCTGCTTTCAATCTACTTTCACCTCCTGAGCCTCCACAGAGGGATCTGCTGCTGCAGAAGCTGCAGGAGACTCTGGCTCAGATGGGCTGGGAAAGCAGAGGGCAGGCACAACAATTTACTCTTTCCTGCACGCAGTGTTTTGGTCAGGCTGAGTGAGAGTGTGGCCTCTGCTGCCTCCTGACTCCATGTCTAAAGCCTGGAGAGCCTGAGTGTTGCAGGGACAAGGAGGCACTGGAGTTGCTCCTTGTGGGTCCCTAACAAGCCATTTAAAAAGCATCACAAGGGGAAGGTGGGGAAAGCCCAGCGTTTGTTTTTTCCAGATTTTATCAAACTTGCTCTCTTTAAAATGTGAATTCTTAAGGTAAATCTTAAATGTCTTGAACATAATTCCTTTAAACGCCCATTTTCCAAAAGATATGTAGCATTACCCACGCACAGACATGTATTTCTTTCAGTGTGGGAGGTCAACATTAGAAACTCTAATCCCAAAAATGCTGAGACTCATTCTAACTCTAGAGCCTGTAATTTTTATCTATTTAGTGAAATTATTTCTATTTCATTTAAATCCAACCAAACGAGTGCCCTTTCCTGAAGGCAGGCCCCAGGCCACAGTACTCATTCATTCCCTAGCATTACACTGGGACTATCAGCAATCGAGGCAGGGGAGCTCCGCTGGGGAAGGTGTTAAATGCAGTGATTTAGCAAGAGCACGGTTCAGTCTCTTAAGCAGAAGGTGATCTACAGAAGCAGATGCATCTAGTAGATTGTATTCACAACACGTAGAGAGTCTGTTCAATCAGTCCCGAGCCTCAGTGCCCACCGGTGAGCTGTAGAACGTCGCTGAAGCACGGTGCTGCACACCACTGGAAGATAAAATTCCATCCGTGCGGCATGAGGCAGCAGATGCAGGAGATCATGCAGAGGCTGTTCTCTGCATCAAGAGAGCTATCCAGACATATCTGAAATAACTCAGGCTCAGCCTAGATGAGATGTTCCGATACGATGCTTATCTGACACCCTACCCTTCTATATGACAGGAATTGTTTTGGGCCTGCCAGTGGAATGTTCCACAACTTAACTCAAAACACTAATTACTTGACAGGCTAGTGCTCATTTTCCTATCATTGCAGCTGCCTGTTTTCTGTTGTGAATCTAAATGGTTAAGCAAGCTGTATAGTGGGAGCCATAATCTGCTGTAATACGCTGTGGTCTGATACATGCACCTAGATTGGAGTGTTACTTAAGCTTTAATCCCCAAGAAATCAGTGATTACCCACAGGAGACAAATGGAGGGCTGCTTATAGTATAGTTGCTAGACAACAGTGCACCACTGAAAGTATATTTGTCCAAAGGTTAACTGATCTCAGAGGCTGACAACTTTTCCACTGTTTCTGAAAAGTGAAGTTTAAAACATCTAGATTTTCAAAAGGAGAGCAACCTGATAATGGCTTGGCATTTTCAGGGACACAGGGAAATGATGAGCACAGTGCAAAATGTAGAGGAAGGGGTTTCTAAGGGTTAGTCTGATGGGAAGTGAAGGAGCAGCATGATGAATACTCTGCACAGGTCCTTGCCACCCCTCTGCACACACAAGGTGTGCATTTCCCCAGCTTTTATACACCAGTGCTAGGCAGCTGCTTTAAAGGCTTTGATTCCCTGCCTCCCTCAGAGAGTAAAACCAAAAATAGTAAAGAAATTACAGAAAGCGTACCATTAAATCCATCTAGTTTTCTCCCCTTTCCTCTCCTGAGTGTAACTACCTTTGCTCCTTTTGGAAAAGGGGGATATGTAAATGGAGCAGAGCTCGGCTGCACTTACCAAAATCTATTTGGCTATGCTCAAATGCAAACTGCATGGATAATGTCCAATTTAAATGGTGTTTCCTTATTTACTGCAGTGCTGTCACACTTAGTTTTGCCTCTTCCAATAGTTTTGCCTCTTCTTATAGTTTGTTATTTGTTTTTTGTTTTGTTTTAGGGTTTTGTTTGTTTGCTTTTGGTTTGGGTTTTTGTTTTGTTTTTGGTTTTGTTTTTGTTTTTTGCTGTCTCTCTGACCACCCTGTTTCTATCTTCTTCCAATACAGCAAATGAAGCAAGGAAGGAATATGTGGACAGGGGAGAGGGTCCGTTGTGTGGAAGAAGCAGGGGGACAAGAAATCCAACAGATACTCAGAAAAACAAGATTCTCCTGACCTGTCATTTCAAATACTGTTTTCATTTTTTAGGAATCAAGTGTCTGGATTATATAGACTTTACAATATATGGCTTCTGTGTTACTTGACAACTTTTTTAATTAATCTGTTTTTTTTTGTTTGTTTGTTTTTTTTTTTTTTTTTTTGCAGAGAGGGATCTGTTCAAAACGTACATGAATTCTTAATAATCTAATCCTCTTAACTTATTTTCTCAAAGCAGAAGTGTGAGCAGTGCCACCGCATCAGTGCTCCCCCTCCTTAGCTCAGATCATTGGCTGGCCCAAACACGGGGAGAGGACTTTGCTGGAGAAGCTGCAAGGCAAATGTGGCTGATGCTGCAGGGGCTGGGAGGTCACCCCAGTGCTGGAACACCAACAGTGTTGGGACAGCAGGAAGCACAGCATGAAGCCTTCCCTGACAGTTCTCCATCTGTGTGGAGGAATCCTGTGGCCTCCCTTGGTTACTGGCTACAAGTTTCATGGTAGTATTTTTCTTCCCATCTAACATAAGTTCTCCTTCACACAGGTTAACCTGATTTGCCCTCACCCTGTACCAAGTAGATGGGGAGAAAAACTGCCACAGTAGAATACCTGTGACTTGTATTTATCCCATGACCTGCTGTGACTCTTTGTTCTTATCTTACAGTACTTTTGCCACTTGGGTAGTTGTACATTCCTAAGTATATAATTTCACCTTCATCATCACTGAATTTCATTCTGGGCCATTTTCCCTGTTAGTCCAAATCATCTTTAACTCAGGCCTTCACTCCAGGTGAGTCCTTCAGTCCTTTCAGGCAAGGAAGTCATAGAAAAATTATATAAATACATTCTCCAGTTAGCACAACTGGACATAACAGTAAAAATATCCAGTAGAGACAGGCTCACAGCACATCCCTGTGAGACCTTATTTGAAATTACCTCTTGCTGAGATAAAGGAACCAGAGAGAGCTCAGAGAGTGGTTTTTCAACAAACATTTCTTTGTTATGGTTCTTCATCTACACCACAGGGTCCCTAGTGCATCATTAACTTCTAAATTGTTCCACAGAAGTCTGTGCAGCTGAGAGCAGGATCTGGCCTGCACATTAGTAAGATTTGCTGTTCTGGTCTGTTTCAAAGCCATCAAGATGAAGACTCTCTATTCTTAGCTTGAGTAGTGGCATTAATGCACAGCACTGCAAGAAAAGCAGAGAAATATGTTCCCCTAAGTGCTACCTCTTTTTGGGACAAAGGCAGTCAGGGCCAACCATAGCTCCCAGGACACCCATTTTGGACATATATACACAGAGCCTCCAAAGTACTTGACACACATCCTCCCAGGCTGAAGCTAGAACTTGCTAATTGAGAGGAAGATTTGAACCTGGGTTATGTGCATGAATTTGAAGGGACAAAAAAGAAATTATATGGACTTCATTTTGTCCCTTCATTGAAGGGACAAAAAAGAAATTATATGGACTTCTTCATTATATCTACCTTCCAGTAGATGTGCCAGGAAAATTGCATCCATTGTATCAGAGCATTTTGTTTCTTTTCTATGAATAGTGTCACAACATGAAAATTCAGAATGTGCAGGCTCAGTTTTCTGAGGCATTTTGCTTCTTTTTTTCCCTTACCTAGCAGAAAACCCCAGAACATGATGGATTTTGGTACCTTATGCCCAGTGTGGAAAACACCAATTTAATAAATGGGATTATTTGTCCAAATAAAGGAACTGAAACTGCTGGAAAAGTGAGGACTGAGTGATCAGGCAGCTCTGTGAACAAGAGCAGAAGCAGTGTAGAGAGAAAATGTAGAAGCAAGAAGTTATTTTCTTATGCAAAAGCTGTCCACCCCCTTATATCAAGAAACGACAAGCCATTCCCTCATGGAAGTGAGAAAAAAAAAATACTGAACATCTCTGTTCAACATTGCTTTTGACTAATTCTCTGTAGAAAGACAGTCTCTGTCCCATCACACTCACTTGGTGTCTCCATGGACTTAGGAAAAAAAATTGAAGTGCATCAAGTGAATACTGTTGCTGCTCCAGCCTCTGAGAGGATCTCTCTTCACCCCCCACTGCCAGTGCTTGTAGTTTGGAGAGAAAAGCCACACATGGAGATGGGCAGGTGACTGAGCCACATTCCAGGGCTGGAGCTCAGTCCATCAGAGGGGATGGAGCTTCTTTGAGGAGGCAGTGGGCACAGCTTCTCCCATGGCTCTGCCTGTTTGGAGGTGGATACTGCAGCTCTGCTTACCAAGGGCTGACAGCCTGCAAGTGGTGCTGGTGCCAAAACACACCAGTTACTTCCTCAGCCCATGTCTGAAAGTGAACATGGAAAGGAATAAGTTAAAAATGGAAGCCTCCTTTCTTTCCTGAGCACTGCTATTACTGTGAAATGGTCTCTGCTCAAAGCTTGCCTACAGGGAGGAAGAGACTGTCATTTGAGAGCACCTACTGCAAGGATATTCTTATTCTGCTCTGAGACTGCTTTTTCCCAATTATCCCAAATAACATATTCCATAAGATTCAATGCTGTCTTATTTCTTTCATGCAGTCAAGCCTCAGTTGCCAGAAGAAGGCAAAACAGAAACCTGATGGACAAGGCTACTCTCCTGAAGAGGGAAGGCCGCAGGCACTGCCCTCTCTGAGGACCTATTTAGCAGCAGGTAGCAGAACTGGACAGATTCCCCTGGAAAAATTACTGATGAAAAGTCAAATGCAAAACAAATAACCTGTTCCACTTTCATCTGCTTATTGCTAAAACAAAATCACTTGTCAGCAAGGGGGACAAGAACACACAGTATGTTGTGGGTCCTGCACAACAGGGAAGCTGCTCCATTTCACAGAGGGCTGCACTGCCCTGTGCAGAAGGAGCAGGTGGAGAAAAAGCCCACTTCACATCTTTTTGCTGGTGTGGTGACTGTGGAGGAGCGGACAGACTAAAGCAAACAGTGCAGCAGCAGTTAGTGCTCTGTTGAGAAAGAGAGCACATGTGTGTGCAGGGTAGATTGAGTCCCACTCTAGAAGGCCAAACAGCAGACCTGGTGATCTAATGTTTCAGATATTTTCCTTTTGCTGAAGTACATTTCTGGTGGCTGAAGGTCAGTCACTATTGCCCTGAAGGAACTGGATATTCAGTGTAAGGTATACCACCAAGCTGTGCTGACCCCACTCTGTTCACACCAGCATGGAACCTCACCCATGCATGCATCAGAGCAGAACCTGGCTTGGGACCCTCTCCTTACTCTCAAATCAGCCCTGCTCTGAGCAAATCATCTGTGCCTGTCATGCACTCAAACTTCAGACTGGAGAAGAGCTCAAAACAGAAAGTCAAATTTTAACCCAACACAGCCACAGGGAGTGGAGGTCTCTTTTCTACTGCAAATATTTATCTAGCACATTACTGATGCTTAATGATAGAAGATTAGAATGATTATGATCTCTGCAAAAAGTGGCTTGTCATGAGTCATAAAACGCAGCTCAGCCAGAATGAACCTGGTCCTGGACCAGCAGCTGAAATGCAAGGAAGCCTAAAGGAAGAAACATTAATGTGTTTTCAGTGATAGGGCTACAAGAGGATTAGTTCTGTGATGTCTGAGTCCAGCGTTCCAGAAACTGAACTGGCTTCTGCAGAATAATTCATTATCTCTACTGAAAAGCCTTTCTGATGATTTGAAAAGGCACACAGAGAGGGGCCAAAAAATGACACTGGCTCCAGGGGCCTGATCTTTGGCATTGAACTGATGTTCATTGTATACCAGCAAAAGAAGGCTGTAAGGTGGAGACAGACACCCATGGGCACTATGACACTATAAAAAGTAGCAAGGGCAGCTCAAAAATGGCTGAGGCAATAGTACAAGGGAAAGAAGAAAGAAAGATTCTGTTGTAGTGAATGTTCACTGAGCTTACAAACAGATTTTTTTTTCCTCCCTCCATACCATACTGGTGCTTGACAAAGACAAATAAATGCAGTTTTGAGTTATGATACCAACTGTAACAAAATCATCACACCATCAAAGAATGCTGTTTTCAGCAGAAACATATCGGTCAACTCTCACATGGGCTTCAGAATCCTGATTCAGATGGCTTTGTGACAGGATTTACCTGCACATTTATTCTTTAAAGTATTTCATAGCTATTAGAGCTATTATTCAGCTCCCTGGGTGGTTTATTTATTCTTGATGGAAGCTGTAAGTGTCCTGAGAAATGGCCTTCTTTCCAGTGACCGAACAGGTACCATACGGAGAGCTCCTCGCCTGCCATCTGCTCCAGCCTGGTGGGAGGGACCAGCTGCGGAGACAGCAATCATTCCATTTCCTCTGACACTTAGTCCTTGAGGTCTCTGCTGATTGCCCATAACAGCCCCGTAAGGCTTACTTGTGATGTGCACAGCCATCCAGTAAGAAGTGGATTAGGACCATCTGTCCCGTTAAGGGCCCAGATTCCTCAGCGGTGATTATGCCCTGTAAACGCAGGTAGACCTCTGAGCCTAGCAAACCCTAACCATTTCTGGCAGCCAAGGAGCCGGCCACTTCTCCCAGCCTGCACTTACCACAGGCAATGCTACAGGGTCCTGCTTGGCTAAGGGCTCTGGCACCCTTTACACAGCCAAATGTGTCGTGACTGCTGGGGTAACGTTTTGGCAGAGGTCAACCAGTGCGCAGCAAGTGACGTGGGACGTGAGGGGTGACAGCCTGCGCGCAGCTGGTGCCCAGCATGTTGCTCACCTTGTGCCTGAGACACGCCGAGTCCTGGAATCTGTAATGAGTCATTCTTCTGTAACACAGTGAACACATGTGTGTCTGCACTCTTAGCACGTTTGGGGATGATTTAATGATGGATATGTCCAGGGAAGGTGGAAGATGCACAAATATTCAATGCACAACTGTTTTGGGAGCTGCTTACATACACTGAGCTCTCCTCTCAGGTTTTGGGCTGACTTATTCTAAGACTTCCTGTCACTGATTAAACTGTGTTTCAGGCACGACAGCAGTCAGGAGCTGTGCTGCAGGAACTGACTGACAGCAAGGCAGTCAGAAAAGGGATTAGTCCTTCAGGTCAGCAAAAGAAGAAAGAAATTGAAATGACAAAGATAGAGTGCAGTCTCAGAGCTGCAGATTGCACTGCATGGCTGTGGAGCACCTTGTTTTAAAGGTGATGGAAAGAGCAGGAAATTGAGATCTCCTGCTGATCTCTATTACCAGCTCTCACTCCACTTGCCCTGCCACACACAGACCTGCAGACCCACACTTGGGTTTTTAAACACATACTTAGCAGCCAGCTTGAAGAGGAAGAAATGTAAGAGTCACAGAAATCTGTTCTTAATAATTGTGCAATGAGAAAACTTAAAAAGAGGAACCTACTGACTCTGAAGTAAAAGGTGCTCAACTTATTATAAGATTATCCAATTTCTTTAAAGTTGAAAATACTGGTGTTCCTGTAATTTTACCAGCAGGTTTCAGATTAGGCATCTGCTCAGGCATTGCCTGAAGTGGATTACCAGAGCCTTTTGAGGTGCTGGTAATGTTGTATTCACTGAATAAACAACCTGTTGTTCTCACTGGAGTGCCATGCTAAGCACATGGGCAGATGTGGAGGTGCAAACAACACAATGGGGGAATGGGTCACCGCTCACCCCAAAGGGTTGCGATGGGCAAGTCCCACGCACAACAGCTCTGAGCACAGATGAGCTGCAGTGGTGGAAAAGGCATGTTTCAATTCATTCATTTGTTCATTCATTCCTAACACTGCTGCTTTTGCTTCCTGAGACCCTAGAAGAAGTTTTAAGTCTCTCTGAGGAAGTTAAAAACTCTCTTTTCAGGGAGGGGTGTTATTTTTAAAACCCATGCCTTTCAACTGCAGTCACTGAAGCCTTTGAAAGGAAAACAGGCTATCAAAGCAAAGAAGAGTCAAGCTCTTTGCACTCCAGAGGTGTTTGGGAGCAAGTGTGGGCCAGTCTCTGAAAGCAGAGGTGAACTGCCAGGAGCACTGAGATTTCTTCCTATGCAGCCACCAGGCAGGGCCTAGGGGTGAGCAAACTTTCCTGACGCAGCTCAGGTTAGAGGTGACAGCAACCAAAAGAGTAGCATATGCCCTCCATATTTCTTAACATGATTGACAGTTTCTGCTGAAAATAAAAGACCCACCAAATATTACCGGTCAAAAGTGAGCCTCTGTGTAGAGCTGGAGAAGGATTTGGCCCTGATCAGCACTCGCTATCAGCAGCACCAAAGCACACAACAGCTTTTAAAGGAACAGGAATAGACTGAATAGCCAGAAGCAAGGCAGTTTTACTGCAAGGTCATGTGCCCCCTGCACCATGGGAAGGCTTTTAGCTATTTGAAAATTATTACTGCTCAATCTGAATGAGGCATCTTTAAGGACCAAGATGTCCCTTTTTCTTATAGCCTGCTTCCCTCCCTGGCAAAACCCCTGCCTCACAGTTACCTTCGAGCCTGTAACTAGCTATTTAACTGCTAGAAACAACTCAGATTCCATCACCAGGCCCCTCCTGTGCCTGAACATGTCCATACCAGCTTATACTGTCGTGTCCTCGAGCACTGCTCTGGCAGGTGCTGGTGTGGTGTGGTGGCAAACACTGATCAGCTGTGCCTTAGGTCTGTCCTTAGGAATGGTCACTGCTGTTAGTACTGGATTATGCCTGCTCCAACCAGGCACGGAAATTTGCATACAAGGCCTGCATGGAGGCTGCACCATGCTTAAACTGGTTTCAGTTGGCACAAGTTTCTTGGCACTAGTGATGTGATATAGACATTTCAACCTGTGGAGGAAAAGCAAGGCCAAGCTTTGTTACAAACTTTAGGTGAAATCCTAAAATTAGCATTACGCAGAGTGACTGCCTGAAAAATCAGAGTGACAGCTTGTGGATTGAAGGCATAAAATTGAAAGCCTAACAGTTTCTATGGGGCAAAATGCTTCAGGTGGCTTTGGGCATGGCTGTGTGCCAGCTGACACACACACAGGGTCTTCCAGATAAAACTAGAAACAAATTCACCTCTAGACTCTCCTCAGGCTGCTAAAAAATTCTCTGTTTGATCCCAACAGCTCAAAGATAAAACTTAGAAGTTCTCAGGACTGAAGGAGCAGAATCTCAGAGGGAGTTTTAGCCAGCTTGCCTGGCCAATTGATCAAAGACACTCCCTGTTCAAACAGATGGGAGTAGAGCAGGTCTCTTCATGATCCAGCAGAGAAAAATTTTCCTCCAGCACAAAAATAGCCCAAACAAACCTGAATGTGTATTACAACCTAAATAGCACTGCCTCCCATCTGTTAGATAAGGCATAATCAAAACCTATGATGTCCTGCAAAAACTGACAAGGACTCTTTGCCTGAGACAGAAATGCCAGTATCGTGTTTCTGGAGGGACTCTCACTGGCATGGAAGTGTAGTCCTGTGTTAGATCTGACCTACAGCTCTTGCTTTTCCCAGGGTAAGCTGGCTCCTTACAGCACATGCTGAGAACACTGGCCCATGTCTCTCTCATTCTGGCCCTCTCATGCAAATGTCTGGGCTCTTGCCAGAGCTGCTCTTTGTGCCAGTTGAGCCAAGCCCAGCTGAATTCCAGCACCATAGGCTTACTGTGAATGACAGGAGATTGCTCTTGGTTACATCTGTACTCCTCTCTGGAAGCCTCACTCCTGAGGCTTACTGCAGGTTCCCAGTGGCCTCCCAAAGCTCCCAGCAAAAGCTACCTGGCAGCTCCCTGTTTCCCAACACCAGCAGAAAACAGGCAGCCCCACAGCCATCTCAGTGCATAATGTTGGGGGCTGTGCTGGGCAGGCAGCCAGCCCTGCTAATCCATGCCAGGGCCATGGAGCAACCATGAGCTTCCCCGGCATAGCCAGGAGGGGCTGGACATGTGCCCATGGGCACAGTTTGGGCATGCAGGCAGGAGAGCATGGCTGTGCTCCTGACAGGATTTGCTATAAGAGGGCCTTTTCAGGGAGGATTAGCAAACTTGCCCCAAGTAAGCAGTGAGCAGGACAGCCCTGGCGAGGCAGGGTGTGCTTGAAGGAGATGAGCACTGGACCAGTTTGGGGTTGATCACTGCTGCTGGTGCTAAAGCTCCAGGCATTTGCAGCAAGGTATTTTAATGGAAACTAAAAGCTTTGCAGAAGGACAGCTTGAATTGCAAGTGAGCGACAGAAAACTGACAGGCTAATTCTATGTTTCATTTTTAGCAGCATTATTCTGAAGTGTAGGATGGTGGTTAACTGATTTAACCAAGTTCTTACTTCACATAAGAGAGGCAGAACAAAGAAAACTACTTTTTTTTTTCCTTTTTGCAATTTTTCATTATAATCAAGCAGCAACATGCATATATTTAGCTAGACTTCCATCTATAAACTGTTAATTGCTAATGCATGTGATTATAAGAATAGTTTTGCTTCAAAACTATACATAGAGCAGTAACTGTGCACTTAGGTTTGTGTAGTAACAAATAATTTTACTTTTAAATTCCCTATGATTTCTGTCACCCTCAGACTGGCCAAACACACTGGAATGCAGTCCTTGGATATGCCCCAAAATGTACCAAAAGACAAGCCAAGGAGAGAGCAGCTCTCCCTGGCCAGACAGCCTCAAGGACAGTGCCCAGGGATGGATTCCCAAATCAGGCAGGCTGCCCTAGGGAGGGGGTGCAGGCTGTGTCCATCAGCCAGGATGAGTGCAAGAAGGGGGATCCTCCCCAGAACCCAAGCCCATCCTCTCCACAGAGGGTGGCTGAGCTACTTCATCTCCATCTCAGTGGGCTCCAGCCTGAGGGACAGAGATGTGCTCCCAGATTCTTTGGAATCATGCCCAGAAGGATCAGGTGCCCACATCAGTTCCCAGTGGTACATGAACTTGTGATTAAATGCACAAACCAAACTGCTGATAGGGGTGTGTGCCTACATTAGGCTGAGGTGTAGGCTTAGGTTAATAGCCAGCTTTGTGCAGTGGGTATCATGGGGTGATTTACACTGGGAACAGGAATCTTCCAGGTTAGCTGGTGATCCTTTGTCCTTAATCCAAATTATAGCAAAGATGCAGTGTTTGGCAGACGCTGGCAGGATGAAAATTCCCTCTTTCCTCTCCAGCTGCCTCTCAGCAGGGATAGGGTGGGGGTGGATGCAGAAGACAAGCCTCCACAGCCCTTTCAGCCGCTCCTTTGCTGGGAAAGCCCGAGAGCTCACGTGGTTCTAGGGTGTTCCTCTCCCATTATCACTTCCTTCGATCTCATTAGGGTCTCTGTGCAGAAGCGCACGCACACGTGGCACAGCTTCGCTGCTGTAAATTCTCTTTGCAGGGCTCGCAGCTTGGCTCCTGCTGTGCTCCTGCTTTGGCAGAAGGGACCAGCATGTCACATCGCCGCATGCTCCACCCCGACCCCAGCTGCGTGCCCAGCAGTGCTCCTCTGACTCGCAGCTGGCACCGGTGGCTTTCCACGCCTGCAGCTGGCAGACACTAAGTGCTCACGGCTGCCAAATTCCCACCAAGGGGTCTCAGATCAGCAGGAGAACAGACCGTGATGCCTTGAACCCTGCTGGAAGCTGTCTCCCTGCCTTCCCTCAGCCACCTGAGATATGGTGACAACTTTCCTAATAACATATCAGAGTTCTGTTAATCAATAATGTTTAAGGGGTTCACCAGTTCCACTTTGTTTTCCTCTCCTCCAAAGGTTTGATCTCCCTCCTTACAGAGAAGGTAATTTTTAGGATGTTGTTCAACAATACTTATTCTTTTACAGCAGCAAAATCCTTCTTAGTGAGCCTATGAGCAATGATTATTGCCCTGACTACCAAAGGGCTTTGTGTTTGCTTCTTTTAACTTCTTTTCCTTGCTGATCATCCAGTCCTGTGTACTAATCCAAACAAGACCTTTTATAGTAACATGAGCAAACCAGTGTTGTGCAGGCTAAACTGGGCAGGAACATCATCTGCTTAATTACATGAGATGGGAAGGGTTAGACTCTGACCCGAGCTATGATGGGTATAAGCTGTCTACTCTCTAAATTCCCTCAGCTCTTCAGAGAATCCAGAGTCTGACTCACATGTCCAGAGGTAAGTTTTATGGTACAGTCAGGAGACAGGGTAACATGTGCACTGGCCAGCCCTCTCTAGCTGCTGTCCTTCCTTTATCTTCTTTTCTGTTTGGTCTGAGATACCTCCTCAGTGGCAAACACTCTTTTGTGCACCATTTCTGCCCCAAAAGAGCACTACTACTACTTCTATGCCACTGGAGCATAAGCAGTAATAGCACTCAAGTGGGGGAGAAGAAAACAACCAGGGTGTCTCTACTTCCCAAACAGTCTCCAAGAAGTTCCTTCCCTCTTTTCCTGAGTTTTGCCTTCAAAGTTTTCCCTCAAGTCTGCAGCGCAGCTTCTGCTGATGCTGTGAGGTCCATGTATCACCCCCCCGGCTGTAGTCCTCAGCTGCTGTGGTGCCTCGGTAGCTCTGGGGTTTGGTCCAGTCTCACAAGGCAAAACTGACTCAGAAATCACACAGACAAAGAGAAAAAGTGATCTTATAACAGTGGCTGATTTTATAAATTGTTTTTTAATAAGCTGAGCCTGCATTTGATCACCAAAAGCAGGTCATTTTGGGTAAAGGGCACTGACAGGCAACAGGCATTTACTGAGCTCCCTTATGGCAACAGACTAAAAACCCTCTCCCACTGCTGCTTTGCCTCCAAGGGTGTGGTGAATAGGAAACAGACCCAGCCCTCCTCGATCCTCTGATCTCCCGTAATCGGGCTCGCTGGCCTCCTGCAGCAATTTTATCCATAGCCCACCATGCAGTGTGCCCTCATTGCCCTGGGCCTGCTTAACCCGGCTCTACGTTCATTTGCGCTAGCAGCAGCATTACATAAATTACTTACTCGCTAATGATGCCTCTCTTAAGTAAGCAAACGGGATGACATCAGCCACCAGCGACACGCCAGCTGCTCTGGGAGGGAGGGAAGGACTGAGCCGTGTCCGCGTGGGTGTGCGCACACAGACCGCTTGAGCCATGGCTGCATGGCAGAGACAATCCTCCCAGGAATGGAGACAGGATCAGTAATAATTCAGGCCTGGAAGGCACCTTAGGGGATCTCAGTCCACCCTCCTGCTCACATTAGGGTCAGCAATGAGGCCAGACCAGCTTGCTCAGTGCTTTACTCATCTGAATCTTGAAAACTTCTAAGGATGCAGCAAATAGCTTCTCTGGGCAACCTGCTCCAGGGTTCAATTGTCCTCACAGGCAAACATTGCTCCCTTCTATCCAGTCTGACTTCTTTTTACAACTTAAAGCCTCTTTGCCAATTGTCAAGATGGTTTTAAATACCCCTATATACAAAAATATCATGTAGGTGCATTCAAATCAATCCACATCTCTGCCCACATCTTTGTTCATAGCAGCCCAAGCCTTCTCCAGCCTTTAATAAACTTGTTATACAATATTTGTTGTACACAGCATCATTTAATTTGTCTGTGGGAGTGCAGAAATTGGTTCATCTCTTAAACACCTCAAGCAAGCAGGACTATAGGTACTAAGGCAGCTAAAATGACGGCATAGCTTATGTTTTGTCCAGATGCTGCATTATTCCTTCATACTACAGAAACCTGCTGTTCACTAATTTCTCCCAGCTTCCCTCCGGGCAGGAGGATCCCTGCCAGGTGCTCACCTCCAGAAAGTGTCTTCTTGCCCAGCTCAGCCATGAGATCAGATGGTCCCATGCTTGGGGTAGCCTTTCTCCAGCCCAAGCTGGCTGGAGACAGAGACTGCACAAAGTCTCCTGTGTGCTGGGGCTCTGGCACTGGCCTCAGGCTGTGCTTTGGGAGGAAGAGCTTCAACCCCCCCAAAACCATTGTCACTTCACAGGACTCTACCCAGCACCACCTATTTTCGCTCCACCCAAAAGAGTGGTCAGTAGGATCTGGTGCGAGTTGCTGCCATGGTCACGAAAGGAAATCACATCCATCTGCTACATTCAGAGGCCATCTGGCAAACTGACAGCTGGTGAAGAGGAGGCAGTGAAGAGAGGCACTGGAAAGCACCAAAAGAAGTGGTGCTTGTTAATACCCACCTTTGCGAAGGGAACTTTGCTTGAAATGCTTTGGTGGCATAATGCACAACCAGGACAGTGCCAGCTTGCACCTCTGGGTCCAGAAGTCTCTAAAACTGAATCAGATTAGAATGGTCCCAGCAACTCTCAGCTCCCACCATTATGCACAGACCAGTTCTGCATTAGACACGTGGTAGAAGCAAATATTTCCACCTGCACTGAGACAGTTATTTCCAAAACCAAAACATCTATCAAAATCCACTAATTCCCTATCCTTGCACTTAAAATGTGCTTTCAAAATTGCCAGCTTTAACATAAAATCAAGTTCAGGATATTTTAATTTCTCTTCTGATTTTGAGCCTCTTGGGTGTGCTCCAATTCTGTTGTGAGGCTTCTTTCTAGGAAGATGAGTGCCAGAATTTATTTTTTTTTTAATCTAAAAGCAAGACTGTCATAGAATTCTATAATTTAGTGAAAGCAACCAAGGAGAACAAAAAACTATGAGACCTTGCACAGAAGCAATGATAGCAGACTGTGCCATACCACTCACACTGAGACATCTGTATCTGGGGGGGAACACTGTAAACTGAAGAATACCCCTAAAAGGCAAAAAAAACCAGTGACGAGTGTAGGAAGCTTAAGGAAGGGAAGAGGTTGGCTCCTCATGTGTTTTGCTCCCTGGCCTGCCTGAGGGACTGTTGCTGACCACACCACCATGCAACAAACACACCAGTACCAGGTTGAGTGCCCACCACCCCCAGCCCCACTGGGTGCTAGTGCTTACAAAGTGCTTTGAACACATGCCAGAACAATTGTGCACAGATGAAAAAACAGCACAGGGGTGCTGGAGATTAAGTATGCCTAGGGAATAAGGGGCTTTTCCTTCCAAAACTACTCTGAATGAGTTGTCTCAGAGGGCAGGTGCCTGCAGAGACACTGTTGTTTGGTGTATAACCTGCTGTGTAAAATTCTTGCCTGTCATCTCATATTAGATCTGGTAATTTGTTCAAACTGGAAGAGAAAAAGGATTTCTATAGTAAATTTCAGGCATCATAAAGAAACATACAAAAATTTAGGTTCTTCAATTATCAAAGCAAATTTGAAGCCAAAGGAAGCAGAGAAAGCTATTAAAATCTGCTAAAAAGGATATTTAAGTTAAGATTGCCTGAAAATGTAACATGGTTAAATGCTGCCCTTTGTGCATTGTGAGAGCAAGGTTAGTGGCTCAGATATGTCTGTTTGTTAGGAAGAAAAACTCATCTGCAGCAACCCTTCTCTGCAGGCTTCTGGCAAGAAGGAGAAATTGGCTCTCTTCAGTGAGTGGGTTAATACCATACTCACAGAGATTGCTGGGGGACTGAGAGACCTCCCTTCTTCCTGTGGCTAAATTCCTGAACAGAGCTCACCAAATCTACAGCCTGCAGAACACTTCTTCCGAATAAAACGGAGGGGAAAGTGTGATCAGCCTGGGGGTTGCAGAAATCAGCCTCTCCCTACCCAAAGAAGAGGGTCCAGCATATGCCAAAAATAGCACTAAGTGCCCTGGAGACTTTCGTAGTAGTGGAGAAGACCCATCTGTTACCAGAAAGTTGTGATGTCCGGTGTCAATAATTACCAGCAAGCAACCCGAGGAACGCCAGATGTGCCTTCCCCAGGGGCAGAGCGAGGCCTGAGCTTTCCAGCTTTCCAGCGCCTCCTGCTCTGGAAAGGTGCAGCGGGCTGGCAGGCGGCAGGATATGGAGGGCAGCCAGCTGGGAGCTGCTCCAAAGCCGGCGCCCAGACAGAGGTGAAAATCAATAACCTGCTAATAAATCAAAGCGCAACCACTGGCACACAGCCCGGCTTTGCCCCGGCCTCGGGTTAGTCACTTCTGGCTGCTGTCTCCTGGGGCTGGGTCTCGCTGGCTCCTGCTGCCAGCGCCCGGCGGGACAGAGGGCTGCTCCCGGCTCCGGCTGTGCTCAGCCCTCCGGGACGCCCCTTCCCAAGAGCTCTCTCGGATCATCCGCGGTGTTTGCGGGGATGCGGGGCCGGGGAGGGAAGGGAAGGAGGTCAGGCGGCTCACCCCGGGAAGGAAGGGCTCAGGCTGTTCCCAGGGCTCCAGCCCGCAGCCCGGCCGCAGCCCCGCGCTGCGCGGCCGCCGGGCCGGCAGTGACACCGCGCGGCGGGCACCGGCACCGGCCCCGGGCCCCGGGCACCAGCACGGCGGGGACACGGCGGAGGGAGCGTCTGCTCCGCTGGGGGCCGTGGTCCCGGCTGTTGGCACAGGGCTCTGTGCGTGCCCCCATCCTCCACTGGGGGATGAGCCTTCTCCTCCCTCTCCTACTGGATATACATACACGCACATGCATATATATAAATGTATATATATAGCTGCAGCCCACCTCCCTCCTCCTCGACTCAAAGCCTATAACGCTGTCGTGTTTTGCCTCCACGCCCCGCATGCCCATTCCCAATGGCGGCACGGCAGAGGTGCCCCCAAACCCTCTCGGCTCCGCGACACCCTCCGGGAAGCAGCAGCCTTATCTGTAATCAAACTCACCCCGCTTTTTCCCAACCTTAGTCCCTTACACCATCCCCATTTGGCTCGCCCTCCTGGGATGTTTTAAATGAGATTCCGATTTCTTCAAGCCAGAGATGATCTTTTATCATGTCTGGTACAACCCTTCCCGCGCGGGGGTGCAGGCAGCATGGGACCTCCAGGCATAATTACAGTCCCGATAATAAGTACCAGGCACGTTGTTTGTCTCCCCACTCAGGCTGCCACGCCGTGCTGTAATCAAACTTGCTGATTGTTTTTAAAAGGCAGGTGTGTACTTTGGGCCTGATGCAAGGCTGTCCTACATTCTGCTCTGGGTCACGTCAGGATCTTTGGATTCGATACTGAAGGGCTGTGGTAATCCTCCAGGCTCCTGTGCTGCAGGGCTCTGGCTCCCTGCCTTCCCTAAAAGACCTGAGACTCCTGCACTCAGCACAGCATTGTGGGCACAATGCTCAGCCAGGGGACACACCTGCTTGTTTGTCTGCTGCGAAGGAGCGGTGAGCTGATGCTGTCCTCTCATTCCACTTTGTGAACCACAGCACTCCCTGAAGGCTGCCAGCCCCATGATGCCCAGCAGAACGGACGTGCTGGGTACATTTCTCCTAATGTTCCCATTAATAAGCATGTGGTCAGTGCTGGTGCCGGACGACGCTGCACTGCCAGCACTACAGACTCCCATGAGGAGACATGGCAGGACAAGAAGACTCCTTGCTGCCCCTTGGATTAGCATATGTCAAGTCAAGCTGGTCGCTCCAGCTGTGCAGATCAGTACAGAAGAGACATTAGCACATTCTGAGATGCCAATTTGCAGCTGCGGCTCCCTCTGCGTGGCCAGCCTGCCCTGTGGGAGCCACACACCAGGACTGCCACTCTCTCTGAGGAGCTCACCGATGCTTGCAGATGCTGCTGGCACATGACACTGCTGTGGAGCTGCACCACAGACACAAACTTCTGCAGAGATCACGTCCCTGGTTTTCTCCAAGGTGACCTGGTTAAAAGGCAAGTCTTTGGCTTTGGGGAGACAACCAGAATTGTCACTGCCAGATCTGTGATGTGGCAGATCACTTGAGGAAGGTTTGGGAATGCACTGAGACCCTGGAGAATAGTCTTCCTTCCAGATGCTGCTGTGCTGAGGCTGACAGGGCTATGTATCTCTGTGTCCAAGAGTCCTTGGCATGTGTTGCCCAGGACCCATGGGCATGTGTTACCTCAGCCCTGGAGGTGCCTCATCCCCACACATCCAGAATGAAAACCCAGGAACATGTCTCTTCTTTCTGCTCACCCTGTCCCTCGAATGCTAACAGTTTATTCAGTGTTTTCAGGGGCCTCAGATATTCATTTTCAAGCCCCTTCAAAAACATGGCTTGGAAAAATGGAAAACACATCCACACCTGGCATCATGCAGATGCCCATCTGGATCTGGAGAATGCTACAGAAGAGTCTATTCTCTGAATATCACCGAGATCAGAGAGAACTGGGCCTCTCATCTGCTGAGCAAACAGTTGCATAATTGAAACTGCCTCAGGCTCACTGGAGTAAACTCACACACCCGGTGTGTCCTGGAGTTCAATCATTTTAGAGAATAAAAGCATGGAATTATCACTGTCTGCTAGGGACAGTTCACTGCTGCACCTTTTTCAGCTCTCCTCTGGCAGGTTGTCATCACACCTTGTCTATCACACCACCCTCCTCTGCCCTGCACTCTGGGCAGGTTTCCAGGCTCCAGCTGGGGAATACCGACTTGATTAGATTTGATTCACAAAGGCATTTCACAACATTTGTTCACCTAAACAAAATAAAAGTCTTAGATCTAAGGATATTAATTAAGGGCAGGATAGATCCTTTTGAAGCAAACTACTGGTAACTCACCAAATTTTAAATAGTACATAAATAGTACACTTTCCTGCCAAAATCCCCTGCTGAGGAAAAGTTCACATAAGTTCAGCTGCTCAACCCATGATTTCCTGAAATAGGAGGTGACATGTTTCTGACTTTTGGGTCCCTTAATCATAAAGACTCCTGTTCCAATTTTGTCAACAAACCACTCATCTGGTATGCAGGAGGTTTTAGCCATTTTTTCAGGCCTCAGACAAACAGGATGCCAACAAGGATGAGGAGGATGTTGTATTTCTTACTCCTTCCCCTCTGGTTCTTCTTGCTTGGACTCCTAATTGATGTGTCCAACGTGCACACTAGAAACAAGAACAAAAAGCCATCACACCTGCAGCAATGTCCAGTTCCCAATAATTTCTGCTCAGGCTGACCTGGGAGGGAAGAATCCCTGGCCCAGTTCCATGCTGTGGTGTCCGTCATACTCAAAATTCACTTTTTCTCCCCTAGCTGATTTCTCAGTAGATACATATAGATGGGAATAAGCTGGTTCCTGTCTGAAAACTGGCAGACTTTGATGACTACTGCTGAGTTTATAATGTGGTTTGCCACCCCATGCTCTCAGTCTGTCACCATGTTCAGCTCCTCCCATCCGTGAGGCTGTAGCTGGAACTGCTTAAAAAGCAAAGCATGTACCGTGGTGGTATACCAACAGCCTTCCTGGGTGTTCAGGGAGAAGAGCAAAGCTGACTTCTTTGGAACCAGGACAGGGGAGCATCATTTGCAAGCCACTGTCTCTCCTGGTGAAGAGGTCAGCCTCTTTGACCAGCTCAGCCACCAGCTCCTCTTGAAGCACTCACAGGTGCAAGGACCAGGCTGGCTTTGGCTCCTGCCCTTCTGGCAGTTTCATCCTGAAAGAAAACCACTATGGGGACACATTCAGTTTCCTCTCCATTAAACCATTCCAGAAAAATAATCTCCACCAAATGTACTTTCTTCAGAAGCAGCACAAAGCCTGCTCTGTGAATCCCAACAACAATGTGCTCGTTAAAAACTTGCTGTTATGCAGCAATGAAAGTGCTCTTGGGAAATGGGTCTAGAAAAGGGGTACAGTCAGGAGCAGAACAAGTAATTGACGGAGAAAGGAATTTACAGTCAGACATTCCTTCGCTAGGATGGAGTTACTTCAGTCTTACTGCAAAATGCTCTAAGGCAAAGCGAGAGCTGTTCCTGAGCAGAGGAAAACATGCAGGCAACATGTAATACTGGCCTATGGACACTGCTCACATGATGGAAAGGGTACTTGAGGGCCACATGACATCTCTCAGGAGAAGGCCATGGTTGAGGTGGACCTCTGAGAAGAGCAGGAGACTGGCCCAAGCTAAACAAGCTCAGCACGGTTCCCATCAGCTCCCAGCCTTGCAGAAGGTAGAGGAGTTTCATGCAGCGTCAGATACAAGACAGGATTGTGCCACCGCCCATGCTCAGGCACAATCCCGCACTTCCTGTGGGGAAGCACAGCCCCCAGCTTGCCAGGTAGGTCTGGTGCACCACACTGCAACATGAGACAAGACAAAACACTTTCGGCCATATCAGAATGAGTCACTCTTTTAACTGGAAATTTAAATGAGGTGAAGACCTTTGTGCAAAATGTTTCCGTGTCGATGAATCAGCTTCTTCCAAGGGGAAAAGCTGAGCCATTTGAAGGACACTGGCCCGTTATACAGCACAAGCCCTCCCCCAGACACCTTGCAATTAAGGCCTGAGACAAGCTGGAGCAAGCAGGCAAAATAAACCCTGGGTTCACAGGTACCAATTAAGCAAGGAGAGCAGAAAACTGAGTTTACCACTGGCCTGACCAATGCCAGAGGGGAATAGTGTGTTGGCCAATTTCAAAATTAGATTTAAAAGAAGAAGAGCTGGTTAATATGAGCCAACAAGCCTCGCTAGGCTAAAAAATGATGAAATAGCCCTCTGTGTGTTTCTGCCTTCCCCTTTTATGCATATGTCATAAATAATTAACTGGCTCTTTGTCTTCAGCCCTTGATGAATTCTGGGTGTAGCAACAGGAGTAGCCGATGGTATCTTGACTGTTCTCCCTTCAGACAATACTATACTCTCGCATGTAATCCTATGATGGCACAAAGCAGGTTCTCCTTATCCTCCCCATCAGGCTTCTATCTTGTCTTCTTCCTGTGCATGTAATTATCTTCTGGAGTCACGTTCATAGAAGCAATAAGCACATACACCACTCAGCAGCACCGTTCAGACTGGCAGAGCTGCTAATGCTGGGCTATAATTACACAGTAGAAATCCTTCAGCAGCAGTCAGCAGCCCTGGACAATAACAGCAAACAAGTAATACCTTGTAGGCCAGCTTACCCATTAGTTTTTTATTATTTTTGTGGTCATGAGTCATGTGGGAGTACCTAGCAGGTAACGTGTCCCATACAAGTGTTGGGCCTGGAGACCAATGGAGCAGACAATATTTTTTCTTTGTCTGTAATCTGAGCCACCCTCAAGAGACAAGGTGGGTTATCACTGTCCTGTCCTGGCAGTCATGTAGGTGGCCAGGCATGCAGTGGCGATCCAGCATGACCAGGAGTTAGGGAGCTGCCAAAGCAAATGAAACACAAGACAGGAGGTACGTGAATAAATCTGGTCTACCACCACTGCAGGCAAACACAATCCATGCTGGGAACAAGCAAGGGAGAATGTGATCCCATCCTACCCAAAGGCAGGATTGTCATATTCCACTTTCTAGCAAACCATTCAACAGTCCAAAGCTTGGGAACTTCTGCAGGACACCTTGCACACATTCGTGCACCTCCTGGGAGCACCATGAAAGCCACAGTATTCCTGGAAGTGTGACAATAGTGGAAGCTGAACTAAATCACACCACTGTGTGCAGGTGCCAACATTTCATTCAATGTGGTTGAAGTGGGGAAATGTAACCTGCTGGAATCAGGGTGCACTTCTGGTGTGGACAGCCATCACAGGCTGCCAGAGGGAAGGAAGCTTTCTGGGGAAGAAGACAGAACATGGCTGGCACAGAGGGCATAGATGGGAGGGCTGGCCCTAGCTGGGATGAGACAAGCAAGTTTACTTGAGATCTTGGGGGATGATTAGAAAATGAAACACAAAGGTAGGTCTGAAGAGTTGCACGAGCAGTCACAGTGAAATAGAACAACCAGGTAGCATCTGCATCTCCCTCCTTCTCACCCACACCCCTCATCCTGCCCCAGCTGCTGGCTCCACAGGGCCTGAGTCTCCACAGCTCCCTTCTAGGAAAGGACAGCTCCCATCCTTTGTCTCCTGCTAGGCTGGTAGGGCTCTGCCTTTCTTATGTACATCCTCAGGAGTCCTGTGGACTGTCTTTGGCTGGCACTGCAAAGGTGCAAAGGGCACCCACACCCCTTGTGGCCCCTTCCTGCAGGAAGCAGGAACAAAAGTGCAGTAGTGAATTTCCCCCGTCTTTCCATTGTAAGCCTTTTCCATCACAAGCCTTTTATGAAAGCAAATAATTTAAAAACAAATTAATAAAATAAAATTAACTGAGACATGACCTCAGCCTGGCTGCTCAGAGCAAGAGGCAGTGTCTGGACCTGGTCAACTGTTGCTACACCTATGCCACAGCATTTTATGAAGTAGTCAGAGAAAAGGCAGGGTCCATGCTGCATGTTATTAATGCTTTTGGTGAAAGAGCAACACTATTTCCATGACTTTCCAGGTTTTTCTTATGGCAAATTACTGGGAAGTGTTTACCTAGCTACTGGAGTTGAGAGTGAAATGAACACATTGCAACAAATAAACTGCCCATTTTTCTTTTTTTTCCTTAAAAACAAACACAAACACAGTGGGATCAAAATCTCATCTTTTCTTTGGTAGATGCAATGCCTGACTTGTCCCAGCTAAACACATTTCTCTCCAGCTTTGTCCTTCACTTTTCAGTGACGCTCCCAGCTAGCCTGGGATCCCAGAGCAACATGGAGACAACACGAGGATCTATCTGGGACAAACACTCCTGTGCAGAGTGACAACAAGCACAAGGCAGGGGATTACTGCAGGCTAGGGAGTGTGTCCACCTCAAAAATGCTGTTGACTGCAGATGTATGAGGAAACATGTCACCACTGTAGACAGACGTGTACATAGTGATGTCTGATTCAGATCACTACTAATTACTCTGGCAGAGTACTTTAGGTGCCTTAGAAAGCCAACACCCACTGATGAGGCATGATCCTTCCTGGAGCCCTGTTCTGCCACTGACTGCAGCTTGGGTGTTTCAGCCTGTGCTTGTCTTTCCTCCTGAGAAGGGGCTTGCAACGTCTTCTGGTGCAGAGCTCCCACAAGGAATGTGTTCACTGCTCTGTCGTGAACTGAATGACAGCCCTGAAAGCAAGTAAATTTATGACAGTTCAATACTCAGCTATAAATAACTGCTCTCGGGGTGTGGGTTTTCACCCACTTTTACTTGGCAGTGAATTCTCTCAGGAAGTGAAGGAAAAGTATGGCCCATGCCCTAAGTGAGGAAGAGGGAAGATGCTAGCTCTGCCCCTCTGTCCATGCAGAGAGGCTCCAAACAAGACTAAAAGCAAAAAAGAAAAAGGCAAGAACAAATGATGGATGTGAAATGCAGGAGAGAAATATAACTAAATATCAGAGGGGTAAAAAAAACATCCAGGAAGGGATGTGCACTTGAAGCACCCCTTCTCCATGGCCAGGGCTTCCATTCCCAACTGTGCCACCTCCAGCCCCACCATGGCCTCTAACCCATTGCAGAAGACCTGAGAGATGTGAAGGCCACTCTGATCCAAGGCTCCCTCATTTGTTCCCAGGGCACAGTTCATCCTGCCCAACCACCTCTGTATTCCAGCCGCAGTGAATGAAGAGGTAAATGCCAGCTCTCCTGGACACTCCCACGTGACACTAAACCCATGGAGCACAAACACTGGTTCCTGCAGGACAGGTAGTCTTCAAAAGAGCCAGCACCCCAGGGAGTAGGTATTTAGGCATACTTATAATTTGATTTTAAAGGTTGGAGAATCCTCGGCAGAGAGCTGGGGAAAGTGGTGTGAAAAGACCACACTGGTTTTCTAATTGGCATCTTCTTGGCACTGTAGCAACGTATATTAGCAATAGCAAAACATCCAAGACAAGACATTCAACAAAAACTAGGTCAGTGGAACAAAACACATTATTGCTGAAACCAGCTTGCCTCTCAACATTAACTGTGCCATGAAAGACACTGACTCAAACCCGATAAGAGATGAAATATTAGAGGTTGCAGCACGCACTTCTCAAGAGCTCCTCCATCGATCCTGCTGCCCGGTTGACAATCAGCCTCTTTGACAACTTCTAGTTTCACCAGGACGTCATTTTATTTTCCACCCTGTGCTGGTTTGAGGCTCCCATATGGAAGCTTGTGCCATCCAGCGTTCACAGCAGTGTTGACTGCTCTGGCGTCTTCTGCACAGTACTTACACACCCATGGCAGAGGTCTATCCCACACAGAGGCTGTGCTATTCCATCACATGCTCACTCACTCATTTTATACAGGGCTTTTTTCCCAAAAAGGAAAATGGAATTATTTTTTCAGGTTTTCTTTCTGTTTTTGTTTCATCTTGGTTTGGTTTTAAATCATCTTAATATTACTTGCAGAAAAAGGAATTGCATTTTGGACTGATGCAAGTAGCCATGGGTGAAAGGATACTCTCATTCAAATATTGAACTGAGGTCACACAGCACAAGGAAGTAAATTAAAATATTTTTATCACTGTTATGGTAAAGACTCTTGAAAAAAAAACCCAGTATTTTGCAACCTTGCATTTCCTGACACATGAAGATGAATCTAAGTCCCAGCCCTGGGAGTGAAGACCTTTGTTTCTTTGCTCCTATGGAAAAAGAAAGTGGGAAAGCACATCAAAAGGGCAATACTGCTTGTCTAGTTGCCCTCTGGGAAAATGGTGGGACTGTGCTCTAACAGAAACAATTGAGCAGATGCCTGCAGGTGGATTCAGAGCAATGACAAAGTTAGGAAACCCACCAATTTGTGTCAGAAAGGAAAAAAAAAAGCCTTTGGCTGCAGCTGAAGAAGTGCTTTTGATGTTTAACAATGTTGACCTTCAAAGTTCCCCCAAAAATATGAGGTAGACTCTGGCTGTTTCTCTAGAAAAAATAATGCCAGAGCTATACTGAAAACTGGAAAATAAAGGTTAGGAACAGGATGGTTCATTAATGATAAATCACCATGACACTCTTTTATTTACAGGGAAACCAGAAAGTTTCTCTTCTCAGGTGTACCAAGGTCTTCAGGAGGAAATGATTGCATATACAGTTGCTGACTCTGTTATGGATAATTATAATCTGTTTTTCCACTGAAGTAAACACCCTCATCCTTTTGCAGTTCAACTCAGGTGATAGTTTTCAGCACTTACATCATCATCATAAAAAAGAGTGTCCAAAGTCCTGCAGGGACTGGGAGGGGCAAGCAGCAGGCATCAGCTCTGCCTGCTGCCAGGAACATCAATAGCACCTGACAGGTGATAAGCAGCATTGCATTCAGCCTGGGTAAGGGCAATATCCAAGCAGGCAAAATCAATAGGTCCTGAAGCAAAATAAATCTGCTGAGTTTTGAAATAGATTTCTACTTGAAAGAGAAAAGTTAGCATGGAGGAGAAGCTGGGAGAATCAAAAGGGCTGCCAGTGTGGGCTGCCCTTGTGGAGTGAAGAGGGAAACATCATCCCATCCCAAGCCATCCCATCACTGCTGCCATTTGAGGGAACCCAGGGACACTTACCCTTGGAGCAGATCCAAAGAAGGGGAGTGACTGGCCCAGGCACCACAAGGATTGAGGTATCCCCAGCAAGGAAGCGTGGGGAGCTCACCCTGTTCCCTGAACCCTCACACACAGCCCTCTGGGTCACATCAGTACAAATATGTAGCTGCCTACAAATGCAAATCAGGTGCAACGTGGTGTTTCCCAAAGCATTTGCATCTCAGACACCCACATATTCCTAAAACTCTCCCCTTCCGCCTATGCACTCTGCGTTAGTATCTTCATTTCTAAAATGGATATGGTAATTACCCGCCTCTCTGGCAGCAGCAGGAGGAGAGGAGATACCTGCTCTGCTGCCGTTACCTCCACGGTGGCAGCACCACATCCCCTTCCCATTCCCCCTCTGCACCATGTGCCAGGCAATGCTCGCTACTCCATCAGCACCTGCAATTGCATCTGGAGACTTTGGGAGAGGAGAGAAATGCCAGCTCTGCATCCAAGCCCTGTTTAAGATGGTTTTCTGGGATGATGGTTCCTGACTATTACCTCAATATCTTCAGGCTTCTGCCTCAGGAAAACTTCAGGCTCCCCAGACTGGCAGCGCATCTGATTGTTGTGTTTCACACATGCAGCTGCTGGCAGGCACGTGATGGGCACTTGCCAGAAATACCATGGGGTCATGAGCGTGCACTGCAGGGAAATGAAATCTGTGTGGGTGCCTTTCAAGGAAACCACAAGTCCTTGGGCGCCCCAGCAGTCACACAGCTTAAGAGAATCAGTCCCCTGTGTGAATTTTTTGCAGCGTATTTTTCCTGCATTGTCAGCCTTTTGTACTTCCCCTTCATAGCTAAGCCATGTCTTCAGCTCTTCTTGGCAGTGCTCATTTCTCACAGTAAGAGAATATCATCAAAACCTAAGAATAACAAACAGAAGTGTATTCTTGCCAATCAGCATAAAGCAATCTCACATTAAAGTGACCTTCTGGATTGCGCTTTATGTTCTATTTACTCAAAACATAAAATCCTATTTTCTTTTATATAGGAAAGAGGGAAGTGTACAGACAAAGGAGTTTCACTTCAGGAACACAGAATACCAAGAGTTCACCAATTCAGTTTGCAGGCTGAACTCAGCAATTAAAATATCACAACACAAGTAGGAATCTATATGCTCAAGAAAACACTTCAGCTAATCATCCACCTACTTCAGGCAGGTAATCCATCAGGTCTGGCCACTCTGACACTTTTGAACATTTGTGCAAATAAAAGCAGAAGCAGTAGGCAGTGCAGCAAGTTAGACCTTGAGGCAGGTGCACCAGCTGTGGGCAGAGCAACATACCTGACCTAAAATCTCCTAGGCCAAAGAGGAAGCCATCAAGACTGAGCTCACAGAGTAGCACATATGGTGGGGTCATAGTGTTAAATTCCGGGTGCTCAGGTCCTTCTAAACCTCTCAGACACAAAAGGTACCACCAAAGCAGCAATGTAGCAAGCAAGAGGATGCAGCTCCCCTTGACTGCAGTAGATGCAGCTCACCATACAGGCTCTCAGGGAGGTGCTGAGTGTAGTACACTAAATTAGTAGAAATGCTGCAGCACACTTATTAATGCATCCTGTGAGCTGCTGGACTCACAGAAATTCCAGAGAGCGTGGTGGAAACAAACTCTTCTCAGCTGCAGACCTGTTTGCTCAGCCACTCCAGCTCTTATTTTTCATCCATGTCAGGCTCATCCTGAAATAGGGAGCACTATACGGTGATGGTGCAGTGGTCCTGAGCTTTTCACTACAAGCGTAACAAAGAACAGCCCTGGAGTTTTAACTCAGCTCATGGTGCTGCCTCCTGGGAGTCTGCTACCAGTGTTTTTTCTCATCTGAGCACTCAAAAAATTGTTTGGTTATCTAACCATGACAAGATACACAAAATCATGGGAAGATACTAACAGTGGAGAGCTGAACTGTAGTGATTTAATAAAGACACCAGATCCTTCAGACTTTCATTAGGAAATACAGCAGAGACCTGAGTCACCAGCTGCTCACAGCATTTGCTGCAGCAGCGGCACTCAGCAGTGCCTTGCAACACTTCTGCTGGCTCAGCCACCTCACCTGCCTGGGAGTTTCACTAGAGCCCATCAGAATTATGCCCCAAATTGTGCTGGAGGATTGAAAAATTGCCCAAACCACTGTTTCTTGACAAGCAGACTGGCTTGTGGAGTATGGGCTTCAAGTCTCACACCATATGGACGAATGTCAGAGTACCCAGGAGTCACAAGAAGAATGCCACAAGAGCCCTGGTCATTAAAAGGTCTCAGGGATTAGCTGCTAGGCAGGATCTTCTATTTGCACAGTGTCTGAAGCACCTCATGTTCATAAGCTCTTAAATCACTGTAGTTTTGTCACTAGGGACTGCCATCCTGGGTCTGATAGGTCTTTCCTTCTGTAGCCTGCCTCCAAAAGGACTCAGCAGTGGGTGCTGATGGAAAGAGAGTGAGAAACAAGGCATGCACTGCCCAGCCTCTCTCTTGGCGGGTCATCCTTTTCAGAAATTCTTATTTTTCCTACAAGATGTACAAGGCTAGACAGGCATTTGTGCTCACAGATAGCTTATCTCTCCAGTTCATCCTCAGTCCTGGGCCTCCAGCTGCATGCACTGCCGCTGGTCAGCAGCAAACTTGCAGGTTCCCTTGGGCAAAACACAAGGGGGAAAAAGGAAGAACATCAAGACTATAAGGGGACTTGGGTCAAAGTGTTTCCCAGCAGGCAGCCTGCCCAATACCTGGCAACTCCCATTGCAAATACCCTTGCAGCAGAACCCGCTTTTCCTTAGCCAGCCACAGGAGCAAACTTGGGCCAGAGAAGCAAGTGACAAAATTCCTGCTGATTTCAATGAGAAGCATCAGGCCAAGCTCCAATGCTCCAGATATTCCCGCCAGACACCAATGCAGATTTTTTTCAGAGCTGATTCCTGTTGTAGTAGAAGAAACAAAGTATTTATCTGGCTTCTTCTGGCATCCAGAGGACTCTCCTTAGAGAGAAAGGATAAGTAAAGACTTTGGTAGTTATTTGTGCAGCCTGGTCTTATGCTGCTCACTCCTCTCACAAATGACAACCACAAGCATGGTGGAGGTGGCCAGGACAGAAGCAGATGCCTGAGATGGGTCTGGCAAAGCAAATGCTGCCTAAGACTTACCACGGGCCAGGGCTCAAACTTCTTCAACACCCACCCGTCCACAGTGTTAGCTCCTGTTCTGCTGACAGTTGCAGCTGTGGAGAGCCTTTTGCTGATTCACAAGCTTTGCAAGTGTTATTATTAGCTTATGGAGATGAAATGGCTGTTGATTTGAAAAGATTTGGTAGAAAACCAGGGCAGGGTAACCTGAAACTGGGAGGATTTCATTTTCTGGATGGCAAATGTCAAGCCTATCATGCTTTGCCTGTATGCACATACAAGCTGCTGAGGATTAATGCACAAGAACTATTACCACTATTAACACAGCAGCACCTACACGCTGAAGAAAAAAAGGGGGGAAGAGAGAAATTCTTTTACATGGATCCCCATCCCCCTAATAAACAGGGAGCTAGGACCTGGGGGTGACAGTTCTGGGGGATAAGGGAATGGGGCTGATGGTCACTGACATGAGGTGTCCATCTGCTCTGACCGGCTGTGTTTTATTATGCAATATTGTCTCCTAGCAAAAATGCTCAATGTCTTTGCCCCTCCATATTCCACTGTCATCTTAATCCTTCAGAGCAAGAGCTCTTGTAGCAGTAGGTGGGAAATGGAGTCAGACATTCCCTGAACTGTTCTATAAAGTTTCTCAAGCAGCAGTGATGCCATGGGAGAAACACAGCAGGAGTGGCTACACAGTCCCTCCACCACCTCAGCAAAACAGTATAGGAAACCAAAGAGAATAATATGTTCTGTAACAATTTATTTGCACAAATCATCCAACTCCAGAAGCAAATCAGATTGCTTCCTTGGTGCCTAATTAAGTTGATTTGGTCTCCCTTGGACACATGGGAGTAGGATTGGTTGCTGTCACAGCCTTGACAGACTTTTCAGGGCTCCAAAAAAGTTCCCACCTGCTTTCCTGGGTGGGTATCAAAAGGGAAGGATTGTTTTTAGTAGCTGGTCCTTGGGAAACACTCCTTGACCAGCCACTGCACCAAGAGGTCAGAGCAGAAGTTGCTGCTGGTGTGGCACCCCAGGGTCAGCATTCGGGCCGATGCTGTTCAGCCTGGGCTGTGCTTGACACACCAATCCAGCTCTGCAGCCTCCTGCCGAGGGAAACAAGGGCGCTGCAGTGCTCCAGGCAGGCTCATGCTCAGCTGCATGCATCTGCCTGATGGATTCAGCCTGCGGAGCTACTCACACAGCTCTCCTGAATTTCTGCTCATCTCACTGAAAGAAGAGAGATCAGCAACAGAGTTGACAGCTGAACCCAGACCTGTTCAGATCTGCTGTCACCTGCAAGCCTGGTTCAGGAATATCTCTCTGAATTTCCATTTGGACCCACAGAATTAGTTTGAGTACAAGAGGGCAGCAATAGCGCACCTAATTTGTTTCACCCTGGAATACATCATCATTTAAAAGCCTGGGATATTTATTGTCGGCAAAGAGATATTGATTGCTTAGCCACAGGCAGAGTAAAAATCATTGAGGGGAAAAAAAGAACAAGCAACAAAACAAACCAGAAAAATTGCTCCGGTGGCTTCCTTCCACGCTAGTGTGCCATGTGCTGCCTCAGTTTTCAATGCCTTCCAGCATCCCTCAGCCCTCACAAGCTTCCAAGGCACAAAAAATGGCCTTTCCGTTTGAATTTATTGGAGAATGGATTCCAGCAGCTCCCGGGCACTTTATCACCTTCCTGCAGGGGAACATAAAACAGGGCCCTTGTCTCTGCCTGTGCCTAGGAACAAATAAATAAGAGCAGCTCCCTGCGGCTCCGCCACCGGCTCATCCACGCGCAGGAGCCGGCTGCATTGTACCAGCGAGCTCAAGCTGCGGAGTTCAGAGCTAACTCGGCTCTCAACTCCCCACCGCCCCTGGATGTTTGGAGCCAGTTATTTCCTTCTTAGGGTTTGCCCAACAGGAAAGCTGTTCCCCACCCCTAAAACCTGGTTAAAAGCTAATGGTCCATTGTGGCTCTTGTAAAAGATGGATTTCCCTGCTAATGGGGTGGCGGCGATTCCAGCGCTGCTTGGACGCTGCAGTTGGGTGCATGCGGCCGGAGCGGTTTCCTTTCAGCAAATTGCATTTTAATAGCCTGAGGGCAATCGCTCTCCTCACTGGGGTGCTGCAGTGGCCCTGTGGCAAGCCTCCCTGTCGCTCCATTTGCCACAAAATCCCTTGCGCTGGCTTCCTCGGTGCCCCGTGCTCAGGCACAGCGGCACCGGTACCTTCTGGGGCAGCTGTGGGGCAGCTCCAGACCGGGGCTCACCGGCAGGAGAAAATGGGGCTGATCCTGCAGGCAGTGGCCTGGCCATTCCCTGGCACTGGGGCTGGGATAAAACCTCCTGGGCGAATGAGCAGTGCTGGAGGGCTCAGGGAATTGCCGTGAGGGCTGGCGAGGGCCGCAGCGCTGCTGTTCGGGGCCCGCTCCAGCCCCAGCGCAGCGACGCCCGCGCTGCCTCAGGCCCCGGGGGGAGAGAGGCAGGGTGCTGCCGGGCCGCTGGTGAGATAAGGGCGGGCTGTCCCCCTGCACCGGCAGCCGGGCCTCTGTAATCTGTCCCTGGCACCCATCCATGGCCATCCCAGCACAGCTGGGCACGAGGAGTGCAGCCAGGCAAGGTGACTACGGCCACGCACAAAGGCTGAGGCCAAGCATGAGGACTGCAGTGCTGCAGCCGCTCCCTCAAGCCCGGGCATCGTCAGTGAGAGACTGAAATGTCAACAAGGTTGTGCTGGCATCAAAGGGAGAGCAAGATCCCGGCGCAGCCACGCTCCCCGACACGCAGCCGGCCTCTGCTCTTCCCGGCAGCCTCTTTGCTGGAGTGAGAAGGATGTAATTCAGCGCCTCCGTGGGTGTTAGCCACCCGCCTCTGGAGATAGGGTAGGCGTTCCTCAAGGTTTTGATTATTCTAATTTTTTGCCTGGTTTTAAAGGAAAAAAAAAATAACATAAGGTTATGTTATGATATATGCCACTCATATATCGAAAAGAAGAAATGTAGACTAACCTGTCAGTTCTTTTACAGGGAACAATTTGTTGTGTTCTCATCAAGCCATACTACTATTTATTAAAAAAAAAAAAATAATACTGTCTTTTCTCAGCCTGCCCTTATTGATTATCCCTTTCCAAAAGCTTTGGATAATTATTTGGTTCAACATTTATCTGCATTTAACACTGCAGTTGAACTGCATTGTTTGGTTTAATTTCTCTTATTCTTTTACGGGCTCTAATTAGCCCCATGCAAAAACAGACTTTCTAGATGTTAATAGCACTGAAAGCCTTTAGCAAAAGCTACTGGGGTCCAAATGCTTTGTTCTACTAAAACACTGTGAGAACTTGAACATGTAATTTCACTTACAAAAGTATTTCAAAACAGAAAGTGGTTTGGAGTCAGTTTTTTTTTTTTTTTTTTAAATAACTATTTCAGGAAGTTAAAGTGTTTTACAAAACAAAAAGTCATCATCCCTCAAGTCTGTCTCTGCAATGAAACCACTACCAGTTACAGCAATGTTTGTGCTGGTATTTTCAAAATTTGGGAGGAGTGTATGGATTTTTCTTTTTGTGTTAGCATCACTAAAAGGAATAGAAATTGAAAGAACACAAAGTAAACCATCTGCTTACGAAAGACCGAGCAAGGACTTTGGGTGCCCCAGATCATGTCTGGGCTCCCAGTCTTGCCACGCAAGATGGCATCTCTGCTGTAAATATAAGATTTTTTTCCCCAAACAGAATAGTAGCATTTTCAAGACAATCTCAGTCCTGTCTAAAGCAAACAAATGCACTTTAAGGATCCTAAATTCTATGCAAGATCACTTGTCTAAAGTACACAGGAGCCTGGAAGCACTTAGGAGTGCTACTGATGCCTCTGGGTTTTTTAAAAGCATCTAAACAGCCTGAGAACATGATGGTTTATCCCTATGTCCTGTGGGACAATGAGATCCACCATACTTTTGTGATACTTCTGTAGACTGACAGCAGTCCTGGAGGTGGCTGTGACTTGGATGTGGTGCTTCCTTGCCCTGAGAGAGGACAATGAGGGAGGACAACTGAGTGATCTGGGACAAGATGGATTTACTCTCCGCTGAACTCCACAGCTCTTGCTCGCACCCAGCACGCTACAGACTCCTCATGAGCACCAAGACAATTTCTTTCTTTCAGCCACTCTGCTTCTGCCTGTGTGTGAAGCTGTGTACCAGGGAAGCACTGGCTGCAGTGGAGGGTGCCACTGGCTGATTGTGGAGGGCTCTCATTTCACCACCTGACACATAAAAGCAAAAAATAAAGAAGTCAGAAACATTATCACCATGGAACTGTTCTGGATGAATTTCATCTGAGATTAAAACCAAACCAGGAGCATTTTCAGCATGGCAGGCATTTTCTTTAGCTTCCAGAAAAGAAAAACATGAGTCAACAGGCTAAAGAAATCTCAGAAACAGGTGGTGAGAGACGCTGCATGGAGTTCAGTATTTGTGCAGTTGCTCTGGTTCTTACATAGGCCTGTTTTAAATGAACCAAAATACCACTCTGTGTTTGTGGTTGACATATATATACTATCTTACAAGCAATGGGCATCTACCATAGCTTTGCTGCAGTGATGCTTATTAATAAGATAGTCTCTTAAATCTCTTCTCTACAACTTTTAAGAAAGTCAAAGTGGGACCAAATTAAGAAAAAACACAAAAACCCACCACATTCTTTTGGGCTTGGTTGGGTTTTGGTTTGTTTTTTGGGTTTTTTTTTTTTTTTTGTTTTTTGTTTTTTTTTTTCTGGTTCTTCTGGACATCAAAGAGAACAAAATTAAGAAAATCCTTGAGTCCAAGTGCTTCTCTATCCCTCCTAATTGACCCTCCCTCCTGCACAGGAGTCTGTCTCTATATCACTTTCAAGCTGCTTTAACTAAATTGCTTCAGGATACAAGAGGTTAAAGCACCCCGCTGGGCAGAAATCTTTTACTTTAGAGGTCTAACAGCCTTTCCCTTAATCTGCAGAGTGGAGCTGTGATCACACAACAGCTAAAGTCATGAGCTTGTTAATGCTAAAATGACAGATGTTATAACAACAGGATATTTATTAAGTTTCCCATTACCCTGCTGGGTTGTCAGACCCCGATTTCTTTCTAAAACTGCTTTTTGGTTTTTAATAACCAAAAGTTAACAGAAGTCTGTTTCCAGCCTTCAAAGAAGACACGTGAAAGGAAAAAAACTAAAAAGAAAACATTTATAAAGTCTCTGTCTCAGCTTGACTCCTATCAACGGAGGAAGCAGTACTACTAATTCTGTTTTTCTGCCTCCATGTTATGGTATAGATTTGTTTTAGAGTAGATATAGTTTTAACCTTTTACCTAAACACTATACAGCATTGCATGAAAAGTCAGAGTCCATGTGATTCCGAAGTCCTGGAGACTTTAGTATCGATTAATTATTTAGTGAAGCACTGCAAACTCTCTCGTGGTGGGTGTTTTTCCTCATTGCTAGATTAGAAAGCAACCAGCAGCCCTGCCTGGAGGATACCTACCTCTGTTATCAGTGGTGTGCTGGGAGGAAACAACCCCTGCCCAAGCAGGGCTTGGAAGTTACTGTGGAAAAGCAGACAGCCTAGAAAAGCCACGTACACAAGGAAACAAGAAATAACCAGGTTTAAGCCATTATTTTTGCATAAATTGAGTTTCAGGACTCATTCATCAATTCTAAACTCAGTAACAGCGTTAATCCCAGAACAACTGGAGTGGCAGCCCAGTACCAGAGTGGTTACAGCACTGGTGGTGCCCTTTCCACCAGCCCATTGCTCCCTTTACACCTATGCTACACATGCTCTGGATGTGGAGGCCTTTCCTATAGTGTCGGGATCTGTGATATTTAAATGATCCCAATTGTAGAAAGTCTCTGTCTTTCAGCCCCGCTGCCAAAGAAGGAGTTGTGTGCCAAAGAATTAGTCTGTGCTGGTTTTCAAGGTTGTTTATTTCTTTTTATTTAAAATATTTTCTCTCTGACCTGCAGCAGGTCTGTCTCGCAGGACAGCGTGCGGGGTTCTGCCCCTCAGTGGGATGTTACAAACATTATATATTAGAAACTACATGTGCTATATTTACAATAACATGCCAGTATCTATCACCCATGTTGAACAGTGTGTCCCCAGCCTAAACCAATAGAAAAATGCCAACACCACAGTGAAACATGGAGGGCATGAAGAAGAAGAAAAAGGACAAGGCATGCCCAGTTTCCTCCATCTTGCCTCCTTTGAACCCCTTCTCTAGAATCCTAAAATTCTACTTTTGCACCCATGCCACACTAATTACTACTTATATCAAACACTCAGAGCTTGTAATTCATCCTGTAAGATTGAAAACTCTTTTCCATGGACAGAGATCAGAGACAGTGTCTCTCGTGGCTCTGTACAGGGGGGTTCCTGACCCCCTGCCAGGGTCCCAGACTTTCCAGGGCAGCCACAGGGATGCCCTGGATTCCCACACTATAGAGACAGGGGAAGTTTCAAACATTGAGGGGTGGGCAGTGCTGTGCATACATTTGTTGGTCGATGGGTGTTCTGTGACAGGAGCTGCTCAGAGCACAGATTACCTGGCCTGCATGTCCCAGCTCACGGCAGTCATACCCTCACTTCTCCCATGTGCTGTGGCCCTAAAATTGGTGCAGCACAGCCAGGATCAGCGAGGAGCAATCCAAAACTCTCTGAGGAAGACTGCTGGTTTTCCATCCCTCAGGTTGGGTGAGTTTGCAGTCCAGTCCAAGAGAGGATGGCTTCTTTCCTTAGAACAGCTGTAGTCCTGCTGGATGCTTCTTGAGATTTCTACAAGCCACCCTCCACCTCTATTTCCAAGGTCATTCTTAAACTGAAATTTTAGCTTTTGGGGGAAACTGAAGTCCATATGGAGATAAATGAGACCCCTCAGAGAACCACAGCTTCTACTGTGGTCACATTTTTGAGTTTCAGCGAGTACTTTGTATTTCTTTAAGCACTATCTAGCAGAGTTTGAGGGATGAAAAGCATGCCAGAGGTCAGAGCCCTGCATAGGCTACAAACAGAGAGCACTTTTCACCTGTCAGAGTTCCCAATACAAGGCAGACTCTTATAATCTACTTATCAGAGATGAAAAGTGAGATGGAAAACATGCTCTAAGGGGTCCTGTAACAGTCATTACCATTCTATTCAATTTACTTAGTAAAAATCTTGGACTTACCAAAAAGCACCTCAATGAAATTTCAATGAATATCAAGTTTTCCTCCTGTACCTATGGGGTTAGTCACAGATACAGAAAGTAAAAAAAAAAAAAAAAAAAAAACAAAAAAAACAAAACCAAACCAAACCAAATCAAAATCCAAGAGCCCAACTTTTCTTGCCAAAGGCTTAAAGTGTTGAGAATGAATCTAGCCTTATCTTCAACACATTATTCCACATTTCTAGGCCTTTAATATTCTCCATCCAGCTCAGCTTGGTTCAGAGTCTTGCACTCCTACTGAGCACAGGAAAACACAGTGTCACTGGCTCAGCCAGCCAGCATGTGGCCCCTTAAGGCATTGTCACAAGAAGATACCCTGAAGCCAATTTGGTTATCTCCTTTCAAAAAGAATCTGTCAGAACAAAGTTCCTGTCAGAACCAAGTTCTTTGAAAAGTAGGATGGTCATCTTTGGGTAAAACCCCCAGTAAACTGTCACATTATTTAAAAGAAGGATCACATGTACTGGAAGGAGTAGCTGAATTATGTACAGTCCAGAATTGCATCTATCATGCTCTCCACTCCTCCCCTACCATACTTTAACAGGCTGGATAAATCAGTGCATAGGATAGGATCTAATTTGGTGTTTATGGAATAAAGTCACCATCATATCACCAGTATCTTGAAGGATTAGTTTTTTGGAATGCTATGTATAGTACAGAGCAAAATGCAACTCAGGAACAGATACATTTTCTTATGTATCACTAAAGCAGCTTCTTCTTCCTGAAGTTCAAGCAAATATTTTTCCATCACAATTTATTGCTGTGGTTCCTGTTTCCACAGTACATTCTGCAGCTACTCAGAGCTCTGCAAAGTGCTGAAGTACTTGTTAGTGGCAAGTGAGCTGCTACCAAAATTGTATGGTTAGCTCCACTTTTTATGAACTCACACTTCCTCTCTTTTTAGCTGATATTAAAGAAAAATAATATGTTAGCAAAAATTGGACAGGTTTGTGCAAATAAAGTTTATTTCTATGTTCTGTGGATTAGAAACAAAGACACAGAATAAGTAAATAATTCATTAAATGTTTTATCAGGAGAATTAATTATTTCATTTGAAAATATTCTTAGTAATATTAAAAAATACTTGCATTTGAACTTTAAAAGCATAGAAATATTTCTGTTACCTAGAGGAACTTTCAAACCTTCATCATCATCAAAATAAGTAAGCTTTATTAAAACATAGCTGGTTTCAGCAGTTGCAGACACACTGCACGGCATTAACCTCAAATTTGCAGTTTAAGGTTAAGGTTTAGAGATAAAGGGGAAGGGGAAGATGGCAGCTGTCCATCCTTGTTTATCTTGTTTAATTTTTGTCCTAGCCCAGACCAATGACTTGTTCTCTCCAAACCACTGTTTCGAAAGGGGAACTCTCACGTTGCCTAAGAGCCCTCCATATCTGACTTTACCTTAAGTCATTTGACATTAAGACATTATTTTTGCCAAGCTGCAGTCTCTTGCAGAGAGAGGCTACTCCTCATATGCTCGAGTGTGAAACTAAACTGCTGTTACCTGATTTTCTGCACCATTTCTCTAGCAGTGAGTTAAGCTAACCTTTCCTGATGGAACAGCTGAGGCTGTGCTGGCTACCTTCTGTCTCAGAAAGATTAAGGTCTCAGCTTCAGCTGTGGTCTGTTTAAACACATTTTTCCATATCTTTCACTAACTTGGATTTCCATGCACTCCAGGTGTAGGTCCCTCAGTAACAAGCTGTTAAGCACTGCAGAGCTATAGAGGAAAACCAAAGAAAACCACTGCCCTCATTAAAACAGCTGCAGGAGGGGGAAAATATAACCACTCCAAAATCAAAACCCACACACACTTAATTGCTCATCTTTCTCCATTGATGCCATAATTTCATTTGCTTCCTACTAACCAGAGTGACCACCATGGGAGAAGTGACCTGCCTTTTCGATACTATCAGAGACGAAAGAAATTTTGGCAAAAATCTTGTAGATCAGATTTTCTGTTCTTAAAGAATAAATCTAAAGAACTCCAGTGTCTGCCCTACTGCTTTTCCATGCCACATTAATTATTGCATGCACATGCAGTAATAGTAACTCGATTACTCTCTGGGAAGAGGACAGCAAATAAGAGCATCACAGAAAGCTACTGCAGAAGTTGTAGACTTGAGTATCTCCCCAGCTTACTGTAGAGAAACATTGTTTTGACATCACCTTGTTTTTGTAGATACTTTTAGAAAGGGCACACCAAGTGCAGTAGAGTTCAAACTCTGGGTTCAATGGCACCTGTTTTTCAGAGCAGCACACAGTGTTGCAAGGCAGTTGAGCTACACACACTCTCCCCTTAGCTGTGTGGCTAAACTTGTCAGCATTAAGGGAATGGGAGAAGGGAAAAAAAGAATGCAAGTTTTCAATAAATGTTACTGAGCTTTTCAATAACACATAGTGCTTGGGTGATCCTCTGGGCTTTTCACATACAGCCCGTGATGTCACGCTGCGGCTGTGACGCCAGTGCAGCTCTGACACAGGAGCTCTGCCCACACAGTTTGACTCAATATTTAGTTCTGCAGTTTTCCTACTCCTTCAGAAAAAGATAACTGGGACATTATGGTGCCAAGTGTCATTTCACTTCCAAGCTCAAGCATATGTACCAAACACCTCCTTTTTAGCAATAACTTGCCAACTAACTTGTCAGTGTCTCCACTGTGCTGCTGCTGCATGCAGGGAGGTTTTCAATGAACTGGAAACATACCGACCGAGGCTGGATAATAATTCTTGTGATAATTAAACACAATTCTTTCCTTTTTTCTTTTTGAACAGCAATGTGAAGAGAAAAATCACTTCAAACTATCATGACACAGAAACCTAAAGCCTCTGCCAGTATGGATATTTAGGATGAATTACTTGAGCCTAGATTTTACCTAGTACTTAAGCCGAATTCCTCTAATGCTCAGCTGGAAGCGTGCAGCATCAGCCCCATCCACTTGGGTCAGAACCTTGCCACATGCCCACAAAAATACTAGTGAAAATCATCACCCACATTTTGCTAATTCACATATCCCTTTCTCAAGGAAAAACGTGCTTGTCTGCAACTGACTGGAGGAGAGCCCAGGGCAGCACAGGATAAAACAGTGGACTGAGTCTCCAGTCAGCACTGCCTAGTGAAAAAGCTTGAGGGTATAGCAATACATGCAGCATTTATCTGTGGGAGTGTTGTTCACTCCTGAACTAGGGTATGAACACCTAGCTCAGGTGAGCAGCAGTGACCTAGTTACCTGCAGACTCCCTGTGCTGTACTCGCTGCACCCTCAGCTACAGGGATCACACAGTAACATCAAACCAAGCAGTGAAGCTTGAATCCAGGTCTGCAGCAGGCCAGCAGCATCCACTTACATTCAGCAGACACACTCTGAAGCACAGAAGACTGGCAGCAAGTATCTCCCTCAACTGAGGTCTTGCCTATACTGCAGAATGCAGCTGCCTATAGCACAGAATGCAACTGGAACACGTGTGGACCAACCCACAGCAAACCTAATCCAAGAAATTAAATCTAAAAATTCAACCAGTGAGTCCAGGAGAAGATGAGGACAGGCTTCAGCCCAGGCCAGCAATGTGAACACAAATGCAGGAAGCCCAGCAGGTTGCACATCCTGTTCTACAGCATCACCAGGGCTATTCTTAGCTGCAGGAGCTGGTGCAGGAGGAAAATGCTGGGAAGCCGACCAATGCTGTAACTAGAAACAGAGCTTGGGTGATGGGGGGTGGGGATTGCCATTTGGTCTCAGCAACACTTTAAGGTTTGTGTTAATTGTCAAAAAAAAAACAAACACAAAAAAAAAAAAAAAAAAAAAAAAAAAAAACCAAAAAAAACAAAACAAAAAAAACCAAACCCAAACCACAAATACATATAAATGCTAGCCAAAATTTCAGTGGCAAGGCTTTCATGCCAGGTTTGGGATACTAGCACAGATCAGCCTGAGAAGGTGCCTGCTGAAAGTGCTTGTCTGTCTGGAGTCAGATGCTCCCATCCCACCCTGCTCCTGTGGCATTAGCTCCTCCAATGGAAAAGCAGCAAGGAGTTGCTCTTGGAGCTAGATCTGGTGGTCCTTGTGGTCAGGCAACTTTCTGGGGTTGGAGGTCTAGGAATGACATAGGGGAAGGTACGTGTAGCAAAAATAAGCTATAGATCTGAAGCTTCTCTTCCTGCTAATTTAAAATTCCCACACCAGCACTTCTCATAAAGGATGTTCATAGTAAGTTCAAATCACATAATGTCATGTAGAGGTAGAAGCAGCTTTGGAAAAGGCAAAACTCAAGCTCACATGCAGTGCTTACAGCACAACCAAACATACCCTCCCACACATATAACTAATAATGTGGAATCACTTTTCCCTCTTGAAGCAGAAAAAGGAGCTGCTGAAGGGCTCCAAAATTAACTCATCACTGCAAGCTTATTAACAGCTCAAGGTAGGTATTATTGGTCACCATCCTGCCTTCCTCAGTATTAGTGCTACCATCTACAGTCAGTCCTTTTCTCCCAAAAAACTGTGCAAACTGTAGTGTTTCTGAATTGAAACAAATGAAGCTGAAAAGCACCAAAGCATCTTCTGCTCTAAAGCAGATTTCTTCCAAAGACATTGAAAGAGCAGTATAGAGTCCTATTAGGAAGCCTACCTTATTGACCCTTATGTCAGATATTTAACCATGGCCAATTAACAGGTCAAGACAATTTTTTTATTCTTTTCAAAAGCTGTTTTCATTTGAGGTTAAAAAAATGCCTTTTGCATAATTAACTCTTAACAATACTAGAACTGAGCAACTATTCTTTTAATTACACCTGGAACCCAGACAGTTGGAGGCCAGGACTTTAAAACCCATTTACTAACCTCCACCTCCTTTATTTGTGCTATTTTCATCTCTTTTTTTGATGTTCTGGGAGATAGTGCATGTGTATTTCTACTAGTTAAGATTCCTTCCTGGGAGCTGATCTGAGAAAGAAATCCCAACTAAATGTATTTGATAGTCAAGAGCTGCATTTATTTTCTCAGCACTTTAATACTTAAAAAAAAAAAAAAAAGAAAGAAAATAAAAAGAACATTATTCTTTATTTTAAAAGAAGGCAAAAAGAAGTATCATCAATGAACAAGCTGTGGCAATTATATTTTAACATTGTTCAGAAACAGGATCCAGGACATGAAAAAAAAAAAAAGAAGCCAAATTAATCCCATGTGCTTTTTGGAGACATACAGATGAAAGATATTTTTCAGCTTTGTGGTTTTGCTTTTCAAATAGTTAGACAACACAGTGAGTGCAAAAAATATAAATGTGTGCCTGCTAAAACATGGTGCTGTACCTCACAGGCAGCTAACCACACAAAGCAAAGGTCACAAGGAATAATCAGACCTTCTGTTATCAGTAAAGCTACGTTTGATTTGGAAAATTGTCAACTCTGGCTTTAGCTCAGGCAAATGGAGCATCCACCTCTTTCTGCCTAGCAGAGAAAGGAAAAGCCAAAGATACTGTGGACCTGAACCACTCAGCATACCTAAAAAGGGTGTAACTGATGCTTTGCTATGGAGCTAAAATAGTCAGAGCATATTTATATGCTTTTAAATATAGTTAGCAGTATTTCCCATTCCCTCCACGTGGAACTTGGAACATCTAGTTACAAAATTCACCCCCTCCATCACTCCTGGTCTCTCCATAGTTGAAGAGATTAGAAAGTGCAGTCAAAGCAGGGGGCAGGGGAAGGAGAATGGCAAGAATCTTTATCCCTCCTCCCCAAAGTCCACCAGGCAGTGTTTAATAAATTCAGATGGCCTGATTTCAGAAACTAACGTCAGTTTAGCTAAACTTGCTAAGAAGTCTTAGGACACTCAGTGGGCTTTTCCCCCTTTCTTTTTAGAGAATGGGGAAAAGGAATAAATTCTGGAATTATACAAAAATGACAGTATTTCTACAGCAAATGTAGAAATACCATAGCAATCCTGATTTTAATACATTGATAAAATCTAGGTACTTTTTTCTTCAAAAGCCAAGCTACACTGGCAGAAGCTTTGGACTCACTCCCACAAGTAATTCCTGGTGTGCAAGTAAGTACTTGTCAGCCTGATGAAACTATTTAAGAATACAGAAGTTTTCAGGACTGAGCCCTTGCCATGACTTTTGGGGAGTCACAAGCTGGGGCTGGTTCTTTTACATAACTCTGTGTATGTCCATAGCGCACACTGCAATGTGGCAACTACAGATATTACCAAAGCCCACACTGGGTGTTGAAAACAAATGAGCTACAATTGTTAGGGGTTCCACAGAAACAATTTACTCTGCTAAAAAGAAAGACTGATGGTACTGTGGCTAGCCCACTGAGTGTCTGAATTAGTTCTGCACCTCACCTTAGGTGCAGATATAATCTAGGAAGTGATTCTAAAATAGCATGTTCTTGGATGAGACATGCAGTAAATATTTCATCCAGTGATGTTTGTACATCTCTGACACATTTAATCAGAAGCCTAAATAATCTAGACACTGAAATACAGACTTATTTTTCCTTAAAATAAGTGTTCCATAATTGTTTTTATTTTAAAAATTCAGGAATGTGATACACAATACAATTAGCTCCCCACCACTGTAGTGTTCACTTACATGAAATTCACTAGTTGCATGCTTTGTGGACAAAAAAAATAAAGAGAGACTGTGCAGTGCTTTTGAACGCTCTCAGTATTCTTAAACTGTGATCTTCAGAACAAATCAAGTCTGTCTAATCCCAGACAGATCAAGTTAAAAAAAAAAATCGAGCTGTTTCACAAGCTAGTGGGCTATGGTCAGGTCTCCAACAGCCAGAACGGAGAAATTGTGTTCTGCTGCTGCACAGCCACCACGTTGACCTCACTCTATGCTTTCAGGGAGTTTACCATCAAGGGCTAAGGAGACTAAAGGGCCCTGGTAACACCAGCTGCTGCTGCATGTGCAACAGGGCACATGACAGAGAGGCCACGCAACTCCCCCTCCTGTCCCCATCATCATCACCATCATCACTGTCACCTCTCCATCCTGTCCTGATACTTAAAATAACGAGGGGGAGAGCTTTTTGTCTTTTTAATTAGCCATTGCCTGCAATGGACACAGAAATAGAAAAATATGACTTCTGGCACAAAAAAAAAAAAAAAAAGATATTAAATAGTTAAAAATGGAATTAGTGACTACAACTCCCTCTATTCAGATGCATTTACTGAGACTATTAACCAATGATGGTAACTGTTATGAGTTACCAGTTGCCCTCTTTTTATAAGAGCAACAGGAAAGAAGTCAATCTGACTTCTGAGTGCTACCATATTTAGATTTCGTGGTATTTTTTAAAATAAACTAAAGAACAGTAGTTCTATGGTACGTTAGTGATAAATGGCAGAATCTCAACAATTCATACTAACGATTGAGACAAATTTTAAACTAGTGATGAAAATAATTAGTGAAAGTTTACCATAGAAAGCAAGGATACACATTTAAAAAAAATAGTACTTTGTTAATTTCAAAATTTACTTGGTTAATACTCTGTAGTATAGTAGCAGTGGTAGCATACTCAGCAAATGTAGTCTCATACAAGATCTCATTTAACAGTCAACTCTAGATCATATACAGGTAACAGAAGAAAGAGTTAAGATACTTCAGAAAAAACAAAAACATATATAAATACTATATTAACACATTTAAGTTAGTTTATGAGACTATACAACAAGAATAAACACAGAAAAAGGGGAGCAATGCTGGTGGCTGCAAAGCACCAACATCCCAAGCCACCACAAAGCTGAGCCCACCCATCCACAGCCCGCAGCTTCCTGTGGATGCATCTGAGCAGCCAAGAGGCAAAACCCCCGGGCAGTACTGTGCTGCAACCCAGCAATGCAGCCTGTGATGGGGCTCCCTGGAAGCAGAGCCAACACCTCCAGCTTTCCCGTGCTTTGGCACACAGCGCTTGGCCAGAGCGTGGTGTTCTCGAGACAGGGGCTGGTCTTGTCTCCGCAGACTGCACAGGTAATGCACAACACTGGTAATCCACCCATGGATAATCAAGAGTTGACTGCAATGCTCTGCTGAGAGCTTGGGTAAGACCACTGACATGACTTGGGCCAATCCAGGTCTGATGAGCAGCAGGACTATTTTTTGTACTATTTAGGAGCAATTATGATGCAAGACACAAATTAGAAATGCAAACTAGGGAGGTGTTCTGTATCTGGAGGCAAAGCTACATTCCCTTCACTAACAAAACATTCTTTTTAAAAAAATCTATATTTAAATACTGTTAAAAACCTGAAAACCACAGCACTGAAGAATTTTGTAAGGCCAAACTATCCTCAGTTCCCTCCGGTTGTGCCTAGGTATTGCAATACATTTGAAGAAGTAGTAAATGCCAGGTAATCTAGTATCTTATCCTCTTTCCAGTGCCTTCCAGAAACAGAACTCAGAGCTCTTCACACAATAGTTAAGCCTCACAACACCCCTGTGAGGTAGGTATTATCCCCATTTGAAGACAGGGAAACTGAGGCAAAGTGTTTATCTTGTCCAGAGTCACAGAGCAAAGAATGGAAGATCTGAGTTGTTTTCCAGTTTTGCACACAGGAGCAATCCATTAATCAGAAGACATTAGTTCCCATACATAACATCAGAGTGGAACAACAGGGCCAGGGTTTTAGTTTAGATTTCTTGTATGTTTTATCTTTCAGCTCTCATCTCTGCCAAATTCACAGAGTCCACTGAGCAGTTTCTCCTTTCCTAAGGTGTAATTTGGCAGCACACTGTAACAGCTTCTTTAGAGACAGTTGTCAATTTACTGAGTCAAGATTTTAAACTATAGATTCAGATACTGAGTAAGTGAAATTATGTGATACATAAACATCTCTAAGTGTGAAATACAGTGATCCCTGCACCACTTCCTCAAAAGTCAGTGGAGGGCTCCCGAGGACATGGTGGGGGACCAGGACTGAAGTCACTGCAAGTGTTTACAGACACACTCAGCTAGAAGCAGAATGCACCGTTATTTTTGGGGAGCTTGAAAGCAGGAGTTATACTGTCAGTGCTTGGCAGACCTTTCCCACCAGAGCACTTATTGATAAAACTAATTATTTTATCTTAGTAAACTCAGCATCAGCTAAGTATTTATTCATAGCACTGTTGAGTCAAGGCTTCTTTAAACCTCAACGACTTTCATGAGCAGACACAACTTGGAATTAAGGGAAAACAGCAGAAAAATCCATAAAACGTAGAAGTCTGTGTAACTTTATCGACCAGTCTCACGTCTTGATCACAGAACAGTATACAGTAGCTTGAACTGCCATTCTGACAGAAAAAAACCCTTTCACATCTGTTGTTTTCAATTACCTCGCTACCTTACCAGAAGAAGAGGGGACAATTTCTGACAATCACATTATGTTGTCTTTAAAATATGCTGTGCAATAAATTCACTAGAAAAGCCTTCGCAATTTTTATTATTATTACATAGCTTTAAGAAAAATATGTGAAACTGCAAAGTGGTTTCCAGTTTTTAGTAGTTATATCTTTTAAAATGTTCTATGAACTTTGGTTTTCTTAGGGCTTCTAAATAAACAATATATTAAGTTATCTACAAATCAAATATTAAAGGAAAAAGTAGGTCCAAGAAATCTGTAACACAAATTGAGCTCCTACATGCTTGTCCCTCAAATACCTTTTCACTGGAAAAAAAGTATCTTAATTTGAAGCACAGCAAAAAATGTCTCTGCTGAAATGTTGAAACTGGGTTTCTGAAGTGTTACAGCATGGATGCACTTTCTGTCTGCCTCAGTCAAACAAAGTCGACACAAACACATTGTATCATGACAGTGACATTATATTCTTTAAAACAAGCATTCTATATTTAGCAATATGACAAGAACAAGGACTTCAGCAATTACACTATTTGGCAAAATTGCATCTCAAACGTCTGTCTCTTCCTCTTGCAACACAGCTGTTGACAAAGTCTCCACAACTCAGGTAGCACCCTTCAGGGAGTTACAAAGATGACTCAAACTGCTCGTTTTGATCGGTGTTCGCCTCCAGCTTCACTGAAGGGATGCTCTCCGACTTAGTCCTCCTCGTTTTCGGAAATTCAATGACAACTTCTGAACAAGAAATACTAAGTGATGAGGATTTTTCTGTCTTCTTTGCAGTACTATCTTCTCCTGCTCCGCAACACTGCTTCAAAGCACACTGAGTCCTGCAAGGCAACTCGCATTTCCCTCTCCCTGACTCGGAGCCAACGCTGGCAAACTCAGGTTGAATGGTAGTTGCATGAATCCCTTCGTCGTGAAAGATCTCTTTGATGCGCTTGGCCACCATCATGTACGTGGAAGGGTCAGGACACTTGATGTGAGCAGTGCCAATGATCCTACTGCCTGCTAGCTGCCAAATGTGTAATTCATGGATTGCTTCCACTCCTTCCAGGGTACGTAACTTTGAGTTCAAAGAATGGACATCTATTTGTTTGGGAACAGTCTGTAGAAGGATGAGGGCTGACTCCCTAAGTAACGGGTAAGTTGTGTAAAGGAGTATACAGACCATAATCAAACAGAGGACAGGATCTAAATATAGCAACCAGCAAGGACCAGCCATCGTAATGCTCTCTTGCTCTGACCTGATAGCTCTGCCAAGTGCTTGGGATAAAGTAGCATTTTCCATGCAATGATTATTGACACATGGATTAAAGCAAGGCCCATCTTCAGGGCATGGATTCCACAAGCCATAAAAGAGCAAGGCATTCACTACCACAATTACTGAACCTAAGGCATCTCCAAAAACATGCAGAAAAACTCCACGCATGTTAAGTTGTGCACTAGAGTCTTCTTCAACTTCCTCTTCATCCAGAGGATAATGGCCAGCATTCCCATTCACTTGTACATCACTCATGTCATCTTTCATATCACCTGACAAAAAAACAATAAAACAATTAGGCATGAGCTATAATACAACATGGTACTGTAATTCCTTATAAAATCATATCCAACAGTAAGCATAGCACACTGAGTATGAAACTGAAAAGCAACTCAACCCACACACTTAGCAACACCTTCTCTGGCTGAGGAAAATTCAGTTTTCCCAATAAGTGATCTAAATACGGTGGAAGGCAACTGTTTCTACATGGAGATTTAAGAGTGGCAAAGAATGAAGATGACCACATTTTAATTACTCTACTGAAAAACTACTTTCACCTTTTTCAGCTGCATAACCATTTGCCTATTCACTGCTTGTTTCCTAAACAACATGCAGAGCTACAGAGGATATGTAAAAAAGCTGGTTTAAGTGGCTTAGTTAGGTACATTTGTTCCGTCTTTTGAAACACCGATAGACTGATCACATTGCTAAAATCCATCTTTAACCATAGGACTGCATTGCTATTTCATATTAAAATTTGAAGCTAGAAGCTCAAAAGCTGTATGATACAGCTGTGTAGTAGCTTCTTTTCAGGTTTACCAATGCCTTTTCAAGAGGCTTCTGAATTCAAGGAAAAGGAAGTTCTTCTGAGATGGTGCATGGAGTTAGCAGGACCATGAGATACAAATCAGCTGAAATTTTACGTCTAAAATGCAGAATTTACCAGCAGAATTGACTACAGAGCAGTGTAAGTTATCACTGAAACTCTGAGGATATGAACTACTGTTATTTATATTTCAGAATAAATAAATACATAGTAAAATTATATTTTTATGCAAGTAACATATAGCTGTTGAGTGACATACAGCTTCTGATGTCCAAAGTCATTTGTCATGGACTGTAAATAACATTTTCGTGCTCTCCTTTGTCACAACTGTCTGCAATACTTACCACTCCAACACAGTTAACCAGCTACATGGGTATACACACATCATTACAAAGAAAAATCCTTTCTGAACAAAAATAATCTTCCAATGTTCAAATTGAAGGGAAGTGTACATGATTAACCTCCTGCTTTTCTTCAAAAGTTTTTTTTTTTGGCTACTTCCAGTGGTAAAGAAAAGCAACAGGCACTGGCCCCTGGCCTGACAAACTGAAACAAGGAGCTCTTACTGCTTCTGAGGTTATTGAGTTCAGAGCTTTGTAAACATTAACACGTTAATAAACGTGCAGCTTCTGCTGTTCTGCCCTCGTGGCTGCGATTCTGCAACTGTAGAGTGCGCACAAGTGCTCTCCTCTCTGAAGAGGGAGTGGGCTCCTACCAAGGCTGAGTTCCAAGCCCCAGCTCGTTACTTCATCCAGTACGCTTCTGCCCTGAAGCTCCAGCTACATTTTCCACACTACCTCTAGGAGTTATGGAACATGGGAACTGTAACTTTCCAGAGAAGTAAATGCATTAGAGGGAAATATCTCGGGTTACAGAGTTCAGACCTCAAGGTCTACAATGAGAGCAAGGAAAGAGGAACGCTCTACTTTGTACCAAGTACTTGGAATAATGGAGATCTGAAAAGTCAGTACAGCTGTCTATACAAGAGGGCAACAGGAAACATAGTTCCAGAAAGCTCTTGAAAATTGTTTTAATGGCAAATGGTTAAAACATGTCCATTTGAAATATGGTCATTGAAATGCCTGTGCAGGACTAGCCCCTAAGGCTATGCCTACTTTTCACTTCCACCTCAGGAAATCAGGACTACCCCACTCTGTGACTTCCAGAGAAGGCACAGGACCACCTTTGTCATTATCTCTACGTCTTACATCTTCTCCCGAGCCTCCAAACACCTTTACCTGCAACTTTTCCATAGGCAAACTATGAGTAGCTCCATCCATTACATAATCATGACAGGGCAATGAAGGAAATACAAACTTATTTCAAAGTTTCACTGTGACCAAAATTATGTCCTATTACCACCTAAACACCCACAACAAATTATTTGTTATTGCCAGAAGCACATCCATGAGACATTCCAGACAAGTCAGCTCACAACAATATGCATTCTAATCCATGCTATAACCTTTTTCTCTAACTAGTCCAAAACTTGGCTAAAAGCACAACTTTTCACCTTTTCAACTTTTCATTAAAGAATAATTCCCAAGCTAAGATACGTATGAGACTAAGGGTTAAGGGAATTTTACGTTGTTTGAACCTAATTATTAGGATACATTTGCTGGAACTAAACCAACATTAAGAGCTTATTACATGGTCAAGAAGATGGTGTAGTGTATTCAGAGGAACTTTCCTATCCTCTTGAAAAACCTGTCTATCCAAAGCCAACGTGGAGTTGGAGAAACAGAAACTAAGTTTCTCAAATGTGTATTGGAACCTCTGATCACAGAAAACTTGTTCCTGTAGCAAAGTTCACTCTGATCAATTAAAGCTCCCTTTAAGCTAAAACAATCGTCTGCTGATGTCACCCTGAAGCTGAAGGAGAGAAATTGGTTCCAAAGCCTGAAGTCCATTCCTTCTGGTGACAAGGATGCCCTAGGAATAGAGAAATGGCAATCACACGCACCTTTCACTCCGCTATCACGCAATACTTGGCTTCAACCAAGCAGCTTCAAAATCAACTATCCAGGCTTCTGGATCCACTAAAAAATAACCCAAGAAATTCCTACCCATGAGACAGTTTAATCACAACTGGGAAGGGAAGATTTTAAACGTATGCCTGTGTGCAGGTCAGTGGGAAGGCACATGCTTTAGAAAGCTAAACAAAAATTATTCCCAAGACACCACACATGTGCCCTGACACCAGCATGCTCCACATTCCGGCTTGCACAGTTTTGACTGGCAATTTCCAAGACTTCTTCCTATTAATACCGATACTATGAAGAAACACAATGTTATTGCAGTGGAATACACTTCGATATGTTTGGTTTAGATGGAGAGTAGCTTCCCAGGTAACTGATAACTGACCCAATGGAGCAATCCAGCTGCCGGGACCAAGGCACTGAACCGCGCTCCATTTGATTCACAGCCAGTTCGGATGGCATTAGGAGAGCGTCTTGTGACAGTTCGTGTCGCCAGGCAAGAAACGCTTACGTGCCTTCCCTTGCAGAACCAAATTTTTTCCCCAGGGCAAACTGCTTTATCCTAAGACTCTTTTACACTGTGACCTGTCTCCAAGACAAACATGCAGCTTAGGGCATCCGAAGGAAAGGCGTGAGGAAGAGGTGCGACAGCCATGTGCCACAAGAACTGCTAAGAAAGTTTCTCGCCTCTTTTCCAGGAGTGCGGACAGATGGTCCTCACAGAGTCCTGACAGAGCCCGCACCAGGTGGGACCAGGACGGCCGCGGCCCTACCCGGGAAAGGACCCCTCCCGCTTTTCTACGCGTGGATGGGGCAGCGGCGCTTCCCCGCGGGGCTTACCCAGCTTCTCCTGGCTGACTCCGTTGGAGCTGCTGCAGTTCTCCACCAAGGTGCTGGTCTCGTCGCGGTGCAGCGCAGCCTCCCCGTCCCCGGGCGGCTGCTCGGGCTTGGGGCCGCCGCGGGGGTGCTGCTGCCGGCCGCCGTGCGAGTGCCCGTGGCCGTGGGCGTGCCCGTGGCCCCCGACGCCGTGGTGGTTGAAGAGGCAGAGCCCCAGCAGGTTGATGATGAGCCCCGCCACCCCCACGGCGATGACCACCAGCGGCTGCTGGATCTCGTGGGGCTCCGTGAAGCGCTCGATGGCCTCCAGCAGGATGGTGAAGCAGAGGGCGGTGAGGAACACGGCGTTGACGAGGGCGCCCATCACCTCGGCCCGCACCCACCCGAACGTGTTCTTCTTGGTGGCGCGGGTGCGCTGGGCGAAGCGCACGGCCACCAGCGCCACGACCAAGGCCATCACGTCGGAGAGCATGTGGAAGGAGTCGGAGAGCATGGCCAGCGACGACGTGACGCGGCTCACCGCCACCTCCACCACGAAGAACAGGAAGGTGAGCGCCAGCATGCACAGCAGCCGCGCCCGCCGGTTCTGCCAGCACCGCGGCCCGCCCGGACCGTGCGCCGCCATCCCCCCGCACATCGTGGCTGCCCCGGCGGGGGCGCGAGGAGCGCGGCGGGCGGTCGGAGCCCCGAGCGCTCGGGCGGCCGCTCCGCTCCGCTCCCCCCGCGCCGCCGCCGCCGCCGCTCCCTCCGCAGGCGCCGGGCGAGCAAACTTTGCACCCGAGCCCCCTCACTCTTTTCACACGGAACCCGAGCGCCGCCTCGGACACGCCCCCGCCCGCGCCCCATTGGCCGGCGCGCCCCGCCCGCCCGGCCGTGCCCTCCCGCCCCCGCGCCCGGCCCCGCTCGCCATTGGCCCGCGCGCCCTCGCGACAGCGGGGCCCCGCCCCCGCCCGGTAACGCCCAGCGAGCCGCGGCCTCCCCGTTCCGCCCGCCCGCGCCTGAAACGGGGGAGTGGGCGGGGCCACGCGTGACGCGCCGGGGAACGAGGGATCCCCATTGGCTCACGCCGCCGGCTTTCCCCTCCCGCCCCGCCCCCGCAAGCCCCGCCCGCGGCGAGCGGGACTCGTGCAAAAGGTGCGCTTCACACGGCCCCGGCCCGGCGCGCGCCCGGGGGCGGGGCTCCCCCTGCGGGCCGCGGGGGCGGGGCCTGGCGTGAGGGGCGCTGTGACGTCACGCGTCCTGAGCGGGGATTTCGGGTGGGATTTGCGGTTCTTCGGTGACTTTTTGCGGGGGCGGGCGTCTCTGTTTGATTCTTTTCCTGTTTCTGCCACTGAGGGCACGAAGATAAGTGCGGACGCGATCACTAATAACTGGTGGGCGGCTAAAAAAATTGGAAGAGAAGAAGAAAAGTTTTGCTTGAAGTTTTGGAAGGCTGTATAATATAATAACATATTAATAAAATAAATATATAATAATTTCTATAATTTTAAATACGAATTAATGAATGTTATAATAATTGTTCTATAACAATATAGCAAAAAAATATGTAAATGCCAAGAGGTCAGTCCCTGGACACTGGTTTGTTATGCTTGTAGTTAGGACAGGGAAAGCAAGCGTTTTGAGACATCCGGTAAAACCACAGAAGCGTAAACACAAAATTTAAAACAAAGAATAAACGGCCAAAGTTACACAAAGGCAGAGCTGACCTCTTAACTTTGGCCACTGTGTTCTAGGGAACCAACAAACACGGCAGCAAGAGAAAGAGTGTGAAAGAATATTCCATGAGCAGAGCGTGGAGAGGAGACAGCAGCCCTAGCTCTCTGCAGCTGTGGGGGTGTAGCTGTGTGTGTGGAGCCATAGAGGCCAGAGGAGAACTGGTGCCCTGAGAAGGAAGACCTAGTCAGAATGCAAGATGATGTTCCTGTACTTGGAGATTTCAAAGGGATTGTGATTCAGGGTCCATGCAAAGGTTCCTGCCTTCATTTGGGCAATAAAATGACAGAAGGTGCTCATGTGTCCACAAGGAAAGCGTTATCAATGAGAATAACTGAGAGCAGTGATTCAGGACAGGCTTCCCCTGTGCTCGGCAGCATCCCCATGAGCCCACACCTGGATACCACACTCTTATCCATGTGTGCCATTCCCTCACCGTTGCTTAACCTTCCTCACATGGCAGAGCTGGCTTGGGCACCAGAGGCACTGCTGTGCTGATGACCTGTGACCCTGAACCCTGTTTTCTGTGACAGTATCCTTGTGTCAAATTCTAGGTGCGGATGCGCTGGACGTAGCGGTAGCAGCCCATACAGAATTCTTTAATGGCCATTGTAAAGAGAGTCAGCAATTAGATTGCTATAACATTCTCCTCACCTGCCTGGCTTCCCGTATGCCCTGACATCACTTACTAACAAGTAAATAACCGGGAAGCTGAAGGGCAATTACATGCAAACAGAACATGCCCATGTTGTGTCGTCCTCACTCCCACACAAGGCCATTAGTTAACAAGGAAGAATTGTCCAAATTTAGGATATATGGGTCAAAGAAACTGGTGCAGCTCAAACCTCTTTTAATTACTGCAGGTGAAATGGGTTATCATTTTACAGAGATTGCTATTAATCCAGTGGAATTTAGCTAGGAAGGAAGGGAGAACAAGAAGTTTGGTCTCTCTCATTGGCTCGACTCCAGGAATTAGTGAAATTGGGTTTTAGTTGGTTGCCACTGGGGTGTCATCATAGTTTTCTTGATTAAAAGTACTCAATCTCCTCCTGAGAGAAATAAACAGAATATCAATATCAGTAGAACCCTGATGAATAAAACTTCATTATAAACTTGTCAAGAGCTTTGCCTGATTTAAGGAGAGGAGTTAGGGCTTTTTGGACTCCTTTCTTGGTATGCAAATGATGTCCAGATCAATTTGTGATCCTTTTTAAATCTCTTCACCATGAAACCCTCCTGATCTGCCCCACACCACTGGTCAGTGTACTGCAGCCTTCCCCTTACAGGATGGCATCTTGCTGATCCTTAGCCATGTCCAGGGATAGCTTTTTGTCCTGCTATACCATGCTGAATGCTTAATTCTACTTGGGGCCAAAAGCCACAAGACATGGACAATATACCCCAGGAGAATGGGAGGGCGTGGTTTCTTCCCAGACAGGGAAGAAAAATGGTTCCTGAGGCCTTCCACTGCTCCCTGATGAATAGGGCTGGGCGTACAGTTTTGACCCAGACACTGTTGTCTCCATGGGCTTCAAACGCAGGGACTTTGATGAATGATCCCCTGTGGCAGCCCAGTCCCGCTGCTGGATGTGCCAGGCATGGACTGGCAGCTGGACCACACAGGAGTTCACACTGCTACCTCTTCCCTGCACTCTTTCTTGTAAACCAGTGGGCTGTACGCTGCTGTTTCCAGGCTTTTCTATTGTATTACCATACACCAGCAGCCAAGAGGAACAGGGATAGTTCCTAAACTTAGAGCTGTCCATCTGGCAGCACCATCAATTTTAAGACTGATGGGAAAGTGACTGATACAGGCACCTAATGAAATCATAAATGGTGTTTTACAGGAGACACAATGTTCCTGCTCATGCTTTTAGGGAAAATACTTTGTCTTCAGAGTAGGGAGGACTCTGGATTTTTTTTTTTTTTTAAGCTTCCAGGCATTGTTCATGACTCAAAGAATTCTTTCTCAGCTCAGCTTCCGGGCCACAGATGTGGAAGGACCCATCTAAAATCTGTTTACGTACCATAAATGCTCTGTGTTCTGAGGGGAGAAGTAGCTGTGGACGTCTGGCACACAGCTTTCTCCCCCCAGAGCCAGATGACAAGTCTGAACAGAGAGCTGCTGCTTGTCACCTGTCCTGCAGCAAAACGTTTTGTACCGAGTCCTGCTGGGCTCTCCTGAGCCAGCTGAGCCCTGTGTGAAGAACAGGACTTTGGCTGGGAGTTGTGCTATTACTCAGCATGTTTGCTGAGCAAATAAAGTCACTGCTTTTTCCCTTTGAATTTCTGCGCAGGGTTGCAAGTGGAGAGATCTCCACCGTGGAGGGCTCTTCATCACTTTCTGCCTTTCCACTTGGAAAAGGTGAAACCCTGCCTAGAAACCACGGATGCAGTCACATATTACAGAGCACACTGCCTCCTTTTAAACACCTAACTCTTCCCTTTTCTGTGCAGTCATGAGACTTGTCAGCTTTTAATGAGGGCTTTGTGGGACTGTGGCAAACATGTCTCTCTCTGTCTGTTACACTTCAAGGCTGTCAGTGTTCATTTTAGGCTGCGTTTCTCGCAGGCAGTGTCTCTCTCTCTGGTAGCTGTCCTCACAAGGTTTCTTCAAATTGGATGCAGTCGGCATCACCAAAGCCAACAGAAGCACTCACTGTCCAGATACCTGCATAAAAAAGGTTGTTCCTTGTAATGAAAAACAACACAAATGAAAAGTGAGTATTACTGTTCATGTAGCTCCAGGTTGGATTCACTGTTAGGCGCTGATTCAGGAAAGCAGCTTTATCAAGGAAAGGATGTAGACATGTGTTTGCAGTTAATTAAAAGACCTTCTTCGAACAGAGGCAAGTTAAGTGTGTTCTTACATGCTTTTGTTTGTGACCTGTGAAGAAAAACTATAGCAGTAATTGGCACTGAGATAGGAAATGAAGGACACTTTGTTCTGCAAAGAGATTTCTTCTTCTACCTTATTACTGTGTCTGTGAAATCTGGGTTCTTTGGAAATCGGTGGCAGAACTCCAGGCAAGTTGAGGTGATCAGTATGTCATCCACTAAACTTCTTCTGAACCTTGCAAAGCAGATTAAAAACCCTTTTTTTCCCTTCTGAAACATTTTCTCCCTAATGAAGAAACAGCTGATTTTTAAAATATGCCTCTCTTATGTCCAGTTTTGATCTTTCCTTTATTTCGCATTTTTACTTTCAAGCTGCTCACTTGATTCAATGGCATTCAGTATCCTGTAAATGCTCCAGTACTTCGGACACAATTAACTGCATGGCAAATCTGTAATTGTTTCTAATGAACAGGCAAGCCCTTTCTGGTAGACTAAAAAGCATTTCCTGGCTGCTTCGATTACCAGTTTGTCTCCTTATAGTACAAATAGTATTTTCCTAAAATCCACAAGTAGGCCGGCAAAATAGTTGCTCAAATCAGCTGTGAAATTAATACTGATAAGGTATTAGTTAGAGCTAATGCCTTATTCAGCCAGTGCTTGAGTGGATCCAAGTGGAAAAATCACCACCATATTAATCATTAAAGGAAAAAAGGCAGGAGAACTTGTGGTGTTACTCACTTTTGCACACAGTGTGGCTCTCTGGTGGAAAGAGTAACAATGATTCAAGAGGAATCGGAAAATTCTGTAAATATGGAATTCTGGAATGAAAGCATGTCTTTGCATCTGATTGGTTCATAACATTTTAAATTATTACTAAAATAAGTACCATCCTTCTTATGGCATTTTAAATAAATCATACTGTTAAGCTCTGTCTTTTATTATCTTTAGAAGGAACATGAGAGCAAGCCAATTCTCTTGGAGCCATGGTAATGAGTATCATTGAATCTATGGGTAATTGCTGAGGACAGACACTGAGAGAGATATGTGCTAATCACATATCTCTGGTGTGTGCTGTGGCAGCAGGAGCAGTGTGTGGGTAGGTGAGCTGGTGCCTGCTCAGTGGTGCCTGCTCCACCTATTTACAGTACTTTCTGGTGCCTGAGCTGGTTAATTGGGGGCAGGAATTTCCTTTGTTACAGTAGGATGCTGGATTTCATTGGTGAGGATGTCTAGATGGTCTCTTGTTGGAAGAATATCACTCAGGTCCTTTGAGGTAAGCCCCTGCAGGAATAGTTAATACTGTAGGAACTCATACACGTGCATGTACTGGCATTGGAAAAGGCAGTTCAAAACTAGTTCAACAAGTGCAGCTCTGAGTTGTGGGAGGCTCAGAGCACCTCCATGTAGTGCTGCAAAGAAGCAATGCCCTTTGGTGGCACATTTTGCCCTGAGGATTTTGCTATGCTGGTTTATCTCCCTGCCTCCTGGGAGCTCGGTGACATCAAGGGCACACTGTGCAAAGACCTCAGTCCCAGCGACTGAGCTAGGCTGTGTAAGAACACGGTCCCAGAAGAGGAAGATCCCCAGGCAGATTGGAAAGGAAGCCATCCCCCTGGCTGTGTGTATGCAGAGTTTACAGGCTGCTTCCTGGAACAGTCATGAGCACAGGATATGGCACATCCTATCATTTCTGCTGTGCGAGGCAGGCCTGCCTGCAGCATGGCAAAGAGCCTGGTGGCACAGCATGTGCAGGGCATGCTCAGGCTCGGGGCCCCTGTGCAGCACCCCTCGACAGGCTCCTGCTCTGACCCGGCACCAACAGGTCTGATCTGGATGGCAGCCTCAGGCTCACCTTCCCCAGCAGCCCAGGTACTGCTGGTGTTTCCAGCCAGCTCACCTGCCCACACAATGCTCCTGCTGCCACAGCACACACCAGGCAAGAGCTGCAGCCTTCTGTCCTGATATAAAGTGTGTAAAGTCATTCAAGTGGCTGAACTACAGCATACTCATCATTTTACCATTTATGTATTAGATATTTACTCTGTCAGATTTACGTGGATGAACTTGCCTTTATTACACAATAAATACTCATGCTTTGACTTGTAATGTGCTGCATTCCCAACTCTGAGACCTGCTGGACACTGCTGCTTTTCCCAGATACCACATAGCCTTCACATAAGGATGGAGACATGAAGGCCTCTTTTTAAGGATCAATTATATTTGATGTTTGTCAAATCATATCCCAAGGCAGTAAACATAGACATGTTAAGTTTATGTTTTGTAACTGCATCTATTAATTTTCCAGACTGCCTTCTACAGAGGCCATTTTGTTCTCAACTTAAGCTGGTTTAATGAAAAGCTGGTGCCAAAAGGGGCCACTGCAAGTCCCTTTCAGAAATTATATTCCTGCTCCCAACCAGGCCTCAGACCTAGCAATTAGGGCATGTGATGCCATGAGGGGCATCAGCTTTGCCTGCCAGTGCAACCAAAAACCAAATTCTTTTTCAACTTTGTTGTTTTTCAGTCGGTTCAGCAAGCTAATCCTATTTACCTAGGGCAGCAGGATTGCTAGAGCTGACACACAGGACCATGTGATTGGGGCAAGGTAAAGTGTGTGACCATATACTGGCATCCACTGCTGCTGGTCATGAAACCACAGCCTCAACTGGACAAGAAGGGAGGGATTCATGTTTGGGAATTGGTAGCTGATAGACAAACATCTTGTGATCACCAGTCTCCCTTTAGAGTCAGCAGAGATCTAATCAGCTTTGTCAGTGGAGTCTGCAACATGGTTTATCTCCTCCTACAATGCTATGTACTTCATCAGATGAATTCCATCCTTAGAGTGCGCATTTCTGCCCTGGATTATAAAGAAAGCCTGGTGTGAATTGCTTGGAGATTAGGTCAGTGGTTAGTGAAGTGACTCCTACCTCCACCGTTAGTTTTGCCCACTATAAAACAAGGATTTTCCTTATTCTTACATTAAAGAGCATGAGTTAAGTGAGTTCTTTAATGACACAAACTAAGTAATGCCAGCAGGAAGAGTAGAATCCAGTGGCCTCTACCAATGGTTATACCAATATGCTAGAAATGTGATGTTCAAGGCTGGGTCTCCAAATTAAAATTCACAGGCACAGCCGAGGTGTTTTGATTTAATCACTCCTGACAGCTGACAGTTCCCTTAGAAGCAAACATAAGGGGTGGATGCTTTTGGAAAGCAGGTCATTTACGTAGGTGATTAAACATAGAGGAGCCTCACTTGGAGCATGAGTTTTCAAAACACCTTCATCCAGATCTTACAAGCTAATTCTATAGAGTTCATTATCAATGGCTATTTGCATAGCAAAATAGTGACTGTGAGCATTGCTTCCTGCAAACTTTATTTGTGTTAACCTGCTTTATACCTAGCCAGATGTTTCTGCCCTAATGTTTGGGGAAACAAGCGTTCAGATTGGCATGGGTGGATTAAATTATATTCTACAGTAGCTGCAGTGCCCATGGAGGGAACCCATTTCTATCACTGCTAAGATGACAAAGCAGTTATTAAATCCAGCAGTTACAGTGGCTGTCCCAGGAAGGACTTGTCAGTCAAGTTTCTAAGTAATCTGTTTGTGAAATATGTGTTCCATTTCCCTTATTGACTAACAATGTATATTATCTGGTTAGTTAACTGTGGGGCTAAAGGTCTTTTTTTCTGTCATTTGTCAAGCTCTTGTGTAAAAAGTTGCAGTTACACTGTGTATAACCTTAGGATCCTGAACAGTGACAACTGAAGTTCTAGGAATATGCTTATTCACTTTTTTATTAGCCACATAAAATAGACAAACTTTGTGTCTTTGCCAATTAAATAAACCGGGACCTATCTCCTTCTTGGAAATTCTGCTACAGAAAGATATTCTCCTTGTAAAAAGGGAAATGTGCAAATAAGCAAAATATGTATTCGAGGAGTAGTAGCATAGCATGCTAGGGTTGTTAAAGCTCCAGTATATTCACTTTATAGCACTGTAGTGATATAAAACCACCATAGGCATTATCAAAACACTTACAGACACTAACTGTTAAAAATCAATAAATTAGGAGACCTTTTTCAAATTGGTCTTCAAAGCTTCTGTGTTGTTGATAATTATATCCGACACCTTTGTATCTAATCCTAAGTAGGAAAAATGTTCAATAGAGACTTGGTTACAGCCTATAAGCACACAGAAAGTCAGCGAAGAGTGTTTGTGTGTTCACATATCTCTGAGGAGTTGTAACAGGCTGGGCAGACACAATCCTCCATGGGAGACAGCCATTCCAGTGGATTGCCCTCTAGGACACTGCGTGGGTGAACAAGGATTTGGGTGTGCACATGTGGCCACTCCTGAGATCTTCTGTATGGCAACAGGCAGGCACTGTGTAGGCTGGAAGTGTTACAGGAGGGAGAGCAGGAGCTGCTTGATCTCTGTCATTATAATTTGCCATCATCCTACGTGATGGATTCCTGGCATTGGCTCTGGCCTGATCCAGCAGTTGGGGAAGCAAGAGCCCAGCACTTCCTACTTACCTTTGTAGCATGAGTGAGCCTTCCCTCTGCTGAGGTGATTCATCCTAGCCTCACATACCACAGCGTCCTCCTGACCTTCTCAGGCCTCCTGGCCCCCTTAGTCTCTCTCTGACCTGCTGTAATTGTGTCACACAGCCTGCTTGTGCTGGTCAGGATGGTGACCCAAATCCCAGCGTATGGATGTGGATCTTGGGCAGCCAAATGCCAGTGCTCAGCCTGCCCATGGCAGGGAACAACCAGTTACAGGAGCTGTGCTGTACCCTCTGACTGACAGGCCCCAGTGTAACCCCAAACTTGGAGGCAGCCCAGTTTCGTGTTTCTGTCTTATCTGCTTCACGCAGCGAGGGAACTCTCTGGGCCAGCAGGATAGCACATCTGCCTGGGGACCCTCCCACCTGCAGCACTGCTGCCAGCTCCCCCTCCTCACTCCTGCACAAGTGTTTATCTGGGACAGCTGGAGCCTTTCAAAGGGAATGGTCACCTCCAGCTCTTCCTTTCAAGACTGCCTGCACAGCCTTTGGGTGTGCCTGAAGGCCATGATCGGCAAGGTCTCCAGGCAGCTTTTTGAAGCCACCAAGGTGCAAAACAGCTAATGATTAAACCTGCTTTCTCAGTTTTACTGCTGGAGAAGTGCTTCTGTGGCAAAGCATAGAGGAGAGTACAATACTCCTTTCACATCAAAAGAATATGCAGACACCCAAGGTAAATACTGCCCTGCATTGAGCACACTTATTTCTGTGCTGCTATCTATTTACCCTGATGGTTTCAGTGTACCGAGTTCCTCAGTCCTCTAAAGAGTTCTCAGCACAGTGGTCAAACAAACAATGTGATTTTCTGGGTTTTGTTTGTTTCAGTAAAAAAAAAAGCAACAGTGTGACTGAAAAATACAAAGGAAACGCAGCAGACAGTCAAGAAGGAACAAAGACAGCAAGAGGGAAAAGAAAATCAAAAGCAAGTAATTGGCAAAGTAAGAATTAGTTATTTTTATTAATTCCAAAGTTCTTGCTTCCTTCTGCCAGCCTTATTTAATTGCTGGGCAACAGAGGCAGTATCTACAGGTTTCCCTTTAGTTAAAATGATTTGTTTATAAGACATATTATTTGTAATAAACACAAGGGTATCACTTTGTAAAAACATTCTTCTTCAGGAAGTAATAAAACACTTGCTCAGTTTAAAGTGTGTCCTCAAGTGTTTTTGCTGGATGGGTGTTATACTCATGTGGTTTTACTCCACTGAATCAGCCTCAGAGAGAGTAGAAATGAGGGATGGTGGGGAAAGATTGGAAACAAATAAACACTTTAAATCAAAAGGGCAGGACTTTGTGCGCAACCCAGGCCACAATAGCATCAGTGGCTCCCACAGGGCCAGAATTCCTCCTGCATTTACCAGCCAAGGACAAAACCTAATTATCTTGCCCTCACTTTTCCCACTGTAGCAAATTTCCTTGGTAGTTTGTAAACCTCAGTTCATCAGTGTCTGACGCATGGCAGATGTCTCCCAGAGCTGTGGAGCCCCCACTGTCATTCTTCTGATGTCACTCATGCCTCAAACTTAAAGGACTTACCAGCAGGGGATGGAGGAAATGCATTTGTCAACAGCTTTTACTACAATAGCTCTTAGTAGGATTTATATTTTGTGGAAAAAGACAGGTTTTCTTAGGAGTTCCCCATCCTTTGCAGATGCTCTAAGGGAGATGAAAGAAAATTCACAGAAAATCTCAAGGGCAGGTTCTGAAATTATTGCTCAAATGCTGATCATTAGAAGCTGTGGCTTTGACATAACTTTAAACCCTGTCTCAGAGATCTCACATCAGGAACTCCTGCTTAAATTGTGTACTGTCTTCTTGAAATCTATCCAGCAGCCATGGAAAGGTGTCAGGCTGTGGGGAAGCCATCTCATTCCTGCGTATCTCAGCCCTGCAGTCTGGCTATCCCCTGGCTGCTGGTGTCTTCTGGCAAGAGCAGCCCCAGTCACTCAGGTCCACCCACTCGAAATGTTTCAGAAGCAGATAAATAAAACATTAATGAGGATCAATATAAGAGAAAATCCAGAAATAATACACTGCAAAGAGATGACCCTAATAAACAGCTGAAGGGGTCAATGGACTTTTTATTATGATGTTAAAACCAAATTTTTATTAAAAGTTTCTCTGTAACTCACAGAGGAAGATGTAATAGTGCAATGGGTACTAAATTAGAATTCTCAATTTTTACACATGCCTTGAAAAGGCAGTTACATGGAAGTCCTTTGCTTCCAATTACGCTGAATTAGGGTTAATGTTTCTACCATCGCAGGGAAATTACAGTGAAACCCCAGGTACCTGTAAATAAACTACCATTGTTTTAACAACCACTTTCCCTCCCATATCAAGGGACAATTAGCTTAGACAAAATTTTAAGAATGGAAAGCATATTAAAAGTCTTTTGATATGTTCTCAGTAATCTAGGCAAAATTACCTAAAATTATCCTTCCTCTTTCTTGAAGAAAGTAACCACTTCATGAAACACATAAGCAAGAGTGACACTACTCTGAGCAACCTAGGTGAGGAAGCAGAGCACTGGGTGTACATACAGACAGGCTCACCCTGTTAATTCAGAGTGAACTTACTCTCATCAGTTACTGGGCTTAATTTAAGTAATAAAATTAGAAGGTTAGATGTTGCCACAGAGACACTTTCAGTTTACCTCGTGGCCTGTGTTGGTGTGTTGAGAGGGACCCAATAATTGTGCAAAGATGATGTGTCAGCAATGGGTTGTTTCTTCTAGCTACATGCTTAAAACAGACCAAAAACTCACTGCCAGGTAAGGCAAGGCCTAAATAGGAATTTCCTTAGAATACCTCCCATACTGAGAAATGTCTAGAACATGCATTTATTTAATTTTTTGTTATATTATATATTTACATTACATACATGTATCTACTGGACATTATATTTTGTATTTTTATATTTGCATGCACATGTTATATATTTATACACAAAATATAATATTATGTGTTATATATTATGTTAATGCTTATTTCATGCATTTATTATTATTTATTACTTGCCAAGGACAGGAAAGGGACCTCACTGCTAATCGTGGGTGTTAATGAATTTGGGGACATGAGGTGTGAGGTTGGGCTCATGTCCCATTCCTCAGCACTGCTGGGGCTGGCACAGCACAGGAGGATTTACAGCGTGGGAAGGAGTCCTCCTGGCATTAAAGAAGTGAGCAGCTCCTATTCTTCCAGGCTGAGTCACCAGGGAGAGAGAATGAGCCTCTAAATGGGGAAAGACATCATTGTTCTGTGTTTGCTTACTAACAAGGAGAGTAGGAGACAATTCTGTGTTTGCATATACTGAAAGCTGTCCTCACCACTGCAAACACTCGTTGTTATTCAGTGCTTTCCTTGTCGATGCTTCTGATTTTCTGTAAGAGAGCAATTGGTGATTCTACTGTAAGATCATTTAGAAAATATTCATTCACAGCCCGATATTGTGGGATACTGGATTAGGACTGAAGTTGGCAGCATATTTAGTAGTACATATTTTTATAAAAATAACAATAACAAATCCATGCAAAACATGCACAGCTTTTCTCCAACTTTGTACCAATTGTTTACATACAGTGCATCTTATCCACTACTAATTGGGAGGAGTTAAATAGCATTATTCAGTATGTACGGATCTCAAAGCACTTCACTACAGCATAGTAATTTATTCAATCCCACTTTCTGAAGGTGACGGGGTTTGAGGGGGGAGGGAGGTGGCTCTTTTTTGGTTGGTTGGGTTTTTTTGTTTGGGTTGGTTTTGTTTGGTTGGTTGGTTTTGAGGTTTTTGGTTGGGATGTTTTGGGGTTTTTTTGAGAAAGTTGTGAGTTTTCCCAAGCTGAAGATGTGGAGAATCAGCTCGGTAAGGGATGCAGGGGCAGGACCTGCAGAAAGGCTTTAGAATCAATTACCCTGACAATGAGTCTTGCATGCAACCGAGGCAATGCAAATATGGCAGGCCAGGTGCAAACACTGCAAATCACGGCAATAACGCTGAGCTTAGAACTGACCTCGGCAGCAAGTGCTACTTCACTTCCAGGAAAGTGGAATATAAACTGAATATAAACTGAAAAAAGAATAATTTTTAGAAAAGCAAGTGACCAATAGAGCATCTCCAGCATCATCACAGGAGCGGTGATGCTCCCGAGCAGTTTTCTGCCTCCTCTCCTCTCGTTATCCCACCCATCCCTCCCATGCCCTCCCCGCCCGGGCTCCCCCCGGACGCTGCAGGGAGCGGGAGTGGGGTCACCGGGGGCCGTGGAGCATCCAGGCCTGGGGAATGCCGAGCACTGGCGGGGCCGGGCAGGCGGACACCGAGGCGTGCCTTTTAGAGGGTGGGGGGGTGGATCCGGACTCCAGGGGCAGCATCAGCCCCGCTGATGGCATCGCAGTTCCCCCTCCCCTGGAACCGCTGCTGCTCCTCACGGTGTCCTTCTGTGGCTTCCGCGGCCATCGTGAGGCTCCTGGACTGGTTTGAGCTCCCCGACAGCTTTGTGCTTGTGATGGAGCCTCCAGAGTGCACTTAGGACTTCTGGGATGTCCTGGGGAAGCAGGGATTCCATTTTTGTTTTCAGTTGCAGAAGGATTTGGGCTGTTCTACTCCCTTTTTCAGCTTTGGCCTTTGATACTTGGACAACATAGGTGTAGGGGGTAAGGGGATAAAGGTAGGGTTTTCCCTACTCAGCTGTCATCTTCCAGCACCATAGGCTTTCTTTCACACCCCAAAGTTTGTAAACAAGAGTCAGGTGCTGGTGAGAAGGCAGTGGGTGTGCCTTGTGCCGCCAGTGCAGTCCTCACATCCCCAGGAATACCTGAACAAAGGAGGGTCTGAGAGGGAGCAGCATCCACTTGATGAGCTCTGCCTGTGTCCTGCAGGAATACCGAAGTGTATACAGCCCTCCACTGCTACCATGGCTATTCAGGGATGATCCAGTCCCTGGATATCCTGCTCTATGACATGGTCTGTGGGGACCTTCCTGTCACAACAATGAGGACATCACCCAGGGCTGGCTGTGCTTCACACCACAGGAGTCTCAGGGTGGGTACCTGGCTTCATGGCATGGAGCAAATAACAGTGTTGGGAGGATGCAAGGTGGCACACAAGCATCCCACTCTTGCATCTCTGGAGGAGGTGGCACATATCCCTCCATCCTGCTCTTCTCCAAAATGTAGAATCGATCAGGATGCTTGGGTGCAGCTCTGAGCAGACCCAGTGTGGCCTGAGCACTGAGGGCACTGGGTACACTGGGAGAGAGAGGGTGGACAGATGTTTTCTTCCACTGACCAGCAGTTTCTGCCTTCTCTCCCTGGAGTGCCAGCACCTTACCACTTCAAAACCTCATCACTCAGCTTGTGAGTTTGAAGGAAGGGAGTCAGGAGAAAACACTTTTTGTGGGGATGAAACACTTTATTCATGGTCAAAAATAAACTTCATGCTTTTGGTCCCCATCCTCCAAGGCAATCTCATTGTGTCTTTGCTCACCAGCTTTTAGGAGGGGGTTAGGCAACCCAAAAAATGAAACAACAGCCCCTGTTTCAAACTGCAGCAGCCACTTCAGTGACCCTGAACTGCCACCCAGGCACACATGTGAATGTGAAAAGCAAGTGGGTTGCTGGGACAGAGGTGTCACCCCCTGTGAAAGCTTAGAGGAAAACAGAAGTGGCAAAATGCCATTTCAGATCAACCCCTGCCCAAATTGTTCATCTTCCACCTCTAGGCCCTTGCAAAATGGCCAGGCAGAACTGGACTCTAGCAAGGTTCAGTTTGGAGTGCTTTGTGCCCCCTGGCATGAAGGTGATCAAATAAGCTATAGTGTGTATTGATAGGAAAATTGATACTGAAGGAAGAAGGGGATCATGGGAGTAGGGAAGTCTCTTCTTGCCTCTCCTTTCTATCCCCAGGAGCTCCTCATGAAGAGAAATGCCTACCCTGTGTTTACACCTGACACCACCCCACCCATCCACCCCTTCCCTCACTTGTGTCTGATTTTGTGGACTTCATTACCTAAACTAAGAGGAATCCCACTATCAATCAACACAGACCACAGAGAAATGAACCCTGCACAGCGAAGAAAGAAGATTACAAATTTTACTTCAGGGATAGAACTTGAGAATTGTATCTTTCAGGAGTTTATAATTTACTCTAGTAAACCACAAAACACTAAACATAGGCTATGAATTTTAAATGAAAAAAGCAGGAGGTGTGAGAGCACAGGGATCAATAAACCATGGACCCTGGACCACAGGGATACCCTGTAAACCATAAACTCCTGGCAATCTATGGCAAACACTGAAAGTTAAACCATCAACCCTAAGCAATAACCACTAAAACTGGGTGAAACCCTGGAAATGCTGCTACTGGTGTTTTACAACTTTCTTGGGAGGTAGAGAACACAACAAAGAACAGTGTGTTCTGCCTGTCAGATAGTGGTTTTGAGAAGTTTTATGTACTATTACACCTAGATGCTATTAACACCCTGTGCGGGGGGTACTGGATCTCTGGCACAGCATCAGCTCCACTGATGGCATCATGGTCCCTCCACATATTTTCCACATCCTTTTGTTGAAATGGGTGATGAGCAACAGCCAAATGTCTGCCACAGCTGGAGAAATGCACATTTATCACTGTAAATTTACCACCCTTCTGGGGTGCAGCTGGTCTGCCACAGCTGGAGAAATGCAGATTTACCACTGTAAATTTACCACCCTTCTGGGGTGCAGGGGCCACATTTGCCACAGGGACCAGAGACAGGGACTCAGAAGTGGCATCTCCCACTTTTACAAAGAAGCTTGATGGTCCTCTATATTTATGTCTGATTTTCATTAAGTTTCTTATCTGCCCAGTTGGCCAGCACTTTCACACTGTTTAAGTGCTGTTCAACTGGCTGCAGAGGAGACAGGGCATAACTGAAAATTTGAAAATCAGGGGACTGGTCTGTATTTTTCAGAGATGATGCATCTTTCCCTCCCGGCTATCCTTGATGTTCCTATGCACATAAAACTTCTGCAATTTCAGAGTGCTCACAACTAATCATATTATTAAAATTCCTGACATATGTATTAAAAAGTAATTAATTTCTCTCATGACATTCCACAGTGTACACCATTGTTATCATCCTGTAAAGCTTAAGCTGTACCATATCCATATGTACACACTTCCCTAAGATAATAGTATATCCAAAAGCATGATGGCAATATTTTGGAAGCACTTCACAAGCAGTCACCATTGCTATAAATGTTCTATTTGTGAATGTTCTATTTCCTGAATATGTTTGAAAATTGCATCCTGAGTGTGATTCCAATGCTACACACGTTCTATTGGAAAAACAATTACACCCTTGTAGGAAAACATGAATTTCAGTATTCCAAAGCAAAAATCCTGAGAGAGACAAAAACCATCTCCAGGATGCCTTTTACTATGTTTGACACGTACTGGTATGAAGTTCTTATTTCAAAAACGTCAAGAAATACTTCATTTGTCATATTAGAGTGATAATACTTCAAGAAGATGTTATAAGTAACACAGTTAAACAGCTTAATGCTACAGTTGTAACCTAAGCTGTTCTCATTTATTACTGCCATTGTGATTGATACAGTTTGCACACTCTGTAGCATTTCTGATTCATAACAGTGTAGTTGTTAACCAGGACTTTGTTTCAGTTGTTTTTATAATGCATGCATAGAAGACGCAAAATGGCAAATCAGAGATAATTATAATTAATTGCACCAGCGAGTACTAAAGCATCCGTAGCCAAAGAAAGTCAGCATCTTGCAGCAACGTGCTTAGAACAAAACAGGTAAAAATAAATGTAAATAAGATATTAGATTTTGAATGTATGTATAATAGAGGATGTTCTTATAAATGACAAGGCAACAGTGCCATCTTGAGGTTACTGAAGTATTAAAGGAAGAGGAAAGCCGCAGACAGTACTCTCTCAAGGCATTTTACTTTTAAATACAGAAACGTGTGTTCCAAGAGAAAAAAATGCTCTCGAGCCATTTTCTTACCTTGGTTGTGTTAAAAGCAAAGCGTTTGTAAACGCCATCCCTTTCACAAGATGGTTAGAGGGATGGAGCACCTCCCCTATGAGGAAAGATTAAGAGTATTGGGATTGTTCAGCCTGGAGAAGGCCTAACTGTGGCCTTCCCATACCTGGACAGAGCCTACAGGAAAGATGACAGTCTGTTTACAAGAGCACGTTGTGACAAGACAAGGGGGAATGGCTTTTAACTGCAAGACAGTTGGTTTAGACTCTCACTTTAGAGAGTAGGTTAGATTCTAGGAAGAAGTTCTTTGCTGTGAGGGTGGTGAGGCACTGGAACAGATAGCCCAGAGACATTATGGATGTTTCTTGGATGGTCCCTGGCAGTGTTCAAGGCCAGGCTGGATGGAGTTCTAAGCAACTTGGTCTAGTGAAGTGTCCCTGTCCATGGTAATGAGGTTGGAACCAGATGATCTGTAAGGTCCTTTCCAACCCAAACCATTCTGTGACTCTATGAATATGGTCTTTCATGAATCAGTATTTTCTTGGCTGCCTGTTTTCCTCCTTTCATTGATACTTGCATTTTATAGACAAAACATTCTTGAATCCTTTGTATTTTTTCCAATTGTACTGACACCACTGTATCTTACCCTTTAATGTTTTATGGGTTAAGCCATAAAGATCCACACGAAGGCCAGAACTGCATTGCAGTGCAATGCAGTGATTCAGACACAGAACAGAAAAACCTGAGTGTGCAAACATGGTGACAAAGCAGGGATTTACCCTCCACATACGTGTGAGAAGCTTCAGAAATATGAAAGAATGCAGAGGAAAGCTGCACTAACCCACATGGCACATTTCTATCACACCTACTGCTGAGGAATGCCCACCAAAATGTTGGTAGTTTTAGATCAGCAAACAAAAAATAGTTATGTCTAATTCTTTTAAGCAAAGTTGCGGTGAAAACAGCAACCACTCTCCAAACAAATGTTAAGTTCTGCTGGGTTGTTCAGAATCTGCCAGAGCAGATCTGTTGTTGGGTTACTCAAGTACTTCTTTATCTGCAAATCACAGAATGATTTGGGTTGGAAGAGACCTTTAAGATGATCTAGTATGTCAAATTAGATTGATGTTTCAAAGAAGATTCTCTCTCATGAAGTAAAAACCATCTAGAATATCTCCTCAGATAACATTCATAGCCCAATAAGGAAACATGTTTTGAAAACAAGCTGTTTTGTAAGAATGTATGTTTTATGGCATTTCAATCCAAAGAGAAAAAAAAAATCTCTATATAAAACATATGCCAGACACTATAGTTTCAAAGGATATTTTAAAATTCATGAGTTGAGTGCATGAAACTTACACCACCTTAAGTGAGCAACTCCTACATGAGCAAAGAATTGTTAAGGGTAAGATGGAGATACCTCCTAAGCTTCAAGAAAATAAGGATTTACTATTTAAAGGACAACTGCCCCACCCCAAAACCCAGATGCTAATACACTGGATGGTGTCCCATCCTGGACAGCAGTCTCAAGGGAACAGTTTATAACACAGTTTCAAGGCAATGCAAAGAAGGTGTTATTTCAAATGCTGTGCCCTGACACCGGCCTTGTAGGAGGATGGACAAGGCATTCAGCTGCTCAGGCAGAAAGTAATATAAACTCAGAAGTTATGTTATTCTGACCCATCCCACACATTAATCAAAACATAACATTAAAAGTAACCTGCTTTGATAGAGCACTAAGTAGGAAGAGATGCATAAAATCTTTGTGCTCTTTTGTTAAAAAATATTAACAAGTGCAGAAAAGAAGGCATTGTTTTCCCATATATACAGAATATCAACACTTCCTTTATCAACAACTGTGTATTACATAGAGCATTTTAACCTACAGACTGTGAATCTCTGTACATTTTTCACCTGAAAAGTTTTTCATATCAGATGTTAAACAAATAATTTACATATATTAATTCTTTATATTTTCAGAAGAGTAAAGTATGCTAAACAGGAGGACCAAAATATTTTTCTTTAATAACACAATTAATTCAGTTTGTTTTATTTGGTATCAGAAGTACCTGTTTTCATCATATAGCATCTAATGCATTTGTCATAAACTACCTATCATAAATGAAGAGTTTCTACAACTATTAAAATAATTTTTTCAGTAGGTTCTAACTTAAGAGAGGGAGGCACAAGTATCTGCCTATACATTTAATCTTCTTTTCAAAGATAAATATATCTGTTACAGTTTCAACGCATGCCCAAGATTTGTCTGCTCTTTAATTGATAGTTTTTTTCCAGTTCAGCCAGTGCTTGAGCCCGTAGATTTGCAGCATATAGACGCCTTTTGAGATCAGAGCTTTTCCCTTTGGAAAGGAAATAGTTTTCCATATTATGAGATACAGCTTTCTCTTCACTTCCATCAGAGTGTGAGATCTTCTTGGTTGTAGAAAGGGGAAGCAGGAGTGCGTTATCTTAAGAAATCAAAAAGTACTGCATTAGTGCATCTTCCATCATTTATTGCTTTTAACCCTGGTGCCCATTTTGTCATCTACCTATGGCTTTACATGATCTAATTAAATGCATCTCTGTTAATAGCAACAATTATTTTCCATTTTTTGAGAAAAAAAATTGAAAACAAGCCTTTTAAATGATCATGGTAAAAGGATATATGCCATAGTAGTTTTTAGGGTGCACCTCCCAATACCTACAGAAAGATTAGTTGATTAAGGAAAGAAGACATGTTTTTTCTGAAGGACAGAAATTAAACAGTAACATAAAGCAGTTCCAAAAGAAAATGCAGAATGAATTTCCAGCTTTTCAGCTACTGAAAAATTTCGTCTTTGCTTCGCAGCAGGGGCAGACTCAACCTGGCCAGTGGTCTTTGTACTTTACCCCCATTGTTCCAACTCTATCTTTGCATTAAGTCACTGGGGTACAAATTAGGCTCTGACTTGAAGAGAAATGAGTTTAGATGAATAAAAAATTAACAAGCTACTTTCACTGTGGCCTCCAGAACAGGAATTTTCAGAGCATATCCTATAGCATGCCACCATCAAAGGGCAGTTATTTACTCAAGAGTAGAAAAACTGCCATCAAAAACTATTATAACAGCTGAGTTGCCTCACATAAGAGCCAACTTCACAAGGCCCAACTTCAAGGTGTGATTTTTATTTAATCAATGGTCTAACTATTCTAATCTCAACACTGAAGCGTTAATTGTCAATTTATGAGACTATAGCAAGAACGCAAAAAGCACAAAAGAGCAAGAAGGAATTTTAAAAGCCAGCAACTATTTCAGCATTTTTTTAGCTTCATTAGTGTAAGTCAGAGCTGTTGTAACATTAAATGGTTCACTAAGAATCAGAACATCCCTGTAAAAATAGGGTAGTGTCTAGGACACCGTCTTAAAAACCAGGATTTTTGGTATTCCATTTTATTGTCAAGTGAACCACCCAATGGACTTCTAGAAGAAATTAGGGATCTAAGAGATGTGTGAGACGCAATCCAGTTGTGAAAAATACAGCAATATTTGAGCAACTGAAAACACAAGCAAGCACTCAGTACCACTATTGGACAAACACTTGGTCCATTTGTATAGAATAGGCATAATTTTAGAAACAGTGTTACAAGAGCACCATGGAATGAAATAGAAGAGCAGCAAAGCACATGCTCTACAGATACTGCAAAATTTGGTTAGTTTCATAATAACTATGTTCACTTTGCTGCTTATTGAGCTTGAGATAGTAACCACCCAAACTGGTTTTGCCTATCCTCAAAAACTAATATGCCTGGTAAGGTCAAAATATCATGTAAAGGGGTGGGAAATGCAGAAGAGAACAGAAGTAAGAGCTGAAGCTCATTTGCCTTCAGTCAACCAGTTTTAGATGCAACATCAGAAAGCCAAAAGCAAGTTTGTTCTCAAATTCTTTAATGTGTTGATGTCAGACAAGATGTTGCGAGACGGGTGGAATTCTCAAAGTTGACAAATGTTAGATACAGCTCAAGAAGCACTCACTTTCTAGGGGCATTTTACTTGTGTCCTTTTCTGCTCTGATAGGCATTTCTTGGAAAAAAAAAAAAAGCTACTTCAGTTTTATTTGCTTTGGAGGCAGTGACATGCTTATCTTGCTTTATCAGACCAAAGCTAAATGAAGAGAGTGTTACTGCATGTTAAAGAGTGTTCACATGTCTTTGTTCTAGAGTACTACTTCTGACCCAGCCCTTCACTATCCCTACCACTTTTTAAAAAGGCATTTTAGATACCTGAATATTATTTTAATAAGATGGGAGCAATTAACAGATGATACCCTTATGATAGCAAAGAATGAACAACTAAGGGCAAAATGAGTATAAAATACTACTATAAAACAGGACTAGAGGCAGTCAGGAAGTATTTTACTACATTTTCAAATATGAGTTTTTCTTTCTTTCTATAATAGTCATGTGTATTCTTCATAGTTTATATGATGCACCCACCAGTCACAGCTGGGTCCCTTGCAACAAGTAATATTTGCCATGTTGAAGCTTTTGGAAGTTTAATGAAAGCTGAATTTATTAGACATGTGCAATTTTATTAAAATTAACTAAATCAAAGGTCTGTAAAAAGACATACATACATAAAATAAGTGCAGCTCTGAGAAAGGTTTGGGTTACAAGAAGGTGCTTCCCTTAGCTCACCACAAGAACCTAATTTCCCAGACAGCACAAGACTGCAGTGCAAACAATGTTAACTCAGGCTTATGGTTGAGCATCACTCTAAGTCCTTTTGCAAAGCAGAAAATCAAAAGTCTCTTCTCAACCTTGCAGCCATAACTGGGCTTTGCCTTGCCCCAAGGGGACTGTGCCGAGCACGCTGAGCACAAGGGGCTTTCTTCTGGTCACACCAGCCTACATCGACCCGTGCAAGTGCCTTCTTGAGTATTTGCATACCTGGACCTTCCGCGCACGTTACCTCCCGCTGCTGCTTCTGGAGATTGCACCGCTTCAGCAGGCTTTCAGCTCTGGTTGGGAAGAGAAGTTTAAGCTTTTCGTTGTAAGACTGTAGAGTTTCTAATATAGTCTATTATAGGTTAGTAAGATACCTAGCAAGTTTGTCCTCTGCCAGTCTCTCCCGAACACAGAGTTCCCGTTCTCTCTCTGGAAGCAGAAATATGGTAGTTTGCAGCATGATCACGTAAATGTTAGAGTGACTGTGCATGGGGGGCTTCTCTTACAGGGAAAGACAGCAGTAACAGCCAGTCAGGTGCACCCACACTTCTGATTCTATGGCTCTAAACAAAGGTAACTGCTGTGTAGATACACCTTTATCAGTACACTAATAAAACACTGACAAGTACTCTGAAATGCCAGGCACGCTTTTGTTCCAAACTCTGGTCTGCAACAACAAATAGATAGCAACTTTCTATTCTGCACATTAACTCATGGCACACATGACACCAGGTTTAAATATTTATATACCAGATATTATAATTCAGCTATGACTAAACACCCTGCTTACAACAGCAGCAACTGTTATTCAGGCTCAGATAAAAAATACATATGGTTAAAAAATGTATTGCAGAGCCTACTGCATATGTAGAGATATTTCACGTGGGCAGGAAATGCCAACACCTGAGGACCAGCCATCTATAGACTCACAGGTAAGCTATCTGTGGAGTGCAGCTTTTATAAAAGCAGTTGACAGTTTACTCAAAGATTTTTTTTTTCTCCAGCATCAGGCTCACCTTTGGGTACATGTTAGAATAGGCAATGTTTACTTACACAGTGGACGAAAAACAACCTACACTGCACAGTACAGACCCTACATTTCTGTACACTTTCCTAACTGCCACTCATGTTTAATAATCTTCACAAACCAGATTTCCATATCTAAACTGTCAAGTCTATCTTAGTAACTTAAAAAAGAAGCTAGTATAGCAGAGTAAGCCCTGAGCATTCTTGTTTTGGTCTTTAGACCCAGTTCTAGTGGTGAATGCAGGGCTACAGCATCCTAGTGCATTAAAATGAGGCTTGTGAAAACTGCCTAATTTTTCTTCCTCCAACTGAATCAGAATCCCATTGCCACCCCCTTCCCAAAATGGAATAGCATACGCTCCAGACGTTGTTCTCTCTCTTTAATGGCTTGCTCTCGCTCCTGTAATTGTTGCTCCTTCCGTTTCAGCTCATTCACTGCAGCATCTGAGAACTGCAGCCTTTCTGGCTCCCATGGTCTCAAGCCTCTTCTATCAGAATTCTGTTTTTGTTCTTCTGTCACCACATCTTCTATCAAGGGGTGCCGCAGAATATCTTCAACAGAAGGTCGGCAGTAATCCTAAAGGAAATTAGGAAAAGGAAAGGCATTACCAACAGGTTCCACCTGTAAGAAGAAACATTAAGGCCAGAGAATTCCAAGCAAGAGCAGCTGAGGTGCTACAAAGTGCAGGAGAGATTGGAGAAAACTGGAATTAGGAAGCAGTAGCACAGCAGGATGATAAAAGCTAAGGAAGGAGGCTGTTACCAGCCTTCAGATCCAGAGCTGCAAGACTCTGTTGCCCACCCCAGGGACCCACTCCCAGCAGAGTCAGAAGGGGGTGGGTGAGCCTGCAGAAGCAGCTGCCAGCAGATTCCTCAGCTAACACTGTTGAACAATCCAATCCATGCCTGCTGGAGGCTTGGGTGCTTTGTTGCCCCTGCCATGTTCTTCTCAACACCTCCACACCAGCCGTGGGGAACAAGCTATACATTAGCCATATAAAGCAATCCCCAGAATGAAGAAAAAACAGCCCCTTCCAGCTCCTGAACACACTGGAACCATTTTAACCCTGAAGTTATAAGGCCTCAATAAGCTTGCATGCTTTATTGAAGCTTACCCATGTAAGCCAATATTGAGGCCACCTTTTGGCATCCTATGACCCTGGCATGACAATTGAGCTGCTGCTCTGATGGACTCAGAGCAGACTCCGCCCTCTAACAAGTGACACTGCCAGTGACAAGGTGATAACAACCACTACTTCAGGTAGGTTTGTTTCATAATTGAGAAGAAAAACTAGTATTTCAGTACTAGCTCAAATTATAGGTGGAAAAATTAGTAATTGGTTCTTACCTTTACATTCAGCATCTCCTTGAGAAGGTCGTTCAGCTCATCTGAGTAACGATATGGTATTCGCCTGACCCTCCCTTCCCTTATCTTTTCTGCTAGCTCCTTCTGGTTGAAAGCTGTAAATGGAGGCCTGAAGAAGAAAATTTTTCTTGGATTCTTTCACTAGTTTTACAGGACTTATTTTCAGGAAAAAAAGTATCAGACTATGAAAAAAAACCTGCAGTCAAGGTTTGTTTTGACTATCTAATGTCAAGACCAATAGAGAAATAAAAATCTAGCACTAGTCTCTGAAACCTTTAAGCTTTCATCTATACAAAATATAATCACGTCTACATTAGCAATGATGTTTCCACATTTGTTATCACACTACGATACTTACGAGAGAGCACATAATTCATACACAATACATCCTAGCGACCAGATGTCAGATTTTTCATTGTATGACAAGTAGTTCATTTGTTCCTAAAGAAAGAGAACAACCTTAGGTTTATTAACAAAGACATGGTTCATTCATGCAACTCTATTTCAGTCAACATTAATCTTTCCCACATAAAGTGCCCTGTATCAGGGAAATAAGTCATTCCTACTCATTTCCACTACAACTTAAAATCCTACCATTAGGAGATAATTTAATAAGCGCTTTACCTTAACAGTATGAAGCACAAAAGCTCTCTAACTTCCCTGTTCCTTTTCAGGAACAATATACTCCAACACTGCTAGTGTCCCAAGAATATAACAAAGCTTACACAGTGAAGAGCAACTGTTATTAGAAGGAAGTTGAATGTGTGGGGAAGAAAGGAGATGAAAATAACCTTGCTTCCAGAGCACATATGCTTTATGAAAAAAGTCACCTGCATTTAAGACCAATAAGGCTTCATTAAAACTTCCCAAACATTCATGGACTCCGAGACCAAAACAGCACACCTTGGAGGGGCAAAAGGGAAGATAATGTACAGAAGGGTCTTACTGGAGACATGTAATATGGAGTGCCAACAAACGTTGTGGCAAAGCTGGTATCATGGTGCAATATCCTAGCCAGTCCAAAGTCTCCAAGTTTCACATTCTGTTTGCCATCTAGAAAGACATTTGCTGGTTTCAGGTCTCGGTGCACAGTGACTGCACCATCGCTCCGTCTGTGACACTCCTTCAGGGCCAACGTTAATTGAGTCAACACTCGGAGAACAAAGCTTTCATCCAAGAAATGCCTGAAAAATGAACACATTGTTTAATGGATTTTCTGAACACACATCAGTTTGATTAGTCACTGCTAGTTTTAGTTCCATAACTTTTTAATAGTACTATCATAAAACACCACTCACATAAGCACTATCAGCAACAGGCATCTACATATTCTACCTTTAAAACTGATTAAAAAAATCACTGCAAATATGTTAGATGACATTGAGGCTTTCATTGCAGAATCCCTGCAGATTTCTTTCCTCCTCCATACCATCTAACAAACACACAGCATTTTGAAAAAATCAATTTGATGCTTTTGTGATGAGATCTGTGCCCTTGATCACTCAAGATAATGATATGTTGCCGCTTGTTAAAAATGAGCAACATACAAAATCGGGCTGGTTTTTAAACACAGACTTCCTTAAATGAAAACACTGATACTGGCAGGCAGCTACAGAACTATTTTAGACTATCCTCACAAAGTAAGAGGTCGTGTCATGTACTTGTTTGAGCTAAGAATGTGAAAACTGACACTATACTTAAGTAGGATGCTAAGTCTAAGATAAGGTGAAGCCTTATCAACTTAATGTCTCTCCAAGCTTTATATATAGGCAGATAAAATAGCTCTTCACATTGCATTCAAAATCACTGCTCCCTTCCAAACACTTTGGCGTTCTCATAAATCCCAGGGTCCCGGAAGTTTTACTCATGGGGAAGACCATTCATAGCCAGAAACCCCTCAACAGCTTCTGCCTCACAGGAGAGCTCTGGGTTTCTTACTACTTCAGCACCAACATCCAATCCGGTGATGCATTCAATAGCACAGTTCCCGTCGCTTTGTAACTTTGTACAAAACCTTTCATATTTGAGAAGAGTCGTAGGGTCGAAAGGGTTTAAAACTTGAACCTGTTCAGCAGTTACAAAGTAAGTTTCCCTTCTCTCTGGACTGCCCAAGACATTCCAAACACGCCACAAGGTCATTTCACGTGCCTTTCTTTCGCGCACTTGGCGATCAAGCTGGCCAGGTCTCCCCCGTCGCAGTACTCCATGACGATGTACAGGGTGGTGCTGCTCCTGTCGATGATGCGATCATAGTAGCGCACGATGTTCGGGTGCCGCAGCTCCCTCAGCAAGTTCACCTCCGACACGAGCATCTGCTTCTCCGATTCCGTCATCGCGCCATAGTCCAGTTCCTTCCATACCAAGATCTGCGGAGGCAGAAACACCCTGGGGAGTGACCGGGACAGCGGCCAGGGCAGCGCAGGGGGAAGAGGCTGTGCCGGAGCCGCTCGCTCGCGTGTCGCGGAGAGCCGCCGGCACCGGGCAGGGGCGCACGGCAGTAGCAAAGCTGCGCTGCCCCCGCCTCCTCCTCACCTTGCCGTCGGCCTTGCGGCGCACCTTGCGGCACTTCCCGTAGGAGCCGGCGCCGATGGTGAGCAGCACCTCGTAGTCGTCGGGGCGGCCGGGCATGGCGGGCAGCGCACGGACCGCGCCGGGCCGCGCGGGCCCCTGCGCTCGCGTCGCGCCGTTCAAACGCACCGCCCCGCCCGCCCATTGGCCGCGCCGCCCGCGCGCCCCGCCCGCCCATTGGCTGCGCCGCCGTAAACAGCGCCCGCGAGGCCCGGCGGGTACGGCCGTTACCGCCGGGGGCGGGGCCCGAGCCCATCGCGAGACCGGGGCGGGGCCAGGCCGCCCCTCCCCGCCCCTCGCCGCCCCTCACCGCCCCTCGCCCCGCCCGGGGGCTGAGGGGCACGCCCTCCGAAGCTGGGCCGGCTGTTTCCCTTTGTTTTTCCCGACTTTTCGCGTTTTCACTTTTTCTTCCCTTTCCTTCCCTTCTTCCTGATTAGACAAGTCACTGGGCCTGCAGGTATCAATAAGTCACATATTCATAGGTCCTCAGGAAGGGTGGGGTTTTTTTCCATTAAAAAACCAGTAAATCATCATCATCTTTCCTGAAATGCTTACATTCTTATCTATTGGATAGATAATTTTACTATTCAGAAATGCTAAAAAAAAACTTAAGCTGCTTAAAATAATGTAAATCTAGTCAGGATTTGTTGCAGTCTACAGCTTCTTCGTGAGGGGAAGAGGGGCAGGCACTGATCTCTGCTCTGTGGTGCTCTGTGATAGGACCCGAGGGAATGGCCTGAAGCTGTGTCAGGGCAGGTTTTAGGCTGGATATTAGGAAAAAATTCTTCACCCAGAGGGTTCCAGCTGGCCACTGGAACAGGCTCTCCAGGGCAGTGGTGACAGCACCAGCCTGACAGAGCCCAAGAAGTGTTTGGGCGAAGTTCTCAGGCGCATTGTGTGTTCTTAAGGTGTCCTGTGCAGGACCAGGAGTTGGACTTAATGATCCTTGTGGGCCTCTTCCAACTAAGCATGTTCTGTGGAAAGTCAGCCTTTAAAACCAGTATGGAAAATTTCTTCAAAAATTTTTCTTCAAAAAATCACTTCTGGATGATTACCAAAGTAATGCAGCTCTCCTGTCCCATACATATGAACACCCATGCTACATCGTACACAAATCACCTGCTGAAAACAAACCAAAGAATGTAATGGCTTAAATTGTAAAATTTGGGAAATGCAAACTGTGGGTCCACATCCACACGTGGAGCCAGCAAATACTGTGGATGGCACAGAGTAACACCACAATCTACTAATGGCATTATATACATTTTAAGAAGAATGTCATGTATTTTCTAGCATCATTTATGATAAGGAATGATGCCAAGGTGCAGTTCTGCAGTTCAGTTTAATCTTTATCCGTGTGGCAATAGCTGTGACTGGAACAGGAACTCCTTCAGCAAAGCATTCTAACATACTTGTAATAATATAGAATCATCATGGCCTGGGCTGGAAGGGATCCTGAAGATCATCTTGTTCCAACTCCCTGCCATGGGCAGGGACAACTTTCCTGAATCAGGTGTGAAAGGGAACAGTTGTATGTCCTGACCTAGAAATTCAGCAACAGTTCCTCATTTTGCATCTCCACATGGTCTCAGTTACTTCCCAATTTTGTTTCAGCTTTGAAATAGGTTTGAGTAGGTGTCATGCTATGTCTGAATATTTATGAAATATTCTTCTATTAGTCTTTAGAAAAATCAAAACCTTTACTTTTATCATCAGGAGGCACAAAAACTCCTGCTGTCCATTATAAAAATTGTATAGGCTTCTATCTGTAGAGAATATATGGTCATTACAGGAAAAAATGAGCAAATTAATTCTACAGTGTAAAGATATTTTGGTTTTGTAATTAATGGGTAACAGGGTGATCTCAAGGGTTCGTGTTTATTCCTGATTTCAATTACCTTGAAAGAAAATCCTCACATGCACCATTAGCATAGTGAATAAATTATGGCATTACTCAATAAAAATGACAAGCAGTACAGTATGTATTATTCAGGCTGTAAGCTTCATTGCTGGTTTAAAATATCTCCATTTCCAACTTCTCTACATTCAAATTAGCAAAAGGTCATCATGCATTCCCACTGTTATCAATGGGAGCCTTTCTATTTATATTTCAAAAGAAATAGAGTAGGATTTCAATACGGTGTTTTGTCTAGGCACTATCTTAAAAGTTTCTTTAGAAATGTTGGTTTGAATCAGATAAATGTCAAAATGTCATGCTTCAAAAGCCAGCAGCATTTTACTTTTTTACAGTCATTTTACTTTTTATTATACTTATTAAGGGCTGGCTAATTTTGAGAAAAATGCATTTCTAAAAGTAGTTATTAAAATTTTTGACAGGCCCTCCATTTTCTTTCTTTCTGATTTTCACACTTATAAAAATGACAAGAATTTTTCCCTTATTTTATATGGACAATTGAACCCAGACATGAATAATTCCAAAACTATGTATCAAGTTTGAAATGGGGGCCTCATTTGTCATGTATTGCATTTTCAATTCTGGTCTCTTAGTTCAGGAGCAACTCACAGATTTCTAGTCCTGAAAATACATGTGCTGACTTCAGGTCCTCAAAAGCCGCCAAATAGTTCTCAATAACAGATTTATAATATTGCTTCTAATAGTATATTCTGCTTTTAAATTTTTTTAACATCAAATTTCACAAATTATTTCCTAGAACTTGAACAAAATAAAAGTATTCTTTGGTAGTTGCCTACCAAAGATTTTCAGTTTTGATGACATCTATTCTTTGTGCTGTAAGGAGTACATTTTCTCTTATTTCAGGACCTAGTTATCTAACAAAATATTAAATGCTAAAGATAAATAGTATGGTAGGCAATTTGATATTTCTCTAAAGATACTTTCTTTTTTGTATGTGGAAATAGGTAAAAATAAATGTGTAACACTTTGCTGTGAAAGTCCAACACAATATAATTATACAGATAGCAAAAAAAGTATGGTAAAGTACTGAAGGAAATTAAGTTATGTTTCTGGCAGCTTTGTTTGTTTGTTTGTTTGTTTTCCAATCAGAGAAGATTGCACAGGTTCAGAAAGTGAAAATAAGCTCAAAAGGAAAAGTACTGAAAATGAAACCATAAAATGATTAATAATGAAAAATAAATGCACTCTATAAAAATAATTAGAAAAACAACTGAGAAAAATGTTGATTTTTTTTTCTTTCCGAAGAGGTGAAAGACATGTAAAGACATAGTCCAGGATCCATGGCAGAAATATGACAAAGTCTTCTAGCAAAAAAGGAGGAGCTGAGTATTCAATATTAGACAGGTAAGAGGGCTTAAAAATATTTTTACATAACAACAAGAGGACTTATAAATACTGGAGTGACTGAGACAATGAGTGTTTTATTTGAGTTCATTTTTACCACAGAAGTAGTTTGGAGTTTTTAACATTCAATGACATTTGTCCTTACATATCTTTATGCACATTGGGTTTTTCCCCCTCACTTTCTCTCATCTCTGTCCCTGCCCAGACATTCTACATTTACCCAGGACTGTTGTACACAGATGACATAACTTTTGGGTAATGTTATATTTACTGACTTTAACAACAGAAATCATACACAGGATCAACAAAAACATATAAAATACTGGGCTATTAGAGAGAAACACTCTAAAAAGTACCAGAGGATAAAATTTCCCTCTATTGTTTTGTGAGGGAAACAAAGAACACATTCATTGATGAAATTCTGCACAACACAGCTGTGGACAGGACAGCAAAGGAACAAAATTGAGCAGCATTAATTCTAGTACTTGAGATCATGCTATTTTTCATCTTCTGTAATGCTTGGATTCAAAGGCAACTGAGACTCCAAGAGCAATGTGTGCAGCAAGGCAAGCTCCAGTGAGTGAGTTTGTTGCAGCAGCTTTACGTTGAAGGTTTTGCATTACAAACCATTCAGATGAGGAAAACATTAACCCCCATGAAATAAATTCAGCAGCAGGTCAAGTTTTTACACAAAGGACTGTAAAATCGACAAGCCAAGAGGATGGGAATCAATGAGGAGGAGACTGAGGGGAAAAGACACATTTTTGCATTCAGAGAGGGGAGCATATGAATTCTACTAACTCCAGGTTTTTTATTATCCATTCCTTATGTTCTGTAAAGTAACATTTAAATACAGTGCACAGCTGGACATTTTGAAAGTATGTAATTACTTAGCTCTCTTGTAGTGAAACTAATAGCCCTATATGTTTTGTATGTCTTCATATATATGCTAATTTTCAAGATAGTATTCATTAACCTTAAGAACAGAAGGTGCTTGAATTGATCTTTGAGACCACTATTTAAACTGATGAAAAGACTGATTATTTGACATGTATAGAACTTCGAAAGAGAACTTATGGAGTGTCCTTAAACACTTAATATGTCAAAATTTAAAGTATTGGGAAGGATTTTAAGGAAGCATTCTAGTATGATAATTCATGATTTCAGTTGGCTTGCTTACTAAGTCAAGGAAAGCAGACAAGTTTAGGATCTGTGCCTCAATTTATCCTCTTTTGAAAGGGAAACTTTCCAGATTAAAATTAATATCTAGAAGCTCTCAAAATGCTCAAAAAATTCTTTAAGTGATACAGTAAGTAAATATTTTGCTTTAAGTGATACAGTAAGTAAGTAAAGCTGCTTAATTTTTTAAAAGCAACAATATTAGAGTTTCTTACTGGGGAACAGCCACTCTCAAATGTTTTTCCATTAATTTATTTGTAATTATGATCCCTTCAGATGTATTGGAAGAAAGTTTTCCAAGTTTTTCAATATATTTCAAGAAAGTTTTTCAACCATCACCAGAATTCCATTATTGCACCATTATTGTCACAGAGATTTTCATTATGAGGTCAGTCACTATTTCTCTAACTCCCAATGTCTACAAACCCATGATATAATCCCAATAATAAGATTCCTCCCTGCCTTGTTTCTCCTGTGGGAGAAAAATGCACAGAATTCGCATTAAAGTTGCATCATGAGCAATGATGGCAGAATCTCTTCCAGGTTTTCTCCCAGGTCATTACACCTGCAAAATGTTGTGAAGCTCCAGCTTTCCCTGAGTGCAGCACCTTTCTGTACACTTGGAAGGGATTGTCCCAAGGCAGTGTGGTAGTGTGCAGAGCCTCTGGGAACAGGTGGCACACATAGGAGTTGATGGCAAATGTAGTCACTTACCTTTGCTGGGAGCTCTAACAACCATCCTGGGGGCAGGAGGCCTTCATTTTCAATCACATGATGATAAAGTTGAAAATACTGACACAAAAAAAAAAAAAAAAGAAAAAAAAGAAAAAAAAAAGTGTGGCTTGAGATTGTGAAATATTTTTGAATGTTTGAAATGTTGTGCTGATTATCCTGTCACCAAAATTCTGAGATAAATTGTAGCCAGGGAAATGTTAGGAAATTGACAGCTTGGGAAAATCACTGACATTTTATGCACTATGCACAGTATTTTGCCTTTTACATTTTTAATAAAAATGTGTACTTAGCTAAGGACTATTCTCATTGCTTCCACAAGTGGCAGAGCAGTGTCAGGGAGACTGTCATCAGGGTTCTGTTTCCAGTAAACAAAGACTGATATTCATCCTTCTGTTACTTTCCTCTGCCTCTCAGAATCCTCTATTTAAAGAGTCTTTTTCACTATGCTGTTTCTGTTATTAAGCTTATAAATAAATTTTTGTATGCATCACTGGAAGGCTTTATAAATAAAAGAGAGAATTAAATAAAAGAGGGAATTACAAGAGTAGGAGGAACAAAAAAACGAAAGAAAACTTTCTAGCATTTTTATGTTGACAACCTATGTTTTCAGGAAAGTATATAGTAAATGTAAGACTCACACTGCCTAAAATCCACAAAAACTCTGTGGGTTTCCTAAACCAAAATATTGTTAAATCAAAAATTTGTCCTGTGCCTCAGTAGTGTGCAGAAAATCACGCTGTGCAAGGCCAGTGTCCACAAAGGAATGAGAGGAGCCCTGCAAGAATCTGCCTTGCCTTGCCTTGCACTCGGGAAAGGATAAGCCACAGTCGTAACAATCTGATCGTGAGACCACTTCAGATGGCAAAGATTTATATCCATGGACTTGAAGTCACAGGGGAATCTGGGCTGCTTATTTCTTAAGTCTGAGGTTCTGTTTTGCAGTCAGTGAGTTTTTAGGTGGGAGAAGAAAGAAGGATATCTTACAGTTGTTTTTTTTTTTTGAGGGTTTTTTTGAGTGTATAAATAAGGACATTTTAATGTATGTGAATATAATAATTCTTTTTTTCAGTTGTGTTGAGGACCTTGAGATCCATGACACAGGGGATTCTCTCTTAAACTCAAGGAGTGACAAAATATAGGGACAGGACAAAGGGAAGTGGCTTTAAACTGAAAGAAATCAGGTTTAGATTAGCTATTGGGAAGAAATTCTGTACTATGGCAATGGTGAAGCACTGGCACAGGTTGCCCAGAGAAGCTGTGGATGCCCCATCCCTGGAAGTATTTAAGGCCAGGATGGATGGAGCTCTGAGCAACCTGATCTAGTGAAAGGTGTCCCTGCCCATGTTAGGGGGGTTGGAACTGGATAATCTTTAAGCCCCTTCCAACTCAAACCATTCTGTGATTCTGACAGATTGTTTGGATGAGTCACACCAAGCTCACAAGCCACAAGTTCAGCACCATCAGTACAGAGACATTTGGTCAGAGTTCTCAGTTACATTCCCTGCTCTCTCAGGTGAAATCCCCAAAAGGGGCCTTGGCACCTCTGATGAACAGAGCAAAATGTATATCCTCTGCACGAGTTGGTGGCATTGGCACCAAGTGTGCATCCCTGTGTCTGCTGGCAAGAGAAACTGAAGTGCTTTAACAGTGCTGATACTCACAAGGCTTCTAGTCACTTGCAAGAGGAATGAGGCAGCCTGCCCCTCTCTGAGCCACCTTCAATCTGTGAACTCAGCAGACCTTCTTACCATGGTGACACAATAGATCCAATTCTATTTTGCTGGTCTCTTTGTCAACACTTTTTTTTGTTTGTTTTTTTTTTTTTTTTTTTGTTTTTTTGTTTTTTTTTTTTTTTTTGGTTTTTTTGTTTGTTTTTTTTTTTTTTTTTGTTTGTTTTTTGTTTGTTTGGTTTTTTTTGTTTTGTTTTGTTTTTTGTGCTTTCTGTGGGAATTGTTTGACAGCTGTCAAACAGCTGTCTAGAAGTCTTAAAGTGGTGCATAGGATCTTAGGGAGCAAAGTTGGAGACTGTGGCATATGAGCCACATCAGTACATCAGTCAGTTCAGAGCCTTCATGGAAGAGCTGTGGCTTCTGAGAATCAAGGAGACTTTCTCTTCTGCAGCTATATTTGGTGCTTTTTAAGCTGGTTTCACAGTTAACCAGGATTTCTCTATCCAAGACCTTTTTCATGACCTTTTCATACCTTTTTTTTTTTTTTAATTTACAGTTAATTGCAATGTCTCTGGGTTACTAAGACTTCCTGATTTTTAAGATACTAAGAGACTTTCTGGGTCAGAAGACCAGTCCCAGCTTTATCACACTGCAGTGCTGGATGTGGTGAAAATCCCTAAAACCATAAGTGAAAAAACAAACCAAAAATCCCCACTCATCAGATAAAGCAAAGGAAAAAATTTGATTTACAATCTGCTTCTGCAGAAGGCCTCACTCCTCTTATATGTGCAATTAATTATTCAAATAACTTGTTGAAAATTGATATAATTATTTCTAATTATTCTTGGTTAGAGTCCTAGAATTATGTGATTGCATCTAGATGCATGCATTATAAATGCAGGAGGTACAGCCTAGATGAGGAGGAAATGTCATTTTATTTTTCAATTTATTCATTTTTACTAGATAAAAATATTCACAAAGTTTAACTTTTGTGATCCTAAACAGAAGTTCACTGAACTTATCTTTATTACATTTCTTTTTGTAAGGTAAGTGGTAGAACCTCTGCAGTTATGGAGGCAAAATTCACTGTTTTTTTTAATATTTAGGAAGGTTAAAAATACCTTAGATTTGAGTGATTGACATGCAACTGATGTGATTGTGTGTTTCCTTTCTACAAAATCAAGCCTGTAGTGCTAAGATGAGTAGGTTATTCCTAGGAGAATATAACCATTGGAGCAACATCAGTTAATTCAAAATTAGTTTGTTTTTAATCCATCTCATTCTTTGCCTTTCTCTCATGATACACATTTGAATTTCACATTTCCTTCTACAGTAAATTCAGTTATGTTCTTATGATTGGCTAGCACAGGTGCTTAGTAGATTTCAATATGTATCAGATAAGCATCTGAACTTTATTTTTTTTTTTACATCTTTATTAAAAGCCATGACAAAGCTACTGGGTCTCATTCTGCAACAACAGAGAGTAGTGTAGGCTAGGATTGACTGCTGAAGTGAAATCACTCTGCAAGCAAAGTACAAAATTGATTGTAAAGGTGGTGTGTCTAAGAAGATTCTGTCTTCTCATATGAGGCAATGCTACATCTAAACAAAATGGGTCCTGTCCACCAGTAGCTTGCACAATTGGGCAAATTCCTACTGAAGCAAGTAGAAACTCCCTGCCAGTTTAAGTCTAGGTTGGAAGTATCATTTTTTGGAGATGGATACCAGTCCTACATATGCTGTGATGCCAGAGGATCACCAGATGAATAATGAAGAAGATTTCGACATCTGGAAAGTAGGGGCATGACATCTGGTGGCAGAGAAAAGTTCTCAGCAGATTTTAATGCTCAGAGCAATGAAACCTCAGCAGGAAAGCACTTTCTGCCATGAGGCTTCTCACTAACTCATGCTAACCAAGAGGACAAAGCATCCATTTGTGAAATCTGTCATCTTCTTCAAGTTACTGAGGAACCTCAGGCACAAATTATAAAACCTGATCTAGAGATACAACATAAAGCCCAAATCACATCAATACCATTATCATTTTCCCATCTAAACAACAGCAAGTACTGTTAGACACAGCAAAAAGTGTCTCTGAAGTAAGGCAAGCTACAGAAACACAATCTGTAATTTATGTATGGCATTAAATAACAATGGAAGAGAGTCCCAGCTCCTTTTGGCACAATTTTCGAAAATCTTTGATACAAAGCAGCTCAAACTTAACAAGACACTGTCCTAGTCCTGATGTACCTGAAGATGAGAAATGTTCCTGAATAACCCCAGTGAAAGAGGCAGCACAAGAAGAGCCAGACAGAAAGACAGCAAGATCCTCTCCTCTTATTGTGAAGTCCTCTAACAGTGTTGTTTCAGAAATTTTGAAGTCACTCACCAATACCAAAAATAAGGTTTAAAGAATATGTTAATACTTTCATCTCTTATTGGAGAGCAACTGGAAATTCCTGTCTTTAAGGGAAATGTTCTGATGATCCATAATGGTCAAGTGTACCTTCTGTATGTAATAAAGCATGAAGATTTGTCAGCAGAAATGGAAATAGCTGGCCACCACATGTTGCTTATGAAGACGATGGTTTGGCTCATTCCATGTGGCAGTCTAACATTATATCTGTAATCTAACTTTCAAAGTTCCACATCCACTGCTGTCAAGGGAGGATGCTGTGAAACAGAACATAAAATGTCTTACAACCTGTGCTACCTACACATACCAGAAAAAAGCATCAAATGAAACATATTTCTCTTCACACAGGATGACTGCCATCTCTCAGCCCAAGAACTGGTCATATATTTAAAAATAAACAGCTGCCAGCAGAGACACAGTGTGACCCCTATTCCTATTCTGTTTGGACAACAGCAGAGTTTCATCCTAATCAGTCCTACATTTTGCTTACTTAGTAGCAAAAGGAGAAGAGAAAATGGTGCTTATCTATTACAAGTAAAATCCCTATTTCAGGTGTGGTTTAAACTTTATGTGCAAGCAAGAAGTGGGCAGAGAGGCTTGTAGGGACACTATCATCAGTGGAAATAACAGAAGGGAAATAACTTGGCTGCATATAGCTCTTTAAGAAACTCACTGCCTCATCACATCCCTTCTGTAAGGCAGGACCCATCCATGCCTCTAGAACACTTAGACTTGACAGATACATTTTAGCAAATTTTGCTTTCATGCTCATATATGTTTAAATATTTTCAGCTGTCCCGATTTGAAACAATCAACAAAACACTGTGAGTAGACATTGGTATTTAAAGAGCAAGGTGGCCACCTTACTTCTTTTTTCTCACAGTTTTTAAGCTTTATTTCTGTAGGAGGCTTCCAGGAAGACACTTAATGACATCGATATGATCTCTTGCCTAGGCAGCACCAGCTTCTGAGTGGAACTCATTATGGAAAAGACAGACATAATACATTCAGGTTAATAAGAGAAAGCAAGGAGCCAGCAATTGCAGGACTGGTATAACCAATATGGTTATGAAAGCTTGTCCTTTGCTTCATATTTTGATCATATAGAAATACCTTGACAAGGGAATTTCAAATATAAATATCTATATATCTTTTTTTTCTTTTTTTTTTTTTTGGTGCAGCCAGAAGTTTGTTTGCCTTTAGTGGGAGTAATTTAGGCTGTTTCTTAAATCTAGCACAGTCCTTGAAGGATTCTCCAATAGTCATGGTGTATTTGCCTTTTCTACATTTCACCCATGATCCTGAATGCCATCCTGTAGCACAGCCTAGCCCACACGGATATGCTGACTAGACACACATTACCCTCACTGCAGAGGAGAGGAGTGAGGCTGTGGCTGGGAAACCAGGCTCAGAACGGTTCAGTGAGTGAGCTAAGGACACCTATGACCAGAGATGGGGGAGCTTTTGAAGTTCCTGTGTAGCCACAGGCAGCAGGCAGGCTCAGCACTAAGGTCACAGCACTGTGGCTCATGGTGCCTATCACAACATGCCAAACACTGAGACTCGGCTGCCAGTGGCAGCACAGGAAGTTCAAGGCTAATCTTCCAAGTGGAAGAGAAGAAACAGATCGTGATTTTACAGGTCAGTGAAGCTGTTCTTGTCATGTTCAAAGGGAAGTTATTCTGGCACTCAGCAAACCCAGCAACAGAAAATGTCAAAAGCTACCTAGAAATATTTGGGACCAGAGGGAGAACCTGCTGCATGGAAGATCTCTACTCAGGATTTTCTGGGGGAATTACCTGTCAGTTGGATTATTTGTCCTCAGTCCTGTGACAGCCCATAGAGGGTAAAAAAGTCACTGCAATAGAGGGTAGTTCTATATTTTTATCTGGCTATCTTTTGTCTGGCTTTCCTGGAAAGGCTGGACTGCACTATCAGAAATTAGAGGCACCTCAAAGTGCTTAAGAAAAATGTGCAATAGGAACAGAACTCAGTTACAGGTTATGGCAATGCTTCACTTGCCTATGCAAAGAGTGGACCTTCAAACAAAGCAAGGACACCTATAAAATGAGCAGGACTGCCTAAGAGGCTAAATGCATCAGGAATTACTCTGAATTTTGAGTGAGGATGAGCTCCTAACACAGCAGCCTAAACCAACACCAGTCCTTGTCATTCAGAGCTTAATGTTTGAGAGAGCATTATGTCAGAATCATATCTGATTGTTACACCACATTCCAAACCCACTGCTAAAGATGACTGGGAAATATGAAAAGTAGTTCTGGTCTGGCTGACTGTGCCTTGAGCCAGCGGCTCAAGGCAGCATACTCTGGGGTATGAACAACCCCTTGCTGATGGTTTTGGTCTCTTGGTGCTTGCCATGGCTTTTTCTAAAGGACAGCGCAGATCTCCTTCCTGTGTCAGACAGACTCCACTGTAGGCCCCTTCTGCAGTCTGCAGTGATGCAAGACTGACATTCCATCAGAAGCTGACTTGATGGGAGCTGTGGTTATTGTCACAAGCCAAGCTCTTTCCCACAAGAAAGAGTGGGGCACAGCAAAATGCTTTTGCAAGACACCTAAGACATTTCTGTTTCCAGGGTAATAATTCCTGAAAGCTTCTGTAAAGCACAGTTTAAATTTGTCTTAAAAAAGAGAGAAAGAGAGAAAGAGAGGGTGGGAAGGAAGGAATGGAGGGAAGGGAAGGAGGGAGGGAGGAAGGAATGAAAGAAGATGGGAAGGGAGGGGAGGGGAGGGGAGGGGAGGGGAGAGGAGGGGAGGGGAGGGGAGGGGAGGGGAGGGGAGGGGAAGGAAGGAAGGAAGGAAGGAAGGAAGGAAGGAAGGAAGGAAGGAAGGAAGGAAGGAAGGAAGGAAGGAAGGAAGGAAGGAAGGAAGGAAGGAAGGAAGGAAGGAAGGAAGGAAGGAAGGAAGGAAGGAAGGAAGGAAGGAAGGAAGGAAGGAAGGAAGGAAGGAAGGAAGGAAGGAAGGAAGGAAGGAAGGAAGGAAGGAAGGAAGGAAGGAAGGAAGGAAGGAAGGAAGGAAGGAAGGAAGGAAGGAAGGAAGGAAGGAAGGAAGGAAGGAAGGAGGAAGGAAGGAAGGAAGGAAGGAAGGGAAGGGAGGGAAGGGAGGAAGGGAGAAAGGGAGAGAGAAAGAGAGAAAGGAAGAGAGAAAGGAAGAGAGAAAGAGAGAAAGAGAGAGAGAAAGGAAGAGAGAAAGAGAGAGAGAGAGAAAGGAAAGAGAGAAAGAGAGAAAGAGAGAAAGAAAAGAGAGAAAGAAAGAAAGAAAGAGAGAAAGAGAGAAAGAAAGAAGAAAGAAAGAAAGAAAGAAAGAAAGAAAGAAAGAAAGAAAGAAAGAAAGAAAGAAAGAAAGAAAGAAAGAAAGAAAGAAAGAAAGAAAAGAAAGAAAGAAAGAAAGAAAGAAAGAAAGAAAGAAAGAAAGAAAGAAAGAAAGAAAGAAAGAAAGAAAGAAAGAAAGAAAGAAAGAAAGAAAGAAAGAAAGAAAGAAAGAAAAAGAAAAGAAAAAAAAAGAAAAGAAAAGAAAAGAAAAAAGAAAGAAAAGAAAAAAAGAAAGAGAGAGTCCCTGTCCTTGGGGGAATTTCTTCCCATTTAAGTAGTCTTATTTTTGGAAAAATTGATAAGTATTTCTTTTATCAGGATTATTTTGTGGCCTGGCAGAGTCCCTTTAAATGCTAGCAGTAATTCTTCATTGCCCTTGCTGTCTGCCACCTCCAAAATACTCATCAGTAAGTGCAGCTACCTATCAGCTGTTACACAACCATCTGTGCAGCTTTTGATTATGTTTTTTTGTTTTGTTTGGTTTTTTTTCCAAATTGCTACCATCCTTCTGGAAAGAGAGAAAGGGACAAAATGTTAAAGTGATGCTACACAATAAGGTGATACATTGTGAGTAGCTACAGTATACTTGAGACAGTTTAGGGTAATGGCTGCTGACACCTCAGGCAGTTCACAGTCCCCAAGTCTGCAAAATTAGGGTAATAACAATTATTGTGGTATGTGACAAATGTTTAAATCCATGGATAACTGCTCTTTCTGAATGTGAAATCAGATTTTTGTGGTACTTCGTTCAGTTTTGGAGGGGCTGAAGCTCAGGATCTGAGACTATTTTGCATCCATCTTGGTGATTTCAGTATCATCTTGAATTTATCTTGAAGCCTGGAAATCTGTAATAAAAATCCATATTGGAATGAATTTTATGGAACACATTGATCTGTAATTGCCCTCTCTTTTTCTACTTCAAAACAGAAAGAAAACATTACTTGTATTGTTGGGTAAAACTCATTTCAAACACCCTGATTACTTCTATCTTTCTGTTGGAAGCTTATCTCATCAATAAAAAGGATGAAGAGACATAACAGGCTCTGAGAATCAAAATTCAAGAGCAGTCACGCAGATCACTAATGAATTAAAGCAGAAGAAATAGGGGAATTTCTTAGAAAATAGATGCAGAGTTTCAGTGAGAAAAAGTTGCAACTCTGATGTATGTTTGCAATGCCAGCTAAAAATAACATAACATTCTTGTGGTCAAATGGACGTTTAGCTAATTAGATAATTTGATCCACAGAATATTAGTTTGAATAAATACAGGGCTCCAGAGCTCTCTGGAGCTCATTCCCTTTTGTCCTCAGGGAAGTATCCACATGGTCTAATCTTAGTGAAGACAGCAGCTTTGCCTGGGTCCCTGGGGCATGGTGCTCATCCCTCAGCACACGTGAGTGCATGAAGCCCCTTACTGGCTGCCATCCTGAGAATCTGCTAATTCAATTTCTCAGCGAAATTCTCTCTGATCCTGTAAGTCCTGAGAGTTCAGAGAGTTAATGTGTTCTCTGAAAGAGGTGATTATTGTATTAATTAGTCATGCTCCAAAGCTTCATATGGATAAGACTGAAGCATTTAAAAGTCAAAAGTTACAATGCCACCTCCTAGAATTATGTCAAAGTGACCCCACAAATAAAATCTTCACTGGGATTGCTCAGGAAAAGCAATTCTCCTTCTGGCCACAGGGAGCCACACGGCCACCACTGTGAGCCCAGGGAAAGAAAGCAGGGGAGAGGGCAAAATCTGTCGAGTCTGTGAAGTCCCTGCCAGAGGAGTTTGCAACAGGGGTTGTTCTCTCCTTGAGATTACCGCACCAGTTACACCTGCTTTCTCACCAGCACCTGCTGGGACCTTGCACTGTTGTTAGTCTGGCACACAGAATGCATGGATAGCAAAATACTTGTACACAAACAGAGTAATTAGTGCAGACTGTCATTGTAATTTCTAAGTTCCTTTCTGACTGCAGTTTTAAGGTCACTTTGCAAGATGGAGAACGACTATTAATCTTTGAAGCCCTAAGTAACAAACTGCACAGCAGTTGCTTGACCCCAGAAAATAATCCAGATTTTGTGTGATCACCCCAAGTTTATGACTCTTAAATATTTAATTATCCCTGTACCAGTAGCATTCTATCAGAAACATCACAGATCAGAAGGCCTGGTCATTATTTCACACTCCCTATATCTGGGATAGTTCTGGAATTAATATACAGGTCTGGTAGCACTCAGCTTCATTGTGCTTCCTAGACAAGAACATCACATTCAGCTCCCTCAGCACCCTCAGCTTCTTTCTCAAGATCTCTACCTGGCTTACAAAGACAGACTTGCACTGCACCTTCCCAGTGTCTTCCTCAATTTGTTTCCACAAAATCTCAATTTGGTAAGCCTGGAGATTCAAGAAAAGCTCCTGTGGATCTTTTCTTGTGAGGGAAGGAAAAAAACTTAAATGAACCAGCAACTCGACAGAAAAGCATCCAGGGAATTATTCAGGACCACTGAATTATTCAGGTCCATCAGTTTCTCTTGTTTTTATCCTGTCCTTATCTTTTCCTTTCTCTAGATACAGTATATGCACTACAAAGGTAGAAACAAACTTCTTTGGGGATTTAAATTCTAACTAGGCATCTAAATAGGTAATCTTTCAAGGACTTTATTCAAGTCCTTAACACTCATTGTCATGCAATCTCAGTTACCAGAGTATGTAAACATGTTGAGATATTGCCTAAGAGTTCAAATATTGAGATAGTTGGTTTGGACTAGAAGATGTGCTGCACTGGTTCTCACTGTGCCAGGTTAGAGGAGTACTGATAATGCCATGGACCTGCCTAGTGTCACATGCCAAGTTAATTGTTGATCCAGAAACGGAACCTGCTAACACTGAATATCAGACTAGTTTTCCATCTACTGTTCTTTGCTGCTCTCAAGTCAGAAGTTTAGCTGCTTGGAGGTGCAGATTTGACCTGTAAAATCAAATTACATTGTCTCAGTCCAAACGTAGCCTCAACTCCAAATATTCCCAGCTTTGTCTGAAAGCTGATACTTCCTAAATGAAGAGCTCCCTCTGTTTCATATATGTGGTGGAGATAAAGTGTATAGAACAAGGACTCTTCCTTGGAGGACTTTAAAAATGCTTTCTGACCAAATAATATTTGACATTTCCTTTGCCACTTTGCAAGGCTCCTTGGAGGGCTGAGCTACTCTTATTTTTGACGTGGAGGCAAAGCCACCATTTCACTGCCTTCAAGCTAAACAGTGTATGATGGGCAACAATTCAGAATTAATTTGACAGTAATGGAGTTGACAACTATTACTGTGAGGTATTTCTGCTATGAACATTGTCATCCTGTCCTCATTTCACACATACCCCACATTCCCCCCTCAAGTTTTGGTGTTACAAGGAATCTCTGAGCAGCAGACAGCCCTTATGCACACACATATACCCTGCTGTCCAGGCACAGCAGCAACTTTGGACTTGGCTTCTTTGGATACAGCAGCTGTAGCTTGGAGGTACAAAAAAGCCCCATCAGCAAGGGGCTTCAAAGTACATAACACACAGAGGTCCATGGGAAGGGGCAATTCCTTCTAAACAGGAGTCAGGCCTAGAATCATAAACTAATTTTGGTCAGAATGAATTTTTGGAGCTCGTGTGGCCCAACACCTTGCTAAAATCATAGAGTATCTTAGGCAAAAATGCTTATTATTTTCTTTCTGGCTCTCTTTCTAATTAAAATGCCCAAAAGAAACTGGTGGTGGAAGGATGCATTCTTTGTACTTTACGAGAAAAAACAGTGCAGGTTAAATTTAAAATTTGTTCAGTTCCTTTCTTTCTAGCACAGATATCAGTGCATAATGAATAGCACTGAGGCCAATATAATTAAAAACAGACACAACTGGCTACAACCACTACACAATATCAGCACAATATCCCTATCTGCAATGATTTGATGTATTAATACCCACATTGTAATTTGGGTCTTGCAACCCTGAGAATGAGGGCAAAGTCCTGAAATAATGGCATAGGGTGAAAAAAACTGAGCAGCAGTCTCTTTATACTGCACTCAAAACCACTTCACTTTCCTTGGATTTCTCTTTCCATTTCTCAAATGAAATGTGATTCCAGCCTGCCTTGTGGGAGCTAGGCTCCTGCCATGCCAGATATCCCTGCTCAGCAGAGAGCTGCATTCCCCCCAGCCTGCAGCACTTACCCACAGGAAGCACGGCACAGAGCTGCTCCAGGCTCACTGCCAGTGACTCAGACACGGCCTCTCCTTGATCCCAACCTGCTGGACATAATGAGTTTGTGCCCTGCTTGTGAAAAGTCAGGCTAAAGACAGATAGTGGAACTGGTCACTGAAGAAACCCAAACATGGCAAAAATACCAAGATGTGTGAGGACAGGCATTGAAAGCAAGGACAGGCTCCTATCCAGCTGATGAAAGAAATTTCCTTAACTTTTAATGTCTCAGCAGCTAAATTTCCAAAATCAGAACTTGGTGTTCTACTAAGGTATTAATACAAAGTCTCAGCTCCATTCAAGTCAATAGGAGCCTCATCTCTGACTTCACTCTGAATAGCTGGTGTAGGCTTATTTTAGTAACTAGCCCTGTATCACAGCAACTATCATAAGATATCATGTATAACAATCAGTTTTGTGATATTTATCAGTATGATACTTGGAAAACTTCAGGAAACAAGATGATTTCAGTAGAGTTCTGTAAATGCAATTTCTACAAGAATAACAACACCGCCTACTTGGTCTAATCTAATAAACAATGTTTGCCAGTTCCAGGTAGCAAATATCTCAGTAGACTCAAACAGAACACAGTCAAGTAAGTCCTTCCTTTGCTTTAAGCACATACAACAGGAACATCAGTTATCCCACATGCTGCTGATAAAAATGGGGTGGTTTGTTTTTACTGAAACTCTCCCTGTTGGTTTCCTGTGTGGCCATGGGCAAGGCAGGCACAGGGGCTGTGTGTCTCTTCTGCCTCTATGGAATGAAATGAGCTCTGCTACCAACTTCTCAGAAGACAGGTAATGATCAAGATTTTGATCTTTTGATAAGCTGCAGCATAGAAGAGCAAGATGCTTTCATTATTAATATCCTCATACATTTATCCTACAGTAATTTATTGCACAAGACAAGAATTTTTCATCAAAGAAATGTAGAAGATAAATCCTCTCAAACTGTTCTATGAGTGACAGAACCAGGGAATACTGGATTCCTACAGATCTGAGTTCTTTGCCTTCTGAACTCTGCTTCCTCCTCCCTTAATAGCAGCTCTGCTGCATGTTCCCTGCAACACCCACTGGGTACAGACAGCACACGCTGCAGTCACCACAGCCATCGCAGACTGGCCAGCTGACCAGGTTAAATAAAATGCCTGTATTCTGCCCACTTTTTTTCTCACATGAGGGTCATTAAGCTGGGGAGTCTGCCCTCTGTGTAGCTATTTTTTTCAGTAAAAAGCCCTCTTAGGATCACACTTGCAGGATTTAAATGAAGCCGAGGATGGCCAGTAGGCCTGAAATCTGTGATGCAGAGTAACAACAGATGAATCAAGCACAAAAATCTTCTCCTTTTAGGAAACTGGGGATGTTTCTTTCACCCCTCATGTATGGGATGGAAATGCAATATCAAGACTCCCAGACAACCCTCTGTTTCATGGCAATAAAGTGCAATTCAATTATCTTAGGGCATTTTCATGTTTTAAAGATCATTTCCCTATGTTGTCATGACAGGGTTAAATCCTTTTGTGTTCTAGAGAAGCATTTAACAATCTTGTATATTAATATAATCATTATAGATTTTCAAACCTCTTGGTGTGGAGATCATTCTTATAGCGTATTTTATTGAAAACTGCTAGTATGATGGAGTGAATAGAGACTGTAATTTTGTTTAAAATTTCATAAGAGAAAATGTCACATATGGATAAACTACATTTCTAATGCCTTGAAAATATGAAGTATTGAGCTTAATCCTAAAGCTATTCCTTTTACAATGGAATTTAGCTTTTTGGCCTTAAGATCAGTATTCCATTAAGTCACAGTCTGATGAAAGATGTGTAAGTAATAGGAGAAGCAGCAGCCTGTTCTTTGGCCTGGCTAACTGCAGACAGTCCAAATAGTTATTTTAATACATCTTACTCTGTTAGGAGAATTACGTATCATGCATTTGTGCTTAGAGCACTAGCACTAGCAAGGTCATTGGTAAGCTCAGTTTTTTATTTGAGTGTGGTTTTACCTAAGCTAACAGGAGCACCCAATAAAGCTCACAGCTGTAAGGACACTAACTATATTGCAACTACATGGATAGGACTCAAACAAGATTGGATGAGGAGACTTATTCAGTCCAGAAAATACAGTTCTTTTCCCAAAAGGCCTTCCCTAATGTCTTTAATGGAAAAACATACTACATCATTATGTGACTCCTAATTAACAAAAGCAGGCTCTGAATTCTTCTTTTTAAAATGTGCTGGCCTGCACAGCTCTAAACTGACAGCTTTAACTCAGTATCTTCAGTAAGGATCTGACCATGTGCTCTGTGCTTCTCAGTGGTTCAGACCACTGACTTTGCACAGTCCCTGTGATACCCATCAATCCTGTCTCCTGGTGGCTCACACACACAGCTTAGTCAGCTCCATCAAAAGTTTCATTTTTTAAATGAAAAATTCAGATGAAGATTGCTGCTGTCTATGATTCAACTGCCTGTGAAAAATAGCAATGTCCTCTAATATTCATTGTTTGAATAGTGCTGGTGTACTGGAGTGATAATCAAAGTAAAATCAATTGTAAATTTGACTGCAAATAAGGTCTCTGTGATTAGATGGTCTGAGGAAACAATTTGTGGTTGCATGGGACATCCAGAAGAAAATAGGAAGATTAGAAGACGTACCACAAGGTGCAGGACCCCAATTTAAACCTCATTTGAAATTGAGTTGTTAATCCTGTGTTTCTGAGGTGAAAGTGATGTTGGTCACATCCAGTGGGAAATGCTGATCCATTACCTAACCTCTGTAGTTTCACTTTAGACAGAATCACAGAATCTGGTGTCTCTTTGATCCCACTACCAGCTAATTTAGCATATTGTGATGGCAGAAAATAGCTAGCTTTGGTTTGGGTGGGCATAAGGTTTGTGTCAGTGCTATTCACTGCACAACACAAAAGCACAAGGAGGCAAAGTGACTTGGTAGGCCAGAGGGGAACGGCTTCCAATGCTCTTCCAATGGCAGTCCAGTAGAGTGACCACAAAGCTTCATGTGTTGCTTAAAATACTGAAATGGCCTCCAACATTTCAGTGTCAAAATCAATAGCATTCTGATGAACTGGGACATTCATTTTCTTCTCCCTCCCCCTTCCCATATTTTTAATCTCTTTCTCTCTGCTGGTATACTAAATTTATTTTGAGGTTTCAGATAAATTTGGAACATTTTAGCTTTTAATTTTAATTAGTAGAGCCAAGAGGACCTGACCCCTTTTATAATAACTGGAAGGGTTGAATAATCAAAGTCTGAGTAGTCAAGGTCAAAATACGTTTCTTAATTTACATCTTACAGTTCTCTAATACCAAATCTATACACCACAGATGTTAATCTACAAAATCTTTAGAACCTAAATATTTGGGTTCTTTCTATGAACAAATTAAACAAGACACAGTTTTTTAAATGAAAATTATTAATGTCATAGTTGCCTAACATTGCATGTAGTAGCAGTGCATCTGCCCGTGTTTAGATCTGTTCACATCAGCAATAATACTTAGGATAAAACTGCTTCTGTCTTTAATACAGGATCTGTAATGTCAAGGGAGATTCAATGTCTGCACCACAAGCACAATTACATAATGAGGCATCACCCACAGCATCTATTGGTGTGCATTTGTCAACAAGGACGAGAGGCATATGCTTAGAAGGATCAATGTTCCTGTTAACATATTGCATCAGAGGGATGAGCAGACACCCCCATGGAAGTGGATCCCAGGAGCAGGTAGCCTGGGTTTCTTCAGACATTGTTCTCATCCTTCCTGAAAGTAAGAACTAAATAATCTCTGCTTGGTTATGCTAATCTGTTTTCAAAGCTTGACATAATTTGTTAGAACAGGCTATTTCACCATTATAAAAATTCTGAACTCATTGCTACTCCTGCAGCAATGGATTTAGGAGAGAAAAGGGACAAATTGGCTGACACTCAGAGCTACACAGCAGCATCAGTTCATGGCAGTGCTTACAACACTACAAGTGGTGTACTTGGAGACCTAGGAGGAAGCTGAATAAGTGTGCTTGCACATGCCTGAGCCAATTCACTAAACCATAGCAAGCCTGTATGTAAGTACACAAGATCTTTTCCAGCCTTAATGATTCTATGGTAATTACTTCTACAAAGCTGCTTCCTATGTTCCTATGTCTAACATTCAAAATAACTGCTTCAGCCAAGTAATTCTTCAGCTTTTTTGGAAAGAACAACCCAGGAGTAAGGTGCTTATATATTTAAAGAAAAAAAGGCATGAAGAGACAAAATGTAATAAAAATACCGAGTCCTCTAACAAGGAATGGTTCAAAAGAGGGCAGGGTGGGGCATTTAATTGCTGCTAAACATACCACCAATCCCCATCAGGTTGGTGCTGAGTACTTGTCCCATAAGTTCATCTTCAGTGGTGAGCTCACCAGACCCTTGTCCTAAAGCCTGTTTCTTTCACTGAACTTTCCTCCTCCTCTAGCTCTGTTTGGAAACCTCCCAGAGCAGTGCTGTGAGATCTAATGAGCACTATTAGTCAGCCCTCTGCTGCCTTGGTTCTTGGCCTGGTGTGTTCACACAGATTGAAATCAAAGCCTGTCCAAACCAATAAGCCACACTCTAAATGGAACATCTGATGGTAGAACACCCACCTAAACTTTTTAATGTAGTGGTCACCAGTGGCAGAGAAATTGAGAGGTGTAGGAGGCAAGCTCTGCATCTGCCACAAATAAATCAGCAAATTACCATGAATTAAGATCCTCAGTGCTCCCATCCTTTGGGAAGCTTGGGAGAGCCATTACTGCAGATAGGAGAGACACTGCTATGAGGAGGTAGCTCCAGAGGCTGCTTTTCATGGACTGCATGCAGCACTAGGAACTGACTGCAGGTTGTGTTTTGAACAGTACCCAGCAATGTCAGTGTCACTGGTTTGAGAGATTGTGCTTGAGCAGCTCTCTTGCGCAGGGTGTCTCACCCCAGTGAGACAATCATCTGGCCCAGCTGCAGTCCCAGGCATTTACTTTGTAATTCACTCCCTCCAATAAAAATATAAGAATTCATGTTTTATAAAGCTGGAAGAAAAGACTTTCTAGTATAGTGCAAAAATGTAGTGCATCCCTCTCATCATGTCTACTCATCATTATAAATGCCACTTCTCTTTTTGATTTTGACATATATGCACTTACTGCCTTTTCTTTCCATTTTTTGTCTAAATGTTAAAGCAAATTTCAATTTTTAAATATCTTCCTAAGTCTTTCTTGTAGGTCTGTGACTCAGCTGAATAGAAGCACCTTCCACCTCTTTATTTTCTGTGTTTTAGGGTGCAGTCCTGAGAGATAAGTAAATGAGCTTTCTCATCATTTGAGGTTTAAGTGTGAGCCATTACTCAGCTAAAAATCCAGATGGAATGCTGTCAGCAGAGTTCTTAGCCAGCTCTGGGACAACAGGTGAGCAGGGAGAAAGTAAGGCTGAGAAGAGAGCAGCATCTCACTGGCTATTTAGCTGAAACATTTATTGTAAAATATCTCAGTCACTGCTTGAGCAGAAGCTCATGATTCCACAGATCTTGGCCCGAGAAATTCCTATTTGAGCCAGTGTTGCCTTGTTCTTTTAAAAGTTTCAAAGTTCTTCTAAAAGTTTTCTATGCCTTCTTATGTTTACATATTTCTACTGGAGTTTTCTCACACTGTTCATATAAACAAAGGTTGTTTTGCATTCTTCTTTGTGAGAGGAGAGAATTGATGGACTGTTAGTTTAACCAGTGTGGCTGGAGAGGTAGTAATTTCATCCTCCAATCCACTGTCACTTTTGGAATTCTATATATTGTGGAGTCAGAAAAGAAACTTCCTCCTTTTGCTCTTTTCCCCCTCTTTTGATATATTGTGAATATGTGAGTTATTTCATGTCATAGTGCAACAGGCCAGCACAGCCCAGCAAGTGGTACCGACGCTAAACCAATGCCACAGAAGCCCAGGCCTTCCTAGATAATCTCTTTGATAGTCACTTTATCAAACACCTGATACCTACCAGGCATCAGGGGCATGCAACATGATTAGTAGCCTGCTGCATCACCAGAGAAAACTGAGACAGCAACCAGTTTGACAGATCTTATACAACAAACAAGTGGGGTCCAAAAATCTCAGCACAGATGTAATAATCCTCTTATTTATATATCTCCTTTTGGAGGGGATGAAGGACTCAACATTTCAGTACTGGAAACTTCCACTGGTGATGCAAGTTGGAAGAAAGAGAGTGTCCTGAAAGACTGAGGTAGCTGAGCCTCTGCAGAACCACAGCAGGAGAGGTAACACTGTCAGACTGCACTACCAGACAAAAAGGCACTGAGCAATCCAGGTGCAGCTGGTGCCTATGGGATGTTCTTTGAGAAATGTTCTCCAGCCTTCAAGTGGAAGTTAGATAGCAACAGCATGTTTCTCTCTAGCTGTGGCAGATAATTTCTGGAAGGATTTTGCATTTGGGATGTGTTCAACAGAGATTTATCATCTTAAGGAAACTGGGCTTTGCCCAAGGTCAAGGCAGGATGGCCTGTGCAATTGTTTGTGGCAAATCCTTAGCTGCAAAGAACAAAAAAAGTGAGCAGCCCAAAGCCTTGTATAAGCTGAAACATTAATTTTATCCTTTACATTGAACTTTAGTTTCTCCAGGTATTTTTAAACTTGTTTTCAACCTAAACCAGGATCCTGGGCATGAAATAGCAATACAAAAGTTAAATCACCTAGTTATTTTTAGTACCATGGGAATTTACTCAACTAAGAGCAGCACAGTTTAAATCAGACACCCAAGTTAAGTTTTTCTGACATTAATGCTAAATTCTGATACAGGAAAAATCCTGTTCTATGTCCTATCTGAAAAATTCTAAATTATCAACTGTTAATAAAAAATTCCTACAGGATACTGTGACTCACCCTACCTTCCCAATTAAGGTGAATCACCAGAAAATATTTTGTCCACAGCAATGTTTGCATTGCAAATGGTTCAGCCAGCTCATGTAGGATGGTGGGGTGCACTTCATTATCTTTTCAGCTCTCTGGAAAATGTGCTGGAATACAGAGACCTACCAGAGTGTGCCAGTTTGTTGAATTATATATCCAAGGAGGTGGTACACTCATGAGATCTGGTCATCATAAAAATACACGTGGCTTTGATCAGGTGGAGATAAATGCAGTGGCAAAAAGCATGAGAAGTTTTACTATGGTTTGGAAGGATAGGAGAAAGAGTCACACTTTACTTTTCTGAACCTAATCCTTGACACTTTCAAGGGCAGGTGTAAAGTTGACAAAGTGCAAATGCTGTGCCTAGCTACTTAACCTGAGTGGGTTGCAGGTTCCAGGCTAGGCTGCATTTAGAGAGAGCCCAGTGGGAGAAACAAGCTGGCTTTCTATCCCCATCCTTTTCTGATTTAATGATCCTTAAACACCCTATGTCCCCTTTCCCATCTCCTAAGATGTAGAAACTTGTTTTGACTTTCCCACTGATTTTGTCTGCCTCCAGCTTTGCAGCAATGCAGATGCCTTCCTGGCAAGAAGGAGAGCCCATGTTTGATGTTTAACTACCAGCAACAAGGGCACAAGGCAGGAAAGAGAGTAAGCAAATCCCAGTGCAGAGACTTTGCATACAGAGAACGTATATTTTACATATGCATGTCAACTCCTACTCCTTATGGAAACCCTGCCCCAAGAGCTCCTTTTTGCTGTTTTTTTTTTTTTCCCTTTTAACCATTTTAGCCTTCTTAGCCTTCAATAGCAGATGATGCAGCAATTAGAAGAAATAAGTATGATTAACCACTAGTAAAATGTATTTTCTCTCCCTCCTGACTTGCAAACACCGAGGTGTTAAAAAAGCAACAACTTTTGTCACACTAAATTCTGAGGTGGGTGCCATGCTTGTACTTTACCTTGTCACTGTAACATATACTTTTGATATGAAGTAAGGGTTATTGCCCTAACCTGGAGACTTCCATGCAGTGCTCTAAGCAAGGAATGTTTTGTTCCTGCAACTTTGATAATTTAGCTGCAGCTCTGGCCTGTCTTACTATGCAGCTTATTCCTGATTCATCTTCTAAGCTTACAAAATACCAGATAAAAATAGATTATTGTTCTATCTAAATTCCCATAATCCTTGTGCTCATTAAAAATAAAGTCATGTAACTGTTCTTAGTCAGTAATTAGTACAACTGGCACTTCTGACCTTGTGATTTCTACCCTTAATACACCCAGGTTGGCTGTGCTGCCTGCATTAACATACTCAGGATATATAATACCTCCTTACACAACAAAGTGCTGCAGAGAGAAATGCAAACCAGAAAATAAAGGTCAGGAGCCTGTATGGAGTTTCTCCACATCCTTATCCTTTGGCTTCATTGAATATTTTGTATGTAATTCCATATAACAAATTAGAAATTCACAAATAAAAATTAGGGGCCAACTTTTCATAGATCCTTTAAGAGACAGGGTAGCTCTCCGAAGTGCTCTTGATCAGTGGCTCTGGTTCAGGTTGGCAATTTGTTGGTTTCTGTAACAGCTCCTAGGATCTCAAAAATTTTGGGGAGACACCAGCACAAGCTTATTAAACTTGATCTCATTTGACTGGGTTTTTTTGTTTTTAAAAGAAAGACAGATTTATATGAAGGAAGCAACTTCCCTGTTCTCACTTCACCTTAGGGAACAGTTTTATCTTTTTAGTCTTCACTATGCAATAAAATTAAATGTGGGTATTTTTGTGTAGGAAATTAAAAACTGTTGGCAGCAAATTTTTGTTCTGTAGCTGCTGACTTATGTATTATTTGATTTATATGTGACACTGGAGTCAGGAAATTACTAATCCATTAATCAATCTAATCCTCTCACCATCAAGCTGTATGAATAAGTATTTAAATAAATTATACTGATAGGACAATCAATTCTCTGAATGTTTGATAAAAAGCAGAAGGAACTTAACTATGCAGGTGATGGATCTACCACAATGAGAACAGGAATTTAAATAGTTCAGAGAAATATCATGGCAGACTGACAGAGGATATAAAAGCAGGAAAGGTAGAGGGAAAAAGCTACATCAGGGTTTGGGTTTTTTTTTTTTTTTTTAATCTCTCATAACACAAGAGGAAAGGAAGAACCAATGCAAACCCAGAAGATTTATAATTAATGAAACTTTTTCTGAAAAAAGTGGACTTCTGACAGAGTTTCCAAGTGGCCTGCAGGACTCATTAACCTTCCCAAACTCAAAAATCATCCGGTCAACAAAATAAAACCAAAAACTAAACCAACAATCCTTGACAGTAAGAAGGTAAACTGAAAGTAAAACAAAGCAGGGATATAAATTTCAGTGGGCCAGGACATAAGCCAACTTCTAGTGGTAGGATTAGGAAGAAAATTCCTATATATAGCAAGGTTATTTGATGCTTATCCACTCCAGGGATCCTTTCAATTTTCTCTGGGGCACTTGTCCTGGCTATTCTGGGTGTGAGGATAATGGCTCAGACATATCTGGGGCCTGATTCTCTGCTGCTCTGTATGCATTTGTGCTTATATAAGAAAGGAAGACATTTTAATAGTTACTCCAGAGATGCAAATGATTAATGTGAAAAATTAGCATTGTATTTATTGCTATTTCTTGCAGAATTGGGGTTTGTCAGCCTGGAGCAGAAAACATAAATGTTGCATTGAGAAGTTAAAAGCATAAAAAAAGAATTTGCCATCTAGCTGCTAATAGAATTCTAAGTTTCACACAAGTTTGGGCCAAAGCCCATGAATTATTTAGTCTTGTTACCTGCATAATGTAGGTCACAACCTCCCTCTGTAATTAGTCTAAACAGTACCTACTTCTGTTTCAGCTCTGTAATGAAACATTTAAGGCAACAGTTCTGATTTCAGGACTTGAGGGATGGAGAACTGAAAACATGCCCAAGCCAGGGCTTTCCCTCCATTTCTCATCCTGAGCTCAGCTCATTATATTCTGCATGGAACTGCTGCCTCTTCGGCCTTTTTTTTTTCCAGCCTGGAGTCCATGACTGACAGCACCTGCTGAGTACTTGTACATAGCAAAGTGGCATTTTACTTAACCCTTGGATAAGCTAAGCAGACAAGACTTCTTTCTTTCTCTTAAGATTTTCCAGATTAACTTTGTAGCTTTATTTGTCTCTGCCTGGGATCTTTTAGGGGTTGTGTTGGTACAGCTTCACTTTGTGTGTGTAAGGCTTATTCAATGATTAATGCTAAAAATCAATCCTGACCTAGATCCTTCTCTCAGCACAACAGAGAGACATGGGTGAAGGCCTCACAGGAGCAAGTGTTAGAGGCAACCTTTGGTGACTGTTCTCACCTACAGGTACTTCTGTCCACTTAGCAAATCCTTAGCTGCTTGTTCTGAACTTTAGGGATCAGCTGTGGTACAAACATGGAACATCAAACTGCATCTTGTATTTCCCTAGGGGAATGGCTGGAGTAAGAAAACCCATCAGTTACTGCCTTAAGTGACAGTGGAATCAACACTTAATATTGGAGTAAACAGAAGTGGGAGAAAAAAATTTTGACAGAAATGAATTCAGTGCTACCTAAGCAACATTGCTTCAGCAAATATTACTGCAGGCCTGTGGGCAATTAACAGAGCTTAGTTTTAAGACTCTACTAAATATTAAATATTATTCACATCTGTTTTGGTCATCAGTTTTGGATAAGGAATTTCCTGGAAAAGCAACCCCACCCACCTTATAGGATACAAGGTTCAGCTCTGAAGGCTCTTAAAATTGCTTGTCGGGCAAGGTCCTGTAAATTATTTGGCCATGGTGTAACAGAGCAGAGCACTGCACATAAAATGTTCCACTGGTTTTGCCAGCTGCAAGAGAGTATTTAGTCAGAGCAGTGGCAAAAAACCAAACCAAACCAAACCAAACCAAACCAAACCAAACCAAGCCATCAGTTCTGTTCTAACAGATTCTAAGATTGGCATTTTCAGTGCAGGAAAATTACTGTCTCATCCAGCAAAGGGAGTTTTTTCTCATCTCTTTTTGTCAGGCATCTTTCAGGAAGTGCAGGACAGCCGCTATCTAACAGCTCTGGGTTTCTCCCCTTCAAATCCTTGCTGATCAGGAAGACCCAGTGTGTCTGCCTAAGAGAAATGCAGAGAGAAGGGAACACAAGAACAGTATCAGAAACATCTTCAGTGTTGCCAAAAGCACAGGAGCAGAAAACCCAACAGCTTTACTTTGGGGGAAAACACTGCCAGGCTCTTCCCTTCTGTCTTGTCTTACCACTTTGAGTCAATATTCAATATATGGTCTCACTAACATTGCAGAGGGAAATCTTACTACCCTCTGCTCCTACTTGATCTATCTGCTCAAAGGGTCAAATCTCCCCTTTTATTTACTTCTATGTATTTACAGCAGAAATGCCAATGCAGCCCTCAGATGCCAGAATTTCTCAACTCTTTTGTTTTCTGGTTAATTTCTCTTCCTACAAGATATTTACTCCTAGTGGCTAGATGACCTTCCTTCTGCTCAGCATCAAACATACACTGCACTAAGAGACTCGGACCATTCAGCAACTTGTTCTCATTAATAACAAATCAGTAATAAAAAAATTGTGGTTTCATATAATTTATGAAGATACTGTACACATTTGAACAGATCTGCAGAATTATACTAGCCAACTGCAAATTAAAAATTTTCCTCTTCAAAAGTAATTCAGTATAAACTGACCTTTTAGTTTTTCTCCTTCAGGTTCTCAAGTGAGATTATAAAACACAAACTGTATTGTGGCATATAATAATGGGCCATATTTGCCATCTGATTTAGTCTTGTAGTTTTACTGAGCAAGACCAGTGTTGCTTTTTCCCAAAGCCACACAGAAGAGCTCTACTGAGGTTACCTTATTATTTACTCTTTGTATAGACCCAGAGTTTGATCTCATTGATCCCTTTCACAGCATCCACTTTTTTGGAACTTTGTTTCCCAAGGTAAACTTACAAATCTGCATGACACCATGCAGTGAGCTCCTTGCCACTTTTAATCCAGGACCTATGTGTTCTTACCAGCCTTTAACACTTAAACAATAAAACCATTTACAACAAACTCGATTTATTTTTTAGCAAAAACATTAGCAGCCTTTATTCAGCTGCACCAGATTCCAGCACTAGCTGCTCTGAAATTCCTGATGTACCACTTCTCCAAGCCCATGGAGAAGTCTTAGTCAAACCTGGTACAAAACCAGAACGACATCAGAAAGGACAACTGACCCAAGAGACTTCTTCCTTATTCCACAGAGAGCCCAAGGACATATGGGAAGTTCAAGTTAAACAGATTCTAGCTATAGAAAGGTATTGACCAGAAAACCTCCTTTTTTCTCCCCCAGGAGATACCTTTTCTTTGCCTTTGAGATCAAAGTAACTGCAGCATGTGACACCTGACCACCTCAGGTACCTGGTTTCTTACCTGTAGCCTTTCATTATTTTTCACAGGATGATTTTTTGTTAAATCAAGACTATTTTTTTTTTTTGTAAACCAGACTAAGCACACATGACATTCACACACCTTTTTTATTTGCTGTTTCAGTTGAAATTACTGGTCTTTAAAAATGAACAGCATCCTTTCAAAAAAGCTGGCAGTTATGAGAACAGCAAAAATTGCAATAGAGTCCTGAGAGATAAAAATTTATTTATCTGATCAGCATGTCATGATATGGTCACAACTCATACAGTTGACATTCTTATAGCCAAGAGGGATGTTTTTTCTTTTTAAAAATACATTTTTCTTTCCAGCAGGAAGGATTTTTTAGAAACAAACATTTCATACTAGGCAGGAATTAAAAACAATGGCTTTTTCAGTATGACAACACGGCTGGTTAGCACTGGATACCCCACCAGTGTCTTAATATTCAGATTTCAAGTTTTCCCTCCCGCTGCCTGATTTCCCCCACCCCTCACAGAAAAACACCACACAGAAAAACAAGACAAAACCCAGATGGGAAACAAAGAGGTAGACATCACTACACCTATGGCGCTGTTTTGGAAATTGTGCGAGGTGTCTCACGATGCTTCAAGGAGTTCCTTTTCCCTTCGTTAGACATTGCAGAACTGGGCCCCAGCAGTGAACTCAAGAGGTGACAGGAGCCAAGAGGTGCCAGGGCTGCAGAACAGGTGGGGCTGTCCCACCTGGACTGCCCAGCTGGAGTTGCTTAGAAACAGATCCCTCTTTGAAACTTTGTGGATCTCACAATGACAACAGCCTTTCTCCCAAGGCTGAGTCACATCCTTCTAGGAGGCAAACCAGGGTCAAGGGGGCTCAGGTTCTGCTCTCGGCACACCCTCAGCCCTCAGACACTTAAAGAAAACTCATTGCTACAGTGACTTGCAGAGAACTCCACAGCCTGGGCATTGGCACAGCTTCTAGCAGGTGCTGCAGCGAGGGAGGGCTGCAGAAGCTGCTGTCCCCTCACTCCTACTGCTCCACTCCTCTTGCCACTTCTGGCACGGAAACATTTGTCTCTGTGTCCTTCCTAATAAACAATGTTCTCTATCAGAAATTTACACTGCAGTTGTACAGTGAACCAAAGCATTATTTTACTATTTTTTGTGTTTATGGTAAACACAGTAAAGGTTGTGTATCCATTAGTTATAAGCACAATAAATACAACCATCAAAGAAAATCTTCTCATCTATTAAGGATGATAAACATATGAAATAATCTTGAAAAAAAAATACCAACTCTATTTTTGCCACAGCAAAAAAAAAAAAAAAAAAAAAACCCAAACCAAACCAAGCAAACAAAAAAAACCACCCACCAAAACCAAACCAGCCCAGGGAAAAGAAAGAGAAATGCTGCTTCTGGTATCTGTCTACATTTCTTAAAGACACTTTGGCTGCTGGAAAGATTTTATTAAAAAAAAATTAATTAAATTAATTCAGCAAAATAATTCCAAATATCACCAGCCCTTCACAAAACTACTGACAGTCACTCGAGGCTTTCACATCCATTTTAGCACACAAAACAAAAATGCAGGTAATAGAGAAGGGAAAGGGAAAACTGGAGGTGAAGATAACTGCTATATAAAAAAAAAAAACTGTTCATCATACAATATGAACATCATGGTGGAATAATTTTAAGTAACTAACTCATTTTAATAGGACAGTTTTTCAGTGAATAATTGCTTCATTATCTCATGATAAAATAAAAATTCTAACTTTAGTATGCATAAAATCCTTCCAATGACGACTTCTGTCACAGCCAGGCAGTCTACAGCTCTTACAGAAAAAGTAGAGCTGCTCAGAAGCATTTCCAATGTATGCAGGCATTTTAAACCAGAGTATGGTTTCCATTTTGCTCTTCCCATTGTTGCTTTGTATTTTTTAAAAGAAGTGTAAAAACTATAAAATATGCAATTTTGCAAAATAACCCTTTATTTCATATGGCTCCATTATTTCCAAAAAATACAGAACCCCAGATGTATAATTATTTTGTGTGATTGTATCAGATCATCACAAAATCTTCAGCTGACTGTCAAGAGAATGCATCCAACCCTGGGCTTGTGATTTGGAAATCCCAGTTTTAGGTACCTTTGGTCCCAAAATTTATGTCAAGGCAAAGCGGAGCAGTTGAATCCTGTCACACACAGTGATCGGTATCTGTTATTATCTTGTACAAACAGGTGAGAAAAGTTAACAGCACTTTATGGCAGTGTCACACAAAGAAAAGTTGTATCATCTGCAAACCAAGTGAACAAGGAACAGTACCACAGTGATCACTTTATTTTTACTGCAAGAAGATGCACCTTATTTGTGATGCTGGGGGAGGAGGGAGAGGGAAGCTTTTAAATTTTCCAGGAAATCAAGATAAAGTGAAATTTCACTTTTCAACATCTAGTGACAACAACTTTAAAAAAAAAGGGAGGAAAAAAAAAAGAAGAAAAGACACCACTGTTGCAAAATTCAACAGAATCACACGTGGAACCCAAGTGACACTGAAATGATGGTGCACTCACTCCAGGGCACTGAAGAAACTGCTTGGTATGGATGGACAGGTGCTCTTCACATCATGGGATTCACAAAGCAGCAAAGCTAAACTGTGAGGACTGACACAACTTCAACTGTAACAACTTCTTTATGAACAATTAAACAAAGAAACATGGAGATGTTTTGTGGGCAACCCTGGCAGAGAACCATTTTTATTCTTATTATTTGCAGTGCACTCAAATTGCTCTGTTCTCACTTCTGTGTGCAACAGCTTTCAGTTAGATTTTTTCTGTGAATGTTTCATTTTTGGTAATTTTCCACATTTTTCCATTATTTTTTCCCCTAATATTAAATTCAATGTGATATTAATTTGTGATCAATTGTATGGTTCATTCATGTTTCTATCAAAACACATTTTGAACTCTCCAGAGGAGGCAACCCATGGATGGTGCAGCAAAATGCCCATTACATCCAGAACTGCAGCCAACTGCCAGAAGGTAGAACCGAACTGCAGCCGACAGGAATTCATGTTTTACAGACGTGCCTGCTAAGCTCCAGACAGTCTGGACCAGCACGGTATTTTTAGCACTGAATATCCTACATATTGTATCCATTTTACATTTTTCCCTTCATAGCAAAACTTCTTTTATCTGATTTATCTTCTTTCATGAAGCAGCATCCAGGATCATGCTGGGAGGGTCCTTTGGTGTTGCTTTCCAACAGTTTCATTGCGGTGTCACCCACAGCAACTTGGCCGTACGGAGCTGCGGTGTCAGGTGCTCTTCACATTTCCCAGTGCAGGCAGGAGAAAAGCCTGGGACATGACACTATTTCCACACCCTACTAAAACAACAACCAGTGCTTGGAAACAAACATCTTGTAAGAGTAAGAACTACAGAGGAACAAAGTGAAAATGAACAGGACCAGATCAATCAAACGTTTGTCTGAAACATTACTGCGCAGTGCTAATTTCTTGAGGCAGCACATGAACACTTGCTATTGACTGCAACCCACTGGGAAAATAAAAATACTGCATTTGACAAATAAGATGCTCTTACATGGAGTTCACAGGGTCTATTAGGAACAATCTCCTGATGCGAGTAACTGCTGTGCATTCTGCTTATATAAACTTCCCTTTTTGGATCAGTCCAGTCTGTCCTAGCTCAAAATAAAATGAGCTGCACTCTGGGCATCTCTGTGGTTCTGATCAAACTACATGGTGAGGACAGCAAGTGAGTAGCTTGCCACCTGCCTTTTGGAGTTACAAGAGTCAGTCCCATGGGCAGCAGAAATAACCACTTACACATAACAGCGCTGGGCTGCCCCAACAGCCCCCTGTCAAACAGTAGGTTAAATACATTCATTCCATCAGCTGAACTTTAGTAAGAGAAACATGAAACAACAAATACTCCACAGACTCCCTCCCTATCATGGCATACCCACCTCTTTTTAATGGTTACACCAGAATTCAGGTGCAGAGATGGTATATAAACAGCATCTTGCCTCAAACATGAAGCAATTGGCAACTACTGTACTTTGCCTCCAGCCTCCTGTGGAGTCAGGGAGGGAACACACACTTCAGGGGACCTTACTGTGGTGTCCTTTTGCATCCATCCCCCACTGAGCAACCACTGCTGCATGGGAAGGGGCAGGGATGGCATATTTGACAAATTATTTTTCCACAAAGCCAAGGAAACTGGCACTGCCTCGTTTTTTGGTATGCTCTTTGCCCCCTCCCACAGAAAGGGAACACTGGCAAGGTTTTGTATTCTGCACATCACCTCCTGTGATTCATGTAGCAGCAGAGGGAGACAGAAGGGGAATCAATATTGCTAGCTCCGAGCCAAAACTACTGAGGGCTTACTTTGTTCTCAACAAAATTACTCTGTAGAAGGCAGTATGCCAACATCTGAAGTTCTGGCTACCCTGCCTGTATTTAGAGAGATTAGTTTTATTTTAGGAACCGTTCTCGCAAATCTGTGCATAATCACATAAACACAATGCCAACCAGACTTGCCAGAAGTAAGGCTGTACATCACAGACATCCTTTCAAAAGGATCCTGCACTACACATCTCAAAGTGTCTTCTGTTCCAATCTGCCCTTCAGTTCAACCCATCCTTATTCCAGTAAGACTTTAGCAGTAAGATTTTAGTGGTGAGCTAATTAATACTGCCCTCCATGTAGTTATTCAGAATATTTACCATACTTATTTTTTCAGTAGTATCTTCCTACAGATTTATGATAGCAATTATACCTATTTTTTCTTTTTACGAAACTAGTTTTTCTTCTATTACTCCTTAGCAAAACATTAAGATGGTTGGCATTTAATTATTTAAACTCTCCCACAAGTATATTTAGCACTGTTGCAACTAGCGGGGAGAAAAAGGCCTCTATAAACCACTCCAAGGTCACCTTGGATGGACTGCAGTATACAAAATACAAAGGTGGCTAAAAATCACCAGCAGCACCAGCAGACCTTCAGAAACAGCTAGAATTGCTCTGCCTTCCAATGTGTGACAAACAAAGCTTCCCTCTGTTCCCTAGGTTTTATGTCTTTCCTTCACTGATTTTTCACCTTTGAAAGTGCATTTTCAAAACTGATGATGAGGGTTTAGCTGCATTCTGAACAAAAAGGGAATTTAACCAAGTGACTTTGTATTTTCCAAGTTTCCCTATAACACAAGACACTGGTAGCACATGGAACTTGGAGAGCTGATGGCAAGACCACAGCAGGGATGGGCTGATTCATCCCATGTGGACAGCTTTTAATCACACTGTGATGCTGCAATGCTTGTTTGAGGACCAGTGCCTCAGAGGACAGACCTGACACCCGATCTTATTTGGGTGTTGGGTTCAGATCAATGTGTCTGCTACAACAACTGCTGACTGCGTAGCCACAAAGACACCTCCACCAGCTCTGTTGAGGATCTCTGACTCCAGCACAATGAGCTGCAATAAAGTACACGTTGTGCAAATGAGGAATCTCTACCACACCAATGCTGTACACACTACTGAAGAGACAAGTTGCTGAATTTTCTGAGCTCTAACTACAATGCCAAGAAATACTTGTGGTGACAAAGCTTTCTTGTCACAGACATTCTTCTACGGTGGTTGTACAATTGCACCTTTTGTCCAAATGCTGAATTTGCTTAAGTGTGGGTGAGAGTATACATTTTTAAAAATACAGACAATTCTTAAAATAATACATCATCAGGTCACTATGTACTGATCTTCACTTTTAGTGGAGTTTAAAATTCCCCCAAAGAGAGGTAAAAGTCCATCCAGTATTTTCCTTTACTCTTGAATATTCACATTTGCACATACACCATGATACTCATTTGCAAGAGCCTGGATTCCCATTGTGTCCTCAGGTCCCATTCCACTTCTAAAATAGGCAATGGTACAAATACTGAAAGAGGCAGTACCACATCCCTCCTGACAAAAATGCAAATGATTGTATGGCAACCAGCCACAGGTTACTGAGGGTCATCTCCCGAGAAATCGCTTTTGTCTGACCCTGGGGTGGTGGAAAAGCTCCTGCAAGAGAAAAGAAAACACATTTAATGCTTTGCACAGGGATGACAGCCTTAATGCAGCACTTTATTGCTGCTTTACTGCTTGCCCCAGCAATGGTGCCCACACACAATTAATTGGGTACTGCTCTATGCTCTTATGCTGTCAAATTTTATGAAAGATTCTCTAGAAGCCTTCAAAAGAAAATAAAAAACCCCAAACCAAAACATAACTCCTTAATTAATAAGAACAAATTTGATTTTCTCATAAACTTAAAGCATAAACCTGAAAGCATCCCTTAGAAGCTGCTATCACTGTACTCAACCTTTGCAAAGAGATCCAACTGTCAACTAAGCTGTGTTATTTTTGAAGTTTTTTTAGTATCTCCATGATCAAATGGAATGGATTCCATATTAAACTCTACAGCTGTTTGGTATACTGTTACTGTATACTGTGAAGATGCAACACACATACGTTCTTGAGGTTCCTCTTGAAAATGTAAATACACATACAACACCCTTTCTTTAAAGAAGTTTCCACATATTGTTTGAACACTCAGTCATACTGACTAAGGAAACATTATAATTTGCCACAGAATTTTCCAGAAATTCTTTACTGAAATTCTTGCTTAGATGGGAAAGGCTGGAAGAGATTAATCTGACAATAAAATTTGGTTTTTCCATACTTTGACATTTTCTGACTTGCAACCCTAAATTAAAAGTGCCTGAATACATCAGAGCTTTATGACTGTAAGCAAACTATTTGCATATATTTACATCAGCATATTAAATCATCTCTGTTACAACTGTACTGAGATGCACAAGGACTTGATGACACAAAGCACTTTTATTGCTGTTAATCCTGAACAGGGCATATAAAACTCTGAATATACCAGAGATGATGATGTACTTGCTGCAGCATTATGGAGTCTCAGCTTCTCTCAGAAGAAAATGAAATTAATGATTCAAAGAGTAAAGATGCAGCAATGTCAATTTTTAATCTTAGGAACCTCACAATTTGGGCAATTAGATACATCAGCAGCTTATCTCTGTGCTTCACATTTGCAATCACTGGAGGAACTGCAATCAAGCATTTGAGACAAAGCTTTTCTTCCTGCATGAATGCTCTTAATTAAAAAAAAAAAAAAACAAGAAAAAAAAAAAAACCAAAACAAAACCCAAAACAAACAAACAAACAAAAAAACCCCCAAAAAACAAACAAACCCCCCCCCCCCAAAAAAAAACCACCAAAAAAACCCCAAAAAACCCAAAAAAAAAAAAACCAAGAGCCTAAAAACACCCTTGATGAGCCCCATCCACCTCTCCCTGATAGGTATTTCATTCTTGGGCAGATCTGCCACATCATTATTCCCCAGTAACTCACAGATAAGCTTCTATCTCTCCACTCTAGGCTAGATTTGTTCTTCCATGGCCCATTTGTTTTTCTGTACTAACACTGACCCCTGGTTTAAATACCTTTTCTTTTTCCCTGGTAGGTACAGAGAACTGTCTCCTCCCCCCTCTCCTTCCAAAGCCAGCTTTGACCCTTCCCTTTCCCAGCTGAGACAAGCCAAGTACTTTTAGTTGTCCTTCACAGAAACGAGTCCACCTTCCCTTAATCTCAGCTCTGATTATCTGTCTCTCTTGTCAGTACAATTTGTATTCCTTGACAGGGATAATGGACTGTCTGCAGGATTTCCAGATGAGGTTTCCAATCTGGTACAACAAAGAGTGTTTCCATAGCATTAGGGATGCCATTCCTTACATTTTTCATCACCTCACACCACTTGGCTTCTGAGCACAGGGAATGAGGAGCACAATGACTTCAGTACAACATCACACTTTTCCAGTTGCTCCTAGTTTATGGCTGGGTTTTTTTCCTTAATTGGTCCCCAAGTGTTTTTGTCCTGCTAAATGTAATCTCACTTGTGTTACTGTGGGCTTCAAGGTTATCTTGTTGGAAGAGTTCAGAAAAATCAAGAACTTGCCAATACAAGTTTTCCACTAACTGCCTAAAACAGGAGTCTGTTACCTACAGCTATTAACTTGAAATGGTTTTAATTTTATAAATGAAATGTGTAAAATGTAAAACATTACACGATAGTTTCATGTCAAATTTTAGGCATACTTTTCTTTTGGTTTGATTTCCAGAGGTCTAATATTACAGGTTTTCCCCAGGTGATTTAAGTGCTTGATGCTTAAGAATGCAGCAAAATGGAGAAAGGTGCTCTGGGCTTTGTTTCTTTCTCTTCCCAAATAAAAATATGCCAAGAAATGTATTCTTGGCTTAGTCAATGCACACTTTTAAAAGTTTCATGGAGCATTAAATGTTACTCCAGCTTTATGAAGTAAGCTTTATTAAGAGAGAGAAGTTCCTAAGCAGTGTGTATTGTAAAATAATATAAATGATGATAATGATAACAATAATAATGATTAATAATAACAGAAACAGCACTAAGTCTTAAAACCACGCCCTCTTGTGACCATGTGCCAGGTACAAAGCTGGCTCTTGAGCAGCCTCAGGGATTCCCGTCACAGTCAACCATAGGACTTTTCCAAGGGGTTTCCAAAAACTGTAGCAGCACTTTTTCAGCAGGCCAACTAAAGCAATGCAAACAAGTTCTCAAAAAGTATAAATGGCAGTAACTTTAAATTATACTAATTTATGCCTAATAAGGTCCTATGTCACAGCATTTACATTAAAAACATGTCTTTATTAATTCATACTGATTGCACTGGCAAATTATTACCAATTATGCTATTTTGGAAGTGCATTTTAATGAATAAATCTGATTATATTAATTATACTCTCAGAAATTCTGGACTAGTTAGATTTTCTGGGTATGACTTATTTCAATAGCATAAAATAATGTCACAAAACCAAGAATTCTTTACAATCTATTTGCTACACTTATATTTTAAAAGATATTCACAAAGTTATTTGTCTAATAAAGTCCAATATATGCATTTGGATGTGATTTATACAGCAGAGTTTGAACTGTGGCTGAGTGACAGCAACATTTCATAAAACAAAATACAACTCTGGGTTGTTAAAGTATTCTATTAACCTCTTTAAGCACTTGGATTGATAAATTAAGTACTCAAAACTAAATTAAAGCAGGCTTTGCAATAAATCATCTCACAGAAGAAGCATCTTCATTTAACACAGTCACCCAGGAATACTAAACTCAGCTGATTTGAGACACTGAACACTTCACCATCAACAACTATGATGCACAGGGCTGCAGATCATAGCCCCAGAGAATGTGTGCTATGTAATTCTCACAGGTCCTTCCAATCATACTTTCAATCATGGATCTTTGCCATGAAATCCCATAGCAGCATGTTTCACAGCTGAACTGTGTGTTACTTTTTTGACAGCTTCCAAACGCTACCCTACTTCTAATGTTGCCCAGGTAATTTACCTTTCCTAGATAATTCTTTAATCATACATTTTGCCAAATAAAAAGCAGGAATAATAGCAATAATTGCATCTCCTGTACGCATGTGAGGGATGCTTACACCTTCTTAAACCATTTTGGGATCCTTATAAGGAAAGTCATTAGCAAAACACAGTTCTCTTTACTAGGTATCATCCTACCTGTTTCGTAGAAATGTGTCAAGAGGTCCTCCTTTTCAATGAATCGTTGATACAGCCAGTTTGTGAGAGCTTCAGGCTCTGCAGGTACATCTTTCACTGGAAAAATCCTATCAACGAAACAAACACAAATTAAGCCTAGCAAATGTATTCTGCATGTGGAGAACAAAACTCTTCTGCCTCAGCCCACCACAAAACAGAGAGAACAAGACTTTTGTATAAATATAACTGCATGATTTGCACTCTCTCCAACTCAAAGATCACAGAGGCATTAAGGATACAAGAGTGGGAAACTCCAGGCTGCCATCCAGAACCACACAGAAGACACTGGCATCAGCCTCCACCAAATGCTGCATGGCAGCTTTTGATAAAAACTACTAAGGAACTGGTTTGTTCTTTTTTTAATAGAATACCACCACACTATATTACTATCCCCTAAAAAGAATGCAAACTGAGTGGAATGAAAGAAATCAAAAAATGAGAAAGTTCATTCACAGCTTCGAAGAAACAATTCAGCAGGCAGAAGCCACATAATGACATCACTAAGCACTAACAGCTCTTCCACATCCCAGAAAACAAGCCCTCTGTGCCTTTCTAAGGATGCTGGCAGCTTTGTCTGAAATTTCCAAGGCACATTTTACACTGAAAACTGACCCTGTACTCAGATATTGCTGCTCTGTTTTAAAAACACCAATGGGAGAATTGCTAGTGTTTTGGTATTTCTATGCTGAATATTAGGTGACTTAGAAAAACAGACACCCAAAGCAGAATTCACCGTGGTACACACACCCTGAAACTCCCAAATAACCCACCATACCTCACTGGATTATTTTCAAAATAGAATTTCCCATCTTACAGGAACTGTGAAACCTCCTCAGCAGACCTTCAGTGCCTTTTGATATATACAAGAACTTAAACGTCCACTGTGTTGTACTGGCAGGCCAATGCGGAAGAGATTTGTGTATCAGGCTAACCTGAAAAATTCACACTCTGAAATGCCAGGCCTTTACTGTAGGTTTCTCTTTCCAGGTGAGCTTCTACTTAGCCTCTCATTTACACCATGCTTCTATTTTCATTAGTGAATTTTCATTTCATTTTCAACACAGTCTTTGTTAACTGATCATACTGCAAAGAATTGGAAGTAACACCTCAATCATCTGGGAAGTCTCTGAACAGATATGGCAATGTCAGAATAAGAAAATAAGGCACTTCTGAAGAATGCTTTTGTTGCTGCTACAGTTTTCAATATCTCTGCCAGCTTTGTTCATTTGTCATTTGTCCTTCCTCCTTTCAGTCTGATGCATGGAAAAATAAGTTGGAAGTGGGGGAATCAAGCAGCAAAGCATTGCTCTAAGGAGTGAATTACAAATCACAGTGCTTTGGCATACAGGGACAATTTCAATACAAGGAGATGAACAACTTTATTTACACACTATGGTATCAACATGAACTCGGCTATCTCTGTAGCCTTTGGAGTAACTCTACCTACGTCCTCCTCACACTGTGGAGCTCTCTATGCTCCAGTAAAGCCAGTCTTGGTAACCAGAAATTAGCCAATGTTATCTCAGATAAAACAGAGTTTGAAGGAAAAGTCTTTGGCCAAAGACAAATGTTATGAAATGGTGCTTCAGTAATCAGCTCAAGTTTTCAGACTGCATATTAGGAACAAAGACAAACAATAAAGGACTATTTTATCTTAGAGCCCAGATGCTGTACAGCAGGTTAAAATTAAACCACATAGCAGCAAGTAAAAAACACACCCACAGAGCAAGGACCATTCTGTTGAGGGTAGAACACTAAGAAAGACTTACTCTGTGTCCCCAAACACAACTGGGCTGCCAAGCACTATTTTTACTCTCTTGTGCTGATCTGCTGTGAAGAGATAAAAGGCTCAGCAACTGAATATTGTGTTTCACAGAGTATTTTTGAAGGACAGATGCTTGCTTACACAGGTTTTAAGAGGGTTCACAATTAAGAGAATGCATGTTGCCTCAAGACAGAAGTGTATGGTTACCTGGCTTCACATGCAGTCTCCATTGTAGACTGTAAGATATTCTTCACCTCTGCCTTCACTTCTCCCTGACCTAATGCATAACAACTCTCTTTTGCCAAGAACATACCTCCTAATCCAGAAACATCACAGGATCGTGCAAGACACCTGTTAAAAACTATTTTTGAGCTGGCACTTTAATGGAGCAGTGAAGTAGCACAGGTGATACCAGCACTGTGAGAGACTAATGGAACCACTGCACACCACTTCGCTGCTTGAATGCATCCAGGCTCTTGTGTAGATCAATAATGCTGTCAGAATGCTTGAATCTCTGGAGATAAACTCTGCTGCTTTGAAGTCTGAGAAGCAGCCACTGCTACACCCAGATTGAGCAAATATTAACAGACTGAAAAACAACTGGTTTTCCAGTAATGCTACACTGGCTGCCACAACTCAGCAATGCTAAGTGCTAGTGTATTTAGAAGCCTTTTCAAATGTATTTTTAGATTATCCAGAGATATTTTTACCAGCAGAACATTCTTACTAATGACTGATCTAAATTAGAGATTAAATATTAAAAAAAAAAAATCCTCAAACTCTGGAAAGAAGCCCTTTCTGTACTTGATAAGGCAAAGCTAAACCCCCCTATATTTAAATTAAACATACTGATAATGCCATGGTTCTCTGCCCATCAGATGGCTCAGATGGCATCTGTGTTTTACAAGAACACTCTCTTGAAGGAGACTGGGTTCAGGAAGGTGAGTGAGCAAGTCTACTGTTACAAAACTCCCCACACAGGCGATCCAAAACAACAGCAAAAGCTATTGCTCTGATGGGGGCAGAGTCATCCCCAACCACTGGATGCTGGCATCTGCCAGGTCCAGTGTTAAAAGATGCAGAAAATAGTTCCTTATTTTCAGTGAGATATAAAACCCATGTGGTCAGGCCTGAGCATCACCTTGGCTCTACCCCATCTTTGGGTATGCAGGATCAGGAATGCCATTAGAGGCAAACAGTGTGCTCATCTCCTCATAATAAAATATCACACAGAACTGCCAAGGCAAGGAAGAAGGTCAGCTTGTAACATCTGAGGCTCCTGACGTCTCTGGGGCACTTGGACCTTTCTAGCTTTTGGACAAAACTAACCTCACATTGCATTAAAATAAGAGCATCTTTGTTCCTGGTGTGGCACATGAGGAATTTAATAGGAGTGGATAAGAACTTGACCAGAAAATTCCAGCAGAATGGAAATACCTTTTTTGCTTCTCATCACAGGAACAGCTGATTTTCTGTCCCCAGGAGAAGTGGGGAAGGGGCTAAAAGCAGTGGCAGCACACACTGCACCCTGGGAAGTGAAAAGTGGTGGTGGAAATAAAGACACATTTCAATGGGAATCTGGGAAGAATCCTTCTCCAGTAATGAAGCATTACCCTCCAGCTGGAGCTGCCTACTGGCAGCTGCGAGGTGGCAGCAGCTGCAGGGACACTCCAGGTACCTGACTGAGAAATGGCACTTCTTCTACTGCTACACAGATTTGTGTCCATGTCCCAAAGCAGATTATATTAGAATAAATGACAGTCCAGGAGAAAAGAAAGTATTTTAAAAAACAGGAGATGTAATGCCAAAGACATGCTGGCCTATGTGAGAATTGTGGAGAATTAGCTGATAGGCTGCTGCTCAGAAGACACCAAAGGATTTTCAGAAATATGGCATATTTAGAAACATTTATCTCTTTTAAGTTGTTCTTTCTGGAGAAGCAACCTCTGGTTATATTTAAATTCTGAAATTCATGGCTACCACTTTAAATACTAGCTGCCTTTTATCACCTGTCCTACCCTGAAGTCCTGTATTACTTGCTACTCCATATAAGTCATGATATTATTTGCTGCTTCAATGGTTCTAAATAAATCCAGGACAGTGAAGGCTGTTGGTAGATGTCAGGCATGACCAAAAATAAGTTACTTGCGTAAAAAAGTGCATTAAAATACACTGCCAAACGGGATGCCCTTCTGCAACATTCATTCAGCAACCACAATGCATTTCATCTTATTTATAGCTCAGAGCCTGGCTTATTTCAATAGATCTGTATCAATGCAGACACAAAACCAGAACTTCCTCAGCAGCTGAAAGCTTGTTTCAGCAGCAGCACAGCACAAAGCTGGCATGGGGAAGAAAGGCAAGAGAGCTGGGAGCAGCCTGTGTGGCACTTCCATGCACAGCCCTCCCTGCGTCAGAGCTGACTCAGGCTGGCTCTGACGTCAGGGCTGCTGCACACAGTCACTGTCACACAGCCCAAAAGTGGGATGTGAGCATCCAAGGGCATCACCCTGCAAGGAAACCAAGGCAAAAAAACCAGCCTCACACCATTCCTGACTGAGGGGATGCTAAGCACCGAGCCAGCTTCATAGCCAGGGTTGTTTTATATTTGCAAGTCTCAGGTTCTGCCAAAAGAACTGCAGCACTCGAGAAATTACTGCTGCAGAAACTTGGTGCTCAGCTAAGAAACACCAAATCAATCAGACTAAACAAGTGGTGTGAAAGGAAAAGAAATAAACTCCAAATTCGACTCATGGCACAGAAATGGTGGGAGCTGAGTGCAGCAGCCAGTCCGTGGCCTTGCTACATGGACACCAAACCACTCAGCTTATTTCTGCAGCGTGGAATTGTAGCGAGTCTGGATTTACAGGCAACACACACCATACAATGACCCAAACATAAACCTCAACTATTTGAGAAGAGCAAACAGACCTTTCCAACAAACTCATTACAAGGCAGGTCTTATAGTGATGCCTCTAGTTTGACATGCTTTGCACCAGATGGACTGACATGGACTCCCACAAAAGTCCCAGTGCCATTTGGCCTGGAGGAAGTTCATTAGACATTTTCCTTGAGTATTATATTTTAGATAGCAAACTGAGATTTGCAGCACTTTCCAGTAAGTTATGAGACAAGTCAGTCAGGGTCAAAAAGCTATTCAATAGATGGGTAAAGTTCTCACACCTTGTGTTTTTAGATCCAAACGTGGTAATTGTTCTTTTTTCTAGGGAGGTTTCTTTTGGCATTCTGAGGAAAATCAGGCTACAGCTTAGCCTAATTATGAACTTTTGAAAATTGTGTCATTTGTACTGAAAATTGAAGTTTGAAAAGCAAGGTTCAACTCATTATCAAAATTGAGCTTTCAAAAAAAAAAAAAAAAAAAAGATTACTGGATTAAACCAAGCATTCTCTGCCATTTCCACCAGCTAGAAAAGCACCTAAAAATTATAACACAAGGCTTCTTGCTGTGTTCTCTTCTGTTGCTCCCTGAGCAGGATGAAAAAGAATTAATCCTGCAGCAAAGGCCCAGGCTATGAGAAGAGGCAGTCACCACATTTTAAAGTCTGTAAGGCAGGAAAAGACAGGTGGTGATCCAGGGGCACAGCAGAAGGGACTGACTGAGCCACCAGAACAAAAGCAGCTCTGCAGTCTCTTCTGCTTCAGTCTGAGTGGCACAGAAAATGTTCCTTTTTTCCCCACTGCTGTCATACATCAATACCTCGCTCTGGACTACTTTAAAAGGGAATAAGCATGTTTAAATCCTGATTCTTCTTTCATATAGCACAGATGGCATTTGGACAAAACTATTCTTCACTTTTTCCAAAGGGGTGCTTTTTTCCCCCTCCTATAACTCAGTTAAAAGAAACTACATGAGAAACTATTGTGCTCTCTTCCCAGTTATTTCAAAATTACCCTTAAAATTTATTTCAAATCTTATCTCCCAAGACATTCCAAATTAAAAAAAAAGGAGCAAGATTTTATTGCACTAAATGCAGGAAAGTCTAACACCAATGCAGACAGACCTGATGTACATTTAAAGAAAATTTCAGAGGACATCCATGTGCCAACCTGCACCCACCTCACAGTGCAGGGGCTACGTGCCTCAAGAACTACCAGGACTGGAAGACAGAACGAGCTCCAGCCAAACCCAAGACACTCTGGTCTCATTTCAGAGCCATCACACACTGTACTCGGCCGGGGCGAGTTGCTGCGTGACTTTGCATTTGGGACACACTTCAACTGTTTTTACAGGGTCAGCCATGACAAATAAATGTTATTAAAAACATACATAAAGTAGTCAAACAGAGAGGCTTGCCCCTGTCTAACCCAGTGACTTAGACCCTCTGGAAGAAAATAAACTTATACCCAAAAAAAAAAAATTATATTTTTCTTAGAATTTCAGTATTATAAGAACTTAAACATTCAAGTTCAATGCAAAAAAGGTTGCATCATATTTATGCTTGTGATCAAAAATAGGTCTGAATATACATTTAGAAGCAGGAAATGAATTCAACTTATGTTAACTTACTGTTGTTTTTAAAAAAAGTATTTTTGGAAATACTTTTCAGAAGAATTCTAAATACATTCAACTTGCAATTATGCCAGAGATCTGAGAGAGTACTAAGGTGACCTGAATAAAGCACAACAGATATAATGCTATCTTATATAAATTAGGGTATAAGTATGTTCACCTTCAGGGAAAGTTGGAAGGCAGCTTTCTATAAAAAGTAAGGACAGATTTAAACACGGCCGTGGAAAGGAGCTCCAGCGAGCAGTTTGTACTCTGCATCACACAACACTCACACAGCAGTGAGGATGGAGAAGGTCATTCCCACTTAAACTGCCACCCAGGGGATCCACACAAGGATACTTGAAAGCTTTCTGTAAAAGTCTAAAAGCTCTCCAAATCACCAAGAGAGAGTAAGACAAAATAATGTGATTTTGGGATAAAATACAACAACTTATTTAGTATAGGAAAAGTGTTAAAATACTTCTGGAGTAACTTGCAACTAAAAGCAAAATTCAGCTTCTCTCTCCATCAGTTTAGGTCTTGAGACAAAGAACTGCTGAGGAGAAAAGTTTTAATAGTCCCCCATCCTAGCTGTCAACGAGAGTTTCAACTTTTTCCAGCTGCTTTTTCCAGTTGCTTTGCTCAACTACTTCAAGTATTCTTTGAGTAAAAAAGCTGGCATTTCTTTATCAGAAAGTTAAATATAATATTTTATTAGGAAGCCTGTTTATTTATCAACAGTGATTTTTAATTAGTTGTCATTACTAAAAAACAAAATTTAAAGAATTCAAGTTGGGTTTACCAGCACCTTAACAATAAAGATGACCTAGCCTTCAGATATATTCCCCACAACTCTATTCAACCACAGGATATTAGTCCAAAACTTAAATGTCTGTCCTAAGATACAGAATAGTCACTGAACTTCTAGAAAAAAATATGTGTTGTGTTTAAATAATATGAGTTTCCCACCTGTGTGAAACACAAAAAACCCACTCACACTGCTATCGATTTCCCCTATCCTGAAATGACACAACTGATTTGTGAATACTTGAGCTCAGTGCAGGAGGAGCAGCTTTACTTCCTACCTGTAATGTACATGTGTCACTGTTGGTTGCCGGTAGCCAAGAATCCAGGTTTGGATGTCTATAGGTTCAGCTTTGGGATATGCAATAGTTGTATCTATCACCCACTGGAGGCCTTTGGATTTGCTTTCTAGGAACAAAAAGAAAATTTCATGTCACTTATTTGAGAGTTATGCAATTTTTATATTACTTCAGGAGGCATGAGGAAGAAATAAGACCATCAAAAATCAAATCCAGATTTCATTACAGAGCACAGAAATACTTTTACAAACTTCAGCTGGACTTAGATTTTATTTCATGGTTATTTCTGTTGTTCTTAGATACTGTGGTACACAGAATAGAACAAGCTCATTCACCAGGTTTGAGTACAATCACAAGACATCTTGGCCCCAAGGTCAGCTGCTTCCCCCATTCACCAAAAGGAAAAATGCTAGAATAAACATCCAAGCTTCTTGGTCTGCACTTCAAGCACATTTGCACCTGGGCCTTTCTAAAAGATCACTGATGGAGCAGCAGCCATGCAGATCCCTCAAAGGTTCTTAAAAATGTGAGTTGCAGGATGAGGAGGAAAAGCATCACTTTCAGGGTGTACTCAGGGTAAGAAAGCAAGGAACAGAAGCTGGTCAGTTTTCACAGTGGGTAAGATACTGCACCCAAAAGGTTCCAGGAGAGGCTGACACCAGTACATGTTCATATGCTGCTCAGCTCACTTAGAAACTGAAAAAAGGACCAAAGGAGGTGAAAATATTTGCTATTAAGATGAGTAAAAAGAATCAAATCTGTGGGTCCCTTCCAACTCAGAATATTCCATGACTCTATAAAATCTGAATATAAGTTACAACCAGCAATAGTCCAGGTCATAAATCAATGACCCCTCTCTGGCATGTCTTCAATTCACAGCTTTGCTAAGAGGGACAGCAGCAGATCTGCAGAGCAAACCAAGAAGGATGGCCACATTGCCAAGATGGCACTTAGGAGTTCAGCCTGTGAATTTTCCCTCTGTTCTGGAGCTGTCTTGTGTTTGAGGTCACGTTATGCCCAGGCCAGCAGAGTAATGCTCACTTACTGCTTGATGCACTAGTACAACAGTATGCTCACACCACATCAGGCAGTATCTCCAAGGATTTAAAAAGCTGACTATCAGAAACAGCCACCCATGGGCAAGAGCATGTAAGAAGTGTTAGCTTTTAGTACAAAGTACAGTGCTCTTCAAGCCTGCAGCAGAGAAAGCTACAAAAAAAAAAAAAAAGTAACAGAAGTTGACAAGAACACTGTCAGCACCAAGAACATGCATGGGGATTGACCGTTCACCATCCTTCCCAATACAAGAACAGACATTCAAAACTCAGCCAAGAAGAAAAGTTTTCATAGCAAACAGAAAAATTATTCTTTGTGCAGAGGGGGTGAAAAAAAAAATTTGGGAATCTCTTGCTAAAGGATATCAAGGATGCGAGGAGCTGGGATCAAGAGGGAACTGAGAAACCATGGAGGGTTAACTAACCAGGCAGAAATCCCCACCTGGCTTGGGAAACCCACCACACAGGAAACTGTCAGAAGCTTGGAGAGTATGTGGGAAAAGTATGATGCCTGTTTGCTGTGTTCACACTCTTTCTCTCTAACCCACCTGGAGTCATGGACAAGATGTTGGGCTAGACCAATGTGTGGCCTTGCCCAGAGTGGCCACTCTAATTTTACAGATCTACCTGAAGAAATCTGCAGCACTCAGTCTGAGCAGCACCCTGAAAGCCACAGTTACCGACTCCAGCTAGAATGTACATGCAAGGACTGGCTTGCGAGTTTCTACTTGCATTTAATTTCATTTAATTTGCATTTAATTTAATTAAGTGTGAAAAGAAAATTACGGCAATGCTATCACATGTATCTATCAATTACTTTAGCAAGCAGACAGTGTTTTCTTGGTGTTTGCTCATCAGTGGAGTTGTACTGCTTCATTACAAATGTACTACTCCAACAGGACTAGACAGCATTTCCTAAAATTTAGATTATGAGTTGTTAGCACCATGCAAAATACTATTACAAAACTTGACCCAGGGCAAGTGTAAGCTGCACAGGTCAAGCTGAAACATTCAGTGTTACCTACTGGAAATACAGTATTTTAGAGCCTTGACAGACACATGAAATGAGAACTGGAGGCTGCAGGCTTGCCAGCATCATGACAGAGTACTTGTCAAGTCTCTCTTAAGAAAAGCACTAACTACAGAGTGCTTCATTTTAAAAGCAGAAATGAATCACAGAAGAGCCAATATGAAATTAGTATTAAATCAACAGAAGTATTAATTTAGAAATAGATTTTGAAACAAAGTCATTCAAGTTATTATTTTCCCAGATGTAAAGCAAGAATGGATAAAGGCAAGTAAATTGCCAAAGTTAAATTGCCTAAGTGAATAAGCAACAAAGATCATTAATTGCAATGAAAAAGTGCCAGATGAATATGGGCACATTTTCTAATTATTTACAGTACAGTGTTTCAAAATAATTTATTCAATATTTAGCTATATTTAAAACTGTTCTTTCAGTGGATAATGGTTTGCACTTAATTAAGGGAAGACTCCTGCAGTTCTCTGCTGCACTGATTTTCTACCTTCTGCTTTTGTGAAGAGAGCTGGTGCAGCACTGGATCTTCAGTCCAGCTCCAAAATCACCTCCAGCCCTTTTCAGGGTAGGGTGAGGGAAAAAAAAACAGACAGCCCACCAGAAACCCCAGGCCAGGAAAAAAAACTTCTGACAGCAACATCAGCCTCTACAGACCTCCTTTTAGAGCAAGCAGGTGTTAGTGCAGCTACCTCTACACGCTCTCAAATCACAGTATTTGTGCTTGCTCTGGTTTAAAATAAGCCTTACATAATCATCCAAGATATGTGACTGCCAAAAAAAAAACCTACATCACCAAGGATTTAGGAAAATTAATTTTGAAATACATCTTGTAATTTTTTTTTGGGGGGGGGGGGGCTTATACTATGTTGCAACCTGCTCATAAGCAAATTTATTTTAAAGCCTGGGAGCTCTGAAAGATCCTGAAACTGGAAAAGAAACTGACAACTGCATAAAATACAAAGGAGTGGTACATAAATATCTCCAAGGACTCTGGTTTCAAGTGTAAGCAGACCTTTAACCAAGAATAAACTCTATTATTTTTTTAAATGGAGCACATTAACAGAAGCTCAAACCAAAGACTGCTGCATTAATTATAACGTGGTGTGAATCTCAGGTCTGGCATTTGTACCTGTGAAGTCAGGGAGCTGCATATACCTGTGCTTAAAGAACTCCTCTCACCCAGCTTGGCTTGGCCAATTCAGCCACACCTTTCTGACAGCCAAACTCTTCCAACTTTCTACCTACCATTAAAAGACACTCTTATCTTTCATTTCTAGTACTTGGTGAAAGACTGAGCAGCCTGACTGTCAGACACTTCAGCAGAAGAAGCTGCTGCAGTGGCCATGCTTAAGCTGATCTCCCCAAGCACTGGTTTTTCTTCTGTGGTGTCAGTCTGCTTGCCACTTCCAGCACAGGTGGAAGATACGGATTTTCACACTGCTTGAAAATGTTAACAGTCTGGTTCTTTTAAAATAGCACATAAACCTTCTGAACATGCCCACAGGCACCTGCCCTACACAACAGCACCCAAACCACGCAGCAGTGATGTGTCTTAGTGTGAATGGTACATACTTGCCTTATGAGTGCTAAGACAAAACTGAACAATCACATGGAACAACAACTTTCTGGCCTAGACAAAAAAAAAAAATCAAAAGTAAAATTTAAACAGCTTCTTAACTTGTTATTTGGGGTCTTGGGTTTTTTTCCAAATCGTCAGCAGAGGCAAATCTTCACAACTATTTTCTTCACTGTGGATTCAATGATATTAAGTTGCTCCATATTTACTTAAGAAGCAACTCATCATCAGAGTCTTCAAGGCACTCAAGCTGTCATCCTCTGAAGTCCTTTCACAACAGATACTTGACTGTCTACAATCACAAGTTTATGGTGGTTCAGAGCTTCTCTTCATTCCCCCTCTTTGTCCTCCCTGGGGTTGCTATTTCCTGGGTCAACTCAAGCTAAACACCAGATCAGATGATGTACAGAACCCCTCAAACCCACCAGCAGACAGTGTTTGCCACCGAGAAAAAGAATAAATCATAGGCAGATTTCAGCAAGAAAGCTTGCCTCCAGCTGAGCTCTGGATGGTGTCACACTGCCAGACAGGATTCAGAGTGGGAAAGAATGCACCAGCCAGGTGTGGACCTGAGGACTGCAGTTTGCACTTGGAAAAGAAAGTATTTGTTAGTATTCAGGTGTGGTTTCCTGAACACTTGTACCACTCTAATGCAGCCAAAGAGGCTGTTGCCTCTCCCTGCACAGCAATCTGTTCTTGTAACTTGTCCCTTGTTCTTGTCCTTGTGTTATCAACTGGATAACCGACCCCAGAATTAACTTTTTTCTCCAAAGATTAACTCTCAGACTGAACATATTACTCATCATTCCAAGATTTTGATGCAACAAATCACCTGGAACAAAACAAGAAGCCTTCTTTCCAGGGGGAAGAAAAAACAATCAAAAGCTTTCTCACCTATTATTCAAGTCACATTCCTCAGGTAACAGTGAATGAAAAAGTTTGATTTTTAAAAAAAATCAATTATGAAGTTCAATTTACAACCCTGCAGAAGTGAAAACTGAATTTCTCCAAGAGAAACAGCATCAGAACTGAATGTACTCTGCTGCATTAGAAAATAGTAAGGTAAGATTTCAGTATGGCTCTAACTACGCTCATAGTAACCTCTTATCAGACAAAAAATTGCTGCATGGTAAAATAAAAAAGACTTTAAAAAACACACCAGAGCAAGTTTGATCAAAAATAAGTTCTGGAATGTGCATATTTCAAGAACAATAGCTCCAAACTCCTTTGAATTGTCAGCTTTTGGCATTTAGAACATTTTGTTAGTCCTGAAACTCACAAAATCAATTCTTATTAACTGAAGAAACAGTGTATTTGCAACCATGTAAAAGATTACGTGTTGTGCTAAAAAAAAAATCAAAAAGTTGTAAAATACCCCTGTGAACACACACGTAGGTCACTACAGGGTTAGGGTGATGATGGCTGTTCATCAAGTGTTTTTATACTGCCCTTATTTCTGTTCTGTACTAAAACTTTCTTCTGGAATGAGGGTGCTGGCAGCAGTGCTGGCCCATCTGTCCCACCTGGAGGCTTTCACCAGACATCAGAAGTACCTTAAACTTTCTTTTCAGGGACAGACATCACTTACCTACATTCTCTGCATTATTTAGCTTCAGCAGTGGTCATGCTATCAAATGATTGTACTACCTTTCCTATGTTTTTCCATCCTTCTATTAATTTAGGAATACAATTACATAATTTTGTTAAACTAAACAAGAGTTCCCAAGGGCAGTAAGCAATAAGCATTTCAGTAACTTAATTTAGTATTTACCAGCAATAAGTTAAAATTCACTCCAAGGAAGGTTGGTACTTGGGTTTTTAAATAAGAAAGAAACCTGTTAAGAGGAAAAAATTACGGCAATAGAGGCTGCTTGTCCTGGAAAAGCCCCTGATAAGGAATTGATCACTTAGAATTATAGAATTATTACAAGAATTATCAAACAGTATTAATTGTCTAGCTCAGGAACATTTGTTCTTCCTGTCACTTTACAGAGGAAGAATCAGCTACTAAACTGTGCTAAGTTCCTTACTAGAATAAAAATAAATTGAAAAGGGGATTGGATATTAAGGTCATAATTAAAACTAATGAATTTTTTGGGAGGTTACTGAACCTTGCACTTCTCAACATAAACCCACCTCTACCAAGGGGATGCCATAAATCAGATTAGAGACCTTAGAGCAGGGCAGATAATGTAGCATTGAGTTACAATTAGCCCAATTCTTGAACTACGACTTGAAGGCCACAGCTTCAGTGACATGTGACATGCAAAAGCCAGATGGGCTGAGGAGCTGGGGCATGACAATCAAACAACTGTATCTGACTTGGTTTGTGTCAAACTGTGATAACAGTATTTTAAGGATGAACCACCTTTTATTATTGTTTCCTCTGTCATCTTTTCTTCTTTCACCCAATTTAACACATCACTCCAGCTGAGAAAATAGAATGGTATCAAATTCACAACGGTATAAAAGCTACAAGGATCATTTAAAATGAATTAAGTACTAATAAAATGACAGCAGTCAAGAACAGAACTGTGTATGATGACTCAACATTAAAACAGCTACCCAGGAAACTCAACAGGAAGGGGACATAATTTTTGATGAAGAAAACTCAATCTATAAACCAATTTACCTAAAATCATGTGGGAGAGGAAGGTGAATTACCACGAGTATCAATAAAGCTTGGTGGAGACAAAAAGGGAGAATATGATGGAGTAGAAGGCTTATTATAGTAAGCTGAATAATTTGGCAACCCAGGACTCCAGGAACATTGTTAAGATAGTATAGAGCACAAGAAGTGCTGCAGATGAAAAATGTGTCCAGCAAACCATGAAGTTCAAGCGTGATGCTTCTGATAAAGAAACCACTTCCCAAGCAAAGAAGAAGAGTTATAATGTACAAAAGGTTTACAGGCAGTCTCTATGCCAGCCACCAGCAAAACCTTTACTCTGTGCACTACACCTGGCTCTAGCACCCACAGCTTAACAATGGCCACCTGAATAGGAGGGAAGCTTGATTTCACTGACATGGTTTTTTAATGTGATTAAAAAAAGGGAAAAGATGGAAGAGATTAAAAGTAAAGCTATCCACTAACTTTGTTAGACTTCTAACTTTATAATATAACCATAGCAATTCATAGAACTATACTTCATTCAATTGAACAAACATTTTCTGACATGGCAAGAGACCAATAAAAGCATTCAGAAATCAAGAGATGAGAGGAAGGATCTTTTATACAAGATACAATAAAGAACTATTTCATACCTCTCTGAAAGGGAAGTTTTACAATGCTGGAAATATTTTTGTGAGCTTAAAAGAAGAGAGAATATAAAATACCTGTGTCACTATGTATCAAATACTACTTTTTCCTAGCATATAAAATTAACTTTCACTTTTCTTTTTCATCCCTTTTAGTATGTTTTCAAGTCCATTACTATGAAAGCATGACAGCTAAACCCACGCATTTCATTCCTATTTTTGCCCAATTATCTTTTCTTGAGTAGGACAGACAGTATGGTTCCATTTTATTTCTGAGAGAATTCCTTTATTTTAGTACCCAGTTAGGTCCACTACTATCAAATGCTCATTTCTCTAGAGCCTGAATGATGCCACTCAAAGAGGGAAAAAAAAAAAGGAAGGCAAGTTTGACGCTCAGCTAAGTTGATAGCAACCTAAGAATAGGAAAATATAAAATTGGTATTTGACAAGCACTTTTGGTCTCTCTCCAGAGCCAGACAACTTATAATTAATTTGGGGAACTTCTTACTCTAACTTTTTAAGACAGCAAGAAATAGAACAGGAACAGGCTAAACTTTTCTCCTCAGAAAAACCCAAACTTTTAACAAGGACCAGCGTATTCAGCTTCTCTCTTTTAAACCTAAAATGTTTTATGACAACAAGATCTTTCTTCAGCCTTTCTTTTCTGAATGTAGCCTGACAGGAAAAACTCTGGTGCATTCCACAGCTTGACTTTTCAGCTCATTTTAAATCCTACCTTTGCCTCTCCAAGAACATCATCTCAATTTATTTCCTATACTGACAAGAGTAACTTCAAAACTAAAAATCTGGAATCAATTTCTGTACAAGGGTTCTCGCTAACTCTGAAATTTGAACTTCAGACAGAAAATAATCCAAAGTCTTCTACATATGTGGGTTCGTTAGAAAGGATCTTTGTTTCAAATTGCTAAATGATTATCAAAATTTGGCTGTGGAAACACCAGCCCCACCCATCAGTAAGAAACTACCACAACCACCCAATCCATTGTTTCTATAAGTAACAGAAATCCACAAGGAAGTTAAGAAAGATCTCACCCTGCTCTTGAATATGCCATGAAGTTAATTTTAAAAACTGAGAGACTAAAGCACCACATCCTGTAACTACAGCCATTATTCATACCCATCTATACCCTCCCCTATAGCCCAGGCATCCCAGAACAAAAATGCTGCAGGAATACTCTTATTCTCTCATAACTCTTCTGACATGACAGCCAAAACAATCCTTCAAATCTAGTGATCAGTGACAGTGAACTCCAGCAACAATGGGGACAGGCAACACAAAGATCTGTACAGAACAGAAGAACCTGAACTCAGTGGAAAATAGTTCAGGAAGATGAATAAAGTATATAGCAGTGGATGCAAAGAAATTTCTAAAGCCTGGAATAAAAGTATGAACATAGCTAGCATATTCCAGAAATACTTTTACCATAGTTCCATGCTGTCACAAAACTACTGCAAACCATCAATCTTGCCAAAAGGAGTAGATCACCTTCCTGCTCACCCTGGGCACCTATTCCAGTATCTGCTTCACTCATCATGTGAGCCAAGCCACGCACTCATGCAGCCATACCACAGAATAAATAAAATTAAAAGTAAGGTGTTTTTTTGGTCTCAACATCAAATATAAACTTAGCAGAACTAAAACTATTTGTGAAAACATTTTTACAATGTATTTGATATTTAAAGAGACCAATTCTACACATTTTTTTTTAAAACTCAAATATTTAACATTTAATTTGCTTTATACCCATACAGTGAAGTGATCTTTACCTTTTCTCACAGCATCTCCACCTGATGGAGCTCCATTTTCTTGTGGTGCTACAAGCGTTTTCAGAATTACTTGTGTTGCCCCAAGTCTTGGCAGGGTGACATGCTTAAGAAATGGCAAATTATTTTTCTTGGCAAATGCCTGGCTTGTTTCTCTTCTTTTCCTAAGAAAGCCACCCTCTGGAAATAAAACAATCCATTTCCGATTGCGGCTCCTGTAATATTTTTCTAGATGATCTTTGAGCAACACAAGCTGCTGGTCACGGTGTGTTCTCCCCTGTAAGGATAAAACATTATCTAAATAAAGTGATTGCTTTAAAGAGATAACATCAGACATAATTATTATACTACTAAGGTTTCTCTTTTTTCAGACATAAAAATAAGCCCCTGAGTCAATAAAAAGCAATGTTCTCCTTGGAATACCTACTGGAGGTCTGTAGACCAGGTCTCAGCTGGGTTACCATGGCAGAACCACAGACCTCACTCAGATATGCACTCTCCAATGACTCACACCATTTCTCCTCTTTAGTGCATTAGGACAACTTCTTCACTTAAGAACAGTAAGATACAGCCCTAATTACTGCACAAATATCTTCAGGAACAATCTTTCCTCTTGCCATCTCTGCATGCACCAAGATACCAAAATTTTCAGAGGAATCTCTTTACATTAATTAGCATTTTTGAGTGCTCCAAAGTAACTTTGTCAAATCACTCAAAGGATTTGAGTGGAGGAGGGCAAAATTAAAGCTCTCTTCAGCAGAGGTGATTTTAATTCTCTGAATGGCAACAAAACTGCCACAAACATTGCACTCTTTGGTGGTTAGTTGGGGTTTTCTTTGGTCAGAGGAAGGAAGAGGGAACAAGTGGGGTTGAATGAAAGACAGTATTTTACTAAAGGTGAGTTTTGTGAAAGTGCTTCTGCTACATTTAAGTCTCACCACTGCAATTACTTCTGACTTGCCACATGAGAGGGAAGGAAAAGGCTCTGCCTGCTCATCATAATGCCATTATAAAGCAATATAAAAGTGCTCAGTTAAGCCAGTCCTTTCTTATCAGACCACAGGACTCCAGGATAGCACAGTAGTTAAGAGCAGTGAACAGTAACCATCCAAATATTACTAGAGCCTGTCTAGAGTTAGGCAAAGGACCATTACTCACTCACATGAAGTATTTTGCCAAACCCAAAGGCTAACAGCCTAGAAACATTTTATTTTCAATTGGATTATCTTTAGACTCACAATGACGTCATTGTATTGGTGATGTTGTCTATGTCAGCCACTTTACAAAAATGAGGAAAAGCCTTAGTTTTTGCAGCTCAGTGATGGTTTGGTTTTGTAACTGGAATTGCAACCCCACGTTCAGAAATCATAACTAACAAGGTCACAGCCCTGTGTACCTCAAAATGCGCATATTGTAAATTCTACCTATTGGAACAGATTTGTATTTTACAAAGCATCCAACACTGCTCCTTCCATCCATCCTCTACAATACACAGCTGTGTGCCTCTAGAGACCTTTGTTTTCTAACTATGCCTCTAGTGTTAGTGAATCTCACTTCAGCTGTGTACTGCTGTGATTAGGCATTTCTTTATTTCATTCGGAGTAATGTGCAATGTGAGAATTCATTAATTCTCTCTGACTCTCCATACATTTTATATCCAGAGAAATGAATAAGGAGAGGAAAGAAACATGTATGATGGATATTACAGTTCATGTAACTGGCAACAGGTTCATGCTTTTCATCGGCCTCCTGAGCTTCTACTTTGAGAGTTTGATCAACAGCCACCAAACAACAAAAAATCCTACCCAAACTGTATGAAATAATCTGAGGGTCTCACTCACTAATATTTGAGATGCTGAGCTCAACAGACATTCTTTCCTAATGTTCAAATAATAATTAACCTTCAAGAATCAATTAATTACTATTTACACAGGTCCATCACCACCTTAAATTGATTCACTACTATGTCACCATCAAAAGGGACGGTCCTGCCTTTCCTAATTTGAAACTTTGCAGCCAGAAGAGTGACTTAACCAGACAGACTCTGCATGGCTTCAAGGCCACTAAGGAAAGATGAGAGGTGTGCTCAGAAACAGAGATAAAAAAGACTGCCCATGTATTTTGCTTGTACACCTCTCTCATAATAGGCTCCCTTCACCACTGGATTCTATCATCATTTGTGTCTATGCAAATAATAAAAATAGCATGGAAAATAAAGTAGCTTCAGAACAAAGACCTCCTCAAATATACACTGTACAGCACAGCTATTTCATCATGCAAACCAACCAAGAAGTGGTAAGTAAGTCCTGTAACACCACAATGCTCCAAATATAAACATAAAGCAGTATTATGTGTTTCCATTTACCTGTCTTATAAAGAAGTCTCCATGGATTAGAGACACAATGCCAAAGTTTGTATACTTAAAAATATGGTCCATCAGCCACATCATCTGACGGACAACCTGAAAAGTAAAAATAAATTTTAAAAATGAAAGAATTACCAAGTGCAGAGAATGATGAATTACGTATTTACTGGTCACACTCTTGTCACTCTTACAACAGCAATAAAACTAGCAAATAAATAGAATAAGGTCCTTTATGCCCAAAATATAAAGCAGCACAGGTGCTGTGCTTCTCCCAGGATTAAACAGCTGCCTTTTTGTTATGTAATATACAGTTCTACAATATTAGCCATGGCAGAGCAGCCACTTGTCCCAGTCAAGCAGCACAGTGGGAAGGCAAAAACAGAGGCTGAGCTGATCGATTCACTTGACTATCAGTGCTTACAGGACAGTGAAGGCAGCTACTTTACCTGTTCAGTCCTTTGAGATTTAAAATAGAGAATTACTCCCAACGAAGTAAACAACAGAAAGAAAAAGCTTCTTTTCTCACAAGGTCTTTTTCCTCTATCTCTTCTATATGTAGTTTTTGAGAGGGATAGGAAGTGGTTCTCCAAAACTGGAAAATCCAGCGTCTCTTACATGTTCCCAATCATAGGCCAGGCTGCCTTTTCTCTTCCCTGTGTTATGAGGCCACATCATGACTGACCCCAGTTCAGTGAACCTGAGGTCATGTCAGACAGAACTCTTCCATTTACCACTATCAACAAAGAACATGAAGGACTGTGACATTTCTCTGGTGGTCAGATGATCATTCAAGCACCTTCTGCTTTGCATCTTTCTCACACACTTTGAGGCTATTATCCCTTCCTGTCTGCCAGTGGTATTCCTTACTAGATGCTACACATCCAAAGGACCAAAGGCACACTATGTATTTGTAAGTGACAAAAGAAAAAATAGTTCCTAGATCCAATGCCTTACTTGAGACTAATATTGGTGAAATTCTTTATCCTACAGCTATCTCCAGGCTTGTGTTTAATTAAAGTGAGGATCTTAAATCCAAATTCTTCTCTGCAGACATTAACATTCTTTCCATTTCAGTAAACTAAAAAGCTTTATTAAAAAAAAAAAAAAAAGAAAGAAAAGGTATGCCCTAAGGAAAAGAGTTTTAAAAAGCGTCATCAGAGGTGTTACCGCTCATCAAGGCACTACAGTAAGCTCATGCCCATGCATCATCCAAAGGTGACAGGCTGGTGTAGGGAACTACATCCTTTGATAAAAACACCACCTAAATTTCACTAATGATGATTTAGCCTGCAGCAGTACTCAGGCCTGCCAGTGTTCATCTACTATTTTGGCATTTTGACAACTGTTGTTCTATTGTATCAAGCAGAAGTTAAACCAACATAATATATTTTATTGGAGGAGATAAGCAAGCTTAATACTCTGCTTTGCTGGAAAGAAAATGTGTCTTTTGAGGAGTCAACACTGGCCTCAGATGTTCCATGGCAATCCTGGATGAGGAACTCTTGCCCAGCAGTGCTACTCTTCTCCCCTACCATACTACTTGATGCTGTCTTTTTCTCTAGATAATGGCAGATTTATCCTGCAAGTTGATCACTGCTCTTCAAAGTCTGAAGTCCATCTCACCTTGTTTTAGGGCTTCTAACTAGCATCCCTGAGCTTCCCCAGTCTTCCTGAGGAGTGATGAGATTATGTCAAAGATAAGTGTGACATACAAATTACAATTGGGACACACAGTCTGCTGTGTGTGGGCTACAAAGAGACAAACTTCAGAGCCCAGTGATCATAAATCTGCCTGCAAGCCTAGGCAATGCTAACAAGTACAAAGAGAAAAGTATTTTTATGTATGAATTAATATATACACATATGAACATACCAAATCAAAAAGCAGTTCAAAGAATAGGACACACTTATCTTGTCTGCAGCCAAAAGGCAAATGAGATTAATGGGTATTCATTTTATTCTGCTAGCAAGGGCAGAATAGAGGACACTGCAAAATTTTGCTGGTAACTCTTCTACGTAGTGACGCCTCAATTTAGTATTCTCAGGAATAAAACAACACTTATGAGATGAGCCTCTTATCACTTGCATTTGAAGGAGGTTTAAACAAAGATATTTAGAAGTATTCTGAACAAAATTAATAGTTGTCAATGGCTTCAAAGAACTTTTGGATGCCACTTCAGGTCCTTTTTCCTTCATGGTTAAGTAAGTTCAGAAGCTAGAAAAAGGTTTTACCAACTATATTAAAAAAAATCTAGGTGCCTTCTATTCACAGGCCCATTTTCACTTCAGTCTACACAGATTTCATAACAAAGCAACCTGGATAGACTGACTTTCATCTTTCAAGCACCTGTAACTTAGCAATGAAACCTGAGAAAGTACAACTTGAAATCTGCACGCAAACCACTGCAAGCTGCACTTTTGTCCCCACTGCACCCTTCCTGGCACTGCTCTCTGTTACAAATCACAAGAAACCCCCACATTTATCAGTCTTAATCCTGTCAGAAAGAAGCAAGAGCAGCATTTTAACCTACTTCTTTTTGTTAAACACATAACCTTCAATATTTATGAGACCACAACTTACTTAGTGAATTTTTTTAACTCTTGCTTTCACAAAGAAATTGGAACAATTTCTCAAACTTTACTAGAAGTGTAATTAGGTCACTTCTGGTTCACCTGAAACTTTGCTGTCTGGCTTATATTATGATATCATGTATTAATCAAACAATGCCAATCCAGTTCTTCCACTAAAATTCTAATTTTTAGCTTAAGTTCCACTTCTCTAGAGAGAGATCATTTTTTTCTTATTCACGTAAGTGAATCTAAAAAACCAGAAATATCTCAGCACATGTATTTTATCTTACTGCTTTGTGAAACTAAATTGACTTAAAACAGATAGGCTACACTCTCATTGGTATATAAGGATTTATAAAATACTAGAAAAAATACCATCATGGCTCCTGACACCACCCTTGGGGAACACTGTCAAGTTACAAGACTGTCTCATGAGTTTGCCTCACTAAATAGAAAAATCCAGAACTTTAGAGTGAACACTTCTGATGTCTTACATGAACATTTTTTTTTAAAGCAGCATTAAACTCTATAAGTGCTTGCAGATTACATCTGGTTTTGGTCTGTACTGGCTGGTAAAAGCAAGCAAAAAAAGTTCTGGACTGGCACAAGCTTAACTCTCCTAAACAAAAAAAAAAATCTTGAAAATTACAATCTTGCTGATAGATGAGTATCAAGCTTGTGAAGGACTCCATGTTAAGTTTAAACTGGATTTAAGGAAAGCTGACTAATTTAAGCATTTGCATACTGTAAAATGATTGTTTCTGGACTGGTAGGTTTATTTTTTTCCTCCAGTACTTTCACAGTCACACTAAGTAAAGACAATTCTCTTTAGAAATACGAAGCATGCTATTTAAAAGCACCTGATCCATACAGTTCTAGCAAAGATAAAATATCATGATCTTTCTCATTATTTTCAGCCACTTGTACTAGTCATGCTATATTTTAAGCATGTACTGAAGCTCATATTGTTTTATTTCTTTATTAGCTAAAAACATCAAAGCCATACTAAGCTCTGGACATGCACATTCCAAGAGCAATGACTGCAACTACTTAAGGGAAAAGATAGTGATTTTAGGGATTTCCTGCTTTTCTAAAAGCATGCAAACCTAATAATTTCTATGGTGAAGATTATTTGTGATCTCAATGCTTTCCTTCATTTTTAGTATCTCTTACATTCACTGAAACTTACTCTGTCTTGACTGAAATGTTTAAGCTATGGGGTCAAATGGGATAAACATGACTTAGATTTGTATCTATGAACTAGTGATTAGGATCATATGCCACTCATATCCACAGGACTACACCCTCACAGGCATATCTTTACCACAAGATTGTCCTATGTGCAATTTTGATGAGGGAGATTTAAAGAGCTTATTCTGTCATTCTGCTCATTTTGATACAGCACAGAATACCATATATACCAAATTCCCTCAATTCCAAAGGAAATGAAAGCAATCAAAAGTACTTTTACAACAGCCTGCTCTAGACATGGGAGGGGAGAAGGAAGGAGGGAAGGAAGGAGGGAAGGAAGGAGGGAAGGAAGGAGGGAGGGAGGAAGGAAGGAAGGGAGGAAGGAAGGAAGGAAGGAAGGAGGAAGGAAGGAAGGAAGGAAGGAAGGAAGGAAGGAAGGAAGGAAGGAAGGAAGGAAGGAAGGAAGGAAGGAAGGAAGGAAGGAAGGAAGGAAGGAAGGAAGGAAGGAAGGAAGGAAGGAAGGAAGGAAGGAAGGAAGGAAGGAAGGAAGGAAGGAAGGAAGGAAGGAAGGAAGGAAGGAAGGAAGGAAGGAAGGAAGGAAGGAAGGAAGGAAGGAAGGAAGGAAGGAAGGAAGGAAGGAAGGAAGGAAGGAAGGAAGGAAGGAAGGAAGGAAGGAAGAAGGAAGGAAGGTCTCTGCTCCATCTTGAGTAGCATTTTCATACTTTGTGAGGTGCGGTTGTTTAAAAGGTGTTGGGTTTTTTTTTTGGTTTGGTTTTTTTTTTAATCAGCTTTGCTGTCATAAGCAAGATCTGGAAAACTTGCTAAAAAAGTTACAGCAAAGCATACCTTTATCAGTGATTTACCATTAGTAAATGGTAAATCACTGATAAAGGTAAGCGTGCCTGTAACTATATTAATTTGCACTAAGAAAAACAGTGCCAGGTACAAATTGTGCAGATGCAACAAAAAGCAGTTCTTGTTTCCTTGTTTCTTCAGAGTATGGTGAAGGAAGCAACACTAAGAGACTTCAAGAAAGAAGACAACACTAAGACAGATACAGCTGACACATTTTTTCAGCTTGACAGGTATACCTCCTATCCTTTGTAGCCTAATCATGCACACAGCCCTTCTTCCTGATTTGTACAGAAATCTGATCTCCTGTTTAGACCCTATACTCTGGTTTCCACACCTTAGATATAAATTTTCTGAACAGTAATGCATAGAATAATTAACATTAGTTACACATCTCACCAAGAAATCCATAAGGGCTTGTGAAATAAGAGCTCAAGCAATTTTGACCTTAGCTAGGTAGCTTAACTTTGGCATACCCTCATCCTACCAAAATCCCATACACAGCTTGCTCTAACTTTGAGAAAAATTCCATGCTGGAATAAAGTCATAACCAAGAAGCTAGACCTGTGTTGGTCTGAACAAATTTGCCTTGAGCTGCACAAAGGCATAAGGTGAGAGGAAAAAGTCAAGTACATGATTACTTGTGAGGAGATCTGCCTCCCTCTGCATTAACCTTGACTAGATGCACAGTGACTCAGATCACATCTGACCTTCTCCAAAGACAACATTCAGGGTCTATACCTGCTCCAAGCTACTGGCTGTCACACTGGACCAAATCCAAACAAAAAGCTCCCTATGAGATGACTTGGTGGGTTAACAGCCCCAAGTGAGCCATTAGGGCCACGCAGGGACACGAGCAGTCCCAAGGGAACACAGCACACACAGCAGCCACCCCCGCCCCGGACGTAGCCTACCGTGCCTTTATCCTGAAGGCACATCATCAGAGTGCAGACGTCACCCGTCGCTTGGTGGTTCACCAGCACCATGGCTTCATCTTCTGACACTGCTTTAACATCATCACCCCATTCCACTACTATTAAAAATGAAAAAAAAAAAAAAAAAAAAGTAAATTTAACAATGAGAACACGGAAATTTTTCTATCAACAAAACAATTCCACACCCAGACTACAATCATAAAGAAACCTACATGCTACATGTCAATTTATATTGGCACATAGCATAAGGCAGGAATGTTAGCAAGACTGTTTTTCCAAGCAGAGGGTGTCCAGCTTAGTTTGAAACTGCATGCGCAGAATAAGAACAAAATAAAAATACTCTATCAGAACATGTGCACAGATTGATCTTTTTGTGTCACTACACCATTCTATATTTAGGGTCTGAAAATTACATAAGCTTTTTGACCCAGCTTCTGTATTCATCTACCTCACCTCATTAGATTTAAAAAAATTATATTGTCAATTGTGGGTTTTGCTGGCTGGGCTTGTTTGTTTTTTTTAAACTTAGCAAATTTTTTTTTTTTTGTTTCTACACTCATTATTCTACTCCAGTAAAAGCAAAACAAAAAAATCTGTATTTGGATCATTAGGCTTAAAATGCTACATTAAACAAACTCATTCATTCAAATCTAAACAAGTTACCTAAAGGCAAGGAAGTGGGTTCAGTAAATGCTGCTGGGATGACAGAATGTATTAGTTAATACTTTACAGACCAGAGACCAGATGCTCCAGCAGCAACAATGATGTCAGAGGGAAGATACAGTTGATTATCATCAAACATTTACACTGACTATCAAAACCATGCTGAGACAAGGAAGAGGGGTTAAAATTGGTAGTTCCATCATCATGAAGTAAGTAAGTGGAGAAAGAGAAGACTGCCTCCCAAAGAACACAGCATGGGAAACTAGTAAATGTGTGCTGTAATCAGAAGACCAGAATCACTCTGAGTCAGATAGACCGGCTGAGTATGTCTAATGCTGCTACTGGGGCAAAGAGACAAGTGAGTAGAGTCTGTCTTTCTTCAGTGAGACGGATGGACACTGCAGTGCAGGGTAGAGGGAAAGGATGGAGACAGGCAGAGGAGCTCTGTGAAGTTCCAAAAGAAAAATAAGATGCATTGCCCATGCATGTAGACTCTTTCGGCCTTTGTTCTGTACCTTAAGTGGTTCCTACTAGCTATTATTTTCAGTTCTGACAACAAAGGGAGTATTTCACCTGCACTACTGACTCTTTTGTACTGTTAAAAGTTCTTCAGGCAGTGAAAAACTCTCAGCACGGGCTAATTACTGTCTTTTAAGAGATGGTTTAACTGATGCCAAGGTAATAGGCTACACACTGAAAACAAGAAGCAAGAATCCATGCATAGTTTCCCTGTCCTTAAGAAATCAATTATCACCACACTTTTGAAATTTGCCACTTTATTACTTTCTAACAGCTCCAAAATTAGTACTGAATTGAGAGAACACAAAATAAAAAAATAAATTGCTGTATTTGGTCACAAGTAGATAAAATCAGACTAGAGATATGAGGGTGAAGAGGACTATTCATTCCATAACATTCACTCTCCTTTCCTTTCCCTGGGAAAGCTAAGCACAGATCTTTACTTATTTTTCTCACCATGAACTTGGAAGAGCCCCTTTATCCCTCCTCCTCACTATGTGCAAATTCCCTGCGATGTCCTCTCTCACTCCATGAACGCTGGAAAATGTTTGGCCATGGCGGTCGTAGTTGACACGCACCTTCCTCATCAAGTATTTCACATATCTCACTATGGCAGCATCCCACAGAGCAAGAAACTAAGATGAAATGAGAATTGTTTTAAAGGGAAATGAATCAACCACATACTGACTTTGAAATTATTACTTCAGTGTTTCTATTAAGCAGCCAATATGCAATAATCCTACTGAATTGTGGTTTTTTAAAAGTAATAAAACTAAGCAGTAAATATATCAAGTATCTAAAAAAATCACATTTCTCACAAGCAGCTAACTGTTTCCAAATAAAACGATTTTATTTCTAGATCACTCAGAGAAAATAAATGCATTTCTTTACTATAGATATTTCCATGGAACATAGCAATTTAATGCTAATAACTTTAACTGTGTAACAGTTTAAAATTAAGCTCTTCAAAAATGATTCAGAGATCTAACTTCACACTTTATTAAAACGAAGGTCATGACTGAAAAATACAAGCCACGAGAAGCAGCATATAATTGAAAACAACTACAGAGGAGAACGTAAGAAGCTTAATTTGCTATAAAAAAGTACACTTTTAATATACTAGGTGAAGACTAATGTCTGACTTTGAAGCTTTTAGATAGGCCCAGTTAAAGAAATACAAGGGAAAAAAACTTCTCTCATTACCTATTTTACCTACTGTTGTTAAATACAAGAGGGTACAAAAGAAAGAAGCAGCCCACAATGTGCTAACAAGTTTCAGCTGAGAAGTAAGAAAAAGGTGAGCTCTGTGATCCCACTCCAAACGCAAGGTGAAGAAAAATGAAGTTTGATTTAATTCTTCAACTGATTTACGCCACTCATTACACCTATCAACCAGCCAGGCTAACAGCTCAGCTCCTGCAACTCAGCTGACAAGTAGTGGGTTATTAAATCCCAGTGTACCAGCTGGCCTTCCTCTAGCTTCTTCCCCCTCTGTCATTCCTCCTCGGGCAATCAGGCTGTCTCTTGTGCTTAATAACGCTTTATGGTCAATTGATTGACCTGATTATCAAGGAGAACAGAATCACTTTGTGAAAGTCCTTCACAGAGCATTTCTGGATTGAAAAGAGAACAGCAAACCACAAAAGTGTGCAGAAAAACCACTGTCATTACTACAGTTTTTTAAAGAAGAAAAAACCAAACCCTCAAGTCTCTAGAATTTTAAGTTCACTGTGTCCCTTTAAATTCAGTGGGGGGAATAAATGCTTGTCTTCAATTCTCTCCCCACAGAAAGGAGAACCTTTTGCTTTAAGAAATAGTTGCACTATTACATTCCTCTACTGCAGTTGGAAACATTGAAATCAAAACCTCAGCTGCATGGCAGCAGAACCAACAACACTGCTTTTGCTCCACTGTAAGAAGACAAAAAAACAGCTCAAAGACAAATATTTGTCACTCAGAGGCCTGAGATCCAGCAAACTTTCCTCCACAGCTTCTTTCTATTGCCAGCGCACATTTTTTTAAAGACAGCAGTTCTGTGTCAGCAGCCTGACAATAGTTAGATTTCTGCAAATGCAGTTGAACATAGTAAAATAACAAAGTGAGGAAAGAGCAGGAAATTATTTTAATGTGGCAAGACAGAAGTGACAGCTTAAAGAGAGACTTCACTTGTGACTTCAGGTTATGAGCAAAAGGCTTCACCAGAAAAGGATAAAGACAAGTCTACTTGCAATAACATGAGCCCCAGGACAAAAATATCCTTCTCTCATAAAAAGAAGTCCAAGATGTAGAACATTAAGAAAATATTTTATCTCATGAGCTGCAGACTTAGCTTTTTATTAGCTAATCCTTATAGAGCTTAAAGAAGAGCCCAAAAGTAATAAAATTTTTTCCAAATTTTTACTGAACTATATTACTAGGTACTGTGAGTTCTCAGAACACTTGGCTACTTTGTAATCATGTCCTTAATGTAACTGTCTGTATGCAAGTGATGCTATGAATAAATATTCAAGCACTTCAATTACAGTATGTCACTAGGCTGAGCAAAGTACTACTAACCTAACTAAACATTCACTAGATTTATTTTGTAGTTTTCAATATACCTGGAAGAATGGCAGTCTACTGATTTATGCAACTGCCCAGACATTAATATGAGCAACTTAATTCTGCATACTATATTTTAAAATTTAAAAAATGCTCTGAAATTTTTATCATCTCTTCTTTGTTATAGTCAGTAGTTTCACTTCAGTGTGTGCCCTAAGAATTGGCGTAGATCTCCCTGACCTCAAGACAACTAAGTCCTAATTTATTATTTCAAAAAGCACTGAGTTTTACAGACTGACATTTTATGGCAAGGTTAGGGAAGTCACCTTAAGCATTCTAATCACAACTACTGAAACACAAAATCACCTAAAAGTTCCAATATATGTAAACACATAATTGATTTGGATATCCAATTTATTTGCTATTTAGACTCGAGTCCACACAATATTCACAACTTTCTCTAGAAACTGGGAGAAGTTAAGAACTTCCACAGAATCACAGAATGGGTAAGGCTAGAAGGAACCACAATGACTCATGCAGTACAACCTCCCTGCTCAAGCAGGGTCATCCCAGAGCACATGGCACAGGATTGCATCCACACAGTTCTTGAGTACCTCCAGGGAGGGAGACCCTCCACAACCTCTCTGGACAACCTGTTCCAGTGCTTGGTCACTGCGCATTAAAGAAATTCTTCCTCATATTCAGGTGGAAATTCCTGTGCATCAGTTTCTGCCCACTGCCTCTTGTCCTATTCCCTTCAGATACCTAAGATTGATGAGGTCCCCTCTCAGTCACCTCTCTCATCTTTTCCTCCTAAGAGAGATGCTCCAGTCCCCATATCATCTTTGTTGCCCACCACTGGACCAGCTCCAGTAGCTCCATGTCTCTCTTGTACTGAGAAGCCCAGAACGGTACACAGCACTCCAGATGTGGCCTCACTAGAGCAGAACTGAGGGGCAGGGTCACCACCCTCAACCTGCTGGCAATGCTCTTCCTAATGCACCCCAGGACACCGCTGGCTTTCTTGGCACAAGGTGCTGCTGGCTCAAGGACAGCTTGCTGTCCACCAGGACCTCAGGTCATTCTTAGCAGAGCTGCTTTCCAGCAGGTCAGCTCCCACACTGTGCTGCTGGTGCACAGGGTTATTCCTCCTCAGGTACAGGACACTGCCTTTTTACACCCATCCTTAGGTTATTTTTCCTTCTGATCACTTGCACCCATGTCACAAGACTTCATGAAAACTTGTTCCAAGAAGCTGCAGACTGGCAACTCTTAGAACTGAACAGAACCACCTTTAGTCAATTGCTTGGAAACCTTCAGCAACAAATAAACAGAATTACTGAGGAACAGCCTTCCTCAAAAGCCACCTTGCTATTTAGCAGAAAGAATGTTATTGTTAGGTATTCAGCAGTGACTAATGCCTGACAACCAGGTTTCTATGTTTTAACCATCTCCCCTCTTCGTCAAGCATTTATGTCTGGCAAGTTGCAATCCTGCTTTACTGTTATTCACAAATGACTCGTCAAAGCATGTTTCAACTGGAGTAACCATGTACAGTTGTTCAACTCATTTGTCTCTCCTTAATAGATGGGATTCTTTGATAGCTGGCATTATGAAATCCCAGAAGTGATGCCAAAGGTTAAATACTACTTAGATGTTTTTTACCCTTCACAAAAAGGTTAAGGTATTTATCTCTGAGAACTGGTTGTCTAAACTGAAAAAAAAAGGAAAACAAAAAATGGACTAAGCTAATTATCATACAGTTAGTCTTTTACACTTATTAAGCATGTATTTTAGGGTCAGAATATATTTAAAAACACCTACATAAAATCAGACATATACTACTTGAAAGAGAAAAATAGATCTTCTTATCCCACCCACTCCTTCCAAAATTTCTACTGCCAAAGACTTCATATCTTGTTATTAATAACACACAAGAGGTATAGATGATGAATGAAAATACAGCACAGAAAAGGAGGAAAAGAACATACTTACCATATCATATCTCACTAAACATGGCTTCACTTCATATACTGTCCTCCTTGTATTAAAAATGTACCCTTTCTAACAGAAGTATTGTTGATTTCAAGGCTGCCACAATATCCAAATCTTTAGGTTGTAAACACGCAATTTCAAACCAAATTTTGCTAACAAAAAGAGCATCCTTTACAGATAACTTGATTCAGAATTTTATGATGATAAACTGACTGCACTGACAATTTTCCCCTTTATTTCAACCAAGAAAAACACTTGAAATAGAAAATGCAGAATAGGAACAGCAGCTGGGGAAGGGAAGGCTGCAGATAAAGGGAGGTTATTCCTACAATATATGTCACTAAGCCAAGGCTGGGTTTAAGATGTCCAAGCCACCATCTTTGTTTTATTGCGACCAACCATTTTGCACATCTCTACACTTCATCATACGAAACAACACAAATTTATTTTTGCTCTTAGTTCTTCTTAGGTTCCGTTCCCTCCTCCTGCCGTTTAAAGTCAGATCTGTTTTGTGGACAAGAACACTTCAGTAGTCACAATATTTATCCCCTAAGTCAACCCACCCTCTTACTTCAATCAACCAACAGTCAGAAGTGTTAAAAACAGGAAACAATTACAACAGAGATGTCCTGGCTCTAACCAACCTTTCTAACCTTTCCAAACAACCCAAGAACCATGTTTTTCCTAAAGCACAGCAGTTCCTTTTGGAAATAGGCTCTAGCAATGACTGCTTTTGAAGACTGACTTGATTTTCCTGGAGTGCATGTTCAAGACCTCATAGGTACAAGTTTACTGGAGTTCTATAATTCACTGGCACAAGAGATGACGCTTGTGGTTGAAGAGAGGGCTCCTTTTACTCATATGTGAATGAGAATCAATAATCAGCAAATCCTTAGCTCACCTTCAAGGAAGCAAACTTCTTCCACTGACATAAGTACTGGCAATACCATTTCAAGAGCTTCAGCATTTCGCAGTTATATTAGGCAAGCAGTTTATATGATGAGAAAACTTTTAAAATTAAAAGATACTGTCAAAATACACAAGCTATGACCACAGCAGATATTTAAGGAAGAGTTCCAATATATCTTAAGTATTATAAGAATATGTCTTGCACTGGACATACCCTCCATATTTTCTGGAGGTCTCTGTTATTTCATGCTGCTCCCACAACACTGCTTGAAATGTAGAGGCACCCAAGTCCCACATCTCAGTTTTGATCATCCAAATTGGGAGCCCAGCTCTAGATGGTGGTTCCTGCTCCCAAGGAGTAGTACAAGTCACAGTATTTGCAGCCACACAGGTAAATGGGAACTGTGAGATGTGAAGATTGACGTCAGCTTTCATGACTACAGTGGTAACGAACTGTAGCAGCTGAGAAGGAACTCCACTGTCTGTTTTGCTGCTTCTATTCTTAGAAAAGCAACTGCAAGACTGAAGAAGGAGATGGAGTGCTGAAATCCTTTTGAAGCACCTCGCGCTCATGAGTCAGAGCACTCGCAGAAGGAGCGAGCTGAACAGCACATTCCTCCCCAGTGACAGATAAAATACATTAACCACCCAGAAGAACATCAGTGCATTCATGAACTAATATCCTAAAGCTTTAATACCTTACATACTGCAGATGGTATAACTGCCAGGAGAAAAAAAATTCGTTTGTTTGAAGTCTAGAAGGAGAAGCGAAACAGTGGGGTAGTCTAGCAAGTTTTTCTCACCATTAAAGAATATTTCAAAATAAAAAATCAGCACAAGTAAAGGTTACTAAGGGATACTGCAATCAAACGATCAGGCCTAAAAGTTGAAAATTATCCTGGACCAGTTCTAAAGCACGCACACAAAAAATTACCTAGTTAGAAAGACACTGTCACCAAGGTCCTAAAAAGGCAGATGAACCTGAGCCAAGAGTAAATAAAGTTCAGATTAACTGCCACCACTTCAGTTTATGTGCAAAGCTGACATCCTATACCATTTTGGTCATTCCCAGTTACAGTGTGGAAAGAAATAATGTCAACCTATGTTCAAAAACGTCTATTTCCAACATAAATTTACAGGAATGTCTTTAAGATTACCATAAATCAAAAAAAGGATGTAAGCAGAAGATGAACTTTTGCCTTTTCCTGGTCAAGAGCCTCTAAACACTGGGGATGACCAAAAAGTTGTAATGCTGTGAGAGAAGCAAAGATTCATATTTTCATAAAAGAAATATCAAAGAGGTTCTGAATAGAAGGATCTCAGCTAAGTTGTTACACAGTGCAAAGACAAGATTTGCAGCTTACTAAGACTGCACAATGGAAGAAACCTCATTTGACAATCATTGACCACAAGACTTATTGTATGAAGAAAATATCTGATGGAATTTTGGTCCAGAGATGTTTTATTCTTCCTTAAAGAGAGAGTATGGATTTGAAAATTTTAAGAGACAATCAAGACATACAATTTTTTTTTACCACTCTGCACTTTGTGATTCAAGTCCAAGGTCAGAGACAATGATGGAAACACCACAGACTACCTCCCATCACAGAGGTCAGCACTTGCTTAACTAGACCTGTTGTCAGACAAGGCTGTGGGTCCTGTATGTTGGTCTCTTTATCCACAGGAGTAATTTTTACAAGTGAAAAAGGATTCTCACCAATTATGCACATGACTTTAAATACTGAATCCACATAATACTTTTCCACTGTTTTAAAATGCAAGAGTCAAAATTTCAGGGTTTCGCCTATAACACTGATGTCTACTTTTAACAAGAGGCAAATTAGATGTTGGACTACCCTAAGTCGATATCTTAGAAGTCCTTTTCAGTGTACTGTATATTGAAACTACAGTAATTTAACTATGGTTACAATGCAAAACATATCTCAAAATGTATCTCAAAGAAACCTGTATCTGTAAGACTGCTTTATGAAAACCAGCCTGGCTTTTCTAGAAACAGAAAGTTACTTTGAAAGCAAAAATTCTGGAATACAATACCACTAGAACATTCCCAGCACACTTTTTTTTCAAAAAGTTCAGTACTACAGAGGAGCAAGGAAAGAGGAAAGAGTGTTGGTTTTCTCTGGTAAAAAAACATACCAGTGCTGCTGGGTAAGGCAAGTATGCCACAAACTTTCCTACTATTGTTACCCGTATCATCCTTTCAGCAAATAGCAGTTGGCTGAGGCTCTGTATTTTTAAAAACTTGAACCGAGCAGGTTGCTCAGTACTTGACCCATCACTACTGCTGTGCCACTAAGCAAGCAGGAACAGAGCTGACAAACAGGGTCTGACTCAGCAAACACTGACAGGAATAAAAGCACTATGGTGCTCTTGTCTTTATTTTCCCTTAAAAAACTACTGATATCTTATAAAAAATACCAATCTGCTGCATGAGTGGAGAACTTGTTCCCTCCTAGATTCAAGTCAGAAAATACCATATGACTTCATGCTCAATATATGAAGTGGAGGGAAGAGGGAAGAAGCAGGATGTTTGGTGCTTATCTTCCCAAGCAAACACTTGTGTGATGGAGCCCTGCTTTCCCAGGGATGGCTGAACACCTTCCTGCCACGGGGAACTGGAGAAAGACTTCCTTGTTTTGCTTTGCTTGTGTGCTCAGCTTTTGCTTTCCCTATTAAACTGCCTTTGCTTCAGCCCATGGGTTTTCTCACTTTTACTTTCATTTCTCTGCAGATCCTGCTAGCAGGGGACTGACCCAGCAGCTGTGTGGGGCTTGGGGGGTGGCTAGGGTTAAACCACAACAAAGAGCCACTGAGATGATGAAGGGACCAGAGCATCTCTCATAGGAGGAGAGGCTGAGGGAGCTGGGACTGTTCAGCCTGAAGAACAAAATGTTTCAGAGGGAAAATCATACTCATGTGTCAGTACCCGATAGAGGCCCAGAGAAAAGTGTAAAGATCACTTAGCCAGACTCTTCCTTGCAGTGTCCAGTGACAGGTTGAGAGGTAATAGGGACAAATAAAAAAATAAAGGATATCCCACTTCAACACAAGGCAAAACCCACCCCCCCTCAACAACAACCAAACCACCAAAACATTCCTACTACAGTATGCTTCCATTGTTGCACAATGAGGTTGCAAAATGTCCATCCTTGGAGCTGTTCAAACCCTCACAGGACATGAACCTGCGCAACTGACCTGGCTTTGAGTGGGGGGTTCAGCTATATGATCCTCAAAAGTCCTTTCCAACCTAAACAATTCTGACAGCCTGATACCAGGAAGAAAAACACAGTGTTAACAGAACTCTCTCTTAGTGGATATGTACAGCTACAACAAAACTTTCAACTTCATCCTGCAGCATGAGGAGGAACAGCCTTTACAACCACAAAGCACATATTGCAAATAGAAACTGGCAACGTTTTTCTGTCTTACTGCTGCAGAACTGCAGCAAAGACATGAATCTGAAAGATAGTTCAAAACTTAATATGAAAGAAGCAGAGTATGATTCATCTAGGATCATCAAACTCAGGAAAAAAGAGTGGGACCAACCCCAGAAGCTGGAGGCAACAAAGCATTTTAGCCAGAATAATCCATTGTGTTCACTGCTAGGAAGTCTTGATATCTTCATCTGAAGATCTTCATTTAGATCTTTTTATCTTTAGCTATATTACGGAAAAGTGAACTCCTCCATTGAGACTGTTTTGTCTGCATGACAAACATAACACAGAAAAGCAGCAAGACTGAAACTGAGCTACTTAGAACTAAGTTACTTGAACACCAAGATATTCAAATTACTATTCAACACTCAGATATAACCAGTGACACCTACTCAAACACAAAGTTTAAGAGTAATAACAACTAAACAAAAAACCTCAACATGTCAAGTGGGAAGGCCCCAATTATTTCCCTTATTATCTTTATCCAAGATATTTATCTGAAATAGTTACCTAAATTGCTTTGAGAAGCAGAAGAGAGTCACTGCAACATCATGGGACAATCTGTGCTGGTGGAAAAAAAAAAAAAAAACTGGAAGGGGCAAGCCAGCACAATCAGGGCTATCAGATGGGGCATAATGGGGTAGCAAGCACCAGTTGAACCAGGATGAATCCTTACAGAACTGTGGTTTGCTATGCTGGAAGACCTGCTGGGCAAGTCTGGTTGGCCCAACAAGAACAGCATAACCAGTACGAGTCACCCAGGTTACCTTAAAAATTGCCGTGAATTTCTTTTTGAAACAACCATGTCAGGCATGTTGTGGTCTCTAAAGCACAGTAAGTGTAGAGTTTTTGTTCTTTTAAAAGACATATTTAGAACATGCTAAAAACCTGCATCCTCCCCTCTTTTTGTAAGCTGATGTACAAGAAGAAGTTAAACATCCTTGGTACAAAATTTTTGTAGCTATGTGTCACAGAGACTATAGAGCCACTACTTAGGCAGAGGCAGGGTGACAGCAGCTTAATTTTTAGTGAGCTTTGGATTTGTTTAGGGAAAGCAAATCAAAGAAAAAAATTTCTCCCAAAGAGAGCAGTCTGAAAGCACACCCTCTGCCACAGTTAAAGCACTGCATCCTAGCAATAACCTGAGCTGTCTTTGCAGAAGCAACTCACTAGACAGCAGAAATTACCCAGAGGCAGTACCAAAAACTACAATACCATTGCTACGGCTTCCTTTTGAGTCACTAGCAATGGTATGCATTACTAATTTAACCCTGCTGCTTGTCTTTCCAGATGTGAAACTCCCTGTGATGCCAAAAAGACTCGTTCATAAGGTACTGCACTTGCCTCCACTGTTAAGGTGGCTCAGAAAGTACAGCTAACACATCATACAGCCTTAAAAAGCTAATGGATACAGAACTCAAGCAGTCAGATAAAACCCAGTCAGGGTCTAGGGGAGACAATGTCCAGAAAAGAGAGCCAAGGTTTTCGGCCCTAGAGCGAAGGGATACGTCTCAGATTGTGTCATCAGCACCAAAAAACAGTATATCCAAACCAAATGTGTGAAAAATCCCATTAGGATAATGGTCTATGCAGAACAAACAACTTGTGAAATTGCAGGCCTGTTTCCTCCAGACAGAGAACTCTCTCTTTCAAAGTGGGGGAAAGGCTGAAACCTGCTTTGCAACCTCAGCTGCTCACTCTGAGAATCCTGATGTAAACTGGTCAGCCTAGAACAAGCTGGCCAAAACTAATAATCAACAAGTCACTGTACAGGAACACAGCGCTCCCACAGCTCCCATTCAGCTGTTCAGCTGCTTCTGCAGAGGTGCACGCTGTCTGGGATCAAATTTTCTTCTTTATATGACAGAAACAGGGTCTGCACTGTGTAGTCCAGAATAATATAAATAATGGGGAAACTGGACAAAGACTCACTGAAAAAAAATGCACTTCCAAGGCAAAAGCAAGGCTTTAAATAAATAATTGGGAAAAATCTGTAATACTGTTCCAAGAAGAAAATAAAACATGAGCAGAGTCTGATGGCTATAAAGAAATAAAGATAAGAATAATCTATTATCATAGATAGGTAAATAGGTGAATGCAATCTACACTAGATTTTTCTGCTTTTGAAATGGACAGATTCAATTCCTGGTTCCTTCTGGGAGCAATACCTAAGACTTGAAAGAATGTATTACAGAAACTTTAACTATATTCACTGATAACTGCTGAGGTGCTCAAAATCAAATCCTGATAAAGACTGGACAAAATTTTCATTGTTATTTAAGAAGAAGCAAGTTCTGCCTCTACAAAGTTCTGCAAAAATTGCTGGTTTACTCTTTAGGGGAAAGAAAAAACAACCAAAAAAAGAGTTGAGGTATTTCAAAAGCCACAGTTCCAGCCATACAGAAGATTCTGCTCTCAGTAAATCTAGATCCTCCAGTAAGCCCAGTTAAAAGTAGGGCTTTAAACAGCAAGGGACTGGTGGCAGATAGCAATGAACCTGCCCAGGAAGAGATGGCCAGCTCCTCTCCTTTTAAGATTCACAGATTGCAAGCTACCAATATAACAACAAGGAAACCAGGGCATCTTGAAGCTTTTCAGATGTTTTTCCCACAAGACACAGCTGCAGCAATGACATGACATATGCAGCAATTTTCCAACAAATATCCCAAGGCCATGCTATATCAAGTCTTTCTGGGGACAGCAGAAGAACTCAGCCAAATCTGGAGAGGGTGGCCAGCAATGAAAAGATACTAATTTTAAGTGTCATTCACATTTCTCACAGAAAGTTTTAAGTTACTGTATGATTTGAGATCACAAACTTTCCAGAGCACTACACGAGAGGCTCTTTGAGGTGAAAGGCATGCAGAATGCAGGAAACTGTCACTGGGTTGCAAGAAGAGAGAAAGCAATTTTTCATAGGAAACTGATAAAAACCAGCTGTTCTAGTGCATTTAGATAATAGTTAGAGAGGTAACTCATCAAGGGTTTTCTGGTACCCATGAAAATCTCTGAAATGCCCTGAGGTTTATGAAATACGGGAACCAGAAAACTGCAATCAGACTGGAAGTGAGCAAACATTGCTTTTTCTTTATACAAGATGTGCAACTTGCCTGAAACTCCAAGTGAGAGTTTGCATTCATCTCTCCCTACATGGAAACCCAAATTAATAGCATGGTGAAAAGGCCTGACCAGCCCCAGGCATTCAACTGCTTAGCTCTGAACTGCACCACTGGGACCAGGTGCAGGCAAGGGTTACAGGAAGAGGGTACACAGCAAGAAAAACTGCCAGAGTGACAACAGTTAAGGACTAAGAGCGTGCTTTTCAAAATGTAAGCCACTTTTTAAAAAATCTAATTACACTACTAAGCAAGGAATCCATTTTCTCATTGTTCAAATCAACTGGGCTCAGAAAAATATGACATTTCATATATCCTTTAAATAAGTAATATTGATTAAATACAAACAAAACCAGATCTTAAGCTGCTTTTCCTCCTCAGGGAAGCAAACTGCATGACTTTAATCACTAATTGAAGGTTCATATCAAGAAAACAATACTATTAGTGGAAGTCAAGATTCTAGCTCTGGTAAGACCACCACTATATCCCAGCTCTGGTCATTACCTTCTGTTTACCTAAACCAAGTTGACACCTTGTAGTTACCTCTTCATATTCTTCAGTTTTTCCTAAGTTACCACCACAAGACATGATGATGCCTTGTTATATAGCTGATGTTTTTCAGCCCAGCTCATTGTCCAGTACAAATAATCACCACACAAAAGTAGTGCCAGGGAAACCCTTTACTTTTAGATGACCTTGGTTAAACAGCCTACAAGGGAAAGGCAAAAGGCCCTTCTGTGCATTTATTTGTTGTCTTTGAGTGACCTCAGAACTGAGGAGCTTGTCTCTTGAAGGACACTGACCATTTAAATACTTTCAACTTAGTCAAGTCTGGACAGAAACAACAGCTACTGAGCACCTGAATGATCACAAGAGCACTGAGAATGCAGATGTAGCATAATCTGAAAATCAATATCCTCAAGCCATAAAACTGGCTGCTAATCAACTGCAGCATTACTCTCTTCTCCACCCACACACCTCTGTGCCATCCTCCAGCTCCAGTGGGACGGCGTGGCCTTATACCACAGAACACACCCAGGCACTGGACATGCTCCACCTGCAGCGTGGAGGGGGACACTTCAAAATGAAAGGTCTGCAAAGAATCAAAAAATAACTGGATACAGATGCAAGAAAAAAGGATAAACCTTTCAAGAGAGGCTTTAAATGTTCCAATGACTTTAAAACTTCTCATCCATGCTAAAAATAACAGTCTTTACAACAAGGAAGTTGTAACATGAACAAAAACTGTGAAAACACTGTCCCTTGGACTTGTTAGATAACAGGTTAATTTTTTCCAAATAATGAATTTTATAAAGGCTGGGGGAAATGATGTTCAGTTACCACAAATGAATCATAAACCAATGAGAAGATAATGATGTGAATAAATATAATAGCAAATTCCTATATTTAGTTTTATGTTTCTCTTTATGTAAATCCCATTATTAAAACAAGAGGCCACAGTAAGTTTAAAAAGCATGCTGGAATGTGTATGATACCAATTCTAGCTGGGAACTTAAGTATTACTTTTGTTGGTATGACACAACAAATGATTCAAGAGAACAAAACCTCTTATTAAATTTGCCCCAGGTTATCCTATACCAGTTCAGTGACTTTTAAGAATTAAGTGTGCGGCCAGGTTTCAGGTTGACAGTAAGCAGAAGTCCATCATAACATCAGAAGTAATACCTTTAATGGCATAGTCAGACTATCACAAATTAAGCAATTAGCAGGAAAAAACAGCCTCTCACATTATATCATTCTAGCTGATGTACCTCAAAGCAGCAGCAGAAAGTTTACTGTTCCTAATTTTACAAAAAGTTTAGCTCTCTCACATCTGTTACTATTACAAAACAAATAATCCTCTTACACCTGCTGACAACTGCAAGGTACAACAGTACCTTGGATTTGTGGCCAACAGACACTACTTGGAACTTCAGTAGCACTTTTTACTAACATAAAATGGTCACTCTCTAGAAACAAATTTATTCAAACACTCTGAATGGATGACTCCAATACCTATCCTTCATCCTCAGTGCACAGACCAGTACTGAATGCACCTTTCAATGAAATACTCAGGCTCAAATTGTGAAATATGCTGCTGCAATGACAGTAATTGAGGCTTCTCTTCTTCTCTCTCTTTTCACTCCTCACATTAAAGAACAATTCCATAGCTCAAATAAAAAAAAAAGTTTCAATAGATTTAGAACAAATGGTGAAAATGACAGCAGTAAAATGCTGGGGGACAAAAAAAGGAAAGAGAACAAACTTCAGAGTACTTCAGTTAAAAATGACTTTAGTGCAGAGCAGTTTCTCTGGAGAGCACCCATAAAGGTGTTGAACAACAGAGTCTGGAAATAAGCTTCTCCATTTCAAATATGTATGGAATGATGCCACTAATGAAAGAAGATACAATGATTCTCAAACTTCTGCTTTACAATTAAATGATTAATGTGAATATTCGTAAGCCTGTGGGTAGCAATGGGCACTGTAAGCACTTTAAATGCAACTTATGATCTGTGGCTACTAGTGCCTTGGCTTACTCTACTCCTGAAACTCTTGCCAGAAGTCTTACAAATGACTTTTTCTTCAAACAAAAAGAAAACTAGGAAAAAAAAAAAAAAATAGGCTACAGAAGTCTAGCACTCCCACAGAGTAAGAGCTTTGGTCAGTACCATTCAAACATTGAATTCTACCTACCCAACCAAATCCTCCATACTTCGCTCAAAGAAGTATGCCTCAGATCTAACCCAGTTAGTGACCAGAGAGCCAGATTTACCATACAGTTCTTGCAAAGAATCAGGAAAGCGTGGTAATGGGACTGGAAAAGGAGGGAGGAGGCCACCTGCTAGGGTTCCTTCCTGCAGCAGCCACCCAAAATAACCCTTTGCCCTCCTACAGTGACACCACTTGTGGTTACATGAACTCAGCTCTGCATTTTAGATTTTAAAGTTCAGGAGGATGTTAAATGAGAGAAGGTGAGCAATAAAGAAAAAAAAAAAAAAAAAAAGGTATGTTTCACTATTTTCTGCCTTTGAAAGAGAGAAGGAACAGAAGTGCTCCTCCAGCCTGCAGAAATCATGTCAAACTTGAGAAGCCAAGATAGGCATCAAATGATCTTGAGTGTTTGTATTAGGTTTGATAACACAAACTGAAGAGTTCCACACACAAAAAATACTCATCTGTTCATTTTCATGTCATCCACTCCATGCAAGAGGTTTAACAGACATTTGTATTAACATATTTATTAACATTTATATTAACCATGCCTGCATCTGGAAACATTTTTACAAATGTAAACTGAATCTCACAGGTCCTTCATTCTCTATTAATGTATATACACAGACTATGGTCCTATTTATTTCCAAGTAATGCTGCTGACAGGAGCAACAACAACTGAACTTCATGCCAGAGACAACCACAGGAAATAAAAATGGGTAAGAAAGAAGAATGCATTTGGAAAGCAAACTGGCAGCTATCAGAGTTGGAGATTTGCCAGGCCATCTCTATATATATATTTATGCATATCAAAATAGGACAGGTTCAGGTACAAAACTCAAGAGGCCACACTTCTAATGTGATGCCTCCAAGAGCGATGCAACAGTGGTTCAGAACCCTTCTTGACAGACTCTCATACTGCTTCCAACCCACACCATTGCTCTCTCCCTGGTTTTCCCAAATATTCTCAAATATGCCTTGACCTTCATGTTTCTACATGTCCCTAGGTCAGATTCACAACTGATTTTTCCTTTGACTCTGACTTGCCTACAGTAATCTGAGCATCACTGCTCTTTCTTGAGAGCTTGATGTGGTTTTAAGAGGAAAATTAACACTATCCTAGCCAAAATCAGGGTGGAGGTTTCAGTCGGGTTGATGTCCTTCCTGTCCTCTTTTTAGGAGGCTATAATACAGAGTAGAAGGTACTAAAAGCTCAATATATTAAGTTCTTTAACCAGTTAGCCTTTTTTCCTACTATTAAGAGTAAAGAGTTTTATGCCTTTTGCATCTAAAAGACTGTGATAAGCAAGGTGTGCTAAACCCCACAGGAAAGGACGCTGCTTGCAGCACCATCTGCCACTGCCAGGTTAATGTGTTGCTCCAGAAGCAGAAGCAACAAATGCTGATTTCCCAAAAACCCACTCTCTAACCTCCTTCTCCCCAACAGGATGGACAAGATATGCTGGCACTGTGGCAAACCCTGAATCATTGATGCGCTGTTTGAACAAGCAGCAGATGTCAAACAAGACATACAATGGCTGAGTCTGCCTGCAGCACTCTCAGCTGAGGCACAAACTTGGGTCTCTCTCCTCCGCTCAGCTGTCAATTTTTACAAAACTCATGAGAACACAATTATGCCTGAAATCCGAACCATCTGGTCAATTGCAGACAGATTTGCAAGGAAGCAAATCAGAAGTGTGGGAGAGGTGAGAGAAAGAATAGCTGTTAAACAAGTAGCTTAGTCTCATCAGGAAACTATACTTAAACATGGTTACATTTATCTACACAGGTAACAAACACTCAGGTCATAAAATTACATTAAAATGGTGTTCCATGGCCCATCTTAAACACCACACTCAAACATTAACTGATGCTTAAATTAACCATAAGTATGTGTTCTTAATATTGATGGGGTTTTTTCTCCCCCAGTTCTGGCAAGCAAACACAGACACTATGAACTTTCACAGAAACTCCACATGCTTGTAACTATGGGATGCTAGAAAATGAATTAAACTTAAATTTTAAGAGAAGTCACACAAAGTCTTCCCTTTTGCCACCAAAAAAGCCCCAAATCCACAAGCACTCATGCCACTGTCCTAGAGTCAACTTTCCTGAGCCCATATCCTCCCAAACAGCAGCAGCTCTGCCCTGTGTTCTTAGAACACCATTTCTATTTTTAGTTCCACATAAGTGAGAAGCAGTAATAAAGCTATTCATCTTTCCTCTCCTCCTTTACTTAAATTACAAAATTGAGGTGAGCCTCTAAGCTATGAACTATTAAACTCCTTAAAAAGGGACGATTCCTTACCCTTTAGAACTGTAACATTTAAACAAGGAGTTTTACGGTTACATTGTATGAATCAAAAGAAGTAACATCATTGGCATTATCTAGTAAAGCACTTGTGAAAAGGAATAATTGGAAGTATTTAAGAAAAAAATTCAACATAACCTCCAGGTACTGCTGTCTTATTAAATCTCATAAACTTGCAATGTTCTTCCTTTTAATGGGGACATTAAAATTCCCTTCTCCTTTACACAGAGTCAAGGAGACTGAATCTTTTCCATTCTGCCCAGGAAACAGAATCACTGAGTTGTCCAATCTGGTTCTACTTTGAGTTCAGCTGTAAGTGAAATGGTTCTGGTTTGATTTCAGCCTGCACTAACAAGGCTGATGACCCTCTTAGAGAAGTCTTAATTCTTCAATCGCTTTAAAACAACTGAGATGAAACTACTGAACTGTGAAGGTGAATCACTGATACTTTTTTAGTATTATTCTCCATTATGTTCTTTACATATTTTATAACAGAAGGTATAGTTGTTCATTGTGACAAAACTTTCCCTAAGTTCTCCACCATGATATTCATCTATTTCCTAAACTGCTACTTTACTTAAATGTTTATTACTTTATATTGTTCAACACCAAACAACTTCTGCATTGTGTTGGCTATTCATGCAGCTTAAGTACTTGTGAAGTTTTCTACAATTGTCTCTAGCTGACAAATTCAACTGGTACACATACAAAACTTCAGAGAAACCCCATTGCTACGCTTGCACCAGAACTACTGGTCTCCTTATTTCTTTATGAATTAGTTTTCAGTTTATCCTAGTCCTTCGTTCTCACCCTAAGCTTAGTTTTCTTCTCTAAAAGAATTTAGCAGAAGGCACTTCTCCAGTCTAAACAACATCAACCAGTTGAGAGAATAATAAGATGAAGAAATCTACTTCAGTGACATTCACATACCAAAGCCCTATCCTGCATAGGACTGCTCTCTTCAATTGAGGCCACAAGCAGTGGTTTAAAAATACACTAAAAGCTGTTGCTGCCATGAAAAGATGTATTTCCTTCCTCTTTCTCTTTGCTGTTTGTACCTACCTTCTCTCACCACACCCACAAAAAGAACTGGATTAGGGACTGTGTCTTCTATGTCACCCAGCAAAAAAAGGGGTGGATGGGTGGTTTTAGCATGGGCCAGAGCTGGCTGTGATCCAGATCAGCACACATCACATCATTAAATATTTGGCCAATAAAACTGAAGCAGTGGTAGGATGAGTCTGAAATGCTGGGACTGGCTTTCTTCTGTGGCACTCCCTGCTCGAAATGCTTTGTAGGGGGAGAGGAAACAGAACAGCCTCATACACAGAATCCCTCACTGGTGTCATGGAACATTTTTGGGAATGCAAACATATTAGCCTTATTTATTCCAATAAGTGCACACACAAGAGGCTGAACTAGTATCTGAGCCATGCTGGCTGCCAAGAGCAGGGCAATTCCATGCCTATGCAATCATGCATTTGACATGTCATCCTCAGCATCAGAGTTTACATCCCACTCCAACAAACACCAGCAGATTACATATCTTGGAACTGTACTTTGGCTCAGTTCACCCTGGAGAGCTACACCACAAAGATTATGTTCCATAAAGGATTTACTAACTACCCTGTCTAATTAGTGTTGCACAACTATTTCATTTTTCAGCACCTTAAAACCTTGCCAAACTAACCTTTGGCAAGACTATTCTGTCCCTCTCACACACATGACAGGAAAAAGGGAAAGTGATGTATTCTGTTAATCTGTTTGAGCCTAATTCTAAAAAAGTCATTTCCCAGAACAAAACTTCAGAGGAAAAGAGTTTTCTTCTCCACATTAAAAATTCTTTTTTTTTTTTCTCCAACTTTCTTAAAAATCTCCAAAACTTCCATGCTTTAAAACAGTTACATTAAATGAGAGCGACAAATTGCATCTTGGACATAAAGGCATCATCTCTGACATGTATCAATACACATGATAACACTGTTCAAGTGCAAAAAAAAAAATTCACTGCAAAGAATTTGGGGACAAAGTATTTAACTCTCTAAGATTATGCTTGTCCAAATCAGAGCTGGACAAAAGCTTTCCTTTAATTATTTTATATGGTTCCTAAAAGCCTACCATCAAGGAAAAGAACAGGAAAACGTAAAGGCAACAGAGACACATCTCTCAGGTATTCTTAGTCATACCCCTTCAGTAATGAAGGGAGAAGTAAGAAGACTAATGTTAATAGATATGCTAAAAACAAAGGCACAGATGCACTAGAGGGGGGATAAAAACACGTGCTAAAAATAGCAAACTCAGCCATAAGGAGGAATGGAACCCAGAATTCCTAAAACTTCATCTTCCTTTATCTGTGAGCAAAGTAGCTAATTTAGAAGCATTCCACAGCCATTCCTGGACTTAAAATTATAGGATCACACCTTTCTGTATATGTACTCATCAATAATTTCATCTTTATTATGCTTTGGAAGGCTTGCAATAGTTCTTGTATTACCCAGAGTAGGTGAAACAGGAACAGAGACTAACCTGCTCTAAAAAAAAGGAAAAAAAAAAAAAAGAAAAAAACCCCAAACAAACAAAAATTGAAGAAAGGACTTAAATAGTAACAAATAGCAAAAACAATAGTGTGTGCTTTTACTCTAAGCTTTGTGCCAGGAGGCAGCAGCTTTTTGAAAAAAAAAAAAAAAATCCAACTTGAAGAGTATTTCATTATCTAATCTTTTGGAATGACCCTTTATAGTAAAATGATACAACAGAAAAACGAATAATGAGCTTTACTGCTTCTGACACATTAAATTACATCTGCTGGCATTACATGAACTACAGAGAAGTATGGTCACTGTAACCCATGTCCCCAAAAGAAGATATGGGGATTTCCTGATGTGATTTGTCATGCCATCGGAAAAGGACAAGGGTCTTTGTAGAGCACTCTTTACAGACACATCACATGCACAAAGAAGCTGACACCAAGTTCACTGCACACCTTCCCTCCTCTTACGCAAAGCTGCCTTTGAGATGGGCCTTTGCTCTGAGGCCATGGTGGAAACAGCTCCAATGTCCCCAGCTCATCCAACTCTGACCTTTTCTTATCGGGACAGCTCAAAAGGTAAACACAAACTTCCTCTTACAAGCAGCAAAACGCATGTAAAGATTCCTGCTTAATCTCAGCATAACCTACGTATCAGGGAAAGCTTCATTTAAGTCACAGATTGCCTAGAAACTCAACACACGCCCTCAGCAGAAACCAGAAGTTTATGTGCAGTACACTGCTACCCAAATCTACTGAGTCAAATTAGGTACTTTTGCACATTCTAAGAAAATGTTAACAAGAACCATTTTCCCCCTCCGTTTTACACACTGCCTGACCTCAAAACCAGAAGTTGTTTCCCCGTGCCTCTCCCTGCCCAGTCCTCAGAGTAGTGACCAGACCCAAAAGCAAAATACTGCCAGTGAAAAATCACACCGAAGGAACTGAGGAGAGCAGAACCAAGGGGAGGGTTAGAGGCACAGAGAGGTCTCCTGAAATAACACTGCCTGCCTTGTATGGGACAAAAAATTTACTTTATCTCATCTGCTGTCCTTCAGCTTCTGCTGCACTTCCTGCCCGATGAGAGGGGCCAACCTGTCACAAGAAGCAGCACAGACAGCACATGTTGTCTGCACCAAGGAAGTGTTGTCACAGCAACTCCACCTCTATCTTTTACAGCTCTGGAAGAAAAAAATATTTGCATTCTTAGAAGATAAGAGCAATTAAGGCTGTTGACTGATAAAACGGAAACAAGATTTTGCATTAGACGGAAAAAAAAAGGTATGACTGCTGAAAACATTATAGAATGGTCACATTCTAATCACATGTATAAATCAGCCAATAAAAGCTAAATCACTTGGGAGGAGAGGAGATGGGGACAATTAAAAATCAAAATCTTAATCTCAGCTTTTCTTTGCTTGGCTGAATAGAGAAGGAAAGAGAAATTCTCCTCACTTGAAAAAAACTGACAATTCTTATAGACTAATTCTTTAAAATTAGTCACCATCCTGGCTGACACAGAACAGTAACACCATAGGATTGGTCCACTTTTAATTAAGCACTGCATCATTATACCAGCAAGCACAGTCACAGCAGGAAGAGTTTTTAGTGTGTGCTAACAGGTGTATTACTCTCTTCCACCTGCCCACAGCCCACTGACCTATCCAATAATACTTCACGCGTCACTGAGAGGCTGAAACGCAAGGTTTTGTCAAGGTGTTCTCTTTGCTGCTGGAGTATGAAATACTCCAGGCACAGTTCTGAGGAAACCCCCTCCCCAGGTGCACACAAGCCTGCAGAGCCCATGGCTTCTCTCCCCTGGGGCTGACCCAAGGGCTGATGATTGCTGCAGCCAGAGGACACTCACCCATCCGCAACTGGGCACCAGCACGGCTCCCTGCGGTGGGATGAGCTGCATGGAGCACAGTGGAGCAGAACAGCAGCATCCCCAGTGTCAGGACTGCACTGCCAGCTGATTGCTCTGCTGTCCTAGAGACTCCTCATTGCAATACTGCAACAACACCATCACAGGCTCCCACCGACTCCTGCATTCAGACTGCAGGAGAGGCAACAAAACAGTTTGTCTCTGTGTAATTAATTAAGCAAGCTTCTCTCTAGCAGTCCTATTTTTGGTGATTTGATTAGGTACATGGGTATTACTTAGTCTGCAATACTTGAGCAAAGAAGATGAAATCTCTAACATGACTGCTTTAAAACTAGTTTTGTAGGTGAGCAAAAGATCATCAGAAATTCACCACCACAGATATGCTCCATGTGGCATATTCATACATTAAATTCTAGTACAGGAGAAAAAGGTACTTGCCAACAAAGGATCAAGCACTCTTGAGTTTGCTTTTTTTAGAATGCATCTTCCAACAAATGCAGGAAAATATTTAGAAGTATTATTCAAAGGTGCCTTTCAAATCACACTAATATGCAGATTCCAAGTGCCATGGCTGAACAGCTCCTACAAGAGCAATGCATTTATTAAAAAATGCCTTTAAAAAAGGAGATTTAGAAGAGTTACAAGAAGGCCTTTCCGAAATCATATAAAAATAAAATAACATTGCTAGACTGTCTATACACTCTTCATAAAAAGATACTCAGTTTTCATTTTTGTAAGAAACCCTATGGAGCTCAAGAGAACAACAGAGATATTTATCATATTCTGCCCTTTAAAAATCAAAGTAAACCAATTATGCACAAGTTCTCTCTCATACTTGCATCTTAAGAAGAAAAAGATTAGGGAGAGGACAGTGACCTTCACAATTTCTCTTCCCAGTCCTTTTTTTAATTTGCTTGCCTAGTTACATGCTATTTCTTTACATAATATCAAGTGCATCTGCAGACAGGAACACCTACATTTATCAAAAAGCACAGATTAGAGCTACTGATATAGACACAGATCAAGTAATTTCTGTAATAAATCCTCTATGATCCTCCAGGGTTAGACAGGAGCGAGGAAGAGAAGGGCAGACATCATTCAGTTCTTCCTTAGCTCTTACAGCTATATTCAATAAAATATACCAACAATTACGCAACAGCAGCAAAGCCCAGAAGGATAAGTTAGCACTCACCATATTCTCTTCATTTGGTGTCGAGCTTTCTCCTACACACTACACACAAATTATGGGAGCAATAAAAGTCTGCCCTGAATCTATTTTGCAAGCTGAGTTTAAGTCCTTAATTACAAATTATTTATGTCACTTCTTACCCAAGAGGTGACCCAAGCTCGGAAAGGGAAAAAAAATAAACTAAAGAACTAAAACATACCTGCCACACAACTGAAGCAGACCACTCTCTCCAATTAAAAGACAAGTACTTATTTATCTGGTTACCCTTTTAAAGATGAACAAACCAACAAAAAAATCCTTCATCAACTACTCTGCTATTCAAAAAAAACACATTTTGTCTTTTCAATGCATACCTACTATCTTGTATTTACTTTTGCAAAGATAGAACATACTGAAGCCCACCTTTGACTTAAGTTTTTTGGAATTTAAAACAGAATTCTGGAGCAATGTCTCTTTCAGATGCATCACTGCAAGTCTTGGACATCAACTCCAATAAAGCAGTATATCAGTTCTGAATTAGTTATGTCATACTATATAAAAACCAGGGGACCTAGTAGCAGTTTTTTATAAATCTATTAATCTGAAAAAAGACACACATTACCCTGTCTGCTTATGTTGAAGCCAGAATGATACACTTTTCAAGTTTGCTCTGCAAGTGGTAGTGAGCACTGATGAGGTTAAAGAAAGGACAAAGAAATAAGCTGATCTTTCTAATTCATATAATTTCAGTATAAAACACTAACACCTTCATGTCAAATAAAATGCATTTAAACTAAACTTTGATACAAGCATTTGCTCAAAATCCTCCCCAAAAGCCATGTTTCATAGTGAAAAGCAAAAAGGGCCTCCTTAGCCATACACCATACTATAAAACACTTCTGCAGAGCAGCTTGTAAATACTTCAAGCAAATATACTAAGACATTTCAAGACTGTAAAAGAAATTATTTCAAATTGTCAAGATACATCAGCAACACCAACCATCAGATGCTTCAGGAAGATTCTAGGATATGCAGATCATGCTAAGACCACCTTCCAAGCAACAGGCAAAAGAAACCACACAGTTCTGCAGTCAGCAGTAAAATTACCCTGAGGAAATGGCTTTCAAAAATTGTCATGGGACAATAAATTTTAACCAGCACATTCAGTACAGACAGTGAATCCTCGGGGTCATGAACTGTATGACTTTAACATCAGCATTATGGCCACAAACTTTCCCATTTCCAATTAACAATACACAAGACATCTTGAAAGTCAATCCTTCCTTCTGGAAGGCCTTCATGCTTTACAACATAAGGCAGACTTTTACAAGTGTACCTGCCACTGCAAACACTATGTGGACTTCTTTTAATGAGCAAACATATAAAAAGGTCTTTAAACAGCATCTCTGGATAAGCTTGAGCTGTACCAGGCAAGGCAGTTTTGAAGCAGTGCAATGCTGTGACAGTTGTAGCCCGACAGATCAGAGTCTAGCTTGCTGCTGCTGCCACCACCTCCTTAAAAAGAACGGGAAGCTCACCTAGAGTATCCACAGAAACTCTGTGCATCTCGGAAAGGCACACGACAGGGTACCAAAAGCCACACTGGCACAGAGGCGTCAGCGCTCGTTGCCTAACAAGACTCCGTCTGGGTCAACACTGACTTTCTGACTAATCAGGAGTCTGACCAGACTCCAGAGCTGTCTGCTGCCATTCCTTGTTTTTCTCGTTTACACAAGACCTGCAGATGCAGCCTGGGCAGAAGAGAAGGAAAGAATTTTAGGAGGGCTGCTCATACTTTACACTCAATAGATTAACTTCTTCCCTTTCCAAAGCTCATATAAAGAACTGATGGCTGTTTTTCGCACAAAGTGCAGTAGCCAGGATGAAAATCAGTGCATTCAAGGACAAGACCAGAGCCTTCCTTATTATTTCAATTCAGTCCATCACCTTGATGAGCCTATGAATACTAAACAAGCAAAAACAAGTTCAGTAATAACCACAAAGCAAACATGCAGAGGGAAAAACCCTACAGATACTGTAATTAGCTCTGCTAACAGTAAATGAAGAGTCATACGGTTGAGAAATATTCCGTATCACTACTTGAATGAAAGAGGTTCCCTCAGTTTCCCTCCGTCCTGAGACGGCAGAAAAGACAGTAGCTGTTGCAAGGAATAGAAGACCTACTCTTCTGAGAAGAGCTTCATGTCAAACTTCTTAGCCTTGTCTCCTGGTATTTCTAAGGGGAGATGATTTAGAGATGCGCACACTTAATATAAGAAAAGTTTAATTCCACCAGCTACACATACAGTATGAATCAACTCTCTTTTGAGGAGACGTATTTTTTTAACGCAACACTAAAATAATGTGATCAAGATACTAAGAAGTCATATTTCCCATTTAACTAGCACAAAATACTGACTGCAAACCACTTAAAACATATAAAGTTTCTAGCTATGACTTAAAAAACGTTTCAGTACACAGCATCTCAAGCGAGAAATACATCTGTGTAAGGCAACTGAAACAACATCCTGCATATCTACTACATTCAGATATGCCTCTATGTATCCCCTTATGAAAACAGCCTTTTAACATATTAGTTTGTTTCTAATTAGTAAGACATTCTTACCTGTGTATCCTGCCCACCAGCCCCAGGAAGCCACCATAGCTAAAAGCCATTTAAACAACACTCCTTCGATATACCAGAAGCTTTTGCTGTCCAATATTCGGAGAGGCTGCAGCACAATTAAATACAAGACGTAGGACGGAATAGCAACCAGGTTATTGGCGACCATAAAGGCGAACCTGAGGAGTGCTTTCAGGCAGGTATAGCCCACCCTCTGGGCCTGCTCCAGAGTCACGGCCATGCTCTTCACAGCGGAGGGCGCGGGACCGTCCTGCGGGCAGAGAACAAGGTGGCACAGGTAGCGCTCCCCGAGGGGGTCAGGCGCGGGTGTCCGCCGGGCCGGTCCCGGCCCCAGTCCGCTCCCGCGCCGGCCGCGAGTCACCGGGCAGGCAGCGACCCCCGCCTCGGGGGCACGAAGGCTGCGGCGCGACCCTGCGGCCGGCGCCACCTCCGTCCCCGGGCTCCGGGGGACCCCAGCCCGCACTCCCGGCGGGGCACACACGCGTGCTCCCGGCCGCCCTCCATCTCCCCCTCCCCGAAAAGGCGGCGGGCGCTACGGCTGCTGCCGGCGGCCTCTCCCCGCCCCGGCGCGGCTGACAGGAGCTCGGGCCCGCGGGGCGGGGAGGCAGCGGGCGGCGGCGGCCCGGCCGCGGGACTCACCTCCGGCGGGGCGGCGGAGCGGCGGCGGAAGCGGCGGGGCTGGGGGAGCTGGGCCCGGCGGCGGCGGTCTCGGCTGGCGGCGGCGGCTGGCGGCGGCTCATGGACCCGGAGGTGGCTAGCCCGGCCGCGGCAGCGCTGCTCGCCCTGCGGCTCCCTGCGGAGGGAGAGAGGGGGGCGGGCGGCGTGAGCGCGGGGGAGGCGGGAGCGCCGGGCCGGGCGGGCAGGCGCAGACCGCGGGTTCACCTCGGTTCTCCCGCGCCCGCGGCCGGGCCTGGCACGCTTTGCTTTCCCTTCCCCTCCCCTCGCTTACCCTTCCCCTCCCTGCCGGCTCGGCGCTCCGCGGGCGGGACCGCGCCGAGCCCCGGCCCCGCAAGGGCAGGCGGTGCCGCGGGCGGGGGGAGGACCCTGCACCTGCCGGGGGCGGGGGTTCGTACCTCGGCACCGCCGCCGCCTCCGAGCCCCCGCCGCGGGTTCATGCCGGGCGCTGGGGCCGCGCTCTCCGCCCCCGCCGCGTCCGCCGTGACCGCCCGGGAGCGGGGCTGGCGCTGCAGCGAGCGCCGCCCCCGCCGGGCAGCGCGCAGCCCCCCGCACCCTCCCGCTCTCACTCATACACACAGAGAAAGACAAACAGACAGACAGACACGCAGGGACACCGGGACGAGTGCCGGAGCGCAGTCGCCCCCGCCGCAGCGCATCCCGGGCCGGCCCGCGGACACCCGCGCTCCGCGGAGGGGGCACAGGCAGGGGCTGCCCCAGCGCCTCTGCTCCCGTCCCGGAGCCGGGCGGGACGACGCCGGGACGAGCCGGGGAATGGCCTGAAGTTGGGTCAGGGGAGGTTTAAGATGGATATTAGGAAAAGGTTCTTCACCCAGAGGGTGGTTGGGCACTGGAACAGGCTCCCCAAGGAAGTGGTCACAGCACCAAGCCTGGCAGAGCTCAAGAAGAGTTTGGACAACACTCCCAGGCACATGGTGTGACTCCTGGGGGTGTCCTGTGCAGGGCCGGGAGTTGGATTGGATAACCAATGCTGTGCATCCCGTGTAACTCTCGTTCTGTGACCAGGGAGCAGCACGGCTCGGCCCCACGACTCCCCCTCACCTTTGTTTTTTGGTTAAAGTTGGGCAGTCAGGGAAGGGAGAAGAGGATGCTGCCACAGGTTCCCTCAGCACCACCAGAAAGACCCTTTGGGCCCAGACAGCAACAGTGCATTTTGTCTTGTCCTTGTAGTCCTAAGTCCCTTGTGCGTGCTTTTTATAGATCAACTTCTCCAGCCTTCCTTCTCTCTCATCCCTCCCCAGCAGCCACAAACATCATCTACCTTCAAATGAATTCTGTGATGGTCTCCAACCTACAGAGACAACTGACACCGGCACAGAAGCAGCTGAGGGCAGAGACTTGACAGCCCCATCCAGAGAACCTGCACCTTTACAAAACCACTCCTGGGTGAGGATTTTTTGCCTGCTGTGTAACTGCATCATCCCTTGTGGTGACAGGACTGTTGCCTCTTGTGTGTTCACTGTGCCTGTCAGACACAGGTTTGCTCCTGTCCCCTCTGTAACCCCTGAAGAGACCATGGAAGAGCGCTGCCAGACTTCCATCAACTCTCTGGCCTGACCAGGCTGCTCCCTCTGCTTACTTGAACTGTTAAAACACTTACACTGAGCAGAATGGCTTTGCAGTGATTTTAACTCTGCTTGCGTTCTTAAGGAAGAGCAGCAGCTGAAACCACCTTAACAAGGAGATGTGCTAGAAGATCTTTTGTGCTGAAAAAAAAAAAAAAAACGTTCAAATTGTAAAATGTGGACTGAAAAACGTATCAGTTTCACATACTAACCATGCCATGTGTAAAGCTAGTCTACCGTTTCCTAGACAATGAGGCTTCAGAAATGACTGTACCATCAACAAAATTAAATCTCAACCTCTCTTCCAGGAAGCAAACAAAGTTGTTATTGCAGATAAATTTAATTTGAGAACTTAAAAATACAAACAACCAAATAATACCATCATGTTCTATTTGAGAAAAACAAAACAACACTAAACTTCTGACCTTTTTGACAAAAAGGACACATCTTGCATAAGTGTTTCCAAGTCTGGGCATTTTTTTACCTGTGTTATTTTTATTCCTAGGTTAAACCTGACAGTTGTGCTCAGTAATCATTATGCAGTCAGCTTGAGCTGTTCTGAAGTGCTACCAGCGTCAGTAGATCTTGAGTTTTATGTTGGTTTTGGGGTTTTTTCCATATATCTCACACAAACAACTCTGGGTATATAACTTGAAGTTATTATTCTCAGCAACATTTTGCTCCAAAATTCTCAGGTAGAAAAAGGACAATTTTTAGGCCTTAATTAAGGATACATTTTAATTTTTTACATCCAACAGCAAAATGAAGCTTAGTTTATGTATCATTCCAAGATTAAAAATATTTATTATAATGAATTTTTAGAAAAATTTAAGTATCTTAACGTGATTCACACTGCACAGTTTGGAACAGTATTCTGAAACCCGATGCATCCAATGAGGGACTGCAGAAATGATGTTAGACAAGTAATGAATTAGGCAATTTATCCTGCAGAAAGGAATTGCACATGGGGCAGCAGCTGTACAAAGCATTCATTCTTTGTCAGTGACTGCCTTAGTGCTTAGGAAGCTGTGGTTTAGCATTCTGCTGAATGAGCTCGTAGCAAAGACCCACCCCTATTCCTCATTTCCTGGCCTTCCCATGGACAACTCAGGTCCTAGGAAGTGTGCACAATGAAATAACCCCACTGCTCTTGAGAAACCAGCTGTGCCACCCAGTCTGAACCTCTGAAGAATCCTTTCTTAGGTTACATGTGTGCCATTACTGCAAACAAAAAGAAGGAGACAACTAAAAGCAGCAATTTTTATTAGGTCAGTAACTCTGAAGCCCAGAAGTATCACAAGTAATTTTTTGTTTCAATTCTAAGAAAAATAAATTTCAATTTCTGGAAGCCATTCCTCAATCTCTGAGTTTCATGAGCTTTCATTATATATAGTTTGGCTTTTTACTACTATAAATGCAAAAAAAAAGGGCAAAGTATTAATATAAGCAGCTCTCACTTTATGGTCTTTTTAATAATTTCTCTAAAGTTTGTGTTTTTTGACTGAATACCTCCCGTATACCTCCTCTTCCTAGCCTCAGAGAAATACTGACAGGGATGTCATTATTGATCATCATAAAAATACATTTTAATGTTTTTATTAACTGGTAGCTGCAGATATGAACAGTGGTAAAATTAGGTCATTAACCAATGTCAATGATTACTGGAGCAGATAAATAAATATTGGAGTTGTCTCCCACTTACCTTCATAAAAACCTACAGACCAAAAACACAGAAGAAGGTTGGGCTTATTCCTGCCAGTAAGAAGGGAACACATGTTAGAGGTGTGAATGTGACATAGAAATAAACAAACATCTGATATATTTGGCTGCTTTAACAAGTTATCCTGACGAGTACACAGGTTACTGCATAAGCTGGACCTGAACAGTGGATCTGGCTGCACAATTACAGTCAGGTGTCAGTCATAAACTCCTCAAAAGCCTTTTGAAGAAGGCAATGTTTCTCATGTCTGGGTGCACTTCCAGAAGTGATTAAACCACTGTCATTGTCATATCTGCCCTTCAGTGGCGCATCTTTGCATTCCAACTTGGCTGTAGCATTAGAGCTGCGAGGAGGAAATGGCAGCACAGTCATCCAAGCAGTCCGCAAGTCACAGCCATAACGGAATCCAGGCTTGGAGCTGCAAACGCCAGCTAGCTGAAGGATTGGTTTCTGGAGTTAGGAAACAGCAAGTTTTGGAATGCTTTTGAACCTCAGTCTAGGTCAAAGATTGGCAAATCAAAAGCTGCTCATTTGTCACGACCAGATTCAATCAGCTCTTCCTGCTTGCTTTCGATGCAGCAAACTGAAGCTGCAGATGCCATATGGTTGGAGAGAAAAAGGGTTAGGAGGATGCACTTGTGTGCTGATGACAGTAAAAACAAAATGGTCTTTTACAAATCATAATCTCTGTCATACAGATAGCAAGGACAAGAAAATAATTTTTCTGACGAAATTCTACAGAGCAGAAAACAACTACTGCTTCCAGCCTCTCAGGAAAAAACAACTGGCTACTTGGGGAATTATATAAAATTTTATTTAAAAAAAAAGAGCATGACAGAAAACATGGAAGAAGACTAAACTGCCATGAGGCACTACAGAGATGGGAATGTGCAGAGCACAGGCTGCTGGGATGCATAATATGAAATAGGGAATATACTCAGGGGAACATAAACACAGAAAGCATCTCAAGTGAATTAAGTAGTTAGCATTAGATTTGGAAAAGTCATAGTTTAAAGAAGCATCAAGAACCATGTTTCCTATAATCTGCAATAAAGAAAGGGGAAAAAAAGATAAACCCACACCAAAACACAAAAGGGAGGCAGTTTTAGGATCTGGAAAAAAAATTAAATAAAAATAAAGAAAATAAATAATAAAAATTAAAATAAAATAAACTCTGAGCTGCTTTGCAGTGTCAAATACCCCAGTGTGAAGGATTTTTGCATTACTGTCTTTGGAATGTTTAATATTTTCATTACAACAGTTAAACCTTCCAAAATAATCTGCAACAGTAGCTTCTACTGCAGACTCTGTAAGAAAGGCAAAATCACATCCATTCTCGAGGTAGATTCTTAAATTTAAAGGACAGTATCCGTTACTCCATCTCCACCAGCTGCACCTCAGGAGGAACCGTGCTTGTCAAAGTCCCTTGAACTTCAGTGGCAAGTTGACCCCATGTTCTTTCCTGTAGTCATCCAACAGCAGACATGCTTTTTAAAAGATCTATTTTCAGTAATCTTTCAGACACATGGGTTCCTTTTGAAGGCTTGCCTTCATTTATCACACACAAAACATAAAACCCAGGCCACTTGCCTTTTGTAATTTCTCTCCAGGAAGTAAATGCTATCAGCCTATTTAACCTTTTGGTCAAAGATGCTTTTGTTTGCACTTTAATTCTTTTAAGGACGCTTCAGGGTAACATGAAGCAGCAGTTAAAAAGGAAGTAAATTGTGGCATTGACTTTAACATTTGTCACATTCCTGAATTTATATAAAAAGACTTTAACTGAGCTGATGCTGAATCTCAGCCCCCTGGCAACTTTCTTTCCCTTCCTTGCACCTCCAGATCCCTTCACCAAGATGAGCCAGCTGCAGCCTTGCCAGTTCCCTTGGCTCTAGCATACAGAGTTGCCATTTTTAATAGTTTTCTCTAATATTTAAACCCTTGGATGAAAGGCTAAGTTTTTTCACGTTAAAAAAAAATTATAGGCCTCAGAGGAAACATCACAAGCATGACCAAAACTTTCAGGCGCGTGATAAATGCACACTTTTCTTCTCCCTTGTACTAGCTTCAGTTGACATCAGATCTTAGTGCTCACTGAACAAGACTGCAGGATGCCAAATTAATCTTGAGTTGTTTTAGGGCCATATTTTTATCACTAGTGTAAGACAGACTAAACAAAATGTATTTCTTCCTGAGTGAATAAAAAGTAGCATTGAAGTAGGAGCATTTGACCTGAAATGGGTTTTGGTTGTTGTTTGGCTGTTTGTTTTTTTAAACCAGGAATAATTAAGTATGATGCAAGTTGGATTGTTACATAGCTCTTTAAGTTAATATTTCATTCCAAAATTTTTGTAAGCCTAAATGAGACCAAGTAAACATTTTATAACCAGGCATTATTGCATTTGTAATTTTGCCCAAGGGAATTTTATACAGTTAGACGCAGACAGAAGAAGAAACCTGGCTCCAGTGAGGCAACTCCAGTGCAATGCTTGAAGTCCTGTCCAACATAAAGTAAAAAATAAAGTTTGACACACAGCTTCTGGGGTGTTCTCAGAGCAAACTAAGGCATAGCCAAGGAAGCCATGCAACATGGAAGACACAGCTACACAAAATCAGGATATAAAAATATCAGTGTACAAAAATACTGGAGAAGAGAGAAGACTGCTTAGGTTTAATGCTGGGGCTGGCTGTGGTCCCATCACTCCATCTACTAAGTCCTGCATCAAATTGGGTCTTTACATAGTGAGATTGTCAAGAACGTGCACTGCATCCTCCCTGCTCTGCATTTCAGATGGAGCTCATCTGGTGGATTGCTGCTGCTCAATTTAATTGGCCAGCCTATTTGGGCTTTCTTTATGGGTAGGTATTTTTGTCCCATTTAATACCTAATTTTTATTTATCATGTGCTTTCCAATTGTTTGCTGAGTCCAAGGCGGTGTCAAAATAGATTGACTGGGTACAGACACATAAAAAGTTCATAAACTTTTTCAGGTGGAGATTATGTTCTAATATTTAGAAGTACTCTGTTATTTAGGATTTGTCAAGGTTTGTTTTTAACTGTTTTTGGATGCATTTATTTTCTTTGTGGCACAAGAGCAGTGTGATAACCAGCATCCGTACTACTTCCACCACAAAGACTCTAAAGAGTATAAGCTACAGAGGGGGACAAAGCCATATGATGCTTCAGTGAAGGCTATCTTGATCTCCCAAAAGAATTTGGGTACATTAATATCTGAATGTACTTATTCTTCTACAGCAAAACAGGAGAAAATCAAGGAATTTTGGAGCTGGTTAAGAACAGTGCAGTCATCTTGTTCATGACCTTCACCTTTGTAAGACAGGCAAAACCCAGAATATATCCCATTTGAACAACTTTCCAGCTAGTCAAGAGTAGCAAAAGGTGAGACAGATGTAGCCATCACTCCCTTTCTTCTACCAGCTCTACGCAAATTTCATAATTTTCCACTTAGGCAGAGCTTGTTAACCTTCACACAATGCTACTCTTGGATTTTCCATTTCAATCTGTTTTACATAAGATGTACACATCATATTTATAATTTTTTTGGTTACTCTTGGTCCAGCATATGAAGAATATAAGGCCTCTTATTGCAGCTACATGTTCTGTAACTCATATGCAGACCTGGTAATGTTACTCAAGGTATTTCACAGTTGGCCAAATCTATATAATCTTTAAAACCAGAGAGGTTGTTCCTGCTATTACAATGCCTTTTAATACTGTAATAAAGTCTCCATACCAGCCCCTGTAATTGTGAGCTGAATAATTCAGGTGTTTTGAGGTGTCTGATTTCACATTAAAGCTAAACTGAAGACTTTGACAGAGGCCTCTTATTAAAGATGGGTAACAGATACAGCACAATGCAACCACTTCCATTTGCTGCTGTATGGAATGTGCTTCTGCCATACTCTGTGTGTCAGCCAATGGGCAGCTTACATAGAGCACAACAAAGCTGGGTCCTCATCTCAGTTCCATGGGTGTTTTCTTCACCCCATTGACACTACTGTCACCAAGGCAAGTTTGAGCTGAGGGTTTGCTTTTGATTTTTGTGGCATCTTGTTTTGTGTTGGTTTGTTGGCATTTTTGCAAGAGAGGAGCTCTAGAGTTACTCCAACTAATTAATCTTTAACCTCTTCGTTAGCTTGGTTATGAAATCTTTTATCCGTAACATTGATTTAATTCAATCCCTTCTACAGAATCTTATTACTTCAGGCAATGATAACATGCTGATTATATATAAGCTTGCACTTTGAAAGATTTTTTTGTAAGCCCATTAAGTTTGCATAAGGAAGCATGGCACAAACACAGAGATGAAGCCAACTCGTCTTTAGGCAGATGGGACTCAATATTTTCTAGTTATCACACTGTTTTGTGATTAGCCTTTTAAAAAATTACATATAGAGAAAAAACAGGAATTTGAAGGCCCTGAGTTAATATTCTTCTCCATCTGTATTGGCAAACTAAGCACTACACTGTATGGCCCTGGTCATAAAGTTCACATGTTGCATAAAGATCAGATGAAGCTCTTATTTTCATTCAAGTTCACTTCAAGTCAACATTTACCAGACTGACCTACTTGGGTTTTGGTAAACTCTTAACACCAAGTCAGTGTTTGTAGATCAAACCATAAATACAAGAGAACTAAATAAATACTTATCGCTGTTATTAAATGTGATTATCACACTTAAATCCCTAGTGAACAGCTTTACAAAAAAGTTATTCACACTACTTTATCCTTCTTATGTTTGTTGAATTCTATATCATTACAATCTAAAATTAATATTGATGTTTCAGGAAAGTGGTGACTTTTGAGTTGAAAAAGAAAATAAAGAGTCCAGGGTAACAACGACAGCTGCCACTGCCTCTGTGGGGGAATCTGTTTGTCCATGTGCTGAATTCCAGTGATTTCAAACAGCACTGGTCAAAGTGCAAAGATCCATCCTATTTGAGCTGACTGAAGACCTGGGGACAAACTAATCAGGTCTGATCCAAGGTCCACTGTGCATTTCCAGGAAGCAGGTATTGTAAAATAAATACTATCATTTAAATCTGATCAGGACAGAGATCTATTAAAAACCTCCTCATCTTCCCTCCCCCAGTTTAGCACAGCATGCAACCTCCTTGTCTTATGATGCCATATGCAGCTTTGCAACTGTTTTGCTGAGCTTCCTCAAGACTATGTTTAACTTGGTTACCCAAAGAAGGTCATGAACACATCCATGTTGCAAGCTGCTTATACAGTTTTTGCACAAGCTCAAGGAAATCCAAAAGGAGAAGTCATACCATAATTTGCATTCAAGCTACCCACATCCTCTGCAGCCTTGCTACCTGGCTGAAAACACGGTTGCTATCTCTCTGCTGAATGTAGAATACTGATGTCCACTGTTAACAGCAATTAATCATTTCTTTGGGAAAACTTCAGTTAAAGATACTTTTGGCACTAGTTAATGAGTAATCATTAATTAAGGGAGACAACACTATCAGTTAGCCATTAAAAGGTATCCTGTTTTGGGTTTTTTTTTTTTTCCTACAGGGAAAGATCATAGAATCACAGAATGGCTTTGATTGGAAGGGACCTTAAAGACCATTTAGTCCAGCCCCTCTGCTCTGTGCAGAGACACCTTCCACTAGACCACGTTGCTCAAAGCTCCATCCAACCTGGCCTTGAACACTTCCAGGGATGGGACACCCACAGCTTTTCTGGGCAACCTGTGCCAGTGCCTCGCCACCCTCACAGTAAAGAATTTCCTCCTAATATCTAATCTAAACCTACTTTCTTTTAGTTTGAATCCATTCCCTCTTGTCCTGTCACTACATGCCCTTGTATAAAGTCCCTCTCCATCTTTCTTGTAGGCTCTCTTCAGGCACTGCAAAGCCACAATTAGGTCTTAACTGAAGAGTTCTTTTTTTCCATAGATGCAGGAGGTTGAATTCCAGAAAATCCTTATACATCTTATCTGTAGTTTCATATTAAGTTTATCTTCCTAAGCCAGGCAGGCTTAGGGCAGGCCCAATGTGCTCAGAAGGAGAGGAAGGGAGGAGGTACCACGCCCTGTCCTCTGATTGGCACCAACAATAAAGCCCCATCCTGTCCTCCCTACAGCCAATCCAAACCACTTTATCCTGATTTATACCAGCCAACAGCACAGACTTAGGCAACAGTCATCAGTCAAAGAGGAGTTTTCATCTAGATTATAGTAATGCTGTTATGTATTTTTTACCACATCCAAGATCAGTTTCCTTAAGTCTGTGCCACAGCACTAACATGTTTGTAAGGGACAATTACTTCCTATTTTCATGCCACACAGTCAAGTGCTGCCCAAAAGCTCCATATGTTGGCATGTGCAGTAAGAGCTGGAAATTGTTCTTCCTGAAATACCACAATTGTTTATCATTAGTGCTATTGATGCATTTCAACATAATAAAATGTTGTAAAACCCATTACACCATTGTTAACTGTGGCTAAGAAAAGCAATCCTAATGGCATGGATGAATCCACAAGGGATTACATAGTTTGATTTGTTCAGCCTAAGTCTCATAACAAAAAGGCACAAAGAAACTAAAGTAAGGTTTCAAAATCATACAGTTTCCTAATGATAGAAATAACTGTAATACTATTTTTGTAATACTATGTATTTAGAAAAAAAATATTGAAGAAAGTAAAAGCATAACAGAAACTCCCTTTGTCAAACAGAAGTGATGCAAGTGGAAGATAAAAACTCTTTCAACCATCTGCTCAACTCTTATCCCTTTTTCTCCATATAAAAATATCAGTAGTCCCAGTTTCACTGAGCTCCTCTGGAGCCCTACACCCCCTTGTCGAGCCAATGTGGCCCAGGCTGAGGCTGATTGACCTACCAGTGTTTTGTGCCTTATCTCACACTCTCAAATGCAAGTTTCTCTAAGGTCCCAGCTGTCACCTCCCTGCTCTACAGCGCCAAGGTTTCCAATGGACGCTGGTGGCTCTGAGCAGGACACTCACCATGTTGTTCAGGTGAGGATGCATCCCCAGCTTTGGGGGTTGAAAAATAGTATTAAATGCAGTTGTGCAATTGATAAAGGAAGTCTCATTATTAGTAGAACTCAGATCTTTCCACTTGCTTGCACTTAAAATTGTCAAGACTGAGACATCAGTGGAGCCACTATAAGTTTTGGAAGGGGGGAGGAAGGAGAAGACGGAACAGGCTGATATGTTGAGGTTCTGAAAAATTATCAAACAAGATGTGCCTTGTGTTAATGCTGAATGATACATCACAGCAAATTCAGTATCATAGAACCATAGCTGCTTATCACACTCAGCTGTGAGAATGGCCTACTGAGTTAATTGAGGTCAAGAATTAATTGCATGTCTTTCAGATAACACTTCTAAATGGCAGCATCTGTCTAAAGAGAAGACATTCATTCAAATCTTTCAGGCCAAAAATTTACAGAGAAACAGAAAGTCCCAGTCAGAGCAAGAATGTGAAAAAGTAAGTAAAATGTTATCTTGTCATAAAATGTGTCTGGATTGGCAAACTGTAAGTATGGATCAAAGCAGTAATATGCTGGAGAAAGAGCTCAATACAGCATAGTGTACGCTTGAGTATTTAATCTGCTATTTAATGTTCTCTTCTCTGTACTTGTGTATTCCAAGGAATTTGCCTCCCAAACCCAGCCTTGCATCCTCTTTTCCACTGTTAATACTTAGTGATGACTGAGTTAGATTCTTACCAAGACAAAGCTACCAAAGATGAACAGAAAAATAAACAACAGTTGAAGAACAAATTATGTTGCATTTGTGACAGCTTGTTAGTAAGGGTTCTCAGGCTTCACTGGTGAAGAAACAGGATATACCACGGGGTGGTACTTGAATTCCAGACTATCTTGGTGCCTGAGATTACCAGCTGACAACCTAGCAGGGAGCAGCCCTGGCCAGGGCAATGTCTCAGACATCTCCATGAGTATCTACCATGCCCAGTGATAAGCTCTTTCTTTTCCTGAAGGCAGGGAGGAATGGAAGCAGAGGCTTGCCACCTTCTTGTTCCACACCAGCTATTGCTGTCTCAAGTTGGGGTGGAGGCCAGTAATTTGGACTGTGTAAATTATATTGCACATTCCACTCCCTACAACACACACTCTTATTGTGGTAACTTCTGTCTCCAAGTGGAGGTAATATAGGAGTTGTTACATTCCTTAAATATTGATCATCTCTCCCCTAATGATGTGGTACACATTAAAAAACAAACAACCAACGCCCCCAGCCAACCAACCCCAAATCTAAACCAACATCAGTTGTTAGATGAGTGCACAAAAACATTCCCTGGGCTCCCTCTCCTAGATGGCAGCAGCATCTAGGACTGCGAGCAAACATTAATTACACGTGTCCAAATCTACAGCAGAAAGGCTCACAGGTGAGCCTCACAGGTGAGGGATCTCTGCCATTCATTATGCTGCCAGACACCTTCACACTTGCTCCTGGCCACTAAGTTTTCCCTGTGAAAGGTGAGCAAGAAGGGAGCAGCTCTGACACGTGGTCAGGTAGAGGCTGCCACTGACTGTAAAGCAGCCAGGGTGATCTGCACTGTACACGTGCACAGCATTGCCCAGCTCATTCTGCTCCCCCTCCTCCCTGACAGAAACTCAAAACATCGCAACTTTTGGCAAAAGTAACTTCAGGGAGTTACAGAAAGAATCACTGGGTGCATTTGGAAGGACTGGGTGCAAGCACTGCTGTGCAGGATGACCTGTTAGAAGCTATGGATTATGTCTTGAGGTGATGGATGAAAAAGTGCAAGCTAGCAGCTGAGTGAAGACACAACTGAGTAGAATTCACTTGTGAATTTGCAGAATCAAGGCAATAGATTGCAGGGAAAAAAGTTGATCAAGCTTGCTCAAATTATACTGTGTAATACACTCTAAAGAAGCCTTAATCATTGCAGAAAGTCAGGAAGATTTGCAAATCACTGCTGTAACCAACACACCCAGGAGCAGTCATTCTTCACCAGGATTTGCCAGAGCCCTTAGAAAACACTACTTGACTTTGTGCTCAAAACAGAAAGATAAAAACATAGACTTGCAATTTTGTGTTGCAATGCTGCAGCTCAGACATCAGCAGCTGCCAAAACCCTACAGTCTCTGGTCACCATCTTTAAAAACAGATGAAAAATGAAATATCCTTACAAAATAAATGGATTAACATTATGTTCCAGTAGAAAAGCAATGAGTATCACAGAAAAACTCTCTGTACCCTTGTTCACAGAAGCTCTTCGCTCTGTGAGCTGTGTTGCTGAGATCCTACCCAGCCTGTAACAGCTGATTGAGTTCACATTGAATTTCAGCTGAACTGTTATAAAAATCCTGCAGGGTTTCCACAAAAGGTCATCACAATGCATGCAAATGCAGGATGAAAGGATATAAAAGAACATACAAGATAAACAATATGAATTCCTGATTAAAAATAGTTCAGCTGAACCTAGGTATTACATAAACACCAAAGATGACTTTTTATAATCTGATCATGCTAGTCAGTGACTTCACTATGCAGGGAAACATGAGCTGGAATACTCAGATTTTTCAGTGCATTCTACAGTTTCACATATAGAGCCATTTGCACGCATTCAGTTCCAGGCAAAGTCCACTGCTAAGTACATCTGTTTTCTGTACACAGAGCTCAACAGGGCTGCCTACATAAACACAAAAAAAAAAAAATTGAATTTTGAATCTATGATACAATGCATGTGAAATCTAGCTCTTGCTACCATCTGGATTAAAAAGAATGTTCATGGACAAGGTTCTCATTTTAGCAATTCAGAAGCATTAATTCTGTTACATTCGACCTAATCATCAAGAACATTTAAATTAGTCCTTCATCAGTAGAGTTTCATTACTTAACATGTGCTATTTGAGTGCATTGATTAAATGTACTGTTTGTATTTCCCCTTCCTCAAAACTCAAATATCTTGAGAACTTTTTCAGATTCTCTTTTAGAATTAAGTTTTAATCTTTGCTGTTACAGAAGTTTAAGTTTGTCCAGTTTCTTTTAACTTCCACCCTCCTTCAGAGTAACAATTGCTTACATATGCACAAATACTTCAAAGGCTTATATTCCTGAAGATGCAAAGTTTTCATGCATCTCCAAAATACTTTAGTAAGTGAAATGTCCATGCAACTGCAGCTCCTTCTACTCCTAGGTAGCCAAAATGATTAAAGAAACTAAATAAATAATTAATCACAATTAGCATTCTTTGTAATGACTGGATTCTTTTGCCATTACCTGGGTAACACAGATAAATATTTTACTGTATCAGGTTGTACGTCTTGCCAGACTTGTAATTGAAGTGGCCTGGAAGTTTAATATTTTAGAGAGGCACAAATGAGTCATGGTCTCAACTGCCTGTGCTGAGCATGAATTATGCACCTCATTTTAACAGCAGTCCAACACAGAACTATGGCAGAGATCCTGTGCCCTGTGTCAACCCTACTACAGCATTACAGGGATTTGTCCTACATTAAAGGAAACTTTTGTCTACATTCTGTTTAGAAATTCAAGTCTTGTGAATGGCTTGTGAATCCATGCAGACTGTTGAGTAATCACATCACTGGTGAACAAATTATATCTCAGGCAGCACAGCTGTAGATTGCTGCTCTCTTGCTGGACAAAGTGCTTTCCACCTCTGCCCTTCAGCTGTCAGCTTTTCATTATCAGCACCACAGCTGGAACTAAGAATGGGTACAAATGAAACACTGCTCCAACAGCTGAACTGTTGGGACTGAGCCAGGCTCCACAGCTTCTTTACAACTTACAGGTCAAAGTCTTCCTGAAGGAAAGATAAAGGACAACATGAGTTATGTTTTTATTCACGTGTGATCTTAGTACTTCCATACTCTAGTGTACTAAGTAAATAACGTTATTACTTGTAATCATTTCTGTGAGCACAAGAAGCATGCTGGGCTTTTTTATCTCTTCTAAAGGGCGGAGATGAGGAAATAAAACAGGTGATTAATTACAGTGATAAATTTTTAAATTGCTAATTTGCCATCAACTTTTGTCAACTGCAAGTCACACAAGTGCTGCCCAAGTCCCACCCACAGGATGGAGTGGCAGCCACTCGGCTTGTAAAACTACTGTTAAGTTCCTGTGTGATAATCCTTTACTCCTTGAATGGCAAAATGTCAGGCACAGTCCAGCAAGACTGGGCATTTGAAAGTCAAACCAAAACGAATTGAATTGCCTAACAATACTGTTGGAAGGGCAGATTTTTATATCTTTTTTCAGAAGGAGAGATTTTACTGAGCATTTGGCTCTTTTGAAAATTATTTTTTTTAAGCCACACTTCCTGGAGTCATATACTAAAAATAAAAATGAGGAATGAGAATAGGCTAAACATGATTTATGGCTATCATGATTGCAGAGAAGCAGCTGAAAGTAAAAGTTAAAGAGATTAAAAGTGGCATTTTTCAAATTTATTCAGATTGCACGGCAGAGTATTTGAGGTGGTCAATGCCAACTTCTCCCTGGGCTGCCTTGGAGCTGCTGGAAGTGGTCAAAGATTTAGAGCAGGAAGAGGATATCAAGCTCCCAGCAGTTTTTCATAGCAGAAATATTTTCATCTCTGCCAGGAGGAGATAAGTGGTCGCACACAAGTGAGAACTCACAAGTCAGAAAAACCACACCACAGGTAAATAGGGGCTGACTTGGCAGTGGCTGTCTGAAACCAGCACAGCCTGTAGGTGCTGTTATTAGCCATCACTGCAAGGGCAGTGCCCAGAGAGCACAAAGAGCAGCAGAAAGGCGCTGCTCAGGTGATCAGACAGGCATCACAGAGGGCTCTCCCATCTGTCTTCTCACAGCAAGAGCTCACTGTATTTGTACTACAGAGCAGGCTTCACTGAAAACAAATTTTAAGTTCCATATCCCTCTGGGTAAGCTGCTTTCTGGTGAGGTAGTGTTGACACATAAATATATTCAGTGAATCATCAACATTCCCATCTGCCATTTAGTACATTCACATCACTAAAGGGCAGACCTGAACATGAGTACCTGATCTTCAGCACTGATTTTTGTTGAAAAAAGGTTCAATTAAAAAAAAAATATTCATCTGCATGGCATTTAAAAATATTTTTTCTCAAAAGCATTAATTACCTTTTAAGTTCTTCACTGGTTTTGTTATCTTGCCAAATTGAACTACTGGAGGCATTGCAACACAGTTAAGAGTCATGGAGGTTGTGTCCTCCTTTTTCCTATACAAAAACAAATCCCTCCACAAAACAGAACAATATATTCTATCACCATAGTGAATTCCTAAAACTCTGAACAGCAAAACAAAGAATTAGGGGTTTGAGGGTTGTTTTTATTTTTGTTATGTGGTTTTGTTCTGAATAGGAAAACCAACACAACTGGGTGCTTTTTTAGGGTCAGGCTGAAATACCAGAATACAATTAAACATACAGCCTTCAAGCTGGTCTTCTGGTTTATCTTAATTGCCCCATTCTCCCCAAAATGAAAATCAGTGTATATTTTTGTTCTTAACCTAATTTACACACACTAACAGAAACACAAATCTCTCCAGTGGATCTATGATGCAGCTAGTACTACCCAGATGCAGTCAGGGTTAATACTCTCAGAAATTCCTACCCAACTCACAAAGACTTGGTCCACACTAAAACTTAAACCCTTACAACAAGGAGAACCAAGGAAATCTCCTGCATCTCTCTCACATGGCACAGACTGCTGTCAGGAAAACCTCTTCCTCGGCAAGGGTGAAAATGCACATCAATTCAATACAGGTGACAGAGATAAAGGAAATAAACTATTAGAGTTTGTACATTGGAGGGAGGATCAGCTCACTGCTTACATATATCAGATTCACTGATGAGTAGCAATAATTAGCCTAATTAATTACAACTGCTTTTGCTCCTCCCTTGTGGAATGAGGGAAAGACCTTCTGAAGAGGTCAGACATCTTTTGTCAATTATTACAACTCCTGAAATTTGCTCTGTGTCTGAAGTGGGTGACCAGCTCTGAGAGGTCTCCATCCACTTCACTCAACGATGTGGTTTGGACACTGTCATTTGCACCGACCAGTTTCTGCAAATACGTACCCATGAAACTAGTACCAGTGGATTTCAGGCTAAGTGATAAAAGCCTAGCTGTAGCTAGAATTTGTAAGTGTTCATGTAGGAATATCACTGGTATAATCTACAATCAGACCTCTGCAAACCTTGGGACTTTGAAACAAAGCGAGTCAGAAGCCGTCATCGCTCACTACTATGAGCTGCTGCCCACATGCACTGCTGGCAAATCAGGACATACTCAAGCATGCCTCACCTGCTGCAAAGCAGAGACTGACACACAGGCTTGGCCCCAGCCACTGCTCCAAAGGGCATTCCTTCCTTCCTGTCCTTGTCGCCTCACTCACTCGTGGGTGGTGACTCAGAGCTGCAGGCGGCCAGGGAACTCTGCAGTGCTCTCTGCCCTCTCCAGCTGCCCACGCAGAAAAGCCACAGTTCAGATGCACATGAACTCAGTTTCCTCCAGACTCCTGTTAAATACAGAAATACACTACAGGTGCACAGTCAGCCAGTCCAGCAGTTCACAATTCCAGGATACACCACATTCTTCCCCATCGCCTTTCTGGTACTGACTGCATTGACCAAGCCAGACAAGACAAAGCAGAATAAAAAACACTCAAGCCAACTGGAACTGTTTTAAGTGGATAAACTCATGATCTGATCCAAAGAACAAAGCTGGAGTCAGGAATAAGCACAAGACAGAGTCCCTTTCCAGCACTGCCACACACCTAGATGGTGTCAAGTGAAGCATGAAACTGTACCCTGAAGACTCACCCACCATGTTTGGCAGAGTCCATCCATCCATATCACACAGAGTTTATATTTATCCCAGTGTCTTGCAGCTCAACTACTACTCCTTGGGTTTTCTCCATAGTTAGCTGTGTGTTAAGCACGGACAGCTCTTCATTTCACATTAACTTCATTCCTAAATTTAGAGCTTCTGGGAAGCAAGGATGGACTCTATAAAATGGATTGCCAGCAAGCCACATACTTAAAATGCTGAGCAAAGTTATTTTAAATCAGCCAACCCACACAAGTCTCTTATTTTATCCCATCCTCCTTGGAGCTTTGTAGTCACCATTGATGCCCATTAAAAAAAACCTTCCAAACAATTGCTTTTAGTAATCAAAGTTTTAAAAGACTTCTGGAGAGCTCCACAATCATATCTGAGGGAATGTGAATATAAGACTACTTTATCTATAAGGAAAAAGTATGATTTTTAAGACTGTGAAGTGGTTATGGCCTAAGTTTTTTATCATCTATAAAATAAAACAGTTTCAGTATCTTCTTGACTGCTCTACTGGGTCACTGGTGAGCTCTGATAAAAAGAAAAATCAGCTTTTTACTACAGTTAGGTGTCCAGTAGACTAAAGTGTTTAAGGCACTGTTATAGGCTCTTTCTAACCTCAGAAAGACTTTTCTCTCAGAATTCACTGAATGCTGCCCTTACCTTATCTAAGATCCTTGGGTCAGGAGGCTGAGGCTAAATGCAAACTTCATTAACACACAACCAAGCTGTTCTTAATTTTGACAGCATCACTTGGAGGTATGCAAGCAAGAGATAAAGACCATATCTTAAAAGCAAATAAGAACACCAAAGAAATGCTTCCTATTTCTCAGCTAACAATCAGCAGAGTAGAGCAACTTTCTGAAGTGCAGACCTGGGATGACTGCTCACTGAAATGCAGCAATCTGGGACTTCAGTAGTGAGTTTGAGCAGCTGCTGTTTGGAAGAGAGATGTTCCTTGGAGTACAAACAACTCAGGAACTATCAAGGGTCACCAAGATAGATAGGCTCACACAAAACAGCACCTGGCTTAAAGATTCACAGGGGGAGAGGGTAACTGCAACACTGCATAACATGCCTTGTAAGAAAAGCATGCAACTCTCGGTTTTCCTTTGATTTCAAGAAGTGTTTTTTTTTTCTCAGTCACTCTCTCTGCTCTGGAGGTGAAAATGCCAAGGTTCTGGGTAAGTCTGCTTTTGCTTAGCATCTCGGGTTGTGTCCTTGGAGGCACCTATGTGTGGGAAGCAAGAGCAGCTCCCATAGTGCTGGACACAAAACTGCAGTCAAGCAGAGAGAACTACCAGTTCTTGGGCTTTACTCAACTCAGAAATGCTTTGAGAGCTGGCAGGGCTCCCAGGTTCCCCCCCTCTACCCTCTATTTTTACCCCCTGCCGACTTGGTTTGCACAGTGCAGACACCTGAGTACACCTGCACTGCCAAAAAAGGAACAGATTGTTCAGAGAAGATGCTGTTAGGAACTAAAAGGACATGTGTGTAAATATGCTGATCAAGGACACAGCAAGCACTTGAGGCAAACAGAAAGATGACAAACCAGAAAAGAAATGAAGCTCATCTGAAGGCAAGATGCCTCCATACTGTGTTGTATGAGATCTCACTTTCTCTATATGCATACACACACATACTGAATATCACTCAAAAGATATTTTAGGAATGCAAGAAAATTCCTTCAAATCCTATAAATTCTTTCAGTAGGTTGGTGGGGTTTTTAACTAAAGTTGTGGTATCACAAAATAATTCTTGTAAGTTTATGCATATGTTTAAAGAACCATTGAACTTGATTCTAGACATGTGCAATTCCCGTACAGTTTCAAAGGATTTAAGTTGAAATCTATCCTCTATCAAATACAAAAACTTCAGCTATATTAAGGCGTATCAGTCCTTGGGTAAAATGAGGGCATATCCAAGGAAACAAAAATAGGGAAGGAAGTCTAAGATTCCATGAATACCCACGATGAGTGCAACTTCAGGAATCACTTCTGAAATACACTTGAATGACCTTAGCAGGAGATGACACTCCAAATTCCAGGGGAAGGTAGAATCTGACAGCGGACATTCCTTCCCTGCCCTGCATTCAGTTCCACATTGCCTGGAGCAAGGGATCAGCCAGGAATCCAGAAATGACACTTTCTGGACACATGCCTCAGCACATGTTCACAGGAATGAGAGTGGCAACTACTTCCGAGAGTAACTGGCTACACCATCCGTGGAGAGGTCAGGTCAAATTATAGAGCCTAAGCAGCAAAATCTATTGTCTTAATGCTGCACTGCACATATTATCAGCACCTCCAGTCATCTTCATTCCATCATCTCCTCCTGCTCAGCCCAACAATTTATCCAAGCCAGATGAAGGCATATCTCAATGATTAGGAACAGCTCATGACGTAGCTGTCTGCATAAGCCCTTCTGTTGTTTGAATTCTTAGCAGCTGTCTCAGGACCAATGTCTAGCCACTGAATATTTTCTTTATTCTGCCAGTAAGTGAAACAGATCTGAATTGTCTTCCATTATCAGTGTGCAGCTATGCATAGTAGTCAAGTTACTGCTTTGTTTACTGAGAAACACTAAGGAGATTTAAGTTGGGTACATATCTAGAAGTGCCTTCCAAATTTTTTGTTGCACATCTTCAAGAACAGGCACCAGAGTCTGAATACAGGACTCAAACAAGAATAACCTCCCTGCTTCCACTAATAGTCAAGGATCACATTCACTGCTGATAGCTCCAACAGCAGCTTTCTGTATATTGCTGTAACTTTAACACTCTTCCTCACTTCTCTTTAGGTATTTTGAGACATTGTTTGCCTGTCGTTTCTGTTTGACAAGTATATTTCCCAGCATATTAGGAATAAAAAATACACCATGTTAGAAAACAAACAAAACACACACACAAAAAATAACCTCACTGCAAATCCAACAAAACATAAAACACTGTGCTTACATAAAAGGAGAATTTACTAATAAGTCCAGGGCCTTTCCTGATCAGCACACACTTATAACTAACCTGCAAATGAATCAGCATGATAAACTCTTCAGAGTTTAGAAATACAGGTATTTGTACAGCAAGCCACCTTCACAAGACAATTTCCAATAAAGTAGCAATTTCAATTTTCCTCCCCTGCAATTTCCCATACCTAACATCCAGATTCTCAGGCTTCAAGTATTACTTGCTTGGCTTTAAAACTGATACAAGTTCTTGGAGTTCTAGAGGCCTCTCAGATCAGGTGAGCAGATGTGTTTATAGAAGGAACACTTTTTTCAGCTGTAGTAGGGTTAATCTCAGCAGCCCACAGTCAGCTAAGCCTCAGGCCAGAGCAGGGCTTTCCCTGGATAAGGCTGGGGTTTGTTCCTACTAGGCTTCTCCTAAGTTTAGCTATGCACTCTGAACATCACATGACTTATGAGAAAAGTTTCTTCCCCAGTGTGGAAATATCTTGTAATTTCTGAGTTGTTTTGGAATGGTACCAAAGGTTTCCACCAAGATATTGGTCAATAAGAGCAAGAAACACACATTCATTATGCAGGATTAAAAAAAAAACAAACCAAAAAAAACCCCAAAAAAACAAAACAAAAAAAACCCCAAAAAAACAAAACAAAAAAAACCAAACCAAAACAAAACAAAACCCAAAAAAACCTCTTTGACCTCCAAGTCTCTTTTTTTTTACATTATCATACAGAGGTTTTTGTGGTAAAGACACTGATCTATGGCTTTAATGAAAAAACCCAACTGACCACAAAGAGTTCAGATCTTCAATCTGACAGAAAGCATGGACAACAGCAGGTCAATCAGCTCTTTCTGGACCATTTAACTAGCTGTAGCTACAGGTACATATATGCATGTGTGCACACACAGATGAATACATCACACACACACAACTATGGGCATGGAAACACAAAAGTGGGACAGAAACCACCACTTTCCTCAGTCAGCTTGAAAGGCAGTGGCATTTTGTGTCTCTTGCTCAAAAGGAAAATCATTCACAGAGGATGCTGCTCAACTTTTCACCAATTTTGTGTCTTCTGTTTCAACCTTGCATCCCAGTTATGATCTCTAGTTAGGTTTACAGCCTGACCAAGGTATGATATCTAGCATCATCACTTCCAGTTTGTTTGGTGGTTTTTTTTTTTTTTTAGATAGTCTCCAGTCAAGAGGAACTACTATGGGAAAACACAGCAAAAAATTCTTCATCCTCTATGCAAAAGAAGCCTCAGCTTACAGCAATTCATTATCGTATTCTCTGTATTTGACGCAAGCAAAATCTGTAAACTGAAGTCAGCTCTAGAATGAAATCAGATTGAAGAAATAACAGTATCATGGGAATTTGCTGAGAAAATAACAATAAAAATTTCTGCTCCAATGAGAGGGATTAACAAGCTGAAGTATGTAAGAAGTGCCATCATTCCTCTTCCTCACTCAAGTGGGTCCTGCTTTCCTACAGAGTGATAAGCAGAGACTATTTATGAAGACCAGGTTATGTCATCTACTGCCTGCAAGTTTGGATACAGTTCAGCCTTTTATATTACAAAGGAAGTGTGAAAATTATGTATGAAACAGTGCATTTCCAAAATTATTCTGGATCAATTTCTAGAATTGGCAAAATTCTATTTCAAGTTGTCCTGTAAAATTAACAATTAAGCTTAGCAAGTTGGTCAAAGAACACATAAGATTACAAAGTTTTGGTATAAAGGACTCCTTTTAAAAAACAAAGCTGTTAGCTTGCAAGCTGTTATTCATTTTAATTTCCCTCTTAAAAGAGCAAATAAAAAAACCCCAACAAAACAAATGTTTCAGAAATACACATCCATGAAAATTTAAAAACAACACGGTAATATCTTCCAGATCATCTGAGAGACAGTGATTATTGCCACCTGTAAAACTCTGCCTCTTGCAAGACTCCCCAGACAGCAACCCCTCAAGCAGTCTCCTCCCTCTGCAGTGACTGGGTATCACAAGTGAACTGCATTTTTTTTTCTTCCAGCTGCATGCATTAAGTAGTGCTGAAGAATTCTAGTAACATACATACACCAGCCAAATACCGGAACTTGCTACTAAGATGTCAGAAAAAGAATCTCTGGATATTCCTGCCAATTCCTTTACATTAAAAGATACATACCTGGTATTACACTCATTTCTGTATAACCAGCCAAAGTGAAGTGTTTCCCAATGTCCTGTAAGCCTGACATTGGAACCTGTGTGCTTCAGGAAACAACAGCATGGAAAGTACCAGTCAACAAGCTTAGTGTCCCCTGCTATTGTAGTTTGTGGAGCCTGCTGGAACAGGTTGGTAAACAGAAGTTAGAGATCAGGTAGAGGTTCTTATAGTAAGAGCACAACTCCAAACCTGAACAGCTGCCTCTGCTGTATCAAGTTCAAATGTACTCCAGATAATTTAAGAAGCAACAAACTGGCATTTGAGACTTTCCAGGAGAAGGTTGTAATAAAAAGTGTTAAAAAAAAAAAAAATTAAAAAGAAGTGTCCAAGAAAACCTGCAATACCAGTTGACCAGGAGAGTCCCTTGTGGCAATCAGAAGCGTGAGTACGCGCTTCTCTGCTGCTGCTGCTGAGATGGAGGCTGCCCCTGCTGCTGCTGGAGACGAACCTGCTGCGAGTATGGATCCTCAAGAGACTTCACAAAAATAGTTGTTTTAGGCCCAGTTTTCCAGACAATGCCATTTGAGTCTATCACAGAGGACTCCACGGTGATGTTGTGGGTGCCAAGGATCACAAAGTTTAGCAGGAACTGAGTGCTGAAGTAGTCATTGTGCGGTTCCACCCTCTGCTCCATTTCATTGGTCATGTTGTCAAGAGGAATCTGAGAACACAGATGGAAGGTTAAAACACCATTTTACATAAACCTGCCAAAAGTAGGTTTTCAGCTCTCCACTTGAAGGAGAGAGAAGAAAAAAGGAAAAATCTGTTCCCAATTCTCCTAAATCAATACATATGCATACTTGAGACAGCCTGACAAGCAAACAAGTCATCTTCCACCTGAGGTTCTACTTTTCCACAAAGTAATGCGAGTCAAACATCACACACAATGTTCTTTTACAAGCCATTGACTTTCTCCTATTCTCCCTCAAAAAACCTCAAACAACAAAACAAACAAAAACCTGACCCCAAAACGCACCAAAACAGGCCTTTCACTAAGTATCACATGTTAGCAGAACCTAAACCTCAGGCATGCAACCTTTGATAAAACTGTTGACTTAAGTTTAATATGTGTCTCCTCAGATGCTATTTGATTTCGACAGTTTGTCCTCACAATTTCCACAAACAAAATAAAAGAACCTTAAAATGACTATAAAAAATTCTGGGGACTATGTGGTAGAGAATTATCTACTCTCGGTTCAGTTTTTTTTTTTCCCCTGTGGAGTTTTATATGATATATAACTAGGCTGAGTTTTCCTCATCTCAGGCAGATTCCTAATGGCTTGTTCTGAACATCACAAAGCCTCTTTGTCTGGAAGAAGAGCTGTTACAAAAAGGTATTGACATCCTGCAGACTTAAAAATCCCAGATCCCCTCCACAAGTTATGCTTGACTCTGGCCAGTGCTTGAAATTCAACTGGCAGGAGTGAAAGGATTACAGAACCACCCTCATTCATCTCATCCTGGAAATTCTGCTACCCAGAAACAAAAGAACAGCAAAACACAGCAAAAAAAGCTTAAGACTCCTCCTGGCTCTATTCTATCCACACCTTATAGTCTTGTCCAGATTTGCTCTGCAGCACTGAAGAGACATTCAGACAGACAGACTGGATTTTACGGAAAAGGCCGGGTTTAGATCCGTGCTGAACCACTCCTTCCACCTTGAGGGCCAACTGCTGGTTGTTCTGTACAGCTATAGGCTCTGCTGGGTTCCTTGGAGAAGGGGATAGAGCAAGCTGGAACACAAGTAAACAGATCAAAATGTAATTATAAGCCGCCAGAAAAGCAAACAAAATTCAAGGATGAAACAGGACACCTTCTTATAGAAAAATTTCCAATGAGAGGCTTGGTAGGAAAATCAGCAAATGGAAACACAGACATTATCAGAGACTCATGACTATATTATTTAATAAACATCATCAGCAATACCAGATATTATCTTTGTATCAGTTTCATTTACTTCACTTCTTCAAAAGATGTGGAAAAAAAATCTTCCACAGAACAGCCACAGGTATATTAAGCTGAACAAAGAAGCAAAATGGAATAAGAATATTTAAAACTTAAGGCTTTCACTTTTCCCAGAGAAAAGGAGCACTTGAGTAAAACAAAAAAAAAAAACAAACCCATGATCTTAGTCATAGATAATCATTCTTAGTCAGTGAGCTGATCTATAGGACAATTTTTTTCTAAGATAGTGAATATTGCTTTTTAAAGGAAAAGGAAAAAAAAACCAAATACAAATCTATAAAAGCTGCCCTCCCAGGACTAGAATTATTTAGCTTTGCAGACTCAGAATCAATAAAAATTCCAGGTACATTTTACCTTTAAGGCTTTGCAAGCAAAGAACTGAATCCTACTTGCCTAAGTGACATTCTAGTGGCTCTGAACAACCACATATACATGCTATTCAAGTTACTCCTAACAGATCAACCCAAATGCTACTTGCAGTTGTGCGTCTTCACTAAAAATCCTTAAGCTCTGTGCCTTCAGTAGGGCTTTTCTCATGAAGTAAAGACTTTCTAAAGAAATTTGACGCCATCTTTGAGCAATACTTACCTTAATACTTGTAGACTGCAGCTTTTGGAAAAAGTACCTTTGAAATGAAAGGGGTACCTTCAACAAGGCAATGACAGCATTGCACAGACAAGCTGTATGCTGCAAGAAACAAGAGCCAAAACAATTGAGAAAAAATATCATTCGTGACACAGGAAAAAGACATGTACTTGAGGTACTGAAACAGCATGAATTTCCATTTTAAGTCAAAAAATATATTAATACAATCATAGAATTATAGCCACTAAGATTACAATGACTATATTCAGCCTCTCTGTTTATGTTCTGCCCTTTATTGAAGGAGGTATTCTGCTCTGGAAAAAAAACAAGGAGGTCAAGCAAAAGACAAACACAAATCTTTCCAGTCCTAGTGTTAAGAGTTGACAGAGCAGGATCTGTTTGAAACACTCCTACACACAAACTCTCAAAAAACAACTCACCTCCAAGCAAAAAGACTGGCACCTATCACAATTTAATGCAATAATTTTTAAGCCTCTCGTCTACTTTTTCTTTCCCTGCTGCACCATGCCTCTGGCTCAGATGAACACAAGCAGTGCCACTGGAGTCGCCAAGCTGCCTTGGTGTGCAGCCAGCCACAGCCGAGTTTACAGGGTTTACCTTTGCTGTGGTTTCCATTATTTACTCCTCTATTCTATTTGCAATTGATAAGGACTGTAGGATGTAAAACCAGGCAAATAGATGCCAACCATGACAAACCACCTTGTTCCCACTAAGAGGCACTTCAGTTTTAGGATGTTCATGAGCAGCAAGAGCCAAAGGCACCAGCCTTGTAAAGGAGAGCATTATCAGCTCCCTGTTTGCACCAGCACACTCCACACTGTGCTCCCTGATGCCCTGCACTGATAAGAGAAATGCTACACTCACAAAGCACAGTGTTCACCACCAGGGACCAAAGCTAGGCTGCTGCGGGGGAGCGGGAGAATTCTTACACAGCAAGAACATGAACAAGGACAACGTGCTCCAGTGTTTGCATGAGAGTGTGGTGAGGGCTCTGACAGAGACCTGACAGTACTTGTAGCTACCTTATCAGCATCTGCTGTGCTCTTAGGATGGGAATTTTAAGAAGATTATTTTTAAATAAACCAGTAAGGTTATAGATGTTTTAGCAAAATAGTTCTTGAAGTATTTTTAAACAAGTGTGTCTTTGTAGAGACCATTTGTGTCAGTAATGTTAATTAACTGAGAATGCTTCCCAGTTTCTTGCCAACCACAGATATATGAAGTTCTGGGGTTTTGGCCCCTTTCTCTACACAATATACATTTAAAACTGTTACTTGCCAAATAAGACACAGGAGCATACTTCCTGTTGAGGGATTCCACTTCCTCTAGTACATGATTAAATACAGACATCATTCTTCTTTCATATTCACTTTCAACATGAGCTGTTCCATTTGAGCTATATTCCTGGAAACTGAAAAAAAAAAAAATTCATTATGTCTAACTTACTTTCCTCATCATAACCTGGAAGGCACACTACCAAACAGATGTGACAAGACATTACAACGTGAAATCCATTAAGGAATGTCTTTCAAACTGTTTACTCTGTTATTTAATTTTTTTCCACTATAACACTTGCCCTTCACATTTAAATCTTTCTTAACTACCATTTATTCACCACTTCTTGTCCCCACCCTCTCAGCTGAAGCAGTGACAGGTCTAACAGACTCAGCATACTTACTTCCCCTGGCTTTTTTAACCCTGCAGTGTTTGTAACAGTCATGAAAATCTCACAACACAAAGCAAGAATGCCAGTCAGAATTATAACTTAATCTTGAAGTTTATAATCTCCTCCTTTGAATAGAATTCCATCTCATAGACACCCAGCTTCATACAAATTTGACTAATACACCTTCTAAGCAATGCTTAATTCATAATGAGTACTACAGTCACTTAAGATGTTCACTTTTATTAGCAGCTATAAAATCACTGAGAGATTTTATCCACAATATTTTCTATTTAATCTCAGCCTGGAGGTTTTAAACAGTGATTCAATTCATCAGTACACTTCAGTGCTGTTTTCTAGTGGATTTAAGTTCACTGTTAGGAAAAATAGCCAGAGGTGATGGCTTTACATTAAAAATTTGAACTAATTTAGTGCATGTATTTTCACCACTTTGAAGGAAACTAAGGTGCACTTACAGGTATGGGATCTAACACACAACACCACAAATTAAAATAAGTGGCTAAAGTAGAGATTAGAAGTTCAAGTCTATATTTAAGGTAACTCCAGTATAGTGCTCTCAAGAGCAAAATCAAAATGAAATGCAGAACCCAAAAGAGTCCCCAGTCTGCCAGGTACAGCACAGCAGCAACAGATCCTCAAGCCTGCTCAGAATATAATTAGAAATGTCTACTGAGAAACTTTCTGAACATTCCTTGAATTCCTAGGAAAGCTCCAAGGATTTATTAATAAGCAGAAGAGGAGTATGCAGTTAACTATCAAACCTACCTTGCAGATTCTGGATCCAAAATCAGAGCTTCTATTGCATGTGAAATCAACAGGCAGCTCTGCTGTTGTCTGATATTAATACTAAGGAGTTAAAAGACTTTCAAAGTTGACACCTAAAGGAAGGAATGCAGTGTATTTAGTGGAACTTTTCCTTGATTCTGTGAAGTAATCCTAGAGTCACTACTCATTTAGTGAACAGAGAGCAAGAACTGTGAAAATACCAAGTTATAAGCTGCTCCAATTTTTGTGTCATAACTTGTTTATCAAGTAATTCCAAACAATAATATGGCAATGTTTATTTTCAAATAGATTTTAAACAATTGGCAGCTAGTTTTTATGTTATTAACTTTCAAAATTACTTTGTGGCAGTCTTCAAAGAAAAGAGGATTCTTATGCTTCATGCTGTGCACATGAAAAGGAAAGTGGACAAACCCTAGGATTTTTAAAGGATACAGTTCTACATTCCTTAGAGTGGCTGAGTCTGCATCAAATGATGACTGATAGAGATCTCCATAGCGTGCAGCCAAGTTTCGGAATTCCTCCATTGAGTGTTTCATCTGCAGAGACAATGTTACTAGGCAAAAACACAAAGCAAAGCAAAACAAAACCCCACACATCCAGAAAAACACAACACTGTAATATACAACACTGAAGGAATAAGGTGGCACATTGGAGAAAAAGATTATAAAGTTCTTGCTTCTTCACTCAGATAATGATTACCAAAGTGACAGACGGTTATCCACGCATTAAACAGGTATATTTCCTGCACCAACAAAATCTCCTTGGGTTAAAAACAAAGCAAAAGGAAAAAACTCCATCAACAACCTCCTCCATCCCCTACTGGTAAAGCAAACTGCTCTGTCTTTCAATGACCACCCACTGGTTCCTTCTTGGAGACTACTTGGATTTAGAAGCAAACCTCCTTGGTGTTCCATATGGAGAGTTGGCAGTTGCCAACTCTCAGCAAAAGGAGTTACAGAATCATCCTCAGGTATATATGTTCTTCCTTAGTGTACTCAGAGTGTCTGAGGTGTTTCAAAGCAAGTTGTGAAAGGCCTTGCTGCAAGTTTGAGTGTACCAAGTGATTTGCTACATGCATATCTTTGGAAGCTGTGTGCATGACTGGAGGAGAAAGCACACGTGCACATTCAGCTTCAAAACACGGCCTGCTACAGGCAGGTGTTTTCAGAGCTACAGGTGAAAACCAAAGTTCACGATTCAAAAAAACCCACTTCACAACTACTTTTCATTTCTTTTGTCAAATATGTTTGCTGAGAAGCAAAATTCATAGGAGAGTCACAAACATAACAGCACAAGAGTGGAACAGGAGCACATGCCTGGTTGGAGATGCGGCCACACCTCTGGAGATCATTTCCCGATGTCATAGCAATTGTTGTGGCAATAGCTGGGGGTGGGCTTGTTTTTAGGCTGTTGCAGGTACAAATGAGTTGAGAAAAAGCTTGCAGAAGGTCAATCCTGAGTTTCACAAATCCACACTGAAAGCTCAGAGGATTAAGTGGTGTACTAGCAGCCTGAAACACAGTAATAGGAATGTTGGCAAACTAGGTCAAAAGCAAAAATGATAAAATTACACTGCAGTGTCACTGACCAGTCTCATCAGAAAACTGAACCCTCAAGTTCAATTCTAAAAGCTGCTTTTTTAAAACTACATTTAGCAGGTTTGCTCAATTTCAATCATACTAAATATAAATGACATAGAAGTTACATAATTACTAAGTCATATTCCAAGCATGTCACCATTGTAACTTATGTGACTTAAGCTGTTAAAATAATATTAGGGCACCTATTTCCTCTTTTTCCAAGGCTAAGCCATTAGGCTTCAAGTGACATTAGACCAGATAGTCTTTACCGTAAGAAAAACTACACTGAACTGGATGGCAAACAAGAAACACAAGGACTGAAAAAGTGATTCTCTGCATCAGCCCGAAGAGAAGGAATTGGCTCAAGTTACCCATGGCAAGAGGAAGGGGTGATGTTTTTTGGATCTTTGAAATGGATGGGAACATTATGAAGGCACTGAACCTTGCATCTGATGAAGGCAAGAGACACAGTCTAGTGGTAACTGAGAACAGTAAATAACGGAATTCCCTGAGGTTAGACAAGCTGCTACTGTTCAGAAAATACTGTTCTATGAAGCTTTGCTCCCTAAGAGCTTATCTGACTTTTAGAAGCATCTGTGACAGCTTAGGACACCCAGGAGGGGGTAAACTGCAGTACTCAAGGTTTGATACTAGTTAAGCCAAAAATCCACTACTTATTTTTCTTAAATTGTTGGATTTTGAGAAGAACAAGCCCTCTCCAAAAACAAAGCACTGCGACTTAGACACATGTCTATCTTCCCCAGTACTTCTTATTCCTTACCAGGTCATTTCTCAAAGCAAAAAGTTATAATCTATCCCAAACCTTACTAAGAACCATTTCTTTGCCAGCAGAAAACCAGCTAAACTGGTTTCTCACAAAGCATGACATCATCTGAGAACTGGCCCACTACTGACTAAAGTGAGGAAACAGCCCACTGCAACCAGTTTAAACTACTGAACTAGATTTCAACTGAAAAAATAAGACTATTTAATATTTAAACCATTAAGCCTCTCTTATCTATCACTTTGCTTTTCCTTCTCCAAGGGCACCAAAAAAAAAAAAAATCCCTTTTGAACTGGAATTGTTCAGTTTGTTTTGCAAGGATGGTTTCAGAAAAGCCTCAGTGGAAGAGGGCTACACTGCACTGTAATTGCTCTACAGAGACTACATGCTTTTAAAGAGTAAAGTACTCATATCAAAAAATCCAGACATTTTTACAGCACAAATTGGACTTGAATCTTGTAAAAAAAATACAAGCTTGTCTCATTAATACTGCAATTTACCTTATCTGCCATGGGCAGTAAGGGAGTTACAATTCTTTCTGAAAGTGACAGAAGTGTTTCTTTGGCTCAGCCGAGTTCTTCAAACACCACTTGCTCTCAACATATCTGGAATTGGTGCTACTAAACCAGATGCTTTGTTCAAGTTTCTATCTTCTTTAGATTACCAGCAGTGAAAAATAATCCCAATGCTTCCAATGAGACACAGGATCTGTGCTAGAAAGAGCAGGACCCATGCAAAACCTTTGCTAACTCTACAACCAAGCACACAGCAAGACAGATGGGGACTGTGGTCAGTATGCTCCCTAAGTCCCTGTTCTCCCACAGGGAGAACCTCTTATCCATAAAGCAGAGGGACTTCCTTCCCTCAAGTGTACTAACTCCAATGAAAGAACACTGCAGTACGAGACAGAGTTTTATGTTTATCAAGGAGGAATTGAGAAATTTTCTGACAAGGCGCTGTCTGAACATTTCACCAGTGCTAAACTGGGCTGGCTGAACATCTGCAAGAGATTTACTGACACTGTGTTTTCCAGCTACAAAGTGGAGCAGCTACACAAGACTCATCACATGCACCACTGGTCTGTGGTACCAGCAGTGCTGAACCATGCTCTGCACTGAAACAGCAGCAACAGGAAAGCTCAAGTCAGAGGAAAGACAGCAAAAGCCTTCAGCAGGAAGGCTGCTGCACGTCACATGCATTGTATGGCACTTTGTTCCCCTTGGAGAGGCTGAGTTCTACAGACAAGCAGTGAGTGAGTGGCTCCTTTTACAGCTGATACACTCAAGCACGGCTGGGAAATGAAATTGTCCAGAGTGATGCAACAAGTCAGAAACAACCAGCAGTAAAACCCAATTTCCTCCCCTCTAACCTACAAAACCTGTACTCACTCCTCTGGACCACAACCACCCATGAGGAGGGCACTGTGCCCAGAAAAGCACTATGTGCAACAGGAACTGAAGTCAGCAAAAGAGACGAAGAGAGGAATCCTTCAACAGAAAAACAGCCCCAAACTCCATGGAAGGGGTAATTGACAGTATGACCTATTTAAGCATGTTATTTTCCTGCCTGTATTAAATATTAACATCTAATTAGACGAGGTCCTCCTCTCAATGTCCTCTTGATGTTAGAGAAATCTTGAAGTGTTGAATTAAAAGCCTGATTCACTCAGCCAACAGTTAAAGACAAACACTTCAGGAATGATGGGTCTTTCAGAGGCCAATAGTAGAAAATTATGTCATTGCAGCTTATTCAGGGATGTTTTATTAAGAAATAGTAATATCTGAACTTTATTAAGCAGTAATGTCTGAATTGTCATAAATCCTAACTGTCCAGTAACTTAAACAACAAAGCAGCTTCACTGGAAAGGCATACAGAAACTGTATGTAAAGATTGCTTCATGGAAACTAAAACATGAAAGAAGGTATTGTGTGAAGCTGGATCATCTTTGCTTAAGATGCAACTTTACAGTAGGAACTGAAGGAACCTAATCATTAATGTTTTTGTTTACGTTCACAGACATCACACAGCTTCTTAGTACTTTAGAAGCAGAAAGTATTGGCATAAAAGCAGGTACCAGTTGGATTTATAAAACTGAATTGTCTTTCCTCTTCTTACTAGACTGCTTTTAGGATTCTGTGAGATCACATTGTCAAATAGAAGGCAACATGACATGAACTCAGCAGGAGGGAGGAAGACAATTGAATCCTTCTCTATATTTCAAGAAGACAGGAGCCAATTTAGGCCAATTCCCAGGCTTGACTGACTATTACAATAGCTTTTATTCACCCAAAGCAAGGAGTGGAAAACTAGAAGTATTAACTTTAATTAAACAAGATCTGTCACATTCCATATGATCTGATCAAGGCAGGAAATGAGGGGTGGAGGGAGAAGAAAAAGCAAAAAGAGAAATCTAGCTAATCACACTTTGCTGAGTTACAGGTTCTTTTCTCTCAAGATGCAGTGCGTTACAACTGAGATGCCTGCAGAGGAGAACCAGAATCTGGCAGATGCCAGAGATACCTAAGAACTTTTCAGAGAGTTACGAACAGAACCCAAAGAGCCATGCTGCAGCACTCAGGAACATCACCACTAGAGATGTGTGCTGACCGTCAGCGATGCGATTCCTTTGTGGTAGGACTTTAAGGCTTCGGCGACGCAGGAGAGCGCAGAGCTGTAGTTGTCCTCCTGCAGGCCTGTCAGGCACTGCTCTGCATGGGAGAACTCCTTCAGGCTGTTCAGCCAGAAGTAGAAGTGCTCTGAAGCCACTTGGGTCAGCAGGCTCTGGTACAGTTCTCTGGCCATGTCATGGTTGCCCTATAATGACAAGAATTTTTCTGAAAGGGGATGTGAAAGAAGGCTGGGGATTTCTATAAAACCTACACAAATAATAAAACAGGAACATCTCCAGAGCTATGCCCAGCTTAAAAATAGAAGTAGTGAAACCTTTTCCAATTATGTGATTGTGGCAATGCTAATAATAAATAAAAGCACAAGTGCTTACTTTATAGAAATACCAGCCTGTAAAAAAGTGTAATATTTATTTACACAACATAATTCAATAAGATGAGAAAAAAACCCAGAAATTTACCTCAGCATCTCATACTAGGGTTTCTGTGTAATTCTAACCCAACTGTGCATTTACTTAAGGGAAAAGGGGAACAGTATATTTTTCTTTCTTTCTTCACATTGAAGGAAAGAGAACCATACATCAAGATGACCTTCACATTCTGAAGAGCAGTCAGACAATACAGATTAGGTATGTGCTCAAGAAAGTGCCAGGACATCACTTACTTCCTTCTCAAATACTTCAGAAGGACAAGTGAAAAAACCATTTTGTTGGGATGAATGTCCCAAATGACATATATCTGAGCTTGCATTCCAGGGAATTACGAGGGAAAGTGATTTTTATTTTTTTCCCCAATTCACTTCTTTCTCCCAAGTCCTACAATTTTCCTTATTTCCTTATCCCATTCAAAGAAGTCCCTGGCATTCCTTCAAACACAGCAAACCATTTTTCTCCAAGTATTTTCACTTACCATCCTGGAAGCCTGCCTGGCTATCCTGTAGGCTGTCCATCCATTGGAGGCATTCTCAAGCTGCTGCTTGATAACAGTTTTGATTTCTGTGGACAAAGCTTTCTGACTGGAAACAAATATCACGGTGGCAAGAGAAACCTATTAGAGAGTACAGGAGTGAGAAAGAAAGTTATATTTCAGTAACTAAAGAAAAGAAGAAAAAAAAGTAATTTCTGTTTCATTTTGGGCTCAAAACTACAAAGAAGATTACATATATATATTTTAATTGCAAAACTTCTCAGTCATATATATTTTAAACAGTTACAGCAATCCAAGTATTTCTTGTAGATAAAGTAACTTTCATTTAAAGAATCTCAACTCTGCCTTTTAGCTGAAATATTTCAAATGCTCCAAGTAAATTAATAGAAAGCTTGTGATTTATTTTCTAAAATTCAAATTCTTTTCCAAGTAGATGCGATGAAAGCATTTATATCTCTTACAGTATATTAAGTCATTTGCCTCAGAGCACCCTATATAAATGGAGCTAGCTGCCAGCTGGCCTTTAAACACTATTTTTGAGATACCCCAATAATTTCAATAGCCAGGTTTGTCTAAGCAGTGCCATCTGCTGGAAAATCTAATGGAATACACTGCATACTACAGCTCCAAGGAGTCAGAAGTTAAAACAAAATTGAAAATAGTAGCTACAGACTGGCACATCAACCTGGATACATAACAAATGCCTTAGCTGCCTTTTAAAATACAATCCATACCCAATTGTTTATACACACTTTATCCATCAAGGGAGGTCTTACCAAGAGTTCCTGCTTTTTATCTGTAGCAGATTGTCCAATTAATTTATAGAGGTCCATTAGGTCTCCTAGCATCCCATCTGCCAAGACAGGCAGCTGCATGGCAATGGCTGCCAGGCAGTGGCACATGAGGATCCTGGCATTGTCCTGGGCACTGTGCAGCTGTGCCAGCAGGGATTCCACCACGGACTGGCTCAGGTGAGGGCGGCACTTCACCAGCTTCACCATGCAGGTCAGCGTGATCTGCAACTCACACAATCCACCACCACCATCAACACAATGTCCTCAAAACCAAAAATGCCAGGCACACTTACTTAGCTGCAAACAGGACTGCAGGAACACAGATTTGGTATTTTCAGAACTATGTACTCTACAAAAGATGAGATTTTTCCAAGAGCCCAAGTCTTTATCCCTGAGCTACCAGCACTAAAACACATCACAAATTCAAGAAACATTAATAGTCTCTCACACCACCAGCCTTAAGGTAAATAACTAGAAAAATTACTGATGGTTTCTGAAGTGGGAAAATAAGAATAATAATTTATAAAAACGTTGTGATAATGTACATTGCATCTCCATCTCCAAAAAGCAAGTTGTCTCCAAGACTCTATTTGTCCTCCAGGACACCTTCACCCAATGTTCACATTTTATTAGAGCTGTTCCTCTGAGAGGAATGCTCCCTGCCACCTGCAACAATCCTCTTACCCTAGAGCTGAGAGTAGTTGTACTATAGCTATGCTCAGTTTCTCTACTGCTCTGAACTCTTGATTATGGACAAACCAGAAAAATACTCTTTTCCCTCCAGTCTGTAATGCTTCCACCAGAAAGGATCTGGTGCGCACCAGCCTCTCTGTTATACAAGCTGTTATTATAACTTACAGCTGTGAAGGGGAAGACAACAGTAAAGTCACCTTTAAGGTTGCCTGAGCTCCTGGGCTGTCATCTTGACTACAGAGAACAAGAAGAGCTTCTAAGCCAAAAACTGCATCTTGCTCCAAGGGCAGAAGATCTATAAAAAGAAAAAGAGTTAGTTTGTTCTCTGTCCTATTCTCTGACCATAGCTGGTGTAATGTTGCAGTCATGACAATTAAGAATCTTCCCAACACTTCTGCTTTGCTTTACTTTGATGAGAAACACTTCTGCCATTCCACGTCTTGGGTAACTATTCGGCAGCCCCACTGACACTTGCAAAGCATGCATAAATCTTGGGACTAAGACTTCTAAATGCCCTGTTATTATTTTGCAACAGGCTCTGTGCAAAGGGCTTTCAAAGGTTGACCAACAGTTCACTAGTCTTACAGCAGAGGTAAAACATTTCTTCAAAACTAGTCTTACAGCAAAGGTAAAAAAAGCATTCATCTAGCACTAGTTCTATTGTGGGCAGTAATTTTCTCTAAATGAGACAAAGATGGAACCTTCCCAAACATTCATAAGACCATACAGAGTATTCCTTACTAGACTGCAGTCCCCATTCTCCCCAGTCAGCATGAGAGATCAAGACAGATTTACAGCCAGGTTCACAGACAGGACGAGCTAATCCATGTTAAGTGCATAAGCCTGACTGTAAACAGAGCCACTTCACTGCCCTTGCTTTCCCTTACCTTTTTCCTGGCAAGAGGCTGAGATATTGGTCAGAATTCTCACTCCATGAGCTGCAATGCCACGGTTATTATGGTAACAGCACTCCTGTGCTAGTTTTACCAAATCAAATGACCTTGCAGTTGTAGCTGCTGCTCCTAAATAAAAGTAAGGCAAATGGAACATAAAATTGCACAGTCTATAATACCATAGATCTTTAAGTACATTTCTGCAAAACCATTATATTGATTTAGGGTTTTTTCTTATGTTTCAACAATAGGATGAAAATATTTTTCTCTCTTTGGACAAACCCAGAGACTCTCTTATTCATGAACACTACACAAGTAAGACACATGAGAAAGAACATTTGGACCAAAAGGTTGATGTTTCAGGACTCAGAGAAATATTGCCTTTAAGAAATATTATGTCTGATTAAAAAAAGCTGGTGAGTCTATTAATTATTAAGCCATGCCAGAATGACTGAAGAGGATGTACTATTTTTCCATTTCTGCAGCCCATGTATTTGAGCTTATAACACTCATTTGGGCAGTCTGGCTTTCAAGAAGAAAAAAGAAAAGAGTGTGATCATAATCTTGAGAACAAGATACCTTGAATCACCTTTAAATGTCTACTCTTTTCCTACAATTTCTCCAGACTATTGTCACAAAGCAGAAAGGTGCATCTGGTACTGCTGTAGGTCAAAAGCCCACAACGGTGGCAGAGAAACATGCCAGTCCACTCTTACACCATGAAGCCTCCCTACTACTCAAAAATTATGCAAATCCATGGTTTCAAAGCACCTTAAGCAGAATGCAGGTCAGCTGTTTGAGAGGCAATATGCCCCATCACAAAATGAAGAAAACTTGAAGACCCAAAGGCAAAAACCCTTTTCAGATACCAAAGTACCCACAAAACAAAACCATCATTATTCATGACTATACAGTGTCCCATTTTACATTTTAAGTTTACATATGATGAACACAGTCTGACTCTCAGTGTTGTCAGGTTCAAAAACAGTTTTAGAAAATGCTACAAAGTGTTTAGATGAAACTCAGCAGCAGCAGAAAACCAAGCTCTTAAAATGCCAAAGATAACCATCTAATCCAGTTTTCTTACCTGGAGCACTGCTGAAGTACTGTTTAATGGCAATGGTGCCTGATAATGTGGAAAGAACAGATAACATGCCCATTTTCAAGCTGTCATATGGAGTGTTAAGAGCAGATTCACAGAGTGCCTAAAAATGAGTAGGAAAAAAATACAGAGGTAAGAAGTAGCATGACCTGTCTGTACGAAGAATTTAGTTGCACTTCTCTGAGAAGTTTTAAGAATCAATATTTTCCCACAGAAAATACTGTACTAAAATCAAAAGCCAAGTCCTCAAGCATCTCGTTTAAAGGACTGAAGATGTGGCTTGCAGAAGAGTGACAGTGGGTCCTATGTGCTAGGAAACATCAATTATAAGTCATTCATTAATTAAAAATCACTGGCAAAAATATTATCTGGTCTCATTGATCCAATAAGACAGTTTCAGGCATACTGATTATTTTGCATTGTAACAATCTGCAAGGTTCTATATGAACATATGTCTCTAAAAAGCAAGGTTTCAAGTGTCATTTCCTTTAGCAGCACTGGTGTCCAACAGGAGTTTAATGTTCCTGATAAATAAATTAAAGTTTATTTTATGTTTTAACTCATTTGTAGTAGAACTCATGTCTTACTTTTGTGCCTTTTGCCAGATCTTATCACAGGCCTTATCACATTTAGGTTTGAATAACTCTTAAAATGCACATTGTTCTCAATTCCTTATGCCAACATTACCCACAGTTTAGTCATTCACTGGTTTTGGATACCCTTTTAGTCAAGAGGAGGGATAGTAATATGCGACATAAATAGAAAATATAAGTATGTTCTGCTTTAGAGTGTGCCAAAACTGAATGACAAAGAGCCAGTAATGGAATAAAGAAAAACAACAGAATTAGTTCCACAGAACATAAAAAACGCCCACAGTGTTCTTATCAGGTATATGTATTGTGTAAGGGCTAAATTCTAAACATATCTGTGATTTGTACCAGTTAGTATTTTATATTAGTATCTAATCCACTGAATAGAATGGCATCAACAGACAGAGGAAGACCTAATGATTGGGGTAGAAAATGAGTCCCAGTGTCTCCCAAGACACTGATGCTTTACTCCAGTGCTGTCACATCAGCTCTCAGGGTGTATCTGAAACAGTAACTGCGAAGACTGCCAGGAGTAGAGAGGAATTAGCAGGATGGACTGCTCTAGGCAGCAACAGCTTCTGAAGCTGATGTCTACAAATCAGTAAAGCCTCCACAGTGCAAAAACCAAACTTCCCAACTGACCTACACAGGACAGACTTAAAATGCTTAAGTATTTTAATGCTTTTTGGTACAAAGGTACAAGAGGCAGGCCTTGCCAAGGGAAAAGGAGGGTTTGTTCCAGTCCTTGTTGTATAACATAGTATTTTGTTTATATTATCTCCCAAATGTTGGGAGAACAACTTCCCAACTCAAAATGTCTACTTGCTATTTCAGAGGTCAGAAAAACTCTAATTATTTCTGCATGCCATTCAGCAAGCAGCAGCAAGCTTCAGACAAGTAGTTTTGTTTTCACCTAGTCACTGGTTAAGTTCTGACATCAGTGGAACTTTTCTCTATGCATTTCAACCACCAGGACACCCACTTTACTTCAAAACACAACATGACAATGAAAGCCATGTTATCAATGTCTCACACTTGTACTGAGATAACTACTAATGAAATATGGGATAGAGTAGCATTTTCTTTGCAAAAATTCCATAAATCCATAATTCCTTGAAATTCCTAAAAGGAAATAAATTTATGGAGTTAACCCATTATGAAGAATAAAGCAATTCATTCAAGCAAAAAGCTCTGCACACTCCAAATCATCATCACCAAGAACTGGGGAAAAAAGCAGAACCTGCTTTATTTCTCACATGATTGTTAACAAAGACCTGCATAGTTTTTCCTCCCAGCTGCCTTATGCTCCAACAGGACAGAATCCAAGTAGCTTCCAAGAGTAACAAAAGCAAAGAAAAAATTACCAAGGAAAAAGCAGAGCTGTAACCCTCTGCCATTAAGTTCTTGAAATATTTACTTTCCCATTAATCTAAACTGAAGTTATTTTCTGTAGTCATTTCTACAAGAAAAAGGGGAAGGAGAAAAAATTCATATGCAGCTGTGATTGAAAGAAGGCAGCAGTAGCATCTATAATAGAACAAAAGTTTCCCCAAATAGCACAGGTGCACTATAAACACCTTCTCATTGATACAACAGGAGTCACAAGGCTACTATTGCAAAAATCTCATTAATTCTAAGAAATGAAAAGAAAATTCCATTTGTCTTTTCAAGTAACCCTTGCTGGATGACATGTTTTGACAAACCCTAAAAGCTGTTTTGCACCAGAGCATTGGTGTGTACTCACTGTGGTAAGATCAGTGTAAACATTCAGCTCTCATGTCTGTTTCCTGAAATGGGTTTGTCAGATGGAAAAGCTACTTCCTCACTGTACAAAAGCCTCCTACATGGCACATGCCTTCACTCAGTAACAACTTTAATCCTTGAGTGTCAACTTACCCAACTGAAGATTCTGTGAGCTGCTCATTAATGCTTGGCTAGTCAGCTGGCAGAGTAACATAACTTAAGGGTAGAGAGATGCATGTTATTCCTTTCTTTACCTCCCAAATTATTCCTCTGGAAAGAATTCTACAACTCCTTGGGAAGTTTCATAATAAACTTTAGCTTAAAAAAAACATATAGACCTGAATATTTTCTCTGCTCCATGTATGTGGTGTCTTGTTGGCCAACAACTTCAAATCCTGGATTGCAAGTCTCTTCACAGCCTTCCTGGGGTCATTTTTCAAGTACTGCAACAAAAGTTGAATCTGCAAGAAAATAAATTCATTGCTTAAGAGTGATGCTACTAGAAGGAAGTATTTTCAAAAGCACTCAGGAAGAAATGTTGGGCACACTGAGACAAAACTAACTTGAGAAAAGTATGAACATGCCAGCCATGGTTTTTAGTCTCCATCCCTACCCTGGTTACATCAGTTATATGCAGTAATGGCTGTTGTGCTGCAGAAATACAGCCTAAATCTCCATGTTTGCTGCAATTAAAAAAAATAAAAGCAGCACATTAAGTGTTCTAATGTTGTTTCAGTAGACTTAGGTTCAGTACCATCAGAAGTATCATCTGAAATAGAGAAATGATCCACAGCAGAGTTTCAGACAGATCAATGCCATTATCTAACAACCACAGACACCAGCCTTGCACAGCTGTACAGGGCTGAAAGAAAGCAAATAGATTTTCGTGACTCCTTTACAAAGATTAGCTGGATGAGTCTCAAGTGTCACTGTGTTCAGACCTGCTCTATAAATCACATCCACAAAGCTCATTATCAAAGCATAAAAAGCATTGTATTTTTCCATCACTGCTTTTCCATTACTTGGTTTATAGTCCTGAATTTAAGGAATTGATTGAAATTCCTCAAAATTCTCCAAGAAATACACTTTAAATTCATTAAATATTCATGTGCTTGCATGAAAGAAAGGCAAAAGGGACACCCACAACCCAAGACAATATACAGAAGTGCAAAGTAAAGCGTGGCTTCCACAGGCAAGTTGAAGTCTTTTCAGAAAAAGTCAGAGTGTTTATTTTCCTGCATGCTGATCTATCCATGTTGATTTGAATCCCTGATTTAGAAAAAGACCTTTTATGAACTGTAAAAAAGGTGTAGTGTGTTTCAAACAGTCACCTGAAAATGGAACCAGAAAAGGCAAAAAATATGAAAGCAGCAGCAGTTTTCAGGGTATTCTTCTTCGACAGCACACAGGAGCAACCAACCCAGCACAGCCATCACTGTGTATTTTGATCAGCAGGCAGAATCCGAGTGCTTTTAAAATGTACTTTGTACTTCAAGAGGAAGACATGCCTTAGGAAGAGTTACCTGCTTGGGAATGTCAACCAAAGAAGAAGCAGCAAGAAGAGTAAAGGTGTGCAGGGTGACAATGACCATCTTGGTGGAGGGGTAGGATGTCACCAGCTGCTGCAGCAGCTGCCGGGAGCTGGAGGCCAGGCTGGCATCATGGTGCATGTGCTGCAGAATAGGGATCAACTTCAGCTTCAAGTCCACAGGTGTGGCCAAACCTCAGTAAGGAAAGAAAGGCAGAGTTAGTCCTTGGGCTGGCTTTTTTTTGGCAGCTCTGAGGCACAGAGTACATCTGGCTTGCTACCACTGCTGAAAGGAGATTGTGCAAACACCTGCAGTGGCGTCAAATAACTCATGTTCTAGTAGGTGTGAAGTGACAGCACTGTCAAGCACTTTCATGGTTGTTTGAGAAAGCTGCTCCTTGCTTCACTGCAGGTAACACACAAATTAACTCATCTGAAGCAACCTATGAGAGTCTATGCAAATTTATCCAACACACTACAGATGGGCTTTTATTCTGTACTAAACAGGTGCTTTTAAAACTTAAATTTTAGGAGGATTTAAGATAACCAGACAGACTATTGGTCAGCTAATTTAAAAACTGGAATAATCTAAGGGCAACAGCATTCTGATATCTAATATGTAAATATGAATAATGAAGAACTTTCAGAGAAATTAATGTTTTTCCTTTTTATCATTCACAATACATATGTACCTTGAATCATCTCGCTGATTTTATTACATATTCCAACAGCAAAATCCCTGTGGAGAAAAGAAAGTACCAGGTGAAATGAAAAATAAAAAATTAAGTAATTAAAAACTGAAAAAAATTGACTGAACTACCAAACAGAATTAAAAGTTACAGAAAAGAGTGCCTGCCAAAACCTAAGTCTTCTCAGAAACCCTGCACACAGGCACGACCAAATGAGAAAATGAAGGCTTTCAAAAATTGACAACCAGCACTACATTTTGCTAATATAATTTCTGTAATATAATTCTGTGAGTTTGAGAACTGGAAGAGCAGCTTTAATCATGATTGAGCTTTCCATTTTAGAAAAAAAAAATCTGCTAAACTTGCATTCAGATTTCCTTACATCATTATTGCACATAATCATTTTGCTATAAAGGACAGCACAACAGAAAATAGTAAGGTTTGTGAATGCCAGTGTTAATGGAGTTTCCATTCTCTGTAATATGAAAAAGTGAAAAAAAAAACAAACCAGTTCTTACTTAGATTGTGCAGAAAAGTTGGCAGCAGCAAATATAGCAGCTTCAACTTCCACATTATCATGGGAATCCAAACTCTGGCGAATACTGTGATGTGCATTCTTCCTTTCTGGAATGATAGATGCCATGCTGCCCAACATCCTACAGAAATAAAGCACAGCAAAATCAGGAAGAACGGTGATCATGAAGAAATTATGAAACCAAATAAAAAATTAAAAAAGACTGGTTAAAAGGCTATGTTTATATAAATATGTGCTCTTTCATGACTATTACAGAAACAAGCAAATGCTAAAATTAAGCATCTAATTAAATGTAACAGATTTTGTTGTGTGGGTTGTGTCAGCGGTTTGATAAAATTTAACTACATTTTGATACCTTTTAGCATGAAATTGGCACAGTGAGAAACTTAACAAAAATTCTTTTAAAATTAAGAGTTCACTATGGCATGATTTATTTCCAACATCTTTCACTGATGTAAGATAAGGTTATTAGTGAAAAAAGTGCAACACTTTTTGTATAACTGCTAAAAAAAGCAGCAAATCAACCTATACTTTGCCAAAAATATTTCAAAGATAGCTTTCAGGCATATTTAGCATAATCCAATTAAAAGAAGAATAAATGTAGGGTTTATATTGAGGTAATTTTAGCTAGAGTTCTGTGCAAATATTTACACAGTTATCTAGCAATAGAATTCCACAAAGTTTTGTTTAAGCAGCTCTTTCTTTCAACATGTTCTTCCTTATTGATGCTATTCAAGGAGGACAAAAAAAAAAAATCAACAGAAGATTTCAAACTGAAACTGCTGAACCAACAGCTATTTTAACATTTGATGTATCCTGTGAATTCAGTAATTAAAATAGTTATGCAAACTGAGAGGATTCCTGGGACTTGTAGCAGCCTATGAAGATAACCCTCAATGCCAGTCAACAACTGCAATCTTCTATTAGAACACTGAACAGGAACTACAAAAAAACATGCAGACATATTGTATTTACAGATTTCTGAGACACCAGGGCGTGAAGGCATAACCTCAAATGAAATATCAAAAGACAAAAAAAATGGACATTTGACCTAATCAATCAAAGTCCTGTTAAATGCTTCCATCTCCCAGTTGTGAAATCAGTAACAGTTCCAGATGGAGGCACAAGAAAAATATAAAGAAGAAAGACAAGTGGTCTCTTCACGTTTGAATTCACCTGCACAGGGGCTGGAAGATGCAGTTAAGAGGATCATGTTGGATAGCATTAGAGACACAGACACCAAACCAGCCGGACAGTGACATGAAAGACAGATTATTTTTGTTTTCCCACTTGATTCCCAGAAGTTCAAAGCAATAAGTAATATAACAGCATTTCCTTAGAAGTTATTCATCAGAGATCAACTGGCAGTTCTAGCTAGGACAAGGCAGAATGAAAAAAAAGTATAGTGCAAGCATAATAAGGTTCATGTAAGTTTTGGTTGCAAGTTAACAAAAACTATTTTGACACAAAAGGAAGCACTTTCACTTGGTCTAAAAGTATCCTAGGCAAGATGTGATATATTGCATATAGCTGCTGTCTGGGTTATGCATACAACAGCTTCAGTTTTCTTCTCTGGCGTACACAAAATTTCAACACTGCAAATTCTGTTTTGCCTGGGACCATCCACAAAATTCTTACCATCATAAATGGTTAATAACCTTGTTCTTCTTATCCACAAAATTCTCACCATCACAAGTGGTTAATTACCTCGTTCTTACCAATCCTTATCATTCACACCTTTGAAAAACAGATGTCTCTGTTTTTAATTCTATGAGCAATTTATAAAAAGCCTCCTTTATTTCACTCACAAAATCACAGAACGGCCTGGGCTGGAAGGGACCTTAAAGATCATCCAGTTCCCAACCCCTTGCCATGGGCAGGGACATCTCCCAGTAGGCCAGGTTGCTCAAAGCCTCATCCAGCCTGGCCTTGGACACTTTCATGGATGAGGCATCCATAACTTCTCTGGGCAACCTGTTCCAGTGCCTCACTACACTCATAATAAAGAATTTTTTCCCAGTATCTTATCTAAACCTACTTTCTTCCAGTTTGAAGCCATTCCCCCTTGTCCTGTCACTACAGGCTCTCCATCGTTCTTGTAGGTTCCCTTCAGGTACTGGAAGGCCACAACTAGGTCACCCCATACCCTTCTCTTCTCCAGGCTGAGCAATCCCAATTCTCTCAGCATTTCCTCACAGGAGAGGTGCTCCATCCCTTTAACCATCTCGGTTGCCTCTTCTGGGCTCCCTCCAACAAGTCCATGTCCTTCCTCTGCTGGAGACCCCAGAGCTGGACACAGCACTGCAGGAGAGGTGTCAGCAGAGGAGTAGAGAGGCAGAATCCCCTTCCTTGGCCTGCTGCCCAGGCTCCTTTTGATGTAGCCCAAAACACGTTTGGCTTTCTGGGCTGCCAGTGAACATTGCTGGGTCATGTCCAGCTTTTCATCCACCAGCACCCCCAAGTCCTCAGCAGGGCTGCTCTTGGTATGTTCATCCCCAGCCTGGACTGATACCAGGGGTTGCCCTGGCTCAGATGCAGTGCCTTGCACTTGGTCTTGTTATTCCAGGCAGGCACATTGATAGTTACCTACAGGTTTGAAGTAAATCAGAATCCTTCCCCAGATTTGAAGTAAATCAGATCAGTCATGCCATACATACCGGAGTGTGATAGCCCGAGCCACTGGATCATTGCTATGGATTACTGAGAAAACTCTCTTGACAAATTCATCCACATTTAGGATCTTCTCTAAGTGCTTCTCACTCTGCTGAGTAACTTTCAGCACACACAGCCTCAGGAAGTTGTTCCTGTTAGAAAGCACACACGTTTCTTTGTCAGGCTATTTTGAAACAAAAATTCAAACACTTTAAATACTAAAATTATTTAACTACAACTTTTGGAGCAAATTAAAACAAGGAGTTAGCTATGCTTTAGAAACATTTGAGTAGACTGATAGAGTAAAATAGAGACTGTTAACATACTATTGCTTTATTTTCTAGTTCAGGTAGTGTCAAACTAAAGCCCAGTTCCAGGGAAATGAACCTGCTGACACCAATGAGGAGGGGTGTAAGGAAATGCCTGTTTTGTGCACACACAGGGATCCAAATCTGCTGGAAAAACACATTCAAGACTAAGACAGAGAAGTCTTAATCACCACTGTCAAGTGCTGAGCAAATTTATTTTCCTTCCTGAAGACAAGAGTGAAGATTCCACAGCATCAGCATACACCTTTGTAAGCTTTTAAGAAGGAGCTTTGATTCCATTATATACATCACTACGACAGCAGGCACTTGGAAAAGCTATACTTCGAGCTTTGTTAGAGATTAAATTTGCACATGTGAGCATCCATCCATTTATGAGTTATGATTTGAATGTGCTTATGGAGCAAAACTTACACCAGTGAACTTAAACCAGTCAGGGAGAGAATCCTCAAATCAGGACAGATGGAAAGGAACTGTGTCCTTATGACTCACAGCCACTTAAGCCCACTAAAGAAGTGGAAAACAAGTTCCAGTCAAGCACAACTACAACAGACTGGGTACCACAAAGGTGTTGGCAGGCAAGCACGACACGCCAGATTCCAACGCAGCGACACTCCAAGGCACAGTGCGTTCCCAGGGATCGGACTCGAACGGACAGGACCAGACCGGCAACACTCACCCCACTCTGAAAACATCGGCTAGCTTTAGGAACGCCGAGTTGATGAGAATGGGGAACGGGTATTTCTGGAACAGCCTCGGAAAACGAACGACGGCTTCACACTGCTCCCCGAGCTTGCCGGACCTGAGGCCTAAAGCAGACAGCAGGAATCACCGCAGGTACCTCCAGCCCCGGCTCCTTCCTCCGCTCTCCGCCCTGGATAAAGCGGTAGGTTCCAAGAGAACCCCCCACCCCAGCCCCGCTGCCCAGGGCGGCGACAACGCCGAGCCCGCGCGGGCCCACCTTTGTCCAGCTCCATGAGGGCGGAGTTGGCGTCCAGCTCCTGCTCGCCATAGCCCGCGTCGGCCAGGAAGGACTTGGCGCTGGCCGCCATTGCTGCCGCTCGCCGCCGGCCCCGCGCACGCGCAGCCCCGTGCCTGACCCCGCCCGCCCGGCGCGGCCGCGGGAACCGGCGGCGGGTGTGGCCTGGAGTCCCCGCCCATCCCCCCACGCCGCCCAATCAGAGGAGGCCGGCGCGGCGCGGCGCTCTCGCCGCTGGCCAATGAGGGCGCGCGGCGCGCTTGGCGGGCCGGTGGTTTGGCGGGAGCTGGCGCGGCGCGCGCCGGCCGTATCCCCGTGGCCATGCTGTGCCGCGCGCTGCTCCGCCGCGCCGCCGCCGCGCCCGCCCGTGAGTACCGCGCCTTCCCGCCGGCACCGCGCCTTCCCGCACGCCCTCCCTTCCCCAGCCACCCCCGGCCGCCCGCACAGCCGCGGCGGCCGCCTTGCGGCTCGTGACGCCCGAGCCTGTGGTGTCTGAGGCGCTTACGGTCCGTCTGTCCCATTGTAGGTCGGTCCTCAGCGCTTCCCCTGCAGCATCTCTTGGACAGCTACCAGTGCAGCCGAGAAGATGACCACCTGTCTTACGGGAGAACGGGAATGCCAGTCCCTCCTTTCGGCTGCACCTTTTCTACAGGTAAATTCACCTCGTGAAAGACCTTTTGTGGGGCCAGGGTATGGGCTCTGTTTTCACCAGTTTCTTGTTTTAAAGTGAGCTTGCTCCCACATGTGATAAACTTTGGCTCGTGGTGCACCTAGAAACTGATAGAAAGTATTCCCTCAAAGAAGCAACTGTAAAGCATTTATTTTAGTGTCTCTTTGTTTCATCTGTGTGTGTTTCAAGGTATGTCCTCTTGGTGACAGTGTGAGGCTACATAGGTGAAAAACTGGGCTTTGTTCAAAATATATAAAAGTTATAATAGGGTGGAGAACATTAGGTAGCAATCAGAGGTGATGGATGTCACCAGGCAGTTACACACAGCATTTCCCCATGATGGAGGAAAGGAGTAAGCAATGGAGCTCCTGGATCTTTAGGGCAAAACTTCTTCATTCGTTGTACTCTAGTTTTGGCATGAGATTTTACATTTCTCTAAGGTGGGTTTCTGCTTTTCCAAGTCAGATCATGGAAAATGCTGGAGGCTGTAGATGATAGGTACTCTAGATAGAGGAAACTGTAACTAGAAAACTGCTATAGCTGGTGAAAGAGGTATTGTCTCAAAAGTTGTTTCTGGAGCCATTTGATTGCCCATGTATAGTCATTCCAGAACGGAACATCTAGAAAAAATGCTTGCTAGTATTTCTGTATTTTAACAGTTAGGTTGCTATGTAAATGCTGTTTATTTCACAGCTTTATGTTTGCTGCATTCCCTATTTAAAGCAGTAGTGGCTTTCACAAAGAGCATGGGCAGGATTTTGTATTAGCTACATAATATAATACGTTTCAATTTCTTTTCAGCCCCAAATTTGGAGCACGTCCTGGCAGTTGCAAATGAAGAAGGGTTTGTTAGACTGTATGATACTGAAGCACAGACCACCAGCAAGCTCATCTTTAAAGGTAAATGCTGTAAAGAAGGTGATGTTCATTTGATGTGACAAGTGTGGGGTTTGCTGGAATCAAAGAGAGCTTTTTGCAAGTCCTTAAAACGTAAATTGTAGGCAGTACGTTATTATTCTTTCCACGTAGTTTGCTGAGTCTTCTTTACAAAGCAGCAACATGAATGTGCCCTTAAATCAGCAGTAGTAGATGAATTGTTCTGTATTGTCTTTCATGCCTAAGACAAACTGCTGACAAGATTTCTGATTTCAGCGACTGATGTCATTTAGTCTTCTGCAAATATACCATGCTGCAATGCACTGAACTAATCTTGGCTTTTGTTTTCTTGTTAGAATGGCAGGCTCACTCAAATGCTGTCTTTGACCTTGCCTGGGTGCCAGGGGAACACAGGATTGTAAGTAGTCTTTTGCCATCTTTTTTTTTTTTAATGCTTTGGCAACTGTGTACAGAAAATGACTTAAGCTTTTTATTTTTCCCTCTGAAGGTCACTGCTTCAGGAGATCAGACAGCCAAGGTGTGGGATGTGAGAGCTGGCGAGCTTCTTGGCATATGCAAAGGGCACCAGTGTAGCCTCAAGTCAGTTGCTTTTTCTAGATTTGAGAAAGGTAAATGTTGATATTCCCTGTTGTCTGTTTTTTCCTTCTTCTTTATCCCTGGCAAAGTATTTTAAGCTGAAAAAGGGCTTTGGAAACTGACAGGTACCAATAGCACAGGCCTGAGCAGTGACCCAGCCAGGAAAGCAAAACTGTCTAGTTGGAACTTGATGGTGTCCTAATGCTAAAATCTGTACATTTCTATCGTGGGCAGAGATAAGATAGGATATCTGCTTCCATACCCAAGTGTGTGAATATGCTTTCCATGAGCTGGTTTCTCTAGTGGGAGTAAGAAAAGGATAGTAAGAGAAAGGGAACAAGTCAAAAAGCATGGCAAAACAATGGTCTGAGTTTTATATTTCCAGGACTGCCATCACAAGTGTTGGGACAGAAGAGCCAGAGGTACATAGATGGCATTGTACTGCATTCAGTTAATTAAATTAATGCTTTTGGAAGCTAATAACACTTTTTTCTCTCAGCTGTTTTCTGTACTGGAGGGAGAGATGGAAACATCATGGTTTGGGATACCAGGTGCAACAAGAAAGGTAAATAAACTTTCAGATATGTATCAAAAAAGCTTGGTATCTCATGTAAAAGGACTGCTCAGATGGACTTGTTGGACTGATACTTTTGATTACAATGTAGGCAGCAGAGGATTCTCAGATAACTGTACTGCTTTAGGTGCTGTAAGAGGATGGAATAGGTATCTCTGCTATCTATGTATAATATATTTCTCCACTTTGCAGCAGTCCCAGATGTGCAGCATCAAACCACAGGCTGGTTTGATAATTTCCTGTGTGTAGGTAAAGAGATGAGGCTGTATAGAATACACCCCTGCTTGGGCAGTGCAAAAGCAGATGAGATAGGAGAGATTGCTTAGGTCAGAGCTATCCAGAGGAGTGAGGAAAAGCTGGAAAGGCTCCTGCCAGAGTAGGAAGGAAGGCAGAAAGTGTAGGAAAAAAGAGCTTGTGAGTGCTGGTAGCAACTGAATATATTGTGGGAACACCTACTATAAATATGTGAGTTCATTCTGCTCCTCTGTTTCCTGGAGCTTTTCCTGCTCCAGCCCCTTCCCCTTATGCCATTTCCCAGTTCCCTTCTCTGCCACAGCAGTTTCTTTGCCTGAACATATCTTGCTCTTCCATCTGTCCCAGGTCCCCTGGCTTTTCAAGCAGGCAAGCGAAGGAAAAATTTATTGACTCCACATGATTGAAGTGGAAGGTGTAGGAAAAAAAAAAAGTAGAAAAGTTGCCTTACTCTAGTAAGGCAGTACATTTCATAAGGTAATAGACAAAAGGCTGAACAGGAAATTACAAAATAGAGTAGAAAAGCACTGGAAATCTTCCAGTGAGCACAGTTCTGCTTGGGGTGAGGTGGGTTGAGCACTCAGACCAGGATGCATGTGAACAATAGACCAAGGGGTAATAATTTCCAAAGGCAGCCTGCCTAGATCAGTTTTAGTTTCATTGTCCATGCTACACTGACCTCTGCAGTTTTTTGCACTGTGTTCTTGTCACTGGTTTTGTATGTAAGTAATTTTTGTTTTCAGAATACATTAATGATTTCAAAGGTTAACCTGAGCTACCTTTTAGGTCTGATCCCAAGGTGATGCCTATTTTATTAAAGTGATAGCAAAATTGCATGTAAACTACTAATTGAGATGTCTTTGATTTCTTTCAGATGGCTTTTACAGGCAAGTAAATCAAATCAGTGGAGCACACAATGTGGCTGACAAGCAGACTCCTTCCAAACCAAAGAAGAAGAGGCAGAACTTAAGAGGACTTGCTCCTTTGGTGGTGGGTACCTGGACAACAAATAAAATGTCTCTTCTGGGGACAGTGTTATTCACAGAATTCTTCCTGAGTAAATATAGTGAGAAATATGTGGCATGTATGTGGTAAATGCTTCCATTTATCTTTGCGGAGATAGGGTTTTTTGTCATGGTCATTTGCAATGGCTAATTTTAGACATTATTTAGTTGCCTAACAGCCCACATGCCTAAAAGCCAACTTTGAGCAAATGTTATGTGAAAATACATGGGGGATTTTTTTCCCTCCCCAGGGAGGAAAGGAGTGGTCAGCATTCCCTTTTTGAGGAGAGAGATACGAAAAGTTGTAATTTTTTTTCTGTCTTTTTTTTACCCCCTTAATTTGACCAGACAAATTACTGCCTTACTGGAGTAAGACCTGATCATTTTTAATCTATTAAACTTTGGGATGAAGGCAGCTCTCTTATCTGTGAGCTGAAAGGTGTAATCTCAAACTGCTGCCCAAACACTTATCTCTCAGTGGCAATTTCTCTGGTGGGAGTGTTCAAAGCATTGTTGTGTCCTAAATGACATCTGCTATCTGTGTTCTGCTGCCTGGCTAGGAGGAGGTTTTCCCTGTGTTCACATGGCCTTGAACTAAGCAGCAAGATCTTGCTGACCTTAAAAGAAATTAAAGTTCTTTTTTCTTCTCTTTTTAAGGATTTCCAGCAGAGTGTAACTGTGGTGCTGCTTCAGGATGAGCATACTCTTATCTCTGCAGGAGCTGTTGATGGGTAAGGAGGGAGGATGCCTGCTTTCCTGTCTATTCTGTGTGCTCAGTGGCATAAAAAGATTGGCAGATTTTCTCACACAGTGGCCAAGAAGGCTAGAGCTACTGCTAGGTGGAATCAGTAGCTATGCTGCCAGCTTGTATTGGCTTTACTTCCTTACTGGAGATTGCACTACTGGACAAACTGTGATATGTGGTAAATGCTCATTTTAGTCTTAGCTGTGGGGCAGAATGAGCAATTCTTCCTTCTCTCTTTTCTCATGGACTTATGAGACCACACATAGACTATTGTTAGACAGCCTTTATGGATGTGAGTGGGTGGTCAGGGCCTGGACATGTGTAGGCGTGCTTGAGAAAATGTTGCTTTGAGTTACAAAAGATGCATTCTCTTAGGTGCCAGATCTCTTGGAGGGATCAAGCATCTTGGAGCTTGAGCAAACTGTCTTATTGATCAGCATGGAAATGATCCTCTTGGACTCGATTCTTTAGCAGGTTCCATGTGGTCAGAGCCTTTCTGAGGCAGATAAGATTGACTCTCCTGCCTATGGTTCATGACAGAGACTTGCTGCCAACGAGCAAGTAAAAAAATTGGAAGCCTTAATTTTTAAAACTACAAACTAAAACTACTAGTCAGAAGTATAAATGCATCCACATATTTCCTTTTACTAGTTGAAGGAAGTTGGCTTCTAGGCTCTTTTTCTGTCTTGTGTTAGTTACAGAAGGCAGTGCTGCCTCCTCACCCATGGCCAGCAGAGCGATTGTTTGGCTTTCAGCATGGCTCTGCTCTGCTCCTGCTCAGGTGTTGTCTCCTTAGCACTGGATACCCCTCAGTCATGAGCAACCTGGCTTCCTGTGCTCTTAAAAGGCTTTATCAGCATGGAAAGGGAAATTTGGAAGCTGAAGACACTTGTGCTTTTCTATTCCAGCGTGATCAAAGTGTGGGACTTGCGCAGGAACTACGCCGCTTTCCGTCAGGACCCGCTGCCCCTCAGGTCCTTCTGCTACCCTGGAACGAGCACTCGCAAGCTTGGTGAGCACAGGACATGGATTTGTGAGAGTGCAGAGTGAATTTAAGAAGTACTCTCAGTGACATTTTTCTTTATAGTAAATCGTTGACCAGACTGGCAAACTCTGCAGGGTATTTTGATTGCCAATACCAAATTTTCAAGTTGAAGAGTGAACATGCCTGACTTTTATATCACTGCAGCAATGATAAAAACTTGTAGAAGCTTCAGCAGTGTATTTTCATAAACAGAGCTGAGGAACAGTAGAGCTCTTGATGAGGAATTTAGCTAGTCATTTTGATAAATTCAGATTGAACTTCCTTTGCATTGTATCTTGCAAAGACAACAGACTGGACTGGGTTTTTATATTATCACCTCTTGAAACTGTTACCAAAAACGATAGCTCACTTGTTCATGTTTCTCTGTCTTTTTTGTACCTTTAATGCCTTACAATGCTCTGATGCAACACAATAATTCCTGATGATTTGTGTGATCAATGTGGTAATGGTCAGTGTCACTCCCAAGGAGATAGTTGGGAAATAATTTCCCTGCACGGGAAGATTTTTCTTGAATCTGAATCACTAGCAAATCAGAGAATGGCTTGTTCTACCAAAGCATGAGGGTTTCTCTTTATTTTTGGTCTCTGCTTCTACAATTGGTTGTTCCTGTTATCTGTTTGAAACTATCAAATAAATCGCTTGCCTGTTCTGAAGTTGCAATTCCTTTCTAAATCCTTTCCCTGAATCCTCAGGGAAATGTAGAAAATGTTGATGTTATTCTAGAAAAAATTCTTCTTCAGCAAGTGCTCTGTCAAACATAGAAACTTTACCATGACAATCTCAAACATGTTACAGATCCTTTCCAAATTTCCTTCTGTGGGCATTTCTTTGAGAATGTCTCTTTTCCAAATTTTTTTCTTCTGAAGAGCTTCTCTCTTTCTCTGTAGGATATTCTAGCCTGGTTTTGGATTCCACTGGTGCTAATCTGTTTGCTAACTGCACTGATGACAGTATCTACATGTTCAATATGACAAGTTTAAGGACCACTCCAGGTAAGCATGATATCTGTGGAAATAGCTGCAAAAAGCATAGATGATACAGAGCGTGGAAAGGCAAGTTTGTCCCTCTGACACAGAGAGACAGAGACCAGGTTCAACACTGGAAGGAAACCTATTCCATGCTCTTACTTCTAAAGCTATGCAGGGCAGATCCACATTTTGTGTTAAGCCATCCACATAAAATTAATAGCAGATAGAGGTTCACCCAGACAGACACTGATGGTAGTTTGCATGTTAGCTCTAGTTACCCAGTGAGGAATGGCTTCTATCCAGCCTGAAGCAAGTTTGAACCCTCTGCTTACTGGCAGTCACTGATTTATCAGACTTTTAGATATGAATCCACTGAAAGTGATCACCTGATAACTTCAGATATTTTAAGGTCTTTTCAGTTTAACTTATACCACAGTTTCTGGAAGAAAGGATCCACAGCATATTGAGGTGCTTCATCCTTTCAGACTCCTTCAGCACTGAATCTGTGACCTTTACGTGCACAAGATGGCCCTGAGCCTTTGGTGCACGAAGCTGCTTTGCCATAGGCTGGTGGCAAAACTTGTTAGATGCATTCCAGCCAGACACGTAATTTATTTTCCATTGCCTTTTCTCAGTCTCTCAGTTAACTGAAATGAAATGAACAATGTGTCCTTCTGTCTGCTCTTTAGGAAGGCAGTCTGGTGGGTGGGAATGCTTCCAGAGCAGGGAAGTGCTGCGAGTAGTAAATGTTAATAGCTTGCTTGTTGAGATTAACCCCGGGTGCTGCCACCGGCCGCTCTGTGGGGATGGGCTGCCTGGCCTGTCCCTCAAGGAGCAGGCTCTGGCCAGCACAGCCCTCGGCCTCCTCACGGAGCTCTTGCCTTGTGTGTGCAGCCGAGGCGAGCAGCCCCGTGCTCCAGCTGGACGGAGCTGCTGTGCCGCGGCTCCCGCAGAGGGCAGCGCCTGCCCGCCCTTGTGCCGCCTCAGCGCGGCTGCAGCTGCTCCTATCCAGCACTGGGGCGGCTCTAGTTCGTCAGGAAATCCTCCTGCAGCAGCACTTGCCGCCTGGTTTAGGGGGGGATTCGCTGTCTGATGGCCAGTGCACTGCGAGAGCTGTGGGCAAAAAACAAAGGGGTCTTGCAACTCTTCACAGGGCACCGAAGGCGGCCACGTGTCCTCTTGGTCTGTGGGTTGTTTCCTCTGCAAGAGCCTCTACTAAAATAGGCCTGGAGGAGAGGGAGCCAGCCCAGCCTGGGGCTGTCCTGGGAAACTTGTGCTTTGTGCCCCGTGAGAGGACAGAACATGGTGCAGCCAAGCACTCCAGATTGCACTCGGCTCTCGTGCCGGCGGAAGGCCGTGTCGTAGGGGAATGTCCGCCATTTGGGGTGATGCTTTCGAGGCTTTAGCAAGCACTGCTAAGGTTTTAAATACAGGAGAGCGTGACTGGCAAAATACAAGTTTTATTGACGAAATAAAGCTGCTGGCAGTGGGAGGAAGGAGCAGCCAGTGCCTTTGTTGCCACCTGTGTGGAAGAAGGCTTCTGCTGCAGGGCTTGTTGATGGAGCAGGACTGGTGATGGCGGCTGAGGGAGGAGGAGACAGGGAACCTGAACCAGAGGAGTGGGGCAGCCCAGGTGAGGGCTGAGTCTGCTTGTGATACGGGTCACGGCAGAGCTTTAATGAAACTGCCATTGGTTTGTTTGGGAAGCCTGAAGGGCTCCAGTTGAATAATAAAAACTTCCTGCTGCTAGAGCCCCAGAGCAAGGGAGCAGTGCAACCACTTTCTCCAAAGGATATGTGGCTAGGCAAGAAAAGCCTGTAAGATCAGCCCTCCTTGCACAACTGACTCCAGGGCTATGCATTGAGTGGGCTTTTACTTATTTTATTTTTTTATTTTCTCTTCACAGTGGCAGTTTTCAGTGGACACCAGAATTCAACCTTTTACATCAAATCCAGCACCAGCCCAGATGACCAGTTCCTGGTCAGTGGCTCGAGTGACTGCAACGCATACATCTGGAAGGTGAAGCAATGGGGGCAGCTGCTTTTGCTTTTCATGTTCACACAGAACACTCCTTGCTTCCCAAACCTACCCAAAGCAGCATGGGGTTAGCTCCTGGCATGTTGTGCCTGGAGTGTGTATGTTGCTGTCAAGGCTTCATGTAATTGTTTAATGTAAAACAGAGCTAACCTCCTGCCATCAGTACATCTCTCATCACTGCTGCTTATTGCAAATTGCTGCTCTTAATCTGGTTTTAATGGACATTAAAATCCTCTTTCAGTCCTGTTGATTCAGGCAGCTATGACAAGTAGACAGACAGTTCTTGGTTCATAGTTAGCAATGGAGCACATTAGCAGAAACCTAAAAGTTTAATTGTTTTAAAGGGTACTCTTTCCCTCCACCTCTCCCTTTTCCATCTTCTGCTTCAGACACAGCTTTTTATCATGCTTAATTTATAGTAGTTAAAGCCTTTGTATTACAGCAAGGGCTCAGCCAGAGCCTTCAACAAAATTCCAAAGCACTGTCTGACAGCTGAGGGGTTTCATTGCTTAACATCTTTGCAGTGACGTGTAGGAAATGCAAATGTCACCAAGATAGCAGTAGGCACCTCAGAGTAAGGCATGCTTCAAGTTCTGTTCTTCATGTTCCTCATATGGAACAGAGTGGACTTACTGCAGTAGAATAGACAGAAACCACAGGTGACTGCCTATTTCAGGTTTGGGATAATTTTTATGGAATGTTGACTTGTGCATCCATTTCACAATGAGTTTGAAAGTAAAATACAAACCTCTCAGAGGAGAGGGTTAGCCTGCTGAGGTTGTGAATGTATCCTCTTTATTTTGGAGAACACTTGGAAGCAGCTGGGTTACTTACTCAGTGGCAGGAGTGTGGCGGCAGGATTACTGTGCCAAGTGGTGCAATTTTAACCTTCCTCGTGTTCTGTGCAAATTCAGCAAAAATGCCTGTGTGAACTTGAGTTGCACATTCTGCATTCATGTGTTTTGATACTTTCTTGGAACACAGGCTGGGACTCAGTTGAGAGTATTCAAGGATGTCAATTTATCTCAAAATTTAAGCATTTGAGCACACCTAAAATGAATTCATGTACAGAAGGCTTCTTTTGCTATCACATAGGAGTGACAAATCGTATTGCATATTTATAAAATAATCATCAGATGATTGTTTTTTTTATTTTAATACCACAGTCATATTAGAAAGTGGGACTTCCAGTGCATTTGTCTCTTTCAAGATCTGTTGTATTCAGAGGCTTCTTAATTTAAATGTTGACAGATTTGACTCTGAAACATATGTATCTTTTCATGGCGTGAGGACTTACCATGCTGTGAAGAAAACCATGGTTAGATGATGCATGAGTAGTTAACAGGTAATGTTGTAAGGATCTTAATGAAGAGCTCTTTCTGTATCTAGAGAGGAATATAATGCAGAGGAAGACCTTTTCCACTTAGATGATTTCTTTGAGAAACTTTTGCAGCAGTGCTAAATTTGTGTTGGGGTGAGAAACACCGTGGATAGAAGTTATTGCTGACAAGGATGCTGTTTCAGTCTGTTTTCATATATAAGTCACTTCCAGGCCATGAACACTTCCTTTATTGTGTTGAGTTTGTTGTTTTTTAAATTAGAAGTTCATCAATTAATGAACTCTCACTCTTGAACAACCATAAGATTATACAAGCTGAAGAACAGAGAGGTTTTTCTCCACAAAGATGGTACCTATCTGAGGTACCTTCTTGGTAATAAAAAAATAACATTTGTAGATTTTTACTTTCATTGTTCTTCCAATCCTTTGATGTGGATCACTCCCAGGAAACCGTATCAAGTTACACTTTGGTGTGTCCCAGCCCTGGAATGGAGGTGCTTCTCTATCATATGGTGCACAAAGCCATAGACACCATTTTATGCTGCATCTTGAAAATGGATGTAACAGCTGTTTCCAGTGAGGAGAGTAACTAAAAAAGGTCTCATTTCCTAGGTTTCTCTTTTTAACCTTTCCACAATAGGCCTCACTTCCCCAACAATATCCTGTCAATTCAGGCACAAAAAGCAGCCTGTGCTGTGGCTAATCCTGACTTAACATGCAGACAGCCTGAGAGTCTTCTGCCAAACACAGTGGACACAGCCATAACTGCACTCTTCTTGATTTCACAGTAATATAAATTGGGTATAGGTCTTTTAATTTACACTGCTATAGTGTAAAACCACTGGTTCCTGGAAAGAGTAATTCCCTTCCTCTGCTTTCCTTCCAGCAATCAGTGGTTACTGAACCGCTGTTTTGGCTGCTATGAATGTATAATAGCAAGACTGCTATTAACTGTAAGTGAAGGTGTTCTTTTCACAAAGATCTCCTGTTTATTCTCTAAATAGGGATTTAATTTCCATTGCATGTTTTGGCAATGAAGGGAATGCTCTGACCAAGGCATTTAGTGGATATTTAGTCAAGTGATTGCCTCTATGATGCCAGGGGGAAATACAGGTCCTGTTAAGATGAACCTGTTTGTATCAAAACAACTTAATTTCTGAAGCTGCAGTTTTGCAGGCTGTGGTAGATGATCTACAAGAGAAAAATGTTTGTAAATCAGAAGCCTTCCCCAAAGTCTTGAATCTTCCTTTGAAACCTATATTTAATGTCTACTCCTTTTCCCAGACAATAAAGGATGGTGACTCACAGCTCCAGAAAGGATTGCCTGCTGAAAGCAAGCAAAACTTGGATAGAATCTGTGTGTGTGTGTGTGTGTGTGTTTTCTCCTTTGGGCTACTTAATGCTGGTTTCAGCTCTGTCTGTCACTTACAGGAGCTGGAGTCAAAGATAAGTAGCAAAACTGTAGAACAGGGGAAAGATTTTTGTGAAGAGTGTGAGAGAAATGGAGAATGTTGAATGAATGAATGACAGTTGAATGAATGTGAGTGATTGAGAGAGTTTTCCTATGAACTCTTAAGAGGGTCTTTGGTCCAGCTGATTGGTTGGAGGAGGAACAGGCACTTGGCAGTTGCACAGATGCCAGTTCTGAAGCCAGTGGAGGTTCATCTATGGGATTTTGTTGGCAGTGGTTTCATTTTTTTAATAAACCATTGACCTGTGACTGGGACATTGGTAAAGTAGCAGCAGAATATATTTGCCTAACCTGATTCAAAATATGAGCCTCCCAACATCCTGCCTGCACCAGGTAGAGGTACTTAAAATGCTTGTGTCATGTTTTGGGCTGTCAACTCTGGAGGCAGAATTCCTGTGTGTAGCAGGATTTGAACAAGTTTTCATGAGCTTAGGACTTCCTCAGTTGTTGCCGCATGATGACAGGCTGAGTGCATTTGGTTTATGCATTTCATACAGGGAAGGTGGAAAGTATCCACATATTTCACAGGTGGGATATGGGTTTTTTCTTGGAGATGTGTATTAGGTTGTGTGCCTTCTGACTGTTTGCTTGTTTTTCTGTGGAATGTTTAAGGTTTCTGAGCCCAGCCTTCCTCCACGGATACTCCTCGGTCACTGTCAGGAAGTTACCTCCATTGCTTGGTGTCCTTCAGACTTCACTAAGGTTTGTCTTCTGCAAAATGGTTTTTACTGTGAAACAATAGATCTGATATGATAACATCTGCTTTTAAAATGGCAGCAGTATTTGTTGTTTTGGGAGGAAATTTTTAGTCAATCAGTTCTAAAATGTTCATTTAGGAGACACTAATCCAACCTTGTCATATTAGCACAATGTATCAGAACCTTTTTATTCCTTTCAGGTAATTTAGGCTAATTGAGAAATCAAGAAATTGCAAATCAGTAAAGACCTCTCCTGATCAGAGCTTGATACTACCTGTGAGACAAAACAATGAAATAATCTAATCAGGGCTTTCTTAAGCCAAAGGCTTGTTTTGTTGTTCCATATTCACATCTTCCTTTTCCTCTGACCTCTGCTAGTCTTGTACAGAGTGGCAAGAAGTTTTGATTGCCCTTTAAAAACATATGGACTCTTTTCATTATGACCTCTTTTCAAAATCTGAGCTGCTTTTATGACAAAAAGAGCCTCCAGTGAAATTGGGTCGGTAGTTATGCACCAGGTGTCACTGAAAGGAAAACAACTGAAGTAGGAAGTTGGTTCAAAAGTCTGGCTTAGCTCAAAACTAGAAATAACCCTGTAAAATCCTGAGCAGTGTCCTAATGATAGCCAGAGTTTCTTCCAACCCACAATGTTAAAGAAGTCAGCTTCTTTCTCTAGCTTCCATTGCAGCACCAGGGCTTCACAAAAGCATTACAGCGTAGGAGGGTGGGAGTCTTGCAGGGAAACATCAGGAATTGTTCTTGTTGTGTAAGATGCACAATACAAGAACTGGCATTTGAGATGAAATCTGTGATCTAGAGGTAGCCCAGCATCCTGATCAGGATGTGTTGGAAATGCAGACCAATCCAGCCTTTCAAATTGTTACTGGCAAATTATTACTGAAGAAATAGTCAGCCATTGTTCAGATGCCAAAGCACGAGGAAAAGTGGAAAATATGGAGCTAAGACAGGTCAGGAAGCTGCTTCCTGGTGTGATTTGAGGAGCAAGGTTGCTTTTGGTAGGGACAACATTGGTGTGACAAAAGTCAGAGTAGAGACACTTTCCCCCTTCTGATTGCTACAAACTTTCACCACAGCATTTCCTTTTTCTTTCTACTGATTGATTCCCTGCTGAGTCACCAGCTAATCTGTCATAAAATGTGGGTTAGATGGGTGCTGCTCCTTTGCTCAGGATTCCAGAGATCTTGTTGGAGCACGTGATGCTGCAGCAGGGCTCTAGAGCTGGGTTCTCTGCCAGATACTGCTGACATCTGACTCTGAAGAGATACCACGGCTCATGCAGTAGCCATCCAATGTCACCTTCTCGGTGTGCTGCAAATGTTTGTCCCCAAGCAGAAGATGTCCTCAGCAAAAGAGGCAGATTAAGATTCAGGTGCACAAAGGAGAGTGGTTGGTTTTGTCTACTGAGGGTTTGAAATCCCAAAATGCGCCGTGCCTTCAGCAGAGCAGTGTCTCTCACGTAGCCATATGAAGCAAATGGTTGGTGGTGACTGAGATTTCTAGAGCAGAAAGACATGGATGCAGCAGCCTTGCCTGCTTTAAAACAAATACTGCTGCAGTAATGAAACAGAGTTGGGGTATTTTCATTGTATAATGGTCTATCTTGTACCCCTTCAGCCAAGCTTCACCATCATTCATACTGGTGTGGTGTGTTGGATGAAGCTGTTCCAGTTCACTCAGCCAGTGATCCATAGGATGTGCCCTGGTTACTCTAACACACAAATTTATACTTAGATTGCCACATGCTCTGATGACAACACTGTGAGGATTTGGCGTTTACATCGTTGTCCTGAGGAAGAGAAATCAGTATCCAGAAAAGCCAACTTGGTAGGCTGGGTCACTCAGAAGAAACCAGAAGAACAACATGGAGCAGGTAAGGCCCCTGAGCTGAGATGTCTTGGTCTGCAACACACTACTGAATTTTGTCTGTTCTCTGTACCAATAAAAGCCTTTGGCTTGTCTTATTAGCCTTCTGAGGTTTTTCTCATATTAGACAATTATTCATAATAGCCAGACAAGCACTTCTACTTGTAAATACTTCTGCCATCAACAGGACAAGCTGGCTGAAGTAGCTTACAAGGATGGCAAAGTCTGTATGGCCAGACTGCAAAGCAAATACTCATTGACACAGCTTGTTGGGCAGCCAGATCTTCAGTGGGTTTCAGCAGAGTTCAGTAATTGTATAGCCAAAGGAGATGTCGCTGTAGCAACAACTCACTTTTTTTTTTTTTCCTTATCAAATACTAACTGAGAGCAGTAAGATCATATGCTTTTTTCACTTTGGTAGTTTACCCAGCAAAGGGCTGGCAGCACATATAAAATCTTGGAACTCTGACCTGTTTGCTTCTGCCCATAGTTGAACTGTGCACAGAGTAATTTCTCAGGTGCAGTTATCAGTATTGTCTCTCTCTCTTAAGCTTCAGTCAGTGGTACTGACCATATACAGCCAAATGAAATGCTGTGTTGTGAAAGCACTTAAAAAAAAAACATTCAGACAATTGTGATGATTGTAATGTCCCAGAATTGATCATCTATTCATGTGTAAAGTCTAGTGAACAAATGCAGTACCTTTCTACAAAGCCTGGGCACTCAGACAAGTTGTGCAGCATGCTCTAAGCTAGCAAGCAGATGTGGGCTCTGTAGAGAAGGGAGTCACTAAGCAGGTAGTACCCTAGAGCAGAGGAAAGGAACCCTGATCATAGTATTAACTTTGATTTGTCTATAACCTGCGTTTTGTTGCAGTAGAGTAGGTAAAAGGAGGAGAAGTGCCCTCCCCCCAAAGTGAAGTAAGATGAGCTTCTCTGTAGAGTAGCTCTGAAACTAAGAATACAATAGCTTCCCAGCAGCTGCTGCTGTGACTTCCTGCATTCCACCTATCTTTTCAAGCCACCCTCCAAATGAATTTCATCTTGGCTAGCACAAATAAAGGCTGAAGGTCTCCGAATCCCACTAATGAGATAACATTACCTCTAACCTTTTGCCAGTGAGTAACAAGTCTAGCAGGAAGTTTGCAGGACAATGGGAGGGAGAGTGCCAGGACCACTACATAGCTGGTAATTGTTTCGTGTGTGCAAAATCGTTTTGTGTGTGCAAATTGTTTTGGTTTTTGAGTCTCCTCGGAGAGGGCTCAAAAATACCTTCGTATCTTAGTGCCAGGAAAAGAGAAGTAAGCATAGGTTTAGACCACAAACATGAGATCTAAAGTATCTTACACACGAAAATGTTACAAGTCAGGTTTGGCAATAATACTAGAAAAAATTACTTATTTCTCCTTGCTCTTGCTGCATTAAAGTAACATAGGAGGGAAGAGGAAGTACACAGACACTGCAAATACAAGAGCAGGCTTCCTGCTGACCTTGGCTCTTGAACACAGTACGTGTGCTGTTAGAATATAGGAGTTATCTGCGGAGACTAATTCAGAGCTGGCAAGCAGAGGACTATTTCAGACCTGCTGGGATGAGTCTAGGTAGTTCCCCACCCATTTCTGATGAACAAATTATGACATTGAGGTTGTGTATTGATTGTTGACCTATATCATCAAGTGTAGCAACCAGTTTCCTATTTGGCAATTACTTCTGTGGTTTCTTTACTTTTGTGGTACTACTTTCTCTGTGGTTTTGTGTAACCAAATTTCTGGAGCAGGCCTGTGCATGGACAATTTGTGATTCTTAAATCTGGAGATTGATAATACCAGTCTAGAAGACTTGTGATAGAGAAGGTAGGAAATATCCAAAGTAACCTGCTTTGGTGTGATGCAGGTTGACTGCAGGTATTTGCAGTATTGTACCATGTGCAGTGGCAGCATAAATGGAAACAGCTTGAAACTGGCTTGGTAGAAACTTGAATAATGCATGCAATCTTAGGAAAAAAAAGCCTGATCTTCATATTCTTTATTTCAAATTTTTGTTTGCTTCTTGCCATGACACTCATCCTACTCCCAGGATAACTCTTTTTCCATTATCTGGTGAGTCCACAGCATAACTTTCAGACTGGTTTGGGATTCAGAGTGCTCATACCCAACTAGTCATGCAATATTTCTGCTGAATGAATTTGTAATAGTCATTATGGATCAAGAGTTGCTGAGGTTGCTATTTCTTCCCCTCTAGGAGCATAGATTTTTGAGTGCAACTAATTTCCCAGATGAATTATTATTGTCTTGTAAGTGCTCATTAAACCAAAGATTAGGAGAAGAAATCTTGGCAGTTATATTTGCATAGCCCAGATTGAAGCAAGTTGTTATGAAGTAGCATATTTTATCAGGAAAGGAGTTTTTAACTCTGGTTTTTGTGTTGAAGTTATTTGTATGGGATCCTATTCAATTTTGTTCTCATGCAACAGTATTTTGGATACTAGTTAGATAGCACAGTAAAAAGATCAGAAGAGACTTAGTATGGTATATAACCAGGCCTGTCGGTGCTCACTCAACATGTTGTTTGTGAGACAGCCCAGCATTGTAAAGAAACTGGCAGGTTGTTCACACTGGACTTCTCATTGTTCTAATGAAACTTTATAGTGCAGTGCTAGTGCTCAGAGTGGGGAGTTTGGATTAAACCCCTGGTATACACAATTTTAGTGCTCTTGTGCCCAGCAGTGGAAGAGCACAGAGTAACTTAAGGCATAACCCCATTTAATTGCATCACCACGAGTTAGATGAATGAGAAAGCAGGCATCTTACAAACCTACTAATGTGTCACTGTGGGAGGGGGCTGGAGATAAAAACATTTGAAGAAGTTAAAATAACACTCTCTGATATTGCTGCAGACTGAGATCTTTGCTATGTATGATTCCCTCTGTTGTTAGTGAAGTCCTTATGTCCCTACCTATGACTGGTGTTTTCTGAGTGTTCAAAATTTCTCTTTTACAAGCAGGGGCATTTACATGTTGGCTAGTGAGCTCAGAAGCCACTATGAAATACCTGTTCAGGAATCATTTGTTGAGAGATTTTATTTCCTTTGGCATTAAGTCCTTGTTCAGTAGGTGAAGAATTTCTCAAGCTTCCCTGGGTGTGGTAAAAAAACTACTGTCTGTATTTTAATACAACATTGCAGAAAGTCCTCCAGCAAAAAAGACAAGAAAATGAAAGTATGTTCTTCACTAAGAAAAAAATCTTTAAAATCTGCAGCCAGTAATACTTGACTAGGAGCTTTATTCACATGCTAGGGCATCACAGTGTAAAGCTTCCTTGGTACTGAAATTAGCTGTGGGACCTGCTTGCAGTACCTTTGTCCATCAGCTCAGTTATGGAGCTGTTAAATATGCAGGACAGGTAGGGACCAGCCTTTTTGCCAGGCAGTTGTCTGGAAAAGCAAAATCCAAAGCTGCAGCAAGGCTAGATACACTTGGAAGATTCAAGATTTGTTTTGTGTGTTCATTGTGGCTGTAGCTCATATAAGAGCACTCACTGCTGAAGGGATAGATGTCAGACATTACACAAATGTACTGCATCATGCTTTATCAGTGTGATACAGGATTTTATAACAGACTTGTACCAGTTTAACCAAAACCAGAGGGATTTATACAGCATCTTAGTTCAAAAGGGTATATCTGGCACACAGAGTCAGCACTGATTCATCTCCTGGTTAGAAGAGGTGTTTTTAAAAAGACTGTCCTTAACTTGTTGTTCTGTGTTCCTCATCAGACTACTTATTTCTCCCCTCTCAGGGCCACCAGCCAGCCCACAAAGCACTCCTGCCAAGGCTCTGACAGCAGGCAGCACGTGCATTTCCTCACCACGGCCTGCTGCCTGTGCTCCCACTCACTCCGGAGACCTTCCGCTGCCCACCAACACTCCCACCGTCGCTCTCAAAACACCGACCGCCACAGCCTCCACCCCGGCCAAGCCGCCTGCAGCCAGCCCTTGTGCATCCCCCAAACTGATCCCTTCCTCCAAAATGTCCATCAAACACTGGGTTACAAGGACTCCGTGCTCTTCTCCTCCAGAAGTGGAGAAAAAGGCTCCTTCTCCTAGAAAAGCCCTGGCAGAAGTCACCCAAGTCACCCAGGGTCTCCTGGAAGCTGCTTGCCCTCCTCAAGTCCCACACTCACAGTTAGAAAAGCGTGCCAAGAGAAGGCTTGACTGCAGCAAGGAGGCTGATGCAGGGAAGAAGTGTCTGCAGGGCTGTAGTTGTGTGACTGAGCTGGACCACGCAGCGAAGAAATCCAAGCTGAATTTATGTCACTTGGTTCCAGACCAAAAAGCTTCTGATGAAGACTCTCTCAGCCTGGCTGACTTGTGTAACGACCATGAAGGCTCCAGCCACAGCCCAAAAGAGCCTTCCCTTTCTGGAAGCCATATTAATTCATCAGGCATTCAAACTTCCCCCCATCATTTCAGATCTCCACGTGGGAAAGACAGTGAGGTAGTAGATAAAGAGAACAGTTCTCCTGAAAGAAAAAATTGGTTGTCTGCTCTGGGAGAGAAGCTACGGACTGGCAGACCTGGCAACCAGAGCACGTCACACAGCCCTCCGTCATCCTGCAGTCCTGGTGCCAAAAGACAAGAGTCTGTGGCAGTGGCCACTTCGCCAAAAACTGTAAGTAGGGCAGCCAACAACATCCTCATGAAATAAGTTATCCCTAGCTGCCACTCTCCCTTTGTTTGTTCCCTCCTGCTCAGACACAAAGAATTATCTGATCCCTTTGACTATGGACAAAAGGGATGATTTCTGGCCTAATAAGCTGGATACATTAATGCTGTTATCTGCTAATCCTCTCCATGCAGGAACAGAATTTTTATGATGTGTCCTTCATTTTCAAGGGACTTAAGGCACACAGGAGCTCAGAGATCCTTGCAGCTCCCAGCTGGATGTTTGAAGGATGTAGCTGTCTTCTTAAATACAGCTCTACTCTGAGAGGCACAATAATGCCAACAGCTTTCCTGGCAGATCTCCTGCTTATATGTTCACCATCACATCTGCCTGTTTATGTTACTGGAAAACCACTTAAACACTGGAAGAAAGAGCTAAATTCTCTTCCAGCTCAGGTAGCAAAAGAATTTGTTACCCATGTTAAAACTGTGGGGCATCAAATAAATGCCTTCAGTTCCTTCAATGAAAAGAAAACAAGAAGTGTGCAAGACTGAGAGGGCAGGATTTGACCTACACCATCTTATTTTTGGTGTACAGGAAGCCTAGAGCTCAACCTCGGATCTGAAATTCAAGTTAAGTTTTTAAAGCAGCTAAAAGCATTCGCATGAGGGCTTAACTAGGAAATTACAATTACATTTTTTAAAACAAACCAAACTTGACTTGTCCCTGAAACTCGTCTCCCAAGTTACCCAGTATCTTTGACTGAGTCTCATTTCAGTAAATGTTAGGTAAATTTTCAATCCTCAAATTTTAGTTGTACTCTTAAATATCTGGTGCTAAAAGTTGTTGCCATCATTGAGACTTATCTCATTTCTTACCTGATTTCATCCCTTCCAACACTTCCATCAGATACGACCTGGGCAAACCACCAGTCCTGAAGTTATTCATAGTAGCTGGACTCTTCATGTTGTGGCTGTACCAAGAAATCTTGGTTATAGGAAACCTACAACTACTTGTGACCACTTGTGCTTTATGCTATACGTGTTTAGACACAAGACAGAGATTTGCCCTGGAGAGAGATTACTATAGAACAATTACCTTTCCTGTCCAGTATGCTCTGGTTCAGATTTTGGGATGCTCCTGTGTTGTTCTCATAGCCTGAGGAGATGCCAGGAATAACCCAACAGCATTCATTGTATTTGCTGTGTCTTGGAAATCTACAGCTCTCTTACCTGCTTTAGGGAAGCTGAAACTGCAGCTGGAGTGCATTTCTCATGGCAGTGGGACAACCCTAGGATTTAGACACTGCTACCTTTGAGACAGATTGTAGTAAAGAACCTTTCATTTACTCTCTTAGTTGGGAAGCTGAGCAAACTGGAGCAATGATGGAGGGGAGACTTTTGAGATTCCTGCAGCATATGAGCTGTTCACCCAGTGTTTCATGCTAGTTTTGGTTTTATTTCTTGCTAGGTTGCAGCCACTTCAGTGTCCATGAGGAAGATCTGCACATACTTCCACAGAATGACTGAAACAGCGTGTGGCGCTTGCACCTGAGGGATGTTGACACCAAGACCAGACTTACCAATGCCAGCAATGATGCACCAGGATTACAGTTTGTTGTCAGACTTTCATAGACTTGAGGTTTTAGTCTTCCCATTTTTAAAGCTGTTATCAGTTGAAGAGAGCTGAGTGTGTAAATTCTATACCATACTCACTCATGGTCTCTTTCTGACTTAGGGTATGTATTTTTTTATAAACAAAATATTTTTCACGTGGCACCTGTTCTAGCCCAAAGACAGACACAGCTCTGCTGTATATTGTTGACAGGCACATATAGCTTGTCAGTTTCTGTTACTAATCTGCTGTTCAAACTGCTACTGCTTAAGAATACTGTGCAATCATTACAGTCTCCTGAAAAGTAAGTGTTGAAATGTGTGTAGAGAAATTTACTGGAGGAACATTTGAGCCTCTTCATGTTGAATGGCATTTCTACAATTATTCCTCTAGTACTGCAATGACTGTCTTCTTCCAGCAGGGAAGTTAGAAATGTGTTAATTAAATCTAAAAACCTTCCAAATAGCCTACATCCATCTGATGGTGACTATGGTGTAAGAAGAGACAAAGTTTTAATCAGGTACATAATGCCTGTACTCCCCTTGCTATCCCCTTTCTTCTCCCACCCTGTAAACTGCTGTATTTACCTACTTAGCTGCCTCTTGAACCATCAGCACTACAGCTCTTAAGACCAAAAGTTTACCACTTTACTGAAATAAAATACTGGCAAAGTGGGTTCAAATAATTTGTTTGATCTGTCCTAAATAGACATCCTGTAACAGCCCATTGTCACTCAGCTCTTACAGGTTCAGCCTGTAGCAAAGGCATTAGTAACTGCTTATAACATACCTTCATAACAGTTTTATAATACAGTATTACAAAATAATACCTTGTAAATTGTGGGAGAGGCAACTGACATTTTAGAAAGCACTTGAGATCGTTTACATATTAATATTAAAGGCTTTGCCATTGCAAGTTGTCCCCAGTGCTGATAGAACAAGATCAATGAAATGAGATCACTGTCCTGCTGGCTAATGACACTAATTCCTCAGCCCTGCTTTCCCCAGGATCTTCTAGTAGAAGACCCCTATCTTATGTTGTAGCATTCACTCTGTTTTCTGGTGTTATCATTCCCATGAACTTCAAAATCAGTCAAACCCTTTGAGTCCCTATTATGTTTTTCCACTGCAGAAGAATTGAGGTATGTGAAGGGGATATGATCCCACTAACTTATGTTTTCTTAAATTTTAACCTCTACTTTACAGTAACATTGGAAAGTATGGTAGCTGAAAGGGATTAGAAGGAACAAGCTGGTTTGTATTTTGCAAGGAAATAAATTACTTGAGAGAAAATGGCTTTTGTAAAAGGTCTGTTACAGCTACAAAGCAAAAGGAAGTGTGTAATGTGCTTTTTTTAAAAAAAGAAAAGTAGTTACTATCATGTTGCATCTTTTAGCAGAAGCTTTTGGGTACAAATAGGGTCCAGGACAGCTTTCTCTTGTTTGCTGAATTACAGGCCATCATCCTATGAGTGCTTCAGGCATTTTTTAATAGTTCTTAAAAAAAATGGATTTTTAAGAAGTGACTACCTGGATAGATCTAGTATCTTAGGCAAAACAGGAATATAAAAAAATCTGCTAGTATAATTTTAAACTACTTCTGGATATTGAAGTAGATAGAAGTAGTAGAAATAACCTAAAATTAAGTAGGTTTGGGATTTAATTGTCTTAATTTTAATTATTATAGCAACCTTGTTGGGTACAACCTGTCTTGCTTCAGCCAGATTTTCATGCAGGATTCCTCCATGCAGTTTGTAAAAACATTGCAGAGTAAAGAGATATGAACCCTATTGTAATACATGAGAGCTGTCAGACACTTCAACAATAGGATTTAGTGTTTCTCCACTCTTCCATAGTATTTTCCTCCTCCAGAAATGTTCTGCAGCCAAACCACTATGTCCTGTATCTTGTAAATGTCTACCTAGAGAGGATATACACTAATGGCTTACCATTTGGATGAATAATAGTCCATGGGCACGTGAGATTTTCTTCTTTCAGAAGATATGTGTTTAGTGGAACGACTTGTTTGGTGGACCACCAGGCATTTGTTTCTTCATCTGAAGGTGGTGTCAACCTGGTTCAGAGTTTAGGAGAATGAACTGATATGTCCAACTGCCTTGACCGTATTGTGATAAAATACAAATTTCAAAAGCACTGAAAAATTGCTGATACAAATTATCAGTAAGCTATGCCTCTGAATTTTCTTTCCTTCTAGAGGATTTACAGAAACTCTGACCTCCATGTTTTATAATCAAATTAAGCCTTTTAAAGTATTATTCCCAAACCCTATATATGTATGTAAATCCCACCTTATGTATCCTAGAGGTTTTTCCAGGCAGATGATAGTGATTCCTGATGTCTTGTCTCTGTCCTCAGTGTTTACCCTCTGACTGCCAAGTGGGATCTGGGACGAGCACAGCAGTTTCTGATATATCCAACAGTTGTTGCTGCTGCTCTGTTGGAAGTTGTGCCTCTCCTGCTCAGCTCTGAGCAGCCAACCAGTTTGGATTTAGGGCAACTTGACAGCGACTGGGGCTAACCAACACTGCTGGGCAAAACTGAGCAGGCACTCCCAGGATCTGTACAGATGCATGGTCAGCAAGCCTGGGCAAGCATTTCTGCTGGGAACAGCACTCACTTAATAGTCCCTTGGGGAAGCTAACTGCCAAGAACACCTAAAATTGAATTGCCTCAGTTCCCTGCCTCAGCAGATGGTTATAGACCAAAATCATGGAGGGGACAGATGTGAGCATGAGGGGACAACATTGCCACCAAGGGGACTGTGCTGTCAAGCTACCTCTTGATGTGTAGAGTTGGCTTCTAGTAGAGTTCTTGTTGCTCAGGAAGTGTTTGAGTCCTTCTCTGGCACGGTTGTTTCTGCAGCCACTGAACGTGGCTGAAATCTCCAGTATGGTCTAACTTAACCTTTGAGTGTCCACTTTGTAAACTGAATACTGAGGTGATAGAAAAATGCCATCATGGCATTGAAAAATGTTGTAGTTGCTCTCTGCATGTGGTATATCATTTCTTAAGAAGTTTTTTTTAGAAATAGATGCTTTTCAGCCAAGGATTTGCCAAAAGCATTTGGTAGCTGGGTATTCTAGGGTTTACGTGTAACTCTTCTGAAGAGGCTTCTCAAGGTCAAATATTAAACATTTTTCATCACCAATACTTATTTGCCAGTAAATGGGAAATGGTGTTCATCTTCAGGTCCACTCCAATCAAATTCCATTCTTTCCATCCTGAAACTGACCTAAACAGTTTTCCATGTGGAAATTATCACTGTTTCTCTTCACAGAACTCAGAATCCATTGGTTCACATTTTTCCCTCTCTGATTTATGTGTGGCCCAGACTACAATAAATAAAATACATTGTGCTACTATACAGCATCCATGTGTTGTCCCTCAAAGAGCAGCTTTACCCATAATGAACTGCTCTTCATCTGAACTCCACAAAATGCCAAATACAATGCAAAGCATGTGTGAGGGGAAAGCAAACATGAAAGAGTCTGTATGTAATTTCTTTTAAAATAACTCAAACATTTCATGTCAATTGTTTTATAGAATAGTGCACTGTTGATATGAGGACAGCATGAACCCAGAAGGGAAAAAGCAAAATTGCAATCAAAGATAACCTTTAAATTTTAAGCATCAGCCTGAATTATGTATTTTTCTAATCAGAATAACTAACTTTCCATCTTAATTGGTGCATTCTGGAAGAATTCCAGGGACTAAAAGTGCAGCAGGAAGACACATTACACCAGTCTTGTGCAGCTAGACAAAGACTCAAAGATCAGAAAGCATTATATAATGCTTTTATATAATGAAGTCTGAATACCCCATCTTAATTTTTCAATATAATATTTTTAACTCTGCTGAATCTACAACAGTTTTTATTTTTGAAGTTGTTCAGTCTTGATTCAAATGCTTTTCATGATTACAGGTCCATTACAGTTGTACATAAATTGTTCTAGAGTTTTAAGATACTGTGAAAAGACTGACTTACTGAATTTGTTTAGCTTTGTCTTTTGCCTGTTAGCTCAGACTACTCACTTTTTAGTTGGGTTACAGATATTTGTACTACATTAGATCTTCTATCCAATTTGTAGAAAGCCCAAACATGAGACAACCACCTCTGGTCCTCTTCTTTCAGGAGCTAAGGAGATTCTACATACAAAACCCAAAACAGCCAAGGAAGTGCTTCAATCCTTCACATGGAAGAGCCACAGTAGTAGCTCCACTTATATTAACACCAAAGCCACTCTCTGTCATTACTTCTCTCTGATTTATAGTTTACTTTTCTTGTCTGAAGAATGACTGAATCTTTGGCAAAGCATCTTCAACCACCCACTTCTGTGCCATCCCTGGATTTTTTTGTTTGGGTCATAAATTATGTAACTCCCTGGTTACCTCATAAGTGTGCTCTCACGTTGTATTGTGAGTGTGGCAGAGGAGGAGATGGGCACAAACCCAAGCAGCAAAGACAAGGCTGACCTAGGAGAGCTGATCATTCTTACATCCATGTGCCTATAACTGTGACAAACCTGTTTTGGTTGGGGTTTTATCCCTCTAGTTGTAACATCATTATGATAAAAATACCAGTTTATTCTCCTATTCCTGTTCTTGCAAAAGGTGTTAAGTATCCAAAAACCAGACTACTGATAGTCCCTGTGACTGTAAAGCCAGCAACAGCAAGGCAGGCTGTGTTGACAGGAGTTTAGCAGATATTGTCAGAGTGTATTACTGAATTATTCAGTGTCACCATTATTTTTGTTCTGCTGATTTTCATGGATTCACTGACAGAGGAAGTGACAGTTTCTACACTGACATCAAGAGATCCCTTGGATTCTTGAAAACAACCTGTGACTGACATAACTGCAATGAGTTCTTGTTTGCTTGAATGGACTGACTTGCTGCAGGTGGCTGACAGCAAGGCAATTATGTGAAAATTGGGAGTGTTACATCATAAGGAATTGGCTGTTTGTACACATCCAGTTGTTTGAAGAAGCAAGACTGGAAGATTGATAAAGAGAAAGCTGATGTTTGCACAAGTTAGTAGGGGGAAAACAATCACCAGAAGTGTGAAAGAACAAAGTTAATTGCATAAGACAGGCAAGCGACTGGAGAAACTAATACTCATCCAGTTGTTACATGCTTAGAAGAAAGAGTAGGGCTTGGGAGGCCCATGCTGCACCTTTGTAACAGACTCACATCTATATACTCCTATTTTTTTCTAATGGGACAGTTGTCCATGCTTGCCAGTTCATGCTGATTAAGAGAGGGTGTGAATTTGCAGGCTGTTCCTGATCCTTCTCTTTGTGGACATTCTTCTTCCACCTGTTCTGATTTAACCCAATCAACTCCTGAAACAAAGTCAGCTTTGAGATTACACAGTATTGAGATTAATCAGAATAAAGTTTTCTTCTTTCAGAATAAGCCAGGGTTTATTGCACTGGGTTTTTTGCACTGGGTTGTTCAGAAACAGCCATTCTGAAAAAACAGCTATTCAAACAGCCCTACAGTAACTCCACTACGTAGGTGAATCTTCAGGAAAGTCATGCGAGACTGCTGGTGGAGCAGTATAACATAAAAGCAAGGATTTTCTCAAGCATGAAGGCAGCAGGAAAAAAATTCTCCATGAAAATTAATTTCTTAACTTCCTTATCTCAGCACCCCCAGCCATACCAGTTAGAAAGCATGACACAGTGAAGGACTCTGGTTTCGAGTCACACAGTCTATGGTTTGGCTGTCGATGTGCTTCTCCCCATCCAGGGCTGAAGGGACCCCTGCTGCTGCTCCTGCTTCCAGGTGGCAGAGCCCTTCTCACCCCTCTGCTGAGTGAGAAAGAATTCCACTCGCTCATGGATTTGTACAAAGCCGTGCTGCTCTGTTGTCCTGCCACATGCAGCCCCATGGAATCAGGGATATTCCTGTAGTGGCCACACTCCTGGCCTCAGAGGGTCTCTGAGGCTGTGCCTGCATCCCTGCACCTCCACCACTGCGAGCACAGCCCTGCATCGCAGCCTCCACCAGCTTCTGTCTCCACTGCTGCCCCAGAGGGCCCGTACTGGGTCCCCTACTGTGCTCACACAGCTGAAGTGCTCCAAAAAGCATGTTCTGGCCGTGCTTTTATGGGCTTGCTGTGCACCCAGCAGGGACACCACCTTGGGCCACCCTTACCACAGGGCATGCGTGCAGCCTTCCTTTTCATTTTCTCCCTGGGAGGCGGAGAAGAGTGAGTTTTAAATACAATGCTGCGAGTTCAATGCTGCTAAGCAGAGCCTGTCTGATTGCAGATGCAGCTGGAGCTCCTGGCTTAGTCCTGGCACAAGCAAGTTAAGGACAAAAGGTCTTCACTCCTCTTATGCAAAGAGACAATTTCTGTCGCAGCTGAGGGCAGCATTAGTATTCATGCCTTGGCTGGTCTGGCAGCAAGGCAGCTAACTTGATATTAACTGTGGCACAATGACTGGAGTTTATGGGCTGTTTCTTAATACATATCACAGGTAGCCAGCCAAATGTTTCTTTATCCTATTTTCCTTGGGGTACCTGCTCTCCTACCTGCTCCAACGACAGCCTTGGGTTTTTCTTGCAATGGTGGTGGCTTTTTAAGAGCCACAGGCAGGTTCCCTACTTGGCTCATTTATTGCCGTGTTGTAATTTTGTGTTGGTTTATTTTCCAGATGACCAAAGTTCCTCTTAAACTCAAGTCATCTGTGTTTACAAATATTTTATTGTGTAATATACTAAAGCCTTTTCCCAGCATTTGAACTGGACCATAGATTTGCTGCTGAGACATTTCCACATTGTATGCATTAGAAACGTGTTACCCTGAATGACTAATGGAAATTATTTCTGCTCCAAGAAGCAAAATGATGCTGAGTGAAAGAGAGAAGAGGGTTTATATGGAAATAAGAGTATATTCCCCTTTGCTCAGGCCTGCTGAAATGCTCTCTCCCCTGCCCCCTCATCGTGTATCTCACCACAGCACAAGGGTGTGCCAGAACATGTTCCCACAACCTTTCAACCCATTCAGCACAGCCTGCAACTTTCCTGGCTATTTTTGTGTACTCCACTCAGTGATTAAGTGCCCAGGACTGTGATAATACATCCTTTCAGCACTGGCAACCAACAAAATGCAGTCTCAGCTGCTCACAAACAGCTTTTCCAGTTCTTCTTCCTTAAAAAAATGGATTTCTGATAGATTATCCTTCTGAACGTGAGGGTGTAAACTTGGAGACTTGTTCTTCCTGGCAAGGACTTCAGCTCTTAGTAATCAAGGATTATTCTTGTTGACAATAGGGGTTCTGCATCTAACTGAAGCCCCTTGCAGGCTGCCTTTGCCTGCTATAAACAAAGTGTCTCATCTGCAGCTGAAGATTAACCACATCTGGGTTGAAACAGGGCAGCTATTCAATTTCACAAAGCTGTAGCACACAGTGGTTTCCTGAACACCTCTGGTGGTACAGTGGTATTTTAGCTTTGCTTCAATTTCTCAGCCTATTTACCAAACAGGCTGTAACCCTGTTGATGATTTATCCTCAGTAGGAAAACCCCTTCTCTCTGACATCTGAGTTTTTCCATTGCTCAGCCATGCTCGGGTGCTGCGAGCCCCCACTCCCACAGCAAGATTAATTCAATCTCATATTGACCAGGTGAAAGGGTTACCATCAATTCACTGTGGTTCATCATTCTTGTCAACACCAGAACAGAGTCTTGTGGTCTGGGTCGGGGTGCAGTGATACCACCTCAATAAAGTATTTCAATTGCTCCTTCAGGATCAGCTGACAGAGACCAGGCACAGCACATCCATTGCAGCTGACTGACAGCTTGCTGGCAGCTCACAACCCAAATCACGCCTGCTTCACATTATACCCTGGTGAACTAATAAAAATAAAACAACAAAATGGGAGCTCTACCATTGAGCAAAGCAGGGGAGCATCAGCCACTGCAATGTGGGCAGGATGTGACAAAATCAGAAATCGGAGCTTTTGGTTCCCACCTTCCCACTCACTTTCAGGAGTGCCTGAATCCTTGAGGAGCCTTCATTGCCTGAGCTTCCAGGCAGGCTTTGCAGCAATGTTTGAAAGCGGGAGCTTGTCTTCCAAGGACCTTTGGCACAGTGAACATTTCAACATTAAAGCTTGACTCACTAAGCAGAGCAGGGGTTAAATGTAGGAAACCACACTGAGGCTCTGGCCCTGCACATACCTGCTGAGACAGGTGATTTTTCATGCCAAGGTCACCTGCTAGGATCAGGGTCAGGCAGAAGAAGAAAGCGTTCCCCTGATTGCCTATCTCTGATTCTACAAGACATATCCTCTGAGTCCCACATGGCAGCCAGAGGGAAGTCTCCATCCAGAAGCAGAAAAGGAAGCTGTTTTGGGACCTGCCAGCCACAGCCAATAGGAGTTGTGCAGGCAAAGGGCCAGAGTCCCACAGATATAAATCAGTCAGGCTCCACTGACATCACAGTTCTGCTCATCCACACTAAGGGAAGGTGTTGCTCTCTGCATTTCACATGTTAGATTCTAATTTATACTCACTCTCTATCCCACTACGAGGTAAATCACATTCATTGGCAGGCTCTTGGCTGAAGAGGGTGCTGCATTATACCTCTGGTTTCATTCTAAAAAGTAAAAGCAAAACCTTATCTTAGCCCTTCCAAACTATGGTATGAAAATGAATGCCAAAACTGTGCTGTAAAAATTTTTGGAAAGTTAAAAATAGATTGGCATTTGAATAGCTGTTGAAAGGGGAAGCAGTCCCAACTCAACCTGGCATGACCAAAGCTGTTTATTTTCCCTACACTTACTTCCAAGCAGGTTCCAGCACACAGGGAGATCATTTCCTCACAGGGTCTTTGTATCCCAGGTACCACTGGTGGCAGCTCCCAGTGTAACCGTAGCTGGTTTCCCACTGCTGTCACCTGCCTTCCTGGCCTGGCATCCAGTCTGGGCATTGTCATCATCAAACTGGAAACTTTTTCTCCACAGGAAACTATGAAGCTTGAGTTAATGAGAAGAAAAATCTCACTTAGGGAAAGACTTCTTCAAACTTTAGCCTCTGAAACTCTTCTATGCTATTTTAAAGGCAGAACCTACCGATTTACCAAATCATCAGACAGATGCAAACATTGTCTGCTTTCTTGGTACCCTGTGCTGATGTGCTTGCACATTGCTCATTTTCCACACTGAAGTCATGCTGTGCTAAATCAAACATTTGTATGTAAGTCTCTGCAGCATCCTATTAATGGCAAAATAATGATGCCTTAGAAGCATATTTTCCCAGCTCAACTCTTAAGTACCAATGTATTTTTATACAATCAATATTAATCTTTAACTAGAAGAGACCTGTAGAACTTCTTATGAATCTTTTGAAGAGCCAGGGCATGGGGCAAGTGGAAGTGCCACACTATGGAGAGGGGAATTGATATCAACAAGAGTGATGAAGTCAATGTTTTATGAAGCCATTGGATAGACAGAAAAGCAGTAGATAAATAATCACACATTAGTCTTGTTCAATTTAAGCTTCAAACCATCATTAGCAAGAAAGTGCTGCCAGTAGAATTATGAATGTCTTCTGTGATATTTTACATGACCATATTTGTGTGTTTCTAAACAAAATCTCCTCTGCAGCAGACTGCAACGGTCAGCTTCACACTTTTACAGGGCAAAAAGCTTCACCTTTGTTCTTTCTTGCCAGTATGCCTCACTTAAATTGTGCCTGGGTTTTTGATGACTGCCTGAGGTGATTTCTCTGTGTGCTAGAAGAATAATTTCAAAAGGCTTATTTGTTCTGAAATGCACCAGAGGAATGTGGGGAAGTGCACTGGCAAGGGAAAAGATAAACTGAGCAAACAAAAAGAGCAGTTTAATCTTGCTCAGCTGTATCTCAGCTGCAATTTTACTTTCTCTGGGCAGCTTTGACACAATCACGATGCAAGCAGATGGCAAGGAAGTGAAATTTGCAGTAGTACCCAGCCCCACCTTGAAACAAGACAGAAACACCCACAGAAAAGGAAAGCCTCGCTCACCAAGCCATAACACACAAGAAAAATTTGCTCTACCACGGCTGCAATTTGTAGGTAGTCTCTTATATTTCTGTATCTATAGTGTATAGCAGGAAGCTATCAACTGCATTATCACAGATAATGGGTTTTGCTTAGCAAGGCTGCAGATGAGTCATTAAATCCACCAGCACAAGTTCTGTGTGCTACTTCATGCCAGGCACACCCCGATGAGCCAGGGCAGCAGGGTGGCTGTACCCCTGGGGATGAACCACAGGACAAGAGGCTGGAGCTGAATCCAGTTCTTGCCAGCAGCAAGTTCTCTGCAGGTTGTTTGACATTTTTCTTTTGTTTCTCCTCTTTTGTAAAGCCATTTTTCTCTATTTCATCTGATGCTGTTGGCATCTCCCACTGCAAAGCACTTTAAAATCATTGCATGGAAGGACATCTATGGAGATGCACTTTACAGCTCCAGGGTAACTGCTGGAATGAGGAGAAAGCACATTGCCCCCCCAAATCCAGAGAGCTAATGTAATTACAGGCTTTCTGGCTCACAGCTGGGGAAGCAAAAAACAAAAAGACTTCATGGTGAACACTCCTTCTTTCTGGCATCTCAATGTGGATGAGGGTGGGGAAACGCAGGAAAGGATCACTACAGCAGGGCTGTGAGATAATATTTAAATCAACATCCTAAAGCAATAAAAAGGGGTTTGCTTCACAGGATGATTTCTTTATGGTGGACATTTTATTATACTGGTTCATGTTTGCTGAAGCCTCCAGAAAATGTCATAGGTTCCAAATGAATAAGTACTTAATCAGTAAAAAACCCTCCTCACTCTTTGCATGTTGTTGCAGTGCTGCCACAAGCCACCCAAAAAAGCAGGCTTTTTTGGAAATCCCTCTCCCCAGCCCTTGTCCACAGCAAGTCCTGATCTGGTGTTCCCAGGAGGCTGCCTGTCTCCAGCAATGTCCCTGGGGCTGCACTGCTGTGCCTGCACCTTGGGCTTGGCTTTTAGTCTCACTGTTATTTACCAGAACCTACCCTTGGAGCAAAGCAGGTTTCCCTCCTCCATTGGGACGACTTGGAAAAACACAGACTTATTTCAATAAAGCCCCAAGAGGTGAATGGTTTGAGGTGTGTCACAGCTGATTAACAAAAATCCTCAGTAAGGATAAGCCTCCCCTTTGAGCTACTTTCAAATAACCTTTAGCACAAATGTCTCTCCAGGCTCAGGACAGCTGAATGCAAAGCAGACAGGTCCCAAGAGCTCAGTTCTCCCCTGCACTTTTACACTTCCTCTCTGTCTTTTTGCCATGATGGATTTGCATTTAGAAGTAACAAACGGGCAAAAATTACACCTTGTGGGAAGTTTATCTCTGTTCACATGATCTGCTTTCTTTTTTTAGCAGGATGATTCCTGTATGCTCAGGGAGGTCAGTCACTGTTGCTGGTAAACTACATTCCCAGAAGAGAAGGGAGCGCAGGATGGGCAGGTTCTGTATAAGTACCTAAGTAGCCCCTGACAGCACAGGGGATTCAAAGGGAAGAATGTTTTTTTCGTGCAGGAATCCCCCTCCCTTCAGGCCTCCTGAGACGCTGGGAGGGTGAGCACAGCATCTCTTGTTGCAAGCCTGTGCCTCAGAGACGCAGGTGCTGAGTTCAAGTGTGAGGGTGAAAGGAAGGTCGCAACCACCGTGCAGTGCCGCCTTCAACTGCAGAGAGAGGCCCTGGGGCCAGCTCTCCTCCCCCCTTTCTGGAGGCAAAGCTCGGGGCACTGCCCTCCAGCCCCCAGAGACACCCAGGAGAGGGGAGAGAAACCCTGGGGAGCAGCAATGCCCAAGGTCCTGCACAGCCCCTGTGCAATTTGGGTTCAGCATCCCCAGATTCAGGTGGGAGAGCAGAGGACATCCCTCCTTCCTCCATCCCCCAGCACCACCGTGGGTCATTTGGCTCCTCGGTGTCCAGGACCTGGCTGGAGACCTCCTGTCCATGATGCTGGCAGAGGCTCTGGTCATTCTTTCCATGTGATAAATATGGTAACAGAGTTTGCACAAGGTCAGAGCCGGGAATAAATTCCATTGCTCAAATAGGAGAGAGCTAAGTTTCATTCACTTGCCCCTGTTCCAGCTCTGTGTCAACGCTGTTTGCTAAGGGTGACCTATTACAGGTCACCTACAGGCTGGCCTGGAAACCAAATTCACTCTTTATCTCTCCTCCAAGCTGGCAAAAGCCCCTTGGTAGAGGCAGTGACTGAGCACACTGGGCATGTTTGCTCCCAGCCGGGCTGGGGGTGCTGCACAGGCACCACACAGCACAGGGCCAGGCACAGCACGCTTGGGAGCTACAGGATCTCTGCCTGTGACTCTGCCATGGACCCAAATGAGGTGGCAGAGTGTTGTCTTGGCTGCCTTTACTGCATCCAGAGGTCACCTGCTTGCTGCTGGCACTGCCCTCCCAGGCCACGCCAAGCTGCCAGCCTGGCATATCCACACGGCCATTGGGCAGCCCCGGAGGCACATGCCCTGCTCCCAAAAGGCTCATCTTGGCTCAAGTGGGAAAATCCCCTTCGTGCAGCTGGATGTTGAAAATATGCCCAATCACATGCCAAAAACTAGCAGTTGGAGGCTGTGCCAATAGATGCACAAAGAGACAGAATTATGCATTATAGACAGTTATAAATAAATAAATAAACAAATAAATAAACATCTGACACTTCAACAGCCCCTGAGCACTCGTCCTTGCAACTTACAAGAGGGAGTTTGTAAGTTAAATGATAACTTAATAACAAGAGTTAAATATTCCATGTGTGGTACATATTACATATGGCAATTGTATATTGAAGACCATCAATCTCTGCTACCTGTTTTTCCCAGATCACCGAGAAAAGACTTATTTTGGAATACCTGAAATATGTGAGTGTTGTCCAGGTTAATAAATTATGGGCAAATCAACTGTCCATATGCATACAACTGTTTGGTGAATATGAGAGAGGAAAAAATTCTCATCTGACTGCAGCTGATGGCTTTTACAAGGTCCTGAGTAGGAGGTTACCTAAAAAATACACATTTTATTTGAATGATGGATCTGCCTCTGTGCACCAGTATTTGAGATCTGCTCAGATTCACCCTGCAGTTGAGGCTAAATTAGTATTGATATACATTTATCACTGGTTGAACAGCCAAGAGTGTAATTTCAGGTAAAGATGTTTGCAATAGGGGGAAAGAATAATAAAACACTGTGGAATAATAAAACAGCATTCTGAGCAATCAGACAATAGATCATGTTGGATGGTGTGAATTCAAAATATTAAAACTGCACCAAGTGAAGGTGCTTCATCCTCATGCTGGTTTGGACACTCAAGAAAACTATTCTCTGTTTTTGCTATCAAGAAACTGGACTAAGTGAAACTTAGGTCACTCCTTCCTAAACTATTCCTGTTCATTAATTCAATTTTGAGAATTTAGAGGGAAATGTCTTTTTTACACTTTGATATAAGGATGGAGAGGGAAAATGTGTTTTTAGGATGGCAGGTGATGTAATTTACATGAGGAACCTCTAACACTAAAAATTGATCTCTCAAATCCAATAGCTCCCCACTGTACAAACGTAGAGTTTCTGTAGTCTCAATTTGCAGAAGTTTTAAGACTTCAGAAAAACAAAGCAAGTTACAGTCATTTCCAGATCTCCTACCATACATTACTAAATTTTAAATTGTCATCCATATGTGTACCACAACCAAAGACAATTCCTGCCCTAAGGAATTATCAAATCTAGTTGACTGATGAAAGTATAATCTATTACATGTAAGCCACTTCCATACTTTAGAAGTATCTAATTAGACTTGAAAACATGCCTGCAGAATCCAATGGTACCTTGTATTTATACAAATACAACTTCTCTAACTGATTTAGGAGAGAATATGTATGCCCAGTACACATCAGCAGTGCTTGCTGATAGGTTTGCACTGTGCTCCTCCAATCCTTCTCTAGGGGCCCTTGGGCCAATCTGAAATCTGTATGCTGTTTATTTTCATTTTAGGCTTCCTCAGTGACCACATCACTTGTTCACTGATAGCACACTTGAGAGCCTCTGTCGCTGGAGTTGTTTCTACTTAGAGGCTATTTGAGATCCTTTGGGTGCCAAGGTGATAAGCATCACACAGGTCTGTAAAGCAGGCTAGCAGGGCTCACATCTGATGAAGGTGCTATGAGGGGAGAGGCTAAGGCTATCTTGGGAGAGCATAAACAAAGTTATTTCCACAAGGAGTAAACAGATCCATCTCTTGGCAGGGAAGAAGGGTGGGAATTACGTCTGAATTAACTCTCTCTGCTTGCATTGCAAAAGATTTAATGTGTTAGCTGAATGAATTTAAAGAGACATCCGGATGTTTACAAAGACCTCCCTTCTGTTTTCTACTCTAAATACATTCTCCTTTGAAATACTGAGCCTTAAGCCAAATGCATAAGTCTTTAATAAGAATTTTGACTAAGTAATAAAATTAATAATGACTTCAGGTTTTGGCCACGGGTAAAAACAAATCTTCTTCCTGTGATAGAGAAGAATAATCCATTGATATGAAGTATCTAAATGGTCATTGGCACAATAAATAATTTCATAAATCCCTGGCCACTAATCTTTCAAATGCTTTGTAGTTTGAAACAGATACACTGCATGATTTAGAAAGTCCTGAATTATGCACTTTTTCCAACCCAAGTATGCAAACCTCTCATGTGATTAATACTTGTTTTTAAGACAAAGCCTTGAGAGAGAGTGAGATTAGCTGGCCTATAGTGTGATGGTTTTTTCCTGGGCAGATGTGCTGGGAAAGCAAAGGGCACTTCCGACACATCTGTCCAGAGGCAGCAGCAGTCTCGCTCTCCTCTCTGGTTGGTGGCACCAAAATATTCCTGTTGCATCACTGCCATCAATAAATCATCCTCTCCCTCATGACATATTAGGTGATATAATTGTGTTTACATAAAGCATAATCAATGCTGCTGACTCAAACAATTCCCATTTTGGTGTAGCAGAGGATGCCCCTACAGTCACCAGGGCCTGGCCCACACACATTACAGGAAGTTAAATACCAGTAAAACAGAATACTGCATTGTAACTTGTGTCCACGACTGCTCTCAGTGAATTATCTTCTCTGAGATATTCTTATATTCTTATTCTTCTTATATTCCAGAGATCTCTTCAGTGGAGAGTTTTTTCTTCTCCTGGATACTGTACAGCATCCAAGTGACAAGCAGAGGAGATTTCAGCAGAAAAAAAATAAATCCCAGGTAATCTGCTGAATTTGATAACTTTACTGAAGGTGATATTCCTTTCCCAAGTTGCTTTAGCATCTCTGAACTGTGCCAAAATTGCTTCTCCTGGGTGGCTGAGGTAGAACACTATTTCCTAAAGGACATGGAGTGAAATACACCCTCTAGATGCACAGGAAGAGATGAGTCCATGAATCTTCTGGATAGCTTTGTGTTTGTCACCCCAATGCTGCATCACCTGGCCAGGAGTGTGTGTGCTCTTTTAGGAGCATCTATGAACTGATGGGAGATACAAACAGAACAACAAACTGGGATTGGCCAAGTCAAGCAATATACTTCCTTCACCCAGATACTTGGACAGGTGTTATCAAGGAAAGCAATAGAATATTTCAAGTCTAAAATCTAGTAATTTTTCCACAGTATTGAAATAAAGTCAGATTAGAGCATATTTCCTTAAACTAGGTTTGGATGAGTAAACCAGATATATTCTGAAGGATGAATTTTTAAAGATCAGCACCTCCCATCTGTAAATTAGTCCACTATCTCAATACAAGATATCTGTATCTAGCAAGTGATAGAATTCTAGTAACAAGACATTTTTCTGAGCAGCACAGACAACCTGATTTTTAAACAAAACTAAAATATTCTTTTTCAAATGCACTGGAGGAAAAAAAAAAAAAAGTGGATAGCTGTATTTGTGTAAAATCCTGCTTCCCTTCCCTGTGTTTTGTGGAGGAACAAAGCTCTTATCTTGGATGTTTAAATTCCACAAACCCAACAACAATGGAGTGCTCATCCCTGTGACGTCTGAATTTCCTGTGTGGCTCAAACCCCTCCAAAGTGAGATATCCTTTATCACAGACCAGCCACTTTTGAAGTAGCAAGAAATCCCTGTAAGATGGTGGGACAGTTTTTCACATCACTGCTGAAATCTATTCTAGCCTCCATCCCAAGGCAAGCTGGGAGAGGTACATGTGGGCTGGCTACACCTCTCCTTGTGAGGTGCAGCACTTTGCACAATCTTCTGCAACCGTGAGGGTCCCTGCAGAACTGAAGCCTAATTCTGTTGCATCAGGCAAAAAGCCTCATAAAGAGCCTTTAAAAAGAAGGACCAAAAAAAGGTGTGCATTATTTTTATTCCTGTGCTGGTGACCACATCTTTACGCAAGAAAGGAAGGAAGGAAGTGAAGAAAGTGGGTTGTTGTGCTGTCTCACTCACATCAACAACTTTCTGGAGCTCCTCAAGCTGGTGAGAAGGGCATCTCAAATGTGCTATGAGAGGTAAACAAAGCTCTGGGTGTATCAAGGATATTGAGGGCACTATTAATCTCAGGCTACGTCTTTGTCTTTCCAGTTCAGACCCTATATGCAAACATCAGACTAATCAACAAACAAAATATGTTATGTATCAGTGCCATGACTGTGCTTCCAAAGGGGATGAAGCAGGACAGGACTTTGCCAAGTAGCTGCCCAGAATTATGTTTGTTTTATGAGCCAGCTTTAGCTGCACACAACTTCCACTGGTGTAAGACCTACCTACTGCACACCTCAGCTAAATTAATTGCTTGTCCTTATCAGCTACATAGTTTGCAGTTCTGCTTCTCCTGACCTGAGACACATTTATTGTCAGAGGGGAGTTGATGCACAAATGGCATGTTTTTCAACAGTGTGTCTGTTCCTTGAAAGGAAGGTAGTTTGTTGATTTTTCTACAAAAAAAAGCTAATGATACCTGTTTTTTTTCACAGTAAGAGAATATCTCTCTTTACAGCCTTTACACACACTCTTATGGCCCTGAAATAGGTGCCCCTTCAACAGACCCTGCACAGCTGGACCCCAGTTGTGGGCAAGTGCCTCCCTTTCCACAGAAAGATTTAATTTCATCCTAAAACTAATTAGGCACATCCAAGCCTCTATCTTTGAAAGCTTTCACCTTGTGCTGCAATCCCCACTCTTCCTCACTGCCAACAGGGCTAGTCCCAGGATGTTGCCTGCCATCTTCCTGGTGGTCCCAAAGAGGAAGAAAGAAATGGAACAAGGACTATAAGGGTCCACCCTTACAGCTCTGGGTGCATTTTGTCTGTTTTCATTTTAAGTTCAAAGCCTTCTACATGGCAGCTGATTGGGAGACTTTCCAAAATCTACAGGAGGCTGGGAAGGAATCCAGCATCACAAAGTATCCTGACAGAAACAGAAGAACTGGCAAATAAGCATATGTGAAATGTGCCCCTATTTGTCACAACCAGAGGCACTGTTTTCCCAACAAACACCCTATCCATCTGGTAAAGAACAGCCACTACCTGTCTCTGTGGATATGACCCTTGCTGCCCAGACAAAGGGAGATTTAAGCAAGCAATCCCTCTACCCTATACATTGCCCTCTTCTAACCCCATTACCTTTCCAGTGCTGCTACCCTTTTGTAACAGATATTTTTCTGACATCCTAGACCTACAAAATGATAGCAGAGTCATGCAAATGGGTTCATTTGCAGAGATAAGAAATAATCACGAGCCCTGTTTTACAGGACTGGGTCTTACATTTTTCCTTCAACTCTTTGCAACAATTTCTCTCCTGCCAAATCCCTTTCTGTCTAGATCCTGCTCTTACATTCAGACTCCATTTCCTGTGGCTTTGGTTTGGCTGGAGTTTATACTCTCTTTTTCTTCTTAATCCCTCAACTTTCTTTTGCTGTATTTTATTTTTGCTTCTCAAGCTCCTAATAGTGTTTCTCTAATCAGATTTCTTCTGCACAGATTCTGAAAAGGCAACACTGCAGGTCTGTCTCAGAGCATTAGTTTGCAAGCATTAGAAGAGGCAGAGAAAAACCCTCTGTGTCTAAATCCTGCCATTTAAACTACTATAATGGACGATGTTCACAGAAAGTCCTTTACATTTTTTTAAGGGTATCTCAAGTGTCATACACGCTGCAGGCACAGACTTCTTAAGTCAAGGATTTACACTGACATCGGCGTCTCCTCAATTTTCTTCATAAAGCAGTGCACCCAGCTCTTTCCTGCGATGTCCTTGCCTCTCTCCAGCGGCTGCAATAACACCAGAAGTAATTCAGAGGAGCGAGTGAGAGGCTCCTGCTTTGTGTACACCAGTGAAAAGCCCAAGGACAGAGCAAGCCAGTGCTTCTGGCAGTGCAGGACAGGATAATTAGAATTAGACAGCCCTGGTTACACATCCGTTGGTGCAGGAATGGCATAGTTTCCTGGTGAGTTGGCAGGTAATAAAGCTTGCATGCTTACACGTCCATTATGAACAGGCTTATTAAGAGCCTCTCCTCCCACAGGAATGCTGCAGTATACATGGAAATAAGTCTGTGGTCACCCAGCACTTCGCAGGTATCCAGCTGCGCACTCAGCACACACGGAGAACGCAAAGCTGTGCCAGCCTCCCAGGCAGAATCCAAATATTCCTGCTTAGAGAAGCAAGATCCTTTTAGCTGGAGCAAAGACAAGGCCCATTTGCTTTTAGCACTTTTTGAACCACAGAAAAAAAAGCCATTTCTCATTCTCTTCAAAGAAAGATGGTTGCACATATTTCTCCAGGCCCCCAAGGAATATCTAAAATCCTCCAGATTACTTTACAAGTTTCTTAGCCAGTATCTCATTGATTACTGTTGCTATAACTCCTCCTAAACAGATAAAATATTTCAACTGCTTCAGAGAAATGTGCCCTCTGTGCACTGATGTGTGTAGAAATGCCTCTCGTAACTTCTGAATGTGGCTTATCATTCCCAAGGGCTGAGGCATGACAATCCTTTGCTATTCCTCTCCCTGGTGTTTAGAATCGTGCTTCTGCCTTTGGCAAAGGATGAGGGAGGTCAGAGTCTTCCCCCGTACATTTTGTTGAAGCTACAGCATTTGAGACAGGTTATTACTGTTAATGTTATTAATTATTTGAGAACATATTTTTTAATGCCTTATAATATTTATGGACTTTATTGTGAATGCTACTACTCGCTTCTAGCTACTCACTATTCCCTTCAGGCATATTTCCTTTGAAGCAGCAGGTACAGGGTAAATGCTTCAAAAGTGAGGAGCTGCTAGGGTTTAGAATGCTTATGATGATGATTAGTATTTCCTTCAGGAACTTCATGTTTCTGAGATATTCTTAACATTGGACTCTTGCATCTGTCAGACATTCAAAACTCCCATGGGATCTAGGGAAGTTGCAGTCCAGCCAAGTCCACTTATTCCCACAGTTCACTTTCCACACCTCATTAAAAAGTGATTCAGCATTTCTCTTCAAAGCTTCAGCAGCCCTGCTCATTAAAAAAGAAACCCTTCAGAAACAAACCCACATATGCTGTTAAGCACATACAGCACTCTCAGTAGAATTATACGGCAATAAGGAAATATTTTTGGGTAAAACACCAAAACAGAAAAACATTTTTAAAAAACAATGCAATACAAATGAGGCCAGCAGCTCCACATGACTCCAAACAACATTCCAAGGTCTTCAAGGACTCATCTATGCTTACCAGTTCTGCTACTTTTATTATGCTAACACAGAGCAGCATAATGCCTTTCTGGCACAGTAGCAAATATACTGGTACAGTTTAGTCCAGTTACACACATTGAGAGTGCATACTTATCTACACCTTCGTATGCAGAGCGCAGATTCTACTGGCTATATGTATATCTAGCTAGCTAGCTAGCTAGCTAGCTAGCTATCAATCATCCATCTATCTCAAAAGAAAAATCATAAAACCTCTGGGTCAATTAGGTATAAGTCCCAACTAAATTCACCTTTACTTGAACTTGCTTATTTCTCTGGGGTTCTCCTGGGGTTTTCGTTGGAGATCTCTTTATCATGAGCCCCCTTTGCCTTCCCTGCTGCAATTTTCTGTGCACTGCTGCAGCTGCCAAACCTCTTCCCAGGTTTGATTCCAGGCTTGACTCCTCCCAGTCCTCTTACAACGTTTTCAGATCAAACCTATGTGTATGGTCATCTAAATTCCATTTTTCCTGACAACATTCACTTCTTCTTCTTTCCTGTAAGCTGGGTTAAAAAACCAGCTGGAGCAGAAGGCCAACATGAGCCCAGTTATTCCAGCAGGACAGGTGGATGTTAAGCAATACTGTTACCTGCTTATTCCTGCATTTTCATATAGAAAGGTAGGGAACGAATACAATTTGAGAGAGGTAGTTTTCTTCTTACCATGAGACTGCCTCACCAGCCTATTTTCCATTGCAAAGAGGTTCCCCTAAGTGCAGATCTTGTTTTTCCCCACGTAGGCTCTCTCTGAGGCTCTTGCACACTCAGATTTATCAGACATTTGAATCTGAAATTTACAGCCACCCCACAAATCTTGGTAAGGTACCTACATGTGTACATCTATCTTCCCCACTTCTCTGATAACAGTGACATAATTGCTCCTGACAACAAGAGATCACTACTGGAGTAACTCCTCCATGCCTCCTGAACGGAGTCAGCATCCTCTCAAGCCCCTGTGCACACATCAACCTGTCCTTCTCTGAGGCAGTCACAAGCTGGAGGCAAAAAGGGAGAGAATCTTCCATCTGAAGCAAAGACAGTCACCACCTCTGAACACGTCTTCATGCCACAGATGGCACTGGCCATTTGATGAGAAGTCAGGCTCATCTATTACAAATGAGTATGGAGAACTGTCTGTTTATGTTAACCACAGCCTGGCTGTCCAGGGAGAAGTCCTGCAACTCTTTGGACTTGCAAACTTGCAGATGGTGTCTCTGCTGGATGTGTCAGCTGCAGAAACAGTTGTATTTTCAAAAGCGAAGTGTGAGAAGGACATTGGAGAGCTGCCTACATTTCACTGATGTCCTTCTTGCATATGAGGTAGGTACTAGGCTGCTGTAAAACATCACTCAGGGAACTAATCTGCAACCTCAGACAGGAAAACTCACTTTTGCCTGAAACACTTTTAAGCTTTTATCTCTGAGAGCTGGGGAAGCAAGTATGGTGAGTGCTTGATCCCTGATTACTTCATGTCAGTCATTTAAACAACCTAGGGAAAAAACAAGGCAAGGACCTAACTGATGTGACTATTAAAGAAAAAAAAAAAAAAGCCAAGGTTCAAAACCTGATTTCTTTCATATTTCTCCAGTTGAGTGAGAACAGACACACTGCAAAGCACAGTGTCAGGAGCAGGAAACTGAAGCCCCGTATTGACTCAAAGATCAGCCTGAATCCTGCGATGACCCAGATCACAAAGATTAAAAGCAACACAATCCCTGGACTAATGAAGTGGGTAAGTGGATAGGACTTAATGACAGTGTGATACTTGGGTTATGGTTTGTGTGCAGTAAAGAGGAACTCTTTGGATAACTGATGAATTTATTTGTTCCCCTTTTTCTCAGCCTCTCCAGAACCAGCACTCACACGCTTAGAGAGTCTTGATCCTGCCAACAATTCTGAGAGGGACGCTAAATGTCAGAAATGCAGTACTGAAATGGCTTAACTTTGTCAAGTCAGTAGCTATCTTTTTTTTTTAATTTATTTACACTGTAAGTTGTTTAATCAGGGCAGGGACAACTTATTTTTATGGATTTGCATACAGGATTCAAAGCACAACTCTTATATTTCAATGGAGCACTCTTAGATACTTCCATAAAAGAAGTAAAGTGAAAAATCCTACAGGCATGTGCAGTGAGAAAGTCTAATGATTACTGAGAAGAGCAGTAATCCAAAGATAAGTAACATCTAGTACAGCTCTGTGGCAGTGACAGAGACAGCAAATAAGGTACTAACAGCACTTGTTAGCAAAGGAGCAATTACAGCACCAGCAGCTGTGGCTGAATGTGAAATCTCTGTAGAAAGACCTGTGCCTCTACCACACAGCTTTGATAGCAAAAGCCAACGAGACACTGAGCTCCCCAACTGCTGCACAAAGAAGGAAGATGACACAAGCAAGTCAGACATTGTTGTGGGTCACTTCACACTGCAGACAGCCCCAAAATACACCACACTTCTTAAACCAATGTCTAGGCAAGCAGCAGCAGTTGGAGCTCATGGCAATGGTGTTTGAGGTATTCAGACACCACAACAGTGCCACGGGTGTACTGAGGCATAGAAAGTGTTTCATAGAGAGCTGCCACTGCAAAACTCTTGCTCCATTTTCATGTGAGTGGGACTAGACTAGAAAAGTGGAATTTTTTTTTTCCACTTTTGTTTAGGAAGAGACAAATCACAGAAAACAAGGTATCACAGCAGGGCCATCTAACCCTTGGGAGACAGGATGGCAGCTTTGGAGCACTTTTGTGGACAAGTTCTGGCACCTCTGAGCCCCATGAGCATAGCAGGTGGCAGCGCCCGACGTCCTCCCAGGCACAGGGGCACTGGAAGGCCTTGGGCTTTGTAGTTGGAGATCCCTGTATTACTGTCTGCATCTCTTCTAAATCTCCTTACAGACTAATTACTTGTGAGAGCCCTATAAACACTGCAGGGACATTAATGCCTCATCCTAGGCATTAATATGGCTGCCAGCCCTGTACATGCTGCTGTTTTGTAACCAAAGGAGTGAAGACTGCAATTAGTTGCTCATCTTTCAAGCCTTTATTTTGAAGAAGGTTACACTCCCAGTTACAACCAAAATGATTAAGACACCAGAAACTGCAGAGCTGATGAGTAAATAATAACCATATGACTCATTTCCTAACTCAGAGATGCCTGGAAACTGAAATTAGCAAGTCACAGAGCAAAAGGTTTCATCTCTGAGGGGATTCATCTTGTCTTTTTATTGTACACAAAAAATGAAAAGTCTGCAGTGCCTGGGCCTTGTGACAATGTCTTGCCAAGACAGTTTATGGAGGAAGCTGCACTTTGTTACATGAAAGGCTGTGCCTTACAGTGCTTAAAATCACACCTTAGAGCACAGTGGATGGCCAGGGGTCTGCAATGCACCATCCTGAGCTGTTGGCACCATGGGGCTCTGTTCCTGGGCTCTTCTTACTTTCCCAGCTGCAGGTCACCAGTGGTTTGGGCTGTAATTTATGGAAAAAGTCAGATGCATCAGGATGGACCTTAAACCCAAATTTTCTTGCTGCAAGAAAGTTGAGCTTTAAAGGGTAATTAGAATCTGAAACCACCAAGTCAGAGAGCCCTGTTTATGTTCATGAGTGAAGGTAGTTGGTCTCTACCAGCTGCTGACACCAGCCTGCTTTTCTTTGCAAATATGTCAGTTCACAAATGGGCCTTGAGGATTTAGGAACTAAATCCAACACACTTTGCAAATCTTGTGTATCCCTTAAGATGCAAAAAAAAACCCTAATTTTGAGGGTGAGTATTACGTAAGTGCTATATACAGTTCATGTTCATCTCTGAGCAGGAAAAATGTATTAGAATATTTAACCTAATCTGGCATTCTAGAGGGAAGCCTTACCTTGGTCGTACCTATAGAAATTTGTTACAAGAGTAAATACATGGTACAGAAATTATTCATCTCACCTTGAAAACTTGAAGTCTGGATTTGGGAGGTTAAGAGATAAAATGTTGAAGCAGGTAAGAAAACTACTTGATCTGAATGTAATTTGAATGTCCAACAGAATGTCATTGTAGTCCCAAATCACCCAAATAAATGACTGCTCAGAAATGAGACTCAGAGAACATTATTCAGAGTTTCAAATTAAGGAATATAAAAAATTGAGAGAGCCTACATTATTCATAAAGGCTGACCCAGTGAAAGACCCAAAGAACCTGAGCTTTGAGAAACTTCAGCCAGTGATGATCCTCTGTGCAAAGCCATTGGATCCCATAAATCACTCAGCTGCAGTGGACTTCAGCAGAGAAGCTGAAGCTCAGATAACACACAGCAGAGAAGCTCAGATAAAAAGAGTAAATATTTAAGAATACAAAAAAATCAATAACAGACTTGAGCAGCAGAAGATTACTTCCAAATCTATGAATCAGCTCCTTCATTCTTATGTTCACATAGTGCTCACTTGTTCTCAAGAGCTTTTGAAAAATAACATCCTTTCAAATTTGAGAAGAACAAACTGTACCAGAACCATAACCAAAACATATGGTTTACCTACAATTTCAGCAATTATCAAGTGTGTTATTTTTGAGTTAATACAATTATTTAACAAGGGCTTTGCAAACATTTTAGATACTCTGGCAATTCAGAACAGGCACAATATGTACTTGTCTGTATTTGCAGGAGAAACAAAGGCATGTCAGGGTCCTGTTGGCCTCTCTGATTGTGCTCTGGAGCTGGTCACCTGCCCCTCCAGCCTCACAAATGGGCTGAGGTTGCCCCAGGAGTCCCAGCACAAGCAGAAATGGGAGGCCTCCCATCTTCATGACCTCACCCCAGCTTCTGAATTGAGACCTGCTTTGTATCTTTAAACATTTTCCCAAACTGGCTATCCCCCATTGATCCTTCCACAGCCTGTATTCCTAATCCATTACTTAGCTGCCCTTCAACCATGTTCCAGTTATCACCTCTCAAATCTAGGAAGGAGGTTAGCAGCAAGAAAACCACAATTTTTATCTCAAACATGACATTGGCCAAACAACCCAGACCACATCTCTCCCTGACATATTGTCTTTTTCTTTGCTTTCATCTGACCATGACTCTAGCAGGCCTGTCATACAGTTGTGTGTCCATTTGTCCTACCTGTGTTGCTTCTTTCCTAGATTTCTGGTGAAATTCCTGGTTTGCACTAGCATGACTGTGCATACAAAGCCTGCACAATGCTAGCAAATGAGCCTTTCATCCAAGGTGACACAGTTACCCTCCTCCCTCTCTTTTTACTGCACCTTTCAGAGGTGGAAACTTTAGTTTCACTCCAAAAGTTAGTTGAGCGTCTTAAACATCAATGCCTCATCATCCCCATACTGAGAGTCTGCAAGAATGCAACTGCAGCACATCTGTCAACTGCATCTCCACTGACTGTAGAGGGAGCATAGATCCCTAATTCAGGCACCTTTTGTGCCCAAGATCAGTTTATATTAATCTGTCTGAAATATGTTAGTTATTTAATACTTATTGTATTTCTGTGGGCTTATCCAGCTACCCAGGAGAATGGGTCTGCAGCTCTTTAGGAATACAGATAAAAATAAGCCTCAAGCCCTTGTAGGAAAACTACCCTAGTAGGAAAACTGAGCAAGGAGTTCTTGGCAGGCTCAGGTGGGGTCTGCATCTCAGAGCCCCATCATCATATGCAGGCTTCATGGAAAAAAAATAAACCAGGTCTTTAAAGGGGTGGCTTTGGATGCTAAATTTTCCTACCTGTGCAAACAAGTAAGCACTTGGTAAGAGCACTTGTTCTCTACACCCCATTACCAATAGTGAGAGGATGTCAGTATTTAACATGATGGAGTCTTTTCACCACTACGGATAGGAGCACTACCTTTGTCTATATTTCTGGGCCTTGGAGTCACATCTGCTTTTTTTTTTTCTGAACAGTTATTGTATAGTAAGACAGCCAGCACAGCCCAAGGATTTTGTTTGTTTAAAACCTGCTTGCAGCCATGAAGTGTTGAAATTCACACTTCTTTTCAGCTGCTGAAGCAACACTCTCGGATGACATATCACAAAAGTAAGGCCAGCCCATTATCAGAGAGAGATATATCATAAAAATAAATGACATAGAAAAATGGGCACTGTAAGTGCAAATAAAAACAGTGCAAGGCAGTAGCACAAGCAAATAAAAAACAATTTTAAAAAGTACAAGAGCTCACACCACTCTTTCAAGCCACAAAAATACTCAAATAAGTGCAGCACTATTCAGTGGAAACTACACAACAGCACTATAGTCCAGCTGCTTTATTCTTCTCTTATAAAAATGGATCTAATATGAATCATTGCAGCTCCTTATTAGAACATGAGGAACTAATGCTGGCTGCACACCATGAATCACAGTGAGTATCTATCTGCATTTAAATTTACTGGACTTTGAACAAACTGACCTAATAGCTAAAAATACAGTCTAGTTCCTATTTCTAAAATCCCATTTCTGCTCATCCTAACAGTTCACAGCCAGTGATGGTTTGCTGAGAAGGTACCAGTCCCTTCTCTTTCCAAAAGAGATGTGATGCAAGCTCTGACTCATTGGCGTGGACAGATACTCAAGCAGACAGCTCTCTGAGCTATCAGTTCTTAACTTCTGCATTGCCTGGACATGATGACAGGAATCTAGAAGTTAATTACCTTGCAATTTTCCTTCCTTAAAATGATTTTGTAAGACTGGCTTCTGTCTCCTGTTGTAAGACTGTGGGAACACTACCACCGCCTGTGTTTGGTCCTGAAGGGCAGTGGCAGTAGCAAGCACTGAAAGATGTTATCTTCTTGCTGCCCACAGAGATAAAGCAAGAGAAAATAAAAAAGGGTGGATTTTAACATCAGAATTACCACACAGATCATGGCTTCTCTAAAAGGCACAAAGGTTCCCACACTGGAAGTCTGATTTAACAGAAATATCATGCAAAGATAAACTGTTAAGTGGCTGTATCTAGTTTTGCATAGGCAGCTGTGTAATACCATGCAGCCAAAGCTTATTAGATTGGAGGATTTCCTACAGCACATGTAGATGAACCCCTTACAATATGAAATTGAGGGTTTTGTCATGCATAAAACCAAATTCAAGCATCAATGTCCACAAGTCAAGCGTGGAAAATTATAATGATTCTCACATAGTCATGTCACTTCATCATTTAGAAGTTTCACCAAATACTGCTGATCTTTCAACACATATAGCAATTCAGATAGTGGAAATAAAGCAACTCCATAAAGTAGGGATATCCCCAGCATCCAGCATATGTATCTTCCTAAATCAGTTGTATTTGTTTAAAATAACCAGCAGGTCTGACTTAAGAAAGTGAAACAAGTTTTCTCAGAGGAGTGTTGCCTCATAACTTGTGTAAAAGCTATAATTCCATTTACCTGGGAACTTCATCTTGACAAGAAATAAGTACAATTATATTTTCAAAATTTTTTGTCTATGAAAACAAAACATCCCTATGAGCTTGTTAAAAACAAATCATGCTAGACAAGACTTCTGCAAAACTCATGGTGGTGGTAGAATTATGTTCATTATAGGTTGAACACTTTACCTGATAAAGTGTCATAGGAATTTGTAACAAGGGAAAGAGCTATAAAGGCAAATTTGAAAAATCAATTTGTTCACTGATAGACTAAATTAACTATGTAAACAGAGAAGCAAGTTTTGTAAGCTTATTTTCCAAACAATACTACTTTTTTTTTTCCTACATGATGCATTATTTTTGTCTCATTTTCTCTGTTCTCAGACCAGGAGCAGCACTATAGCAAAACAGCTAAATTGTGACCACCATTGGTAAAGCCCTTTCATTTTGAAAATCATGTCCCTATCCTGTCTTAGAGTAGGGGGTCATTGTGCTCCACAGAGGTGGTGTCCAAAATCCTGTGGTCATTGTGCTCCACAGAGGGGGTGAGCCAATCTGGAACAAATCTGAGAGTCAGGATTACTGGTACTGAAAGTCATTATCTCTTGGGAACACAGTGAGGATTAACCACAGACATTAGTCTGTGACCATTCCCAGCCCCCATGGAGGAGTTTGGAGAGTAGACAAGAAGGTTTGCAGAAGCAGCAGAGCTGGATCTGCCTCGTATGTCCCCCTGGAGCTGCCAGGGACCCATGGGGACAGCCCCTGTGCAAGCTGAGGGACAGCCCCAGTGGCGCTCCCTGGCACGAGGACAGCCACGGTGGCCGGGGTGGCCAGGGCTGGGGCACAGCTGCTGCCAGGGGCTGAATGGGGCAGTGGTGCCCAGCTGTGCCCCAGCATGGCACTGCCCAAGGCCTCCCTGGCTGCCACCGCCAGTCCCACCTGGACTGATGTGCTAGTGTGCAAAGTGCAGGTCATGCTATTGCTCACACCAAAACCTGCTGGCAGCTCCATCTTTTCCTGCTTTCTCAAGGAAGTGGGAATTACACAGTCACACACACTGTTGTCCTGCGCGTTAGATGGACCCCCATGACAAATCCTGAGTCTGTTGGCCAAGTTTAACCACACAAGGGCAGGATTTTATCTTTCAGGGGTCTGAAAGATAAAATCAACTTCTGGATGTCACACAAATCTGCATGTGGGCTATGGTGGGGACACCACAGCAGTTGCCCCAGCATGAAAGGATCTCTGTGAGACCTCTCCAGCCCTGGGGTTTGTGTCTGGTCAATGTGCAGCAGACCCCAGAGCCAGCCCTGGCACTGCCTGTGTCCTGCCCTCAGGAGCACTGGGGCACCAGGGAGGTCATAGGGAGTCACCTCGCTCCCCACAATAATTTGTGGTTACTGAGGTGCTGCATGTCTTCGTTTGAAAAGACAGGAGTCTGTGAAGGAAGGCAAGGGCCTCCTGTGAAATGGAAAAAGTAAACCCCCTCCCTCCAAATTACCACAATTTCAAAATAAAAAGGCTCTCAGGCAAAGAGATGGGAATGGGAATAACAGTTCTTTACTAGGAAAAAAAACTAAATTAAAGAAAAAAAAAAAACGTAATTAGTACAAACAAAACAACTGATAGAGTCAGAAACCTGACACCCTGAGGAGTCAGGGTGTTGGTGATAGTCCAGTTAAATGGTGGCTGCTCCTCCTGCTCCTGGAGTGGCAGATGAAATGCTGTTGAAGCGATGATCCAGTAGGAGGGTGTAGTTTTTTCTGAAGGTCTGGTGATAGAGTAGATGGGCCTGGTCTTCCTCTGGGAATCCAGTGAAGAGGCTGAGTTGCTGTCTCAAGAAATGCTGATTTTATGCAGGTAGGGATGCTTGGCTCCTCCCTCTGGGTGGAGCATCTTACAATGGGATGATGTAACTTTCTCAGTCATGCAGTGAGCCATTCAATGGCCCATTAACAGAAGATATCTCCCCAGAGGGAGACATTGTTCTTGGAAAAGATAAGAAAACTGCCCAACAGAAGATACCTGTCCCACCTCTGACAGATGGCAAATAGAATATATGCTTATCCTACAAGGGCACTGCAGGACCTCGGGCACCTACCACAGGAAATCAGCCCCCTTTAGTTCTGCTGCACCGCTTGTTGGTCCCTTCTTCGTATTAATCTGCTGAAGAAAAATCTCAGTTAAAGATCACAGCAACACCGATAAGTTTGCAAAAAAGGGTTGTCAAGAAGCCAATATTTTAATGTCTGATAGCTCCAAGTGCATCACACTGACATAGCATGGAAACGTGACACTATTCTAATATAATTTCTGATGCTCACATAATCTGGATATTCCCATTCAGAGACACATTTAAAAAAAATAATTCCACTGCCTTATTATTATTATTTGGAATTTTACATTGAACTAGACCTTTAGGCCTGTAACTCACATGAAGCAATGGTGAAAACTAAAGAACTTAAACAGTTTTCCAGTGTTTTGTGGAGATGAACATGCATCTTTGGAAACCATTAATCCCTAACACTGAAGGGAAGGCAGTAGGGAAATCTGATAAGCACACTAGCACCAGTTTGCAGTCAGTAGACAACAACATTTTCTAACTTTGAAAGCATTATAAAAATGTGCATTTCCTTGCCTTCTCTATGCCCGCCAGTATTTTCTGGAGAGAGCTACCCTAATCTCCTGGAAAGCATCACACCTCATGGTACCAACCACAGCAGAATATGGTCTGTGCCCTTGGGAAAGCCCAGGATCACCAACTGGACTGGCTGAGGAGGAAGGGAAACAGAAAACTTCTGATTTTGGACAGCAACCATGAGAATAGCATGCTGCTTCTTTTAACCATTTCCTAACTAGAATTCGTAATGTACCATTTACTTTCAGTAGAAGAAATTGGAACCAGTATTACTTTGTTCAGTTGTGATTATTTATAAGAGAGGAAAAACATCCTGTGTCCTTGAAAGGAAAAGGAATCAAGCAGCAGAAGAGGCAGGGTTTGCTTACAAATCAAATCCCCTTTTTGGTTAGCAATTTGGCCAAAGGTTCTCTTTTAAAATTATTTTTAACACTACCAGACTAGTGGTGCTTCTGGAGCTGCAGTGATCCCTCTCGTACTGTTCTGTCTCAGATTCTGGTTTTTTTGCCCCTCCTCACAGAACAATAAGCATTTACCAAATTGAACTCAGTGAAACCTCTTTACCTGCATATGCTTGCACGTTGGAAAGTAGCACCTACTGTTTTGGATAGTTGGCCCATAAAAGATCCCTTTTCTTACCACTTTATTAACATTTACCTAAATATATTAAAACTATTTACTCCTCAAAATGCCTACGTAATGTTCAGATCTAGCCAAATGATAGCAGCATGCAATCTTGATGAAAGACACCCAGCATGACATGGCCTATGAAAGTATTACACAGAATTTCAACTCTGGTGTGCAGAGCTAAAAGCAACAGTAAATCACACAGTTCCTACAGCACCACAGTTCCTACAGCAACAGGGTGTTTGCAGTTAAAAGAGTTCAGTTGTCAGTGAATGCAGCAAATGTAAAAAACTAAATATAGCTTGGGGACAGAAAAAAGATAAACTTCTTAAGAAAAGACTGAAGAAATTGCCAGATCAGAATCTGAAGTCAATCAGTATATCTTTGGTGAAGGTGATGAACTGCCTTAATGTAATAGAGCTAAAAAAGCTGCCCAAAGCAAGTACTAGAAATTAGGATGGTCACAAAAGTACCAGGCAGGGGGGAAAACATCAATTAATGAAAACTATTTTCACTTTGCATTATCTAACAAAAGAAAATATACTTAAAATAATGTGCTTATTATTAATCAGATGAACAGAATATTCTAATCTTCTACTTATAAAGGAAATAATCCCACTGTACTGCTGACAGTCTCTTCTTGTGATCTGGGCAGACTTCCAAGTTTCTTCAGACCTGTAATAATAATCCTGAAAAGCCTAAAGTGGCCAGGCTGTGGCAACCACTTCTAAAGTGTGAGAAACAAAGAGGCAAGCATCCCTTCCCAAAGGGAGAGCAGCTGGGCAAAGAGAAGAAAAGCACATACAGGTTTTGTGGTGGGATAAGGATTTTTTTATTAATCCTTTGGTATAGCTCCAGCTTTGTAGGTGTTTTTTCCACAGTATTGTTTAGCAATAGGTCAGACATCCTGTAGGGTATCCACAAGCTTTCTGCATCTCACCTTGTCTCCTCAAAATCAGCGTGCCTTCCTTTGTCATTGTAGTGCCTCATGGTTAAATGTCCTCTTCTCCTACTTCAAAAATTTGTCCTTCTTTCCAATTCAAAACCTTTGAAGGACTCGTAAGTCTTCCCCTATTTTCCCCTTTGTGAGACTCTCTGGATTGGTATTCTTTTAATTCCTGTTCCTTCTTCCTATTTAAGGACTTTCCACTTTATCTAGTGCACCCGTTGAAGTTCATGGATCTCCATCACTCTGACAAATATGTTGTACAGCCCCAGCAGCAAAGAGCCTGTTCCACATTAAAAACACCACACTTATAATAACATTGTCCAAAATTCATCACATGTGTAGAACATGCAGGCCACCCCATATGTCTGGGATCAAATAGAGGTTAAATGTCATTTAAAAGAGATATTTTATGGTTTTTCTTCTAAGACAGGGAGTAGCACTGAGCCTACTTTCACCTCACAAGCAGCAGCTGACCAGCAAAGAAAATTAACACAGATATTTCAGTAAGACTTGGGTAACAATGATTTTGATTTTTTCCTTTTTTCCACCCTAAAAAAACAAACAAACAAACAAAAAAAAAAAACCTGCAGAAACAAAAGCTTTTGAAATCACCACTGCCCGGCTGGACAGGGAAAACAAATACTAAAGACATTTCAGTCACAATAGTTTTGTAGTGTTTAGTAATTATGTGTGTAGACAGCAATACATTCAACACTGGACTACAAGAAAGACATTTATATCTCAAATAAGCCAAGAACTCATATATACTCCGAAATCTCTGTGGTAAAAATTGTGGAAGACAGAAAATAATTTTTTATCTAGGACATATATTCAGAGATATGAACCACAGAAATCAAATATATATGGTTAGTGTACCAAATTGTCTGCATTACTTTGGATATGTGGTGAATATTAATAAAAGTTATCAAGAAGAGATCCCATCTTCTATCCATTAGAGTGATGGAGAAAAAAGATAGTTGACTGTGCCTGAACTGAATAAAACTGGAAGGCCTTTTTAACGATAGAAACTATAGAAATCAGTTTAGAACTGATCCTCTTATAATAGCATTGAGCTTTACTTACACATCAGCTCATACCCTACCATGGCTTTAATTCCCAGAAACCCATTTCAATATAAATTTTTAAGGAAAACTTAATATTAAAAAAAAAAAATTCAGAAAATGAAAACTTAAGTTTTTAGTTATAATATCTGATCTTTGGGCTCATTTGAAGAGTTTTTCCTTAATGAACCAGCACATTTTATGTCAATGTAAAATTGATGACTTTGGTAATTCTGTGGTCTCCAAAAACTAGAGTAGAAAATAGTCAGGCCACCAGTTTTTACAGGAAAGGAAAAATGTAAGGGGAATCTGAGATACCCCTGTAGGAGAACATACATATAATTTAATAATGTAGAAAGGAACTAGCAGGTGCTCAGTTATACTGTAATTATTCTGCTTCACCACAGAGAGTTCTGAGGTCTATTAAGAGAGAAAATAGTTTGAATTTTTTCTTTTCTTTTAAGTTGTCAACTTTTAAACACGGAGGCACATTGAGTAGCATATGTGGTCATTGTGATCTGTTCTGACCAGTGCTGGCTAATTAAGCTTGTAGCTAATTTATTTTTAAAAGATGGCTTGAGTTATAATCTGAAAACTCTTGTTAGGTAATACAATACAAAGAAGACATGTTACAACTGAGAAGGAAAGAGCACTTGTACCTCTCATCTTAGTGGAGGCTGTAGGTGTCACTGACTGCAGTCCATTATCACAGTAACAATTTTTACTCAAGGAAGACAACATCTATTTAAAGTGTGAAATAATCTGCTGGTAAACTCCAATGACTGAAAAGGGCCGCTAAGATTTAGAAGGCTGAAGTAATAGGTGGGGAGCTCAATAGTGGAAAACCTTAAAGAAAGGCTTTTTTGTTGGTAAATAATATTTTTGTCTTCGTTTGAAAAGACAGGAGTCTGTGAAGGAAGGCAAGGGCCTCCCGTGAAATGGAAAAGGTAAACCCCCTCCCTCCAAATTACCACAATTTCAAAATAAAAAGGCTCTCAAGCAAAGAGATGGGAATGGGAATAACAGTTCTTTACTAGGAAAAAAAAAACTAAATTAAAGAAAAAAAAAGTAATTAGTACGAACAAAACTACTGATAGAGTCAGAAACCTGACACCCTGAGGAGTCAGGGTGTTAGTGACAGTCCAGTTAAATGGTGGCTGCTCCTCCTGGAGTGACAGATGAAATGCTGCTGAAGCGATGATCCAGTAGGAGGGTGTAGTTTTTTCTGAAGGTCTGGTGATAGAGTAGATGGGCCTGGTCTTCCTCTGGGAATCCAGTGAAGAGGCTGAGTTGCTGTCTCAAGAAATGCTGATTTTATGCAGGTAGGGATGCTTGGCTCCTCCCTCTGGGTGGAGCATCTTACAGTGGGATGATGTAACTTTCTCAGTCATGCAGTGAGCCATTCAATGGCCCATTAACAGAAGATATCTCCCCAGAGGGAGACATTGTTCTTGGAAAAGATAAGAAAACTGCCCAACAGAAGATACCTGTCCCACCTCTGACAGATGGCAAATAGAATATATGCTTATCTTACAAGCCAGGACAATTTTCCAATAAATCAGTTTTGTTTCATTTGAAAAAATATCAAATAGCTAAGTGGAATATTTTCCCCAGCACCTTGAACTAAATGTCTCTTCTAAGACAACAACAGGGCAAGAAGATTTGCCATTCCTTCTTTGCATTTTCCCAAAGGATTAGGCAGGACTGGTAGAACTCGTATATGTAAATGTATATATAAATATACAAATGTGTGCATATATATGGGGCAGCTCATGCAGCATGGCTCCTCCCTGGTGTGGTGTGGTTCAAGCCAGAATAATATTGAAGATGTGCGCATCATTTATGCCATCAGAGCACTGAATTATGTGTTGTCCTGTATGCTCCTTCCCCAGGAAAGGTGAACTTTCGAAGAAATGCAATCAGGTGTGATGGTAGTAAGACCAGCCTGAAAGAATCCCATCCCTGTCCACCTGCTCCACCTCTGCAGGGGAAAAGTGGGTTGTGACTTCTGAAGCCAGCTTTGCACTGAAGCCAGGGTGCCTTTTAATGACATGGTAAACACCACAGACTTCAGAACATATATTAAATGGCATTCAGTACAAAAATTCTATCTTTTCATACTTTTACACGACTGGGTAAAGATAAGTATGTCTACAGCAAAATTTCAAGTAGAATTCCATTATACTACAGTGATCAACACATTGTATATTGTTAAGAAAACTTATATATTAAAAAATATATGGTTGGCTCAACTTCTAAGAATACGCAAATCTATTAAATATTCCAGATATTTGGCAACCTGTTTGCATTCACAAAGCTCTTTCTTGAAAGTGAAAACATAGCACTATTTCCCCTGCAATGTTCAACTTTCTTAAATGGCAAAGGGATACTACTATTTCGGTTGCAGGAACAGCAAGAAGAACATTTGCCTGTTTAAATCTTCCCTTTCTGAAAACATGGCTTGTTTATTTATTTACTTAACATTTGTGAAAACACACTTGAAAATTGGTTTTGTAAAAACAACAATAAAAGAAACAAACCAGAGTTATAAACTCAAATTACTACAACAGTACAAAAAGAGGTTATATTCAGAGGTTTAAAACATGCTATGTTGTCAACTGGTAAATCAGGATGGAATTCAGCTCTTCCAGAAATGGCAAGGCCACATACTGTCTGATCACATTCATACTACATGCAGTTTTATTTCACTCAAAATCTTTGTCTTTTTAGTTGGTGTTGATCTAAAATGTTAGAAATGATTGCAGTCTACAGAAACAAGGAGGGGTAAAATCAGTTGTTAAGCATGTCTGACTCTTGGAGATAATTCAAATGGAAAAAAATCCAGGTCATTGGCCTTTTTAAATAGACCCCCGGCAATATTTACTCCTCCATAAATAGCACAGTCACATGAAATAAAACTGTGTTCAGTAAAGCCTGCAAAACAAAAGAACAATTTACAGACTGAAAGGCAAACTGTGGCTCATGTGTTCGCTGGGGAGGATTAAGTGAGCTTGCTGCACGGTCTGTGCTTAGTGATTGCGGTGTCAGTTCCGCTGCAGGGAGAGCAAGTCAGGTCACCGAAGGTGCTCCATCCTTCAGCAGAAGCCGGGAAAAGCCGGGATCCTGCTCCACACGGTGACTTGTGAGGGAAAGCTTCTGCTGTAATGTCACGTTTCACTGGGATAGAAAGGAGCTCCACTGCCTTTATCCTCGTGACTCAGAGCACATCTGCATAAGGAAAGATCACGGGCTTTACTGCGCTGCTTTAACTCAACCACCGCGGCTCTGGTGCTGTAGGAAGGGCAGCACATTTCCCTGAGGTAGACAAGTCCTAACATGGAGGCACAGCCTTCTGAAATACCAGTAAGACCATTTAGTGCATCTGCTAGCAAAAATTGATATTTTTGGATGTTGCAGACAAAAGGACAAATGAGTAAATCACTAGAAACATTATTTACATTTCTCTAAAGCTCATGTCAATCTCTTCTGTGTGCTTACTCACACTTATGACTCTATTTCAAGTCTTACTTTTAAATTTTTTTTTCCCAAAGATCCAGCTCTGGAAATAATGTTATTACATAAAAGCCACAGCTGTCTCTTTTAAGTCTCTTGCAGCTCTGAAAATACTTGAAAACTGAAACAACTGCACACAAAAACTTTGTAACCCATACAACAAATCAGTAGTATCCACAAGGGCATGTGACTTCATTTCATTCATTAACCAGGGAGTGGAAGGATTGATTTTAATTAAATCAATATTTAGGACTCTTCCTGACTAGTATCACTCATTCTGGTTTTGCAAAATGAGGTTAAACAATGCTGCTGAAAAGGTATTTTTGGGACCTGAGCCTGGTTCGAGGGCAGATTTGCAGGCGATGGGTGCCAGCCCAGTCACCGTGGGCCGTGGAGAGCTGGCTGCTCGGTGGACTTGGCTCTGTTTCCAGTTGCTGAATTGCAGCAGAGACACACGAAAATATTAAAATACTTCTCTGCTATTATTCTCCTCAGAGAATAGAACTACAAGGGAATAGAATTGCAATTCTAGATAAAGACACAATACTTCACAGAAATTCTTTTACACCCTCAAAGTCCTTGGAAATCCTGGTAAAGCAAAGCCTTTCCACCTTGGATTTAGGGAGAGATTTTCCCCATCCTCTTCATTTCTCTGCACAACAGCCTATATATATCTGGTTTGCAACTCTTGGTCATGTTTTGTACTTTACTGGCTGCCACATTCATTAAGTTTCCAAGCAGCTGATTCTTAGCATGCAGTAATTCTTGTTAGCCTGCTAAGAAGCTGACAGAATAAACCTTGCTGTTTGTTTAATTCCCTTCACTGAGCATTAGGAATTACTTCTGAAAGAACTCGGGCTTCCAGGTGTTCTTTTTTACATGCAAGTATTTCATACCAGAAGTAGTTCTCTCTTTCCTAAAGGCTGTGTTGAACAATCTTTAAAGCTGAAAATAGTGTTCATGGGCATTTATGAGAGTCTGATTTGCCACAGACAAAAAAGGGTATGATTTGCCACAGACAAAAACATGTAGGAAGCGATAGTGGAAAGGCTACAGTGCTTTTTGTTGCTGGAAGTGGCAGCTGGTTGGTGGGGCTTGGTGTCATTTTTATATTTCAGTGAATACAGGTACCATTTGCTATTTTTAAAAATACTATGAATCCACTCCCCTTGCTGAAGATGTTTACCCATTTTCTATATAAAAAATGCAAATAAATCTTCAGCACAGAGAACAGATTAATTAAAACACATATGCTCACGTTCTGTAGATTCTTGCAAAGGAAATATCATTATGGCAAAGATGCTAACAGACTTTGAAAGCTTAGTTGTAAACCTATGTCTCTAAGGGATGCTTTGCATCTTACTGAGCCAGAAAGATTGCAGTTGAATTCTCAGACAGCACTGTTTACACCCGAAATGACAGTTCAAGACACAGGCAGAATTAAGGAGTTAAATTGGGATGCATTTTCATTGGACTATCAATTACAATAAGCAGTGTATTTTTGCTTGTGCATACAAAATTTTTAAAATACATTTTTTATTTGCAACACGATCACACTGGATGGTCTGACAGAAGACTCAATTCAAAGGTTTTTAAATCACAACAAGAATCAGAGCTAGTTTTAACTATGCATTGCCTGCGTATACCAATACACACAGTTTTGCCTGGAAAGACTGTGTTACAAGATGTAGCTGGGGGTGTGTATTCTATTGCCATGTGTTTGAGGTGTGGCAGTTATCTTCTGTTAATTGGACAGTTTTCTTTATCTCTTCCACAACCAGTCCTCCCTCTGGGAGATATCTTCTGTTAACGGGCCATTGAGTCTCACTGATAAATTACATCATCCCATTGTGAGAAGCTCCGCCCAGAGGGAACAGCCAAGCATTCTCACCAGGATATAATCTGAGCTTTGGAACACAACAGTCAGCCTTTTTCCACAGGATTCCCACCACTGGACCTTCAGAGGAAACCTACACCCTTCTACAGGATCACTGCTTCAACAGAACCACATCTGTCACTGCAGGAAGACTGCAGCCACCATTTAATAGGACTGCTACCAACATCCTGACCAACAGAGTGTCTGGTTGGATTCTGACACTAGAAGGAATTGAGGATGGAGACTAGGGAGGACAAATACCCGTGTCAGAACCTCGTGGAAGAGGCCACTTTGAGAGGCTCCACAGCACAAGAATCTAACAGAGAGGAAATGCCTCAGAGATCCCACATAAGGAATGGCTGCACATCATGGGGATCTGAGGAGGAACAGCCCATTTCGGGCTGGGGAGGTGGCTGGAGATGTGGCCAGAGCTCGGAGCTGGGGGTCCATGAGCAGATTCACAAGGAGAAGTCCCACAGCTGCTCAAAATGTGGGAAGAGTTTCAGCAAGAGATCCTCCCTGATACGCCACTGGAGAATCCACACTGGGGAATGGCCCTACATGTGTGAGGAGTGTGGGAAGAGTTTCAGCCAGAGGTCCCACCTAATTGTCCACCTGAGGAGCCACACCGGGGAACGGCCCTACGAATGTGAGGAGTGTTAGAAGAGCTTCAAGAGGCTCTCCCACCTGGTTGTCCACATGAGGAGCCATACTGGGGAGAAGCCCTACGAGTGTGACGAATGCAGGAAGAGGTTTCAGAGCAGGGCCAATCTCTTCCTGCACCAGCGGATTCACACAGAGGAGAGGCCTTTCTGCTGCCCTGACTGCGGGAAGAGCTTTAAGCACAACTTCCACCTCATCACCCACTGGCGCATCCACACTGGGGAGAGACCCTATGAGTGTCTCAAGTGTGGGAAGAGATTCAGGCACATCTCAGCCTTGACCAGACACCAACGGAGGCAGCACTGAGGGAAGCCCTGTGAGTGCCCTGAGTGCAGGAAGATCTTCATGCGCTGCTCCAGTGTGCTGGCTTTGCATTGGAGCCATTCACAGAAGTGACTTTCTAAGAGAAGCTGCTACTAGTTTCCTCCATCTGACAAAAAAACTTATCAGTAATTAGCCTTGAGAACTGACAATCTGTTAAACCACTGAGAAAGCTGGACACGTCTCTATGAATAGCTGCTACGGGGCTGTCCTGGCACCACAGGGGACTCTGGGCCCCTTGAGATTGTAACACAGCCCCCAGCGTGGCCTCAAATCCATCATCGCAACTGCATTGCTGCCTGGCAGGGATCATGTCACCATCTGCAGGCCCTGGGTGAGATACTGACTCTTTCAGTGTACAGATGAGACCCACAGACATCAATCCTCTCTCGAGTGAGAGAAAAGGACAGAGTGAGGACATGTAGAGGAACAACATGAATACACCAAGGTCAGTGAAGAAAGAGTCAAGTCCCGGATGAGAGGGATGAGGAGATGCCTTGACCTTGGGGCTGAAATCCTCTTCCAAAGCTACGGAGAAGAATATTAGACTCTTTTTTCCCTGTAACCCATTGAAAAGAATGGGGTATGAAGGGTTCAAATTGTAGATTTGAAGTCTACAAGTGAGCAAAGGCATTTATGCTAAAGGAAGCAGATGCTGAAGAAGCTGTGATTGCATGATGAGTTTGAACAGAGAGAGAAGAGTGATGAAGACACTTTGCCCCCAGAAAAAGAAGAATACATCTGTTCCCAGAGATGAAGATGATCTCAGAGATAGATAAGGAGAATCTTTGCTCTTAAACAGCTCATCCTTAAAATAGTACCCCATAAGTTGACATAGCCCATAAACATGGCTGTGGGAAAAACTGTGAAAAAGGGGAGAGACTTCATGATTGCAGATTTCAGGGCAACTGCTGTTCGTGGAAATTAAAAACCACGAGAGAACTGTTTTATTGTGGAGAAATCTCGATAAATTGACAAGAGGGACTCCTCTCCCTAAGTGAACCAAAGAAAGACTGTTCTAGAAGTGATAAACTGACTGAATTGTTTCTGTGCTTTGTTATTGGGAAAGAAAAGGTTGTAGGGGAAGGAGAAATGTTCTAAAGGTTTTATTCTGATTATTATAATTCTTTCTTTTAATTACTGTTAATAACATTTTCTTTATACCCTTTTGAAGTTTTGATCCTGCTTTACCTTCCTCCTAAACCTATCTCACAGCAGGAAAGGAGTAAATCTAGGGGGGTACATGGGCATTTGACCAACAGTAAACCCACCACAGACTGCAATGATGTATTCATAGGTATACTGAAGGAAGTCAAACTCATGACCCTTACAAAGAAGATCTTGCCAACTAACCTCTGAATTCCAATCCCTGAATCTCAAATTCTGCCCTGGGAGGAAGGTGACAAATGGCCCTGAGATAACTAATGCTGTATTATTCAAGGATTTATCAAGCAGAAGACTTGGGAACACTTTTGCTAGACATGTACTACACAACATAGACTACAGAACATGTAAACATACAGTTTATCTTGAACTAGGTGAATATCTCACTTGGTTTTACTGGGACATTAGTCCAGGAAGTATTTTAACCTAGGACTAAGCCCCTCACATTTGCAGACAGGCTGAGTGAGTTGGAGTTTTTCAGCCTGGAAAAGAGAAGATTCCAGAGAGACATTAGAGCACTTCCTATATCTAAAGGGGGTCTAAAAGAGAGCTGGAGAGGGACTTACCAGAAATGCATGCAGTGACAGGACAAGGGACAATGGCTTTAAATTGAAAAAGGGTAGATTTAGATCACATATTGGGAAGAAGTTCATCACTGTGAAGGTGGTGAGACACTGGAACAGGTTACCCAGAGAAACTGTGGATGCCTCATCCCTGGAAGAGCTCAAGGCCAGGTTGGATGGGGCTTTGGGCAACCTGGTCTAGTGGAAGGTGTCCTTGGCCATGGCAAGAGGTTTGGAACAGGATGATCTTTAAAGTCCCTTCTAACCTAGGACATTCTATGATTCTATGAAATACCCTGAAAAACTGCTGGGGTTGTGCAGTAGTAAACATAAGCACAGTTGCAGTCAACAGGGCTTTTCATTTTGAGAGAGAAATAAAATTTTCTCCACAAACTTTCTTGGCTGAGAGTTCACCCACTTAGGGCATCCTCTTTACTAAAATATTCTTCCCCCTGTCTCTGAGAAGAGTTAGATTTCTGGCAGCTTGGCCTCCAAGCATCCGTATGGATGAATGGGAAAGCAGAGCTGTAGTTAACTCCTCATCTGCTGGCAGCCAGGCAACTCCCTACAGCAAAAATCTGGTAGCAACGTGGTACTTGAAGCACCAGGTTTGCAAAACAGCTTGGCCAGGATTCTGCAAGTTAATGATGTGTCATGTTCTTGTTCACCTTTCCAAAGGTTTCTCTTCTGGGTAAAAAGATGGTAAGAAAGTGCAGGAAATAATAATCTGTGGCTAAATTAAAAGAACTGTAAATGTGACTTTCAGTAAAATCTGCTCCAGAATGTTGCTCCTCCATTCTGAATAATGATCATGAATGATAATGAGCCTTCTTCAAAGCTAGAGATATGCGAGAGGTTTTGCAGAATCAATGCCTCAGTGCATACTGAGGAGCCTGATTTAGGAGTGGGAATAACTTGGCATAAAGTTACTATTCACAACATTCTCTGTGGACACCATGGACTTTGATGAATTGAATGTGGAGCCAGCAGCTTGTAACCTGGCATCGTCCCTGTGAGCCTTTAAATACACTCTGAAAACCAGGGGCTTCAGAAGCTGACTCAGAGCAGCTCCAACAGCTGTGTAGGAAGCAGAAAGCAGGGAAGGGCAATCTCCAGCCCTCTCAAACACAGTTATTTCAGACTGCCACTCACAGCTCTTGCTTTCATTTTTTATCTCCAAATACACCAGTCCAGCAGGCCTGTATGTTCCAATGATTTCATACATTGATGTAATTCCACTGACTTCAAGTGTAACTTAAAGCAAACATTAGCATTTCAGTTTGGGAAACCTGAAGCTGGTAGCTGGTCACCAGAGATACTGCTCATTCTTTTCTGAAACAGAAGAGTTATATTAAAAAGGCAAAAGAAAACTCAATGGCTAAAAGTACTTCTCATTTATTTGAGAGAATAAACGTTTTGTTTTGTGTAGCTGACTCAGATTTCACCAATATTTCTTTTACAAATGATACATGAAGATGCAGTCTGAAAATACCTTTCAGTGCAGTCAATATGAAAATCCCATCATTGCAAGGAGGTCATGGTGTCATGAATTTCAACTGCCAACAGACTTTTTTACAGCACATTTTCAAACAGCACGTCTAAGCCTAAGCAACCTTGGGGAAAACACTTTAAACTGCAGAAAAACAACATTTTTACATTAACTAGAACTTGCATAAAGCTTCCTTAACAAACTCTGAAATACTGATGAACCTCTAAGGTAGGCTCTTTTACCCTGGGAACTGGCAGCAAGGCTTGAGTTGCCAATAAACAGTACACAGGACATGCTGGGCAGTGTCAGTTTCTAAAAATGGGTGCAGAAGAAAATGACAGCTGTTGGAGGGCAGGCAGGAACAGAGGAACACACCGACACAGGGGCTTGGCCCCAGTGATCTCTCAATGAGAGCTGTGGGCCTTGAAGTGAAGTGAGAATTAACCAGGTAATGAATGCAAGGATTTCCTTTACTGCAATACCGGAGCTGGCAGTTTAAAGGACAAGTGCCTAAAGACTGCTATGTTGTCTGTAAAATGGATTTTGTAATATAAAGAAATTAAATAAAAAGTCAACAAGACCTACAAGAATGATAAAATATATTACACTAGTACTCTATAATTTCTAGATATGTTCTGTACAGAATTTAATCTAGTGTATAGAAAAGGATTCTCTCAGCTCAGCTCAGCTCATAGAACCGGGTTATAGAATATTTTAAGCCAGAAAAGACCCACAAGGATCACTGAGTCCAACTCAAGTGAATGGCCCATACTCCCTCTCTCTACTAAAGATTATTTCGCCAAAAGCAAAGAAGATGAGAAGTGCACAAGTTAGACTGTGTTGATAGAGGAAAGGAAAATGAAAAGAGACAAAAGGAAACAGAGATCAGATTCTACCGAACTGGCTTCCACACTCTTAGTCTTTTATATTCACATAAAGCTATAATAATTTGGCTTTTCATTTATAGTTTATCTACACAAAGATTAAAGTCCAACTCATGCCATGAAGGCATTTTACAAACACTTACGGTGATCTTACTGTATTTATGTCCTACCACAGCTACTGAAACTTGAGTGTGTGCTTAAAATACTACAAATACTTATTTGCTGAATTGGTATCCAAACCTATGTAGCAAAAAGAAATGCGCTGACGTGCTCAAAACTTAGCTCTACGTGAATGGCTACAAGATAAGGCATCCCGTGTGTTCGGAACGGGGGAGGGCGGAACTGTATATGGAAATGGGCCAGCGCAGGTCAGATTTTAATGCAGCCCCGCAGCGCACGCACAGTCGTGGCTTTTGCGTGCTGCGGCTGTCACAAGTCTCCTTTCTCACGGCCAGGCTGCAGCCCGAGCCACCGGAGGCGCGCAGAGCAGCGGGATCGGTTCCTCGGTGCGCATCCAGCCCTGGAAGCCCAGCACGTGCTCGGCTCGGGCAACGCCGCCTCCAGCCCGCCACGCGAGCCGGCGCCTCGCTGCCAGGAAGGGAAAACACCGCGGCCGCGCCGACCGTCAAACAACCGAGTCTAGCGGAGACGGAGAGGAGACATAAAGCGCTGAGGCGCCGGGAGGGTGGGCGAAAAAAAAGTCGGGAGCAGTGGGGAGATGGCACGGAGATGCGCTTGGGAGCGCACCGCGCGCTGCCGCGACTCCCGGCGCTCTCGGCTCCCGGTCAAACACCCTTTCGGCGGTGTCCCTGTGAGCGACATCCACGGGCGCGCTCCGGAGGGCGCGGGACCCGCCGTGCCCGCTGCGCCGCTTCCCTCCCCGCCGCGGGATTGGCCGGCGCGCGCCCCGCCTGCCATCCCGCCCCTTCCCCTTCCCGTTCCCCTTCCCCTTCCCCCCGCCGGGAAACCCCGCCCGCCCCGCCTCCCCCGCTCCCGGTTGGAGGATCCGGTTGTCAATCATCCGGTCCCCGGCGCGCGGCCCAACTCCCGCGTTCTCCCCCGGCCGCCGCGAGCGGAGCGGGGGGCGTTCCGCGCTCCTCTCCCTCCATTGGTCCCTCTGGGCCGTCAATCACCCGTCGCCGCCAACCGCGGCTTCTGCCACCGCCCTCGCCCCGCCCCTCCCCCCGCTCAACTCCGCTCGCTCCGCCAAGTTGCGCGGCCGCTGCCCGGCGGCTCCGGGGTTCTGGCGGCGCCACGCGCGGCAGCCCCGGCGGAGCGCGACCAGGCGGGATGACGGCGGAGGCGCGGGCAGCGCCCGGCGGCGGCTGAAGGCGGACAAGGGGCGTGTGGAAGCGAGCCGCTGAAGCCCAGGGGCGAGTTCGGCTGATGACAGCGGGCTCGACTGAAGGGGACGCGGAGCGAACGAAGCGGGAGCGGGGCAGCGGCGCCGCCGCCGAGCCCGTCCCGTAGTGGGTCGCGCCTCGCCTGCCCTGAGGACAGCGGGACCCCGGGAGGGAAAGTTTGGCAGTCGCCCGCCTCCGCCCCGCCGGGCAAAGTTGTCTTTGGGTTTGTTTGTTTGTTTTCCCTTTCCTCCTCCTCCTCCCCCCTTCCGCTCCCCCGCCGGCTCCGCGCGGGGAGGAAACGGAGAGGGAAGCAGGAACTGAGGAGCGACTCGGGAGCCTCACCAGCGCCGGGCAGACCCCGCTCCACTCCTCTCCTCGTCGGTGCGGTGTGAGTGAGGGCAGCCAGGACTTAGTTTTTGGTGGTGTTTTTCGTTGTTGGTTTTTTTTTTTTTTTTTTTTTTAAGCCCCTTTGTTTTTGTCCGCCCGCTTCTCCCTCCGGTACAATATATGCTCGTGGAGAGCCGCCCCGCCGCCCAGCCATGTCGGCGGCCATCTCTGCCGCGGAGAAGGTGGATGGCTTCACACGGAAATCGGTGCGCAAGGCGCAGAGGCAGAAGCGCTCGCAGGGCTCCTCGCAGTTCCGCAGCCAGGGCAGCCCGGTGGAGCTCTCGCCGCTGCCCCAGCTCAAAGGTACGAGCCTGCTCTCCCGCCCTCTCCTCCGGCTGCAGGTGCCGCTGCCCACACCGCCTGCCCTGGCTTGGCCCCTGCCCCGCGCCCTCTGCCCTTTAGCCGTGTCCTCCCCTGCCCCCGGTGCTTTCCAGGTAGGAACCCGCGGCAGGAATTCCTCCTCTGCTCGCACAAACCAGCGCCGCTGTCCCGGGCGCTGACTCCACTAGCTCGTCACCCCCCTTTTCTGGCTGTTTCGCGTGTGTTATTGAGGAAAATGTAGACGATAAGTTGAGTTGAGGAGTGCAGGCAATTGAGCGCTAAAATCTGGGACCGAGCGGTGGCTCCTCCCACGGGGGGTTTTGCGAAGAGGAGCTCTGCCCGAGGCGTGACATCCTGAGTTACCGGAGAGAGTTCGCCTTCGGCTGCTCCGTGCTTCCGCAGCGCTCTCGGACAGCGCTGGAACGACGTTTTGCTGCTCTCCAGGAGTTGCCTCGGAGACTTCCTCCAGCACAGTGCTGTGTGGAGACACTCTCAACTGAATGAAATCCCTGGATGAAACGGAAAATAGACAGTGAAGGTTTTATCCGCTGTGCTGTTTCTAAAATTTGAGAATGCTCAGTTCATTAGGTCACAAAAATGAAGCGAAGTTCATTGCAACCTTCTACATTTTTGAACATCCGAATACATTTCTGTATATTTTTAAAATTACGAAAAGGATATGCTGGGGAGAGCATACAAAACTTGTTATGAAAGCATTTGTCAGGGACTTGAAAAATAAGGGAGAGCGATTACCTTAACGTGACCTATAGCACGTTAATTTTACTTCCACTGTCTTTAAAGTCTTAAGGCTTTTGAATCTGCATCATATGATGGTGAAAAAAAAATCTGATTTGCAGCAAATATCCAAAACTTGAATGAGATATAGCGAACTTAAAAATATTCCTAGGTACTAAGTTTGGTTTTTTTTTTAAGTTTGATTTTTATGGCATTTACAATCATGTCTCTAGTATTTCAAGGCTGTCACGTTTTCCTGTTCTTTGAGTGACAGATGTACATGAATCATAAATCTCGCTCTTAGCAGAAATGTTATTGACTAGGAGTAAGCTTAGGCAAGGGAGTAACAAGGGCAGGGTTGTTTGTTTGGTTTTAAAATGTTTGTTGCAGTGGTTTTGGGTGTTAGTTTTAACAACAGTGGGGTTGTTCTCACTGCTTGTTTTGTGCTTTCCTTCCTCTATGAAGTTGTGTCCTGTCTTGGTCCACTACTTTGATTTGAGGGATTTATAACCTGGATAATTTGTTTGAAATCAAGATTCAATTTCTGCTGTTTCCATGCTGTTTAGACAATGCATTGTCCTCAGAGCTGAATATGAGAAACCACACTTGAGACTTTGTAAAGGCAATTGGTAAATACTGCACATAGGTGGCAGACTAAAGAAAGTTTGAGTCCTGGTCCAGCAAACAGTTAAACATACGTGTGTTATGCAGGGAGCAATTCCAGCTTAAATCAGCAAAATGTCCTAAGTTTACATTCTTTGCTGAGCTGGGACTTTAATATTAAATTTTTAACTCTGCATTATTAAGTCTTGTAGTTTTATGAGTGTGGTTTTACAGCTTTTTACTTGTAACACAGAAAAATTTTGCATGGCATCAGCAGCTCAGATGTTTGGAAATTTGAAGCCATAAACCAGCAAAGAATTTCTTCAGTTATGCAGGTTTTTATAGTAGTTTGAATCGCCTTATTGCCTTAAGTTCTTAAAGGAAAATCCCTTCAGTCTTTATGCTTATGATTCAGATGTGAAGTCTTGCCTTGGAGACCTGCTTCAGAACAGAAATTATGGGCAAAATACACTTTTATGAGCTGTAGTGTCCCAAGTAGCCAGTTTGCAGAAAGTCAAGCAGCACTCCTTTTGCTTGTTTTTCTCCCTTAGGTTTGTGATGTTAGATTTGTCCTGTAGCTGTGGACATGGGATGGTTTCTTTTCATAATGCTCCCTCTCTCCTTTTTCCTTTTAAACCTTCCTTGCCTCTGAAACCAGAAAAGGTTCTAAAAAGAGTTTGCTCTCTCTACAAATGGATCATTTTATAAAACTATTTGTTCTAATCACATGTGTCTTGGGAATATAAATCTTTGCTTTATTCTTTAAAATTGATATGGAATTCAGCAATAGTCTTGATGCTGCCAGTGTAATATCATCTACAGAATCGTGAGCCAGAATTCCCAGGGATGGGCTGGAAAAGGAAAGTACAGTCATTATAATGATGCCTACGGGTGCTCAGCATACACTTAGTAATTAGAGTAAGTTTTTACTTTTTCAGACCTCTTCAAATAAATGTTAAACCTGAGGTAGTTCAAACCTGTATTGGGAGAAGATGCAATATTTTTAGATGAAAAGCAGTTTGGTATTACGCTGCTGTAAAATATTTCATCTTGTTTGTAGGTATTGTCTTGTTTCATCACTTTTAAGAGATAATATTCTAAAATAAGTATAAACAGTATTTTAAAACTCCCTAGTAGGTTTGTCAGACTGGCGTAAAACACTTGCATCTATTTTACTGGAGGGAGAGATGTTCCAGAAGAAAAATAGAAATTACCCATCACTTTAGAAAGTACCTTCTTGGGTAGAGTGTTGTGGGGTTTTTCCTTTTCTGTAGGGGCTGTTTTGTTTGCCACTGGAATGGCCAGCTCAGATGGTGAGACACACTTTCAGAGTTGTATTGTTTCAAAGCCTTTAGACAGATAATCTTAAAAATACATATTTCTGCAGTTAATTGTACTGCTGCTCTAAATTACCAAAATTCTGTGCTTTGGCTGTGTATTTCTTCTCCTATCAGTGATACATCACATCTCTTACTAGTGAGTAACAGTCCCCAGTAGCAGGAACTCTTCCCTTCAGAGGTGTTTTTTTTTTGGGGGGGGGAGTGAGATGGAGAGGATGGATGGTAAGATTGTGTATTGTGGTTAACATTCAGCTTGTCTTTGTGTGATGATATCGATCCTGTGTAGGTGAAAGCTCAGCAAAACCTGACTGATGGCAGGATACTCAAAATAATTTAGTAATTTGTTTTTCAATTAATTTAGGAGATTTCCTAGAGCATTGTTATTCAGGACAGTGTCTATCTTACTATATTATTTAACAACTGAATAAGAAATACTGAAGACAGTGATTATATTTAAAAGAAAAAAAAAAAGACTGTTTAATCACCCCCCAATCTTCTTTCCATTTTGTTACTTAAAGTTTGTGTAATAAAAGAATTTCGAAGGATCTTTAGCCAAAGTAATGTGCTGGAACGCAGCAGGATTTTGTCATTTCATGGGCAATTCTGAGAGTGTTGATTTTAAAGAAATATGGCAAAGGTAGTGTTATTTTTGTTATCTTAAGAAGTGATAATTTTGTCCCAATAGGAGAGTGTTTTAAGAGACTGAAATAGAACATGGCAGTTACCTTCATTTTTGAAAAAGAGATGCAACGTGACCTTGGAACCTGATCTGACTCTCCAGTAGATGTATGCATGCTTGTCTCTGTCACTTTTGGTTGAAGCAGCATGTAGAAATACAGGTGGAAAGTGGGGAATAGAAGACACAACTTGTTGCTTTTATATAGTGCAGTTAATATGGTCCATCAGGTTGTAAAGCAAATAGTTGTTTTTTTTTTCTGTGTACCAAACATGTCAAGTTCAGCTGGAAAGAAGAAAGATTTCCTGATGCCTCTTACCCTCACAAGAGAAGAATTGGAAAGTGGTCCAGAGATCTTTCAGCCATGGACTAGCAATAGTTAGAGGGATCTCTGTGGGGCTGAGTGTTACAGAGGTGGAGTGTACCGGAATGAGAAGATATTTTTAAGAAGTGTGTAGTGTCAGCATTCAAATGCAGGGTGTAAAATAGGTGTTAACTCTGGTTATTTTCTCTACTTAAACCCTTGAGAGAGAGCTTGGCTTTGGCTCTAAACAAAGCTAAGCTTTTGTGGGAATGTTGCACAGGGGCCTGGTAACCTTGCTGATAGGTAAAATTTTAATGTTATTAAATCTGAGGATCAGTTCGAGCCTCACACTTTGAATGGTTTTGAGTCACATAGTGTGTACTTCAGAGTGACATAAATAAGTGGAATTAAAAACAGCTGAGAGGAATTTTCTTGTTGTATTAAGTTGCCTTTGCTGCCCAAGGGAAAATGTGCTTCAAAGTTTTAGAATGGTTTACTACAGCCTTAATAAATATTTATAAGTGAAAGGACAGTTTTCTGAGATTTGCACTTGTTTTTTTGTGTCCCTCATGATTAATTATTTCCTCTTCTGTAGTCCCCCCTCCTCCACCTTTTGTATTCAACATCCCTTGCAACTGTGATAATCTTGGATGAATTTCTCCTTAAAAGTGAGAACCTTTAATTCAGATGAAGAATGAGGATGTTCTGTGAGGAATTTGTTTACCTTTTACTATAATCTCAGCAGGACGTACTATGAAGTAGTCAAAACTTCCTTTTTAGTGAAGGTAGTCTTGAGAAATAAACAACCTGTAACAGATTAAAAAGCTGTAGTAGTTCCATGAAAAACGAGCTGTTTGAATTTTTTTCTATATTAAGGAACTGTTTCTAGTTTATGGAGTGGAACATTTTGGTTTTTATTCTTAACAAATTGACCTTTTTATCCGTAGACTTGAATTTTTGGTCTTAGAATATACTTCCATCAAAAGCAACTCCTAAATATAGACCCTATTGACTATCTTCACATGAACTTTTCTATTTCAATCTTTCACATCTTCTGTGTGCCAGCTTAGTATCAGATTTCTTTTTCCATATTAATTGCTTTCTGGTTTAGTCAGATAGTAGTTTTGCTTGTGCTGAATTTAATGTTAGTTGCTGTGGGAAATACAAATGGAATTAGTTATTTCTTCAGGCTATCTGATCAAAAGATGATCACTTCAATTTATAGATTTGAGGATTTTTTTAACATCAGTCGATCTTAAAAAAATTCAGTGCTTTTGAAAAGGTGTCATACCAACAGTTCTGGACAGATGAATATTCTTTTAAAGCACAGAGGGGATATGTGTTGTGTTCTGATTTTAAAAAAAGGCACTTCCATTGAGAAGGCTGTAAAATTTAGCTTCTATACCCTTGTTTTCCTGACTCCTGTTTTAATCTAGCAGGTTAAAATTACGGCTTTTAGTAGCATGTGGATTTGGAGGGTTGGAGTTGCAGCCCAATTGGATTAATAGGTAGTAAATAACACCTGTTTTAGAAGACTCCCTTGGCAAAATGCTCTACTAGAAACTAGATAGTGACAGCTTCTTTTTAAAGTCTAAATCATTGATTCTATCAGAAATTACTGAACTAGTTTGTCTCAAGTTTTGCTGAATTTGTTGCCAGTGAATAATGTTGTCTACAAGATGCCTATTTCATAGTATGCTTCTGACTTGAAAGCAGAGTTCACCATAGTTAAGGTTGCCTTCAGTTTTCCTCCACAAGACCTTATTCTCAGCTGCTCACAACATTGCTGAATTGTTTGGACTGAAGTTTTCCATGCCAAGTATGGACAGTTTTATTTGCAACTCTTCCTCAGGCTAATTTTCTTATTTTCAGCAAAACCAATTCAAACTACTTCGAACACTAGAGGAAAGGTAAATTGTATAGTGTCAATATTAAAAAAAAACAAACCATGAATTGTGTTGAGGTTTAATGCTTGCTGTTCTTTGGAGCTTAGCATGTGGTTCTTAATGCAAATGAATCTCACGTGGTCCAAATTCTTGTTGGTCCAATTGTAGCTCAGCAGCAGGACTGATGAGTTGGTATTTACCAAACTGGTTTGTAGAGCTCCTTCAGGATCTGCTGTGCTGCTCCTGTCTGCCATGGGAGCTTTCTTTGGGTTTCTTGTCTGCAGTACTGCTAGGACAGCACCCAAGTGTAGGCAAAACCTGTCATTTTCTGCAAGCAAGAGCCCAGGAATGCATTGAAGGTGGAGGCATGGTATGGAACTGCTGAGATGATGGAAAAGCCAAAGTGGGAAGAGAGGGCAGAAGTCCATTCCTCTCCAGTGGCTGCAGGGAGCTCAGTGTTTGGAATCTCAACACTCTTGTTGGCTGTGAAACTTTCTGGAAATATTTCTTACCATATTGTCTTCTAATTTCTTCGTAACTTTCCATTGCAGCCATGGATTTTGAACTTCCTGTGATCTTCCTGAAACTTCACAGGCTTAAGGTTTTTGTTCTGTTCATCAGGAATTGTTTGCAGATTAGCTGGCTCATCAAATGAGAGGTTTTTTTCTTTAGAATTTAAAAATCAGGAGTGTGTAACTACATTTGGGGGTGGGAAGTGAAGCTGGGAAAGGCTGCTGCAATGTAAATGCAGGATACTAGGCCTCAGTATTTTAAGGGCATGGAGGCTATGGGAACAAACAGTCTGATCAGAATTCAGCAGACCTATATCCTGCTAAAAGAGTAGCATGTACTGCTGCAATGGATATGGTGAAAAAAGGAGACTATAGATCAAAAAATAAAAATGGCGCTGTTGCGCTGCCTTTACTATCGGGACAAGATTTGTGTTTCATTCTTATCCTAAGTTTCTTCTCTTTCCATTGTTTATCTTGATCTTACCAAGCAAAGCTTTGGTGAAATTGATGGGTTTTGTCAGTTTTGTTGATATTCAGAAGAGAAATACAAATTTTGCTGAGGAGTTGGGAGGTGGAGGTGAGAGTAACAGCAAAAATTATATTTGTGCATGTCTATTCAAGAACAAGGCTGCAAAAGGAAGATGTTCTATCTCTAGTAAACAATTCTTTAAAACACTAAGAATTTAAAAGATGATAAAGTTACTCCCTACAATAGGAGAAAAGCTTTCCATATTTTATGCAAGTTTCAAATGACTGATTAGAAGTTTGTATCTGAGACCATCACGTGCTTGGAGAGTTGGCAAGCTGTGGATGACAGACAATGCAGTAGATCTCAGAAATGAAAGAGGAGGTGGGTTGAGCAAGTTTAGAGCGGGACAATATAGCGTGGGCCAGGAAGGCTCATCTGAAAATTAATCAGGAATAAAAAGTCACAGCAATGTCTCTAAATATGAAGGGGGAACATCTTCATTTCTGTTGTATTAAAGGATTAGCAAAGTGAACCACTGCATAAAAAAGTGAGCTTTTAGAAGTGATTTAATAGGTTTATTTCTGTAGATGCTTGGTCCTTCAAAATACAGAGGTACAGTTTTTATTTTATTAATTTCATCCCAAGTAAAATTGTATGGGAGAGTATGGGGGGGGGGGAAGTGGGCTTTTTTAAAAAGGTTCTAATTTAGTGTGATTGTGTAAAACTTTTGAAAAGTGTGCTGTATTTTCCATTATAAATTCTATGCTTGAAATATGACATACACATAAGATTGAAGTCTTGTTAAGCAGCAAAATTTTGGTTCCCTGTCTATGTAAAAACAACAAATAGTGAAAACTGAGCTTAGGTCTTGAATTATGTATGGGAAACAAACTTATGCATTTCAGTATAGTTGGATTCTGTAGGAAAGCAGTTCTTCTTGTTTTGAGAAGAGGAGATATGAGTATTACCACCCTCTTGAGAGACATGGACTTGGTTCCACAGTAAAGTCAGGAAGGGCAAGGTTTGGTAATACATATTTGTTCATTTTCCCTTAAGAGTAGGAAGCAGGATCAAAATAAACCAAATACATCAAAATGATGTAAATTGAGTTTTAAAATAGCCAAGCGATTTCACCAAATGGGAGAGGACTTAAAGTGCAGGTTCCCTCATTACTGAACACTTCATATTTAAAGTTCTTCGTAGAAAGAGTGTAACTGTTGGAGTATGCTTAAAATTGATGAAAAAATATCTCAGACTTTTATTTATGAGGCTAAATGTCTACCTCACCTCAATTAAGTAAAGAGATCCCAAGAATGTTTGCTGTTGATCTGTTCTGGTTCAAGTTGGTGGGAGTTGGGTCACTGAATGCAGCATGACCAGGATTTCGCCTGTATTCCCTGTCTAACTTAATCATAGTTCTTTCCACTGCACCGTAAGCATAAAGTGTCTCCTTACTGATCTGTGAGGACTTTGAAAAGTAAGAAACACCTGTTTAGCCAATTTGTGAACTATGTATTTATCCAAGGAGTTAATCCAGTATTTGTAACTTCCACGCAGATTTACACAGGAATCCAAAGGAAGAGGTGGGTTTTCCTTGTGTTTTGAAAAGTTAGATTGGCTGTTTCCTCTGGCACACATTTCCTATTAAATTACTCCTCTATGCATCTCCTTAATGTTTAAAAGCTAAGTGCTAAATTAACTACAAGATAAATTTCTCTACTTCTGTTAAATTGTGTTTAATAGCTACCCTTGGTTTCAATAAAGGGTATTTTTATATTTCACTTAGCACTAATATTGCTATAAACTACCATAATGTCAGTCAGACAGGAGTTTTGCAGTTGACTTAAAGGGATCTTAAATTGTAAATACAGTTGGTGTCCCTTCAGACTTACAAGGTACAAATCAAAGTGTTTAGGTCCCTGTGAATTGAAAATGTTATTAATGCAGTCCTAGATTATGGGTATTAAGCTGAAATTTTTACTGAGCCTGTGTGGCACACAACTTTGTCACCTGCTTTATGGCTGGCTGTGTGCCCTGGTAAAATTTGTGCAGAGCGCTACAGGTGTTGAGGGGTAAAAGAGGGAGCAGACCTGCTCAGATTATTCTTTTACTTCTTAGCAGGGTAGATGTGAAATGTTTCCTTGAGTCCCCCTTGTCACACCCTCAAGGGCTTTATTGCATATTCAAAATTCCATTTGTGGAAAAGTGTAAATAAGGTCATATTTTGGGAACATGGAGCATCATACCAATTGTCCCTTCTGATCTTTTTGATTTGACACTCTCAGAAGCTTGGTCTGTAGTGTCCTTCAGTTTCTGTAGTCCCTTGGGTTTTGTTGGTGGTTAATTTTCCTGGCACAAGAGTGAGTTACCTGGAGTAACAAGTGGCTTGTGCAGCATTTCTGGGTACTTTCACCTTGTGGCTCATTCAGTGTAACCTGACTTAGATTTTTAAATAAATGACCTGCTTACATGCACAGGGCTTTACCTTGATCTTTATTTGCCCTCTTGTTAGGAGGACTTCTTAAAAGCATCTCTATTTTACCATAACAAAAACCTTTGTTGCATTTCAGTATTTAAAAAGCTATTTAGAAGCTGTCTTTTCTGTTTGGGAAAGCAGTTTCAATTCTTGAGCCTGTGTATCAATTTCTGTAATTTTAAGTTAAAGTGGTATCTATCCCATAGTCACATATTTTGAAAAACAATTTCCCATTCAAAGAATCAATTACGTTCTTCTCTTGACTGAGTGACCTGCCTATGCATAGAAATTCCATAATAGGATTTATCACCCTTAATTTTAGAGGTCTCTTCCTGTTTTAAATTAATTTTTTTAGAGGCTCTGGGTATATTCAAAAAAAAGCTTATCCTGCCATATGATCAGTCACTAAAACTGCTTTATGGATTTTAAATATGGCAACAAATAGAGTAGCAGAGTGTGCCAAAACCATAAATGGATGCATTGGAGAGCATTGTAGTTGGCTTGTAGCTGGGAGCAAGCTTTTTTCAGGTACAAGAGCAGTGGGGGAGTAATTGTTTTTTGAAAATATAACACTTCAGCTGTGTAAGAAGTGAAACTTCCTTAACTTTTCTAATAAATACAGTTTCACTCTGAACAAAACTTCATATGGTTAGCCATGTGCAAATTCCTCAAAACTCAGTGCTTTCAAAAGCAGCACTGATTCAACTGTGTCAGTCCATTGGACAATTTTTTTCACCTGCTTTTCCTTGTTGTTGCATGGAACTAAATTTCAGCTAGATTCTGAACTGCTGGTGTGCTCTTGAGGTAACCTTTGTATTGTTAAACTTGTACATTTTGTTAAGGGTAACTTTAGGGTGTTTTTTGTTCCTGTTCCAGTGATTGGTATGCTTAGTGAGTTTTTATTTGTTTAAAGAACCAATGGTGCTTTAATTCTTTTTTTTAGAAAGTGTGGTAGAAATAAGGTGAATTGTGGCAGGCCCAGTTACTAGAGTCTAACTTTAGGGATCTAGAGGATAATTTGTATTACTTTTTGCATCTTAAGTGCTTGTTGTCTTCTGTAACTAAACAGTAAGAAATAGGGCTATTAATACAAAAGCATTTCAGTACTTTCTTACTCTCGGAAGTGTCTTGGTTGACTCAAATCTTAATTAAAATCAAGGGATTTAACATGGTAGTAGCTGGAGACTCTTAACTGTATGAGGTTATAAGAAAGCCTGGAAGATGGTAGAAACAATCTAGATAAGACACTTGGAATTCATTATCATTGCAAGAAGCCGTGTCACAGAGTTTGTGACAGATGTTGTTAGATCAGCATGGGCTTTTCAGATTTTCTGGACTGATTGTTGAGGTCAACTGCTGGCCACGTGGGGCAGCAGATGAGACTCTGAACAAACAATATCTTACTGGGTGGGAGACAGCTTTCCAGGAGTACTTTTTACTAAATGATTTAAAAATTATCTGTAGCCTACACTTGTAGCTAACTCTCTAAATCACAGTGCTGTATGTGAATTGATTGCTATTCTCATCTAGTTTTACTTCTAATATGTGATTTCCTTTTTTTTTTTCCCTTCCCTGGCATGTATCACAGAATTAATCTTAAATTCTGAATATTCCAATGAGCAACATTTCTGATTTTCTTACTATTTCAAAAGAGACTGGAGATTTACCACGCGGAGGGTGCCACTGTGTGCAGATCTTCCTTGATGACCATCTACAGGATAGTTTACTTAAAAATGGAAGTACAGGAGAAGCTCAGCTTGTTATCTCGATTGCCCCTTTGCAGTCCTGATTTCTGAAATGAAGAGGTTAAATGTTAGTGTGAGCACCTGGGTCCTAGACAGGATTGACCGACTTGGCAGTTCTGTGCCAAGTCCTTTTTGTGGTTGTTCTGTTTTGGTTTTTATCTCCTACAGGTAGTATAGATTTCCTTTCAATAATGTTTGAAAATGCATTTTTATTTCATTGGCTTCCAAATTTCTTTCTCTAGTGAACAAGCTTACTATTGAATAATGAGCTGGTTAACTTTTAGGATACATAAGGTGGTTCTGACTCCCTTATCTGTCCTGGAAAGTCAAAGTTCTGTTTACTGACAACATGGAGGAAAATTTACTCAGCCCCTTCTGGAGTCCTAGCAACAGCTGCAGATTTTGGGGTAACGGGTAATTTGAAAATACATTCTTTGAAGTCTTGATTGGAGGCGGCAGAGGGAAAACCTACAACCCTGGTCTACTAAAAAATAGTGCTTATTCTTTAGGGTGACAAAGATTTTTTAATATGGAAAACCTGAAAATATTCATGAAAAGTACCTTGGATGCCTACGGTGCTGCACAGAACTCATCTGAGTAGCCCCATCCGTTTCAGTGGGGCTGTTGAGCTGCCAAAAACTGGAGTTGTGGAACTTCTCCTATGGGTGCATGGAGTTACTGGGGAATGTTACACACTACCAGCCAAGTATACTTGGCTTGGGCAACCAAGTATATGGGGGCTGTATTTTTTCTTTAAAAAGGAGCTTAAAGTGATTTAAAACAAAACAAAATCCCCAAAATAACCAAACCCCACAATAAAAACAAAATCCAAAATGTATTAGTCTCAGAAGTCTCTAACTTAACTGAAAAATCTTACCTACACATTATCTCATGCCTCAATACTTGGGTGATATGGTTCCAGAGGAGATGGTAAACTAACTTAGCAACTCATTGCAGAGAGCTTCTGCTCCTGTCTCTAATTCTGTGCCAGAGCTGATGCACATCAGGCCCCTCCAGAAGCCATTTAACCTCACTAATATGACCATGTTATTGAGTTAAAGCAGCTTAGGAAGAACCTGACAAGTTCCAGAGCCAGTGCTGATGGATGGATGTGACTGGAACAGAGAAGGGAAAAGGAGGAGTAAATGGGAAAGGGGATAGCAGGGAGAGAGACCTCTCTCAATCTCTTGTCAGCCAACGCCTTTGCTTCCTGTCAGCAAAGACTTCTGAGAACCTGGAAACACTCTGTGCCCCGTTGTAAAATCAACTGCACCAAAACTGCAGTTGATGCAAAACCAAATCTCCTAACAATGTTTTGCCATGCCTATAAGATCACCACTGACACTCAGATGCTAGGAGAGATCACAACAATCAGATACACAAGAGCTCTCTGGGACAAAACCAAATATTAAACTTAGGTCAAATGGGACTCCCCATGCTTGTGGGGCAGAGTTTACCACACCACCTCCTTTTCAGACTAATGGTGTCTCTGAAAGGAGCAGGCTGTACAAAAACGTTGATTCATTTATCGTCCTGCCCCTGCAGATCCCTCCACCACTGAGTACAGCTGAATACAGTGCAGTAGGTGTAACCAGGCAGCAGAGATTAAATCAGAAACTTTGCGCTGTGGAATGCAGCATAATTATGACATGATCCTTTTCATGTATTCAGTTTGTCAGGGAATTATGTAGAAGTGCAGAATTGTCACCAAGGTCTAAGGAGAGAGGTGTTACTTTTTTCTGTAATATCATTGTCCTCTAAGTGCTTGAAAGGGCTGGGTATGAACTTCTTTAAGAGGCTGTCAGACAGAAGCTCCTTGGTTGTTTCTCTGGTTTCTGCGTCTTCCTGGGGTAGCTCTTTCAGGAAAAAGTAGAAATACTTAATTAGTGAGACTTAAAAAAAAAAAATAAATGGAAAATGTTTGTGAATATATGCGGGCTTTTATTTTGTATTAGCAGTGGAACTATGAATTTTGATCTTGCTATTTGTGTTGTTGTGAGAGTTTTTGTGGATTTAGAGTCTGGTTTCTGCTGATGAATCAAGGATTGTGTTAGGTTCTCTGGCTTTGTACTGCAGGTCTTGGGTAAACAATTGTGTTGAGAAAGGAGAATTGTCTTTCTTTTCCTTCCAGGAGGAAGGCCTGTAAATGAAAGAGATAAATATATTGTAGGAACACATCATTATAGTGTGTTTTTTTCTCCAGTTATGTATCAGTGAAGTAGCTCTTGTAAATTCTTTTTCTTCCCTTTTTTTGCTTGGGCTTCCCTAGAAAGATTAGTCTCTTAACTCAATATTCCATGCTTAGATTTGCATTGATGACCTTATAAATCTGAAAGCATTTGATTTGGAAACAAATCTGTACAATCATGCAGTTTCAACATTTTAAAATTTCTGCTCAGGAAGAACTTCCAAGTCAAATTGCTTGCTACTTTTTGTCCTTTATTATTGTGCCTACTGTCTGTAATGAGGGGAGGTTTGTAAACAGTAGAAATAGTCTGTGGTGAATTTAAGTATTATGAAGTGCAGCAATCAAATTAAGTATTTTAATCAGGTACAAGCTGTCTACTATCTATCATGGAAATGACCAGAGGCAAGTCATGATTAAAGTGGATCATAATTTGCAATAATTCTTTTGGTGCTGGATGTTAAGTTTTTGTCTTCAGGATTTCCCATTATGCTTGATTCAGGGTTGTTTCATTGAGGCATCCACAGTCTACTTTGAACCTAATTTATCTTCTGTGGTCTTTATGGTATTTAGGGTATTTGAAGAATAACAATTATCTTGAACTCCACATGTACGATATAAATCTTCATGGAATATTAGATTGAAGCTAGTTTAAAAATCACCTGGTTTAAAATCAGCTGGTTTAAATGTGGGTTGTTCAACTTCTGAAGCTAAAAGCTCCAGTATTTTATGCAGTTATGGTGGCACAGTTTATTTTATTCCTAGAACTAGAATAAACTATTGTGATATGGTTTTGTTGTGGTATAAAGTTGTCTAGCTTTCGCCGTGCTGGGATAAAGGCAAGGCTTTGAAAAGTTAAGAGCCCTATCTGACAAACAAATTTTCCTCAATCACTTGGTGGTTCCCATGGTACCTTTCATAACATTCCTGGGACAAATGTGCAATGTGTCAAGCAGGGATTGAGCGCTTGAAGGCAGATTGTGCTGATAGAACAGAACTGTCTTTCTTGTTACCTTATTTTTGCCATAGTTGCACATAATTTTCATCTCTTGCAGATGACTAGAGATGATAAATTGATAAAATAATTGTGTTTCCCCTTGCAAGTCCAAAAAAAAAGGATGTATGATTAGAAGAAGATACTTTGGTTTTACTTTAAATGTTTTAATGGTAACAAAACAGATTAATGGGCAGGTTTTTCACTGGAGGAAACATATCCAATTGAGAGAGATCAGATTGCTAATGAAATGGACTGCTTGTGCATGGCAGGGGAGAGATTGTCTTTTACTCTGGTGTCTAACCAGAAGTGGCTAATGCAGGAATTTACTTGGTATCCTAGGGAAGGTCATAAGTGATTTAACTATTTTGTATGAATTCCAGTTACTGGCTTTTAACCTGAGGTCTTGAGGTCTTTAGTCTGTTTGAAGTATTAGAAATATTCAGGTGCTGTCTGCTGGTTTTTGAAACTTCTAAGTAAATTTTGCTTAGTAATACTTTTTTTTTTTTTTTTTTTTTTAATCATCAGCTTACTGTATTGTATTAGCTGGGCCTCACTTGTGGGCCTTTCTAAGTCAGACTGTAGTTGAGTTTGTAGTGAGGAAAAATAAGAGTAGGCTTGGTTCCTGTGTTAGTCTGGCTGTCAGCTTGCGGCTAGCAACAAAAAAAGCTGCCCTCCCTGTGTCAGTTCCTTAAATTAGGCTTTTTTGGATTTTATCCTCAGCATGTCACTGTTACTGCTTTGTTGCTATGATACAATAGTTACTCATGCAATCCGCTGTAGAATATTAGAAGATCTGAGCTGAAATGTTACGTAACTTACAAATGTTTTTACAGCTGATGTTCATTATTTTGCAGAGTGTAACAATTCGTGTCTTTGTAGTTATCTGAGTGAAATAAGCATCTTGCAAGGTTTTTTCTTCAAAAGAAAAACGCTTCAAATGGCAGAACTGACATTCAGAAGTGTGAATCGTTCTTCATGAGGGAGTAGTAATTGCTGGCTCGTTCAAAAGCTCCCTGAAGTAGTTATGCTCAGCTAATAGGATCATAACTGGGAAAGGGAACACAATCCAGTGTTCAGGTGCCTGAGTTTCCAGGGCACAGTGAGCAGTATGGGTTACACTGGAGGCGTGTCAGTCCATTTCAGCAATTACTTTTTGCTTATGGAAATGAAGCAATTCTATCAGATGACTACTGAACATTAAACCTGCTGTTGACTGTTGTTGTTCCAGCCACTAAATGAAAGGTAGTTTGGTAGGAAACTTGAGAAACAGGCATTATCAGTGAACTGTTAAAGGTATAAACTTAATGATGATTGTTGAATTAGAATAATTCTAAAACATTAAAGAGAAGCATGAGATTTTTCGTGACTTGTTCTTGTCTTGATAATTTTTTTTTGTGATGAAACAGCAGTGCTCATAGCAATACTGCAGTGAATGAATGGTGCTAAGGGATGTAGTCAAGCTGTAAGCAGTCTTGAAAATTCTTCAGGGGAGAGGATTCTCTATTTGGAGATAAAATTGGGAGTACTGTTTTTTCACCCGAAAGAGTGAAATGCCAACTGGCTGATAGATGAGGTGATGCTGTATTGGTCCAGTGGCTTTGAACCCCTATAAACAGTTGAAAACAAGAAAAAAAGACACATTAAACTAAATTTTCAGTTAAAACCATGACTTTTTTTATGGTTGTTATGATCATGCAGCTTTCAAACAGTTAGAACATATTAAGGATGTATTAAATTTTTGAAGATTCTTTGATAATCCATCTCTTTTAGAGTAGATGTGAAATGCTAGTGGAGGAATTCTGCTTATCAGATTACAGAGGTACTGAATGCCAAAATGAAAATGCTAAGTCACAGCCAAACACGTTGTCTTAATAGGCCAGAAAATCTGGAAAACCCTTATATTACTAAGATTGTCATAAATTATTTAGACCAAGGCATTAAAATTCAGGATTAATCCTTTCGAAATATTGGAGTTCTTTCTTCATAGAAATGTTGATCACATGATGTCGAAAGTATGTGAAGCATTTTGCATTGGGGTAAAAAGACAAGGTTCCTTCAAAGCAGATTTTACAGCTTTTAAGCAGGTTACATAATGAAGGATTAGGGAACAGAATGAGACAAATCGGATGAATGAAAGGTTAGTTTGATGCACTGCTTCTGGATATGACTTTTGGTGATGGAGAGCTGAGACTTGTTAATGTTTATGTATTTAAAATAAAGTTAATTCAGTAGCTCATTGCTGGTAAATAACAGACAAAGACATGGCAGTAAATTTATTTCTTTCATGTACCAAAAGCTGGGGATGGTGGGTTTTCCATTCTGACATACAGATATTTTCAGTTTTGACAAGATTGCTTAATAATTTATTATTAGTTTGCTGACTATAAAACACAGCTTTTCCCCATTAAAAAAACAAGTCATAGCTATGAAAATTCTTGTCAACAAAACAGATTTAGAAATCCTGGTTTTGCTTCTACAGACTTTAAGTGTTTGGGTTTGTTTTTTTTTTCTTTTATAGATGCCACCTTCAATGAACAGCAAGATCTTTTTTGTCAGAAGTTGCAACAGTGTTGTGTGCTCTTTGACTTCATGGACTCTGTTTCAGACCTGAAAAGCAAAGAAATCAAGAGAGCAACACTGAATGAACTGGTTGAATATGTTTCAACAAATCGTGGAGTGATTGTTGAATCAGCTTATGCTGACATAGTGAAAATGGTAAGTAGAATGCTCTTGTTATAGTTTGTATTTTAATAAAATATCTTAATCAGTTTATGACTAGTGGCATTTAACTCAGAATTGTGGTTGGTTATTCTGCTTGTACAATATAATATAATTTGTTAATGATAACTTGGCTCAGAAAGGCTTGTAAAAACAAACAACTTTCAAGTTTTAATTATTAGCTGAAACATGATGCATTCAGGTTAATTAAAGTGAAAGAAATGGTACACTGCAGCTACTTGCAGTCTGGGTAAGCTTTAAAGTTGTTCTTTCAGAAAATGGCAATATTTCAATGCTGCTTATCTTTATTTTCTAGAGGCAATGGAGAGTTAGGCTGAAGTTTTCTGGTAGTGATTACTGCAGGTGCTGGTGACAGCAAAAAGGTTTATCAGTATAAGAAAGCAACTCTACTTTGTAAATACTTTTTATGGCTGTTTGTTATTATTTTGGCCTTGGAGAGCTGTACTAGAGTAGCCTAAGTGGTTTGCTGAAGTTATAAACCGTAGGATGACTTGGCCCACGCAATTGCTGCTAATGCCTTGTTGAATAATGAACAACATATTTGTGGTTATCTGCTGACTTTCCCAGGTGCTTATGTACATTTTCAAATGCTACTTAAGTAATGTTTTTGATCTGTCTATACCCCATGTACAGGGAATGCAATTGAAAGACACTTGAGAATAATCTGAAATTTGAGAATAATCTGAATTTTTTTTTTCCTAGAAGTGTGAAATGTAAAAGCAATGGCTTTAGTGTCCATGCATTTACATTAATGGTTCTCTAAACTTTGGTGAAGTTTACATAGATAAAATGCTGACTTTAAAAGAGCTCTCAGGAACATAAGCAGAGCAGTTCAAATATACAGCCTGAAACTTGTGTAGTTCTCTATACAGTACAAGTTAGGTGTTTTTTTAAGGTTCATTTTGTTTGTTGTTTGGTGGTTTGTTGTTTGGTTGGGGCTTTTTTCTGGGCAGCCGATAGAGAAGATCAGATCTTTAATGTAAATAAGTGTGGAAGTTTTGCCATTATACTGAAGGGCTAGGATTATTGAAACCCTTTTAATTGTTTTGGCTGTTTCAACAGATGCTTACTAAGTTTTACAAAAAAATATAGGACACTGGGGGATTTTGTGTAGTTTCATTTTTTAAAGGACATGGTTTTCTGTCCTAAATGTTTTTTACATAAGAAAATAAAGGACAAAATATGTTCACCTCTTCTTAGGCTTCTTTTTTTTCTTCTTGCTGCTGGTGGCAGCAAGCCTGAATCCTTGCAGTACTTTCTTATTCTGTGTGCCCTCTGTCGCCCCTTGTTAGAAGAAAGAATATACTAACTAGCCCATAGTACTTGTTGAAGGGAGGTTTTCTTTTATATTGGAGTTGTTTTCTTTTCTTGGAGATAAGGTGGTGTTGAGCTGTTCTTTTGAGGTTTTTTTGTTGTGCAAATGATTGGATTCTGTGGATGCTTGTTTTTTCCTTCCATAACAAATTTCCATCTCCTTTTCTCCCCTGAAATGACAAAGTGAAGAAGCTCAGTGTGAGCTTTAAATGCTCAGTGAGAGCTTTTTGAGAGCTTGAGACAAAAGACCCCTCCAAGCTTGAATAGTATTTCTAATCTCCCTGGCAACTGGCAGCAGAAAAGGCCTTTGCTGTGAATTAGGACTAAGTACCAGCTTTCAGAAAAAAATCTGCATGGGTCTGTCTCTCCCTCCACGTAACACCTGTGTCAGGCTCGAGGCCTTTCTTGGTAGCAAAACTTGTATGAGATTGAAGAGTTAGTGTTTCACTTCTGTTTTGTTTGGGTTTTAAGTTTTTAGGCTATTCAGTGTTCCTGTGTTAAAAGAAAAAAACTTGAATTTTATTGCAAAGTTTGAAGTGTGTTTTTGGGATGAAAAAGTAGAAATGGCCTTAATGAAATCCAGCTATAATCTGGCTGGTAGTAAAGGACAGGTAGACTAAAAAATTCCCTGGAAAAAGCCAGAGTGGCAGCAGTGGCAGAAGCAGAAACAATTTCTTTCCAAAACCCCTTATCTTTCCCTAGGCCTGGGACAACTTCTCTCCAGTTCACAAAGGAAACAGCCTCAGGTTTCAAACAGGTTTCCTTGGAGTTGCCTGAGCTGCAGGGAGGCTAAGTCAACAATGCCTTAAAGATAGCAGGAAGGGAAATAAAATGTTCTTTCTGGCAGTGCATGGGCAAGGTCTGTGCAGGTGAGGAGGTGTCTGGCATTCTTTCCTTCCCTGGTCCCTGTTGCCAGGATAGCTGCTGAGCCAGGTATCACACAGGCTCCTGTGGTTGTCTCAGCTCTGCTTGGATCCTGAGGCAGGGAGCTTGAAATGATACCAGTGTCATTTCAAGCCACTGACAATGGAACAACATTATTAAAAAAAAGTCTTTGTTTAAACAGATGTGCAGGACCTGCTGTAGATTATCTTCTTGGTGCCCTGGGCAAGCACATTTTCCTTCAGCTGAGGGGAGTTTTGCTTACAAATAGTTTTGAAGGTGTAGCACAGCAGTCAGTGCACCTCTGTTGTGGGTCATCCAAAACAAGTGTCTTTTCTGGAAATTCTCAGTTAAAAGCATTCTGAGGCTAAAAGGAAATTAGGATTTGGCATTGTGAATGTTTTAATTTTTAAAACTTCCTGGGAAATTAGGAAGTTCTACCTTGTATCAGTTTTGGGAACATGATATAAGTGTCTCTTCAGTACACATAACTCTTCATCTTGTGCCCATCAACCTTGCCTTGTTCCCCAGCAGCATATAAAAATCTAATATAATGAGATTCTCCTAACAGGCTCTGTGAGTTGTGAATTCAGAATTTAAAAGAAATCAGCTATCCTCAATCTGCACTGAAAAAAAAACACTCAGAAATTGGAATTGAATCTAGTATCTTTCAAATGTTTAGATCAAATGTACAGACAATAAGAGACTTTTTTTTCTGTTTTAATAAAATATAATTGCTGTATCTCAGTACACTGACTGGCACATTTTCTGATGCCATTTTTTGAAAACTTGGGGCTTTAATTTAGAAAGCTGATGCTGATTTATCTGGAAATCTATCAAACCTTTTATGATTTATGTTTCTGAAATCACAGTTTTGGGATAAGACATAATTTAGGAAAGAAAAAGAATGTTTTAAATAATATGAGAGGCTATAGAGAAGAATTTGCAAAAGTATTGCAAACATAATGAGGTAAATTAACGGGAAGACAGGCTAGTAGGTAAAAAGGGTGCAAGGTTTATTTGAAGTTTCGTATATTCTTGAGAGATGAATAATGCTAGTGGAAGTACTGAATACTCTGAAAATCATACAAGTGGTTTTCCAAAGGCCTGGCTGAGAGGCTTGCTAATTGTTTCTCCTACAGAAGCATATTTAGTAGCTTTGTTTTGGGCATGAAACTTACTCGCTACTCTGAGGTTCTGTGCTGAAGGCTGACCAGCTCAGTTCAGCAAGATGCATCTAGAAAGAAAAAAGTGTTCTCAGGAGATGTTAGAATCTAGCAAAGGACTAGATTCAAGCAGTGGTAAAACATTGTCTGTAGGAGACAGATTCATATGCTGGAGGGTTTTATTGAATACCTGATAAGAGTAAACAAAGCAAATAAGAGAACCAGGATTGTAATGCTGTTTTTTAAGCTTGATTAAAATTAATGTTCTGTGACTCCTATTTCCCCCTCCTCTCCCTGCCAGTCTTTTGTTCTTGAGCTTTGGAATCCCAAGTCCCTTGTGTTTACAACATTAAAGGACACTTGTACTGTGTTTTCTGGGGTTGTTTGTTTGGGTGGTTTTATTTGGTTTGGTTTTTTGTTTTGTTTTTCCATTGTTTTTCCTGTGCATTAAGCTCGGTGACAGCTGAGCCCATCCCCACAGAACTTCATTGCCCTTCCAGTCCAGGACAGCAGTGCTGTGGCTTTGCCATCTCCCAACAGGAGACAGTGACACGACACAGAACAAAGGGCACAGGAGGAAGTGAAAAGTCAGTTTATGCAATAGCTGTGTATCTTGTTTAATGAAGCAGCTGATTCTTATGTGCAGAGCCAGCTGGGTGACTTCAGGATCTTTCTGAAGTCCTTTTGCTAGATTCTTCAAACACTTTGGAGACTCCTTGGAATATGTGCAGGAGGATTTTCTGCAAACTGTCAAACAGCTTCTTTTGTGCTTAGTAGGCTTGGGTGATAAGCAGCTACTTGAAACAGATTTGGTCAAAAAGTCTAAAAGAGTTAAAAAGGTGATTGGAAAAGTCGGGTTAAACTTGTTCCTGAAAGAATAGTAGAAAATGCAGAAATAATATGAACTGCATGTTCTCTTTTGTTTGTGCTAGAGATTTAAATCCACTATGTGCTATCTGGTGCAAGAGATTACATTTTTCCTTTGACATATGAATGGTCTTCTATCCATGCGTCAATATACTTCAAAAATCCTTGAAGAAACCTTTTTAAACTTGTCCTTTTGAAATTGATTTGATGTGACTATATCATACTAAAAGTAACCTAGAGTAACTGTAAGAAAAAATAGATGCTATGTGAAATAGAAAAGCTAGAATGGTTATGTGTTTCTAACTTTCCAAACCCTTGAAACATCTTGAAATATTCAAAGGTGAAAAATAAAAACAGAAATATCTTGAAATCAAGTAAAGAATTGTAGAAATAAGATACATTTTTGGGATCGTTTGCCTTACATGACAGACATGCTCTCTTATGTGGAGAGAGCTCTCTTTAAATCATAATTTATTAATTATGTTTCATTTGTGGTCTTATATAAAAACAGTTCTTGGTTTCACGTAGTTAAAAATTGTTTTTGATAGGGAACTTCCATAGTTTCAGGGAAAATTCTGGAATATGACCATGTCTAGCTCCAAGCTTGTAAAGCAGTTGAGACAAAAGTTACTTTCTTATTTATTGACATCTTACTGACATCTTACAGACTTCTGGCTGTTTGTATTTTGCAGTTTTGAAAAAATGAGGTAGTGATTACTTATTACTTATTTCTTATTAAAAGTGTTACTTTTTTTAGATGGTTTTGTTTCATTTGATTTCAGGATAAATGCAGTACCTTAATGAGTGTGATCTGTGAAAGCATAAACAATGATACAAGTAACTTTTTTTTTTGCTTGCAGATTAGTTCTAATATTTTCAGAACACTTCCACCTAGTGATAACCCAGATTTTGATCCAGAAGAAGATGAACCAACTCTTGAAGCCTCATGGCCCCACATACAGGTGTGTGATTCCTTTACTTCCAAGCCTTCTTGTAAGGCAGGAAATGTGGATACTTCAGTCATTTTGTGCCTTTGTTAAGAACAAGAAAATTGCTTTTATAATACAATTGAGTTTTTATACTTGAGAGGGAAAAAAAAGTGGTGCTTTTTTTAGCATGTATAAATATGGCTGAATGTAACTCTTCCAAGTGGCTTAAATACTATTTTTTAAACAGAGGGATTGCACTGTTAAATTGTGGTGTATGTATGTCTTAAAAATGTGGATATTTTAGGTAATTATGTTCTTCACCTAACAGGTTTGTTTTCTGCAACTGGGCAACTTTTTAGTGTTGCTTCAATAAAACATAGGTTAATATTAATCGTTCTGTTTCTCGTGGCAATAGCAAAAAATGGAGTAATAGCTTTTATTTGTCCTTTGAGGAAATAGAAATCCCCTCCTTCTTCCCCACCCTCTTCCCTCCCTCCGTGCCAAAACTTGACAATATCAGCGTTGTTTGGTAACAGTTGCATGGTTATTCCATTGTTGCACTTCTGTGGTGATCTCCTGATTTTTATAGCTCTGCTGTATCAATCATGTGATTGACTTGAAATACTGCTGAATTTTATTTTATTTTCAGTTAACTCTTAGAAGCTGTAAATGTCTAAGCACATATCTCGGGTAGTTCATTGCTGAATTTATGTAAGTAGTATCTGTTACGGAAAAGTGAAATAGCAGCTCCTAGCAGTGGGTAGATGAGGCTGCTGCACATCTGCATACCATTTGCTCTCTCCTCTCAAGGGCTAAATGTTACTGTGCCTCTGGAGTATTACAGTTCTAATGCATCCACAAGTGCTCTTATTTAAAAACTGGGCTTCTAATATTGACTGTAAAAGGTATGTATTCAGCATAGTATTTCAGACATAAATCAAACAAGAATTAAGTTATCACAAAAAATGACTCTGCTGGTTAAAGGATGTGATAATTATTTTCTTATGTATGGCCAATTCTAATTCATAGGAGAAATGGCTATAACTGAACTAGATAAGAGGCTTGTCTTTGTTAGGTGGGAGGGTGCAAGAGCTAAGCAAATGTCTCTTGTCAGCAGCAGCACCATCTGACTTCTAAATACCTGTGTCTCAGAGGTAAAATTTGTAAATGCTAGCTCAGTTCACTTTAGGTCATAATTAAACTCTAGTATCGTTCATAGAAAAAGGCCTGTGGATTTTGTGGTCAGTTCACTTGTGACTAAGGCTTGCCTGGGAGGAACTGAAAGAGGTTTGTAGCCTGTGGTATTACTTGAAATTTTATTTTCAGGTTTACTCCTTGCTGTTTTCTAAGGGAGTTTTTGCCAGGCTGTCTGGTCACTGGTTGTGGATTTCCCTCTCCCGTGTCAGTTGTTCATCCTGTCTTTGGAATAGATCACTCCTTGCAGCACAGTGGAAACAGTTTGTGTTTCCCACTCTGTCCTTTTACAGTTCATGTGCTACTGGACCATAGAAGACTTAGCTGGATAACTTGCTCATTGCCCTTCAGGAGCACAAAGCTGCTGGAAGTGTCAGATTTTGTTTGTGGAAGAAAGGCTGTACACAACCGTTCTCCTCCTCAGCAAAATATGCCATTATTTTTGGCATAGTCTGAAGGACTGCTTTAGAAGGGAAGGTGTAGATGTTTTGCTGGCTGTGATTTGTGACAGATAAATTACAAACAAATTCCAAATTGTATCCTGATCTGCAGTCAGGTAGCCAGTTTTCTGGGAGAGGAAGGAAAAAAAATCTGAACCTCTACTCTTCTCTGCTTGAATCTGTTGACATAATTGCTTAGTAAGTTACCAGTGTGTGTAGCCACAACAAAAGACTCCAGGCCTTCAGTAAAATGAGTGGCACTTGAAAGATGTTGCTTGAAAGCAGTGCTCAAGATGGTTTGTAACCGCCAAAGTAGGTTGAACGTTATTTAAAACCAACCATTTAAAGCATTTTGAAGCTTAGGGAGTTGCAGAGTTGGTGGAATTGGTAGTTTAAAGCAGTAAAATTCTAGTGGTCCTTGCAAGACTGAATCACTAAAGCATTAGGAGTTGTATTTCATAGCTCTTTGACCCAAGCAGACCAGTTTTGAGAACAAAAAATACTAAATCCAATATCTTTCCCCTGATTATTATTTCCAAAAGTAATGTTTCTGTTAAGAAAGCTGAGTGTGCCTGTCTCTTTAGGTAGGCTCTGTTGTGGGCAGAATCTGTTCTGGTACCCCTGGTTTGATTGTTGTTATGCTTTTAAGTTTGCAAACATTAGCATACAGGAGAAGTGAGAGTTTGACTTATCCAGAAATGGCCACTGCAACTTGATTCCTGAAATGCCCTGGATAAAGAGGCTTTCATGTATCTCCCAAGGCTCACAAGGATTTCCAAAGTTATTTGATACCATACCCAGTTGATATCTTGAATTTAATCTTGGACAGCTTGTGACAAGATGTTGCAGCATTGTGCTTTTCACTTAGTTCATCTGCTTGATGTCTGTTGCAGTCATTATACCTATTTATGGAAATAAGCCATAATTATCCTTCCTCCCCTGTCCTTTAGGGAAAACAAAACATGTGAATTTAGTGTTCACTCTTAGAAAGTGTTCTATCCCATGATAATTCTGGTGGCTCTTTCTCTGTATCCTTTCAGGTTTTAATAAATTTCCTCAAGCACATGTAGGTCTGTGCATCTCTGTTTCTGCTGTCAGTATCTTCCTGGAATATCCTAGGATTTCATCTGTCACTTCCATAGCTTCATTGTGAGGATGGATCTGAGTCATCCTATGGTTAACTCTTTCTCAGCTTAAGGGCTTGCAAATGCTTAGCAAAGCTTTTTCTTGAAACTCCCAACTTTGCCTTTGAATTTGCAAACTCCAAGTTTGCAAACTTGGAACTCCAAGTTTACCTTTGAGTGACTTTGCAATCTTCGAGTTTCATCCTGTATTTATTCTTCTAGAGCTTCAGGGTCAACTTGGCCTTTCTTGTGGGTAACATGACATGCTTTTATTTTCTATTTCCCCCCCTGCTGGTAGCTACTAATATTAAGGCAATTATCACACGTGGTTGTTCTTTGTTGTTGTCACTGACAGAAATATTTAATATAGCAATTTATTACAGAAATCTTGAATTAAATTAAGTTCCAAAATTAATCCCTATGAAGCTGTGCTATATAACCTCCCTTTGGCCATATGTAGCCCATTTCTATACGAATTTATCCAGTTGCTAATTTGAACAAGATCAGTAGAATCTAGAACCACTAGAATGTTTTGGATTGGAAGGGACCTTTGAAAATCACCTTAGTCCGAGCCCCCTGCCATGAGAACAGACACCTTACACAAGATCAGGTTGCTCGGGGCACCTGCTGAGTTTGGTGTCATCTGCAAACGTGCTGAAAGTGCTCTCAGTTCCACTGTCTGTGTCACTAATTGAGGTATTAAACAACCATGGTTGAGCACTTTCTATGGCAGAGGTAATTTTAAATGGTAACATTTAAAATTCTACTATTGGATTGTCTCTTATGGTGCCAAGAGGATGGTGCCAGTGACAGGGTGGGGAGAAATGGCCATACATTGGAACAGATGAGGAACTTGACACTGAGGGTAGCAGAGCACTGGTTCAGGCTGCCCAGGAAGGTCATGGTCTCTTTCCCTGGAGACATTCAAACCCCACCTGTTTCTCTGTCACCTGCTCTAGGTGACCCTGCCTTGGCAGGGGCTTAGACTAGATGATTTCCAGAGATCCCTCCCAACCCTAACAATCCTGTTATTCTATGTAAACTGCTGATATGAAAAGCTCTTCTTGCAGTCTGTCAGAGGGGGACAAAGTGAAGGGTAGCATGAGTTTCTGAGCCTCTGCTGTGCAGATACAGCACACCCTCCTTGAGGCTATGCATAAGTAACTGTCACCTCAAATGTTCTACATAAAAGTACTTACTGTCATGCATTTTTCTGAAGTGAGGTTCCTAATTATAATTATGAACTACTCAGGTGTTTGCTCTCGGTTTAGTTAAGTACTTAGAGAGGTAATAGTTGAAATTCATGCCTTTGAGTATGAGCAGAGCTCTGCATGGGTTTTATTTAGAAGCCCAGTCAGTGATGGCATTATGTACCTAAATTGCATTGTAGTGTTATTACTAATCAGTTGTTTAATTATATGGAGTTATGAAATAGGCATTGAGAACATGAACAACTCTGAATGTAATCTAAGTATAAGGCATCTTTCCTTGCAGTTCTGTCTTGGTGAAGAGATGCCTTTTGTATACTTTATTAATCTGCCATTGTTTTGCAAGTGCAGTGTTTTGTCTTGTACTTCTGATGAACCCCAAAATACGGGACTTGTGCTCTGGCCTCTTCATGCCACTCTCTGCTAGCCTCTGGTAGCGCTCTCTCTTGTCAGGATTTTTATCTCTGGGCATTGTGGGATTGTAGCAAATAGGAACTTGAACTAGGTAGAAATAATATGCTACAAAGGAGTTTCTAGGATATAGAAGCCTAGTTTTGATCTGCATTCTTTCAGTTTCTGTGAATTCATTCAGCTGTTTTAATACAACTTTTCATTTTCAGGGTTTGTGGTCAAAACTTCATTTCAGGAACATTTAGTAGATTTTTCTTCATCTCATTAAGGACTTATGTAATGTTAGAGCACTTAATTTAACTCTCAGTGCTGCTCAATGTTTGGTAGCCTATTTCTGCGTAATAAATTCTTAACATAGCAGGAATGTAACATCTAGAACTTGTTTTGTGTCCACTGGTGGTATTTTCAGTAGATTATTTATTAAGCTTTGACTCTTCTGGGAATGAAAAGGTTCTGTGTACTTACTGTAATTCCAGTAGGAACTGTGGTTAAGCAGTGGTGTGTTAGGCTTTGATTCCTCTTGTACTTTTTGAGTGTGTGAATAGTCCCACTGACTTTGGTGGTGGTGACAAGGCCGAGATCTGTGTTATGGTGTACTTCCTAATTTCAGAATTTTCATTTCTATGTTTGTAGTTGGTGTATGAGTTTTTCCTGAGGTTTTTGGAGAGCCCAGATTTTCAGCCCAGCATTGCGAAGCGATATATTGACCAGAGATTTGTACAGCAGGTAAGAGGGGAGTGTGAAAGTTGAAAGTGGGATTTAAGGATCACCTCTTGAGCTCAGTTTATCAGATGGACTCTTAAAGCTTTCCTGTTGACACAGAGTAAATTTCTGTTGTTGCAGCAGTGGTTTCTGCCAAACACTAAATAAACAGCACATCATACCACAGGGCCTATATGTAATTAGTAACTTCAGGAACGCTTTGTTTTCAGATATCAACCTCAGTGCTTTGCAATGCAAGATATTTGGAATTTGTAAAGTTCTGTTTTTCATGATTTGTAACTTAATTCCAGCCAAATCAACAATGTGGTAATTATATTTTTGTAGGCCTTCTATGTTTTTTTATAATTTTACCATGGGAAAACTTACAGCAAACCTTTTTCTTGTAAAAGTTCATGTACTTATTGTACATGAAATGTGTTTCAGCACCTTCTTACTTGTGCCTAGATAGTGTCATTCTCTTTACTATTGTGTATTAACCATGGAAGGAAAATCAAGTAAGAAATTACTTGGGAAATTCATGCTTTACTGTGCAAAGCAACTATAAGTGAGAAAATTAAGTGAGATTTCATATTAAATATAACTTTTCAGGGAATTACACTGTAGAGTGCAATAACAATTTTTGGTTCAAGGTGAATTCAGTTGGGATTTTTTCACTGTGTTGAAATATTTGTTTGCCAAATTTTGTTTGTCAAAATACTTGTTTGCTCAGTATCTGAAGAGTGAGTACTGGCAGGCCATCACAATACAGCAGTGAAAAGTAAAACCACAAGATGGGTGCTTTCCCTCCCTAACTTCAGTGACTGCATTTAATTTCCACTTAATTGGTTCTACTGTTCTTGTTTGTAAGTGTTTCCTTCTTCTCAGTTTTATTCAACTTACACACAAAATTTAAGCCTGAGGCTGCTGGTGAGCTATTGGCTGTGAGTATCCACTTTACAAATTGACCTGTGGTCCTTGAGAGCAGCATTGCAGAGTTTGTTCCTGACATTTCACTTGATCTTTCTCTAGAGTACAACATAGAGACAATGCAACCAACAGCTAGCTATATATGGGAAAAAACGTGGAGTAGTGACCCTGAGAAATTCCTGCTAAATATAAAATTGAAATGAGCCTGAACCAAGTTCCTGAACAGCTGTTTCCAGTCCCTTGTGCTGCTTGGTACAGACATACCTAAGCTCAGACCTGAGCAGGAGACTCTGCTGACTGCTTGAGCTATTACTGACTTGTTCAAGGCAGCTAACATTTCTGAATATGCTGTTGATTGGCCATGCGGGGTTAAAAGAAAAAAAAAAATAAACACCAAAAATTATGGTCTGTAATGTTATTGGAGTCTTTTTTTATATCTTTGAGTGAGCATGGTCTTTTCTGTATCCTTGGAAGACTTTCTTCAAGAAAAATGTCTGTGGAAAGTTTTGTTAGCTTCTTGCAGCATTAGTAGGGAACTGGTTAGTAATTACATATCTTGTCCTTATTCTGTGACCCTCTCCTTAATTGTAAAATTTCTTGTATAGGAATGCTTTTGCTTGGCCATCAAGACACAAGTTTTGAGATAAGCAGTAAAGGATTTTAATTACAAAATTGTAAATAAAATAGAGATTAAATAAAAAAAACTATATTAAATAAAAAAACTATAGATTTGATTTATTCTGATTTCTTAAATAAAAAATGTAATCACCTACAGTTTGCTAATCTCATGTTTGCAATTGCATTTTTATTTTGATAGTATAATAGTTACTGGAATGACTTCGGTGTCTGTTGTATACACAGGAAAGGAATGAAGTTGATGAGCTTATTAGAAAAAATCAACTTTATTAAAAATGTAATTTTGAAAACCTACTATTGACATCTAAACAAAATGTACAGTTAAACTGATTCTATTTTTTTCCTAATGTAGACTTGTAAATTAAAGATAAAATTCAAATCAGGTAGTAACAATACAAAACTTTTAAGTCTTCCAAAAATAATACATTTCAATTTAATTTTTAAAGTTGTTGGAGCTCTTTGACAGTGAAGACCCACGAGAACGTGATTTCCTAAAGACAGTTCTTCATAGAATTTATGGAAAATTCCTCGGTTTAAGAGCATTCATTAGGAAACAGATAAACAACATTTTCCTCAGGTATGCTCTGTGTGTGTGTGACTAGATCGACGAATATTTTATCTTGCCTTCACAGTCTGGGTCTGCAGTGATTTATTCTTGAAATAAAATACCTGTGTTTGGTCTGTGATCTTGTTTTCAAATATTTGAAGCTTAGTAAAGGTTGTTTATTTGGAATCTCTGATCCTCTGTGGCAATTTTTGATGGTTTCTTTTTTGGTAACAGGTTTATATATGAAACAGAGCACTTCAATGGTGTTGCTGAACTTCTTGAGATATTAGGAAGGTAAGTTTGATCTCACACAGAAAAAATATTAAACATTATTGTGAATGTTTGCTTCAGCTTTTCTGCTTTGGGAATGGAGGGGGGAAGAGAATTATTACAGTAACAAGTGATGAAGTGCAGTCACTGATAATCTAATACTGTCTGGGTTACCACATGAATATCAGATTAGGACACAGAATAAATTATTCTTTTTTCAGTGCAAGTTTTAAAGATGACAGGCAAAAAATGTTTCTCAAGGGTCCTTGTTTGTCAGACCTCTCTAGTCTTGGTTATCTTCTACCTGATAGATGAGTTGTTCTTTGATTCAGAAAACGAGTGTTTACTTTTGCCCTCATGTTGAATGAAGTGTTTTAATCTTCAGCAGGATGGTTTTCCTTCAGCTCTATGCAGGAAAGCCTTGTAAGTGCTAGGGTTTTTTACCTTTTTTTTTTTTTTTTTTATGTTATTTCACTAACTTCAATTTAACTTTGAACCTTTTCTCTGGTAGTTTTTTTTACTGCCTTTCCAAAACTGTCGCACATTTCACAGTAGAGAATTGTATTACTGGTCTAACTAAATAGACAAATATGATAAAGCTATTGTGGAGCAAATTTTTATGAAAAATCAAGTGAAAGGGATCTCATTATTTTCTCAGATTTTGCTTAAAATGTGAGGGGCAAAAGAAACTAACCTTTTCCTGAAGGGCTTTTGTCTTGTCTATAGCTCATCAGCTCTTAAATATAAGAGGACTGAATCAATGAGACAACTTTTAAATTTTGTTTTTGAAGGGAAAGTTTGTTCAGCAATCTCAAAACAAATGTTTAAACTGCACTGTTAAAATTGTATAATCTTTTTTTCGCTGCAAGTTGCTAGTGATGGTAAGGGAAGTGGATCAGAATTCTGATACATCTGTCTAAGCTTTACAGTTAGACAGCAGGACTTACAGTAGATAATTTTATTTAATGGAGGTCATGATAAAAATACTTCAGCTCATCTCATGGGTACTATTAATTTCTAGTGTGGTTCTCTGGTATTCCTTACCAAGAGTCTAAACTCTCATTATAACCAGCATTTTAAAGGTTGTGCACGTGTATTTTATGGCTTCAAAATAATCAGGTTTAAAAACTGAATCAGAAATGGAGTTTCAGTTGAACTTAGAGAAATTCTTGACTTGCTAGGAAAAAAAAAAATTAATAAAAATAAATCCCGCTTATTCATGTTTTCAGTATTATCAATGGTTTTGCACTGCCACTGAAAGCAGAACACAAACAGTTCCTTATGAAAGTTCTGATTCCCATGCATACTGCAAAGGGATTAGCTTTGTTTCATGCACAGGTAAGCTTTTACCTATTTTTAAGAGTGGTGGGGTTTTTGTATTTACATTTGAAACTTATGGAATTTAAAACACTATGTGTTATAATATCAATATTCAAAAATATTTGAAAATTCAGTCACTTTAAAAAAAATCTTCCAGATTTTATATCTAAATGTTAATTTGAGATAATATTTTACAATATTTTACATATATTACAAGTGAAAGAATGTACCAGTGAGTCAAAGACTTATTAACTGAAATTAGAAGCTTTCTTGCTTGTAGTCTTGTCACACTTTAAGCTTCATTTAATCCCAGGACCTTGTGCTGTTGTCATTTCCTTTATGTAAAGTAAATGCTGTGTGTAAAGGAACCTCGGGTCTGGTCAGGTATTTATTTCAGAAGTGTTTTTTTTCTTTCTAAAGCTGCACCAGTGATGGGGTGGGAGGGAGAATGTTATTGCCATTTATAAATGGCAGAAATTCACAGTAGCTCTCTGGATCAGCCAGGAATTATGTAGATCCATGACACGCTGTCAGAATGCTGCAGTTCTTCAGCTGACTTTGATTCTTATACTTGCCACAGACATTCAGCATTTCATTTGAGGAATAATCTGTATCCTTTCCAGACATATGGCACTACAAGTATTGAATATGGTTGATGAAAACTTGGAAGTAATTCTGCTGTGGTTAATTAAAACTTGTTTTGTAACTTAACTCACTAATACAGCTCCATACAGACTGAAGATACAAGAAAATGGGTTTCTAATTAAAGTGAAATCATTGTGACTGTATAGCCTACAAACAGGATCAAGTGAAGAGCTCACTTAATTCCTGATTCTCATATGAAGTTTTAAATTAAGCAAATTACTTGTCTTTGTGGCTTATTGACCTTCTGCTTCATGAAATGAGTCAGTGAAATGAAAGGGCCCAGTCACCTCCCAAAGGTGTTTTCACTGACAGATCAGTACAGCAAGCTGCCCCTTTTTTTCTGGGATACATTTAATCCAGTTCATGGCTACTGAAAGGGCCCTATTAATTCAGCTGTACCTGAAAGTCACATTTGTCCTGCTGACCAGGCCACTCTTCTGTCCCTTCATAAAACACTGGTGCCAGGTGCACACACAACGCTGTGTGTTTCATTTTATCCCAAAGGTCTAAGCCAGTGCTAAATCTGCTTTACAATCCCAAGTGGCCTGGTTGCTTTGTTGCTGAGTAAAGTATAGCCTACCCTTAAAAGTTAAAGCCTTAAAGATGAACTAAGCTTGAGTCTTTGTGTCTTTGAACAGTAAAGCATTACTGTACTGAATATACACATATAATGGGATTTGTGAGATTAATGTGTGACATTTATTATTTTTTGAATCTATACAAATGCATCAGTAGCCTAAGGGCAAAAGAAATAAATAAGACCTGTTGCAATTACAGCATTGTAATTACCTGCTTTGGCATGAAAGAATAATAAAAACGGTGATGCTTAAATTCAAGCGTCCTGAGTATTGAAATGTAATGCATATTACATAATTTTTGTCTTTGCTTTATACTGTGAAATACAATGACTTTTTAAAATCAATCTGAATGGAATATAAGGAAGATTGCAAGCAGTTCAGTAATAGCATTATTGTATGGTTTCTGCATGGGATGGTTGTTCACTCACTCAACTATGTGCTCAATAACTAAACTCTAAGTAATTATGTAACATTAAATATCTCTGACCTGAGCAGGCCCTGCAGAAAAACCAGGAGAGGCTGGGAGAGCAGTGCTGGTGACTTAGTCACATTATGCTTCCCCACTCCTTCCACCTTTCCACAGGCACTTGTTGGCCATTGCTGCACCTGGGACAGGACACTCAGCTGGGCAACAGCTGCCTGATCTCTTGTGGCCTTGGAATATGTTCAAATTCTTTCACTTGTAATCTTACCACTGAATGTTGTGTGCTGTAGGTGTCACCTGAGCAATGTGTGCTCAGTCAAACCTGTGTAATAATCTGGATTTTACTGAAAGTATGGCCTTTTTAACCCCAGTATAGAGGTTTGAAAGTGATAGCTTTGTAATGTTAATACAGTTGATGTTAAGAAAAATCTGCCTGGATATGGGATCTGAATTAGGGAAATATCTGCCAAGCTTAAAAATAATTTTCTAGGTTGAAAAGAAAAGATGATTTTTGGTATGCAGGAAGTTTTTTTAAGATAGAGCAGGCCTGTATATCTTGCTGCTTTAATTGCTATTTTGTTTAGTTTGGACTAATATGAAATGGCTGTGTTGGGATGTCTTGGGTTGGGTTCCCCCCCATGATCTGAAGTGCTTCCATTAGAAGTTGTGATATTTAGTAGTGCTACAATGTCCAAACAGTGTCTGCTTAAACTAAATAACCATATGGCTTACATTCCAGCTTGCCTATTGTGTTGTACAGTTCCTGGAAAAAGATACAACTTTAACAGAGCCTGTAAGTGTTTTTCAGTTGGATGTCTTTCTATTTTTAATTTCAATTAAATATTGCAGTGTAACCTGTTGAATTGTGCAGCAGTGCTATGTTATCCTGATTAAAGATGGAGAGGTAGGATTTTTTCAGGGGGGGTGGAAATGAAATCTAGAATAGTTAGAAAATTCTGAGTTTGAAAGGGCACTTATCTCTTAACCTGTGGCCAAGATAGAGCACAGGTTTAACTAAAAGTTTGAACTTCTGGTATCAAGCAAACCACCCCAAATAAGAAAGCATGTCATGACTGTATTCTCATAAAAACTAAAATTTCAGTGGTTTTGGTACTGATTGCTTGTGCTTAGCCACTGCATGAAGTTGAAATATTTTAGGGAATAAAAAATCCTGAAATAAAAGTTGAAAAGAATAACAACATTTCATTTAGACAGAAAGAACCCTGAAATTCAAAATGTGGTGTTTTTGTTCTGCCTCTTCAGTTCCTGGGCTGCCTCTTGGCAGTCAAAACTCAGGTGCTTCAGGCATCTGTGGCTTTTGCCAGACTGAGGCTCCCATGGTACATATTGACAGCTCAGCTAAAAAGGGTTTATGCACAGGCTTTGGCAGGGCCCATGAAGAACAGAGGCTCAGGGCAGTGCAGCAGCTCATGAGTGATATCAGGCCAGCTCTAAAAGAAACTGGTTTTAGTTGGGCAGTCAGGAATATCTCCATTAGGGCTATATTGATATTTAAACACTTTACTCCTTTTGTGAGGGAAAAATGAAGAGCTTATGCAAGACCTAAATTTTCTTCTATTAAAAAAAAAATAAACCGTTTTGGGAAAATATCGTTGATCTTCACTGAGTGCCCTTTCAGTGGAAGCTTGTTTTCTACACAGCCATTTCAGCTGACCAGTTATTCTGTAGGTGGTGGAGGGTGTCTATGGATTTGTCTTGTGTGCTTGAAGCATTTTTTCCCCTGTGCTGCAGTGTTCCCAGCCACACTGGTCAATAAGCTTATTTTGTGGGATAGGGTGAGGAGAAAGGAATTGTGTAACCTGTATTCTTTAAGCCAAGTGAGGAAACAACCCAGGCATTTTGACAGTTAAAGCTGACATGTGAGCAAAAAATGTGTAATGTTACATAAAAACCTGCAAGATTGAATGAAGTGACAATGTGACAAGGTCGGAACTTCCTGACACAAATTTACAGGAGTGTTGGTGCAGGATCCAAACCTAAACTGCTGTGAAGAAGGCAGGACTTTAGAGCAGTGCCACAGTGCAGTTCTGAGGCTCATCTGGACTGTGGTCTATACAGTTGTGGTTATTTCTTAATCAGTTAAAGGTGAATTCAAGCTGGAGAAGACACAAGAACTCACTGCAGAGTCACTGCCTTGGTTGTTACTCTGGGTGTATAATAAAAGTTGTTTTATAAAGGTATTAAAGTTAATAAGATAAGAAGTGAAGCTTTAAGAAAAATTCTGAAATGCTTGAAAAGTAAATGCTAAAATTTGGGTCAACTGATGAGATAGAATTGGAAAATTTTTCTTGGCTTTAGGTCAAGTAATATTTTAAGAACTCCATCAGAAGGCTGTCTTCACACATACCTTACTGTTATTTTTCTGGCAGGACTTGTCACTCAGGGTCAATTTGGAGGATATTCAATCTGAGCTCTTGTAGCTATGGTAGTCTGCCTCAGGTCAGTCCTGATGTTTGCAGAGCTGACAAGAGGAGTTTGTTACCTAACCCTGCTGAATGCAATGGCCTTTGCATGGAAGAAATCAGACTGAAACTGCAGTCCTTGTACATGAGTTAAGTTTTCCAGCAGGTGCCTACAGTTGTAACCCACTTCATGGGAATCCTGTAGCTCAGGGAAGAATATTGATCTTGTGTAGTAAAAGCAGCAATCCATGAACATAAATGTACAGATATCAGCTTTTTAATATAAAGGCACAGTCAAGCTGGAAACTGATACTCCAAGGAAGAGCAAGGAATAGGTACCTTGTTGAAGTGTGCACTGTTATACTCAGAACATGTTATGTCTTTATCAAGTTGAGAATGTGGGTCTCTTCTCTAGCAAAATAGATTTTAAAATTCTTGCAGTAATTTGTGCTGGGAAGTGCACTTTAGTCTTACTAACTTCTTTCCCTGGAAAGCCACTTTTGATAATACATGTAGTTGTTAATAAAGCAACCATCTGGAAAGCTAAAGGGAAAAAAAATCAACATGACAAAGAGCAAATATGGAAGGTATTTAAACAATTGAGTAAGTTTTCCCTTTGCATATGATCAGTTAAGTGCTGTTGTATCATAAAAAGTAGAGGTCCTTTCTTCAGAATGAAAGTTCATAAGGCTCTGAGAATGCTTCTGGAGCATAGTTGCAGCTTTTTCTCCTTCTTTTAAATCCAGAATTTATTTTGTAATTTAGATGCCATGTGAGATGCTATTTCAAGGAAAAATGCCTCCAGCCTTTCTTTGCTGTATTCTCTCCATTCCTCTTGGGGGCTGTACTTTCCAATTAATTTTTCCAAAAGTTTTGTTTTTCCAGTCTTGTGTAAAGATAGCTTCAAATGTAAATATTAGAATACATTTTCTCTGTAAGTTCACATCTTTCTTTAGTTTCCAGTCTAACATGTGAAATTGTAGTAGTGAAAAGGAAGAGCTGGAGGCCATGGCTCCTCTGTAGAGCCCTTTAGTCAGCATTTGTTTCCTCTCAAGCTTCAAACCTTTGATGCCAAGGCAGGTGCTCCCCAAAGTACGGATGAGTAGAAGACAAAAAATATTCTGTGAGATTTAGCTACAGGGAGTTTAACTTCACTTTGTGATGCTTTGATGTGATCAGCATCCTGTCAGTTAATGTGAGTATTGGGATGGGGGCAGAGTGTAAATGGATAATCACAGGTACACAAAGAAATAGGGGTCTGAGTTATTCTGATAACCTAAACAATACATTTAAATGAATGTTTATTCAGTTTTCATTGAACCTCTGGACAAGGAAAAGCAAACCAGTACTTTTTTTTTTCTTATCAAGTATGTAGTAGAAACTTGTCCTGCTTTAACTTGTTTGTATTTTTCATGCAGGTAATCAGAGGACTGCTCAAATTTTGGCCAAAAACATGCAGTCAGAAAGAGGTTGGTTTTGTGTCTCATTTCTGGTGTCTGCTGTGATGTAAAATCTTGTGGGGCAGATTGACAAACCATCTCTCTGCTGTGCTCTTCAAGAGATCTTGCAGAAAACTTGCAGTTCTTGAAGCTTCTTGAGGCACTCACCTTTGTCATGTGATGCAGTCTGGTTTCTTCTATGTAGTTAAAATGAGCTTAAAAAACAGGAGTTTGATTTATCTCACCAGATTCCATCCCCAACAACTCTTTAAAAGTGGGTCCCTTAACACTGTTGTCTCTTTTTCTGCAAGTGGTGATAAATTTTTCTGTGCCAGCTACACAGAGTTCTACTGTTTGCAATTTTATATGGGAATTAACTACTTATCACTTCAAAAGCTACTTTGGTGATCTCTGATAATCTCTGCAACCATTCTTGAAATAAGATGCCCTAATTTTTTTCTTTTGTAACTGTAAAACCCCATTTTCTGCAGAAGCAGTTTGATGACATATTCAGTACGTACACAAAAGAAGTCTAAGAGGAGAGCTGTAACCTGTTAGCTGAGAGTGATGATTGACTTCTTTTAGGCTGTAGAACCCCTGTGAATGTCTAAATGCCTTGTAATGACAAGCAGTGTTCTTTGCAGGATTCATGACTAATGTATAAGCTGTATTTTCTTTGCTTCTATTTACAGTGGTGATATGAAACATTCTCATATTTTTTTTCCTTTGTAAACAAACAGGTAATGTTTTTAGGTGAAATTGAAGAAATCTTAGATGTTATAGAACCAACACAATTCAAAAAAATAGAAGAGCCTTTATTTAAGCAAATATCCAAGAGTGTGTCAAGTTCGCATTTTCAGGTAAATAAAATAAGTATAAAAAAACCCAAACAAACTTTGTGGTAACTTATTTTATGGTTGTTATGAACCCTTAACTTTGTGTTTCAGGTTGCAGAAAGAGCTTTGTACTTCTGGAATAATGAATATATTCTCAGCCTGATTGAGGAGAACATTGATAAAATTCTACCAATTATGTTTGGCAGTTTGTACAAGATCTCCAAAGAACACTGGAATCCGTATGTAACGTTTCACTTTATCTGTAGCACCATAAATAAATGGTCCACTGTTTCAGGTTTGGACTGGGAGCTTGTAAATGTGACTTCATTTTTACTTAAATAAGATGAAACCCATGACATTCTGGATGTTAAATGGAGTGTCACTTTCAGCTGTGTTATTTCACTGTTCTGCAGTGTTATGAGGGAGACCTGGGATTTATTGAAAAAGTGTGAGGAAATTGGATGGTCACAATTGGATGTAATCACATCTGATTCTGTGTATTAGTTCAAAATGGAAATCAATGCTACTTAGACCAAAACCATTTCCAAGGGTTGCTTCTATTTATGCTTTGCCATCCTTTAATACTTCAGATGAATACAGCTGTCTGTGTCTTCTTAAGTGTTTATTGCTGACCAGTGAGATAAGAAGAGGAAAAGACCCTATCAGAGAACCCTTATAAAGGACGGTAGGACTGAGAAATGAATGACTACTTCACTTTATAAAGTTAAATATTGGTACCACAAGTTAAATATTGGTATTCCAGTGTTTGAAAAAAAACAGTAATGGTATTGAAATACTGAAAAGCAAAGCTTGCTGGTGCCAGCACCCTGAATTAGGTTGCAAGTTAGTATGCAGAATATAAAGGTTGTACAGGAAAAGCCAGGGTGAGCAGGAGCCTCCCACAGCCCTGCAGTAAAACAGATGTCCTGTTTTAAGCCCTTGGAGGCTTTGCAATTATTCTGGGTTTCTCTATATGGTGTGCCTAGCTGCAAACACAGCATCTGAGGCTGAATATAAACTTGGGGAATAGTCCCTAGAGTATCAATGTATTTGGGACCTCAACAAATTTGGAGGATGTCCCTTTTTCCCTGTCTGCAGGCAGAAGTTGCCCATTATGAAGGAAATAAAGGACACAGGATAATTGCCTACTTGAAGACAAGGAAGTTTGGGGAAGAAAGTCTAATCCTTTGATTCTAATCTGTTTTGGAGGGCAGCATAACATGCTTTTATCCATCTGGTTGTCTGATATGGACTCAACTCAAAATCCAACTTTTCTTCTCAGAAAACCAAACCTTAAATAAGCTTTTGACCTCAAACCACATGAAAGCCAGGGTACAAAAAAAAAAATCAAATAAAAAAAATAAGGGTATAAACAGGCAAAGGATACTGTGCATTTCAAATGGAATGAGCGCAAGGCTCTCATGATCAGCTGGGAGATCTCCTAGTGCCATGATGGACAGAGTTAACTGAAAAGGCAAACCTGATTCTTAGTTTTTTTCCTTAGGGTTTTATTTGACTCCTTTTTCAAGGTCACAGGGCTGCAGCTTTGCAGTCAGTGGGGAACTGCTGGTGAGGGAGAAGATAGTTTACCTACTTTTTGCTTAGTGATTAAGCTTAATGACAGGCATTTTAATGTTTTCTTTTTTTTTTTATTTCTTTGTATAGATATGAGTGGGTTTAAAGGAGATAACACAACGTTTAAGATGGTTTATTGAAATATGAATACTGTCACAGAAAGAAGGGGTAGTGCAGGAGTAAAGGCAGCCATGTAACACACAGCCAGTGGTGCTCATGCTGCTGAGTTTCTGAAGGAAACTGAGGAACCCAAATCCATTATCTGATGTTCTTGATTCTGGTTCTCTAGCAAGACTCCTGCTGCCCAGAAACACTGCTAGGAGAGCTTTGCTGTGCTAAACGACAATAAGCCTGTGGTTTGTCTGCTTCCTCCTTGGAGCGACGAGCCAGAAGTTTTATTTTTCTAGACTCATATTTCATTGCTCAAATATTAGAGTTGTTGTTACAACTTGGTTTATTAAAGGTTCACATAATTGAATGGCTTTAAAGTACAGCCACGGCATGAATAATTATGTCTTGTGCAATTACAGAAGTCAGGAATTTAAGATTAAATAGCCATTTCAAAAAATGTTAAATATACTATAATTTCCTCTGTAAATTAATAAAATGGAGAGGATTTTGTTTCAGAAACTCCCTGACCGTCCAGAAGTATCTTGAATAAGAAGCTTGGAATCCAAAAAAGAAATCAAATGCTTGTTTTCTGAAGTTAATTTTGTCACTTAGTAAATCTTATGGCTGTGCTCCTTCTGTTTCAGAACCATTGTGGCACTGGTGTACAACGTGCTGAAAACCCTGATGGAAATGAATGGCAAGCTCTTTGATGAACTCACAAGCTCGTACAAAGCAGAAAGGCAAAGGTACTGAGCCTTTTTCAGAGTTCCCACTGATGAATTACAGCCAAGCTGTAATTTTGGCTGCTGCTTTGTTGTTGTGGGGCTCTGTAGTGGAGCTGTTTGGTGCTGAGTGTCCTGTGAGTGAGGCAGTGCCTGACAGTGCCATGGGAGAGCCGAGCCCAGGGAGGGGACAGGAGGGCCCCTGCTCCCCTCCTGCCTGGGCAGGGGATGTGCTCCCTCCTGGGTGGTGAAATGGGTCTCAGCTGCTGTTGGCTGTGCTGCCTCAGGTGTCTGAAGTGAATGCAGCTGGAGAACTCTTCATAGCTCAGCAGAACCAGTGCTTACCCTACTAACCTACTAAGCAGCAATGCTGGAGGCAGGGCACAGGTGACCCTTGGCCAGCTGAGACCACTGCCAAGCTTCCTTTCCCTCACAAAGATTCTCAGTCCTTTATTTGTGTGCATGTGATAAAAAAATCTCCTTATAACAGCAGCCAGCTGTGCAAAGCCACCCTGCAGCGATTGCCTGCATTTGCTGGAGCAAAGGTAAAATTTCACCACTCACATTACATATTTGTTATGCTCTTTTTAATTGAGGAAAGTGTAATTGCCTCTAAAAATAGCTTTGGAGAAAAACTTAACTGTGACTTGCATCTACTAATTCCACTTTAAAGTTACTGTGTCTCCAGATTGTGCTAAAAACAGATCTGAAATTGATCTTTCACTCTTTTCTTCAGAGAGAAAAAGAAAGAATTGGAACGTGAAGAGTTGTGGAGAAGGTTGGAGGAGTTAAAGCTTAAGAAGGCGATGGCAGAAAAGCAGAACAGCACTCACAACGTGCTCAATGCACACAATACAAGTGCCAAATAAAAGAAATGACCACCTCTACTCGGCAGACATTCTTTTTTTGTACCCTTTTGAAATATATAAGGATTTGTAAAAGAAACCTCATCAGTATAATAGAAACAGCCAATTTTTTTCTCTGGCAAATGTAAAGATTTGAATTTAAATACAGCAGTTAAGTGATGTCATTACCACAACCTATTGTAAATTTGTCTAATTATTGATATACTGTCACTTCCAATGTTTCATAGAACTGAATTATCGTCCTTAATGAGTGAAATAATTACGGGAGTGGTGAGAATTATGACTTGAATTTTTGATTGTGTTGCACATAGGTGGTATAGTTCGCTATGTACACATTTTTCCTTGTTTTATATGTGCTTTTCACATTGCTGCATACTTTGGTTAAGATGATAGAAAAGGCTTCTAGTTGTGCTGTATTTTCTCAAATAAAACCAAGGTACGTTACCAGTAACTTGAGATATTCAGTACATGCCCTTTAAAGCATCGAAAGCAACTTGGATCCAGAGCTGTCCTTGAATTCCTGATTGGATTCAGATTTAGATTTATACAATGCTCACATTAGAAAGGAGGCAAGGTAGGGAGAGAATCAACTGCAACAGGTTGGGGTGGCCAGTGCCTCTACCCTATTCCTGCTGCCTCTTGGGTCCTGGGCTAGTTAGGGATTTCCTCCTGCTACAGCTGAGGATGGAGCTTCCTCTGGAGAGCCCATCAATGATGCTCCTCATCAGCCCAAGGACCCTCCAGAGTGGTGCAGTCTCCAAGAGAGACCCATCTTGGATGTTTCTGCATTAGTTTTAACATCTCATGGACTGAAGAATGAGACCAAAATTGGCATTACTATATTTTTTTTCAGTAAGGAGGGAAGAATGCTGAGAAATTATTCCTTGTTTTCTTTAAAGAAAATGCAGTCTGTTTTTTAAAGGTGGAAAGTTGACAATAGAAGTCTTGTCTGTTTACTTGATCAAGTATTTTTTCACATCTTTTATCAGAGTACCATTCCAATCTCTTAAATTGCAGTTGTGTGGAAAAATTTTGTAATGAAAGGTCTTTGGGGAATTGAGCAGCATTCAATAAAGTCTTTATGTTTGTATTTAGTGCTGTACCTCACATCTTTGTGTTTCTGAAGACCAGGAGAATTAGAATGGCTGTTACAAACAACCTTTTTACCTGTCCAGTGAGCTTTTCACTGAGTGGCAGAAGTGGGGAAGTCCCCTCTACACTGTTTGAGTCAACTGTATGACACTTAATTGTTGCTTCATTTTTGTCTCTTGAGTAGTTGTTTTAACAGAGGGTATGGGACTAGTACTACCTGAAGGGAAAGGACAGTCACACAGGCACAGCTCACCTCGCTTTAGTGCTTCAGTGCCTTTTTGCCTTTAGAAGAATAAAGTTCCCAGTGTGTGACAAACTTTGTTCAGCTGTCCTAGAGCCTAAATGAAAAAAACTTACACAAATGTTGGGGAACCAAACACTTTGCAGGGGCTTAAGGAATAAATCACTGCCATTTGTAATTGTTACAAGTTTTTCCCAAAGTTACAAATAGGGACATTCATGCTTAAGTAATAGAAAAAAACAACACAGGGGCTGTAAGATAGCCTTCCAAATTGTGCAACACTTGCTGTCAGGATTGCTCCTATAAATAGGTTTGTAAAAGAAAGGTTTCTTGGCTGGGATCACTGGTCTGCTCTTGTAACATTTCCTTATAAAACAAAACATCTTGACAGCTGAGATGTAGTGACTGAAGTGGACGGCTGTGGGAGTTTATTGAGAGGAAAAAATAGTGCATACTGCAAAAAGGTGTTTATCCTTTATTTAACTATGCTTTCTACTCACCCCACAGCTGCAGCTATGTTGTCTTCCAAATTACCTTCTCTGACCTCATTAGCAAAAAAAGAAGAAAAAATGCAGTAGGATCCATCAGAACCAGTTCCAATTGGGTTTTTTTTTTGTTGTTGTTTTTTGTTTTTTTGTAAAATCCAAGAAATAGCTGCTGTAATATCATTTGTTCAAGGAACAGTTTAGTGTTCCTTTGGCAGTGGGGCATCAAGAAAGCTCAGTTGTCATAGCATAGGCTCTTAGGTAGCAAAGGCAATGGGGGTTTTCTTGATGTGGAAGGGTTCAGTGGGGGGGATTTTATCCATCCCCCACCCTTTGCTTGGTTTCTGTCCTGTTCCCCATCACCCAGGGATGGAGTAGTCTTTTTTGCTTCAACCATGCAGTGTTTGGCCTTTGCTGGTCTTGTCCAGTTTAATCTCATCCCCTTGCTGTGCACTAGGCTGAGCTGCTCAGGAGCCATCATTGCAAGATACTGAAGATAAGGTGGGGACTGAACACTACCTTTCTCCCATACAATCATCTTTGTCCCCTGAGTAAACATTTTCCCCCAAACAGCCAGTGATGCTATTTTGTTTATCTTACTGCAATGAATTTTCTCCCCTGTTTACAGCTGTGTCTGGTCAATGCAGTGCCTTAATCTCCTCTGGAAGCCAGCTGAAAGTAGGAAATTTTGTCCCAAAAGGCTTTCTCAGATGCCAAAAACAAGGAAGGAAGGTGAGGGGGTACTTTTGATACACTTACTCTGAGTAATCTGTTGGAAGAGGAAGAAAGAAGCAAACTCTGAGTTGGCATCCTTGCAGCAAAGCCTGCAGAGCAAACACACAGTGGTGCCCTGCTCCCTGTAGACTCCACACGTCCAAGTCAGGCATCTCGACTAACAAGGGACTTATAAGGAAGAAAAAGACACCAGCACCCCAGCACAGTTGGTGAGGAGGCATTCCCCACAGAACAGAGAATCACAGTTCCATGCCCTGATGATGAAAGACTATTTTTTCACTTCCTTAGGAAAGACTGCCAGAAAGAGGGATTAACAACAGCCTGAGACACACTTTGAGATCAGCTACCAGCTCAGCCCCCCACGCTGTCCTGTTGCTTGAGTTTCCTTTGAGCTGGACTGATCAGTGGTTTTCACCTTATCCTCATGCCATAATAGTCCTGTCTCCCTGAGAGCAGGTAGATTCAAAGAAGGCACGCAATAGATTACTTAAAGTATTTTTTAATATTAAAGTCATTGTACTTTGATTTAAAGATGACATGTAACAGAATTCCAGTGTATTTTGTTTTAAAACATACTTCGGAGAAGAGAGGCCAGGATGTTTTCAGAGCACTTTACCTTCCACTAAGCACCATCAAGGCAGTGACTGTGCTACGGGAACAGCTCACAGCTGATGCAGAAACTAAAGGGTCTGCTTGAGAAACATTCAAACTCTGTCCATTTTTTCACAATTTCCTACAGTGATGACTTTCTGAACATTAGTGAGTTCTGTCCTTTCCCCTTGGTTCCCCCATACACTGAGGTAAACTTGTTAAACTTGGACTAGAAAAGCGTGAGTTTGTTAGACCTGTCCTAGAGTTAGCTCCTCCTGCAGTTCCAAGGCCAGTTCACTAGGCTGTTCCTCCAGCCAGCATCTCTCTGGAAGAAAACATACCTGGTTTTCAGCTTTAATTGCTGATTGCAGTTTATTCAAGTTATTTTCTATCCCTCCTGCTATGAACAGTTAAAAGGCAGTCTCAGTCTCAGCTTATGTGGTTCGTTACTTGACGAGTCCTCTTCAGATGCCTTCTTCGGATTTTGATCATCCACTTAACACTCAACTTAGCAAAGTCTGCTGCCTTAAACAGGGCCAGAAAGATACCACAAAGAAGAGCAATCATGTTCCAGGGATTAGCTGTGATAATCTGAAAGAGATGACAAATAAATATTAGTCCCCTCATCTGATTCCACATAGGTAGAGAGGAGGGAGAGGTGTGGGAATAGGACTGGGCTCTAAAGGCCAAGGAGGTGCCTGGGTCCTGCTGGGACAGCAGAAGTGCAAAGGACCAACTCCTGTCCCACACAGTCTGCATTCACATTCTGGTTTTGGGCAAGAAAACACCAACACTCTAGATTATGCTGCTGCTGAACCTTGATTGTCAGGTAAATACAGTACCACATTTTATTCTAATGAATTTATTCTAATAATAGATTAAAAAATACACTAGGCTATTTTTATTATTTCAGCCTAGGTTCCCTGTCAATTAATAAAAATAGAAGTCAATAAATCAGATTATCCAGCAGACTTAAGCAAAATGTTCAGCCCTGCCCTGAAGCTGCCCTTTGCTAGAACACAGGGGGGACAGGTGCTTTTCTTAGCTATGTGGTACCTCTAGCTGCAAGCAGAATGCTGAGTGTCACCAGCCCAAGGAACAGCATCACATGGTCCTGACCATAGAATGCATTACTGGACATAAGGAAGTGACTACACTGAAATTTCAAAAGTATCCTCACTCTTCTCTGCATTTCTTCTTGGGGTGAGGTAACAGAGGCAAGTGCATGCACACACAAAGCATGAGCATGCACAGTCAGGCAGTGATTTGAGAGGGGACTGGTGGGTTACTCACGTCCTGAACAGTCTGTATGAAAGGATCTTTCCATTCAAACACCACAAAGAACAGCTGGTCACTCCTTGGATTAGTTCTCTGGTCAATGTAGTTAACCACACTGGTCTGGGGAGAGGGAAAGAAAAGTGCAGGTTACTTCAGTGGTACAACGAGTCTTTTGTGCAACAGAAAAAGGCCTGTAAGAAGGTGTAAATACCAGACTATTTAGGGACTTCCACCATAGCCTTTCTCTACCTAGAACAATGGGCTGCCAAAATACAGCAAGGGCAGTTTCCTCCCTCTGTCTCACATTCATACTGTTTTCCTATTTCTCACTCGGTATCACATTACAATACCATTCCTACATTGCCTCTTAAGAGGGGACAATTAATTTCCAAAATTAATTTACTTGCAGTAATACAACATTTGGAAAGTTCTCATGAATTAATGTTAAATTTGTTTTATTTGCCAGAGAACCACATAATAGTGGCAGGAAGATTCCTCCTTTTTGAAAAATGGGGTGTAGAATAAACTAGAACATTCCAGCAAGTGCAGAATGAACATGTAAGGAAAGAAGCTCGGGTATTAACAACCAAACCCAAACTTCCCGTACTGCCCATTAACTAGGTCACCACTTGAAACTAATGCTGCTTGAAACCAAGAGCTGTAACACAATTCCAACAGGGAACTGGGTTAGGATACCAGACTATGTTACAGCCACATGAAGCCAGAGTCTCAAGAACCACAACCAGGAAAATCTTAAGACATCAGGCCCCAGGAAAACACTTGTATTGTACCACCTGCCCCCAGCCTAGTGGGGAACTACACAGGGTTTGTACACAGGAAGTAACCAACACAGTTTGAACTGCCCCCTGCTTCTAGGACACAACACAAACTGCCCAAGAGCCACACAGGGACCTCAGGAAAGCACAGTGGTGGAAGGACTTCTCCCTTCTCCAAGCCTCGAAGGAGTGTTTACATCTTGGTGTGTGCAGAGGGGAGTACTGCTGCTCATCCTGTTTCATTCTGTACTGGAAGCAATGAATCCAGCAGCACTGTGACTTTCTATCAGGGTTGTGACAGAAAGATATGACAGATGATGGAAGAACATGCCTTTTCCATGTTCTGTGAGCCCAGTTTTCCAGGCAGAGTTGGAAGTCTCTAAGCGGACCATTCTCTTCATCTCCTTACAAGCCTTCTCATTGCATGAGGGATGACCTGCCACAAAAGCCTGCGATCTACCATGTTGCAGTCTCTTTACAAATACCTCAGGGTTCTTTCAGTCTTCTCCACAGTCCCAGCCCTGAACAGATTTTAGGCTGCAGGCAAGAAGAAGCAGGAGCTAGAACACTGTTCATGACCACTCAGAGCATATGGAGCTTCCTCAGCTCCTGGTTTCTGGTCAAACACCTTTGCTGCAGACTTATTTGTGAGGAATTTTCAATGGGTTAGAGACGGGACCTCTGAGTTGCTTTAGATGATGCAATTTATTTTTCTTATCTTCTGCATAGGCAGGAAGGGTCCGTTTGGCTCACATCTTTACCCCATGGCTCAGAAGGTCACAAGACCTCTGGTTACAAGACCTTTTAAGGATTTATTAACCAATAAAACACTGCCAACAAGGATATTTATGTTTTTCACCCAATCCTTAAATATTTCATCTCATGGACTCATACTACAGTGTAAGCTTTCTTAGCCAGTCATGTTATGACATACAAACCTACAGTACTGTACTCTAAAACGCTAAACTTTCCTCTACTTAGCTTAACATGTCTCTGCTTTAAACTATAAATCCACATTCTTGCTCTTAACACCTAAGTTTGGAAGCCTTTTCCAAGGTCTCAGATCAAATCCTGTGTTTAATTCTAAGCTTTGGCTTACAGGCCCAAAGTTCTGACAATTCCCTGCTTTACAGATTCCAACACTTGCCCCACACTTCCACAGCTGATTTCCTTATTGCAGGGTACCAGTGCCCCAACCACACTCAGCCAAGAAAACTGCACACCAGGAAACAAACAGTACACAAGGCAAAACGAAGGCAATGGGAAAGGAAGAAAATACAAATTAATGACTGCTGGGCTAGTTAGCTAGAGTGACTGTTCTGTTTGACCTAGTATTTGTATCCATCTTTTCAGTATGCCAGCTCCCAGGTTTGGATTTGAAAGGCTAATGGACTTCCTGGTGCAATTTGAGCAGATGTTGTACTGTCAAACAAAGCAAGTGCAAATTATGTCTGAGCTGTTTCAATTTCTGCTGTATTATTAATATGGATCTGATTCCTGGTTCCTAGGTTTTATTAAAAACAAACAAACAAACAAACCCACAAAGCAAAGAGAAAACCCAAACCGGCAACAGTGTTCACTTACTCAGATGATCAGTCCATAACTGCTGAACGAAATAGATGTTTATGGTCACAAAAAGCTCTTTTTTCCCTGAATTTGAGCCAGCCTTTTGTTTCCACTTTGAGACACGTTAGACTTGGGCACACAAAGGAAGACTTTCAAAAATCCTGTACTTGGTAAGCACCAAATGGCAAATGATACAGAGCTGTAGGTGATGAAGGACAGACAGACAGCTGCTGTCAGCGCTTACATGGCAGCAGCAGACTGATGCATTCTTTCCTCTCCTCCAAACCAAGATATTAACTTGGGACTTGCATGACTCTGGGATTTGCCTCCTGACCTTCTCCAGTGGAGTAGGAGTGTACCCCCCTCACAGTCACAGCTCTGGGCTTCTCTTAAGGCTGTGCCATGTAACACCTAACTGTGAGAACTAAGGATAGAACTGAATATTCTGCTTCATTTTGCTCTCTCCAGAACACTCTTTCCAAGAGTACCAAGGACCAAGAGAAAGTATAATCTCTGAAAGAGACAACCTCTAGAAAGGACAGTTCTTAAAATTTTAATTTCTCACCACTGGTGAGACAATTCATTTCCAACCAACAGTGGAAGCAAAACAAACTCAAAACAATTATTTTCCCTTTAATTAATCTGAACAGAACAAGAATGAAAGTCAGGCTCATTTTCTCTCCAGATAAGCTTGTATCTTCCACCTGCATATTTTCTAGTTTTAAATGACACAATAAGTTACTCCATGTTTCTAAGGACACTCAACAGCTAAAAATTCCAAACCCAAACAAAAAACAGACATAAGAATGCTACAACGGATACAAGGCTTACATTTACCTCTTCATCCTAACATCAGTGGCAACCTAAACAATACCTCTTTTCAACAGTAGCAGTTATTTAGACAATTCATTTGGCAATTGTTTTCCACCTTGAACTGTAGGTAGCTGTGTTAATATTTCTACGTCAGTCTCTTGGGACCCTTACCTCAGACTACAGGTGTCATAACCCATGTGAGGCCTGGATTTCTGGCCTCCTTGTTAGGAGATGTTTTCCTGAGCTCTGTCACAAGGCCATACCAACAGCTGAGCACATCAAGACATTTATACTTCTACAGAATCCCTCCTTCTTGAGAAACAGTGTGAGCAACTAGAGCCAAAACTGCCCAGTGCGAAGTGGCATCATGGATGCAATGAAACAAAACCAAATTCCCAAAACATTATCAGTACTTCTTTTTTTTTTTTTTTTTACCTCTTGTTTGAATTCAACAGTCTCACTACCATCTTCTTCTTTTGTTTTGACCAAGGACATCTTGACCCAAGTTCGGAAGCCTCCAGAAAACTTCCAGCTGGAGTATGAGCTTTCACAGTCCTTCATGAATTTTGCTTTTTCTGGACTAAAGGAAAAAAAAAAAAACCACATTACTTTATTTACCAAACCGAGCACTGTAGGCAGAAAGTCAGACCTAGGCACTTCAAACTATGTTCACAATTCCTTTTATTCTCCATCTGCTAAACTCAACATATCTAAAACATTGCGTGTAGTGATGTTTTCATTAATGGTAGCACTTCACTGGTGCATAACTGCACAGGATTTACCTGGTGCCCTACGACCCTGGAGGTGCCTGTAGGGATTGTTCTGCCTCACAGGGAGTTTAGCTCTGCTCATCTGTCACCTCTGGGACAGAAAGGAGCAGAGCCAGGACCTCAGGAAACAACTCATCACCATGTTAGGAAGCAAGAGACAGCAGGAAGAGCCTAGAGGAAGGACAGGGTGCTTCACCTCATTTCTGGTTGCCAAATAAACCAGTTGCAATGCATACATGCTTAAAATGCCTTGAAATAGACATTCAGTATAATCCTATTGTTTTGGAAGCACTGTAGCTTTGGTGTAAGGCTCTCACCTACAATAACTGTTATCCCAATATACAATCACAGCTATTTGCAGCCCCCAGAACAGTGGGGTTGCTTTGTGTGTTTTGGTTGGGGTTTTATTTTTTTAATGCTGTGACTATAAATCTTTAAGGCTTCCAACACTCCTCATGCTGCAAGTAGTAAAGGGGTAGCTTTAAGGCATATCTGGTCTCCATCTCTTCTCTACCAGCTGCACAGGACATAGTGAATTAACCATGCTATTTACTTGGAGCTCTTCAGTACTGTGATTTTAACCATTTTCATGTCATCCCTGTGAAATAAGCCCAGCCCTGCAGCTGCTTTCCCAATAAGGTTTAATTTGAGAAGAAGAGGTAAACCACTGTGAGAAGTCAGGCATCATTAAAGGCTATTTTTACTAGGATAAATTTCAGGTTGTAGAGATATGCCAGGGTATGTTGGTCCTTAAAAGAAGGGAGAAGGTTTTGATCCAGATTAAATCCATCTACCTAAGAGAAGGGAAAGTGTTCTTTGCTTTTATGGCAGAGGGTGTGCATAACCAGGTCTTTTAGGAGATGAAGGTGTTTCCATCTTTCAGGAGAAAAATGCAAAGAAGTAAGAAAAGCAGAAGTGAAGAAGCAAGCTCTTGTCCTAGAACAGGCCAATCAGGAAGATTTGTCTAGCACTGACAAGATTTGCACTTTTCCTGTCTTTTCTCTTAGTTTTTAAACTCAGGGCTTCTTTTCCTTCTACAAACCAAGGTGCCTTGTCTACAACGACCAAAAGGACTGCATTGATATAAATATCACATTGAGAGCTACTCTGTAGCACACCACTCGCTCAGGCTTAATAGACGAATACACATGTGTGCATGAGAGGGCACAACCCAGCAAAGCCATTCTCTCAAGTCAGGGCTTCAGGCAATGGACTCAAACACAGAATTCCACTGTGCACGTGCACAGAAAAGAGAAGGGTTTCTGGAAAGAAAAACTAACGTGCTTTGCTACCTATCAAGGCAGATGCTGTTCCCAGGGTGTCCTGGGAAGTTAGGAATATCTTTACTTTGACATGAGGTGCTTGTTTAGTGACTTCAACAGGATGGCACCTCTCTACCTCCCACAGGAAAGACGTGGGCAGAGCCTAAGGACAAAGCCCATGGTCTCCCTGCTCCTCACCAGAGCAAACCAGGGACACAGGAACACCTAATCCAGCAACTGCTTCCCCTCCTGGGATGTGGGCAGAGCAGCAGCTGAGGGGACAGCACAGGGGAGCACTGGAGTGCTTTGCCACTCAAGAGGAACATATATAATTAGTACTCTGCCAGCCAGTCATATGCCTAATGGTTGGCTAAATACAGCATCCCAGAAAAGCTTTCCAAGCCAACATGGAAAAATGAGGCAGGAAGTTATGACACAGAGCTGAACATTACAGCCACAGCTTCCATGGTAGGCAGACAGCAGCAGTATGCTTTCTTTGCCTTCGACAGCAATTGCAGGCTGGAAAAAGGAGGATTAATAATATCTTAGAAGAAGCTGTGGAGAAGTGATCTGAGAGGCATCTCCATAATCCAGACCACTGCCACAGAATGAGGGGAAAAAAAGGGGGGTGGACAGGAGGAGCACAGCACAGAGGCACAAGCTTTGCACAAATTATAGCAAAGGGCAAATAACACAGCTTTAAAACCACACACAACCAAGTGAACACAAGACAGGAAAGGGATTTTAAGCTGAAAAATAGTTCTCCAGACAGTTTCTTTTAATTCCCTCTTCACACCAAAGACAGACAACCCACACAGGCTACACCCATTTTTTTGGTTGCTGTTTGGGGTTTTTTTTCCTTTTTTTCTTTCTCTTTTATTTTTGATCTGTGGGAGTCACTAACCTATTTCTGGACTGGGCTGTAGTGCCGCAGTGGATCCTTTACCACCAGTGTCCATGGACCACCCCACAGGAGCCAGAGAAGTTCAGGACAGCCCACCAGCAGATTCCAATGCAACAGCAAGAGCCAAACCCACTGATGGTTCAAGTCCAATCTGTGTTTATTGCTTTTGTGTTTCCCCAGAGCAAGAAACTCTCAAACAGCCATGGCGTCTAATAAAGGCTGGTGTGGTACCAAAAGTGTCAATCCTTCTATGTTGTATTTCTCTGCATGCAGCAATCCAGATCAGAGACATGAAGATGGGGCTCTGTGTAGACCCTGAAATAATCTCTGATCTGTTCACACTGGTATCCATCATTTCACAGGACCATAAGTTATCTGACATGCTACACTAACAATAGTTTTGTAAGGAATATATTCAGAGAATTTTCTTCTAAGCCCCATGTATTATCCTCATGACAGTTCAGGAAAGGAACTTGTATTTCCAGCCACACACTTTGGGTAATTTGCAAGGGTTTCATTATTTCCCTCCCTCCAATTAATATGGTGCAGACAGCAGCTGCCACTACCTTAAAAAAAAGAAAAAGAAAAAGAAGCCAGCAGCATCTCCCTCCAGCTCAGAGACCAACAACAGCACACAGTGCAGCAGTGTTCTGTGGAGACCAGAACAAAACCAGTGAGCAGTGCCAGTTTCATGGAGTCTGATCCAATTTTAACAGCAGGGCTGCAGAGAATAAAGCCCTTGACAGAAACAACTGGACTTTGCTCGAGTCCTCAGCACTTACTACACCACAAAAAATCCCTTAAAGTTACAAGTCTTTAGATGCCATTTTTTATTGCTTGTGGCACCTCTGATAAGACTGTACATGAACTGCTAGGCACAGTGTTATTCTGGGCCCTTATAACCAGTGAGACACTTTGTCAGGAAAAGTAGTTAACAGAGGCTAGTAATTGAAGTTTTCAGAGGCTGTATGGAAGGACACACAAGAGTTTCTACAGATATCTTAAGCCAGACTTCCCATCAGCTAAATTTAGCATCTGCTGATGAACAAGAAATCATTTCTATTTTCTCTTCTGCTGGAAGCTGGACAGAATGAGTGCTCTCCACATACACCGTACAGTTTCACATGCACTTTCCATAGTCAGGAGAAATGTAAACTCCCAACCTGCCCTGAGCCCAGCCAGTTCATGCCAGGACAGCAAACACAGCACTGAGCAAGACAAGCCACACCATTTGTACTAAGTTTTGGAGGATGCTGCAGAAAAGACAACACTGGCCTCCTGCCCACAGCTGGTTCCCTTCCTGTATTCCATCTAGACATGCAGATCATCTATCACTAAGGCTTCATCCCCTTGCCAATGTTACCATTCACCTGGGTTAGTTCAAAACCAGTTTTAACTCCTACTCCTACTACCTGCCTCAAGCAAGCACAGAGGATGCATCCCCAAACAAACATCCCATTTCCCATGTGGCTTCCAAGACCTGAGGATGCACAGACTGAGCTGTCCATCCTGCCCCCAGCCAGGTGCAGCACCAGGGCTGGTCTCAGGCAGTGCTGGTGTCTGGCAGTACAGGAAGAGCTGAGCAAGTGGTCCACTGTAAGCATTTCTTACCAGAGCACAAGCCATAAAACCAGAAAAAAACAACATAAGGAACAAGTAGCACCTTCTACATCCCTACTCTTAACTGGTGCACTCTCACCCTAAAATATCAATGCCTAGAACACCCAGAACATCAGCATTTTATGAGGTGTTTCAGTGCAGTTACAGAAAACAGTTAAAGACTTAGGATGTCTTCAATGAAGCAGAAATGCTTTGTAAAAGGCAAATCCAGCTAACTAGACTTTGGCCACCCAGAGGTATCATCTCTGAACACTTCCAGTCTTTGATCCATCTGAAAAACATCAGTATGACCACGTCCAAGCCTCTGAGAAGGCCTTGCTACAATCAAATCTGTTCTCTTCCCTCCCTCACCTAATTTTGCTCTGCACAGGTTCTCTATTTCCTGTCCCTTTCTCACTGAGCATCTATTATCAAATTAAGGTTTTCTATCAGGTGTCACTATGACTAATATTTCTTGACTAACTTTTAATCTGGATCTCAGAGAGAAGAACAGAACTTGAATTTAAATTAAAGCAAAAATTAAACCGTTAAGTATGAAATTTATTCTCAAAAGGTGGAAAAAGAGTGGGTCTTTCAAGGAAGTTCAAGACAAGATTAGTTCCATTCTTGATAAAATTAGAAGGTTGATTAGATACTCCAATGATACCAATGTCAAACCAATAAAAAGCAATTTCGAAAATTAATTTACATCATTCTGCAGAATCTTAAATATAGCCAGTAATACAAAGAAACAGAGTTGATCTTTCAATGAAAACACAACAAAGCAATCTAGGGATCTGACCTTTACAGCAATTGCTTTAAAACCCCCCGAATGGTACAGAAATATTTGTGTTCTTGGTGCACTTCCTGACACACTACCCAGGACAGCACACTTCCTGAGCACCCACAGCAGCAGACAGCAGGAAGCCAGCACAAACTCCAAGCTTTTAGAAAGTGCAGCAACAAATGGTTTAAGCACAGCTGAAGAACAGTTTTTGTCACTGAAAAAGCCCTCAATACATTTTTAAAGGTCAGATTAGTAAACAAAGACATTAAAGAGCATCAACATGCTCCAAACATTTTTTAAAAATCATAAAAGCCTGCCTGGATTTTTCTGGAAAAGCCCTGATTTCACAAGTATTGTGACAGCAAGTTCAATGCAGCCACAGGCTCATCCCCACTTCACATACCTGCTGACGAACTCTTGGAAGGAAGAAAACAGCAGGTAGTCAATGGCACTAAAATCTTGGTCTGTTTCATTTAAATGGAACTGCAAAAACACCAGTTCCCTTTTCTTCACATCACGAGGGCCTTGAACAACCAAAGCATACTTCTGTAAGCAAACAGAGATGGTGAGAGGAGCAAAGGAATCCTCATTTTCTGTTCATTAATTTGCCATCTGGCACTAATACTCTGTAGAAATCTAACACACACACAGAGTTTAGGCTGCTACAGAGAGTTAGGCTGCTAGTAAGTACACATCTATTAAAATACCTAACAAGAATGCCACTTCAGTCCCTCCTTTTAGTTTAAAAAGGAGGTCTTTACATCAAGATTCAGTGTTTAAATATTAATATTTAAGTATTAGATATGGTCATTTGTGCGTTTTGGACATTTGTTTACACAGAAGCAAGCTTTCCTGCACTTCTAAGGCAGTTTAAGACAGACTATCAACTCCTCAGTGTACCCACCTTGCTGGCTCAAAGCATTCCAGTGTAATGAAACACTTGGTGCCCATTTAAGATTCTTCCAAGTGTGACAAACATGGTATGTAATTCCCAGCAGGAATTCATGTATGAATTCCCAGCAAACATAAAAAGAGAGATTAATTATCCTCCTTTAATGGATACTGATACTGCTTTCAATCAAAGCTAGGTTTACAATATCAAGGAAAATTCTTCCCAGTTCATTTAGGAGAAGAATGAAGTGAGAACTTCACTGTAAAAAATTCCTTAATTTATCCCATTAAGGATTTTGTGCTGCACACACCCACAGGAGGGCTGATCTTCCCTAACACATATATACACTGACTGGGGTCTTCTACATTTGAGAAAACAAAATGACATATGGCTTACAAAAAATCCAAACCAGAAGCAAGGATGTTTTTAGAGCACGTAGTACATACTTTTACTTTCCAACAAGATTATGAGCAGAAACCCCACACTGAATGAGCTTTGTTTTATTATATTGTTATTACCATAGTTTGATTAGTAAAAGGATCTGTGTAGTTGATCCTCTGAGTGGTGCATTCAATGTCTCCTGGCTGACCTGGATTTATCAGAGGTGGAATGTGATCGTAGTAATGATGTTTGCAGCTAAGCAGCTGAGCCTTGCCTGGGTAAAAGGCAATACCTGTATGGGGAGAAAAAACATTGGAGAGCACTGATTTCCTTCCTGAGGACATAGACTTTCATTCTGGAATTTAATCCCACTGGATACTGAGCTATCTTTAAGATGCCACAAAACAACCAAATTAAACCATGCACTTCCACATTTTTCTGGAGCAGGACAAAACCCCCATGATGCATTGAAAAAAATCAGGGTTCATATTCTGTTACAACAGTTCAAGGTTCATAGAAGCTACCAAGTTTCCCTAGTTTTCCCACAAACCAGCAGCTAATCCATCAGTCCCTCTCAACCCCAGATGAATCTGTAAAATATGTTAGGGGTCATCAAATGGGACATGTAGTGCTTTAGTTTTCAGATATTAACATTTAACACATCAAGTGATAATTGGAAAAAATGTACATACAATACACGACAGATCAAAGATCACTGGCTGAGCTAATAGAACTGAAAAGATGCTCTTCAGAATACAGCATCTTCTGTTAACTGAATGTGACATCATCATAAAAATCAAAGCCATCAAATATGCACTAACTGCTACCATCCCTTATTATTTACAGCACTGGGTAGGGCAGGCAACTACTCCACCTGGATGGAAACCCACATATGCCATAAACCTCCCGTTTCAGTCCAACAGCACATTCAAGCAACCTCAGCTACCTCAGCTTTGGAAGGCTAGCAAAATACAAGAGCCAAACATCAAAATCCTTTTACACCACCTATGCCATATTCATTATTTGAAACAAGTTTGCTGGAAGATAATCTAGTCCAACTTAAAAAAAAAAAAAAAAGAGTATGATTGATTAGATATAATTAACTCACAACTGAGATGATCTGCCCACCAAAATGTGAGATGTCAAAGCACTCAGCATATATCAAATGCTTTACTCCTTCCTTCAGAGCTCCATGCTTGCAACTTGCTATCTCATAATTTTAATAGAGCAATAAAATAAAGGACTACATTGATTTAGGTTCTCTGATATCCAGGGATTCCCAACAATACTTTTGGATTTATATGTATGCTGCTCTGCTTATTTAAAATCTGCTTATTTTCTTCCTGTTGCTGGATGAAAAGTTCACATGAGAAAAAAAAAAAAAAAAGAAAAAAAGAGGAAAAGCTTGAGTTTGCTTTCTCCTTAAGTCAGATTCATATGGTCCAAACATAAGGCACTACTTCCAAAGCTGGGCTAACTGGCCATAGAGAAAAACAACTACAGTAATATGGCAACAACTCAAACACCTTTCAGCCACAACTACTGAAGTGGGTATTTGGAAAATGTGGTAACACTTCAAACAGAAGTGTTATTGTTAAACTGGAAACTCACTGATGACTGACTGAACTGCATTTGCTACCATGGCTCTACTTATGAATGGCTACTAGACAATTAAAAAGAATAATAACAACAGAACTCACTATTCAAAAATGCTCCTGTGGAGCAATTCCTCCTGCAAACTGCAACAGTTTCTGCTGCCACGCTGCATTTTTGTGCCAACATTGCTCCCTGCAGTCACATCATATTTTCATTGCCTACTGATGTAATACCATGTTGTAAACAAGGCAGGGTGGAAGTAGAAAGTGGCATTGTGGTTATTTTGTGGTTGGTTTGAGAAATTCACCTTCTTTACTGTGAATGGCATCTCAGTGCCCAGTGCAGCACTGAGCTCCTGATACACATGCCATGTGTTACTCTGTTTGAATGATACAGTTTGGGGAATATCTCCAAAAGGAATTATCTTTCTCCCTTAAAAGAGGACTCATTTTAGAGCCTGAAAACACTTCTTATCTATGAAATGTTGCGTAATCCTCCACAGCTTCTGCCATTCATGTTATTGGCACAAGAGCTCCCAAAAATCTCCTGTAAAATGTTAACATTTCTGTGCAAAGTCAATACAACTTTTTAACCTAAAGTGAGGAAATGAAAGACCTGGGTCAAGTATTATATGCACTCTGGACTCTGAAGAATGAACACCAAAAATTTAAAACAATCCAAGAAAAACATGAACAAGAATTTAACCCATTTTACTTGTTAGTGCTCTTACCAGGTGCATCATACAAGGACACTTCCTTGTAAGTGACAGACATTACTGGGTGCTTGAGCTTCTCCCTGAAGTCACTGATGGTTTGGTAGACAAGGAACACAGCTACAGCCATGAGCAGCAGATAAATAAACAGGAGTATTACTGAAAAAACATTCTTTAGGCAGGTCTTGCTGAAACGCAAAGAAGGGGTAGTGGTACCCAGTTCACCATCTGGAACCAAACAGAATATGGATTGGGACTTTAACATACAGATACTTTTGCTGAATTTTCATTTAAAGATCAATCATGTGAGAGGAAAGTAAGCCTCAAACTCAGCTTGATTTTAAAAACCACAGCTAATTCTAGCCAGGCAGATACTTCCTTCTCAAGTATGAGGTGTAATCAACCTAAGATTGTGCCTCCTTTTCACATGCCAGAATTTGGCACTCTGCTTAAGGCCACTGCAGGCAGGAAAACAAGGTTTATTTTCAAGGACAACTGAGAAACAAAATTTAAAGTTCACAAGATAAGTCTGCTCATGGTCAATCTTTGCTTCTGGAAAAAAACAACTCCTTTTCCCCCCATTCCCAGTCTGAAGTGATTCTTAAACACACTCAGCACATACACCAGTGGAGTGACTTAATATTCTAATGCTCATGCCCAGCTCTAATGCACTGCATCTCCACCATGGTAGAAGTTACTAGATATTTGTTACCCTCTAGTTCATAATTCCTTGTGCATGTTAAAAACTGTCAGAGAAGGATTCTTCCAATTACAGCTAGAAAGAGATTGACCCAATTCTCCCAGAGTCTCCTTTCCTTCAAATCTTGTTCTCTTTAGATCGCCACAGCAGTCTCACCCACACACAAACACTGCTTTACCCATACCCCTTGCATTCGCCATTTCTTTTGGTAATATTTCTAAGGAAAAGGTTCCTGTACTCTTGAGTTGTACATCATGTTTTGTCATGAACAATATCCAGCTGATCACACAAAATTTTATGTTAAAACTCAATGCAAGAAAGGAGATAAGCAGTCATGCTTCCTGCTGGCTGTTCTTGTGGTGTCATTAAATGAGTCAGCCCCTCTCAGGCCATGCTACATACTGCTCTCCAACTCTATGGTTTGGTGTTTGTGCCTTCCTACAGCAAACAGGAGTCTTTTGGTGAACCCTGCTGCACACATAACCACTTATAAATGTCCATGGGCAAGTTACATGCCAGGAGATGGCAGCCAAGGCAATTAGGACATTGATATTCATTAAATTGCACTGCTGGAACAAATATGTCTTGGACAGTTGCGAGGCATTTAGGCCATACTCCTTTCAGTCTGGCTAACCTCAGTGCCCACACCTGAGCTGCAATAAGCCCCTTTAACACTGCTCCACGCCCTCCAAAAGCAACCTGAACCAGGATCTATTCTAACTAAGGATCTAATTAAGGACCTATTCAATATTGCATCTTTCTCATATAAATCTGGCACAGACTCTGCCTGCAACCCACTGCCACACAGGTGAGACACAACATAAAGGAAGATGACATGCTAAGCTATGACAAAGTCAGATGTGCTGAACCTGTTTTGATTGAGCACAGCTCCTGACAAAGAAATACTCTCCTTTCAGTCCTTGGATAACCTCCTTGGTTTTCCATCAGTACTGATTCACATAAAATAAGTAAGGGAAATTAGTGAAGTAAGGGAATAAGTAGTGAAATTAGCGTTTTGTTTACTTTCAGAAGTGCAATAAAATAGCAAAACCAAAATAACCAAAACCACACAGAGTAGCAGCTAACAGGCCCTAAAAATCAGCAATTTTTGGGTCAGTAGTTCTTACCTGGTAAAATAACAGAGCTGGAATCTTCATGAACTTCCATATCTCCTTCTCTCTCTTCTGTCGGATTTTCAGATACTCGCTCCACATCTTCACTCAGCTGTGTAGTTAAAACAGTGGTTCAATTTCCAAACATGCTCTCAACTTGCAATTGTTGGAATTTCTATGGTACAAATAAAAGAGGCTCCAACTAACCAAACACACAAAAACACACCCCCAGTCCAAGAGCACCCAACATCTGTTCCACTTGTTCACAAGACAAAAGCCACATTTTTGTGGACTTAGAGCCACAAATTAAGTGACTTGCATGCTACAAATTTAACCTACTTCTACCCTGCTGCTTCAACAATAACATCACCTTCCCATTCAAGTTCAAAGTAATTGTTTCCCCAGCAGCTCCAACACACTTTAACCCCACAATTAGGACAGTGATCTCTGACAAGCAGGAACTTCATTCTGTCACTGAAGAATATATTTTTAGGCATAAAGAAACCACAGCACATACTAGCAAACAGAGCATTAGCACTTCTTAATAAAGAGGTACAAAAAGCACGAGATGCATTTTGACAGGTGTTAAGGCAAGGCACTGAAATACAGTCTCAGCCACAGCTGGCTGGGTCATTATGAGACAACAGTCAAGCATCTCTGTATTTCTGCTCCTTATTTGATCTCACTGTGCAGATTATTATATATTAGTGGTTATGCAACTAATTAGACTTCCAGTGTTTCTGAAACACCAACAGACCAGATGTTTTCTTGTTTTGCTATTCAGAGCTCTGGGCTCAAACTGCCAGGCACTTCCCTCAGAGTCAGAAGCTTGTCACAGCAGCTATGCATCACACAGCATTGTGAAGCACTATAGATTTTATACATTATAAATATAAAGTATCTTTTGTAAATGTTTTCCAAGATTTCTTTCGTGGTGGGAACTGACACAGAGATTACAACAATGCAAGCCAAGATGTGAGCTTGCAGCACATCACATTAGCCTTGTTCCTGTTTCAAGGAAAACGGGGGCACAGTTAATGCTGCAGCTGCACTGAATGCTATTAAACACTACACCCCTAACTTACACAACAGAAACGTGCATGTATCCATAAGGGAGTGCTTTTATTTCACCCAACTTTAATTCAGTAATGAAACCATCATTATGCCATTACTAAATCATCACTAGCACCTATTAGGAAAGAGTCCACTCATTTTATGTCTTCAAAGTCCGACATAAAGTCTCCTTCACCTCCTGCTGTATTTCTGTATTCATTTCCATCACACAAAGCAAGATGAAAGCAGTTACCCAGCTGTTTTTAAATGCTTAGTACATAAATAAAGCATGATTTCCCATAGCATGAGGCAAGAAGTGAAGAGGTAACTTGTAGGCTAAATGTGCAAGACTCTCACTGGGGTCCAACTGAAGATACCTTTTTCAATTATCACCATAAAATAAGGGAAAATTAAAATTAAAATAAATCTCCTTGTTGCAGAAAAATGCTACCCAAAATAGCAAAATGTTGTAGAAACATGCAACCCAAAATAAGCTACTCTGACCCAAGAAAAGTGCTCACTGAACCTCTTGTACTAGTTACACTAAATCAGCTAAGACAGCAGCTCCAATCATACTCGTGCAAATTGCTGATACCAGAGCTGATCCAACAAATGTCAAGTAAGTGACAAAGTCACTGCAGTTCCTCAGCTGACTCCCACACCTCTCTGATTCCCCAGCTACAGGCACCTCACTGACTGAGGTTATTGGGAGGGTGAATTCTATTCCTGATGGCAAGGAGACCCCAACACAAGTCTAAAAAAGAACAAAATAATCAACATTTCCTGTCCTCTCGAGAGGACCTACAGCAATTTTTTTCAACAAGTGGAAGAAAAATTATCTTAGACGTAATTCCCAATCTAAATGATTCTGTGGTAAACTCAGAAAACACAACCTTTCAGCACTCCTTAGAAACAAACCAAAAAAATCCCAAACAATATGCAACTATGTTTTCTTATCTCTGTTCACAATGTTTCACAAGCTTTTCACAGACCAAGCCAGAGAAGGACAGCCAGGCAAGAGCGGGACTACTAACATTTCCTCAGATGCAGTAAGCAGGTTGAGCTGATGTGCAAGACCTGCTCCCTAAAAATAACTTTATTTTACTGCACATCCTGAACACCTGAACTGAGATCACCAAGATCCCAGCGCTGTGCATGACCCAGCCACTGCGTTCTGAGCAGCACACAGCACCCTAACTCTACAAGGCAGGGCAGCACAGACCTACAAACCCAACACCTCACACACACACCCTGCTACAGCCTCCCAGTGACTGGGAAGCCAGCACAGGACACTGCAGGACAGCTGATTCCAGTTCACACTTGCCACTCCCCTTGGATTCAGGGGTTCTGCCAACAGCGAACCTGGAGCATGCCAACCAGGTTCCTCCTCACAAGCCAGCCCTTCCCATGCGGTATTTTTGATACAGGGTGAAGCATGGTGCCAATCAGAAGCAGCACAGATTGCAGGGTCGTTGAGATTGCAGTAGGATGCAGAGACAGGACAGGATGTCAAGGGCAGGAAGGGCATGAAGCAGAACTTCACTCAGCATTCCTCTGGGTTCAGCACAAACAGCTGCAGGAGAAACAACTGCAGGAACTTGCCCATGTCCCAGCAGCTCTTTTTCAGTCCTACACACAGAAAAGCACTGGACAAAAAGAAGCTCAGAAAAGGCAATTCCAGCGATTTGAGCATTCCTGCCAGGGGCAGAAGCAACAGAATGCTGCAGGTGCTGGAGAAGGAATGGACACACAGGTTCTGCACTTACACTATCTTGATTCCTGCCACAGTTTGGCAGGAATAACCCAAACATATGGAGCACTGTCAGTGGTGGCTGATACTTAAGGTGGAAACATAACATGCATATTCCATGTCCACACTTCAGTCATCAATGCAGATTCATTAACTCTCACAAGTACCTTCCCTAGGTACAACCACACAAGTCAACCCCATCCCGATAGTCATGGGCTAAAACCTTCCTACTGGATAAAACTCCCTTAAATAAAAGGAGAACTTGTTCATACAGGCCTTTTGCTGATCCGCTGATTCATCACCTTCCAATGCCTTCTAGCCTGGCAAGAAAACCAGAAGCTGAAACTAAACAGACTGTACCACACTAAATTAGAATGTATTAAAACTGAGCCTCAAACTACCCGTCACGTGTAGAGGAAGGAAAATATCTACATTCCTTTTGCCTGCAAGATACAAACACAAGTGCTCTGCCATAACTCCCTACCGCTGCTGAACTTGGCACAAATTGCTTGTGGGTCTACCAGGAGAGATAGGAACGAGCAAGGAAGCCGGGCTGCTGAGCCTCTACATTGATATGCAAACCAGGCGCTGCCTCGGGCTTTTGGCAGTGTGATAAAGCGTCCTTCAGTTTCGGATGTGGCAGCTCTGCTACCCAAATTGCTTCTCACACCCGGCAGACCATCCCCTCGTTACCAAACAGAGTCCAGCCGTACCCACCTCACACACCTGAAACAGCCGCTGCCCACTAATCTAACCCCGTTCAAAGGTAAAACACGGAACCGTGCGCACCCGGTGCTTTCTGCAGGCTGCAGCTGCCGCCTGACGCCCCAGGTACCCAGCGCCGAGCCGAGCTCACGGCGACAGCGCCGGCTGTCCCCGCTCGCCAAGCGGCGAGCGCCGGGTCGGGCACCAGCGCCCGGCGAGCCCCCCCAGCCCTGCCCGGCCCCCGGTACCTCCTGGTAGGATGCGGACACCTCTGGCTTTGGCATAGCATCGGCGGGAGCAGCGCCGCGGGGCTGGGCAGCGCCCGCCGGCACCGCTCGGCGCGGGGCAGCCAGGGGTCGAGTCGAGCCGGGCCGGGCCGAGCCGAGCCGAGCCGCCCCGCCCGGGCCGGGCCACGCAGGCGCCGCCGGGACCCCCGAGCCGCCCGGTCCGGCCCTTCCCGTCCCCGGCCGGTGCCCGCCCCTTGCCGGGGCTGCCGGGAGGCGTAGTCCGGGCGGGGCGCTGCGGTCCGGCTGCTCGGCACACGCGTAAGGGGCTCCTGGGGAGGTTTGCAGGAGCATCTCTCCCTCCTGAGAGGTGCTGACGGGCCGATGAGACTCTTCTGCTTCACAACGCAAACTCTGCTAACACAGGCATGAGCCAGACTTGGAAAGCCGGCCTCCCCCCGAGCTGCACAAAATACTACCCTTTTAATTTTTTTTAAATTTTAATTTTTATTTTCTTTTGCTCAAGGCTGTTACCAGAACACCAGTACACCAGGCGTGCTTGACCAGCACACAGAACTCCTGCAGGACTCCTGGGGTGACCCAGCCGCGCTGTGCCCGCAGCAATGGGGCACTGCAGGAAAATAAAAGCCAAAACCACGTAAGGGCTGATTCACGAGCCACGTGGCCACAAATACCTACACAGCTATTTATTTTTTTTCCTTCCCCAGCGTGGAAGGAAAATTAATTGTTAATGTTGCATCATCAAGAAAAAGCATGTGCAACATTTTTTTGCATTGAGATGCAACACTGTAAGGGAGTCTCTGCTGAGTAGATGATTCCCGTCTGCCTAAGGCCCACGCCTAGTAAGTTAATAACCAAGATTTGAAGTCCATTGACAATAACAATCCTATTATACATTTGAATTACAGCACTGTAGTCAGGAAGAGTGGATGCTGCAGGAACAAACATCCAGGCTTTAAATCCTTCAGATTCTCACTTGTCAGCACTGCAGCGAGGGATGTGATATATGTATCTGAACTGCAAAAAAATTCTAATATTCTTAATTCTATATAGAATGATAAACACCAAACTTATTCTTCTGCTAGTCCTGAATATTCCCCCGTGCCATATTTATAGCATAGGGAAAACTGTAATCTGAAAATTTCCTGTTTATTCAGTCTGTTCCTAGGCTAAAAATGTCTGGGTTTTTTTGTCACAAAGATGAAGCCTGCACTATGTGCGCTGATTTTGTGAAAAACCATTGAAAACAGGTAGCAGAGAAACTTCAAGAAGAGAAGAAGGAGGGAATTTGAGAAATCTTATTAGGTGTCTCTTATGGTGCCAAGTCCATCTCTTTAGCACGTCCTTAGGCGCCACATCCACGTTTTTTTTAAATACCTCCAGCGATGGTGACTCCACCACTGCCTGGGGCAGCCTGTTCCAGTGCCTTTCTGTGGAGAAGTTTTCCTTAATATCCAATCTAAACCTCCCTGGCACAACCTGAGGCTATTTCCCTTCGTCCTATCGATTGTTACCCGTGAGCAGCGGCAGACCCGCACTTGCCTGCAGCCTCCTTCCAGGCAGTCGTGCAGAGCCATAAGCTCTCCCCAAGGCTCCTTTTCCCCAGCCTAAGCCCTGCCATGCCCCTCAGCGCAGTGCCAGCGTCCGCGGCTGTTCCTGCGAGCCCTCTCCACGGCGCTCCCTTCACTCCGGTCCCACCCCGCTCCCTTCCCGGGCCGCAGGCCGGGGGCGGTGCGCGCTCCGCGGCATGGCGGGCGCTGCGGCCCGGGGCCCGCTCCCGCTGCCCTGCCTGCTGCTCCTGCTGCTGCCGGCCGCCAGCGCCGAGCCCGAGCTGCGCTTCAGGCCGCCGGCCGAGGCCCCCGTGCGGCTCTTCACCGAGTCCGAGCTGGCCAGATACGACGGGCACCAGGTAGGGCCGGGCCGCCGCTCTGCGCCGAGGCCGGGCCGGGCCCGCACAGCCCCGGCGCTGCCGCCTTCCCTGGCGCTCCAGCCCTGGAGCCGCCGCGAAGCTCGGGTTTCTCGTGCTCTGCTGCTGTGCCGCCCCGCCATCCTTCTCGCCCTGTCGTTCTGGGCATCTCTTGCTTCTCGGGCAGCGGTTTGTGGGAGGTTTGCAGGCAGCCGTGTGCTCCAGCCTCTCCCCGCGGTTCGGCTGGCAGCTGCCGGGGCTGATGCTGCCATTAGATAATTGGGTGCCATGTGCCCATTCTGGTCGCTCCCTGCTTGGCAAGGTGCTCCTGCCAAAGAATTTCAGATTACCACAAGTTGGAGCCAAAGTTAATTTTCTCTCAGTAATTCATTAAACCATGTACTTAGACTTAAAAAAAAAAAAAAAAAATCCCAAACCAAACCAACAAAAACCCACCAAGATTATCAAAATAACAAGACAGTGTAAACTTAGGAGTGTTTAGCTTCCTGTGATTCAGAAGGCTCAGCAGAACTCCAGATTCAAAATTATATATAAACTCCTGAATCCATACACATCTGTTTTTCTTTCAAATCACTTGCTGTCTGGCCTTCTCAGGGTCTTCTCTAGATACTTTGAAGAGACTAACCAATGTCTGACTAAAATTACATCTTACGTGTAAAACACAAAGTAGAAGCACTGGCTTATTTAGTAAAACAGATGTCAGCAGATCAGATTTACATGTGTTTATGTATTTATCTTTGTTTCTTAATCAAATAATGCTATTGGCCACACACCCTTTTATTTTGGGCAATATCCATCTGCATTAGGAATAGAAAGATGCAGTTGACAATCTACAAGCAGACTAGTGTGCAGACAAGAGGTGACTTGCAAAAGGGATATGTCTTCTATGGTTGTGCTGTTCAAAGTAAAAAGATTCTCTCACTGCTTGTGGTTGAACACTCAATATTAGGGGCAGTTTAAAGCACAAGCAAGAAATGTTGAGGAAGAACGTGTACGGTGGCATAACAAGAGCAAACATACAACAAAGAATTTGTGACCAAAGAGCTTGTGGATTTCACAGCTGAAACAAACTGCTTTTTGTCTGAGCTTAAGTGCTGAGGATGTATTGATGGCTTTCCCTCCAGGAAGGACAGCCCATCTACCTGGCGGTGAAGGGAGTAGTGTTTGATGTCAGCTCTGGAAAAGGTTAGTGTGCTTCCCCTCTGCTGTCGACTTTGCTATCTTGTTATTATTCAGACGTTTGTTTTTAAATATTCCCAGTGTATTAGAAGCTTGCAGTTCAATTGCAACAAAAAGATATGCTTTTTCCTTTTCTAAAAAACTTGATTTTCCTCCTCTGACAGCTCCCCTACTAAGGTTTTGTCTAGAACCTACACTGGTCTGAGATCACAACATGTAGACAGACAAGCCAGCACTGTCCAGGTAGCTTGGGCACAGCTAGTGAAAACTGGAAGAACGTCCCAGATCCCTGAGTCCTTGCCAGATGTGGGGTCAGGCCACATGGAAGCTACAGCATTTTACTGCCCTGGGTGCATGAGCTGAGCAGATCAACGCTAATGTGGACATACCCACTGCACAATATCAACACTGCTGCAGCTGCATCTTTTCCTTCTGTGCTGGTGTTCACACCCCTTGCTGTTTGTGCCTTCCCTGAGAACTACAAATGTTTTAATTTGAGCTCCTGCTACTTAATCCAGATTTGCTATAAAAAGTTTGAAGGGACCATGAGGGTCTTAGACACTTGCCTTGATGTCATCATAAGTAAACTAATGGCTTGTTACTGTGTTTGTACTAACCTTGTCTGGGCATACACATTGGCTGATCTTAAAATCCTAAATTAGACAAAGCTTGCAAATTCTGGGGTCTGCAAACATCTAATGAGAATGTAAAGCACAACTCCCTAAATAATAGGTAAATTTTAAGAATGCAGTATAGGAAGTTCAAAAGCTGTATAACCCCAAAAAGTAGGAAATCCAAAGTCTTCTTCTGGAAAGAAGGCTCTTAGACTTGAATTGATGCTTTTAGTTCACTGGCATTCAGGTCACAGTCTGGTGAAGGGTAGAGGCTGAACATACCCTGTACATTGTCAGTTCATCACTGGATTTTATTTATTTATTTTTTAATCTGACAGAGTTTTATGGAAAAGGAGCCCCATACAATGCTTTGGTTGGAAAAGACTCGACAAGAGGAGTTGCAAAGATGTCTCTGGATCCAGCAGATCTTACACATGACACAGTAAGAAAATGGGCCATCAGTTTAATTCCACTTTGCAAGTTTTTATTATTATGCAAGATGATGAGTGATGATTTTAAATTGTTCGTATTTATATAAGTTGACTCACATATTTAAAATCAAAATGCATTAGTTCTCTTTAGATACATAAAACATATTTACTGGTCATGAAAGGTGTTAACAGCCTTCAAGAGGAAAGTTTTTCATATGTGGTATCAATACAACTTCTGTAAGCATATAAAAGGGAAATTAGCTGCTGTTTAAAAAGATGCTCACAAACATAGTAAATCCCTTTCTTTTGCTTTGGTGTATCCTGACATGGCAGTGAATGCTAGCTCTGGTGGTGGGTTGTTACTTGTTTGACCTGAATACCTTAAAGTTTTGTCAAGACTGACTTTGAATGGAAAGAATATAACTACAGGCTGTACTATCAATTTTGTTCATCATGCTCTGCCGTGCAAACCCAAAAGCTGACCCTAAGGTTTACATTAATCATTAAAAAAAAAAACCCAAACAAGTAAATATATCTATTTTTATTTCTTTGAGACAGGACTTTCATTTCCCTGTTTCTTTTAGACAGGACTCACAGAGGAGGAACTGAAGTCCCTGGATGACATCTTCAATAATGTATATAAAGCCAAATATCCAATTGTTGGCTATACTTCTCGGCGAATTCTGAATGAGGATGGCAGCCCCAATCTGGACTTTAAACCTGAAGATCAGCCACATTTCAGCATTAAAGATGAGTTTTGAGGAACATTTTTGTACCCAAAGAATGCCTGGGCAGAGTCACAGCAGAATATTAAATTAATTCCCTGTGTTGTGGAGTTCATTACTACAATTAGCTACCATAAGTCAGTTCTCTGCTCAGAAAATAACTGTGTGTGTACACACATGGCATAAAGGAAACAAATAGATCTGTAGTAGTGTACACCTGGGCTGTTTGCTGGGAATTACAGGAATTATTTAACCTGCACGTTCTTTCTGCCAGGATTTCTCTGTTAAGAAGTGTATAATGTAAAATTACATTCCTTAGAAGAAAGAAGAAAGCTTTTAATAACTGAAATATGACTGGTCTTTTTGTAAATCCCAAGTTGTTTCTCACTCCTTGGAAAAGTGTAAATTAATTATTTGGACAAACTAACATCAATTCTCTGTGCTTCATGTGAATGTAGGTAGCACGAGTACAGACAGGTGCAATACATTATATGCAGGCTTACATTTTCAAAAGCATTATGGAGTTTAATATTTGATGGGTTTGAGAATACTGGATATAAAGCCACTCAGTCTCCTCAAATGCAGTTACTGTGGAGTATTTCTGCAGAGCCTACAGCTGTAAACTGAGAAAAATAAATTTATTTTTCCCCCATGAGGACTACTGTGACATTTTAAATAAGACTGTTATGTTAGGTTTGGATAAATGACACTTTACTTTTTAAAAATAATTATCAAAGATGTCATCTATATTAGATTATGATGGTTTTCTTCTGTCTTCCTCCAATCTTTCTCTGGCAAAAAGAGAAAATCATAGCCCACTGTTTGCCACATACTCTTACAGCACAAGTTTATGATAGCAGCTTAGTGTCCTGTGGACATTGTTAGCATTTTTATATTAACAATTTCAGCTCTCATTTTTTATGTCTCTTAGATTTCCTTTGTTCTTACCCTTGTTCATTAAAACTTCCTGCTGTTTTAATGAAGTGTGCAGTGCCACATTCCTCTTCCTCTTAATCTGACACAAAACTGCAGATCCTGCAGTGTGAAAGCAGACCTCCTTGGTGGTGTTTCCCTGGCAGTCTTCCAGCAACAAGAGGACTGTAAAAGCCTGAGCTGTATAAATTGCTGCTAACCCCTGACTTTAACTAAGTAGAAAGCAAATTGTCCCATATGTGGATTTATCTGTCACTGTCACCATTTTGATAGATATGGGAAAAACAAAGCAGCTGCTCCCAATTCTGCATTAATAATACAGATATAATAAAAATATGATTCTGTATTGTTGTTCTATTTCTTAAGCATTTGGTAACTTTCTATGAAGGGAAGATTTTATTAGATGATTCTCCACCTTCTAGTTTGCAGGGGACAGCTGCCTGTCAGTTGAATAACTAGAAAAGCTGTTTCTATGTGTTTGCCAATTTTTTCCCAATGTTACAGATTTTATTCTAGATTTGTTTTGTGTCTCACCATTAGACCACTTCATTTGCAGGAGGGACTCCATGGGCCCTCCCACTGTTGGATGGTGCTCTGAATAGAAAAAATAAATCATCATCTAAGAAATTACTATTGCTTCTGATACTGCTGCCCTTTTGATTAGAGACCAACAGCAGCTGGGAGTTTGCTCCATGATGATAACCTGTTGTCTTTGTGGGAATGCATGTGGGTTTGGTTGGTTTTGGTGGTTGGTTGGTTGCCAACATTTCACAAATAATTTCTCAGTGCCTACTAGTTTTTTTGCCCTTCTTTTGCCCTTGCATGCTTCCTGATGGGGCAGCTTCAGTAGTAGTGCTGCTGTGGTTACTGTAGAAGTCCTTGCTTCATCTGGGATCAAGATATCCAGCTGCATTTCAAAAAAAACCCGTTTTAGCTCAATTGCAGCTCATCACCACTGAGTGGCTCAGTGTTCCTGTTCTCTCCCTGTTTTTTTCTGTTCTCCCTATGAAATCACCTTTGCTGATGTCAAAGCAGGTAACTCAGCTTCTGCTTGTACTAAATTTCAGGTTCTTTTCAATGAGGAAGTGGTCCTGTTGCAACAGGAAATTGTGATATAAAACCCCCTCTTGTATTGCAAGATCCTCACAAATTCAACCTGCTCTCACCCTTGTCTTTGAGAGAGATGCTTTAGTCCTTCCTTTCTGTTATTAAAGACAAGGTTATCACAACTGAGTGCACTTTAGAAAGAAAAACATTTCCTTTTTTGGTTTAATTTCCATTTGGAAACGGAAGGTTTCACATCTAATCACTTCCTAGGCTATTTCACTTGGGGTTTCCACTCAATAGAAGTGTTACAACAATAAGGCTTTAAGGGGACACATCCTTGATACGTTTTCACTGACTGCTTTTTAAAAATGCAGAGTACCACAGTAGTTCTTTTAGTGTTAATTCAACAACACTATTTTATGTCTAAGGTTGTTTTACTTGCCAATGGCCTGAAATTGATTTTGCTTAAAAGCGAACTGTCAGCTTTGTTCAGGCAGCTGCATTTCCCTGACCTCTGTATTATTCCAGTAAAACAGGTGCCCTCATGATCTATAAATTGCACTCAAAACAAGCAAGCTGTGAAAAGCCCTGTTGCAGCCCTCCTACTCCACACCTCTTTTGGAGAGTCTAGAATTTCTTTTCATTTTGCTTGCTGCTTCCAGATAACATTGCAAATGTCAATTTGCTTCCAACATCCATCTTGCTAACTTAGGTCTAAGGTTTTAATGAATTGCTGCACCAAGAATTGCCTTCCTTTAGTACTTAATAATAGTTTACTCTTCAGAATATTAAGAATTATCAGAATGTTAAGAATTATCACTTACCTAGGTGCATAATCAGAGTTGGTGTTTTCCAGCTGGCACTCTTTTCCATAGTCCCTCACTTTGACACTAACACATTTGTGACAGGATAAATTCTATCATCCCTGCTTCAAGAAGGACTTCTCTTATTAACGACTGAAGCATTAGGACTGCAAGTGTAAGCCACAAAAATTCAGTAAAGGGTTTATGAAATGCAAATCAAAGTACTCCCTTTACTTTTTTGCAGTTGTAGAGAGTGCAGTGAAGAGAAATCCTCCTAAAAACATGTTATTAGTTATTGTATCCTAATCTAAACAAGACCACCTGCTGGAATGCAGGGGCTCTGAATCCTGCAGATAGAGCAGCTGAGATGTTTCCAAGAATTTAGGATAAGACAAAGTCATTTCTATCCATATTATGTATATGGACACCACTTTTTTTGTAGCCCTTTGCTAAAATACGAGTCATTGACTGAAATCAGGTTTTGTATTAGTTTTCTTTTGCAGAAAAGGCCTTGTGATCCTTTGAAAACTGCAGCTTAGGCTACTAACTTTGTGGTCTGATGGTACCACTGGCTGTGAATTCATCACAACATCAGTGTAGGAATCACAGTGGGATCACAGTTCAGACAGCACTTGTCAGACCTGCCAGCCTTCCATGTTTCGGTAAAAATTAAAAGAGGATGCTTACCTGTTTAAGGATTGTGCTCTGGAATGGAGGAAGTCTCAAAAGAGTTTGTAAATCACCTCCTTTTACTGTTGCTTCAAAACCACTATCAGGCAATACATTCAACAAATGATAGTTTGGAAAGGTATTAAATTGTTGTAGTTTTCCCTTGTAAGACTCCCAAAAACCTGTAGAACAAGACAAAATGGTTTAGATTACTTTCACATATGTATTCTGTCTCTTATAGATGAATATATTTATCTGAAATGGGCTCAATGTAATTTGCATTTGCTCAAGAGAAAATGGAAGAGATGTGGAAGGATGCACTTAGTAAACCCAATGCTAATTTTTCAGCTCATCTGGTTGAACTGAAAGGAAAAAAAGTAAAAAAAAAAAAATCTGCCTGCTTCAGTGAGTGAAAAAGCTGCCATTCAGAAGCATTCAGCTGCACACCAGAAAGATGTGCTAAGCAGCTCTGATTAGTATTTGCATATTTTCAGATGAACACTGGATATCTTGAAATCCCAGAACTGACGTAAGTGATGACAATCACACACTTTGTTACCCATCATCCATTTATTCCTTTGCCTAATGTTTTCCTCTCCATAGAAGAAAAAATATACAAACCATGCAATTTATATGACAAATCTGTGTCCCATAAGTAATATTCACAAAAAAGCACATTAATGTATAACCTGAGAGCTATTTAAATGGTATACAGAATAGCAGTTTTCAAACAAACTAGTACTTGTCTGTGAATGCTTTGAAAGAAACAAAAAATCACTAAACTTTTAGATTTGTAGCACTTCATTCAGAGCTCTGTGAGTGCCACTTCAGACAATTATAATGTACAACATATCTGTCTGCTTTGGTAGAAAAGTGCTACATTTGGTAGACAGTGCTATATCGAAAGGTGATTTTTTCCCCCTCTGTAGTCAAAGACCTGCATGTATGATAGCTGGGCATCACTGCTAGAAGTACTCTGATAGGCATGATTTTGACCTTGGCATGTCCAAAATAACCCTAACCCAGAAAAGAAAATAGGTGGGAAATGAGAATTTATCTTAGTGTGCTTCTGGGACAATTGATACTGGCAAGGTAGATCTGGCAGAGCAGGTCTGATAGCAGTACTTCCTATTTTTGCTTCTGTCAAATATGGCCAATGATAACAATGCAAACTTGCACCCTTATCCATCTGTTGGGCTTTACAGAACACCTTCTAGTTTAGCTTTTTTCTTTCTGTTCAGTAGAATGTGTGAGTCCTGATTTACTTGTTTACAAAACTTACACTTAAATCTTGGCTTGGGTAATCTGTTGATGAGAAATCCAAACCAAAAGAAACAGAGATGAATGTTCTGTGAAAAATAGAGCTTGTGCACCTGGATGAACTACAGAGCCACAGGAAGTACTCTTGAATAAACAATTTCTTTTAATGTTTCCTGTAAGTTATTTGTAGCTGCTGCCATCAGAAATTTTCTACTGTTGATGAATGTTCAGCTTACCATGTTCTGCAGTACTCCTTGACATGAGTCTTTATCATTCTGACATGAGATATTATCCTTCTGAGAAGTGAAAAGTGTAGAAGAAACTGGGTGCAGGCCATCTTGGAGATAAGCCAGCCAAGAGAAATCAAAAAATGACCTAATTTTCCCCCTAGTTAAAGAAACCTCTCTGAAAAAGGAAAAGAAATCACTGTCCCAGGATCTATATTTTACCTTCAGATTTTGCTGAAAGTTTTCCCATACTGTGCAAAGGCAGCAGATAAAGTCTTGAAAAAGACTTGAATCTAAACCCTTGCATTGTGAAAATTTTAATTCACTTCTCCCGGGGCTTTAAAGATTACAACAACTCAGATAGTGGCATACAAAGTGTCAAACACATGAACTGAATCAAGCCAGGCCTAAGCTAGTAGGAGTATCTGAAGGTAGAGCAGAAGCTTAGAGCTTTCACCCTTCTTTCGTAGAGAACAAAAGCTTTGAATGGAAAAAGAAAAATCCTTAAAGGTAGCACTTGTTTCAGCCAGTTTGGGCAGACAGAACTAGATGATAACTGAAAACTTCCTCGTGCCATGTTTCTGTGCTGCTTTGCAGGGATTCTAAAATCATTTATGTTGGATACACAGAACTTAGTTACCAAGCAATTCACTGCCTGAAGGGTAACTTTTTAGATTAAACTGATAACTGGTTCAAAATAGCCATGGCAGATCAAGAGTATCCTAGGACAGTTATTTGCCTCACTGGGGGTTGTGGCTCCGTAGCCCTTATTTTACACTGCAGATAAAACTCCAGGTAAACTCAAAATTATTCATTCCATTCATCCCTTTATTAATTGTTAAGTTTGAGCAAAACTCAAAAAAACTTTACTAATAAGAAAAAATATCATTCCACAAAAATCCAAAATGTTTATTCTGAACTGTGCAGCACACCTAAGTAGACTTAAGGCAGAAGTGGTAATCAAAGGGATTACATGTTTAAATTGAGATTACATGTCTTGGAAGTGCCTCAGGCATTTCAAGGATTTTTCCTTATTTATTGTTTCACCATGCTCTGTACTTTAAAATAGATGCAAGACATTTTAAGAATAGGGCAGTAGGACTTTCAAGGCATTTCTGAAGTATTTTCATGTTACACAAAGACAAACGTACATGTTTGTCCTGATATACACAACAGACAGATCCAGCAATTTAGACAAAGGCAGCAGCAGTCTTACAGTCTTTTAAACCATGTTGTATTCCATGTATTCATTAAACTGACCAGGTCACAAATAACACCCTGACACAACAAAAATGATAGGCAGAAATGAGCTTGTAGGGATAGCTGAAAAACTATCAGTATTAATGTGTGTAAAGACCAACCTATCAATTTTAGTGAACTTGAAAGGATTTTAGGAACATGAGCTTAGCAGAGATGTTTGGTATGTGTTGAGACTCTGTGATTCTACACATTAAATATTATTATTATTGTCCCTAAATTCCTTCCCATTCCTCTGAGTGGTCTCCTTTGAGCTTAGCGTGTCTTGCAGCTGGAAGAAAATAGGCTGCTGAAAGGTTCATATGTGAAGCAGCAGTGTACCAGTGCAATATAATGATGTGAAGCAGAGCAAAGGAAGGAGAATGAAACTCTACTTACAAGAAGCAGCAGGAGATTATAAATAAATCACAGGAGAGTACTCTTTCAGAAGAGGTGAAACTTGCTGATGCTCTCAGAGATAAGGTTGAACTTGAGAACAGAAAAGTGTGACATCCTTCTTGGATACAGTTGTGGGGAAATTAGCACAATTAAACAGCTCATACTGCTGGCTCCTTGCTTGACAACCCCAGTCTCATTTTCCAAAAATATGATGCCTTTGGCCTTGATACCTTGCAGGTGCCTGGATTCATGAAAAATCACACTGCTCTGTTCAGTCCATAACTTATATTTTTTTTCCATTTTGTCCTTAAACGATGCCCACTGCAGTTTAAGAAAGGAGGCTGGAGTTTAGCCGGTGAAGAGGTGACCTGGGACACAGAAATGAGGGTGCAGTTCTCAGCTTCACTACAGCTTTGCCATCCTTAATGGCTTCCCAGCTGTTAAATAAGCTGGTGTTTTCTTTGAATTCCTTGTGACTTTTATCCCTGCTGTGACTTCCAGCCTCTTGAGGAAGGTAATGTTGGCTGGACATTTGGGCTGGTGGGACCCCAAGATGCCTATAGTATGAAGAATGCTACTTTATGGAGCTCTAACTTCACTTTCCTCACTCCAAAGAAGTATCACTTTGTGGTGCTTCATCTTTCAGTTGAAGTGAGTGAGGTTTACCCATGTTGATCCAAGTAATATGTATTTATGGGAAGCTTTAATGCAAAGGAAAATAGTTACAAACCATTATTGTACAATACTGTAGCTCTATTGCAAGGCCTGTCAGAGGCAGTGTATGTAAATTCCTCATGGTACTGTGAAAACATGAACATAAGCTAGCCTAAGTCTTTGAAATGTATCTGGTTTATGTAACCCTTTTAAAAAAACCTCCACTAGACTGTTTGCTTTAAGAACAACAGAAATAAATCAGGGGTTCTCCTGGTACTAGCTGAAAAATCATCTCACTGAATGTGTTTTCTTCACAGCTGGGAATCTGCTGGCCACTTGTATTTTTCATTGTGCACACTGCTGGTAGTCACATAATAATCATTGGAATACCTGCATTAATTATTTACATAAATACTTTTAAAAATCTACTTTAAATATATATATATATATATATAAGAATTCTGTTTTTGATGAAATTGAACTAAAAGTAGACAGCTAGACCTGAGAGGTCTCCATGAGCTACTGGAAAGCACTTCTTGATTTATAGACAGAGTTTGGAAAGCCAAATGAATTTTGTAGAATGTTTATATAAAAGCATTACTCTCCATAACTTCCTCTAACTGGACTGTCCTTTCATTTTTATCTTTTTCCATCAACTCATTTAGACTGACTCATTGCACCTAAAATAGTTTAGATTTACTTTATCTTTTTATACTCAGAATAACACCACAAAATGGATCATGCCAATGTGCAGTTATCTGAGGAAACCTACTCTGTTATTTCAGCTCATTCCTTTTGGAGTATGGAGATCACTGAACCACATATTAAGTTGGTATAAATTTAAATAACCATGAAAGTCAAGGAAGGTATGTGTAAGGATTTGATCCCCACTTAAAAATGTAACAAAGATTACTGTCTAGGCCCTGGAGAATGTCTCACCTTTAGATATCCTTTTAGAAGCATGACTGCAGTGCTTTTAATGGAATCATCCCAGATCTCTACTGGTGTTACTTCAAATAAATCCAGGCTTCTTGAATTTTAATTCTTTTGCAAATTTTTCCATGTAGCAGGAGGTACAGGTAGCTTTACACCACAGGAGCCAAAGGAGGAACTCCGTGAATAGCAAGTTCTTACCCTGTCTGGGACAAATCACAAAACAGAAACTCAAATGTAGTTCATTATTCTGTGCCCTGAATTTTGGTGGGTTTTTTTTTGAGAGAAAAAACCCAACCCAAAAGAAAAAAACCAAATCAAAACAAAAAAGGAATTAGAGGAACTTCAGAGGGAAAAATGGGGCTATACCTGCACACCAGAGCTGGTATGAACTCTAACAGTAAAGCTGGTACACATTTGTTTACACATTCTCAGACAGCACAAAACTCAAAAAATATTATAAAGCACTTAATCCAAGGGAGAACAGCATAGATATAATTTACCTGTTATTTATCTACTTCAGAAAACAGATTTTTGCCTAAATCTGTAAATCATTAAGGCCTCTAACTTTCAACCAGTGCATCACAAATTGGCTTTCCGGTTTATAAAAATCATCTTAATACTCCTCGGCACTGTTTTCTTTCAAGAGAGCCTACAGAGAGCCAGCTGTCTGAGCTGCTTGTGCTGCTATGTAAGATTTGTGCATAAGTGTCTCTCTGGGAGTTTTGTTTTGGTTCTGTCATTTAATATTCATGACAATCACCATTAACCTGCCAGCTGAGCTGCCTTAGCATCCTGCCTCCAAAGTCAAAAGTTTACTCTTAGCCCACACAGCTCCTGGCAGCCTACATTTCTACATTACTGGCTATTTTGACTTGCATTTCTTACATTTAAACTAACGGGATAAATAAAAAAACAAACCAGAAGAACTGCTAGGGAAAAGATAAAGCAAGAGCATGTTCAGTACTCCTAGTTAGCGATGACATGGTTAAGCAATTAGTCTGATCATTCCAGCCAATACACCAAGGTTTTGGGAAAGCTGACAATTCAAATGTGTCCATGACTAATAAAATGTGATGGGGTAAAAGGGGAGGGGGGAAATCCTTGCTTTTAAGCAGCATGGAATAAACTGTACCACCGTAAAATTAGTCATAGCCCACTGCATATCTGTCAAAACAATATATAAATATTGGGAGTAGTAAATCATTTCTGTGTCACTAAGAAATATATTCATGCTAAAAGCATATTCTATAATTACATTATTATTTTAATGTACATATTTTTGCATCAAGAATGTCAGAATAATCCAATGATAATTAACACTCTAGACAATTCAATTACACACAGCAGCTTGGAGAAGTCCAAGGGTTGCTAAGTTTCAGCTTCCCCAATCAGGCAGAACAAAATAAACAGTAGGACTCCATCCTGCCAGTGTGTGGCAAGCTCTTGGAGAATCAAGAAAACAAAAGAGTGACAGGAGGAGGAGGGAGAAATCAGTGATAAAAAGAGAGTAAGAGGAGAGAAGGACCCCCAGAATGAAGGGAGAGAGAGGTAATAGAAATTTTGATATTGACAGCCACAGCAGAGTAAGAAAAGTCCAGAGCCAGCAGGAATTATTTCAGACTAGTGAAGTAGGGAAAGAAGAAATATATGCTTTATAATGAGCTGGGGAATTAAGTATTATTTTATACTGTACATAGTGATTAGAAGAAATAGATATTGGATTATATTTCTCCCCTTAAGTTCCTGTGATGTTTTTTGTTCAGCTGCAGCTGGATGGACAGAAGGAGGGAAAGAGAGGCTTACTTGTTACCTGAAGGAGGAAAAATGTTTTCCCTTATTTTACTCTACACCCTGCAACAGAGAATCAGGGACAGATTTGCTGAAAAAACAGAGGTTGAGGGAATTAAGAGCTCATTCTTCAATCAAGCCTACAACATCATCTTTGCTAGGGAAGCATACATTTATCTTCTAGAGGGAGACAGTCCCCCAGGGGTGCTAATAGCAACAATGTACTTCCAGAGCTAGCTTTCAAAAATAAAGGCTTGTATAAAAGGTCCTACATAAAACTTCAGATAACAGACTTCTGAAACTTGCCACAACTTTACGAATGTTTCTGCCCCACCAACAAAGTCTTTAGAAAATGTGAGGAATATGAAATACAAATATCTATATGATGAACAGCTGTCTGGATATAAAATGAAATTACCAGAACATGGAACAGTAAAGAAGAATAGAGCAAGGCCCTCTTCATATGTATCTAATGGGTATCCCAAGTGTGGATGCAATATTGTGAATCACAATTCATCAGCCCTTCCTGGCTGGAAGCAGGTCAGCCCTCAGGGGGACAGCCCCAGCAGTTTTCATCAGCCTCCTCCCGTGCAATAACCAGCCCTGCTCAGTCTTGTTTCAGCCTCCTGCTGCCCTCTGTAAAACCAACTCTGCTGCCTTCAGGCTGCTTTAAGGCTCTACCAGCCCACCAGGACTCAAAGGCTGATGAAAACCCAACAGGGAGAGCCAATTTTCTAGTATGTCTTGTCTCACTGCACGTCCTTTCCTAAGCATGATTTTGTGAACTGTGTAATAATGATGAGGTTTTCCTGCACCTTTAAGGAGAGGAAAAAACTCTTATTCCAAATAAGACCATTGTGAGGCATATACATATTATCCTGTTTATGCAGAAAACAATGATTTTACATTTTTAGTAAAAGTTATCAATTAAGTGCCTTAACATCGAGAGGGATGGAAAAGCAGCAAAAATAAAGAAGCATCTCCTACTGCATACCAAATAGCAACTCAATACATGAAAAAAAAAATATTTCTCAGACTTCTTTCTGGAAGCCACTTTTTGAAAGATTTTCTCTTCTTCAAATCCAGCCCTAACTATGGCTTTATGACAATGTGGCATAGCTGTTTCATTTTCAAAAAGTCAGTGTGTTCCCATTAGACTGCTTCAGATCTGCCTATAGCCACAAGCTGCACTTAACATTGTATATTTTCTGTAATTTGTGAGATAGTGTTTCACCCTCAAGTACATTTCATATAAGTATTGCTCTACCCACACTGTTGATTCAAAACAGCTAAAGGAAGTAGGAAAGGACAGCACAGTAATAGGCAACAGGCCTGGAGAGAAAGTTTAGAGAAGATTGCAGTTCAGAGAAGAGCTGTTTCTGTATAAGTAGAAATCACCTACAGGCAATTTTCCTTGCTTCTAGGAGCCTATTAACTTTGGTATTTATGAAACTTTTAAGCTGCTCCTTTGGAAACAATCATAGCAAATGCTGCTCTAGGTGGTTATGAAGCATTTCTTTTTTTTTTCTTTAGAAGTAATGAAAAAAAAATTAAGAAATTTATTCTTGTAAATATACCATCAAGGCAGCTAAAAGAGCATTGACAGTTTGCTTCACATTTCAGTCCACATTTTTCAGGAACTCCTTACTAGGAAACTTTATTAAACGCAATAGTAAATTTAATTTAGAAAGAGTGCTGTTCTCACTGTATTTTTCTCCCCCAAATGTTTTCCTAGATGGATGCTTTCATAGCAGTACTTTTTCTTTGTTTGCTTGCTTTGTTTCTATGCAACTTGAAATCATAAACCAATTTTCAACTAGTGTACATCAATAGAAACACAGAGCTCCAACTGAACTATGCTGAATTTCACTATTTTGGAATCCAGTCCCCCCTCTTTTCCCTAAACCACAGTAACCTCCTATATTATCAACTTTCATGTTTTCTATGCTGCTCAAAAACCTACATATTTTACATTATTTAAAGCACCAAAAAAGTACCTCTCTGATTACGAACACAATTACATAGCCACTTTTTTTCCATAATTCTAGATTTAAATGGACATTTGCTTTTGGTTAAAAAAAAACTTTGGAACTTCAGAGCTCTGTACTTCACTGTACACCTGTGTACATTATTATCCCTTTCCTTCATTTTTCCCTTTGAAGAATATTAAGACATCCACACTACTGTGAGTTTTGACAAATATTGTTGCAAGATACAGGTGAGATAAGTACTTATGAACCTGAAGCAACTGCTAAATCTAGCTAAAAGCTATAGAAACAAACCATGTTTTGATGGTGCTTATTCTTGGTTTTGCAGGGGAAGAAAAACAAACATCCTCCCCAAAATTCAAAGTAAACATAATTTTCTAATTTCATGCTAATTTACATAATTAAATAGTTCTCCAGGGGTTTCACTGACAGTCTAAGATAACAGCCATCCATTTTGGCTCTTGCACAGAATAACCACTTCTGATTATTGTTTTTATACATAGTCAGAATTAGGCAAACATCTTTCTCAATACAACCGTGGAAAAGCTAAAATCCAGAAGGACTAAGGGCTTTTAAATATTCAGTATAGCAAAATGCAAATTTGTCTTCCACAGACTTTAGGAACATGGCAATGAGCACCTCCCCTGTTTAATGCTTCCTTTAGACAGTTAAAGAACACTTCTGACATTCCTTCCATTTCACTGTCTGAGATAAGAGAGACCCAAACTTATTTTCCTGCCTGTTTTCCTGAATGGCCTCAGAGAAACCCAGCAGAAAATGGAGTGGAATTACATCAGTTTGTAGTCCTAGAGAAGCAAATGGGTTTGAAATATAACTGAAGATGCAGACAAATAAGTATTTGCCCCGCAAGCAACAGCCACAAGACAAGCAAATAAAAAAACCACCTGAGCCATGTGGATGGAAACACAAAAGTGTGTGTATGTAATTTTAGCAAAATTGTGTGGCCCAGTCAGGAATGTTACAAATGTAGGTAAGAAAACACCCCAAACCAGTGAAGCACTTTGTAGAATGATCCTGAATTACCACAAAGAGAGAAAAAAAGGGAGCAAGGATTTTCTGAGTGCAGCCCTGATTGAAGAGAGAGGCTTGGGCTACTGCCAAAAGAGCTGTTTCCTATTGTCTTTTTTTCCTGCTACATTTAGGAAAACAGGACCTCAGTTTAATCCTACTTTGATTACAAAGAATGTACACAAAGATACATCACTTTGTATAAACATTTCTGACATAAATAAACTAGAGGAGATCAAATACTGGCCAACAACTAAAGTCAAAAGTTATGTAACTCCTTTCATATATACTGAGAAAAAAATACACAGGGAAAAAAAATCCAGCAAAATCCTGAAATATATCAGACTTTTAGCATTCAGAATTTATAAGCTGTTTTCTAACTGAAAGAATTAAAGATATAATATGAATATAAGGAAACATACTATTTTACAATACACAGATGAAACTTTCTGAAAATAGTGTGGAGACTTGAGGATAGGAAAAAATGATCTAGTCATCACATTAACCTTGAAACTCTGAGCTCTCTATTACATTCCAACCTAACCCCAAATACCCATATTAGCCTAGCTAGGTCCCTGAAACAGAAATTCCCTGCACTCACCTTCACGGGTCCTTCTGAAAGCACTGCCTGAGGCACCACTCCATTCTCCCCTGTGTTCCCCATCCCTGAGAGCTCTGTGCTGGGCAGAAGTACAGAACTCTGATTCTACACAAGTCAGACACATTGAGGTTCTCAAGCTCCACAGAGCTTCTGAAGAGTTTTGCTGCTTTTGTGTATTTTTGATGCCTCAGACAAACAAGGGCTGACAATGTGCCTGCAGAAAGATTTCCACTGCCTTTCCAATGCAGCAGCTGGGCAAGACAAAGAGCCTGGTCCTGCATCCTTGATTCACACAGGTAACCAAAATTCTATCCTAATGCCCACTTTTTCAGAGCAGGATTTCATTGGAAGTTCTGAAGGTATGTCTCTCTCAATTCTGTTTCAAAACAAAGGAAGCAGAGAGTGCAGACTCTTCCAGAAAGGGGAAATCTAATTCTTGTTTATATTAAGTTGCTCCCAGCTTAACTGATCTGTGCCAGAAATCCCTGGCATGAAAAAAGAACATTTACCTGGTGCATTTCGTCTATCCAGCCTAAGAGAATACTTGCTTACATATGGTAACTATTGAGAAAGGCATTAGAAATTGTAATTTGTTTTTTCAAATAGTCTTCAGTTATTGGTACACCAGGTTTAGTACAGTGGCACAGAGCACAACTGAGAAGAAAGGGGTGGGGGAAAAAGTGTTCTTGTAATAGAAGAAAAATGAATTTCTCATCTGTCAGTCTTGCTGATACCTCACCATCTCTTGTGCTGAGAGTTGTGTCACATCATGGCAGTCAGCTGGGCAGCAGCGAGCAGCTGGCCTCCCACACTGACCCGTTTGTCTTTCCCAGCTGTAGGCTCGTCCCCCTGGAAGGCTGGTCCTTGTCCGTGAAAGCGGAGCAGGAGAGACATCCAGCGGCTGCGCCATCTAAGCGCACTGCTAAACAGAGCTGGGGACAAAGTCCGCTACCGCCTTAACTCGGCCGTGACCCTGCGTGTATAAGAAAACATTTATGAGCCAGCTACCAGACATACAGACACAGAGAAAAAAATATTCCAGTGGCTGAAGCACTACTTTAATCTCTCCCGTCCATTTTTCATGCAACCTACAGACTTCCTCACTGCGTTCCCAAAGTCCCACCCCTGGTTCTCCCTTTTCCTGTGAAGCTTAACTTGACTTTTGTAGATCCTTTTGCCCACAAGCATTTACGAATCTTGGGTGCTTCCTTAATCTCAAGGGTGGGAGATCACAACCACACAGGTGGGGCACCACATGTGTGTTGAAATGTAAGCAACTCTTCAGTGACTCAAACCCCTGGTGCCGATTTTCGGCTTCTTTTTTCTACCTCTGTTGAGGTCGGGATTGAAGGCACTTGAGACGGAATTTCATGTTCAGGCTTAGATGTTTATTATTTCTTATCTATATTACAGGTAGTAGTTCTACAGCATTCTACTGACAAGCTACAAAATGGCTATCTCTTATTACTAAAGCTAAACTATGCAATTAAGAAATGACACCTAAATTATTTTCACTTTTAACCCAATAACTGATCTCTCGTAGTCTGCAATGCGGACTTTTCTGTCCAATTACAAAATACTACCCAAACCCATGAAGAAGAAGGTGAAGAAGATCAACCAGCCACTGCCCTAAAACCTCCATCTTGCCCCATATATATTCCTGTATTCTAAAACCTTAAACTCTAATTTTCTACCCTATGACATTACACACTTCTAATCAAACGACATACCCATAATCCCAGTGCTATTAATAAATTTTGGAAGCCCTTTCCACAGCCTCAGGTCCAATGCAGTGCTCTCCTGGGAGTCAGAGTCTGTCAGCACAGAAAGTCTAAAATTCTCAGCATCCAGAACTCCAACACCCTGGATGTCAGGGAGCTGTCACACCCCAAGCAAGCCAGCCCTGCAAGCAGCTGTTTGCTACGGGCACAGGCACAGAAGGATGTGCTTTGTCTGAGCAGTCGCAGCCATTGCATTCCTGCCGCTTCCTCCACAGCAAATCCAGCATGGATGATTTTATAGCAACACTTTGCAACACCCTGACCTCCGGCCCACTTAGCATAAATCTGCCACCCCTCAAATTAGCTTTGATCAGTGCTGAATTTGCTGCCCAGTTGATACACTCAAATGACCTAAGGTTATCCATCTGCTGAGTCCTGAACTGTGCCTCTGAAAAGAGAGACAAAACCAGAGCCACCTCTTCATCTGTCTTTACTCATGAAAATCATTACATTTTCTAGAATTGCTGTACTCTGGCGATATAAAGTCCCTCAGATTACTGCTCTGTTGCAGAAAAAAGTGACACTGGCTGAAGACAATACTCATTTCTTATGAACTTCTTTATTTCTATATGTACTTCTTCGGAGGAGTGCAGAAAAAAAGCATATTTTCTTCCATTAGAAGAGTTATTAATTATCAGGATGGTACTTGGTAGAATTCTCATCTGTACATCACTACAGGTGGATGGACACCAGACAGTAATGAAATTATTACTTTCTAGTTATTACAAAAGATTTTTTTAATGTTAAGGTTAAATCAACGATTGATTAATAATCAATTATTTAATCACTTAGGTCTAAACATATTGAAAAACATATGCTTATATGCCTACATGAAAAGTAAATATTTTTCCTTAGTTTTCTTTTGCTTTCCAGTAAGAATTTACCAAAAAAAACTTTAAAATGGTGATCTATATTTGGCATGAGGTCACCCTGATTTTGTTCAGCCCTTTAAAAAATACAACTCCTAAGACAGGATTCTCTGAAAGAATTGGGTCCTATTCTATTGGGAAATGTCCTACTGGTTTTTACACCACATAATCTTTGCACTGAGGACCTTGTTTCAATCAACCCCCAAACACTGTCATAAAGTAGCTGCTATTGTCACTCCATTCTCCATACAGAAAATGGCAGGAAAAAAGCTACATTCAAAGTTTCATCAACACTTTACAGTTGAAACAGAGCAATAACGCAGATCTCTTGACCTAATGGACTGTACTTTTCCAACAAATTTTCCTCCATTTGAGTTCAAGGAACAACAAAACGATTGCTGAGACAGCAAAATAACTCTGAAACAGAATTATTTTAGCAAAGCCCCAGTATTTGTTTATCACAACTAAACCTGAAACAGAATTATTTTAGCAAAGTCCCAGTTCAAATCAGCTTTGTTACAAAGTTCCTCTGTTAAGAACTTACCCTAGAATCATAAAGTGGTTTGGGATGGGACCTTACAGAAAATCTAGTACCAAATCCCCTGTCACAGGCCACATGCCACCCACTATCCCAGGTTGCTCGGAGCCCCATCCAGCCTGGCTTTGAACACTTCCAGGGATGGAGCACCCACAGCTTCTCTGGGCAACCTGTGCCAGTGCCTCACTAAAGAATTCTATCCTAATATCTTATCTAAGTCCCTCCTCTGTCAGTATAAAATTGTTCATCCTTGCCCTATCACTGTCTGCCCGAGTAAAAAGTTGCTCTCCCCGTTTTTCATCGGCTCCCTCTAAGCTCCGGAGGGCATAATGGGGCTTCCCTGGAGCCTTCTCTTCCCCAGGCTGAACTGCCGCATCTCTCTCAGCCTCTCTGCACGGGAACGGCGCTCCTCTGAGCATCTTTGCGGCTCTCCTCAAGACTTTCTTCCTAAATGTTTTTGTTACTTTTAGCAACATTTCCAGAGCCGGAACAGCAGCACTGCCCTTCAGGCACGGCGTTAAGGCGTGAGCAGCGCAGAGGGCAGTACCTGGAGCGCAGGAGCGCAGGCTGCAGGCAGAAGGGCGGCCGCGAGAAGGCGGCAGAACACAGCCTCGGGAAACGCTGCCCTGCCGGCCGGGACACCCCGGCGTGCAGCCCGCTTTAGGAATCCGGCAAGCTCCAGAGAAAGGCTTCCTGAAGTCGGGTGAGGAGCAGAGAAGCACGGCACATTGCTGGTTTCTGGACGGGCGCATCCACATAAAGCACAGCCCAGATAATCCTTGGCTGTGAGGGCGAGGGCCGGGCAGAACTGGTGGGCTGGATTTGCTGCTTTGTCAGCCTGGGGCTTACAGAGGAGTCCTAGAGGCTCCTGACACTGCTGCCTGGCACAGACTCTGAAATGCTCTCTCCTGGTCCTCTTCTCAGGCCAAATCGTATCAACTTAGATGGGAAAACTGCCCACCTGAGAACTGAATAAAATCTAGAGAAAGGCTTCTGACAATTGACCAGTTAACAGATCATACATAGAACTGAAGGGATCAAGGAGGTTTTATAATAAAATTGCAACAGCAGGGCATAGTTATTGTTCTTTATTCTTTAATATCATTAGCTTCTCATTGTGTTACACAACACCACCCTGATCCCACTTAGGTTTCTGAATCATAACACTGAACATTCCTCTTGATTTCTGACTCTGAGATGAGCCTGTTTCCTGAGATCCCAGGTGAAGGGAGCTCCACAGCATCACAGGGGCTGAGCAGATATCCATCTACATTGCATAGGGACAGCACTGTGTACTCGGGCAGCAACAGCACAGGAAGAACTTGGGACTGGAAAAATAAAAGTGATATGGGTGAGTGTGGTCTCAGGTATGCAATGCAAGATGCCTGCAGGCATACAGCAGGATTTGGTTGGATTCACATACCACAGAAACATGATATATAAACACAAATAAGCAAAATAAGCTGCCAAAAGGAATGGTTAAATGCAGATTACTTGAGCAGTGGCATTAATCCAGGACAGCTATTTAACTATTCCAGACCCTGATGAGAGCAGGCTGTGATTGTATTCCACTGCTACCATCACCTATATCTATTTTTCTGTTTAAGAAATGAGGAGGTGCACATGTAGTTGGGAGAACTCTTTGTAGAAAGTACTGGATAAAGTGTAAAATCTTACTATGCTATACCTGGAAAAAGGAAGGCAAGGAACCTCTGTACCAGAGGGAACTAAAGTTCAGGGAAAGTTGTGAGGTACCCAGGCAAGGAGTGCACGGACTGTGCAGTGAAGAAGACAGTCCAGGAGGGTTGATTTACAGCACAAAGAGAGGCAGATTTGAGGCCAGTGCCTGGAAGGGACACACATCTGTGCAGCACCACAGGCCACTGGCACCCTCTCCTGTGGCAGCAGTGCCCAGTGGAGGAAAGGACATGAGATGACTGCACCAAAGATCAACAGTAACATACAGAAAAATTCAGGTTCGTTAGGTTTTTTTTTTCTCTTTACCAGTGAATAAACTCACATCCATTCCATTCTAGCACAGCCTGCTCTTTCAGAATTTAAAAGGAAGGTGATTCCTGTTCAGTCTGTTACAGAAAAAGAGATCTGAATAGGGATCTGCAGGCATTCCAAGCTAAGTCTCTGCTCTGAGCAAAATAACCACATATAACCCAGAAATTCCCAGAAAAGTTGGTTACATCCTCTTTCCTGCTGCTCTGTACAAAAACAAGGTGTATTTTCACAAACCTTTCAGTAACAGTGCTGGCATTAACAACTTGGTCCCTCCAATTTACTCTCACCTTACACCACAACCTTACCTGTGCCAGGACAACTGCTGGTACAGGCACATGTTGAACTGTATTGAAGAAAATTAACTTCTCCTACCCCTTCTCCTCCACCCAGGAAAGGTTTTTAGAAAGAATTAATTAGCTTCCCAATCTAACTCACAGTGCAGTCACATCAGCTGTTGCACTGGCACAAGTGAATACGTAGGTGATGGTGGCAGCAGGCTGGAATGAGTGACATGCAGAGCACACTACTGTGAGAAAGAAGGGCTTGTGAAACCACATTCTCATGGAGGCTGAGCCTGATCATTAATCACTGAGGAAACACATTTAACTTTGGCACCAGACAAACTACTCAGCTGTTAACATTTTAACCTGAGCGCCTCACCAAAACTCAGGTGGTTTTTCCGGTTGGAAGATACTGGTATAGAATTTAACTCCAAAATAGTGCTGCTTTAATTAACTTCACAAATAATAATTTGTTTTAACTGTTAGTCCTAATAACTGGTATTAATTTTTAATTTCAAAGCCTTCCACTTCGCTCACTGGGCTTTTCAGCCCATCACTCACAGCACAGCTGCAAAGGTTGCTGGATCACCCTTTGCCACAGAGGAGGAATGGGAAGGAGTGGGACTCTATTGTAGTAGCTCTGCTGCTGAAAGCACAGAGACTTTCCTCAGTGCCAGACTGTTCTCAGGAGATGTCTGACACTGTTTCCAGGCTGTGCTTCACGTCACAGTTTCAGCATCTCAGCTGTGCCAGCTCCAGGTACTCAGCCTCCTTGAGTACTTGCACTCCAGTTGAAGGGTGAGGAACCTCACACACAGAGAAGGCAGAAACAACAACTGACTTTACTCTTTGCTTGTTTTTTTAGCCCCCTCCCAATTTATTTATCAGCTCTACTTTCAAGATAAAACTAACAAGCCCTTTTACAGGGTCAGATCTTTCCCAGCTGTGCAAGAATCAAACCGACAGCTGAATGTGCCCCCAGCGGGTGAAACAGGATGCTGCTCTGAGAGCTCTTGCTCAGCTTTTCTTTACTCTTACCCAAGATAAGCTTCCTACTCACTCTGTGGTTTTTCTGTTTAAGTTCCCAAACCCAGGTCCATCTGCATACGTGCCTCCCCTGGCAAGATGACTTAATATTGCCCGTAGTATACTTTGTTCAAGTATTCAAGTAGCTTCTGCTAATTTTTCCCGGAACTGATGACATACTTAAGCATCTTTTAAAACACAGTACCATTTCTTTAATATACAATTACAAGAAATAAAGGGCAGCAGTAAAACCTCACTAATTAATAATGGAATATTTAAGCACAGACAAACACATCTCTTTAGCCCAGCTGCTTCTTTCCCTTGCATACAGTCACACATGAAACAGCTTAAAATGGTCATAGGAAAGGAGATTTTAAACAAATAATTCTTGGGGAGAATCAGCAGTTCTAGTTTTCCCCCTTGCATGTTATACATTTTGATCTCAAAACAATATAAGCTCCATGCCTAGAGGATAAAGAGGGGATAAAACATTTATGATCCTATATTGCATAATGCCTGCACATTTGAAGGTAAATAGTTACAGATATTTTACAGAGACATTCTCTCTCTTCACAGTTTTGTCAGTTCATATTTCAAATCAGGTTTTAAAGCCTTCATTTAACTGCAGAAAACACAGTGGCTGCTAGAATGAAGCAATACTCAATACATGTTGTAAAGTAATTCCAAAGATGTGCATTGTAAAACTTAAAAAATTTTGCTCAGTACCACATAAATTAATTCTATATTACCTGAAGAGACTTTAAAATACATTTATTTAGACTTATTTCTATTAAAAAAAAATCAATCTTCAGGGTGGCATTAGACAAATGAAGTCATACTGAACTCTCATGTGCCACAGTGCTTCTGCTTACTCTGCTCAGTGTTTATTTTCATTTCTGAGTGCATCAGACTGGCATTCCACTTGTAGGTGTAGTAAGAGAAAACCAAACTCAAACTCCCTTTGTACAATGTACAACTTGCAAGCCTGGATGCCTACATAAAGCCAACTAAAGGTCAGAGCAGAGGAGCTGGAATTAAAGTTGTCATTTAGAAGAAACTCAGGCCTCACTCCAGAAATGTATCAATGAAATTGGTTAGCTTTCAATTGCTTGAGTCCTATACAGAAGGTCAGCAGTACTTTCCTAGATAGGATCCTAAATGTGGATTGGGATTCCAAGTAGTTTACAGCAGATTCACCTGCCTTTCTAGCAGGACTGTGTCTCCCTTCACTTCACTCCATGCAGCAGTACTCAGCCATGGGTTGCTTAATGCCCATTCAGCCCCTTGCCCATACCATAGCTGCACCTGCAGCTGTAATAGGCAGTTTTAAAGCTTTGTACTACATGATTTGTGAGAATTATAGTTGTTGCCTCAAGTAAAAGGTAGTACCTCTAGCAGATGGGCCTTCACATTTCCACCAGTATTAATAAGATGAACTCTCAAATTATAGGGAATTCTCCAGTTTTAAAGTTTTGCCAGGCTTGGCAAGAAGCTGTAGTAACAAAGGCCAAACACCTAAGCTGCCCTGATGTGCTTTTTCAGCCTTAAAGGTTGTTTTTCCATGTGGGAATGAGGCTGCTGTGCCATCAGGACAAGGGAAGCGTGCAGTGTCGCGGCATGCACGGGATCAGCACGCGGTGTGACCATGTGTGCGTGGTGCCTGCTCAGGGAACAGCGTGTCACTTCCCAGAACTGCCAGCACAGCACCTTCCCACAAGCATGAAATTGTCTCTCTTGGAGGGGGAATAAAGAAAGAAAGACAAGATTCCCTGATTATCATATTATGTTCCTCATCCTGTCAAGTGACCCACCAGGCTGTGGCGAAGCACGTGAGGCTGCCTCCATCCCACCACGTTATATAATTTGGTGGTTACAAAAGTAGGCACATTTGCCAAATGACTGAGCAGATGTGGCATTTAAAAATGTGTCAACTTTGCCCCTGGACAATCTTAGAGAAAAAGCCAACAAAACCCTTCCATCATCCTGATTACAATCTTCGGTGAATATTTTTCTCCAAATTTATGTCTGCAGTGTGATTTTTCCCTTTCTGTCTTTGTCCGACCTCAGCTGTGGGAATTTTCCCATCTCCAATGCCAGTGATGGGAAATCAAGAGCAAAACTGCTGTTCTGGGTCACACGATCTGTCACAGACACCCTGACCCCAACCCCAACTGGGGTTTTTTAGTGTGAATATGGGGAGGCAACACATGTTTAAGCTACAGCCCTTGCATATGATCACAAAAGTCTGAAGCGAACACATTCTCCGTCTCATGACCAAAGCATGACTGGGCATCCTACTTCTGCCTAGTAAATACCTGCTCATCTAACTTTTATCTCAAATATTCATGGGAGGATGCAGCCTAAATTTGTACCGAGTGTGTGATTTAAATGAACTATGCAATTTCCTGTTCAAGTCCATCAAGTTATATTGCAACACCATTTCTGTTTAAGTGATTTGCAGCCCTCTTCATCTCTAGTAATTTAGGTTTCCACAGAACAGATGGCAAACTAATAGAGGAATGCACAGTCACAAATACATGGAGCATTCACTGCCTGTACACAGTGACTCAGTAAATGATTCACCCACTTTCATGAAACAGTTGTGACCTTTCATCTGACTACTTCCTCAAACAAAACACAGAGGAATATTAATAACATATGGAAACCAGGAACCAACAAATTGGGGGAATAAGAATAGCTCATCTCATGATTTTCTTGCTATTATGCTAATCCTTACTCCATGCTCTGCATTTCTCAAATGTTTCTGTCATCTCTTGCTACCCTTTGACTACTTAACCAGATCCACTAAAGCAGAGGTTGCTCTTTGTTGTGAAAGAAGTGAAGGCAGAGAATACCTGAAAGCCTCGCAAAGGGATAAGTTTTTTGAAAAATATTATAAAATTAAACAATACCATACGAATAATATACCAATCTGCAAATAATCTTGTTCTATATATTAAAAGTAACAACACATATATGTACAACTTTCCTTTCTGCCCCTTACAGTGTAAAGCTAATAACAAGCAACCCTGAGTGCCAAAATCAAACTTTATCAACAAACACAACTTATACTGAGAATTAGAGAAGGCAAAGTTAATGTGCTACAGTATTGCACCACAGATGTTTTTGCCACCACATGTGAAAGATTTCAGGCATAAAATTAAACATGAGCAAAATCCTTTCAGGAAGCTACTGGCAATATCTCACTCTATTAGGTATTTTGAAATAATTCATTAAATAACAGAGAAAAAGCCCTTACCTGGTCTCTAGAAACATGAGGTGATGCACACCAAGAGGAAAATGTATTTTAAATGTTATGCAAAACTTTGGCAGAAAGATTAAAGTGGCACCATCCTCCAACCCCCAAACCAGCAGAGTTGAGATAGAGGAGAAATATCAAAGCTCCACTGGATTCTGCCTGGACATCACACATGTGAAAGAAATATGTGGTAAATCTGAGAAGCAAAGGCTAAATGTATTTTCAAGGGACACCATCCTGAAAATATTCTGCAAATGGTGGAAAAAATGTGCATTTTTCTCACAGTATGTAAGACTTTGTTACCTGCTTCACTGATTTTTTAATTTTTTTTTCTCCTAAATCAGATCAGTTATTTCTTAGTAGCTTGCTCTGGTCAGGGATCACAGTGTTCTAGGGACCACATAATTGATACCCCAGGCTCCAGAAGAGGTGGTTCCTTGCTGGTTGCTACCAGGCTCTGCTATGAGTTCCCCTCTGGGAGAGACAGTGGAACCCATGGAGTGTTAGGAAATCTCCAGGGAGGTGGAAGAAGTGTGGAAATGGCTGACTCCTTATCAGGTGAAGTCACCACAGGGATAGTTTGCAGTGGTTAATGATCCAAATTTCCAAGGAAGTAGCTAGAAGCCTGTCTTGCAAGCCTCTGAGGGTCACTTCAGAGCCACAGTGCAGCTTCTCCCTTTTCCCGTGGGAATGTGGTGGCAGTTTGCACCACACAGTGCCACAACACAGTGGGTCAAAACAAGTCAACCAGGGAACCAATAGTGGATATTGCATTTGTATTACAAAAAGTCTTCTGAACCCCATAAAGAATTGTGTCTCTTTATCCTTGGCACTGTACCAATAAGTAACAAAGAGCTCCCATCCCAAAAAACACACCACATCCACTGCTGACAAGCTGCCACAGGAGGATGAAACACAGGAACAAGATGGGGATGGATAAGCACAAAAATAGCTTGAAGAAAAGCAGAAGTCCAGAAGTTCCCCTTTTCCTAACGGTTGATTTATTTCTTCTGGCAGTGTGGCACAAATGCAGATGACTGAAAGAAACTGTGTTCACCCTTAATAAGAAATCTGCCTTTGCCTCACTTGGGACTCTATTTCCCCATTGCTTTATCAACACAAGATTAGCACAGTTCAAGCAGCTTAGATGCTCAAACCCTGATGCAAATTCTGAAAGACAAGGAATGTTTGGCAGCTATTGGAATGCTGCAACAGGCAAGTAAAAGATGCAATGTGGTGAAATACTCAGGCCTGCAGTGAAGTTTAACCACACTATCAAACACAGCTGTACCAGTCACATGCTGGGGATTTCCCAGCTGCAGACTCCCAAAGCACACGAGTTTCAAACAATTCAGTCACTATGTAATCAGCAACCATGTGACAATTTCATTTTCTCTTTCCAAAACATCCAAACAAGTCTGGATTCAGAAAGACTCTGTGGTTCAGTCTCTTTGCGCCTCAGTACTTTTTCTGCATTTATCATGTCAAACCTAACACTGCTACTACAGTAGGACTGTTCTGGTTTATCACAGAAAGTCCTTCCATGACCTTCATTCAGAAGGAAGTCAGTGTCCTTATATACTGACGAGACCCTAAAGATTTCCTCAGCAACGTGATCTGGATAGATCACATCAAGGTCACAGGTTAAACATGTGACACTCAGGACAAGTTTTTTGTCTCTATCACTGGAGAACATGAGATTAAGTATGTGTGAGATGATCACTTTAACAGAGTATAAAATAGATAATAATTAGAAAAATAAAAGCCTGCATTTAAAAGCCTTTGTACATCCTAATTCTGCTTGGTTATTGTTTCTCTCCTCCCTTAGCTAGAAACCAGACTGAAAGCCCTTGAAAAAAGAAGTACAGTTCAATTTTGCCACCTGTCTTTTCCTCTGCTCATTATCTGTGAGTATTCTGGATAGGAAAATATACTGAAAGAAGTAATTATTTACTTCTAGTTTCCTCCTAGTCTGTGCTAATTGGCAGGTTTAATCAGGAATATTTCTAAAATAATTATTACTAAGATGATGTTTAGGAGGTTTAATTGCAATGTGTGTGATTAAGGAAACAGTTTTTCCTGGGAGTACAGGAGACAGAAGAACCTACAGTGATTATTATATTTCAGGAAAGAAAGAGAAAGTCAGAGGGAGAACTGTGCTAAGGGCCCTGCCCTGGGAAAGCATTTGATTTAAAATACTAAAGTAAGGAGGCATGCCCAAGCCACATTTTTGCTTTATCACCTCTGAACAGCTATTGTTTCAGAATGCTGACTAAACGTGAATTCTCACTGTAAAACATGCAGTGTGCTCAACTCCTGGGAGCAGCCTTTAACATCACTTACAAACCAGCTGGATGCTATAGCTCCCTCAACACCCTTTATATCACCCCTTTTAATTTAGAACACACTATTCTAAAAGAAGAAGAATATTACACTGGTATGGAACAAAATACTGACACATCCTCCAGATATGTGGGACTCTGAGCCACAGAGACAAAATGCACAAGACTAAAATGAGGGTCTGCTGTACAAGACTTAAAGGAAAAGAAAAAGAATTAGTTTTGCCTTCTGCTGGTAGAATCACAGATTCTACATTCATGGTATACTACTGTGGGAGACATGCTGGCACAAATTTTGCATAGAGAACATAATGCTATGATGAAATGTATCTGAAATCTCACTTTTGCAGCATCACTTCTGGAACAGACAACATTATCCTCAGAGTAAATATGATCATATGGACAACAGACAAATAAGTGCATGTCTTGGGAAAACCTCTTTAACAGGGCTTTGATGAAAATACATTCCCTGTGGTAACTTCACCTCTTAGAAAAACTCAAAAATTGGACAGTGCAAGTGTTTACCTCTGTTTGATTGGAGATAAGTTGGAGTAGGCAGGAGGATGTTACAGCAGGAAGGATGTTACACCTGAAGAAGTTGGCAAGAAAGCAAACCCAGAACGTGCTCAGTCTCTGACAAATTGGAACTAGCATGACAGAGTGTTAAAATATGACTTTTTCAGTCCTTTACATACTGAAATTGGAAGAGGTAATGAACCAGAGATCATGAAATTACCATCAGTGCAAGAGAATGATGCCATTATTATTAGTGAACACTGCACAATGATGTAAAATGTGACTTAAATGCTAAAATGTGATTTAAGTGCTAAAAAATCCAACAAACCACACTAACAATGTATAATGAGTAGATGAGATAAGGGAGATGCTTTTGCATAAAGACATGAGTGTGATATATGTGCTGCAGTTGTCAGTAACCTGCAACTTCAGAATCCTATCACAGTAATCAAAATTATGGTTGAAATTGAATTAAAGTCAGAAGTGAGAAGTTTTTTAAAAGAGTCTTAGGATGGTCATGAATTTGTAATTCCACAGTCGAGGGAAGGATAATTTTGCCTAAAAATGCTGTTTCCTTTTACAATTCAAGTGCAAGTAGAAATTCATAATAAAAAGCGCTATAATAATTAAGATAAACAGTAATAATCCCTATGAGTTAGAAGTTAGAAAGGGAAAAGTATCAATAAGTTAGAAACATCAGCAGAAAGTCCACAGCTGACATCAACAATGTAACATGAAGAATTAAAAAACCCTCAAATTTATCAAGACTAAAATACCCTAGCAGCTATAGAAACCCTTTGCCAGATGGAAATGATAAAACTTTTAATAGTGATGCAGAAGAGACAGAAATATTTAGAAATATTTTTATTCCAAATTTGGACAGCTGTTCTTATGTCACATGATGAAACTGAACTATTTTCCAATCCCCTGGTAACCAATCAGGATGTTATACAACATGCATTAGAAATCAACATTTTAAAGTCAGCCAATTCATCTACCTCACACCTAAGAAGTAAGACAGAGAAGACTTGAGAGCTAATCATGTTTATTTTACTAAATTAAGGCATTCCAGGGAAATCCCATTTGACTGAAAAAGTGCTAATGTTGTGCCAATAACAGAGGCCAGCAGGATGACTCAGAACTAATGGACACTGAGTCTGACCTTCCTTCCAGGTAATAAAGCTGTTACAAATTTAATGAAGAATATAAGTGATGGAATATAATTAATATCATCCCAGTGAACCCAGTTTTGTGGCAAACAGATCTTGTAAAACAAGTCTTTGCATTGTTTGATGAGACGAGTATTTGGATGATGAAAGTAATTGTATATTTGCAATATATCTGTGGAGAGCACTTGACTTAATAGTGTATGACATTCTCATTATGAACACTGGCACAAAACTATCAGTAAAATATATTGAACTGAAAACTGAAAGATCTAACAAAGTAATACTGAATGGAGACTTGCAACATAAACTTTAGGGCTTTCACAAGAAGAAAATAAATACATGCGTCCATGATAACAAAGTTTGTGAGATCAATAAGACTGAGGATGAAAGATGAAGATATTAATGCAGACCAATTTGAAGCACTTCATAAACTAAGCCAGTTCTAATTAAGCATGTCTTAATACAGCAAACTGCAAGGGGAGTAGAAATAAAAGCTCCACCACTAGCCAAGTCCTCTCCCTGGAAAACACATGGTCTGAAAATACCAAGAATTAGAGGTGACAAACAGCTAAAAAATCCAAACTAAAAATCAGTCTTAAAACATTCCTTGGGTATATAGACAAAAAGCAATACCAGCTTTTTCACTGGTGAAATGTGCTGTGAATCACCACATCAAGTTGCACAATTTAGAAAGAAAGAATGCTTTCAAAATTAAATTTAAATATAAAAACAAACATTAAAAAAGCAGACAAAATTATTTGAAGAGGAAATACAGTGACATATTAGAAGAAAACACTCATGTGTTAACATTATTAACTAGCTCGACTTAATAGAACAGAAAATGCTGGTTCCTAATGGTTACTTAGTGTAAACACAAAGCTCATGTAGAAACATGGCTTATTAAACAACAAGTTATTTATAGCTGAAATTACCATGGGAAATCTCAATGGCCTCTTCAGTTCAAGGCTGGATAAGTTTTTGGGTGTTGTAGGTCAGCGTGTATTTGCCTGCTTACCACCACAGTTGAACATAAAATAATCTATACAGAGGTAACTGGGTAATAATGACCTGTGACACAGACAGCAAACTGAGCTAGTAGTTTCTTCCAGCTTTTTTTCCCCATGCAGATACTGTAAATATGTTTTTCTCTCCTTGTTTGACGAATTGAGTAGATACTAACATACCACTTCACTGATTTTGGAATAGTCTATGTTGAGATCTGCCACAATTCACTAAAGATTATCAGATCCTCAGGTTTCTTTCAGAACAAATATTTCCTGGAAAGGTAAGGGTTTTGTTAAAAGGGTGCAGGTAGAGGGAAGTGGAAATCCTAAGCCTGATCCCGTTTACATTAATATGTGATTTACCATCGATTTGCAGCGGCAAGATCTGGAGCAGAGTGTTCACAACCCTATGGAAATGGTTCTAATTTTGGGGGTTTTAATTCCACACACAATTTCTTCAGGAGCAACTGCTTGGCTCTGTGCATGGTATAATAACAGTCAGACCTTCCGCTATTCCAGAAATAACCATGTCATAGGCTGCTGCTTCCTTGTTTTATGTATTTACAGATATCAAGAAGCCTATATAAAGCCTCTCCATGATTTGTTCATATACAGTAGCCTTCCTTTTGATATATTTTTAGATCAATTGCACTTAAACAACACTTCCTCAACTTGCTGAACTTTGCTCTGAGATGACGATCAAGGGAAATGCAAACATTGTGCTGTTTAAAGGATGACAGCCAACATTTTCCACAGCACTCCTTGAAAAGTTAGGGTAGTACGAAGGACAAAGAGTTTAGCATGACTCCAAAGTGCTGCAGCACCCAATTCATGCTCACAAACTCTGCACCTTTCTTTGGGCAGCCTCCAGAATAAGACAGGTGTGAATTTATCAATGTGCAAGAAGCAGCAACTTACATGACCTTTCACATGACGTATATGCACAAGACAATACATGACCTTTCAGTTTTCTAATAGACAGTGCCACTTTGAAGAAAACAAGAGCTTCAATCCTCTTTGCAAATAATTTTATCAAAGGGAGAATTGTAATAAATAAGATGATTCATCAAGGAAAAGCTGTGTCTGTGCACTCCTTTCCTTTTTTGCTACAAGGTTTGATAAAGCTGGAAAACACCTGGAGAGGCAATTTTCCTATGGCAAAGTTGTGTGCCTTCAAGCATATCACCTTAGAATCTCAGGAATGCCAAAACTACCCTTTTCTGAATTTTCCAGTGTAGAGGATATAAACCAGTGTAGAGGCCCAAAATCTGGATATTCCAGTACAGAAACCTTTCTATCAGATTCTACCATTTCCCCCAGAGTAAGAGGTATGGTTAAGTACAGCCCTACCTGTAAGATTTTTCATGGTTTGTAAAGCCTGACTGCTAAAGCAGCAGACTGGACAAGAGTAAAAAAAAAAAAAAAAAAAAAGTGCAGGATCACTGGTTAAAGTACAAACTAAATCAGTCCAAGTTACAGTACTGAGCACTGTTGCAAGAAGATTTCCCCTCACAGGGTGTAAAGTACACCAAGAAAAATTCATTGTGGTTTTGAAAAACAATTTTCAGCTCCCTTGTGTGCAGTGAAAACTCTCCTGTTCTGATCCCATGTAGCCAATGCATGTCTTTTACTGTACAGAGCACTGGTGTAGGGAGAGAACCTGCTAGCATGTCCTAATCAATAATTCTTTATGAGCAAATGTTGTTTTAACATATCAATCACACAACAAACAATCAGAATAATGATGGGAAAAGCACTTGTGACTACTATGTAGCACCTGTTGCTACATATCAGTAAGAAAAAAATGCTACAATTTCATCAGACCCCACTAAACAAAATCTTTACAATGTTGAAAAAAACATTACAATGTTAATTTGCATGCTCTCTAAGTGGAAATTGTTGAGCTATTGCTATGGATCAAGTGAGAGCTTTAGACAATCCCTGCCTTAGGTTCAGATTTTTGGCAGCAGCTTTACAGATCCAGAATAACCATGGAGACAACAGAGAAAGCCAAATCCCACACATCAGTACAAGACATAATCAAGTTATGTCTGCTTTGTAGGAACAAGACATCCTTGTAGAACTGATTGGTTTGCAACTCTTGTCCTGCTGGCAGAAGTAAAGATACTTGCAGGTGGAACATTCTGCAGCTGGAAGTCCAAAGAAACTGAAAATGGAGAAAAGACACAAATGGACTTTGAGACAGTGAGTGGTACACCATGTGAAATGAGACAGAAAATGATGACACAGAGACAGCAGGACAGGGACCTAAACAGTATGAGAGAAGGCATGGAAGCCTGAAAATGGAAGAAGCACATGACTACATCATGTGTAACTGAAGTCAGGAAGAGCTGACTCAAACTGGCAAAAAGTGAAAGATATACATAGAGGTAAAAGCATGGTGATGCACAGGTTGTGTGTTGATGCAGATTTGACAAGAATCTGAAGCTAAGAAAGTTGAGGCTTACGGTCTGAATTTGGAAGGGGAAATGCTGGTACAGACAACTTTTTTCAGCTGTTAAACCTGTGTTAGGTGAAATTCCCTTACAATTGAAACGAATGCCTATTGTGAATACCTGAAGCCACCACAAATTGTCTTTCAGGATCCTGCAGAGCCCTGCCTTACATGTGGTCTGGATTTTAAAATAAATAATTTGAAGAGGGTTATGTCCCGTGAAAGTCTAGCAATTAACAGAGGAAAAAAACCTCTGGGAGTTTCTGCAGGAAAAATGGCCATTCCCCAGTTGTTCTCTATTCTGACTGCCCCTTCAGAACCTTTGCAAATTGATAGGGCAGTTTTTCTAGTCACTCACAAGGAAGAGGTCCCATCCATGTCAGCCTGCTGGGCACCAGTAACATGGTTTGCATGAGTTAGGATCACAGAATCAAGCCTACACAGACTAGCTGGGCTGTTCCTATCCACAAACCTAAAACCATTTGCTGGCCTCTAGACTAATATTTTATGTTCTTTCCTGACCAGGTTACCTTTCAGTCCTGGATCCCACTGAATCTCAATCCACCCCTCTGTGCTCTGGGCCACTGCTGAGCCTTCTCTCTCTCATCACAGTGCCATGCTTTAAGAAAAATGAAGAATGCAGCCTTTGTGGCAGCACTGAGTGGACACCACTTGTAAGGAAAATATCCCAAATGTCATTAAAAAGAGATAAAGCCATCTGGTTCCTAAGACAGTCAGTTTGAAAAAAACCCCACAAAACTATTCTGAAACCAATTTACGAAGAGAAAGAGATAGGAAAACAACTTTGCTGCCAACAAACGTTGTAGCCCTTGTCATCTATTACCACATGAACAAAGCACTCAATGACTGCCTCCAGTACCATTGCCAATTATTATGACAACATACAGTATAACCATATTATGTTTACAATATAATACATGTGAGTATTCAATAGAGCCTGGCAGGACTTCAGTCACTGCCTCTTTTATGCTTTAAAAATCAAATTTTTAAACTGAGTTTGCTGTATAACATGTTCCCTAATTACATAGTTTACTGTATAGAGAACAAGAAAGGAGATCGAAAGTGATTTCAGGCAAACCTCTGAACATTTAGTGAGATAAACCCTTTTTATTCATACACATTGTACCACTAACAGCCAACATAATGCCTTTATTCTATAAACATGCCCCATCTCATTCCCACTGACATCAGAGACAAATTTTCCAAAAGTTTCAGCTTCAACTGAAACTCAAGAACAAAATGTTCAGGGACTAGTTTAAAAGGGGTTCCTTCTTCACCTTTTACACTACAGTTAAGGTAAACAGGATCATTTAAAGATCTGCTTCATTTGTGAATGACATCAGAAAAACAGTTTGCCAAATGATTTGATTTATATTTCCCAAATCATGTGCCAAATAGAAGCAGGAGGTTGCCTTGGGAAATATAAACTAAAGTTGTGCTCACACTCAAATATCCACTTACTAAAAGGCCCCACTGTCAGTCCATAGCCAATAACTTGGCCAAATTTCTGGGTGGGCTACCTATTTTACATATAAGTCAGGGTGAGGGGCACAGATAAATGTGCCCCTAAAATAACAATGTGCATGCTAGCTTAAGTACATCAGGCCCAAACAACAACACAGCAAAACAATTATAATGATTCTCAGGCAAGCCTGAGTTCAGAATGAACATGGTTCACCAGCCAAGCTTTGGAGCAGGTTGTCCAAAGAGGTTGCATATGCTTCATCCTTGGCAGTACTCCTGACTAGACAAAGGTCAGAGTGCATATGGATGTCATAGCCTGAACTTCAGTTAAAAACACTGGCTTGTTCAGCCACTGAAAGGTGCTTAAAAACACATGCCAGCCCTGGCAGCTTCAAATCACAGCCCTGGTTACACAGGAGACAGACTGGAAGCAAGAAGCAACTGCAGAGATGCTTTCTTAAATGTGATGCTTGGCTTGGAAATCTTTGTGCTGGCACAATTGACTGAGTGGAGCTGTTTTGCAAACACCCGATGAACATCTAGAACTTCTCTGAGACTTCTCTGATTACTGCAGGGCAATCCATTTTTATGCTTCAGTATGGTTTATAAAATCTAAGATCTATGCATATACTTAATAGGAAAATTTGGAATATATGCACTTATATTTCTACACTGTGGTTAAAGAGAAAGCCTTTCAAACAATTCCAATATCAGACTAGAGAGAAGCTGTAAGGGTAATTCCTCAAGTAGCTGCCTTGAGACATATTTAATATTTTCCCTTGTGATCTTGGCAGAGAAACTAGCTTTGTGATAAGCTCTTAGTACAAAGAAAGACTGTATTCACACCAAGGGGGAGCAGAGAACGCTGCAATGACAGAAACAGAATAGATGAAGTGCATGGTCATTCATATAGGAGTAAGAATTCCTGTGACAAGCTGAAATTACAAGTGAGGAGAAAGAGAGGGCATATTTACTGCATCAGAGGATGACTGTGAGCAATCACTGTGATGTTGCACAAAGAACAGTGGGATATTCTGGGTGAGATGTTGCCAGGAAAGGCAGTGTCAGTATACAAAGTACTAATCAGAATGAAACAATGCAAGATCTTGCCACTCATATTCAAGAAAAATGAAGTAAAACCAATGCAATTACAGAGAATTTTGACACAGTAATAAAAATAAGATAAACACTAAGGATATAGATAAATCTACTCTAATAAGAGAAGTCAGATCTAACTATTAACAAGCCGACAAAATTCAATACTTTGAATATTTCTTTTACAATATCCTTCATGTGGAAATTATTACAATTTAAAATGAACAACATTATGTACTGCTTTGTTTCTCTAGACATCAGTTTTTGCATATTTTTCTTCTGGATATTGTTATTTTCCATCTTCTGTTCCAGAACTATGGATAGCAACAAGTTTGAAATTCATTTCAATACAAATCCTCACAAAGACAGACAAACTTATATTTTTCTCTAAGACTGACAGGAAATTTTAGAAAAAATACCAGTTACCAAGGTGAAACAGAAATTACTCTTTATTCCCTGAAGTATGTGGAACTATGAATTTGTATGGCTGGAGTCAAGAATCTTATTGTCATTCTACAGGCAAGATCACTCAAAAAACCCAAACCCAACAATTGCACCCACTAACATCACAGACTTTGTTTTCAAGACTGGCACTGGAAATGTACACTGATTGTTAAAGTCAGACAATGTTAAGCATTACACAGCACTTTGTCTGCTCAATTAATCCTCATGGCTCTCCTGGCAGGTATTTTAAAGACCTGCCTAAGGCCACAAAAGAAAATAAGCTGGGATAAAAACACAGCAGGGTCCGGCTCTCAGGTTGTTAACCATTAGACCATGCTCCTCTTGTAAGAAGGGATCCTGGCAAATTCCAGGGTTTATGGGAAAGAGGCTCTATTTAAACATTTAAAACTTCAAAGCACTTACTGGAATAGAAAAAAAGGAAATGGGAATAGAAAATATGAGAAATCCAAGTTAATCCAAGAAACATGATGGCAATTGATCATGGTGCAGTCTGGAAAGAAAATGTAATCGATACAGAGGGCAAGAAATCAAATAAAACAGATACAGCTCCAGTGACTGAGGCACAGATGCTCAGATTGCAGCTAGAGGCGACTAATTTGTGTTGTATGATGAAAACTAGAAAGCTAAACATTAAGAAATGCCATCTAATATCAAATATATATATATTTCTTACAACTGTGTAAGAGTGGCAAAATGCAAGTCTGAAATTGCTATTAGAATTGCTCTTCAGGTCTTAGGAGGTGCCTTACTCACCAAACACTGCTTAGTCACTGCAAGGGAGTGTTTCGGTGCATCTGTGCTCCTGGGAAATGATGTTAGCATGAAAATTCTATTTACATTTAATGCACTTTCCAGTACTGATATTTTGATGACAAATTGATATTTTTGGTTACAATTTCAATTTGTTCCAGGTATTAGGAATGTAACATTGATAATGATAATAATGCTAATACTTAAAAAGCTTATATTACCAAGCTAGAATGAAAAAAACACACAGGCAAGTATCCTAAGTACTAAGCAAGAACTATTTTCATCTAGGAAATAAATTACCATGATTTTTTAGAATATTGTTTTGTACCTAAGAAGTAAATGAAGCCACCTCAGTATGGTCCTGTTCATACCTAAAGGACTGCAATTCTACTTTGCTGTGAAAATCAGAATATTTCATTAGAGCATTTAAGTTTTGTTGCTTTGGGTTTTTTTTTTTTTTGCTTTTTTGGGGTTTTTTTGTTTGTTTTTGTTTGTTTTTGTTTTTGCTTAAGATGGGTAGGGAGTTCCCACTCTGCATCTTGGAAAGCTGAAGTATCATAATCAAAAGCTCAAAAGTCAAGGTCCCTTATTCATATTTTATAGTATCTTACTTCTGGGATTAATATAGCTGGTATAATCTTTAAAAAAGTACTCAGTAGGTTACATCTGTATTTATCTGGCCCTGAAGAAGAATGATATTCCTATTTCTTTCCTTTTCTCCTCAGATGGGGCAATGTGACATAGAGGGGACTTGACCTCCTGCCTTTCACAGGCAAGTGAGTCACTCTAAGGATTAAGAATACACACACAAATGTACATCTGATCTTTAAACACCAAGGTCAAATCAAACTCTCTTCTCTTTCAGATACTATTAACTTTGAGAATATGAGATATTTTTCTTTCCAACTTAGGTTTCATTGAGTTTTAATTCTAATTTATTTTTAATATAAAGGATTCCGTTCTTGAGTTCTATTTTTTAATAAAAGATTTCTTAACATTTCCCCCCAGAATTTAAACTCTCCTTTCTTCCCAAGGTTTAGATGATGTTATAAAAGGAATGCTGTTTCTTTAAAGCTGACACAGTGAGAAGGAGCAGGCCGTCTTAGATTGCAGGCCATTTCATTTCTCATAAGCATGCTATCATTAGCTACCTTTAGGAGAATGAACTGTATTGATTGGTTCAAATCAAACCTGCGACCTGGTGGCAGTATTAGATGTTTGTTACAGAGCATTATCTCATCATTAATCTTTCATTAGGCAGCATGATCCGAGAAGCAGCAGCAGTCACACCACGCTTACTCTCTCCAGTGATGCCACCACAGAGCTCTCCCTTATTGGATCACAGCAATTACTGGCCTTACAACACAGATCCTGAAAGCCTTATCAAATTTCCTCCCAGGGATGGCAAGCTTACAAATAATCACGCGCTGGTTCTTGGGTGAGGACATCACAAAATTACACCAGAATGCAGTAAAGCCAAGTCATTTGCAATTAAACATGTGACCCTCGTTTCTGAGATGATACATCTTCATTTACAGTATACAAAGTCTTTTACAGAAATCCCAAATACATCAAATTAAGGTGTCTTAAAAAGGTCCAATCAAAGAATAGGTAGGTAAGTGCCAAATGACATTTCTACCTGGGAGAAATGAAGCAGAGCCTCTGGTATCTAGATTGCTGGCATCTCAGTGCTATGATTTAAAGAGCTGGAAAGAACTCCAGGCAAACAGCAGGAGAAAGATGTGTCTGTTCCCAAGGACCTAAGCACTGCTGGAACAGAGCCCAAGAGGGAATATCAGCTCTTATTTTCAGCTCAACAGCACATCATAACAAGGTTGGGAGGGGCAGAAGTTGGAAATTGTGCACCTCTAAAAATACATGCAAATATTGAAAAGATTAAAATTTTAGTGCCTCTGAGTGAAGAGCCTTTACATACTGCAACTGGCCTCTAAGTCCACAGATCCTGTACTTCCTTAGGTTTACAAGTATAAAGGTTGTGTGTCTAAGCTATTTTCTGCAGCCATATAAAAGCAGCATTAAAATCTGAACACAAGACTCATTAACCTCAGCAACCATTAAAATAAAAATGCCTAGCAAAGGGCAAAATAACTCCCTATTTGAAGAGAACTTAAAGACCCATACTGCAGAAAGGTTCTTACTCATGCAGTTTAAAAATTATTCTGGCTAAATCACATTGATTTGATCAGGGATATGGAAAAGTGGCATGCACAGCACATCTGGACATAATGCAACCACCTCTCTATTGCCTCAGGCAAGGTGGTGAACCCCTTCTTGTCCCACAGATGTTACACGTCCGACAAACGTCACCCATTGCCACACCCCTGGCAAGCCCAAGAGCTGCCCACCATCAGTATGGCTGTGAAAGGACTGGCAGCCTACACAGCGTATCAAAATTAAGATTAACATATTTTCGCACATGAAAAAGACACGTCCAAGATAGGGAGATTCAGGTAAAATACAGGACAGGTAGGTGTGGCCAAATACTCTAAGTTGTGGGTTCATCTCCTCATGGGCACTACAAAATGCCAGTGTCTCACTTACTACACAAATTCCAGTGGTTCAGAGTTTAGAATTTGCTCCTGAAAGGTAATTTGAGCTTTAGGAAACTGAAGTGCCTCCATTTTTATTATGCTGTTGACTTGGGCACTTAGTTTTTATCTCCTCTTGTGTTCAGCAGGGAACATCTATCAGTGCTCTCTCAAGTCCCTCCAGCCAAGCACACAATTAGCAGAACCAAAATAACACTACCCTAATTCATATGACATGCTCCATAAGATTTTGCATAATAAAAATCAGTCCCTAGTCTCATACACCTGGGTTGTGATAACAGCAAACACTGGCAAAGTGAGCTGACACAGATTTTTGTAAGAGGCAGATTCACTGTACAAATCTGGACTTGGTATTTATCATCAAAAAATCAGCCTTCACTAACCTCAAAATATTTCATCGTGTTGAGGTTCTTCAGTGAGGAACATGAACCTTGGAAAGAGCTGAACTGAATGGGCTATTTTAGTTCATGCACTCCTCTTCTCTGGAGCTACCAGACACATTTTGGTAAGATACAAGTACTATGAATGAAAAAAAAAAAGGAAGCGCTGCTGAAAAACTTGTCAAATGTGAACATGCCATTCCAATGGAAAAATTAAGACTCCTATGAGAGGAGGAAAATACATGAGCACTTCCAAGAGACAATGAAAAAAGACAAGATCTGATTATATAGCTTTAGCTGCACATAACACATACAAATTTTTAAAAATACTGAAATTTGTTTTTTTCTAATAGAAAAGGATGCATCTTTCATAGCCTTCCTGTGCATTTACATTACAGAATTTAACATTTTAGCAACAATAGTTGATTATAACAAATTCTCCAAATTCTAGCAATATAACTGTCAGGCTAACATGCCTTAGGCAAAACTGCAAGCCAACAGATAAGACTTCCTGGGTGATAGTCCTGTGTCTTGACAAAATGCAGTAATCATAACATTAATAAGCCTAAAAGCCTAATTAATATTGAAATACATGTGTATGAAGAATTTTAACCAGTGCAGCTCTCTTAGAAGTTAGCCAGAGGTTACCTCAGCCCTAACATGGTGAGCATCCATGGGGCAAATGGTAACTGCTGTGTCACACAAGTGTTTTGGTTGGGGAACATATTCCAACTGGAACTGCAGAAATCCTTTAGGCAGCTATGTAAACACAATTCAGGGATACAGAGGTTAACAACCTTGAAAAGAATCTTTGCTGACCACAAATGGCTTCTTTCCAAGATACCTCTGTATCACAGCTTTCCACTGCACCTTCCCCAAAGTGTAAACCCCAAATACTGGATTTCTAGCACCAATTCCTAAAATACAGACATGGTCAGTGGATGCTTCCAATCCAAGTTTTAATTGAATGTTGTTTAGTGAATGTTGATATTTAAACCCAGAAGCTTCCTGCACAAGGAGGTCTTGAAAATAAACACATAATAGCTGCACTTTTGTAAATGAAATAACTGTCTACCTCCATACTTCCCTCAGGCTCTTGCTTGCTTGGCTGGAAAACAAAAGTAAATGGAACAGCTCATCTGCTTTGCAACAAGATGACAAGAATTCTTTTCATTCTAAGAAAACATTTTATATTTGAAATATCATGTTTTCTGACATCAAAAAATCCTACCAGAATCCTCATTTCACCAATTCTAATTTCATCAATTTCAACAACTGTTACTTCTCTTGTCTTTCATGATTCCTTACCCTCAAATCACAAATCTCTGTCTTTCTGTTTTACATGGTGGCTTCTAACTTTCTTTGCTTGACCACCCTGAAATGCTCCTAGGAGCTAAGGAAAATAAAATAAAATAAAATAAAATAAAATAAAATAAAATAAAATAAAATAAAATAAAATAAAATAAAATAAAATAAAATAAAATAAAATAAAATAAAATAAAATAAAATCTGTCATATATAAGACAATCAGTTGAAAAATTCTAAATTATACTGAAGATATTCTTTGAAGTTTTGGAATAAACAGTGTGGCTTCATTAAAATATTAAGACACTGTAGTCAGAAATGCTCCTGTGTTGAATGTTAGACCTTACTTTGCTCAGAGAGTCTCACTGATATTATTCTGTTGAATTAATAAATATAACTGAATATATTTCCTGAATTTTGTCAGAAGCCTAGCAGCAAGTTCATTGCAAAAAGGAAATCTTTTGGAAAGCCTGTGTAATGATACCCTCCCCAATATATAATCTGGGCAGAAAACAAAATGTGTGACAAAAAGCCCACTGGATTTCAGCTCAGAGAAAGACACGATCTATGCTTATATATGGATGACAGATTATCACATGAAGGAGACTGTAAGTTATTTCTCATTTGATAGAGTGAATTTAATCTCACAACTGTAACACAAAACCTCAAAAAGTAGTCCAATAACATTTTTGTATTTGATTCTGTTCAGAACTCTTTAATTACAGACTTTGTTCCTGCCTTCTTCATGTTTATCAGAGAACAACCAGTTTCCATTTCTTTCCAGAAAATTCTAAACTCTCAAAGGCTCAAACCAGAAATGAAACAAGGAGGAAAAATTAACTTGACTGAGAGAACTTCCATTAACTCACAGTTCTCATCAGATCAATACAGAAATTGGGTTCCTAGATTTATCCATCCTGGCCACTGGCTTTTTAAATCTTGTATGGGTGATGCAATACTTAAGTGTTGTAAAGGATTAAATTGTTAAGGACTGACAGAGCAGAGCATTTAAGCAAGTAAGCCTGATGAAGTAAGCAACTAAATATGAGATGTGACTTCCATGAAGAAAGTCACCCTAGGGGAAGTTTAGCAGAGGTTTCTACAGCCAACTTTCAGACCTACAGGATTAGAGGAGGAGGAATAACCCAGAGAAGACAAAAATATATTTAATGTGTTATGCAATTAGGTAAAGCAGGGTATAAAAACCTAAAAACTATTTAGTACATTAACCTATGAAAACCTGAAAACAGTTCTGTCAAGAGCAGTAGCAACTTTATATGCTATTAACAGAGCAAAGCCTGATTTTAAATTCCCACATTGTATCTTATAAGATGAAGTACTGTGCTGCAGCCAGAGTTACTGAGGGTAACAGGACCTGATCAATTCATAGACAGACCATTTTTCCACAGGCAGCCCAGAGTTGAACAGAGGAAATAATTCACCAGTACTAAAGGATGATAAAGCAGATGTTTGGACTGTAGACATCAGCATTCATTTGGAGTCTGGACTGTGTAGTTTAGAACACATGGTATATGGATGATTGGTAGTGAGAGGAAATACTGTGAACAAGTTTACATAGGTCTCTTTCCAAAAGCAGACTTCCTGCTTCGTGAAACTTCAACTTTAATGCCAAAACCCACCAAAATAATTCACAACCCTGCATCTGAATAATTACATTTATGGTAGCCTTGCCAAAAAATTATGAAAATTCATTAACTATACTATTTCAACAACAGAAATACATAGTCTGCATGTTTGTATATGTTAGTTAGCACACATTTCCCAGACATCCACATCAGCAATTACAGTGACATCCTCTTAAAAGATTTGCAAGCATGGATAAGCATTGCTCACATACAGAGTGCATAACAAAACATGAAACTAAATGTATTTTGTGGGGGTTTTGGATTTTACCAAGAGCTTCTGGCACAGCATAACTCCATTCTGTGCTGTCATGCTAGATCACAGATTTGAGAAAAACAAAACATGCTCTCATTTACATTTCAGTCTGTGGTACACCATACCTAGGATGGAATTTCTTCACTCAGGAAGAGCATTATTTACTAATCAAGTGTTTGGGAATGCATTAAGCAATTCCTATACAATCAACAGTGTACTTTCCAAGGACCGTAGAATGTATATTCTTCAGAGATTAAGAATTACCTACCACAGTGAGTCACACAAAATCCCAATACTTGTTCTCTTTTCAAACAGACTTACTAGAACACAAGACTGAAAACTAAATATTTACGGTAAATTACTGTTGTTTTTCTAATATGCTTTGCCTTTCTGTAAATCAATCATTTATAAAAAATGTTTCCTATGCATGTGACAATATGGGGCAACACCCACTACAAGGAAATAAATCCATTATCTGTACCAGGTAGTTATTAATAATTTCCCTGCATTCTTTTTCTTCATGATAGAACTTTTGATTAGAAAGTCATATAGAAAATGTTAAACTGGAAAATAAATCTAATTTACAATCAATAGGAAATATCAAATCCTTTGGAATAGCAGTAAGTTATAGTAAAAAATGATATTTTTACATGTATTCATCCATATGCATAAAATAACTTATTACTAAACTGCATGATTGGTACTCATCTAGAGCACCAGCCTGCTAAAGAACGGATATCAATATAGTGGTTGTTAAAAAACCCAAATAACTTGTCAAGCAAAATACAGTGATTTTGACAATAGTTTGTGAAAAACCTGGCAGAAGAGAAAAGGATTTAGATTAGTATAGGCACACAAGGTGCATTACTGGATGGTTACTCTCAGCAGTTCTGTATATATTTTGAGACGTATTTGACTCAGTAGTTATACTTTATAATTATGAATAATGTATAATGTAGTTATACTTTATAATTATTAATAATGTGTTAATAAAAATATTTAAATCCTGAACTGATATCATCAGTGGACAGAACTGCCTGATTTCATGTGAAAAATTAACATTGTCAGCTAAAAGAGGTGGCTATTTGAACAGTAAGTAAAAGGACAAGTGCAGAACTATAGAAGGAAGATTTATCTGGGCAGGATTAATATTTGAAGAAAATGTCTGTTCAGCTTTCAGAGCAATAAAAGAAGTGGCACTGTACATCCAGCACAGGGAACAAAAAGAATCCATGAATCTGGTTTTTCCCAGGGCATAGTTATACTCATGCCAACAGGACCTCCCAGAGCATGGAGCCAAGAGGTAAAATAAGATTCTCGAGGATGGCCATGGATATAGATACTCAGTAATGAAGGGAAGAGAGAGACCACTTTCACATGGGAAACTCTGCACTTCATTAGCTCACAGAAGAGCATTCTCATGAAGCCAAACTGCTGTGTGCATTTGACTTTTTTTGAGCCATTGATAGGTATATTTAGATTAAATGATACCTAGACTAGAAAACTTCAGGTCACTTTGTATTCTAACAAATAAGCCTCTTTTTTCTACTATAAATAGTGATGTTCAAATTTTTACCTGTTGAGAATAAGTGAATTTAAGAGTGTAACTAAATCCCTTATGAATTTAAGTCAAACACTAAAGATTAATTCAATATGGCCCATTTCTGTTTTACATCCTATCCTGCTTGGTATGTCACTTCCCTACCAAAAAACATGTACAGAGCTATCTAAAGTTGACCCACACATGACAAAATCTGAGTATGTGCAAAAAAAATTCTGTAATTAGAATGTCCAGAATTACACAAGATGTATGCATCATAAGGTCCATCTAAAAGTTACTTTACAACCTCTTGTGTACATCATTGTTTAGAATTTTAAAAGTGTAGATTGCAACTAACTTACTTTCTGGTTTCATGTAAGATGTGTTCATACTGGCATATCTTCTTTTTTCATAAGAAAAAACTTTTATACTCCTTTAGCCTGAGTGGCTTTTATCTTACACCAACAGAAACAATAAAATCAAAGAGAAACAGAAGTTTCTCCAAGAGCTGTCCTCATAAAGGAAAGAATTATGTTAACTCACAGTAATTATAAATGCAGTCATAACACTGGCTGCAATATAATTGAGACATGCCTGTTCTAGCTTTGGAATAATTTCCTGGGATACTTGCAGAGATCTAGGTGGGGCAGCACAGAGCTCAGAGATGACTGGCAAAATGGTCCGTTTCGGGCAGTCGGAAGCTCAATGGAATTGAAAGCTTTACAGCAACAGTACTTTACAACAAAAATACAATTTGAATCCTTACATAAGATTAACAAATCAAATGTACAACTACACTTCCTCTTAGTCTTCAACATGCTTGGATGATCAGTGCCCTCACTTCCCTAGGTTTTGCCTTTATGTTTACTGGAATTAATATTTTCATTCTTCAAAAGGCCCATACATGGATGAGACTGGAATTTCCAATCAACCATTACTATTTGATCTAAGATACACACTTCAGGCTCCTTTGAAATGCAGTATTAGATTTGCTTTTGTTGTAATCTTAGCTCAAGTTGCAAGTTAAATATTGACATTCATTTAACTTCTATATATGCATTAAAAAAAAACCCAACAACGTAGCTTGATATGACGCTGGAAAATTAAAGGACAAGTAAAGATCAATTTACACAACTCGTCATTTGCTCACACCACTAATTCCTAGTGTGGCTACCTGCTTACAACACTCGTATGCTATTAGAGTTTTACAGATATTCACAATTACTTGTACCTCTCCAGAATAAACAATCCTCTAATAATTCTAAGAATCCACTAAAAATAACTAAGACAGCAGCAAAATCCACTGTAATAAAAAGAATCAGGAAATGTGCACCTGAGTTCACCCTGCCACACAAAAATGAGTGGATTTCTTGTACGGACACATTATTTCACCACCACCTTGCATTGTGGTGACACTTTGGGCTAATGGGAGGACATGAGTTACACAGCAGAAAAAAGCCCCAGCACCATGCTCTGGAGTCACAGTGCTTTCTCTTACTTACTGTGTGATTTCTCTCAAAACCCACCAACTGCCCACACCAACCCAGATCCACTGCTCTTCCATGCCAGCAGTGGTAGAGCAATGTAAGGGAAGTGGCCTGTGCCTCCCTCAGAGAGGGTCAGGGTCACGTACAACCAGCAGCACAACTCAGGGCAGTCCTCCAAATTCCCCGATACTGCTCCTGATGCAGTCCTTATAAATTATTCCAGGAGAGCTGGCTGTCTGCACATAGAAGCATTCTGACTGCTCAAATGACTCCTGTGCTCAGGCCATGTACAGGGGCCAGGAATGCAGAGATGCTGTAGTGGCTATGGAGACGGAGGAACAGTGCACAGGGAGGAAGACAAAACCTTTTTGCTCTATTGCCTCATATGCAATTGCATATGAGGACAGGGGACAAAGCAGACAAAAAAAACCACTCCTAAACATAGAATCAGTAAAGGATTATGCTTCCATGTTAATAAAAACAAACAAAAAGCCTAAAGAAACAAACAAAACAAAACATTTTCCCCTCTGTTACAGTTATTACCTATTTATTTTTTTCCTCGGGTAGGAAATGAGACTGAAAATTTTCTTTCTAAAAACTTAATCTGTGAGCAGAAACATCAATACAATATTCTAATATACTTTGTTATCTAATTGCCTCTTATAAAGAATTAAAGTGACATTACTGCACAGAACAAAAATGCACTCTACAATCTACTTTCATACATTTCTTTTCCTAGGCTTAAAGACAACAGCAACATTAATCAAAGAGATAATAAGTAATTCTGCTACAGAAAAAGTAGCCCATCCTCCCTAAGAGATATAATGGTTCCTTTTACCGGCTTTTATGTGTATACCATTCTGACCTGTTTTCTATTCCATCATGCGAAATTACTGAGGGATGCACATGGTGAAATTAAGAAAAGGCAGAAGGCACCTCAGAGGGAGAAACTCTAAAAAGGAAAAAATGGTACTCTGATCATGTTCATAATTCTTCTTTATATAACTTTCAAAACATACTTCATCTGTCCTGAGAATCACAGACTATTTAGGAGGTACAAACATTACCAAACCTGCACCAACCCTCAAAGTGACAGTGCTTTGCAATGATACAAGTGGGTGACCAAGTAATTAGTTTGCTGACTATATTGTGCATGTTACTAATAAATTTTAAGGTAGTTTAGGTAACATATTAGTAAGGTAGCCTAAAAACACATGACAAGCTGACACTTTATCTCCTCAGTAAGACAATACTGTCCAGCAAATATATTAGAAGTTTTCAACTTTGTCCAATGTTATATGACATTTATATACAAGAAGTGATAGACATTTCACTCCTAAAATAAGAAGTAACACTGTAGCATGGGTACTTCCCCCAAATTTCACAACTAAGAAAGGAATAGGTTACCGCTTTGCTACAGTTCACTATTTCTAGTAGGTTTTGAAGGTGTTCTTTGAACAGGCAGTGCTGTCTTACAGCAGTGCTGTACAGCACTTCCTGATAAGCAGGAAGAAGCAGAAGTGAAATGAGCGTTACTTTCTGCAAAAACGGAGTCACAGTTACAAACCTTTACGCAATAAAGGCCCCGCCCTTTGTGCCCTCCCGCTTACAGGCTGCAGCAACTTTCAGCAGGCTGCAAGTCGAAAGTCATGTTGAGAAAACAAACAATGAAATCAGCAACTTTTGTAACAAGTCACATGAACTTGTGACCATGACTTTGAGAAAGTTCTAAATTTAGCAAACGTTGCATCTACTATTCTAATAATGTGACAAGGAGGTCTTGTTTACGGGGTTTATTTATAACACTGCGTAGGATTGGGAGGTTCAGCCTGAAAATAAAAATGAGGTATTACAGGGAACTGACTAACAGTGACAATGGCCACTAATGGTTCTCCATTATTATGTGTGGGCTCATAGTAGGAACAGCAGGGAATTAATCAACACAGGCTTGTTATGTGACCAACTAATCCAAGTCAATGGAGAGATTTGTGCTGCTTGGATCAAACAAGCCACAATGCAAAAACAACCCAACCTCAAAACAATTGATATCAAACACTTGGGTGCGTGTTAAATGAGTACAACTGAAGTTCCCAAACTGACACATCGTCTGCGAACAGCCAGATACCCAGACTTATGACCACTATAGTGCTCACTATACTAGCAATTAACAATAGAGTTAATTGCCAGTAAATCTGGCAGCTGTTTCAGCTTTATGTAGGTCAGAGTTTATAGAGCCAGGCTTTGCAAACAGTGCTAGAAACCCTTGTCACTGTTAGAGACCTGTTCGTGCATCTGCTAACACCTACGCTCTATTCACCCAACAAACTGATGATGTTTAACACACTCTTGCCTTTCTGCAAAGGGTTAACACCACGAAATAGAGGGGAAAAAATGTATGAACAAACCTAAACAAGAAGCAGCCTGAACCCTTTGCTAAATGAACACACCCTCTGTGCAGCTGAACTGCACTGACAAAGCTATACAAGCACCTAAATGCCTTTTGGTGCATTTTGAACTACTATATCTCTAGTTCAGTGTACAGGATCAAGCTATAATTACATTTTTATGATCAGTTTATATTCTTACCAAATTTAGCTAAATGGAATAGGGTGAGACTATTGTACATGTTTAGAAAGTGTTGGAGGCAAAGAACCAGCACTTGCCAGTTTCAAAAATGTTTATATTTATACAATGCAACATGACCTTTTATACTGTCTGTATATTCCAACTGTGCCTCAAGGACCCTAACTAGACACACTGTCATGACATATGGCTACCATGAACTTATTTATAACTTTGGGATCTCTCCATGTGCACAATGACATGGAATAGGCATCCACAGCGTACTTCAGAAAAGGACTGATTGGATTTCCAGTGTCAGATGTAATAAGGGCTCTTCATAAACCACAAAGTTTTTGAGAAAACTATCTAAAGATACCCAAAAAGGCTACGGGTGGCTTTCAACATGTTCTCTGAATATTGTTTCATACAATGAAAACAAAAGGAGACCTGAAGAAGGGGTAGAAAGTATTTCTCCCTCAGTGTGACTTCTTTTATTTACCTCAATTCTGAGAGAAATGCTCTTTGATGAATCTAAGTATTTAGCGAAACCAGGCAAAGACCACGCGAGTCATCCGCCCAATCCTATAAACACCAAAACTCCTGTGACTGAATGATTCAAGAGTTAATGATACAACACATTAAAGGGACAGTTTACAGGAATTAACTGTCCAAATTGTAGGTCTTACTAAGAATATCATCATAATAAAATATTAGTTACAAAATGCTAGAGAACGCAATTAACCAGAAAGTGCCAAGCCCATCTTTGAGAAACACTGATTCTGTGTGTGTGTCTGTGCCTGTGTGTGTGTCTGAAATAAAAAAGTAAAAACAACTCCAAATAACATTCCTTGCTGCTGTTATTAGAAATTATATAAATCTACACTTATGGCATTTAACACATTCCAATACCATTATGTTCCACCTTTGCCCTGGCCTTGTGTAGCACGTTCACAAGGGGAGAAGAGACTGTAAGACTGGGGACACAGGTTATCTCCACTTGGAGGGTTTGCAGGAAGAAATTAATGGGACAGTGAAAGTTTTATAACATTAAGGTACTCCTGAATCAATGCAAAAAGTGCGGAACACTTCCACAACAATAATGTGTTTTTCAGTCCTAGAATCACTGTTACATGTCACCAGCTACTTGCTGACAGCCTCTTGGGTACTCAATGACAGTGGATATGGAAATCAAGATTTAAAACGATTGCTGAAAATAATTTTAAAAGAGTCCTTATTTGTGTTAAAGATCTAAATCAAACATGATTTACTTTTATACACAGAGTCATTCTATTCTGTATCTAGATTTTCATTGAAGCACTTAATGCTGTTCAAGATCGCAGATTCTTGTCCACTTAGAAGTAATAAAATAACACTTAGAACACACATTTCCTCAATGCACAATCAAGAATACTGATTAAAAAAATGTGTCACCTCGTTTTATGGTTCAAATGTACTATAAAAATGTTCCCAAGAAACATCTGGTTTGTATTCACACCAGTTTGGTTTAAATACATATGTCAACAGATAATCCTCATATTCCAAGTCAAGTAAAAACAGACCTTTTCAGCAAATTCAGCTTCACCCAAATTCATTCTTAAATAAGTTATAATTTCTACTTTATTTGGTGCAGAAAATTATCCACTAGTGCTAAAACTCTCAATGAACTTCAAAATCTTACCTTGAATAATCAATTCTTACTTCATCCTGTTATCACTGATCTCAACGACACAGGAATATATGCTAAGAGATCATTAAGTAAACAAGCCTGCGCCTTTTTAGATTTGAAAGTGTATTTTTCAGAGAACTGACAACAAGTATAAAAATTAATCATAATAACCCTTATTACAGATGCACTCTTACTTTCAACAGTTGAAAACTGTTTCTTCTCAGTGCAAAATAACTTAGCATTTAAACAGAACAGCAATCATGAAACAACAAAACTCTGCTGCAGTTCTCAAGAAGCAAAAGAATAAAACCTGGCTTTCTTCATCTGCATTTTCAAGCCCTTACAAAGATTGCAGTAAAGACAGCCTAACTACCCAGGAGGTAGGAAGAGTACTACACTGTAACCACAGCTATTTAAAAGCAATCTGAATCAGACAAGTTAAAGCAAAATCAGGGTTAGTTTTAAGTATTCTGTTTAGTGTACTAGAAAGGTTAAAAAAATCAGTTTTTTCCAGATTACAAAGGGCTTTTAGGATATAAGCTACCACAACAAATTATTGTAATTAATCTTTCTAAAATGCTAATAAAACTATAGATTATATGAAAATTAAATCAAAGGAAGTTTTTTGTAGAGTTTTGAGCAACATTCAAGCAGTATGCAACTCAATCCTTAAAAATAATTTCGTTTTTTTAACACAAATCAAATTCAAAAGCCTAAAAAAATCAACTTATAATTAGGCATGTGGCAGTATTGAAATGCTTTTTCAAAAGTAATTTAGTGATGTTACTGGGATGAGGGAATAACCAAGCTTTTGTAGGAAATCTCTCAGCTCCAGAAAGCATGCCAAATTAGACAGAAGCTAATTAGAAAGCCTTAGAACACCCTGTTTTTAGAACAACACAGACATAACAATCAATCTGTGTGAAGAAATGAAACCAAGAAGGAACAAACTCTGCCACCCAAAAAACTCCACACCCAGTCGTGCATCACTTCAGTTAGCAAGAAATGTCACTGAGCTCCACAGGGACAGGGTCATGCCCAGCTTGCAAAACAACTTTACCTTACCTTCATTGCTTCTAAATGTAGGGCAGAAAGATGATACCATCTCAGAATCATTCAATTTAAAAAATATTTTAAGATCTAAACATGCAGAAAAGTCAACAAAATTGAAGATTAAATTTTCATAGGGCAACTTCTGATAACATTAAAGTTTATTGCCACGACACGTTTGGTTTTGTCTCTGCTGTGCTTTCAACTGAATGAGCAACAGATTTAGGAATTCTACTAAGCACTGTGTTCACTAGAGAAATGTTCCACAGTGCCCCGTTGTTTATGGAAGTTTCAAAATGGTAGTCATGATCTACTGAGTTCATCTTCAACATCTCATGTTTAGTTAGGCATTCCAAGGCAAAAGACAAATTCCAAAGAATTTACTAGCCTAAACAGTTACAAAAACAGGAACCTTTGGGGAAAACAATGAGGTTTTTGATTGTTTTAAACATCTTTACACAACTGTGCCTGCTTTGCAAAATGCATTTCTTATTGTGATTTACAGTATACCACAGATGTTTCTTTGTGAACTTAATAAAGTTATCCACATTTTTTAAATAACAGCTGAACACCAGAGTTCCAGTCCACTGACAGTCCTAGAAAAAGGCAAGTAACACCGCAGAGCAAAAGGAAAAAAAAAAAAAAAAAGACCCAGTGGATACAGAGGAAGCAACAAGAAGTTTTGGAAGAAACAAACAGAAGAGAACAAAAGTTTCAAAGAGATTGAGCTGCGTCAAGGAGATTTACGTGAAACATTTTGACTTTACCCTCTTGGAAACTTTGATCTAAGGGTGGAGAGTAAGGTGGGTGAGGACAGGAAGGATTAGAAGGGAGAACAGAGAAAGAGGGCTATTTCTGAATTTTGAAAGCCATATTTAATGTAAGTTTTCAAGTTGCACTGTTGGTACGCAGCAGTGGCAACAACAAAAAGTTCATAAATTCTGTAATTTGTCCTGTCATTACAAACACTACCAGATAACAATCCTGCACTGACCTTGAGCATGGGCTAGATCAAGTGACAAAAAGTCAATTAGAAATTAACAGACTTTTGAAATCATTTCATATTACATAAAAAGCTACTATGGCCTTATTATATGAATTAAACTTTGATTAACTTGAACTTGAATTATACCAAGAATTGAGAAAGAAATAAAAAAGGCACCTTTTTTTGCTAAGTTATACAAATTTTCAATCATGTAACAAATGCCACAAACAGAATAAATACATTTGTGAGGCTATTAGACCACAGAAGAATCTGTGAAAAGCTACGTTGTTTCCGTTCATAAAGATGCTGCAGTGGCTGCTCTGCAGAAAGTAGGCAATGGTCAAAATAAGCAGGTAACACCTTTAATGTGCAATTTCTAATTCTCTCAGGTACTTACATGATTAACAGCCTTGACATTACGCTCACCACATTGCCCTCGTGGGCATGATACACTTCCTTGTCTTTGTCAGAAAGCATTGAACAACTTACCCAAAACATCCCATGGTAGACTGCACATATCCTAAATTTCTTGCTTATATCTTTACTCCTCTTTTCTACCTGAAAAGAGAAGTCATCATCATCACTGACAATTCTTCTTTCCTCACAGAAAGGAAGTTATCATCCAAGGAATGAGATAATTTCCTTTATTTCTCAAAAAGCCATGAATTCTTTACTTCAGTGCTGCTAGAAACACAGGAGGCTGCCATGAAGAAAGTGACAGGATACTGACTTAGTGCCCATGCCTGATCAAGGGCTGTTCATAAGTAACAGCAGAACTGCACACACTTTTTAAAATCTTTTTTTAAACATCAATGTTCTCATATACCTTCACCATCCAGATTATCCCCACGTCTACAAAAACTTCTGTCATGTCCCTTCTTGACTCCCATCTTCCCTCATTAGCTCCAGAGGCACGAGTGTAATAAATAGCTCTAAGGGTAACTGCCATTCCCCACCTTGCATAACGTAACCATCTAATGAGAAAATGGGATCTCAAACACATTTCAAATGCATCGCGTTTTCTCCAGAAGGAAAAAGCCAGACTGCAAGAACTGACTTGACGTTCAACCCTGGATCATACCACAAGGAAATCCTTAGGACTGTGAAGGAGAGTAGCATGTTCAAGTCACAGAAGAAACTCCCAATTAACTTTCTGGAGAACTCCCACAAATCAGGAGTGCAACACTGCCAAATCTCCTCTACAGCCACAGGAAAGGTACAATTATCATTTAGCAACAAAACAGCAACTCCTCCAGGCAGAACTAAATCACAAACATCATACTGAAAAACAGAAATCACTCCTCCTTTCCCTCTGCCCTCAGGCTTATAATTAAAGGAAACTCAAAAGAGATCCTCTTTATTTCTATTCCTTGAAAACAAAGAGCCCTGTTGAGTCAGGGAATCCAGCTTCCACCAGAAACTTCTTCTAGTCTGCCCTGAAAAATGGTTTCCAGACATAGAAAGCAACAGAAAATATATGGTACCTTTTTTTTAAAATAAGATCAACAGATCTGTTAAATGTATGTGGACCTTCATAAGTCTCATAAGAATTAGAATGCCTTGATTATGCTGAAAAGCTAGATGTTTTCAGATAAAAGGGTAACTGATACTTAGAAGTGAAGAGGGGCCATCATGGAACTTGAACAGCTGTTAATTATTACCTGTAAGAAAGCAAAGGGCTGACAGGAGGACAAAATTAGGTGCCAAATTTATGTTTCTGCTGAAACCACAGTTTTTAAGTGTCCACCTGGTTTAAAAAAGTTAAGCTCTGAGCTTATGTTTTAAAAGTACTCTATTGGTCCACTTGGACTGCTTTGTGAAAATATTCTCCAGCTGCTAACAGGCCATTTCTCTCCTTCAATCTGTGGGAGCCATCCCATGCCTGGTTGCTGTTTGGGTTCATCCCAATAACTTCCACGAGGACACTCAGTACATTGAGCAAATAGCTCACATTCTGGGATGAGAATGAGTAGAATCCACAGCTCTGCAGTCGAGGGCATTTATTATGCAAGACTCACACGCAGACTGATACTGCTCAGTGCTCACAGACTTCCTGGAAGGTTGCTTCTGATAGGAGGCACCACCTCAAAGCCATGAAGGGCACGTGGAAAATTCCAGGAAAGCTTCACTTCAAATCACAGGACTTTTTTTTTTTTTCTATGTTAAGAAGATTATTTAACTATTTTTCAGGGAGGTTCTAGCATAGGCTAGTGCGCTACTGTAGAGATGTACACTCAGTACAGGGTTTCTCTTCAGGTTACAGTAAGCTTTGCAATGATATTCTGGTGCCTCACCCAGAAGCCTGTTTTATTGTCAGCACACAGTCATCCAGGTGACTAAATAGTGAAGTAAGCATTGCAAATTCCCTCTTCAGAGGAGATGCAGTGTAATCTCCAGACAACATAACCCAGGGCTGCTTTGCTGCACTTTAAGCAGTCATCTGTGCAACTACACATTTATGGGTCCAAACACAGGTCTGTTTGACAGGTGTGTCCCTAGCAGCATGTAACCAGGAACACCTTAGTGGAAAACTAGCAGCTATTACATTTCTAGAAGCTAATGAGTAATCCAGATTTTTGATGGAGAGCACTATTTTAAGAACAGTACAAATTTACTGATACGGTTTTCCAGAATTTCTTTTTTAAGGCAGCTGAAGGAGAAAGGTTTGTGCTCCTGAAAGCTTGCCCACTTCTCTCCTCTCTTCCTCTGTATGACTCAATCTAATAAAAGACACAGCCACTCTCTAATAACCACACCATCCTCCCTTGGAATGCTCTGGGACAGCACAATTCGGCTCAGGTTTGCAATGCACCACGACATCACTACACTGCACAACAAAGCCCTCCAAATGCCACATTCAACCTTCACAGATGCCACTGTATCACAAAGAAAGGCTGAAAAAGGAGGACTACTACCATTGAACAGTGCACTGACACACAAAAAGAGCTGAACCTCTACTTCCTTCAATTTTCCAGTCAAGACTTTGGCTAAGCCTACTCAAAACCACTTGGGAACAATCCCAAATTAACTATTTGGTTAAGCTCTGGAATGAAAACATCCTTGGTTTAGATTTAGTTCAGATTAGTTTAGTCTATATTTAGTTCAACACTTATCTTTCAAATTAAAAAAAACCTCAAACTTAAGGGTGAGAGCACACTGATGCAGACACATCAGCCCTATGGGGACAGAACTTGGAGCACTCAGTTTTGTCTTCTGGAAATTTCAACTGACTTTACAGCTCCTCTACAAGGACCTTTTATTTGGCTTATTGTGTAACTCTTAGTGAACTTTTTCTAGATCTTTCACAGCTCACAGTGACTAGTGTACCAGAAGTCACTTGTTGATGATATAGTTCTTTGTTTCCCGTGGTCCACCATATTTTCTTTGAACATAAAGTCTGGGAAGATGCCATCTCAAATTAAAGATCTATTTGCTGTCTAGTCTGCCTAGAGAAAGCAACAGCTTTGGGAGACAGACAGACAGTCACTGACTTTTATGAACAATTTCACAAAAAAACCCCAAACAAACCAACCAACCAACCAACCACAAACCACTACCCCTCCACCCCTATTCAGAAGGGATCAAAGAGGACCCAGCAGCTTTTCAATACCCAGTAGTGAAATACAAAGAGTTACAGTAAGGAATGTGTAAGCCTTGTCTACCAAATACTACTATTAAAAGCTTACACGTGTGGCCCAGTACCCTTTCACATTATCTGATTCTCAGAAAAATGACAAGGTCAGCTCCAGCAGAGGACTGTAAACAATCCCAGGCTCCAGCCTTTCACAGAGTGCGTGACCACAAAGGCTATGGAACATCCTCGGGCTGCTCTTGAGAGGCGGACTTGGCAAGTGGAACAGAAATTAACCTGCATCCTTTTAAGATTCTACATAGAAGTTACTGCTGTCATTGCCGTAGTTGAGAGAGCCACCGTAATATCAATGGCATCCTTGACACGGCACTTATGTAATAATTAATTGTGGGGAATGTCGTGTTCCAGCGGGCGTAGAAACCCTCCCCCGGGGTAACGCATTGCTTTTCTGTACAGGGAGAGAGCACAGCACGGACAAGAGCAGCACGCGTCGCCGTTTGCCCTCGCTCGCAGCCCGACACAGAGTTATCCTTTCACTCAGCACCCCGCAAAGGGAGCTCCGGCAGCGGCTCCCCGGCTCGTGCCAAGCGAGGCAGAGAACGCGCCCGCTGTTCCAAGAGCCATCAGTGGCCGGGCGCACCGGCAGGGATCGGGGTCCCGCTCCTCGTCCCCGCCATCCTGAGGGGGACGCGAGCCTCGCACGCGACGTGACGTCACCGCGCCCGGCTCCCACCAGCGGCGCCTATAAATAACTGCGCGGGGCCGCGCAGGCGCGCGTCCGCGCCGTGACGTCACCGCCGACGCGGGCGCGGCCCCGCCCGGCGGGCACGGCGCTCCCCGCGCTCGCTCACCTTCTATTTTTATCCCGCCTTTGTTCCCCGGGCCCGCCCCGCCGCCGCGGGACGGACAGCGGCACCGAGCGAGCGAGCGAGCGAGGGAGGGAGGGAGGGATGGCGGGGTGACGCCACCCGCTTCCCGGAACGGTGACGCGGCCGCTGGAATGCGCGCGGGGCTGCGCTGCCTTAAAGGGGCAGCGCTCGGCGGCCCCCTCGGGGGCGGCGCTGACGGACGGGCGCAGCTGCGGCGCCGGGGGGGCGCGGGGCGGCCGCGCTGTGCCCCGCACCGCGCCCCGCACCGCCCGGGGCTGCCGGGGAAAGGGACCCCCGGGCCGGTGCCCAGCGTCCCGGCGTGCGGCCCGAGCGCGGTCCGGGCTGTGCCCGCCGCGGTGGCCCCGGGTGATGCTCCCCGCGTGTGCTCCAGAGCGGTTCCCTCCATCACCGCTCCCGGCTCTGTCGCTGCGCTTCCCCCGGAGCGCGGGAGCGTGGCGAGCACAGGGAGGAGGGAAACGCCGGGTCCTGCCCCGGGGCAGCAGCAGCAGCGCACGGACAGCGTCTGGCCGCCTCCTTGGGGCAAACCACAAACGGGCATGGCTAATAAAACGATGCTAATTTACAAACAAATAACGCCTTAGTGTATTTCTTGTACGTTCCCACGCGAAACACGAGAGAACTAAATACTACGAGTAAAGGCTTTCTGCTGATGTGTTAGGCGTGAATTGTTTTACATAATAAAATACAATTTTAACTCGGCCAGGAGCTTAGGGCTTCAAACTGCAGGTGTTGTCCATAGTAGGCTATCTCTGGGTCGGGGATGTGCTCTGAAATAAAGCCCCTCACTCATTATAAGGTCGAGATGATGCTGTACCTTCATATTTAGATCATGGCTCGTAGGGAAATCTGGGGGCTACTTAGTCACCTATGGCATGACCTTGTATTCCCACTCAATTTAGTAACAACAGTTGGTTTCTTATAGGACATGTGAGATTTAATTTATTAACAGTTTCTGGGATAAGTGGAGGGAACTCAGAAAAGGCATGAGATGAGAAGTCAGCAGATGAAGGGGAAATGCTCAGAGGGATGGAGCTCCCAGAGAAATGTAAGTCTTGTCTCCCTCTCAAATAGAACATAAATGGAAATGCAGTCACTTATCAATAAGAGATATTTATTCCATTGCCCTAGGTGATATTTTTTTCTGACTAAAATTATATGGTTATGATTTTCAATTCAGCTTTTGCCTTATGCTTACTTTTGAGCCTTTTTATTGAATAGCACAGTGAAATCTGTCATAATGCTTAAACTCTTGTGTTCTGAGAATGATGCTTCAGCCATCTGGGGAAAAAAAGTTTCCCTTTACATTCAAATGGTACTTCCTATTCATCAGGATGGCAAGTGTGAATATTGATATATGTTTGAGCCTGTAAAATCCTGGTAGGCAAATACCAGAGGATGTATGTTTGTATGTTCCAGAAAAAAATAAGTGCTGCAGCTTAGCCCTGAGATAGCCAGTGTGTCACAGATGTTTGTTCCCTTTGTCTTTAAACTCTGGAACAAATTCTGCTCTCGTTGGCCATTTGTCTGCTTTAAGCTGGGACAAGATATGTTACAAGAAATTTTAGCTTGTTGAAGGACTTCTGGCTTTTTGCATTATGATCCAAACGTGAGCTGAAAGGGTGCTTTTGTTGTTGTTGTTGTTTTTTTTTTCCTAGCTGATCACTAGCATTAAATAAACCAAGAAAGAGGTAAAAATAATAAAATATCAGAGGAGGTCGGCTCTGAAATGCAATCTAATTGAGATGCCAATTTAAATAAATCACTTACTGCTATTGAAACTAAATAATGAATGTGAAAAGCTGTTTATGTATGAAAGAGATCTGAAGTTTTCTTGAAAAAGTAATTGTTTAAAAATTCAGAATTTTTTATTCTTGCTCTTATAAATAATCAGGCAGGCTATTCTCTTACCAATTTTATGTTTCAGTGAATCTAAGTTTGATTGTCTCTTAAGCTTCCTTGTGAGTAATTATTATCATCGTTTCATGTCACTCATTAAATGCAAGTTGTTTTTTCCCCTAAATCCCCTAACCTACTTCTGTCATGCCAACAGGAGCATTCAGAAACTGGCACTGAGGTGCAGCTCTGATAAAAGTTTTCTGTTTCCCTGTGACTCATTTGACATTAACATAATTATGCTACAGGAGTCAAAGTGATTTTCCAACTATGAGTAATGCACAGCACTAGACCGAATGTTTACAGGACACCGAGGCATATCAGCCAGCTGAAGTAACCAGCTGCTGATAACAGCTGAAGTAAGTTGGGGAATTAAAAAGTCTTATAACACAATTACCCTTCTTTGGCACTCGGTGTCACACACGGCTGGGAGGTGTCGTGTGCCCTGCGGGGAAGGATCCAGAAGCAGGGCTGTAACGAGGAGGAGAGCAAGCCTGTGGGCAGTTCACACAACAAGTTCTTCATAGTTTTCTTCCCGCTTGCATATTTATGGCAGAGTCGTGCTCAAAGGGGAGCAGTGATCTTTTCAAGAAGCGGCTGTATTTACCAGAGTTCATTTCAAAACACAAGTGACACACATCCTGCCAGCCAGGAAAACAAGATCAAAATGAAACAACAACAAAAAAATGAGATCATCTCACAAGTGCTTTGAACCATGTGTATGGGAATAGCACAAAAGAAGAAAACCAGTAAGGATAAGGCAAAACTGATGGCTGTTACCACAATGAGATATCTTTTCTCTGTAATTAAAGTATCTGTGCAGGTTAGTGATAAAAAGTACAGAGAAGAATTATAATGAATACGTTCTGGATAAATAGCAGAAAAAGTAACTACAGAATGTATTAGCTATATGAAAAAAACTAAAAATAAAATCTTAGTGGTCAGGACTTGTTTCAAGTGTTTCCTGAAACTTTTAAACATTACTGACTTCTCAGGGTTTTTAAAAGTAATTTGAGAAATAGGTTATTTTTTTTCTGACTTGGTTTGTTTGTTTGTGTACAAGTAGATTCTTGACTGAAACTGGGTCACTTTGTATTTATATGTTTGTCAACTTTGGCTGCATATCATTCTGATGATGCCTAATTCAGTAATGTGGTGAGCACCCAGAACATCACTGGTTAAATACATCCCACAAGGATTAGTTGTGAAGGTAGAAAGCTAATTTTGAAATACCAACTCAAACCCACTACGATTTGCTAGAGTACTAGAGTGGAAAATAACCCATTAACAAATTCCTTATAAAATACCTCAGCAATACAAGCAGGGGAGAGGGTCAAATGCAGAAAACAGGGCTGATAGCAGAACTGTTAGTAGAAAGAATGTGTTCCAGGAGACATATCTGAAGAATTCAGAAGAAAATTGCACGTCACACTGCGTTCTTTATTTCACAAGAAAATCTGCTGAGGTCAGATGCTTGGCATGCTCTGATTATTGTCACTGACTCTCAGAGCTGGATGAGGACCAGAAATGGGAAAACTTTTTTCATGGCTGAGGAAGGCTGGAGGAGGAAAGGTTTGCCACAGTACCTTGTACTTGCAACATTCCCCATTTGCCAGGAGAGTCAGGACTTGGAGGTTCTCTGTTTTCTCTGCTATGGTTTTCATGCTGCATGACAATGGGCAAACTTTAAATCTGTTTCATTCAGTTTGACCACCTCTTACTTACTAAGGGATGGCTTGGTGGAGATGGCTTTGCATTCCAGCTGCTACTACAGTGACCAGCATGAATGTATTTAACAGTATTGATAAAATCAGCCAGCAGAACCCAAACAAAACAAACTGAACAATCCATGCCCTATCAACAGAAATAAATCCTCACAGCAAAATTTAGCAGTCTTAAATTTAAGCTGATTTGCTATAAGCTCATCCAGGACTGCAGTTTTATAACTACAAGCATCCACCTCCGTAGCATGCAGTGCCACTGGATTTTCATCTGGTTTTGCTGATTTTAATTACCAATATCCCTAACTACCAAAGCTCAGCCCTTAGCTCAGGTTGCTAAAATTATTCCAGTATTACCAGAGCAGGTTCCTGTACTTCAGGTGTTATTCCTTAGAGTGACACAACAGGAGATGTTTGTAACACAGTTCTGCTCAGCTCCATACCTACCTGGAGTCCCCTAATATAGGAACACCTCTACAATACTCTGCATTTCTACCTCTTCTTTTCCCACTTGGCTCTAGAAGAGTTGAATTCTTTTAGCGATGTTCAGAGAAGCTGTACCCATGATCCACCTTTTTTCTTCTTGGGGGAACTACCATGTATTTATAATATTTATTTCACATTCTGCGGTGAACATACAGCCTGTGCAAATTCCAAGTATTTAACCTTTGTTCCTTGTCAAAGCTTTGCAAATTAACTTAAAATAGCAGAGTGAACTAGGCACCAAGGGGCATTTTCTGGAAGTAACTGATAACATCTTGCAAGTACTGCTTGCCCTTGCTTGTTGGTTGGGTTTAGTTGTTGTTAGCTTGTTGTTCAAGCTGAGCTCCCAAAACAAAACGTTCACAGACAATTATTCAGTACAGAAAGTCGTTATGGCTGTAGAGAGCATGTAAAAATAAACAGGTCTATCAAGACTTGGCTTATTTTCTAAAATATAGGAAAATTAGCTGATAGTCATTTTTTGTGAGTTTTCAGAGTGTATATATATAATTGTAACAAGGCCCAATGTTTCTGTAATGAAAATAGCTATTTGGTGATAACTGATAATATGCTACTCTGAAGCAGCAGCAGAAAACAGTTGGAAGTACATACCCATGCTAGCAATGAAAATCCCATTCTTACCTGCCTTTCAATAACCCTCTCCCCAAGGGTTTATTCTGTGATGCCACATGTCAGGTCCCTCTTGTGACTCAGTACTTTTCAGAAATATTACATATTGTAATAGTTATGTTTAACATTATAATAATATCTTTAACATTAGAAATGTTAAACATATTAATATATGTCTCCGTTTAAATTTATGTTATATACAGATTTATTTTTATAATGTTTTTCACAGAACAACTTCTCTTAGAAAAATTAATTTATCGAGGCATAACTTTTAACACTGAAAAACCACACATTAGATTTTGTGCTATATTAAAGCCCCGTCCTGCTGGCACCTATGCACACGCTTAAATTTAAGCATATGAGTAGTACCAAACTCACTGTGATTACATGCACAATTAAAATTAAGCATGTGTGAAACCCTTTCAGGTCAGGATTTCCAAATTCTTTCACTAGTTTAGAGTAAACCAGTAACCACTCATTCATGTAATAAAATTGCAGTGGTATTTATGTCAAGGGACTTACTGTCATTTGATAGGCAAAGTAGCTTGCAAAACAAATTTTTACTCAACAAAATGAAACTCTCCAGCACTGTGATTACCTGCCTGAGTGGCTGTCTTTTCTAGTAGGAAAGGGAAATTGATTCTTTAACACTTTGAGTATCAGCTGAGATTAATACGGTTATTTTAGATTAAGGTGGCATGTTTCTAAGAAGAGATGAACTTTTTTTTTTTAATGTGTACATTTCATTCTTCTGTCAACACGAGTTTAATGTTTTCAGAAAAACTCTGAACGGTATTTTACTTTGGTATTGAAATACACATTTTGTTTACAAGTGGTACCGAGCTTTGCTAAATTACTCATTAAAATGTTCACATGATAGCTCTGTCACATTACAAGTTCAAAATAGATGGTTGTGACAGTACTGAGACTTTCTGCTCTCTAAACATTTCCCCACCTCTTTATAAAAGAGAATTGTCCCTGGTCATGGTGCACTTGAATCACCACAGTAGAAAACAAATTGGTTTCTCACACCTTGTTAATAATTGCTGTTCTTAACTGTATAGTGGAATCTAACTGGAGAGGCTCAGGAGCCAATAGAATTCCCATAAATCCTCAACCACCCAAGATCCAGTCACAGCAATACCTGACTCTACATCCCCTGTCTTACATGACTTGTTTCTCAGCTGGAAGGCTTCAGCCCCTTGAAGTGGCTCCCAAATCAGCCAGCAAGGTGTGCAGGGAGCAGCTCAGCCTCCCCAGCAGGAGGTGGGGACCACTTTTTCCCTCGTATTGTAGGGAGGCATCTCTTTCCTCTTGAGAGACACAAACCTGAGATCCCTGCTTGTGCCTTGGCCACTTCTTTTTAGTTTAGCAAGGCATCACTCCTCTCTTGTAAGTGCTTGCAAGAAGGAAGGATTGAGGTGGTGCTGCTTCCTTTAAGCATTCAGTAGGGATATGTAAAAGCCAGATACAATTCCAGTGGCTGCCTGACAAGGTTTAATCTCTTACTTCCATTGATCTGGGAGGTTACCTGAGCTATCAGGCTCTAAATGGGGACAGGAGCACCCTCCATGTTCCTTGTTGAGGCCATACATAAAATAGAGAGAGGGCAGTTGGTTCAGGGGGAGGAGACTAATTCTCAATCCCAGGGCTGCTCCAAGATTTTACACAAGCATTTTTTAGGAGCAGAAACATAGCCCTGTTAAAGCAAGTGCCTGAGAAGGCACTTGGTCTTTGAAAGGCATGACTACACCGTGCTGTTTCTTACTCCCCCTGGATAGGATAAGCACCACCTGAAAACACACACTTTGGAGGACCTAGGGAAAGATTTAATATCAGGAAGGAACCCACTGGACATTGTCCTGAGGAAGGCTGCTAACTGGGTAGCAGATTTGAGCACCCATGCAGAAATGAAACTCTGAGTGCATAGGAACATGAAGGCTGCTCATTGCAGCACATATGGGTGCCAGGCTGTTTGATAGCCCTGGGAAAGTGTTTGTGTAAAGGAACTTGGGATTTGCTTGCCATAGGTTACTACAGCTAGTCCATTCTAAAGCTCCCATTCTAATCCATCACAGGAGAGTTTGAGAAGGAGGAGGAGGAGCCTCTTAGGAGGAGCTCACAGAAGGAATATTTCCAGTGTAAAACAAACAAACTATAAATATTCCTGTATAAGGAAAGGATGTGTAGTGGGTGAACTTTGAGATGTGCTCCAAAAATATGCTGCTGACCTCCCACTTGACATGATCTGTTTCCCTATTAAACTGTAATATAATTAGGGCTTGCTGTAACCCTGCCACTGATTTCATGCTTACATCGATGGAAATGTGGCCTCACAGATCATAGAGAGAATAAGGTATACATGTAAAGTCTGAAATAATCCAGGCCATAGTAGAAGGAAGGATAGCCTCAAGAAAATGCTTATCTCTCCTACCTTGCAGGATATTTAGATGTCTTATCACATAAGTATATATGGATGTTAGGCCAAAGGTCTTTGAGATCTTGGACTCAAAGCTCAACTCTTTTCATGATTGCAGGTGAACTGCAGCTGAGCTGGAGTCCGGGAATTCACATAAGGAAGTGAAAAGGGAATTGGGAACAAAATGAATTGGAATTGAGAGTTGAGGGCAAAGACTAATATTGACCAAAGAGGGGATTTGAAAAATAGGTGATGACTCTGCTGGTAGGCAGTCATGGTGCTGACAGTCACCATGAAGATAAAAGTTGGTGATGATTATCTCATTTAATCTCATCTCCTCCATCTGCTGAATTTCACCCAACAAGCCCCTGTGGAGCTCTGGGAGATATGCAGCAGACACTGGGAGAGACACAGATGGCTCTTGGCTAGTGTTGATCCTAGAAGGGTGATCACAACCCCCTGGGTTTTGTAAGAGTCCCTCTAGGGCAGGCACGTGCACAGCTAAGACTCAATGAATAGATTTTGTCAGGAAAGCAAAGGATACTGAAGTCTCTCTGTTACACAAGAATGAGTTCAGAGAGAAGGTCCATTAGAGGTCTGTCCTACCAATACCCTGTGGTAGGAACACCCGTGAAGGGGGAAAAGCTGCATCCATGTTCTGAGATATCCTGAGGAGCAGGGCTGTGGCCAGGAATGCTGCTTTTACAGCACCTTATTTATTTGTAAAAATATGCACAACAGAGGCATTTTAGAACAAGAAAAGGGCTGCTGTTTGAACATATATTCAAGTTGGTGATGAAACCTACAAAACCTACAAATGCTTAGACATCTGCGTGAATATTTTAAGTGTATGGTACATTTATGGAAAAATGAATTGATATATTACATTACATTATACATAACATAATTATATTATATATGATATTATATGATATGATATGATAAGATATTAGTGACCTTTAATAATTGTAAACCAACCCCCAGCAACTTGAGTCCAAGTTTAATGCCCCTGCTCTGCAAAGAAAGCAGTGTGCACCTTGCACTTGCAGTGAGAGCCTTTTTTCCCTGCAAGCACTCGCTGCATAACACATGGCTGATTTACAGCCTGAGTTCAAGAGATTGCACAGACCACTAAGGAAATTTGGAGAAGATTTGGAGCCTAAACATCCACTTTTGCACAAAGCACAAATCACCTGTAAAAAAACCACCTGGTGAATTGAAGTGTTGCCTGCTAGATCGTATGTTCTTTCCACGTCATACAGATTCTTTAATCACAAACCAAATCATCAACAAAAAATATCAAGCTAGACCATCCCAAGTAAAATCTTTGGGTGATGAAATTAAATAAGTTGTGCCACTTTATATCTGTGAGGAATTTGTGGCTTGTTTTGGGTACTCTGTCATATCTGTACTTTCTGTTCCAGCCACAAAGCTGATGATTTATCTGACATTTTTTCTGATACAATGTAACTTGGCTTATGCAAGGGCAAGAAATATTTCTTCACTAACAAGGAAACTACCCTCTCCTTCAGAACATCTCTTCAAAATGGGATGGCAGAGCATTTTCCTTTGATCAGCTTTGCATTTATGAGGAAGAAACCCCCAATAAATTTAAATAGTATTGAACTACTGTGGCGAGCACATTTCTCTCTCTCCCAGGATTTTTCATAAAGGTGCACAGAGAGAAATGAAAGAGAAAACAATTTCTATTTCTGCTCCTTGTTTTTCTCTTGTGGAATGTGTTTGGAGAATTGTTTACCTGGAGTGAGCTCTTGGTTGGATCATGGTGGATTGTTTGGCCCTGATGGCCAATCAGATCCACCTGTGTCTGGACTCTGGTGAACAGGGTCACCAGTTGTGAGTAGTTAGATATGATAGTTACAGAAAGTAGCATGTAGTTTTTAGTATCCTCCTTTATATAGTATATTAATGTATTATAGCATAATTATAATAAAGAAATCATTCAGCCTTCTGAACTGGAGTCAGACATCATCATTCTTCCCATTGGGTTTGCCAGCATCTACAATAAACCACACTTTCCCTTTGTGGGAAAAAATTCAAGATCTACCAAAATTCTAAACATTTGGGTTTTTTAGAAAAATAATAGTAATTATTCTTCTTCAAAGATCTGCAATTAATTAATTAATCATCCCATACATTTTACAAAAATGTCCCTCTAACAAGAGACCACAATATTAGACCTTGCCAGGTGCTCTCATCCCAAATGTGTTCAAATAAATATAATTCCACAGAAATAAGAAATAATATTTATAGAGGCTATTTATATGAGATCTTTGTTAATAGCAAGTCTTGAGTTAGTCTAGGCTTTTGAACAGAGAATATTTAGCCATGTATTTAATTGCTGTGCTTAATCTGGACTTCTGTTTGGCAGTTGAAATATTGTCATAATTTTTAGAGCTCAGTATAAAACTCCTGTATATATAATAAAACTCTTGTATATATAATAAAAAGACACCAAGAATCTTTACTGGGGCTGCTAAATACTACTGCCACGCACACATTCAGTAGTAAGAATAGATAATAATGCATCAAGAAAGCAAAAAAAAGGCCCATAAGGGTGTAATTAAAATTAGATATGAAAATAAAACACAGCAGCCTTATCCATTATATCCATTTGGGAATCTTGGTTACTTTGCCCTAAAACATAAAATATTATCCATTTCAGCAGACTGGGAAAGAGAACAAAAGGAAGATCATCAGGTTATCTTCACAAAGATGGTGAATAAGGAGCCCTCTCATTTCCCAGCTATCCTCATGTTATTTCCAGTGTAGGACTAAAGCCCATCTCCACAGAAGGAGGCTGTGCATGGTGAAAATAAATTCCCATCTCTTCCACTTAACCATCTAACCTGCAACATGGAGTCGAGCACTGCTGTGAATTAGGACATTCATAGCCCCAAATTTCCCTTCCAAACTTGGGCTTGGCCTTCTAATAAAACCCCATTAGCAAGAGCACTGGGTCTGGAGAGAAAGACCTGAGTTAAGTTGTCACATCTGGCTGTGGGGGGTGAAACACGTGCCTCCTCTTTCTGAGGAGAAATGATCTAACCACACACTGATCATCCGTGCTGTTTGGGGACTCTTACTCTGCATGTCTCTCGCTCAGGCTGTCCTGTCCTGAAGTTTCGAGCCGATTAGACAGGAAACCAGATGGTGCCTGACTTTTCAGCCCTGTGATGAGGACATGCCCTGGACAAGGGGCATCCTGCAGTCTGCTTTTCTCTCTCTGTAACCATTCTGCTTCTAAGAGTCACTGCAGAGAAGGTGGACCCTACCCCACCATGGATAGCATTCTCTGCCAGACTGGCATCTCTTGGGAAGCCCAGGTGTAGTGGGTGTAGTGGCACCCCACATCTACCCCTGGTGCTGGGGTTGCCCCAGCAGCAGCCTCACGTGCCCACAGAGCAATCAGAGTTTGGGTTCAGGGGGTGCTTTTGTTGTTATAATCGGGGCAGTCTCATTTTAAAGCTGTGTGCAGCTCTATTGGTTTAATTTTATTTACACTTTGTTCTCATTATCTGGGCAAGTTACAGTCAAAGCCAAAAAAATAAACGAAGGAAGATAAGAGGCTGAATAAACGTTATGATCATTCATGTGCTCCTTTCATGGCAAGGCACATGTGAAGTAGGTGAGAGGACAAATGATAAGCACAGTGAAAGCTGCAGTGGCAGCCTTGTTTCAATCTTCTGTAGGTTGCAATCTGTGCCATACAGTGTTTTTATTTGAAATGGTATTTATGTAGGAATCAATGTTTAACAATTAAAAATGTTCATTTGTAATTATTATGACAAACTGTCATTTACATATTTACTAGACTGATGAGAAGGGCTGTTTAAAGTGTCATAAGTTATATTAAATTCCAGAGTATTCTTTATATATGTGCACAGTTCCAAGGACAATCAATAGGAAGAGCTGGATTTTATAGTGTGTGTGTGTGTGTGTGTGTGTGTGTGTGTGTTTATTTGTGTGCAGCAGCATGATTAATTCCATAATGTGTCCAAAATGCTTGTAACTTAGCACAGTAAAAATAGATATATTCTCTGTCTTGCTTCCTCTCATCCTTGGTGTTCACCTGGAAGACAACAAGGACATAAACCATAATTACATTAGCCCACCCAAGGGAAGCATACACCTTCAGCAAATAATTCCTAGCCTTTCTTCCAAGTTACTTCAGGAGGAGAGTTTTGTATGCTGATAACCAGTGTAACTAAATGCTGATTTTTCATAGTCCCTGGGGACTAAATTATCTCTCATTAAAGTCAATGGGAATCTTTCCACTGACATAATTAACAGTTGGATCAGGTCTTAGAACTTTCATCAGTGATCATATTTTTACATGTGAAGACATTGATGAAGATCTGAATGAGCCTGTAACTGATCTTAAACAAAATCTGGGATGCTTTTACAAGGTGGAAAGGATGGGGAAAGGGAGATGAAGGGCAGGATCTGTGAACAAGTCATTTTCTTGCCATGAAATGGAAGGGTCTATAAAGGCATTTTGAGGAGATACAATTTGCACTTGCCTGAGGGCAGTTAATATACCTGACCTATCCTTTTGCTTGTTCAGTGAAGCCAGTGAGTTTGCTATGTGCAGTGTGGTTAAAGATGTGATTCTTCCATATGTGGGATCTATTTTTCTTGTTGTTTATTGCCTGGACGTAGCCAAAGAGAACAAATTTTAATTGCAGGTTATTGTGCTTGGTCAGCTTCTAGGCTGGTGCACAAAGTCCATCTAATAAAAAAAAAAAGCCTTGAAAATCTTCAGCAAAAGGGAAATAAAGATATACTTGGCTGGGCCAGTGTCAGGGCTGTCTCTCAGCTAGAGAGAAGGGATGTTTGTATAACTTGCACCTCTACCCCACACTTCTGAAACACTGCCTATAACAATGACTGACAACCTTCTGGAACTTTGATTTAGTAAAGTTGCACTAAAATTCATGGTCATGTTGTGCCCCAGAATCTGGTCCTGAAATGTACATGTTGCACCCAGCAGTAATTTTTTTATCAGTGCCTTCATCTCATTAATGGAGAAGCAAAAATGAAAATGACAGAAAGCAAAAGAGAAATTAAAAATTACTTATTTAAATTTAGGAAGCTTCCAAGCAGAACCAGAAGGATCAATGGGAGAAAAATTTCTAGGAAAAAAGGAACAGAAAAAAGGGGAATGATGAAATCCAGGGATACAGCGAGGGAAAAGAGAGAAGTGAGAAGAGTAGAAACAGGGAAGTGGCAAAAGAAAAGGAGAAGCTGCTGTTTTAAAGAAATGGGAAATGTAACTTAGGGAAACAAAGCAAAAGAGAGCAGGGAATAGGATTTTTAAAGGAGAGAATAAATTAAGAATGGATTTAGAGGGATTGTGATGGAGAAGGCAGTAAGGAAAGAAAGATAAGATGTGGAGAGAAAAACAAAGAGCAAAATAATTTTATCCTCAGTGTTAAAGAATAAAAGCTGTTAAAACAGAGCACCTATTTCCCTCCACAATACATTTATTTATCTGCTCATCTGCTTGAGAAGTATTAAATGTAAGAGAGTGGCAGGGTTTGCCGTACAGTCTCATTGAGAGTCAGTTCTCCAACCCTGTGGTTTTTAACTCCCATTTTTGGACCTTTTCAATCCATAGAGATCCAACTCTTCCAGAGTGAATTTTGTCCTTGCTACTGTAGGCTTGGAGGTTTTTTATTCACTTTTTGGAGAAACCCATGGAAGTAGCCCACAGGTGCTCAAAGAGTCCCCAGACAGCTGCTGAAAAACTCTGGGCTGGGTGGAGTTGGCTGATGCTACTTCTGCTCCCATAGTTCCAGCAGTAACAACCCACATGCTGGAAAAACTAGTCCCGAGTTTCACCCCCGGTGTTAGTCCAGTGAGATGGGAAAATTATCTCAAAATTACTGCATGTTTTGGTGAACAGGGGAGTCCTGCCACATAGATTCAGACCTGAATGTACCACATAGCAAAAATTATGATGAAGGTTAGTTCCCATCACAGAAGTAGAGAGTAATATTTCAGGCAGAGTCAGAAAACCTGATTCTGTGCAGATTTTACCACATGATAACTCTGAATTATGGAAACCTATTTCTCTTATATGTGCTGTGCATGGAAAGATTTGTCTTGTCATGGTTACAGTAATTTCAAAACTTTAAACAATTCAAACCACAAAATACACAGAAAGGCAGGTTTTACTCATGTTATCACTACACATTTGATTTATTTAAATCTCATTATATTTTCATCAGACTGAATAGGTTTAATGGAACTGTGTGACCAGAAACTAACACATGATCTGGATGGGACATGGAGATTTTATTTGTGTTGCTCTGACTGATGTCCTGCAGTAGCATAAATGTTAGGGCAACAGAAAGTTTCTGCTGTGAGACTGGGGGTCTGTTCCTCTGTATGTCTGTAGCTCTTTTTAATAATGAGACAGCCATATTTTAATCCAATATCCACAGTGTGTGAAGTAGTGCCAAGTGATGTGGAGGCAGGACTTAGTCAGAAAGAGGTAAAGGAAAGAATTATTTTCTCCACACTGGAGACTACTGGAGGGCTGCAAGGACCACGCTGTGGGGTGGTATTCAGCCTGATTTCTCTGCAGAGGAAAAAGAACTCAGTACACATCAGTCTGAGTGATGAGCTGCTGTACCTGGCTTAGGGGAAACAGCAGTTAAGAACACGGATGTTACCTCTGTCAAAAAAAAAGCTGTTTCAGGGGATCTGTCCCCTGCAGTTTGTGATGAAAGAGAGACATGGATTGCAAAAGGACCGATAAATGTTCAGGGGGAGGCAAATGAAAGATATTTTATGAGATGGAAAATTAAACTGGCAAGAACATCAGAGCATCTGGTGGCTCTACTGGGTGTTACTTTAACTTCCTGATAGTCTTAATTTTTTTTTTTTTTTTTTTTTAACTGGGGTGTGATCCAACTGAGATTAACTTAACTTTGATTTCAAAAGGGATCTGGATAAAACCTATACAATGCAGTGGAGCTGGATTTATTTTTCACTGTGGTTTCATTTTCTTTTTTCACTGAAGAGTTTCAAGCCAGGACTTGTTTCAGTGGCCTAATCTCAAATGCGCACAGGAACAGTTTCTCTGTTTGCTTTGCAGGGAGGAGCTGGCTCACTTCAGGACAAGTTCAAGAATGAACACAACTGGTTTGCTGTCAGATTTTAGTGCTGGCTGCAGCTCATGGGAAGTAATGGGACCAGCATTGTGTAGCAAACAAGTAGATGCCAGTGGCCATCCACAACTGGATAACAATACTTGGATTTCCAAGGTACTTCTACCCACATGGAAGGAGAGAGCTGCTTTTTTTTCCATTATTCTGCAACACTGCTCTGTTTAGCTGAAAATACTCTAAATACATTCCCACTTCTGATACAGCTACCTAAATAAATAAGGACAGACAGTTGCTAAATTTCTGTCATAATTGCAGCAAGCACCTGTTCTTGGCCACTAAAACCAATGTTGCTAACACATTTCCACTGTGCTTAAAATTTTCCAACCAACTATCTTTTGGGAAGAAATTTTCCACATTTGGCTTCTGCTTGAGAAGAATTTTTTTTTTTTCTTCTAGGCTTGAGAAAAACAGTGCCAGCTGTCCTTGAGCACAGCATGAATTATAAAATCATGCCTCTGAAGTAAAAAGAACTTATTAGGCTGTAACAAGATGAAATAAAAAGCTTCCTCTAGACCCTTCTGAAGAGCAAAGTTTTTGCCTGGCATTATACTTGACATTGATTTAGCTAGGTTAATAAAAATGCAGCAATAACTATGTTTTGATAGAGCTAAGAATGATTTCTCTATAGGTGAGTGGAAAAGAAAAAAAGCTTGCAGCTCACAGAAGCTGTAAATGGAGAGTTGCCAGGTAGGTCAGAGGAGTTCGCTGCTGCCCTCACAAAATGCACTTCTTTGTTTGCAGAGAGCAGGGTGCGACTGCACCTTCCACAGGAGGGAAGCCCACGTCACTACCCCAGACTCCTTCCTTTCCCACCAGATCAGGATTTTTCTTTCAAGAGCAGACAACTAAATGCGAAATAGGAGTGTTAATTTTGCAAAGTTACTGGCACTTGGACATTAAAAAAAACCTAAGTTTACTACCCCAGACTGTGTGGCCAATATTATATCTGTATCTATCTATCTATATATATACACACATATATATATATCCAGACCACCACATGCACACAGAAGGGAGATACAGAGGGATTTTCAAACTACTCTTCTCTATTCTACCGTAAACTACTATTCTACTACTAATCTGTGTTCTTGACAAAATGCTCCAAGTAATTAAAATATCCCAGAATATACCACTCAAGACTTATTACCTATTATCAAAACTGACATATTGAACATTATAAAATTAATCAACCATTTGGAGCAATTGATTGGGATATACATTTTCTATATTAGGGTATACATTTCATGTTGGTTTAGTTACAATATACTCAAGCATGAAATGTCCTGGTCTTTCCAAATCAAGTGCAGAGACTTGAAGACTGGCTTAAGAACAAGTTATTATATATGAATTATTATTGTACTGGATAATCCCATGCATCCCATGCATCTTTATAAGCTTTTTGTGTCTCCTGCAGCTAAATGTTTTCTTTGATGTTTTGGTTTTGGTTTTGTTTTGTTTTTTTTTGTTTTGTTTTTTTTTTTTTAACATCATATTTTCTAGCACTTTGAAGGCTGTTAAAAGATAATTTCTGTCTGTTAGCAAACCAGAGGGAAAAAAAAGAACTAAACAAAAACCCCTTTACCACAACCACAACTGTATTTCCCTCTCTGCTGTAGGAATTCCCTGGTTTTTCATGAGATCATAAGGAAATCGCATGCTGCTGTGTTTTAAGAAAAGTTTTAAAAAATACCCTAACAAAACAAACAAAAACCCCAAACAGTGTTATTTTTAGCTTTCTATAATTTCATTAAATGGGTCTTTCCTCCTCAGAGTAAAAACGAAGCTTTCTCTTTTATGTGAAAGGAACTTTTAGCTGTCATCTAAAGTAGCGAGGGGAGGAGGGGGGAGAATGGTAGAAACGGGGAGTGGGGGGGCATGAACAATTTTTTTTCCTCTAGAGAAAGATCACGTTTTTCAGTCCTTTCGAAAAATACACAATTGCCACTTTTTTTCTTCTCTCTCTTTTTTTTTTTTTTTTTTTTTTTTTTTTTTTTTTTTTTTTTTTTTTTTTGTCGCTAGAGGGACTGATTTATTGTCAGAAGCAAAATGGCCCGGAGAAAGAAACTCTCGGAGTCTTAATATAAATAAATAAATAACGGGGAGAATGGTGAAGACGGAAGGAGAAGGTGTCTGTCGGGGTGCCGAGGGATGCTGCTCGGCCCGGCTCGGCGCGGTGGTGTCGGTCCGTTCTGTTCCGTGCCGTGCCGTGCCGTGCCGTGCCGGCGGGGAAGCCTTGCATCACCGCCACGGCCCGTTTCCCTCCTCCCTCTCTTTCGGAGAGGCTATTAATAGCATGACATCAGCCAGGGACTCGCCGCCAGAGTAAATACCAGCGCTGCCCGCTCGGCTATAAAAGGGGGGTGATGCAACCCGGGCGAGCGGCAGAGGAGCGGGGAGCCGAGGGAGCTGCTCTCCCGCGAGAGGTGGCGGAGCAGCGCGGACCGCAGCGCGGCGGGGCTGCGGAGCCCCTTCCCTCCTGCCCGGAGAGCGGCGGCGGCGGCAGGAAGGTAAGTGGAAGCAGGAGAGGAGCGGCCGGGACTGCCCGTGCCGGCGGGACGAGGGGCTGAGCTCCGGGGAGGCTGTCCCGCCGCGGAGGGGTGGATGCCCGCCGGGGACCCGCGCCGCGCCGCGCCGCCGGCAAAAGTTTCGCCGCCCCGGGCGAAGTCGGGCGCGGCGATGCCGCCGCCGGCCGTGAGCTTCGGGAGAGCCCCCGGCCCCGCCGAGCTCCGCCGGAGCCCCTCGGCCTCCCGGCGGCGTCGACCCCGTGCCAGCGCTCACATCTGGGGGAACCCCCTGCCCGGGCTACCGCCAGATGTGAGCGCCGGGGGAGCCCGCCCAGCCCCGGCTGTCCCCGGGCCGGCAGCGCCGCTCGGCACCGCGCGGTGGCGGCCGCGGCGGGGGCACGGTCCCGGCAGCTCGGGAGCCGCGGGATGCCCGAGCGGAGCGGCCGCGCCCGGCGCTGCGGGCAGCCGGCGGCGGCACCGCGGGCACAGGGACGGCGGAGCTGTGGCGGGACAGCCCAGGCGATGACAAACCCGCACTGCCGCGCCTAGAGTTATCGCTGATGTTCCCATTAACCAACCGGGAAATTCTCGTGACAGCCGGGGATATCAACTCTCCTTGCTGTCCCGGTGTCTTGACGTGAAGTAGATCAGTTGCTAAACTGTTGCCTAAGCAAATCAGGCGTAACACAACGGACAGCTTCTTTCAGAGAACGAGTTTCCCGTTGGAAATCGATTTTCCTCCTGGTAACAGCATTTGAGAAGCTGGAAGGCAGCAGAAAATGGTTCGGGAGCGATGTGGGATGTCAGAAAGCTTAAGGTCAACTAGCGTGCACAGAGGTTGTGAACTGTAATTGCTCTTAATGCTGTTTAAGATTAACCTCAATGGTTATCAAGGTTTATTGCATCAGCACCAGAGGAAAAGGAATTTGTATGAAGAAATAAAACCAAGAAGCACAGTCAGCCATCTGCTGTTAAGCAAGAAAAAACTGAAAGTAGTCACTTTCAATATTAAAATGAAGCAAGCATATCCTTAAATAATAGAAGTGCACAGCTAGGAAGCCTGTTTGGATTTTAAAATCTTGCCAGATGAGATGTAAAAACTCATTGTAGATGAAAAGAATCATCTTTAAAACAACAAACAAAAAGCAGGGGGAGAACGAATGAATAGAGTTGTTTGAACCTACCTGAATTGGGAGGGTGCCATGAATAGCAAAGCTGTTGAGAATTCCAAAAGTAACGCTAAAGCAATGAAGCATTAATTCAGCCCGGGAACAAGTTGTGCCGGTAGCACTGCAGGGCTGAGAAGTGATCAGCACCTCCAGTGGCAGTAACTGCAGAACATATGCGTGGTCTAACACAGTAAACAGAGATTGTAGCAGAAAGGCCACGATGGAATCACGCTCTAAGGCTTGATACTCTTATTCCTACTGTTTCCCCAGCCTTCACAAACCCAGAGGAAATGAGATAGTGCTCTGCATGGCTTTTGGACAGAGGGACAATTTGTACAAAAACTGGGACAAGGAAGGGCAACTTGTTGCATTTTTTTTTAAATAGTAAAATAGAATTTTCCTATTTGTAAAACATTTCTGAAAACAGATTTGTTCCTCAGAAACTGCAAAGCATCTACCTAGCTGGAGCAATCAGAGGTGCATTTCAGGATGATTGGGAGGGCAGTGAGCTCTCTGGGCAGGAGAGCAGCAAATTCCTATGGTCAAGGACACTTTCTCCTGCTCTGGGCACCCGACCGCTCCTTTTTTTCACACTAGTGACAGGTGGGTGAGAGGACCTGAAGCCATTATAGTAGGGTTTTGGTGGTGTTTGTGGTACACTTAGCACTAACTACTAGAAATCCACAATTAACACAATTTCTCAGGCACATTCTTGGTTTCCTTTGGTGCTGCTGCTGACCTTAATTTAAAGTTCACCTAAACCAAAAAATAATTGAATAAACCAGCAGAGCTTGAAAATTATTAGCTCAACTAATTATTTTGGAGGTTGGAAAAACAGTTTTACTGTTACTTTAAGACTCCTGGTTGGATTGAATTATACAGAATTAACTTTGTTGAATGAAGCCATCACCAGCATTCAAGGATACTGAGTCAGTGAAAATAACTGAAATTTCTGCTGGCAGTGAGGGGTTCAATGTCATCTGGAATTAGCCTGTTTAAATTAGTTGAATGGTTGAATGTTGGTAAATGGTAAATAATACTGGGAGGACTTCAACTGGAAATTAATAGGGCCATTTCTGACTTGCTGGAAAAGAGTAACTGCTGGCTTTCTGAGATTATAGGATTAAACTGTATCAGTACTTTAAATGTGACTCATGAGCAGGGGCTTTCTGAAGAGAATTACATAAATTTCCCAAGGTCTTTCTGAATAACAAATTGTTCCAAATAATTTCCCCATCTTGAATAACTACGGTTGAAATCCTGGCCCCATTGAGGTCAACAGAAGAAGTCCTTTTGATTTCACTGGGGTCAGGATTTCACCCTGAGACTCTGAGAAATGTTCAGCTCTTCTGTGGTGACTGGGTGAGGAAGAAGTGAGGAAGACTGCTTGGATTGGACCAAGAATTGGACCTGATATTTTCCAGCAACAGGCAATTCATTCACTCTGCTCTGATTTTTGTGTTTGACTCAGCGATGAACCAGGTTCTATTCTCATTTGCACCAGTGTGGATTTACAGTGTATTTTTAGATATCTCTGAGCAAATTCTATCTTCTTCTCAAGGCACCCCAACATTTCTTGCTGGGTTCCAGAAGTAACATACAGGGACCTGTGCAGTTCTACGTTGACCATGTGGAAATTTAGCTTACCCACATTGCTATCCCAAGGCAGTTGTTTGCTTACCTGCGCTAAGTTAATTACAATTGACTTTCCTGTAATTATTGTGGTTCTAATCCAGAGTAGGTAACACATACTGTAATTATCCATGCAGCTATTAAAAAAAAAAAAAAAAAAAAACCAAAACAACAACAACAATGAAAATCTACACACCAAAGATAGCTGAAAAACCAACATAGTAAAATGCAGTTTAACACAAGTCACTTTATGAACCTGGGAAGTATTACAATCTGTTTTCCTGTGGATTTGCATATTTGTCCCTTGGACCACACACAGAAGGTGCTCAGTTTTCTTCCAGACCTCTTATCTCACCTCTGCTGGGTGAGAGATGGGCTGTGACTTGCAGGGATGTGTGCATCAGCAAACCCACTGTGTTTGGATGACTGACCGCTGAGTTTTGCCTCTTTCTCCCTCAGTGGGGCCACCAGTTTTCACAAAGCACATAGGGCCTCTCTCGTTTCAAAACTGGCTAAAAATAAGTAATGAGAATGACTAAAAAGAGAAAAGTAGAGAGCACTGTTGGATAGGTTTGTTTTCTTCAGAAATCTACTAGAAATGAGGTTTCTCCATGGGTTTACATTTGCTTAATTCCACTAAAGACTCTTCAATCACATTGTTTTATGTCAGCAGAAGATCAAGCCATAAATATTTAAGAATTTCAAGCCTCTCGTAGAGTGCACATAAGGACAGTTTCAAATTTTACAAGACCAAAGGAATGAAAAAAATGGCTTCACATTTTTCATGAGTCAATCCCTCCAACTCAGCCTGTGCTGTGGAGCCACAGAGCATGTAGAGACTTCTGTCTGTGTGCCAGCTCTTATCATTAACTATTTTTCAGGAGTTTATAGCCAAATCTACAGCTGTGTGTAAAATTGAGTGTGGTAACTTTGTGACAGATCCTGTTGTGGTTAGCAAGTTTCACTTTCTAGTAGAACTCATTGAGCTGAGAGTAGCTGAGAACAAGGTATGCTCTGTCCATTTGAAGCTGGAATTTGTGGTGCTATAGCTCTGAAGATGAAAATACTCCCCTTCTATGCTTTAAATAATGATATTAACTTATTGACTTTCTGATTTTTGTTCTTATTTTCTTTCTCTCCCTATTCACTCGATTCCCATTTGCCACACACTACCAGTTTAAATCTTAACAGTATACATACTTGAACACAATTTTTAAATATGAAGTTTCAGAAAGACCTAGAAATTGTGTCATGTGCTGATACTATTCTTATTTTTAAATACTAACCTTGACTTAACATAAAGTTGAAGGTTTTTTGAGTGTCCAAATTCTTAACAGCTTGTCTCTGTTGAGAGATTGGGGTAGACTAGGAATGGGGACTGAAGTAATGTAACTGCAGTATTATTCACAATATGAAATATACCTCTAAGAGATATTATTTGACTTTCTAAAGCTGTTGAAAGACTATCAATATTATTTCTTTTTATCTTTCAGCAAAATGATGGTCCAACACTCAGGCCAGGTATCTGCATTAGAAGTCAGCGCCTCCGCAATTGTTCCCACTTTGTCCCCTGCAGGGTCACTGGGGTTTGATGATTTCACAAATTTAACCCCCCTGGTGAAGGAGGAACTGAGGTTTGCCATTCAGAACAAGCGTCAGTTCCACAGGATGTCTTCCACTTTGGACACGGTGACTGTTTCTGAAAGGCCAGTTGAAACATCGGTGCTGAAAACAGAGGTAGGGCTCTTTAAACCGAGTTTTGGTGTGAATGATTAATTCTCTAACAAAGTTTTGCCACAAGACCAGTAATTGTATTAACTATAGAAAACCCTCTGTACCATACTTGTTTCCTCTTAAGCCAGCTGCTTGGCTCTCTGTTGAGTGCTTTGGGCAAACCCTCTGGTATTTCTCATAATTGGATATTTGATTTTCAATTATGGACTACAGACAATATTTTACAGTGATTAGAGCAAGTGCTAATCTGGTTTCCCTGCCCAGTGGTGGCTGAACTTGGAATAAGTCACTGCTAAAGTTCTATTTCCCTGAGGACAGTCTGGCAGAACCCGTGGGGGTTAAGATATGGATCTGCTATGTCCACACTATGTTTTTGCTTAAAGATGACACTATCCATGAAAAGCACTGCTCTTTGAAAGTGGAGAAATAGCTTTGGTTAAGGAAAGAGTTACACCTCGGTCTGAGCTTCTGCAGGAAACAAAAGGAAGTGTGACAGTATTCCCTTTTTGGTGCTGCCTTTAATTCACTTCTCGCTGCCTCACTCATGACACATCCTCCATTCTGCTCCCTGTGCCCCTCCTCCTTTTCCTCCCTGGGAAATGGATGAGAGATGGATGTGTAGGAGCCTGGGGAGACATTCAGTAAGTTTTTTGAGTACCACTGATTTTAAATGAGCCATCAGATAGATTACATACAGCCCTGCTCCAATCAGGTTTTTATTGACAATTCTAATGAAGTTCCTACTCTTCTACTGTATGGCAAATAAGGTCAGAATCACATTTTTTTGTAACTCAGGATGTGAGAACTGACAGCACTCTCCATGTTGATTTTAAAAATCCAGAAGTTATCAAAATACAGTTCTTCTGTTTACAACATCTTATGGATTTTGTGTATCTGTTTTTGTGGGACAGTTTTCTCCTGAAGAGGATGAAAGAAAAAAGAGAAGAAGGGAAAGGAATAAAATTGCTGCAGCAAAGTGCCGAAACAAAAAGAAGGAAAAAACAGAATGTTTGCAAAAAGTAAGTGACTGGCTAGAATTGATCTTAATCTGTCATCCTGCCAGGATCCAAACAGATCGTATAGGGTACTGTCATAGTAGGAAATCAGAAAGACGACCCCCAAAATTCTGTAAACCCTTAAAAACATTAGTTATGAAAAATAAATGTGCCATATATTAAATCCAAACCTGGTTGAAACTGGCATAAAGTGAAAGCATGGTAGGAGTGAAAAGAGATTACTGCTTTGGTGACCAATCTTGTCTGTGGGGATAATGTTCATTTGAATGTGTACACTGAACACAAAAAGAAGTAAAATCACATTTCATAAAATATTCACTGTGGAGAGCCTGCAGGCACCTACAAGTAATTTCTGACTTCTTCATGAACAGAGTGGTGTGGTAGCTTGATCTATCCTAGAAGCCCAGTCACATTTTCACCTCCAGTGCTGTGATAGAAAACTGTATTTCAGTAGCACCAGGCCTGTATCTAGGTATACAGACCTGTACATTCCTATACGTAGGGGCAGGGAAAAAAGCTATGTTTGTACTTTGCTAGCTTAACATGGGTTTATAGGTATGGGACCTGATGTTCCAGGGAGTTAAGAAGCTGCGTAGATAATTTTGGGGCAATTTTTGACCCAAAAAGCTCAGAATAATTTTGCAGAAGATAGCAATAATGCTTTGGGTATCTGTCACCATAAGTAAATACAAGTTTCAATTTTGCTCTTCAGCTTCCATTAGGTTCTCTAGAGGCCAAAGGAGGTAACTCTCAATCTGGTTTTCAGGCCATTACTGGTTAGGGAATGTACAGTTTCATCATTACAGCACACTGAGTACATGTGATTCCTTTCCCTGCCAGCCATACGCTTTCCCACCCACAAAAGACAACAACTATAAGAAAAAAACCAGTGACTTACTATTTGAAGTTCTCACTGTAAAATTGTGTCTGTCCTTTGTGCTAGGAATCGGAGAAGCTGGAAACCATCAACGCGGAGTTGAAAGCCCAGATCGAGGAGCTGAAGAATGAGAAGCAGCATTTGATATACATGCTAAATCTGCACAGGCCCACGTGTATAGTCCGCGCACAGAACGGAAGGACACCTGAAGATGAAAGAAATCTTTTTATTCAACAGATCAAAGAAGGCACATTACAAGGTTAAGTGATACAGCAAACGTGGAAATATTTAAAATATTTTTGACAGCTACCAGAGTCCATGGGGGAGTCTGACATAATGTGTAGGATTCTATTAGTCAAGAGCCTTTAGGAAGGGCAGATTGCTTTCATAAGTGGAAAGAATCATTTTGGCTTGCCAGCGATTCTTGCCCTTGGAAGATCTGGTCTCAATCAAATTGAAGAGCCTTCTGCCTCCAATGTAGGGCTTGCACCTGTCATACTTGCTGTTCCTAGGAGCTACAGACAACAGCTTCGGAAGTTTTAGCTCTCTGCTAGTGTACAGTAACTGCACTCACGAGGTTTGTGCTAGAACACTAGGACTCCCAGCGATGCACGTGGTACAGACAGCTGTGCTGGATGGACACTACTCTTCCTTGTTGCTGGTAGGGAAAGAAGACTGAGCATTTTTGAATTTCCAGGAGGATGGTTTCTGGCAGAAAGTACTGATGTGTAATGTTGCATTCTAACCTAACACACACACACACAAAAAAAAACCCCCTGTAGTTCCAACCAAGCTTTGTCATTTTTTTCACAACACTCATGGGTTTTTTCTGTGACTCATCTCAGTAGTGACTGAATTTGAAGGGTCTAGTAAGTGTGACAAAGAAATGTTTCTTGCAAAACATCTATGTAGCCTAGCTTGTATTTTATGAGCTATCGCCCCAGATACTAGCCCTTGGGGACTAAACTTTTTCCTTGAATTGCTGAAGAGCAGCTTGTACCATCATTTACTGACTTGGTGACTTGAACCCACTGAAATGGAAAGAGGAAACTAAGTGTGCAGGAGTATTGAGAGGTTTTGCTCAAGTAAAGAACTGCAGGAGTGAATCGCAGACTCCTGAACCTTGAAACAAAGAAATATTTTTTTAAATTCATCTAAGATCTAATATTTCAAGCCTTAATTCATGCTATTACTCCTCAGTCACAGAAGAGGTTCCATGGATTTCAGTGGGTCTGCTCATACAGATAGCTCTTACAGGCATAAGAGCTTGGCAAAGATTTTTCCATCCTGGTCAGGATTACTTCCTTTTGCGAGGTGACTCAGAGGGAAAAATTACGATAGTAGCTACTTTTGTTTTACATTTGAGTGGCAACTACAGTCGATCAAAAGTGTTACTTAGAATCTAAAGGAGGCAAGAGTTTTGATGTAGTGAATAATTGTTTAATTTTTTATTAAATACTAACCTTGGATGTTTTTGAACTGGTAGAAGAGCTGCTGGACAAAACAGTTGGAGCTATGAGTGTTGAAATTCTGATGTTTCTGTGAAATTCTCAGATTGTTTATTTCTATAAAATATACCCTTACAATTTTTTTTTGTAAAAGAAAATATTATTCTTATTTATCACTAATACCATAATGAGCAGAGCTAATAAATACTGCGAGCAAGATAAAACTGAAAACACAAGTGTTGCGCTGTCTTTTTACTTTTATCTCTTGCTGTTTAATATTATATATTCCTAAGCTTCACCAGTTGTATTTGAGACACCACTATTAAAAACACTTATCCTTCATCTTTTTTGAAGATGAGGCACTGAGTGTCTTGAATGATTGGGTGCAGATATTGTACCTTCCAAGATTCTGTATCTCCATCAGTGGTGTCTGACTGTTCAATGTCACAATTTAAACAAAGCAGAATACAAGTGGAGCTTACAGTGCATAATATTTTACACCAGTTCTGCAGTGTTGAAATTGTGTGTTTGCTCTAAAGGATAAACTTGAAGATACCTCAGCCATGAGCTTCTTACCCTGCAAGTCTCGCATGAGTCCATCACGTATTGTACCTGGTCCTCATATGATTGTTATATTCTGCAACAGAACTACTTAATACCATTTCCTAAGATCTGGATATATTGTAATGTCCTATTTCACATGTTAAAGGTATGTACTTCATGTATCTGAAAAGTGAATGTATTACAAAGATGACATTCTAGGTCCAATTCTGTCTTAAGAATCTGTGATCTTTCTGTATATTGGAAGGAGGTTCCATTGACTTCAGTGAGAGTTTTTTTCATGTCCTGTAAGCAGAGTTTGGAGCCTCTGTGGCAACTTCTCTGGTTTAAAGGGCAAGTTGTACATGTAATTGGGCCAGCTGTTTACCAGACAACAGATCTACATGGAGCGTGTACAATAAACTTGTCAAACAATGTTCATTATTTGACTTCTGTAATGTGGAAATACAAAACCAAGGCGTCGCCCCGGTATCATACACCTTGGCTTTGCTTTTTGCCTCTCAAATAACAGCAGACAGGGCTGTTTTTCTCATAATTGGTTATAAAGTGTTACCACAGAGACTGTAATGACAGAACTCATGTGTCTCCTTTAGGGAATTTGTATGGTTGCTTTTAACCATATCACCGGTGACGCAGGCGTCATGTTTTTGTTGCTTGATCTTATTTACTCAGCATGCCAAATGTCAATATGGTACCACTACTATTGTCAGAAGATAATCTATTTTTATTTCTTTACATGTGCAGTCACAGCTGCTCTGTATTGCTTTTGTACGCGTGTGTGTGTGCGTGCTCCTGCACGCTGCTCTGGAAATGATGGTACTCAGGGTCACTTGACTGTGCCCAGGAAAAGAGTGTTTAAACAGCTACACAGTATGTTGCATGAGTTTTCTCAAAGTATACTTTATTCAGGACAACCCTTAAAATGCATTAAAAAGCAGTTTGTTTTCTATTTTGAAGTTTGTTTTGATACTTTAATAAAAAAGACTTAATATATATTTATTCACGTGTCATTTAATTCATTCTACATGTCAAGGTCCAAGAGCACCTTCATTCTCCTGAAACAATACTGAGATATTAAAACACAAACACTCTACAGGTTTGCAACAATGACCATCTTATAAAGTGAGACTGGTACTATTCACTGCTTGTCAAGGTATAAACAAAATTCTGTTATTGCAAGGTTGATTGTGAATTCCAGGCTAACTTCTTATTTGTGGCCTAAAGCTGGAAAGTAGAACTCCTGAACCTTTCCTAACCTTGCAACCAACCAGCTGGTAGTTATTTCAACTTTTTGATTCCCTAATGAGTTTAATGCTTTTGCTACTCTGAAGCCTTAATACTTCTAGATTGCTTTCTATAGTTACATGGAAGATACTAAGTATGGCATGATTAGGGCTTTGGTTTTTTCTCTGTGTCTGTGTATTGGTGTGTCTGGGGAGAAACATGAGGAAAGATGAACAAAATGTTCCCTCCTGCTTTTCCAAAACTGAGTATCTACACACCCAGACAGAAGTCCCTGTGTTTTGACAGCCGGTGATGTGGACAAAAACTTTTGGCTTCAATCCATTGCAAGCAATCATAACTTGTAACACAGAGGCCAGATAGAAGGCCAGGAGCTCCAGGGATCAGGAAATCCATTGCTCTATTGCAAAATCCAGTTAAAAATATAATCTGGGAGGAAGATCTAGGCTACTCTGAGCTTGGCAATGTTGAATGTTTACTTTCCTTATTGGTCCATCCATTTACAGTTGTGCAGTCCCCATAAGTATATTCACCCTTTCATGCTGCTACCAAACTCTGCTTTTGAATACCCAGTTCAACACTAAATTGCCTAACTTAAAAATCATCTGCCTGGCCTGGTTTAGAAAACCTTACCAACAAAATTAGGGCTATGATTTCATGAACTCGTATTTTACAATTTTTTTTTTTATGGTATGAGTTGAAAGCATGAAACCACCATTGGTCTCTGACATATTCCTAATAACATAGTTGGTATTCCTTGAGCAATTATATGCCACACCTTCTCCTCAGGTCTTGTTCTAGATGCTAAATCTCTCTTTCCAGGCCCATGTAGATCTCAAAGCATGCTGAGCTTTACACTGTACTTTGACAAGGAACATTTTCTATTTCTTTTCTAGCTCTTTCACTGATATAAATGAATAAATAACAATATTAAAGGTGGGTAGAGACAATGGTTTATACAAGGCTGGAAATGTTTAATGAAACTGAATGGCAACAAACTTACATTTACAACAACTTTTCTACCTGGGTCCATTAGAATCTGAAGTTCATGATTAAAGGGATAGCTTTGCTAAAGAATCTGGATGGTTTATGAGTAATGAAAATAAAAGTGTACAACTGTTTGTCACTAGCAAAAGAGTTTTGAAAATAAAATATATGTCATCTTAGGAAATTCTCAAATCCAGGATGATGACTGTATCTCACATCCATTTTCCTTGGTGGTTTTGGTTTCCCTGCCTCCTCCCCTCCAGCACAGTTCTGGTCTAGGTGCCAGTCCCACTCAGGCTGGCCATTGCCAGGTTTCCATGTTTGCCCAGTGCCCCCAGCTGGAGACCTTGAGAATCATCCTGCCACTAAATGTGCAATAATATTAATTAACATAATTACTTTCTAACGATCTTCATTAGTTTGTAATTACAGCAATAGAATATTTTCATTTCTATAATAGATGCCATTCCTTTTTAAGTGTATTTAAGATAATGAGTGACAATAATTTTTAAGAATCCTGTTGTTTAAAATTCATTTCCTTAATGGACACTCTGAGTCAGAACTGCTGACTCTAGGGATAAAAATAGTTATTTGCTAATTTTCAGTGCTGTTAGATCTTCAAAGCCATCACAGTTAAAAAGAGAATACACTGGAATCTATTCTTAATACAGCATCAGTTCTGGCTGCAAATATTTACTATTGGTGACAGTGATCCATTAACCAAAAAAACCCCCAACCTAATGATTTTCAGACCCCAATGTAAATGTACTAGAGCTGACACTCAGAAAAAATTATTAGATCTATGAAATGAATAAATAGAAAATGGAAACAAAGTGAGAGAGTTAAAGCTGGAACACTTCTCCTCCTTTGAGAATTTAGCATCTTTATATTTGTATACTCTGCCAAAATAATTGGTGCACAACCATGCCCGCTTGGTGGGAATGCCCACGCAGCAAATAGCAGTGAGGAATAGCAATCTTTTCTATCAGCTAGCTTGGAGCTGGGAACATCCCAGCGATGACAGCAAGAATCCCAGCTCAGGCTGATTGATGCCAGCGGAGGATGAGCTCTCCGTGCAGCCGGAGCTCGGGCTGCTGCCGGCATCTGAGGTGGCTCATCCAGAGCCAGCTGGGCTCTCGTTCTGTTGCCCAGGTTAGCACGGCACGTAGCTGCCTGCATTCCAGCTGAGCAGCCCCACCAGCTCGCTCCAAGGGCCCACCCAGCCCAGTTCTCTTCCTACAGCTCTGATCCAAAGCAGCTGTCCAAGGAAGAATAAGAACAGGGCGAGTATGCTTCCCCTGGGTGCTTTCCCACACCAAGTATTTTCAGCTGGTGAGTCACACAAGCTTTCCATGAATTCCTTAGGTAGTACCCTTCCACAGATCTTTCTGTCAAATATTTTGACCAGTTTCTCATCCACAGTACCAGCATCTGCAGTAACTTCTGGCAGCAAGTTCCATAGGGCTATTACCACTTAAAAGAAGAAAACTTCTTGTTTGACCCTGTTCCCAGTTACCCTGCTTGTCCTAGCCTAAGCAGTCTGGGGGTTTTTTTTTGGGTGGTTTTTTTTTTTGTTTGTTTGTTTTTTTTTTTTTGTTTTGGTTTGGTTTTTTTTGTCTGTTTGTTTGTTTGTTTTTTGCAGCCATTTCACATCCTTGATTATTCATCTTACCTATTTTTTTTTTTCTGGGAAAATAGTGGCTTTTCCTAAGACAAACGAAACCCTTTCCCTAACCATTTCCTCACCCTTTAACATAAAAGAACTGCAACTACATGTAGTATTCAAGTTGTAGTCAAGCCATGGATTGATACAGAAGGATCTTGATGTTCACTGTCCCTTTCCTAAGAACTCCAGAAATTAGGTTTGCAGTTTTGATGACTGCCCAGCATCAAGTCCCACACAATGCAACAATCTATCATAATCCCAAGATCTCCTTCCTGAGTAGCAATGATAAACTCAAGGCCAACTCTTCATATATGATGCTAGGACTGATTGTTCCTGTATACATTACCCCGTGTTTAATTATATTAAATTTTATCTGCCATTTTATTTTCCAAAATGCAAATATAAAGTTTTCCTTCTAGTCTTCTGAAACTGCCTTTCTCCTGTCTGCCCTGAGTAAAGTTGTACCATCATCAACCTTCTTGCTGCTTTACTCAGGCTCTTATCAGATAATTTATGAAAGTGTTGAGCTGTACAGGTCCCACTAAAGTTTCCTGTGGAACATCACTAGATGAGCTGCCCCTCATGGGAGAGTTCATAGCTTAGTTTTACTCTCTTTTCTACCTTTTAGTCACATATATGCATTTTCTCTATTCAGTTTCTTGAAATAATTATTTGTTGAGTGAATTTACTGAAACTTTTTTAGAGGTGTCATAAAATGCACTTACTGAATATCCCTGATCCACATATCTTCCAGCCCTTTCCAAGAACTCCAGATGTGCCTGTAAGCCTGAATTATACGTTATAAAATCCAGTCGGACTCTTTTCAAGTATTTATCTAGGTACCTATTAATTGACAGTTCCATTATCTTAATTCCCATTAATTTCCCTGTTCAGACTAGAGGCCTATAGTTCCTTGGATTGTCCTGGAACCTTTCATAAGGTTTGGTGGTATATTTGCCACCCTCCAGTCCTCAGATACCAGCAAAGATTAAGCCAGAGTGACAGTGAGAGTGTTATGCATTATTTTTAGTATTTAAGCAATTTTCTTCTTCCATTTTGTTTGAGCCTTTTACTGAAAACTCACTTGGTTAGTGCTGATTCTTTTCAAAAACTCAACCTACAATCACTTCAGTGTCAGACAGATCCTCTGCTTGTGTTCTTCCCTTTGTCCTGTCCTGGAGAGGGTTCTGGCTGAGGAATGATCTCTATTTCTTCAGCTTCTCAGCCCTCTAAGTGCTCCCTTTGTACCTTGATCATCAGTTCTCACTAGACTTTCTAACAGGTTAATTATTACTAATACATCTGAAGGGTGATTTAGTGTTCTTTGCAGTGCCTTTAGCCACTCTATTCCCCCAGCTTCCCTCTGGCAGGCTTCTGACCTAAGTGCCATCTCCTGAATGTCCCCTGAAATGGGGTCTTCATCATCCTCAATCACATTTGGAGCTTTTAGAGTCTGTCAGCTACTCCAATATTTTCTGTGGCATTAAAGAATCATTACACATCTAATTATCAGATTTTAGTTCCTGCCATGCTGTGTGACTTCAATACATAAACTACCCAATGCCTCAATTCCTCCATCTGAAAGACAAAGATAATAACCAATATCATTCTTTCTACCCTTTCTTCATCCCAAGGAAAATAAAATTCCTTACTTTTGAAGGCCGGGTCTTTTGAACAAGCCTTATGAAGATTCACAAATTTTGTTAAGTCACTAGAAAGCTCCTGAACAGAAGAGTAAATTTTATTGCCATGTGATTACCACTTACAGTCAAGTGAAACCATCCAAAACACCTGTAATTAATGGTACTCCTCTCAAACCCAGGAAAACTCACAGTGTTTTGGGGTCTTTTTGGTTAGTGGTGGGGGGAGGGATGTTTGTTTGGTTGGTTTCTTTTATTATTCTTGTTTGTTTGTTTGAGTTTGGGAATTTGGGTGGGGAAATTTTTGTTGTTTATGTGGTTTGCACTTTCTATCTTTAACAGCAATCGACACCACAAGTGTAAACAATCTGTGAATCAAATATGCATTAAAAGATAAAAGAATCCTCTGTATAATACAAATACCAGGTTACAGTACAGTTACAGGCTATTTTGTAACCTAAATGGAAAATGTACATTTGGTGGATTTTCCTGCCTCCAAAGGATTTATTTTGCACGCAGAATTGCCCATGTGTAGAACTGAAAGAGTTCAGCCAGAGTTCTCCTTGACACCCAGAAGATACTTTTCTGTGAGAGAAGAGCATGTGTGCCTTGGATGCTGTTATCCAAAGCACTACCACAGTCCAAAGTCTCCATCCATCGACAATTGCTTGGTTGTGAGGTGAGATGAGAACAGGAATTAGCTGGGAACAATAATCCCTCTGCTGAATGAAGCTGCTACCTTTCGTTGGCTAAAACCAGGGATCCTTCCTCACCTGCCTTGGAGAAGCACAGCCCTCTGCTTCTGGCATGGTGAGAGCTTCCTCTCTTCTTTCAGTCTACTACAACCACTGAAGCTGGATCACGCTGGGCTTGTAACTCCCACATTTGCTGCTACGCCCCACATCTGATGATGTGATATCCTCATTCCTCATGACTGTAGAAAAAGACTTAGAAAAATTACTTGTGTGTACTAATTTCAGAAACCAATAGAAAATAAAATAAATTTAGTGTATTGGACTGTTCACGTTTCATGTTTAGAATCAAATGTTCTGCTTTGTTTGTTTGTGCATGGGTGTGTGTCAGGCGTATTTGAATGTCTGAGCATGGCCACACCACATTTCCCTGTAGCAGTAAAACTATCTATGGACAGGGGAAAGGGTGGTTAAAGAAACCAGTTATCTGTTCTAATTCTGAAGGGTTTACCAATGTTAGGTTCAAAAAAAGAAATCCTTCAAATTAGTAACAAAAAAAAGGAAATATTTATTTTTAAAAAATACCCACCTTTCAAGTAATACCATGCTTCTCTGCACCTAGCAAAAAGCATCAAGAAGCACTCTGTTTATCTGTTGTTAGTTTTATCTGTTGTTAGTTTTATATGAGTTTCTTCACAGCATTTTTCCCCTCCTACCCTCTTGCACTGACACTTCCTGTCCTTCTAGGAGTTGATACTCAAATGAGCAGAATGTTACAAAACTGGTTTACAGCACACAGCAAAATATTTCTTTTAAAGAGAAGGGAAACTATTGATATTAAACAATAACAGATATTAATAATTATTGATATTAAACAATAACAGATATTAAATTGCACAAACACTTGTTCAAAAGGAGGAAATGCTACCAAAACCTGGCCACACAAACCTAGTACAATGTCCATGGACAGCAATAAGCGCATCAGAGAAGAAGGACACAGAACATAGACAGGGGACCCTTTTCTATCTCTTTCCAAAAATATAGTGCCATCATTTAAAGCCATTTAGAGATTGGTGGTTTTTTTCCAGGTACTTTAAGATGCATTTCTTTGTTTCATTATCCAAATTGCTTGCACAGTCCCCCACCAGCATTCACGATTGTTATTTAACAATTTCCTAAAGCACAGAGAAGGTCATTCTGGACACTACTTGCTTAGAAACAGCAATGCAAATATGGGAAATGGATTCCCTCTGAAAGCCAGCTTGCCACAACCAAAAGCAGAAAAAAAATTTAAAATTAAATTCTTTCACAACTGACCCCTTCAGTCTAAATATTCACAGACACTGAGCACACAGTAGGATCCTATGCTCTTTGCCAAGCCTCTAATTCTGCTAGATCAGTGTTGTAGCTGCTGAGAGGCTATCCAGTTATGTCTGGTATTCCAGACTGGTCCTTAAGTAGTAAAGCATTAATGTACTACTCCTGTGCATGCAAGTGAAAGAAGGCTATGAATGCAGGGGCTGGACAAGACATCCTGCCAAAAAAACCCTGCCATGGCTGATAAAGAACCTTGAGTTTTAAAGAGAGATTTTGACACCCACAGCCCCCTGACTAGCACATGCCATCCATGTAATCAGTGTGGAAAAACCATTGGAGTGTGAATTTTTTAAGCAAGCCTTCTAAATAAACACACAGCTCCCATGGCACAGCTCCGTGCCCCTCCCAGGAAGTGGTCATGGCCAGGCTGGCTGAGTCCTTCAGCAACCTGGTCTAGTGGAAGGTATCCCTGTCCATGGCAGGGGGACTGGAACCAGGTGGTCTCCCATGTCCCTTCCAATCCAAAGCATTCCATGGCTTAATGAAATGTGTGTGTGTGGTCAAAATAAAAGCCAAGTTAGATCCTGATGGCCAGACAGGCAGGTAGATTCCCACTCAGAGCACATTCCTAGAGCTATGGGTGCGTGCAAGCACACAGAAGGAAAATGCAAGTGATGAATCCTGATGTTTGTGCATGGGCAGAAACAGAACAGAAATCTGGGGTTCGGCAGCAGAGAATTGGAATTATGGCTTAAATACTTTTGGGAATTTAAGTGCCACTAAGGTGCTTTAGTGCTTGGACTAAAATTCAAGCACTAAAGTGTATTACTAAGTATGGATAAGCATATGCATTAGTAAGGGAACAGAAGTTAATGCCCAGTTTCCTTTAAAATGGATTCTGTGTAAAACACTTGGTTAATGTTTTTACATCACCCTAGTAACATGATCAACATTACCATAGAAGCATCTTATATGGAAAGACAGATCACGCTAACCTCATGAAAAGGTAATTCTACTTCCATGACTCATGGCCATAAATCCACACTTGTGGAGTGAAATGGACAGACACCAACCATCCTGAGCTCCCAATGATGTCAGGTTAGTTGGCTATTCAGTATATGTAAATTTGGGGGAAAAAAAAAACTAAACTAAAACAAACCCACAGTACATGTCATACTGAAATTTATAACCCTCTGAAGTTCAGCCTGTTCTGAGCAATTAACACAAAATTACTGCCAGAGCTGTGATATATTAGAATAAATAACTCTTTAAAGGGATACAGATGTTAAATGTGTATGTGCTTTGGAGAGTCATGTTAAACATTTAAAAATAACTTCAGTGATTATTGGTGTGCTTAGATTTTATAAGATCTAGGGCTGGCAGAGGTCTCTGTGGTTCTTGTTCCGTACCACACCACATGTGTGATCTGGATTAAATTTCAGAGGGAGGTCTCTTTTTGTCCCTTCCAGACTTCTACTTAGTAAGAGTGCAGTGAGCTAAATTCAGAAGCAGGGTAGGAATATGCATCTCCAAAAACTGCACGGGTCACATTTAACAGTGACTAAATAGTGGTACAAACTACAATGCTCGTGTCCAAGAAACATAAATTATCAACTTCAGTGGCTATCCTTCAGAGTATGCAAGATAAAAATCAAACTAAGACAACAAACTTTTTACAGATAGGTGCTGAGCAGAGTGACCTGCACAAATTCAACATATACAGACTTATAAAATTAATACATTATTATCTGCCTGATGACAAAGAGCATTGATATCCATGGCAATAGCAACCTCAATAGCAAGCATAGTGATAGTGGGCTGGAAGTTTTTCCTTTCAAACTCTCTATTTTATATATACATATATATGCCCTCTGAGGCAGGTAAACAACAGTTTGAAGCTGAAAAACAAATTCTGTCTCATCCCAACAATGCCACAAAATCTGTTCTGGCAGAGAAAGATGAAGGCCAAGAGGGAAATAAAATATTTCTTCTATTTTCTGTCTTTCTGGATAAGCAGAACTTGGAAGTATTACAGTGAAGGGTAAGAGAAATTAGGAAACTACAGTTTTCCCTCTCAGGCTCTTTTTCAGCCCTAGCTTTATGGTAGCCTACCCTCCTACTCTGGGCCCCTACCTCCCTACTCAAAACACAAACCACCCACACATCTATCAACCAATTCTCTTTCCTGCACCTCCCAAGACTCCCAGCTCAGCCTAATGTGTAACCAGCCCCTCCAAACTCAGTCACATTTCCCAGTGGTGCTGCCCTCAGCATATGCTCCACAGGTTCTGCAGGAAGGCTGAGTTCGTGGTTACCAGCAATTATTTCAAAAGCACCTAATGTCCAGCCTGTGGTTACATGGATAGCTAACAGAAGAGTTTAAGATTTAACAGTTCTTCCCAAAAATATAGGTTATCTTCCCTCACTTCTTCCTCTTAAGCATCTCCAGTACTCTTGTTTGCATGCTTGCTGAGGGCTGAATTAGCTGCAGTTATTGCATTTTGTCACGTGTTCCTCCTTTAGGAATAATTTACACACAATGAGAAGCTTACACCATGATATAAGTCATTGTTAAGCTTGTCTCAGTCTTCATTGTACTAAACACTTCTTAGAAACCACACATAAATTTGTTGCTTTCTTATGCCACCAAACAGCAGACAAATACAAAGTAATGGGCTGTTCTTTGAAGTGCTAAAATCCAGTCTAGAAAAAAACAGACATGGTACAAAGAGTTGCTTCAATTCTCAATTTATGAGTGAGGACCAATGAATTTGATCACAAGGTAGTTTTCCCATTTTACATGGACAGGAAGCCCAGCCATGAAGCTTGTTGGGAAATCTATAGTATTCCACACATTCTCATTCAGTAGAACATTTCATAACTAAGAGTGAAAACTGTTTTGTTTTTAAATAGGAAAAAAAGGACTCTTAAAAAAAAAAGTCATTAGCAAAAGAGTCTGTTTCAAACTTCTGGCACTAAAAACTTATTGGTATTGTTTTACAATACCAGTTTTAGTTTTCAGTAAACTCTAACTGCCACATAACAGTGGCATGGGTTCCCACTGGACATGGGTGAACAAACCCCTGTAATGCCAAGCTTCACCAAGAGCAAGCAGCCCATTGAGCTCGAGCTCAGCTTTTTAAGCCTTGGAAAAGACAGAAAGCTTCCTATGACCTCATCTTTCATCAACCTGTTAAGAGACAAACCAAAGAAAAGTTATGCTCGTCAGTCTTTCAAAAAAATTCTGATCAGTCTGGGCTTTAGTTGGAGCATCTGTGGTTTAGCTCATCCCCAAGAAGAAGGTATCATTTTCTTCCTAGTATATATCTGAACCTTTCTCTTGACTGTAAGTTTTTAGGTGGTTACACATAGCTAGAAAGGCCAAATCATAGCTTTTGATCAGTAAACAGTTGGTTCATAGAATCAAAGAATGGTTTGGATTGGAAGGGACCTTAAAAATTATCTAGTTCCAACCTCTGTGCCCTGGACAGGGGCATTTCCCACTAGACCAGGTTGCTCAGAGCTCCAGTCCACCTGGCCTTGAACACTTCCAGGGATAGAAGTGAGCAACCTGTTCCAGCACCTCATCACCCTCACAGTAAAGACTTTCTTCCTAATAACTGATCTGATGCCATCTTCTTTCATGGAATCATAGAATCATCAAGGTTGGAAGAGACCTTCCAGTTCATCCAGTCTGCCCAGCAACACCACTGAAACCACTAAGCCACATCAGCCAGTGCCAGATCCAGACACCTCATGAACACCTCTACGGATGGTGACTCCACCACCTCCCTGGACAACATATTCCAATGCCTGACCACCCTAACAGTGAAGGGTTTTTTCTAATAGTTACCCAGAATACCCCTGGTTTTAAGTTTAAGGCCATTCTCTCTTGTTCTCTCAGTTCAGGTACAGCCAAAGACACCGATCCCCACCTCACTACACCCTCCTTTACTGAACAGGGTGCTCGAGGTTAGAGCCATTGCTGCTTGTCCTATCACCAACTGCTCCAGTACAATATCCCTCTCCGGCTGTCTTGTTGCCCCATTTAGGTACTGGAATGTGAGAGCCAGAACCTTCTCTTCTCCAGGCTGAACAGCCCCCACCCTCTCAGCCTGTCTCCAGAGGATCCCGGACTTGTCAGGCACAATTTGCCCTTAGTGAAGCCATGCTGGCTGTTGGAAATCAGCTTATTTTCCATGTGCTTTAGCACAGCTTCCAGGAGGATCTGCTCTATGATCTTGTCAGGCACAGAGGTCAGGCAGATTGGCCTGTAGCTCCCTGGATCTTCCCTTTTTAAAATTGGGGTTATGTTTCCCCTTTTCCAGCCAGTGGGGACTTGTTTGGACTGCCACGGTTTCTCAAGTATGATGGATAGTGCTTAACCATTTCCTTCAGGATGTGCAGATGCATCTCATCAGCTCCCATGGACTTGTGCACCATCAGGTTCCTTAGATGGTCTTGAACCAGAACTTCTCCTAGAGCAGGCAGTTCCTCATTGTCCCAGTCCCTGAAAATCTGGATTTGTTTCCCATAAAAAACTCAGAGGTAGACACGTCTTCATAAAGAGAGGCAAGAGGATTCACTTTGATTCTACTGTTATGAATTTCCATTTACCTAATACAGCAAAACAAGAGAACATTATTTTACCAGAATAAAAAAAAAAGAAAAATGATGGCAAACATCCCCTGCAGAGAAATGCCAGAAATACTTATTAGATTGAAAAATTCAAGAAACTGAAGTTTGGCTCTGGGGCTTATATCCTACAATCCTGAGCTGGTAAAGATGGCAAATTATGCCAAAAAGCTGTGAGACTATTTAAGGCAGAGTAAAACATATTCATCTGTTTTTTAAATAGGAACAGACATAAACAGTAACACAATCTACAGACAGAAATATAAAAGTATTGAAAGAGAAAAATTATTTCAGGCCCCCTCAGAAATTACCATTCCCAGAAAGATGATGCTGAGACACTTCCCTGAAATACCCTCACTTCTGATAAATCATGGATCAGAATACGCAGTCTGTGGAAGAAGACTGTTTCTTGCATCTCCTTTGACTTCTTAAGGAAAACAGTCACCATCCCCAGGAACGAAGATAGGGAAAAGAAGTATCAGGGACTGTGGACAATTAGAGGGGCAGAACATAATGTGGAATCACTTCTTTTCATAGGCAGCATGAGGGATGAAGGCTTTTGCTCCTAGTAAGATTTCATAAATGACACTGATGCCTGATTTCAAGAGATACAACAAAAGGCAAAATTCAGTACTTGCAATCTAGTCTTCCACTGATCCTCTAACAGGTGGCTTGGTTCTTGTACATAATTTGGTCACCCAAACCCAGAAATGCCTAGTACATACAGAGACCTTTTAACTCACATGTGTGCATAGCACTTCCACTGCTTCAACACAAACTGGGAGCATGCAATGAGCAGCACAACGCTGAGTCTCAAAGCTGTGGGCTGTTTAATTTCTAGTAAGGATAATGAGAAATAGGATAGAACCCAAACGTAGGGTTTCTGTCACTGTCTCCTTCTATGAAATATGGTATTTCCAGCATGTGTTTCTCAATCAGACCATTGGCAGATCAGCTTGTGTGAACAGCTCAAGGACGGTAACCAGATACTTGCTGCTTGCCTAGTAGGCAGCACCAAGCAGAAGTGAAACAAGCTTTCAAGTGCACTTTATTCACAGCAGCCCCATTCCTTCTCCCCCACTGACTAAAGATAGGACAGCACATTAACACTTAATATCCAAGTGTAAGTAGCCTTTCCGTTTCCTCTCCCTCCAAACAACAAGCATGATTCTTTAAAACGTGTTCTGCTTCTCAGATGAACTCAGCACTGTGTCAGCAAATGACAAGTGCTGGCGCCAAAAAGATGCAATTATTATGCATGGCTTGTGCAGGACCTTTGCATACTTCTGGCACTAAAATATAAGTCTGTTTTGCATCATCTGGATGTGATTCTAGTGTTTTAGTTAATTTGAAACAGCATTGCATGCTGTACACTGTGAGGAGTTTGGCTCTTTCATGGTAAGCCAACATTAAGCAGATACTCAGTCTACCCACACCAAGGCTGCTGGAATTTCTATTGGAATGAGGATTATTCTCTTGTAACAGTGCTGGTTTTGGTTGCTTGCAGCAGGCTGGGCAGAATCATCAGAAGCAGATCATTAAAGCTCAACACATTCCCAAAAGTCAGACTGAATTGGCTGGGCTGGAAGGAGGTTTATACATTTTCTATTTTTATCCAATAATAAAAACTTGGTTGCTTTGGCCCAAATCCCACAGCAGGTTTCCTTAGAGCAGCTCAGGGATGTGCCAGCCTCCCTCATTGGCAGGGAGACCCTCTGCCTGTAAATTGGGGTGGGCCAGGGCTTGCCCCAAGCTTTCCCTCACCAGGAAGAGGCATTTGGATCATAGAATCATGGAGTGGCTTGGTCTGGAAGGGACATTCATCTCATTCCAACCTCATGCCCTGGACAGGGATACCTTCCACTAGACCAGGTTGCTCAGAGCCCCATCCAACCTGGCCTTGAACACTGCCAGGGATGGGGCATCCACAGTTTCTCTGGGCAACCTGTGCCAGTGCCTCACAGCCCTCATAGCAAAGAACTTCCTTCTAATATCTAATCTAAACCTACTTTCTTTTAGTTTGAAGCCATTGCCCCTTGTTTTAATTTGAATCCATTCTCCCTTGTCCCATCTCTGCATGCTCTTGTAAAGAGTCCCTTTCCATCGTTCTTGTAGCTTCCCGTCATGTACCAGAAGGCTGCAATTAGTTACCCCGAAGCCGTTGTTTTTTTTTTTTTTTTTTTCCCCAGGCTAAACAATCCGAATTCTCTCAGTCTTTCCTTGTAAGAGACATGCTCCATCCCTCTAATCCACTGGTGGCCTCTGCTGGACTCGCTCCAACAGGTCCGTGTCCTCCCTGTGCTGGGGACCGCCGAGCTGGATGCATCACTGCAAGAGGGGTCCAGGTGGAGCAGATAGAGCGGCAGAATCCCTTCCCTCGCCCCGCTGCCCTCCCTGCTTTGGATGCAGCCGGGATCGGTATAGAGCTCTTTACCGTGGCCCCGAAACTCCCTCCGTGCACCGAAAGTCTTTCGCTTTCTGCTGCCGCGGGGCCGGGCGGCCGCGCCGCCGCCAGGGGACACTGCGGGCACGGCTTGGGGACACCGCGGGCACGGCTCGGGGACACCGCGGGCACGACCACCGCCACTGCGGCGGGACACGGAGCCCGAGCGGCCCGGCCCGGCCCCGCACAGCCCCAGACCCGCGGGAAGGGGCTGCAGCCCCTCCGTCAGCCCAAGGGGAGAGCGGGCTTGGGAGGCGCTGCTGCTGGCTCCACTCGCCTCCTGCCCCGGGACACCAGAGCCCGGTCACCCGGCTGTGCCTGCCAGGGGCTCTGGCCGAGTGTCCGGAGGCTGCTGTGCAGATCGTGCCCGGGGAACACCCGTAGGAGCCGTGCGGGAGCGCATGGACACGGGCTGCACGTCCCAGCGAGGGACTTCCAGGCATGTCAAACCTGCGCCGCGCTTTGGCACACACGGGGACTTCCCCTCATCTCAGCGAGTCCGGATCCAGTAAATGAAAATTCTGAGCCTGCTAGTTATTTGGATGGAGAGTCCCTGACGGCAATTTATAGACTGTATAATTGTGACTAACGATCACTGGGTCACTGGGATTTTCTGAAGGCTTTCAGGTATTGCCCGGCAAGCTGCCTTAACGAGAGTGGAACATGAAGATGACAGTGGTGACAGCCAGCAAAATACCCTATATCCTTGTAGCCTATTCCACTGCATGGGTAAGATACCAGAACGGCTCGTGAGATACCGAGCATCTCCAATGATAGCTGCACAGCCAGTGCTGTGAACAAACTGAAAAAAGCTGTGGACCACAATTGCAGAATAATTGCTAACCCTGAGCCAACACCTTTAAAGTGTGTCCTCAGAGCACACACAGAAGCACCATTTCAAATCCCCTGAGTGGAATGGCCGTCAGATGAAGCACAAGGATTGCTACACATTGATCTTGCCAAAGCCACAAAACTGAAAACATTGCAGTTTCCGCTCCAGCACTGTTCCAGTGTAGCCCTGAATGAGAAAAAACCTTTATCATTAGCTCTGCTGCTCAGCAAGGCTAACTATCCCATCCTGTCAATTCATCTGCATTGCTTCCCACACAGAGGTTTTTCATTTATTGCACACTGCATTGTGCCACACACACGCGAGGTGCACTTGGAGAGCAAGCATGCACAGTGATTCTGTAAGCAACTCAGAAGAGAGTATGTGCAACAAATCACATCATCTCTTGGTAGTCACTTTAGTACAAAGATTGGGAGGCAGCTCAAGGAATAGTTTGATCATTACTAAACAATAATCTGGTCTACTGATTCTGCTACAGAACTGGAAACTTCTGGCAAGAAGGGAGTAACAAACATCTCCAAGGTTATCTTGACAGGAGTGGCCTCCCACAACTTAAGCCACATTGTCTTTGAAATTATGACCAAAGGAGTATGTATCTGCTTTTTAAAAGCAAGCATTAAACTCACTAACACAATGGTTAAATAGAAAAAAATTACTGTAAATCATTCTCTCTCATTTGGAAGCAGAATGTACTCCATATCAAGTGCAATTTCTCTTTTTAACAGCTTTATCTTAATGCTTTTAGTATTTTACTTGTACAGCTACTTGTACAATCTGTAGCCAACATTTCATTTACTGCTTTTCAGTCAATGCTTGGAGGTCCCTCAGAGAGACACATACATCCTGGACTGCACTAGTCATGCCTACTCAGCAAGAATAACACACACTCAGGGGCTAAAGCACTGTCCCAAGGCAGCAAGCTTGGTGTAAACTCTGGAAGGATTCCCTAGGCATTGCTTTCCATGTGATTGTTTCAGTCCCTTACACAATATTATAGAGGGCAAGTCCTAAAGGAATTTATACTAGCCAAATGGTTTTATTTTGTACATGAATATTCCTGAAAAAAATCAGAGAGAACTGAAATATGGGATATGTAGGGGAAAGTACACATGATTCTGTAAAAACACTTAGTATTCTGAGTGCCTTTTTGGGGAGCTAAACATCACCTGAGAAAATTGTTAATGTTTTGCAGCTCCCAAGGGAATAGTGTGGAACATATTCCTGCATGACATAGACTTATGTCTCACCTGGAAGCCCTGACTCATTGCTTGGGAACACTGTTCTGTACATCAGATGTGTGTAAGACATGATTTTTCCACTGTGCATTATGCAACTTCTTCTGTAATAAAAACTGAGTGAGGAAACTCCAAGAAGCTCTCAGTTCCAAATGAGCTTATTCCATTTTATTGGTGCTGGCAAGCCTTTCTGCAGAGTGGCATATAGATGGGCTGCCTATCCTGCCTGATTCATGGCATTTAAATGCAGTGTGCACATTGTGATCACACGACTGCAAAGGCTACTTTAGGGTTTTGAAATGCTGTGAACAATTATGAAGGGTAATCTCTTACTGATATTGCAATTGTACTGCCATAGCAAGTATTAATATAGAGGTGCAAAGGGTTTATCACTTAATGCCTTCTCTTAAAGGCACACATTTTTTTTGAAAATAAAGCTATGTGTGACATCCAAACATACCCATTCACAACATACCCAAGAAGACACGACTATAAAAAATATCTCCATATATGAAATAAAGAAGTCATCATTCTAGTCACAGGAAAACTTCCGAATCTCCACCTTGCTTATTCCCAAAGGAAAGTGGAGAAGGAAATGAATTTTTTTCAGGTTATTACATCTGAATCAAAAAAGCTCCAGAGGAGCACGGACTCTGAAGAACATAGCTCTGAGTAACCAGCTAGTTCAGCCTGGAGAAGAGGAGACTGAGGAGAGACTCATTGTGTGCTCCAACATCCTCATGAGGGGAAGTCAAGGATCAGGCATCAATCTCTCCACTCTCCTGACCAGTGATAGGACTCAAGAAAATATGTAAGGGGAGGTTTAGGTTGGGTATCAGGACAAAACTCTTCACCCAGAGGGTGGCTGGGCACTGGAACAGGCTCCCCAGGAAAGTGGTCACAGCACCAAACCTGACAGAGTTCAAGGAACCTTTAGACAATGCTCTCAGACACATGGTGTGACTCTTGGGGTGTCCTGTGCAGGGCCAGGGACTGGACTTGAGGATCCTGATGGGTCCCTTCCAGCTCAGGGCATTCAGTGATCTGTGCCAAAGTGGTCAGTTCAGGAGATCAGTGACAGCACCACAGCCGCTCATCAGCGCTCAGGAGTTCAGCTATTACTGAAGCATGTTAACAAGCCAGCTGAGATATTTATTCAGCTATCAAATGACAGATGATCTGTCCAGTTTATGTATACAAATGTTGGATGCCAAATGAGGGTGAAGGGGTTCATAACACAATGTGTTCAGCAGCAAGCACGACCTCCTAATTCAAGGCATTCCCCAGCCTTTATTCTGTCTGTCTGCCATAGCAATCTCCCCTCTTTCAGCTGTGCCATGTCTGTTGTTTGCCAAGTCACTCCAAACAGGATCAGGCAACTGTTGCTCAAAAAAGGCTCTTTATCCACACAGGATTTCTTTTCAGCCATCTATGGTTCAATGACCAAGTTTATTACACAGCCTATAAACATTGTGCTGCCAACAGAGGGAGAACAGCAATATGGGAGAAGGGTGGGAGAGAGAGGTTAAAACCTGCTTTAGCTGGTGTTGCCACCTGGAAAATTGCATGTGCACCTACTCTCTCGTGCAAAGGATTGAAATTCTAGGTTAGGTAGTTTTCAGAGACAAAGTTCATTTTTTCCTCTGGATGGCTGAAGGCTGAAGTCTCTGCCCTTTCCCTTTCTCTCTCCCCACTCTGAGTAGGAGCAGAGCATCTTGGTTGAAACCCTGGCAGAAAGGCATTCCCTGATTCCCAAATACCACTGACCTGAGGGGTGGAGAGGAGCAGGTTTCACGCTGGCGTTTCTCACAAGATTAAAACCAAAACTTCTCACTCTTTGACTGCACCAGTAATAAACCACAAGTAAGCATACTGTGGTATGCTTACCTTAAAGCCTCAGTGGCCTTTCAAGGGAACAAAGACATTTGAGTGAGAACTGAAGTGGGTTAAGCAGAGGTTTGTCCCTTTCTGTCAGTTCTGGTAATCAATGGGCAGAGGAGCAGCGTGACATCCATGCCGTCAAAACTGTGGCTGCTGCATTTACCAGAAGCTATTTCTCAGTGCTCTTACTCAGCTGGAATGTACCCATGTAAACACCCCTCCTAAAATCAGTTTGTAAACTAGCTGTCATTCACGCCCATTTTAAAACTCCTTTGTACTGCCAAGATGGCATAAAGGTGGGGTATAGGGAAAAAAAAAACAGGAGTGAAGAAAGCAGAAGTTTTATTAGTTAAGTTGGTAGGACCACGGTTTTGAGAACAGCAAGGCAAATCATCCAAGCACTTAACAACATACACAGCTGTTTGCAATTTCCCCCAAGATGTTGGGAAAATCTAGACTGCAATGTGCAGCTTCACAACCTGAATATGAATCAATGCATGCAAAACTCTTTTACACTCACTGGGGGTATCAGCACACAATTAAATTAAAATATTTAAATTTGCTAACTGCAGTGCTGTAACAGTAATGCAAATCTTTTTTTGCCATCGAAGAAAGTCCACTTTCATGCCAAATATACATTAATTAAACTTGCCTCATACAATTCCCTGAGTGGACTGAAGGTTGAAAAGAAGCAGAATTAAACTCCGGAGAATAACCTCAGAGAACTAACCCTGGGCTGCTAATTGAATGACATCAGAAGGCAGCCATCAGCCGTGTTCTGCCAATTTCCTAGACGCTGGAGAGCTTTGTCAAGAGTTGCATTAAATGATCTGTCATCAACTGAATATTAATCTCTCAGTATTTTATTACTCAGACCTAAACAGGGCTTTCTGGAGGGCATGAATTATTGGCAATGGGAGGCAGTAATTACAAAGTGAGGTATAGCGTAGAAAACATGACAAGTGAGTTTAAATGGTGTCTGGGGACCGTTTAATATTTTGCTGGCAAACATTGCATGCAATAAAACCATTTGAGAGAGAAGAGATATAATGCAGGAATCCAGCCTCTAAACAACAAAAAGGAACCCTAAAGCAGAAAATTACATTTTTTTAAAGCATAACCCTCCAGGCTCTGCTGCTATAACAGAGCAGTAGGTTCTGCAAATACCTTATGGATGTGCCGAGTTTCTTGAATGTGCTGCAGGACTGGACACATTTTTAAACATGTAGCAATTTTTATAAATGAGATGCCATATTCCATGGCCTGCCTTTTGGGTGCCATGTGGCTGACGAGAGTCTCACAGACCCCAGTGGTGAAGGGGATGCAAGCAAAAGCATAGGTAATTTGAGGAAATTTGCACTATTTGTGCATAATATGGACATGATTCTGTTGTAGCTAAGAAAATATTTCAGTACAGAGAAAACAAAATCCCAGTGAATTATTACAGTTGAAATATCACAACATGAGCCAAGCATGAACAGACACTATGTATTCTTAAGGGATGGTAAGGAAAAATTAATCAAAGAACACTCATACAGGGGATCAGCTGTCACAGGAAGTGCCTATGGCTGTTAAAAAGATAAGAGGCTTTGGAAATCATCACTGAATTATTAGGAAGCCTCAGTCCATGAAACACAGAACCAACCTGCCCAGGTTACACAATACAGCTTGATGTTCCCACAGCCATTATTATTGCATGAGAAAGCATGAGTAAAAGCAGAGGAGTTTTGTTCAGGTGTATCAGGGCATGGAAAGACCAGGAAAGTACTGGGGCATTTCCCTGAATTACTACTCAGTGCAACAAACCCCTTGCCTTGAAGAACTTGTATTACTAGGTAAAATGGCCAGATGGTGCTGGGAAGAGATATACCTAACCTGATAAATGGCAAACAGAAAAATACCTTGCAAAGCACGATGTTCTAAATGAAGAACATTTGTATATTAAACAGGAGTTGAAAATGCATAGCATAAAAGAAAAAAAAGTTAGTATTGTTAGGGAAATTGGAATGTTCCTGAGCACAAAAAGTAAAGACTCTGCATATCGACTTGGGATAAATTTTTGCTTTCTTACTCACTGTTATTTTTAATTTACATTCAGTAACTGAATCACTGCTCTTGAAATGTTACAATTTCATATAAAACACTGTTTTGGTATAAAACCAGCAGCAGATGTGCAATGAGATTTTTATTAAGAAATATTGTTTATTAATAATTAACAAATATTACTTTATTAATGCAACAATTTAATATCCTTATGTTACCATTTGTGATAGTATATACCTCAAATTTTTGACAGCAAACCAGGAAAATGACAGCTAAGAGCCTCTGAATGTGCATCTGATATCAGCTATTGAGATAAAAGTGAACCTGAAAACACATCATCTGGTTTTTCTTTTGAATGTATACACCTGGTACTTAAAAAGTAAAATAATTTAATTTTCATGAACATTATAAAATTTATAACTTGGTATCAAAGTAATTATCTATAAATGTATGTTATTTTGTGACTTTGTAGTTGGAGGTATACAGAAGAAAAACCAAAACAAATAATGATGGAAAACCAATTAGTGGAAACGATGGGAATTGTTTTTCATGTGAATTAAGCGGAATATTTGAAGCTTTGCAAAATATCAATCAAAATTATATAAAGAGCTGATATTCTAATAATTTAGAGTGAAAATGTTTTGATTACAGTCTCTTTACATGATGGTAAAAATACAGGTGTGTTTGCATGTGAGTGTCATTCAGCATTTCTCATAAAAAGTCTGACTGGTTATGTGACTTTATTTTACAGCCCTCAACCACCCATATCCCCATTTATGCTCCTCTACTTGAACTGTGTCCACAGGAAGATCCTGTTCTTGCTTCAAGCTCCTCTGCGTGGGCCGAGTTCACTGACTTTGATCTGAAACTCCAGAAGAAGGGTGGAAGCACCAGCAGGACAAAGGTTCACACACAGGAAGGCTCCCTCAACATTTTATTCACCTGGAAACCAGGACCTAATAGCTAAGTTGTGGTCAGTAATTTCCTCACCTGTATGATTAAAAAGACTCTTTCAAATTTGATTGTTCTTGGCTATTAATCAAGTCCTTTAACAGAGCTGATGAATCACCCACCCCTAGAAAGGGATAAGCAAGGGTGCTTAACCTCTCAGTGCACCCACAGAATAGGTCCCGAGTCCATACTGGAACTCAGCAAACAAATGGGATGACCAGAATTTACAAGGGAAATTTACAAACTTATGTACTATTGTCATTTACTGTAAGAAATGAAAGAAAAAAAAATATTCATCTCTAGAGATTATTTACCTCGCACCCAATAGTGCACTTGGAAATTACTGTACCCTAAAACAGCTCTGATAAGCAAAGATGAAACTCAAATAGCTAAAAGGGAACTAAAAGAGCTCTTGCTTAGTATCAAATCCTGTTTTAAAACTTTCTGCTCTTAAAGACATCCTGTTTATATATTTAATCAATGAACTGGATGTAAGACAAACAAAAATGGCCTGCAATCTTCTGTGAAATGCATATTTGCAGAGATGGAGTAACTCAGCTTTTAAAGTAAACAGCTAAACAGCTTGGGAAATTCCCCAAATTCCTGGTAGATTTTGTTTCTCTTTCTCTGTGAACAGTGTTCTAATTTTTTTTTTTTTTCTGGGAACATATCATTGTTCATTGGTAGGCATTTAGAAAACTCCCTTTTTTTAATGCTCTTTCCTTACATGTATCTAATCAAAGAATTCAATTTAGGAAGAGACTCTGCCTCTGACAAAACCTTACATCTGACCTCCTGTGAAAATGAGTTTCTGGATAAAGAAATCTTAGGGGATTGCTTTGTTTGTTTTAAGAACTGCTTTCTTTTAAAGTTCAATTGCAAGCTTTCTCCAAAGAGAATAAGGACATGGGGACAGGAGGAAATATTTTGGATGACCAGCATACTCATGAAATACATGATCTTCATCCCAAAACTAAGTGGGTTGCACACACACACAGCAACCTACAAAATTGCTTGTATGCATCATTTCTGCTTCAAGGCTTTCTGATGTCTTTCTTCTGACAGGTAGAAACTTCTTCACACATATAGATCAAAACCAAGTACAAGTTATACCTATTCATTCTTCTACTAACACTACTACTTCTCTATGACAGCCCTTACATGATCTTTACTCTGATGTTATTACATAGACAATGATCCCACCACTTTTCAGACTTTGTCTCTGAAGTCTGAAAAAAAAGATTCTTTATTTCCCTAACCCTCCCAGTAGCCCTTCTCCATTTCTGTACTAGTTTTGGTTTACCTTTCTTTATCATGGTTGAGCAGAAATGTATATAGTATTTCAGATGAAGTCTGGTCAGGCTCTCACATAATTACATTGACATTTCTCTCTTTAAGAACACAGATATATAAATAAAGAAATAACCCCACCACTATGCATCTGAGTGCCTATTTTTCCTCCTTTTTGCTCCACTGCATTGGTGCCTCAGCATCAGTTGCTAATATGCTTTTGTTCCTTCCTTCCATTAGCATTTCCAAATCAAGAGTCTCTGCCTTGTGACAGAAATTCTTGTGAATTGTTCTTCAAGTGTGTGACTGTACACTTGGTACTGTGGCAAGACGCTAGATAATCTCATCTAGGTTTCCTTGTCCCCAAAAGGCTGGAGCAGGTGATCTTTCAGGGTTCCCTCCAACATGGGCTGTCCCATGACTCTATGATTCTATGAATAATGGCATTTCTATTCCCTTCTGCAAGGTCATGCAGTCTATTTTGCAGGATATTTCAATCTTCTTCTGTAGTAATGGTCCCTTTGTACCCAAAGTGTTTACCAAAGATACTAAACAAGAGGTCTGTAATCAATCCTTGAGAACCTCCACTTGTAAACAATTTCTTAGCCTAATAGATTGCTTCTCAAAAATAACTTTTGCCATTTTCCTTCAGCTAATTCTACTTTTTCAATAGCTAGTCCTATTTATCAATTCTTGTATAACTTCTCCAGCTGAAGCAATTGTACCTTATATGGCACTGCATCAAATATTGAAGCAGTGTCTTGTTACTTATTCCTTATTGTCAATTATTTACCTAAGACAGATAATAAATTGGTACCAAGATTCAGTTTATAATGGGAAGACAAATTTTATTAATCTGCTTATCCCAAGAGAGACTACTTACAACCCTTGCTTAGAATTTCAAGAGCTTTGATATTTTAATAATTTAGAATAATTTAGAATTTAGAATAATGAAAACATGACATAAGTTCATTATGTGACAGTTAAAGAAGAAAGCTTTTCCACCTGATTGGAGATGTACCCACACTGTGTTCCAGGGGAATGGTCTGGGTAGACTTAACTGGACTGCAGCCAGATGGGTGTAGCAAGCTCTACTAGCAGTCTGTAGAACTTTCTAATCACATACAATAAAAGCTCTCCTACTGCAAATTTAAAGCAAACACACATTTTACAGATTTCATTTTCTCTTTGGCTTCATGAAGAAGCTGCTTCAGGATGAGATAAGCTCTGACACTGGAGCATGGTAGCCATCCAGTACTGACTCCATGAATGAATGTTTCTACTCAACACCAAGACCTTTGTGGTTTAGTTTTTCCACTTCTAACACTTCTAAAGAGAACAGTAATGATTCCTTTACAGCAGACCAAACTCATAGTTAGCAGGAAACAGGTTATTTGCAAAAGCTATGCCAGTTATTTTCACAATACATTTGATGCCATGATTTCAAAATTCTGCAGTGAGAAAAGATTCCTACTCTACCATTACAGTTTTTTTTCCATAGGCGCTATGTAGGAAAAAAATACATGAATGAATGCCAGAAATGGAGCATGCAATCACAGGGATGATTGTTGCTACGGTTTCTTTATTAAGAAGTACTCACTTCCAGGGAGCCTGTAGCTATTCTTGAGTTAAGTATTACCTAAGTGAGTAAGCAAAGTACTGCATGTCCTCTGAGGCAGCTGTAGGACCATTTCTACTTCCAGTGAAACCAACGTAAATCCCACATTTCTGCAAAGAATGAATCCAAATTCTTTCATTCCCTTATGGATGTGTGCCCACACCACATACTGTATGTACATGTAACATGTTTCTCCAATGACCACTTGACAATAAACCAGGGTTTACAAACAGAAAATTCCTACCCTCCTATAAAGAGGATAACATCTATTCTTTGTGATAGAAAATAACCCCCCCATTTCTCCTGCTAATCAGACATGCTTCCTTCCTGTAATAGGAATTATATCACTTCACTGATGGGAAGAAGAGAAAAGGGATTTTTTTTAATACTTGTTTTATCTATCACTTTCACTGAGACAGAAGTTCAAGACTGATTCACAGATGGAAACCCCAAATGCCATGCAGCAAAGCATTCATCTATGGACAGGAAATAGTATGGGTTTGATAAGCTACAGTAAAGGTTATGCCACCTTTAAGTACTTTTTAAAAGACTGCACAGACACCTTTCTTAATACTCGAGTGACAAAACAAGGCACACAGCAAAGCCTTTAATCATATACAGGGTATACAAGTGAAGTGAAATTTCTATATAGCTCTACAGATTAGCCTTGATCCTCTAATACTGATTCCATTAAGGGATGTTTCACCAAGATGTGTAGAAACAGAAGGAGGAAGAAAAAAAAAAAAAAGTGGCATTTGAAATAATGAGACTACAAAGGCTAGTGCAAGTCCCAAATGCAGATGAGATCAGGAGGCACTGCAGAAGGAGCACTAATTGCAGTAACTGGTACCAAGGCAAAGAACACAAAGTCTGTAGAACAGGCTGGTTTAAATTAGTTTTTTTTAAAGATGTACTTTCAGTGAGACTGGATGAGTACATAAAGGCACTTATAAATGTTCACAGGCATGAATGCAAAATACCAGTGGGAAGGAGCAAGACTTTCTAATAAGCTCTCTTGAGGTATAACAATTGATCTCTGTAATACGAACAGAAATGGGAAGCTTGACTTTGTCTTTCTGTTGATTTTTTTAGCTTTGGAGGCTAAAATTAACTTTTTAAAATGTAATAATTTTCAATCTGACCCAACTAAACCCAAAAGAAACTAATAGATGAATAGCTGAATTGGACCCAGTCTGTTCCTCAAAGAAATACTTTTGTCTGTAAGTTTGCAGCAAGCACTTTGCTTCTTCATTAGACTCATAGAAAATGCAAAAAACTGGATCTAGACAAACTGTAACCTTCACTGTGGACCTAAGAGGCAAAATCCAGCTTTGTTAGCAACCCTCCACACATCCACAAATAAGACTGCAATTCACAGTGCACCTCACATGAACCATGATCTGAATATAGAAAAGATCTTCCCTATTTACCTGCATCTGAAAATCATGTGGATGTGATACAGACCACATTTTTGTGGGGAACAAGTCAAACCAACTGGAAGCTTTTTGAAGCTACAGTACATCAAGTGGGATTTTAGCCATATATAGATGTGAAACCTTTTTTTTTTTGATGGTGTAACACTGCTGCAAAAGGAGAGGTTTGGATTTGAAAAAGAATTTTCTGTTGCTTCCTTAACAAATGGGCTTTTTCCTTTCTGTTCTTCTTTCTGGTTCCCTATTCATGTAAAAATTATCCCAGGCTCCAGAACATACTTTCTGTTCTGAAGGTTCCTGTAAATCAATATCCTTACGAACAGCTCATGCAAAAAGCGTAATCGCTACATGTGTAGGGGACACATAAGCCTGTGCTTTAACAGCTCATGGTCCTTGTTGACTCATGATTCAGCTATCACATTAATTCTATAAGTATATCAGAATGTTGGACTTAAGTGGCTTGGGATACTAATTTTTCTCACTTCTTTTACTTAAGGCTCCCAGCTGCCTTTGAACATTAGTCACACAATATACTGATTGGTGAATGCCTTAGTGCCTCTATCATATAGAAAAATGATGCAAAAGGCCCTTTGGAAATATTCCTGGGAAAAAAAGTGATGCAAGAGATGGAGAAAGAAGTAACCCATGCTCTACTGTTACTAATGGACATGACGCACAGGAAGAGCTGGAGTTATACCCTGAGGTTGTGGGAAAAAAAGTGGGGACAGTGAGGGCTCCCACAGGGCTCCCAGCCCTTCCAAGGAACAGCAACATATTCTTGGACTTGGAACCACCACACAACATTGCTGAGAATTCTGCTGTCTTCCCCTGTGCACTCAGCATAGACATGATACAATTAATAAAGCAATGAACTCCAGTGCAGACACCATGGATTAAAACTTTAACTGCAGAACAAGAACAGTATTTACTGATGGGGAATCTACCACTGAACTTGGATATAACACCAAGTGATAAGCTGGAGTCAGTTTCTAGACAGATATTTAGAAGAATAAATGTGTAAGGAGGAGGATTTTACACAGGGAACTAGATTTCTACTTCTAGAAGAGAGCATCTGTGGAACAAAAGTCTTTAGAAGGATTCTGCTGGGGTGGACTGTCTTGGACTAGCTGATCTTTCCTCCCATTTTTGAGGGTCCACAGGGCTCCATATGTGAGACCAGCTTTGTACAGTCCTGACCTCAATTAGGTACTTTCCAGTCAGCTGCACATACCTAGTTAAGAGATGTGAAACATTCCCTCTCTCCCTTCATCCTAAATTGTAACAGATTTTCCCAGAGTGAATGTTGTTCATTTCCACCATGCTCCTTTTCCATTACATCTCTATTCTGCCCAAATTACACAGTGGCATCCAGTGCCTGAGGCAATGTGGGTGTGTGGATGAATATTCATAAGACAACTTCCATTCGTGAGGGTGACACAGAGAATAGTTTCAAGGACATTACCCAAAATCTTGAACTGTACTGAGACTTTTGCTTTCCTAGGGAGGGACTGCAGCAGATTCTCTCTGTGGGATGACTCAGTTCTTATGGGACCATAAGGAGCTTTGAAGACAGCATTTAGGCTGCAGGTGCAAATTCTGGAAATTCTCTTGGGAACAACCTAACAAATAATTTAAAGAAGCCAATAGTTCATCTGGAGTTTCTAGCCTAAGACAATGGTACAAGAGGGCCCTTTAGAAGGCAGAGTTGACTACATGGCCTCCCAAATTCTGTCTTGGCACTGATCAGCAGTGCACCATTCTACTAAAGAAACTAAAACAAAAAGTTTTTTAAAAAATTAAAATTCAGACATTTCAGATCATATTCTGCTGATAAATACTGTGATCCTGGTGAGGGAAGAAATTAATCCCATGAGTTTAACTGAAAAAAAATCCAAATGCTGAAGTGAGAGAGTTGGCAATGGGGAGGAGATCTTTATTATCCAAAGGTGCTCTTTGACTGTGAAATACTGTGAGAAAAAGACTCTTTGCTGGATCCCAAGCCACAGAATCCACATTTCAAGAGGTTGACACTATTAAGAATCTTCAGAGAAAGTAAACACATTTTTCTGTGTATTTCTCAATAACATTGCAATCATACTTCCTTTATGTAACTAAAAAGAAAAAGAAAACAGAATGCTTTTCTTTCAAGCAATTATCAAACACCTTCAGTGTGGACATAGAACAAAATGCTTAGCAAAACTCAATCCACAGACATAATCTTCCAGAGGCAATAAGCAAGATGAAGGAAGGATGAAGATACTTTTTCATTTCCAGTGGGTGCATTAAAAGAGTAAATTGTAAAATCTGCTTTTTAAAACAATGTTTAAAACCATCAAACCTTGTTTGCTTTTCTCCCACACAATCAGAAGAGCAGACAATCACCATCAGAAACTGACCAGGACATATTTTAGGATATAAAACACTCCAAGGACTAATGCCAGCATGGCTGATGATTTGGAATATTAAAGACTAAGAAAACTCTTTTGTTACACACACTTCAAAAGAGGAACCAATGAAGAGGTGATAAGTAAGTAATAGAACAACTAAGAGGAAGATTACCACTAGACTTTGGCATTGACCAGCAAATGAAAAGCAGAGATGCTATAAAGACATTGATTATTGAAGAAGGTGGAGAACATTATAGAGATGAGACATCGCTTTTATTAACCAAACCTGTTTAGAGAGATAAAACCCAGCAGCCAGATCATGACATGCACAGGTGACAAGTGAAAAAGGGTTACTGGCAGTGGATGTGTGGGAGAAAGGCATCCCAGTCTGAGGTCGGTACTTTTCCCTGTCTACATTCCATCGCTCCATAGTGGGCTGCACGGCACTTTGACATTTCCAAAGGCAAAACCATGGCTTGAAGAGTCTACCAAGTTAGAAGCTGCTGTTCAAATTGTCTTTTTTTCCATACTGGTGTTTTCCTGAGATTCAGAAGACTGTAACATTTCAATGTGGAGTAGAGCTGTGTGGTCGAGTCCAGCCCTCTTAGATGGAAGAACTGCACACTAGGCAGTTCGTCAAACCTCCTGTTAATGGCACTTTCACACATCACATTGACAGGTGATTAAGGACAGCACTCATCTTGGTAGGCAGCTGGCAAGTGCATCAGGCCTTGGTATGGTCACAAAGTTCATGGTGCAGTGCAATAGTGGACAGATCTTTTCATGATCCTTCAACACTTCACTCAAGTGTTTCATTTCATCTGTTAGCTTTCCAATTTCTCTTTTCAGGGAGGTATTTTCTTGCTCAAGAGACTCATATTCCTGGAAGGAGGGGAAAGAAAAAAAACAACAACTTACAGTCAAAACATTCCTTTCAGTGCTTCCACCTTGAGTACATTCACATAATAGTAGAAAAAACAGTGTGGTTTTTTACTACAACTTACAAAGTGCTGAGGAAAGACAGACCCAGCCTGGGGGCTGGAACAGGGCAAGTGCATTTACGACCTGTGGCCTGACCACACTGCAATTCCTTTCATGGCCCCGAAGACCAGGAGGTGCCACTTGCCCTCAGAGTCCTCTAGGAGCCCAGGGATGCAGGCATGGATGGCTCTGTCCCCATGGTGGCCTCTTCCACCCTGGTCTGCCTCTGATGGGAAGGGCCAAAATGGACTCTGCAAGGTCAGATCAGAGAAAATGAAAGCACTGACTGCCGAGAGGTGCTGGGAAAACCCGGTGCCTGGCATTGCTGGTGAGAAAAGGGCCTCCCCCCTGCCCCAGGGCAGTGCAGGGAAAAGCCATTTATCCAGGCCACACACCATGTCCAGTGCTCTCCTCCAGGCCTGCCAGGGCTTGTAGCCACCTGCTCAGAAGCCCAAGAACTCAGGAGGAGGGAAGCATCATACTCATTTTGTCACCAGAAAGCCAGACCACTGCCTTTGGTTATCCCTGACCTGGCTGCTTTTGAGGTAAGGCTTTTCTGGCAATAAATATGCTGCTGTTAACTGCAGAGGAGTTTTGAGTTGCTCTGCAGCATACATGTGATGGATGCAAGACTCCTGTGCCACATTTTTTGATAACTGTGTGTCTCAAGTGTTCCGGCCTTTAAGCCTCCCCATCTCGAAGAGAAGAGAGCTAGAGGTTCAGAGCCAGCCCACTGAAAACCTGTAGATGGATGTATCTCTGCTGGCCCAAGGCTCAACATCCACCCACTCAATCTCACCTCCCTGGGAAAACTTCAGAGCAAACTTCAAAGCCTACATGTGCCTTAAAAGGCAGCAGGGAGAGCCTCTCATGCAATGTTCTTCTGAGCAGCCTGGCTCTGCCTTGCTCCCCTTTGCTGCAGAACTTTGGGCTCCTTGCCCTCCCTCACACCCTTGTGCCACGTCTCACAGAGTGAAACAGGCACAGTCCTCCTAACACAGTATTGCAGCCGAACTCCAGCCAAGTTGTCCAACCCCGATTGTCATTCTGCTCATCTCTTGTTGCCCCAAACCCCATGGTCCTGGGTTTTGGAATAAAAGTTGCTGTCCCATTGCTCTGTCCCATTTTCAGGGATGAGACTGTCACATTGTTGGTGCTAAGAATGAATGTCTGTTCAACCAGATCTGCCTACACCTGGCAAAACCTGTGTGCATCAAAATGAAGATTCCCAGCATGAGGAAGATCCTCAAGTTCAGGAGGAACATCAGAGAGGCTGCAGGATGGCACAGGGCCCAAAAATTATTCCACAAAAGCCAGGAGTTACCCCTTTTCAGAACTACCCTGCACCTGGCGCTGACTCAGAGGAGATCTGGGAAAAACCAAGCCCAAAACTCCCCACATTGTCCCTCTTAGTCTCTGCTAACTGCTGGCAGATCCTTCCACAGTGAGAAAGAAAAAAAGCCTGTGATGAACCTTCAGAGCTGAGCAACTGACTCAGCCACAGTGGTAGTGTGCTGCAAAACTGACACTTACCCCAAAAGCTGACTCCTGGCTACAAGAGCACTGTGGTGTGAGGTAACATCCAAAACCAGAGAAAAAGGATCCCTGTCCTCCAGTGTTTGCACTGGGGACACAAGAAAAGCACACCACATTGTGATATTAAGAGCTTCTGGAATATTTAGTTACTTTCATTTTATCCGTCTGAACACCCACTGTCACTTTTCAAAGCATACAAGTGTAACAGCTAGCCAAGCTGAGCTCTCACGCTTGCAGGTTCCCAAGTTCCTAAGAAGCCTTTTCAACTGGGTATGTCTGGGAACCCTGCTGCTGAGTGGCAGCGCTCACACCACAGTTCTAGAACTGATTTAAGCCAGTGTTGCCACTGCATGGTACCCTTCCTCTTCCATCACCTTCTACCTTTTAAGACAGCAAGAATTCATCCACTGTCACAGCAAATGTGATAAGCTTAACACAAATACAGAAGAAAATGGTTCTGGTTTAGCCCAAAGGAGCCCTGTGATTCCATTCTTTGGGTGGTCACAGGAAGAGCAAAAGAGGGAGGATGAGGCAAGGGCTGGACCATCTCTCTCTCTTCCTAGCAGTGTCACTGAGGCAGAGCTGCACTGTCCAAGAGCAGCAACAGTGTCTGGGAGTTCCCAAGTAGGCATCCCACAGCACGCCTTTCTGTGCCTTACACCCACAGCTCTCTGAGCAGGATTATGTGAAGACAGGCCCACACCTGCTTAAGAATTCCCATTTATTGTAAAGTCCTGTGCTTGGTACCCAAGCCATGCCTCCAAAGCACCAAGTATCCCTTTACCTCATGAAGTTTATCTGCTTTCTGAGTTTGCTTCTTCCGGCTCCTCTGTGCAGCAACTCGATTTTTTTCTCTCCTCCTTACTTTTCTGTCATCTTCTTCACGACTCTGGAAGACATCAACCAGAAACATTTCGCTAGTTTGCAAGGTGCACACAGAAGATGCTCGAAGTCGGGTGTGTAACTTTCTGAGAACGAACACTTCCAATTTTACAGCGTTGATCTTCGGTCTCCCAGAGACCTCACGGTCCCTGTAAAGAGCAGCGCATCCCTCTGCCCCACTGCACAGGCAGACCCGAAGCGGAGGGGTGGAAGCCGGCAGGCTGCCCGAGGGATGCCGCAGAGCCTCGCGAGCAGGGCCACCGCTACTGATGGGGGAAGCTGGGTACCCGAGCGGGGACCGACGCTCCCGCTCTGCCCACTTTACACCTGCCTCGCTCCAGCGCGGCCGACGGGGCGGAGGTGCGAGCAGCGGGGAGGAAAGCCCTGCTCCCTTCCCGGCTGCTCAAGGCTGGGGAAAAGCAGCTGCCCGCGCCGTGCCCCGGCGCTTTCCGCGCATCGCCGGCTGTTCGCCCGCGCTCCCACCTGGGAAGAGCCAGCACGGCGGCCGCTTCCCGGGAAAAAAAGGGCCGCTGCCCAAGGGCAGCGGGCACCCCCTCCGCGGCGCTGCCCGGCGTGACTCAGCCCCATGTGCCCGCCCGCCCGCAGCACCCACCCCGACCCGGTCCCTACCTGCTGGCCGCCCTCGGCCGCCGCGCCCCGGGACAGCGAGCTGGCCCCCGCCGCCGCCGCGGGGACGGCGCACGACATCCCGGCGCCGCCGAGCCGCCCGCAGGGCTCCCCCGGCCCGCGGGGGCTGCGACTGCAAGGGAGCAGAGGGAAGGGAGTACAAGGGCAGGGCGGGCCGGGGCAGGGGACGCGCCGCCCCGGGCCGGGGGTGCTGCCGCCAGGTGCCGGAGCGGCCCGGGGCGGAGCCGTCGCCCACATGGCCGTCACATGGCGCCCGGCTGCATCGGGAACCCGGGACCACCCGGCCGCCCCATCCCGCACTGCTCCCCCGCGGGGACCGCCCCCCGGGGCCGCCGGCTCTCGTCAGCCGCCGGGAGCCCGGGGAAAGTCCGGGTCACGGTGCTGCCGGGCAGGAGCTGCCTGAAAATCCCCCCGGAGAGCCCCAGCCCCGGGGGCCGGCTGGGTTCGACGCCCCTCCGGGAGGCCCGACTCGCTCTTTCGCCTGCAGAAATAAACTCCCCGCAGTTTCTCTCCTCTCCAGGCTGCCCCCGGGAGCCGGCCTCGCCCCGCTGTGTCTCCCGCCGCTCACCTCCGGCCGCTCCTGCCCGCCGCGCTCCTCTGACATCGGCCCTCTGAAGCGGCGGCAGCTCCACATGGGGGACAGCCAGCTCAGCCCGGGATCGTGGGTGTGAGGACACGGCATCCGTGCTGGGATAAAGCGATTTTCACTTTCGCTACTCACCCTGTTCCTTTAAATAATAAGGAAATGCGACAGACTTCTTGTAAAGGCAAAGCCAGACAAAGACTGCTGGAAATATAATTGCTGCAGACAAAAATCTTTCTCTTCCACTATTCTGTTGATAGTATTTTAACAGAACACTGTTGCTTTTACCTCTCGGAACACCTTCCTTGCATTTTAATTGCACAGTTACCTTGGTCTTATGCTCTGAAAGGGGGTGTTTGCACTGACAGCTACTTCAACATCCTTGCTCTACTGCAAAGGGATTTGTAACTCTTGTACTCTCCTGGCTGTGCTCAACTCACAGAGGCGAACACATGACCATGTGAGAAGGGTACATGCCCCCAAACTGCGGGGCAGTCGGTCATAAACCCCCAGATATCTCAATAAATCAGATACTTCCCTATTTTTCTGGTTTCCTCAGCAGCTTGAGTCATCCAGCTTAGATGAAGTTAAAGAGTTGGCAAACTGAGTAAATATAGGCTATCCTTCCAGGAAGATCTGGCTAACAGTTCATGCTAAAGGTGAGGGAACCATGTTCCCCAGAGTCCAAGAGTCAAACTGACGTCTGTGCTCTGTCACAGGTTTCCTGGTAGGATCTGGGACTGTGACTAAAAGATTTGGGCATGACTTCCTTGAAGTGCTTCTTTGCAGCTGTTCCACCTCAAAGCAGCTTCTGTCTCCACTCTCCAGGCTATCCATGCATTTATTTGATTTTGTACTTTTCAAAGAGCTTCTCCAACCCTGGAGGACTGAGTTCCTGCAAGTCTTCCCACCCTATCAGCCATGGGAAGGTGGCTGGTGACCACAGCTGGGAAGCACACTCTTGCCAATATACCCTGACCTAACCTGCAGCCCCAGACTGTGCTGGGTCTCCCAAGCATCTCACAGGGCATTCCCTGGTTTCTTCAAAAGCAGTCTAGCTTCTTTCTCTCTGTCATCTAATGTGCCAAGACCAAGATGTTCACCAAGGGCTGCTCATGGAGGCAGCAGTAAGGTGTGGTTTCAGTGCCATTCTCCAGCTGAGGGGATCCAAACCAGCACCTTTCTGGAAAGCAGCCCTGGCCACCAGGCAGAGAGTTATTAGAGGGTGAATTGCTCTCAACTGCTCCTTTGAAACAGCCTAATCTTGCATTAACTACACCTCATGCAGTTAAAGTAAAGCAGTACATGAGGGCATGAGCAGAGACTTAGGACAGTTTCTTAAGAAGAGATCACTGGGATCTTGCTGCCTTTGTAGCTTAAGCTCAGTTGAAATAAACAGGACTAGAAGCCAGTATTTTCACAAGCTCGGGGAACAGGTATGTTCTCTTTCTATGAATCATGTGGATAAAACACCTCAACAGCCTTCTTGAGTGATCTGTGGGAAAGAAAGTCCCCTTCCACAGAGGGACTTTGAACTCCATGCTCTAGGAGCAATGCTGCTGTAAATGGCACCTGCACCAGCTACCTGACAGCATCAAATCATGAGCAGCTCACCAAGAATTTATTAGTCCTGATTAATTCCCAGCAGCTGCAGAATAAGGTTTCCAGGACAACACAAGCATGGGACAAGCCAGGGGACAGTCCCCTTGAGCCTGAATAGTCTGTTCTTGTTCAGAACAAATTACAAAGGAAATGACAAATCAAAATTTGCTTGTGGGAACAAGTTTCTACTTAGTATTAAAGCTATCTCTGGTACATCTGTAGAAATGCCTACACAGTAATTCCAGGTAGTGCAGCAGTGAAGGCAGAACGTTTCTGTGCAGGAGAGAAAACCAGCCCAAAAAGCAGCCTAATCAGCTGAGCTTACATTTTATAATGGCAGTTTATGAGTGATTTTTGTCTGCACCAAAGCAGCCTACACACATGCAGACTAGTTTCTGATCACAGCTTAGCACAGCACAGCTCTTCTGGAGAACGGTACGTGTCAGAACTGGGTCTCAGAGCATCCAGGCTTCCAAACAGATGTCAGTGTCCATGTGAAGATTTCTGGAAGAGGAGCTTCCCCTTTACAGTTTGTAATCCCCTTTGTTCAGAAAGTACACACAGCAAAAGCGTGCGTGGATACTGCTCCAATTTGCAAGTTTTTCTTGGCTAGGGATGGCCTAGCCTCATGAGCAAAAAGCACATTGCAGACAGGACACACTAACAAACAGTGAGATGTTCTGTCTAGCCCCCAAAAGCCAAGAAATTCAAACTCAGTTTGCAAATGAACCCAAGCATCCATCACCATTGAGCTGTCTTACAAAATTCAAAGGCTATATAAAGAAAAACTACCAGACATTTCTTGATGCAATCCCAATTCACCCCAAGTTAAAAATAAGAAGCTTGGCTGTTGTGCCATTTCAGTAGAAGCCTGATTAGACATGTCTTGCACAACACTGCCAATTCCTATGAAAAGTTAACTGAAGGACAAAAGGCTACTGGAGTGGGGAAAAATGAAGCGTTTTATATATTTCTGCCAATGGGAAGAACAGCTAGTTGCAGGCATCACTGGCTGTAGAATTTTTTAATAACCACTGGAAAAACTACTGAACATTCATGTTGAGTTTAGCTCATCATAGAACTTGCATTTTTAAAGGGAGGTTCTCTTTCCAGTGCTGCCAAAATAGCCATCAGATTTTTAAATTCCTACTTTATACGCTGCACTTAGAATCCTGATTGCTTTATCTTTTTCTTTACACAGTCCACTTGGCCAATATTTCCATGTGCATTTCTCTTCTTCCACCCAGTTGCAGTTGCAGCACGGGCTATGGAACAAAAGACCAACTGCTCTAACTCAGGGCATCCATTCCCACTTACTTGAAATCCTGTGCAGGCCCTTAGTCTCTAAGCAGAAACATCCACTGTAGCGTGAACCTATGAATTTATTAAGTCTTAAAACCACAGTGCTTTCCCTTTTTCTTTCTTTAGGGCATTTGTCCTATCCCAGCTATTTCTGACAGAATTTCTTCAAAGAGATACCTATTCCTAGCTATTTTCTGTACTTGCCTGTCATTTGCAGAGAAGAGCAGACAATCTTCCTACTATTAGCAGAGGAAATGGCCAATACTGTAACAGTTGCCATGCAAAATCTAGCAGTGCTCACCTTAGCCTAGCAACACCCAGGATCTGTATGAAGAAAGCCGCAGCAGGGATTTTCAATGCCGCGCACAGCACGGGCACTCAAAATAGCAAGTGGCTGTGTGAGAAGCCGTCTGAGCCACACGTTCCACAGCCCTGCAGCTCCAGTCCCTCTCACATCCTGTCCTCTCACATGAGAAGCTTTGCAGCCCCGAGATTAATAACACTTGTGAGTTCAAAGGCAGTAAATGGAACTACTTCAGTTACTCAAGCCAGAATTTAACACAGATGTCCTCTGAAGTACGCTCACTGCTCAGCCACCATCTATTCCAGAATTAGAACTGACAATATTATCTGGAGCTTTGATCTTCCTTAATTGATTTAATTTACTTCATATAAAAACACACATTTGTATATACAAGGTCAGGAAAAATATTTACATATGATTACATATACAAAGTTTCAGTACAGATGCTCAATTTTACAAAATAAAGGATGCTAAAATCTGTTTTCTTGAGATTTCTCAGTCTCTTGGACATTAGGTTGGACCTGTTTTCTTAGCACCAAACATGAAATTAATAAAGCTTCTAAAACCCTCCTCCACTTACTGTGTAACAAATATGTTACATATTAGACAGAAGTATTTACTGCAGGCACATGCAACCGTAACCTAGGAAAGGTTATAAATCGTTAAGGCACAGTGCTCAATTTAGTACTAATTTGTGATCTTCTAGGTACTAATGAGTAAAGAAAACAAAAGTAAGCTAGCTCAAGTGAATAGCATTTACTGGTAGCCTCTACTGATCTTTAAAGTTTAGTCAAACAACACAAATGCAAACATAACCCAAGTCAAGATCCTTTCTTGGGTAGAAATATTGATCAGGCTGCATAATTAGATTACATGAAATGATATATCAGACCCTAAGATGTTGATGGTTGAATTCCTGTTCAGAAGAGCACACTACAAGTAAATACATACAATTATTAAAAATCCAAGTTTCAACAAACACGACTATAAATAAGCCTAGATTACCTACATTTAGGAAAGGTAGAATGGCAAGGACTAACGTCACATGTATGCATGGACTTCCTTAAAACTCCAACATCACATCAAATTTGGTGATTTCAATATGCTGCAGTGTTAATTAATTCATTCATTAACATAAAATCCACATACCTCAGTAATTAATGAAGATGCATTAGGAGAACTAGACATTCTCCAATCTCTTTAGAGACATACTGAATGTAAATGAGCAGTTAGTGGTTTCCTAAAAGACTGCTCACATACATAAAGCATGCACACAAACTCTGAGAAGCACAAGGACTCAAGCTAAAAACTGCAATATAAGAGCAAAAAATGAGTTAAATGGCAAATACACTTGCTGGATATTGGATGCTACTGGTATGTGTAGGCTTTCATATATCATCAGCATGACAGCAAAAGTAGAAATATTTAAGAGGCCAAAGACTAATTAAAGAAGCTCCCATGTATAGCACTGTGGTGAGATGAGTTCTAAGAAAAAAGATGGAACACATGGAACAAAAGTACAACTGAGATTCCAATGTGAAAACACAAAACAAGAAATTCATGCACTGAGAGTGATCTTCCTCCGCCGCAGTGGGTAGCGCCTTCTCTCGGAGGAAGCTGCAGCTTTTCTTCTTTTCAGCAAAACATAAGGATTTTTACTGGAAACAGTTCCTGTTGGTGTGACTTCTCCTGGTGGTACTAAATTTTGGACATTGTTTTCCTCCTTCGCCTTGCAACCAGAAAAGACTTCTTGTCGCAGCTTGCAGAGTTCCAAGGTTGGTTGCAAAGTCAATGCTTGCGAAAAACCTTCTGCTTTTTCTGTGAGTGCTGGAATAGACTGCAAAAACAAACCCAAGTATCTCAGGTTACATGGGAAAAGCAATGGTTATAAGGCATGCAATATGCTAAATGAGATTCTGACAGGCACAAAAGTTTCATTGTCTGCAGAGATGATGCTCAGGATGGCAGGTGAGGGTTGTGAACGCAGAGCTACCACCCCAATAGTGAGGTGTCTGCACTCAGAAACCACGCAAAGAGTGTGCCAAGTTGAAGTGTTCCCTCATGACATCTCTAAGCTCAGGCAGTATCACAGGAACACCACAGCTGATGCCTAAGCAGGTACTGAGGTAACAAAATGTCAAACTCCAGATGAAGTCATACAAGTCTTCAAAAGATGTTCTGTTTTTCAGATGCTGCATGTTCCAAAATCTCAGTAGAAGTATTCCCTGTGTAATCGCCCTTACTATCTCATGAGGGGGAATGCTTTACAAACACAATGCTTTACCTGCTTCCGAAGTACTCACACAGGCTTTAATTCTACCAAACTATTAGGAAGATGAGTTAGAACTCCTGTTTTGTGACATATTACCCGATCAAGAAGATAAAAACATATTTCTCTTGGAGCACACAGAGGTCTCACCTGCATTGCTTCGCTGATCTGTTTGGATGCTGCTTCTGTCGCCTGCTTCAGATCTGCGATGTAAGCATCTATAGACAAACAGCCCAAATCAACTTCTGAAACATAACTCTTTCCCCCATTATTCACTATCAGAAAACTGACAGAAAAGCAGTAAAGTCCCTCTATAAAACCTAAACCTGCAGCACATCCACTTCACTGTGACACTGAGGATGACAGCTGGCATGGTTTATCTTACTAGTATTATTCTTTATCACTCAAATTGCAGTAGAGGCTAGCAGTCTCAACTACAGAAAGCCCCAAAGTTCTTACCTAGAAAACACAAAGCCAGTATTTTAAATAAGAGAACAGTTGTAAAGAAATAATTAAACAGAAAGATTTGTTTTCAAAACTTTTAAGCTTATATTTCATTTGATAAAACCCACACAGAACTGTAGAGAACATGAGATTTAGAAAACCCATTTTAAGGAGGGCAAATAAATCATCCTATGTCTTCGACAAGTTGGCTTTTACAATAAAGGCTATTTTTTTTTCTTCTAGCTTAACTTACCAAGCATTAACACTAAAAAGAACTTAAAAAAAGAAAAAGCATAAATAAGATGAACTGCATTAATTCTGCTGTGCTAGTAAGGAAAGAAAAAAACCCCCAGCTTTCAGGAACACTGAAGGAGGTAGCAGGTGCTGAACACCAGGGGGACTACAGCATATATTCAACTGTAATACCAATATGATAAGATCACCAATACTTTAATTCTGTATTCAAATGTTAAACTCTAGCCTATTATGAAACTGTTTTGCATGTTCTCCATCCACAAAACTTAAAATGAGCAGACTAGTATGCTTCTGGGAAGTAAGGAGCCTCACCTCCACTACTATTAGTTTTCTGTAGGGTTTCACCAGTGCCTGCAGTAGGACACAGTGTCAGGTGATACACACACCCCTGAACCCTGTCAGCATTCTGTTTTGAAGTCATCTTAATGCTGCTGAAGGTATTTTGAAGTCAGCACTGTAGCTCAGGGTTACAGTGATTCCCCGCTGAAACGTGGTAACCACCAAGGGATGGTGCTTGTTGAACAGTCCATGTGTCCAGTGTGCTGGTCAGAGCTGGTTTAGGAGCACATGATCCCTACATGAACATGGACACTAAAATGCACCATCATTCAGTTTGGAAGAATAAGCAGTGTCCAGAAGCAACCTCTCTAAACTCCTCTCAGAGCCCTATGGAAGGGCATTCTCTAAAAGAAGGATAGATCTACAATGAAGCATTCTTACAATAAAATATTGGGATGATGAGACTGGTGACCTTATGAAATGGTAAGGATGAAGTAAAAGAAGAAATAATAATTTGGATTATTGCACAGAAAGACTGACACACAGTTAAATGAAATTTGCCTGCAAGAGTTTGGCTTGACATAGATGGCATTATATTCCTCAGTGTTCAAGGCTTTCCAAAACATAGGGAAATGAAACAAGGAAATGAAAGGTATTGAGTAATCTAAACATTTTTGGTTTCTAGCCACTGTACTTGCTAAACTGGGATACATAAACTTCCCAAAGACTACATAATACCAAAATTCTCCATAAACTCCACAGTATCTTTGCTATAACTTTGCTGCTACCAAACCCAAAACCACAATATCATAGCGTAAGCTGCTACTAACTTGCAAGTAGTTGACTGACATCAGAAAAGCCTGGATTCGGACACTAGAAACCAAAAGGAACTCAGATATAAAGTGACCACTGTACTGCTCCTACAGGCTGCTTTGCTGCACAGGCTGGCACTGCTGGAAGCCATGTCTCCCATCTACAAAGAGGAAATTATGTTTAGAATGAAGTCAGATCAGCAGGGTGAGAACTGGAAGATTCAGCTCAGCTCCTCAAACTCTGAGCACCACTGCTTGTTACATCATGCGCAGTAATTCATAGTGAGGGTTCTCACTTTTCAAATTAGAAATGCACTGCTGAATTCTGTAATTTTTCAATACTTAACAACAGGCAACACAAAACTTCTCATTTATTAAGGCCAGCCTCAAAGGAGGACATCCCAGCCATCCACTTCAAAATCCACCACCTTGTTCCAAGGAGTCTGTACAAGGCATCTTTCCAAAGCATGCAGCAAACTTACAGCATTGTTTGCAGCTCTGTTCCTTCATCAACCCTCACAAGTCACACAGGCAGGATGAAATCTGTGTCCTATTTGGCAAGTTAGGAGAGTCAACACTGCCACCACTGAGTCCTACACCACAGCTTTCAATTCCCTAAAGGAACTGACTGATTAGCAAGAGAGGTTGAAGCATTTCTAGTACTCGTGCAAAAGGAACACAACAATAGACTAAGTTTAATGTCAGTGATCCATTCAGCTCCCCACCTGGCTTCCACCAGTGGTGAAGGAAAGAAGAAAGGAAGCCTTCTGGGTGTAGCTGTGTGACAATTTCTCCCCAACACACACACACAGAGGCCTTTGCCAGCTTTTTGCCTTCAAGTACAGTGCCTAACTGCAGGCACCACTCAGAACAAGAGAAATGGACACAGTAAAACTCAGGCAGCAATACATTCACTTATGACAAACTTCTAGTTTTTTAGTTAATTTATAAACAGCCAATTTTAAACAAGCTTAAAGAAAGAATACTTTTTAAACATTTACAGTTAGCCAGTAAATGAGGCAGTGTTTCCTCAGTACAGCTGCTTTCCCCACAAAATCTTTACCTTGAGAAGGCTGAGGTCTTATGTCTGCTGGTTTTACCACAGGCTGGTAGAGCTTCTGCATATTCAAAAAAAAAAAAAAAAAGTGAAATACCCCCTTGGTTTAATAGGTATCTAATATACATATAGCAGTCAGAACAATGGAGACTGTGGTGGAATTATTTAGATCAAGAATGTATTAGAGGTACAGATTATAGATACTTAGTTACTGAAGACAGCATTCTGGTTAACACAGTTACACTCACTGCAAACACATCTCCAGAATCTGCTTTAGTTTGCTGAATTCTAATTATTAAAGCATGAGAACTGACATCCAGGCATTTTGGAAGAAGCATTGCCACCTGCTGCACAGCTGAGGAAAAAGAGCTGCTCTAGTTTCTCAGGAGCCATTCACAGAACCAGCATGTTTTCACAGAGCCACAAACTCCAACAAAGGGTACGTACATTAAGACAAAAAGCTAAGAAAAAGAAAAGTACTTAAAGAACTACACTCTAGCCCTGCAATTACTTATGTAGAACTAAGAACACTCTGCCTCACAAACTGCGAGTCTTGTGACCTTACATCACTTGAGACATGAAGTAAACTAGTAATAACTGAATACAACCCATACTTAGTTACATTAAAGGTGGAATTAGAAGCAGCTAACACGGAAGAAGGAAACAAAACAAGGCCAAGGGAACAGAAGTTAGATCATCTGCAAGTCAGTGTTCTCCACTTCAGGAGCTGTCCCTCAACCTTCTTCAAGCAAAACCAAGTAGGGGAAAGCTAATTATTCCTTGCTGCAGTTTTGCCAGAGAATTTTTTTCACAGTTCACACAACTTCTTAGCAAGTTTGCAGTAACAGCTCCAAGCAGGAGAGCAAACATGGCTTGCATTAGCCTCAAATTCTACAGAACATATTGACTGAAAACCCACAAGATGATCTCTTGCTGTGGCAATTACAAGGAAATCACCACAATAAATGAGTGGTTCTGTCCAGATAAATCACATCTTCCTGGCTGCTCTTTATGCCTCTGAAAGCATCACACAATTAGCTATGGTCATGAAAGAACACAAGAAATCCTCAACCAAAACCAAAGAAACCACTGGTACCTTTACAGAAATAGCTGAGAGATGAAAAAAAAAGGACCATTTACAGAGATAAACTAAGTTTCCATATTTCTTACATATATTTCTACATAATTTTACAGGGATAAACTAAACTTTTGCGGACAATTTCAATTAAAATAATCATCTAGTTATGGTGGTGTGAACTTTGAAGAGATCAGCAAGAGAAAAAAAGTAGCACGAGAGGCATTCCAAATAACTAATCTACTGTGGCACTCAGGTAGCAGAAAGATTAAAAGTCTTGTTAAATCTTGGTGTTGTGCAATAGCATATTTCATTTAAGTTGATTCTGTTTGTTTGTTTTACATACTTAATATACTGACAGAACAGAGAGATCACAAAAGGCAATATATGCCAGAAAATATCTCAGGTATAAGACAAAAGTGTACCCGCGCACTTTTCCTTAGTAAATCATCTCTGCCTGGCTAACCCAGAGAGTTAACATTTGTCAATTTTAGTCCTCAGAAATGTAATGCAGGCTCCTACACAACTTTCTAAAAAAATCCCCGTCTGCTTTAGAATAGAATAACTGAAGTTGGAAAGGACCTCTAAACACCCTCCTGAAAACTGGGCAAACTAGGGCAGGTTGCTCAGAACCTCATCCAGTCAACTTTTGAGTATCTCCATGAATCTCTCCAAGGATGAAGACTGCACAGTTTCACTGGACAGCTTGTGCCAGTGTTTGACTCTGCCTCATCCTCTTGTTTTTTGCCAAAGGAATCCGAATTAATCAGGAGGTAAGCAAAAGAGAGGCCTAACATAACTTCAGGGAAGCAATCTAGCAGCTGAGGACACAACTGGGTTGTTGAATGCCAGTAATTACTTTACACTGTGTGTCAAAAATTCCACAGAATTTACTGTGCTGGTTCATTAATCCACACTGCCTTTTTTTCCCCATGCTTTCCTGAAAGTAATTACTACATGTAGTTACAAGCTCCAAAAAAGTGCTTAGGAAGCCACTGATTTTTCTAAATCATACACTGCACATGATACCATCTGTCTGTATGTAGTGCAACGTTTAGTACCTCAACCAGCCCTTGGGCAAGGACTTCAGGAACTCAGAAGATAAAGAGGTGCCTACTGGTTTGTAAACCTTGAGTCACCAAGCTGAAGCAATCTGCTCCAATTTCTTTGTGCCACAGACCCAATTCAGACACAGTCACAATGCTTTGTAGCAACCCTTAGTAAACTTACTAAGTTTAACCCTTAGTTACTGCAAAACCAGTTAATGAAGAAAAGCAATTTCATTTTATGATAAAGAATCAAAAGCAACCATGGGAAGGAGCTTAAAGGTCAACACTGGATGATTGATTTCTTAATGCAAAAGTTTTCTGGAAGTCTTAGGTTACTCACCAACACCTCTTGCTCTGCTTTCATGGCTTGGATAGCATGCACCAGGATCTTTTTAGGCCACTGTTTACGCCTAATTGCCGTCTCTACTATTAATTCATCAAATTGATCCTCCAGAATTTTAATATTTGAATCTGAAAGTGACAAACACACATAGTTACTGTGGAATTTTCAGACCTTTTTTTGAGACAAACTTATCAAGAAAAAGAAGCTTTAGATCTCAAATTAAAAAAAAAATCATGCACGATTATCAAAATAGAGATAAAGGAGATGTCTTGAATCTCCTTGCTAAGAGAGTATAGAAACTGGAGCATAACTAGATATTGGCCAGTTATTTTGAAGTAAATGATCTCAGGTGGGGAAAGACAGAGAACCATCCAGGGCAAGCATTAAACAAACTCCAACTGTACAAACAGTAATTGGAAGACTAACTGTGTGATTTTCTATCACACAGTGATAGAAAATTTCTAACAGTGAATTTTAATGTTAAACTGCTTATTTGTGAACTGTATGATTTTCTATCACACAGTGCACAAATAAGCAGTTTAACATTAAAATTCACTGTTCCCACTAATGTGTTGCGTGTAACTTGCAAGCCATCTAGTTTTGAATCTAGTGGTAAAGAATGGATTTTGAGCACCCTCTCTGGGTCACTCCGTGCAGAATCAAGTGATTGCAAAACTCAAGTCAATGTTTTAGGAGTCTGTAAGTTTGTTTTGGTTGTTTGTTTTAAGATCACCATGAAACCATTTAAATACAGACAGAAAAGATTTAAGCCACTGGTCAATATAAACATGGAAGGCACAAACTGCCAGATTTCTTGGTGACTCAAACTGGATCAGAGATAGGTACATAAGTAAACCTATATCAAATTAAAAAGCATAATATACTCCTTATACCTGCTTTATGCCAGCTGTGGGCAGATGACAGTGTCTCAGTTTTACATTTTGCATTGTGAGATCAGTGCATTTTTGACCTTGTAGTCAAACTAGCTGGAGTTTTATCATTCTAGAACAACAACTGCAGACGCTTCACAGAATCAGGTAATAGTCTGGGTTGGAAGGGCCTTTAAAACTGATCTAGTCCAAACTCCCTGCAATGAGCAGGTACATCTTCAACCAGATCACACTGCTCAGCGCCCACATTTGCTCAGAACATCCCAACCAAAAAACAGTTCAATGTTTCTGGTTCAACAGCTCCGTAGTTAGCTCAATGTATCTGTATTTTCAGCTCTGTGTAACTGCAAAAAGCATTAAACTGCAGGCAAAGAGCACCTAAAGCCAACACAGGTGAGTGAATGAACCACACTGAAGTTTTCTTTGGACACCAGACTACCAAGAATCTCCACTACTATTATTCAAGACAGTAATTTTAAATACATTGTTTATATTACATATATTTATATAGCAATAATTTTCAACACTTAATCTGTATATTAAATAGCTGCAACAGACAGTCTCCTAGTGTCCTTTGATAGATCTTGGTCACTGCCTCCAACACTCAGGCTGGAAGGGCCCTCGAGAGCCTGCTGCTCACAGCAGGGTCAATGCCCATTTCAAAACAGGTTGCTCAGAACACTTTTGTCCAGGTGGTTTTTGAAAGCCTTCAGTGCTGGAGACAAGCTCTGGGCAGCCTTTTCCAATGCTCTGTTATCCTAAGGATGAGTTTTTACTTCCTTATATTAAGTCAGAACCTCCCTTTTCAATAGAACCCCTCTTACCTCTGGACCAAACCAAACCAAAACAAAACAAACCCAGCCAGCAGGAAGCAAATGGAAACCGACACCTACCGCTCTGCAGCCCGGAGTCATCCGAGGCCTCCTCCCAGGGCTGCCCGTTAATGGTGACGTTCTCCCGCACCGCTGTTTCAAAGTTCTGCTAGGCACGAACAGACTGAGAATCCATCGGTCCATCCATAAATCCCTCCATCCATAAATCCCTCCATCCATAAATCCCTCCATCCATCCATCCATCCATCCATCCATCCATGCATCCCCCAGGAAGAGCCCGTCCCACCTCACCGCTCTGCCCGAGAGTCACCCCGGGGCAAGCCGCCCCCTCACCCCGGGGGCCGAGCGCTGCCAGCGGGGCCCGCCGAGCCCTGTGCCGGCACAGGACATTCCCGCTCCCCGCTCACCCAGAGTGCGTCTGCCTCGGCGGCGGCCTCGCCGGGCTGTCCTTGCGCCAGGGCCCGCACGAAGGGCGCGCAAAGCTCCAGCACCGCGCCCAGCCCGCGCCGCGAGCAGCAGCGCACCCGCGGGTCCCGCCGCGCCGCGCCCGCCGGCCCCGGCTCCGGCTCCGGCCCCGACCCCGACCCCGGCTCCGGCTCCGGCCCCGGCCCCGGCTTCGGCCCCGACTCCGACTCCGACTCCGACTCCGGCCCCGGCCCCGGCCCCGGCGGCGCCGCCATTTCCCGCCCGGGACGCGGGGAAAATGCCGGCCCGGAAGCGGAACCCGCGGCCGACCGGTGCCTTCCCGCCGGGCGAGGCATGGCGGGGCCGGTGGACTGTCACTGCCACCTGGCCGCGCCCTGTTTCCAGCCGGTGAGGCGCGGCGGGCGGGGGGGAGTCCCGGGCGCGGCCCCGGCGCTGAGACGGTGCGTGTCTCTTGCAGGACGTGGCGGCCGTGGTGCGGGCGGCGGAGCAGGTGAGGCGGGGCGGCCTGAGGGGACCCCCTGCCCGCGGCCCCGCCGCCCCGCCGGTCTCAGTGGGCCGGGGGTCTCTGTGTGCCGCAGGCGGCCGTGTCGGCGCTGGTGGTGGTGTCGGAGCAGGCGGGCGAGTTCCGGAGCGTCGTGGAGCTGTCTGAGAGGTGCGAGGCCGGCGGGGATCCCGGCGCCCACCCGTATCCCGGGCGTGGGTCTGCGCCTTGGGGATTGACGGGGAATGCGCTGCCCTCCTCAGTCAGGCCGGCCCTTCTTGTCTTCAAACCTGCGCTCTCTGTGGGTCCTTGGCGTTAAACTTAGGTTCTCTGTGGTCTTTCACACTCGCTATCTATTCCGTGCCTAGATTCCCAGGGTTTGTCTTGCCATGCCTGGGAGTTCACCCCGTTCAAGAGATTTTTCCAGAGGAGCAGCGCAGTGTTACTTTGAAGGTAAAACGCGGCCTCTACGATACTGCTGGGACTTTTCAGATTAGACGACAGGATGCTCCAGTCTGCCTGATTTACCTTCAGGTCTGCCCAGTGGTTTTTCTGCGCTCTGTAATGCAGGAGACCCAGTGGACCAAATCCCAGGCTCTCTCAGCATATCCATTTGTCCCTGTTAGTCCTTAAAGCAGAGTTGTTCTCTGGAGTCATCTGGCTATATTACTGCAGTGAAATGGTTTTTAAAATCCCAAGCGTGCTTTGCTTACGGCAAACAACATGTACAGATGTTCCTTTGTTAACATGGGAACTGCAAGGCAACTGTTTGTGGCCTTATCCTAAAAATCTCAGGGAGCTGTCTGCATCTATTTAATGTTACCAAGCTATTTATGGGCCTTGTTTTAATTACCTTTGCTGCTACTGTGAAAAGTTAGCTTAGGAGTATTTGGAATAAGTTTATATATATATATATATATATATGTATATGTATATATGTATATATATAGAGAGAGAAATAGATATAGAATGTAATACATAACAAAATGGTTATTAAGTAAAGAAGATAAATCCTTCAGACTTCTAAAATCTGACTGCACTGAGCTCACGGTAATGGCAAGTTCTAAAGTATAGAATTTCAGAACAGTGAAGGAAACGCCAATTTAATCATGATGCTTGGTTCATAACCCTTTCCTCTTGTAAGGGCAATGAGAGTTGCATCTTTTATTCTTGCAGGATCTGGATGCTGCGCTGCCTCTTATAGAACTTTACAAAGACAAATTGGTGGGGATTGGAGAAGTGAGTGGAATTCTATAACATGTTTAAATCTCTCCAGCAGCAGCTGTCACTGGAATTACAAAAACTGAGTCCATGCTTGTTTTTCTGTATGTGATAAGAATTGCTATCAGCCTGAACAAGCACTAAATCTGATTGGTAGTTCTCTTAATGTGCTTTCCTTTATAGATTTGCTTGATTCCTTCTTTTCCTTCGTTATCGGTATTAGAAAATAGATGGAATTTATGCTGCTGGAGTTGTTGGAAGATTACATACTTATGCTCTCTCATGCTGTACCCAAAGGCAGATCCTTCCTGCCTTCTTCTCTGACAAAGTTAGGCTAAGCTGTGATTTCAATACACCACAGTGACTTGTAGGGTTCTTTTTTTTAATCCTTCATCTATCTGTATCCATCTGTTGTCTCCTGTCTTACATTGGTTTATAAATTAATTGAGGCTTTAGGATGGAGTCTGCCTCTATTTGTGTGTCAGTACCTAAGGGACTTATGTCTGGTTCTGCACTGACTACAGAAAAAGCATGTTTTGGCAGAGCTTTGTAGCTAAATTTGCCATGTTGTACTGTATATGAAGAAGTTCTCTTCATCTAACTGTGAATGGGACTGTTTTGACAAACTTTAAATTTTGCCTGAATATGTTTAGATCAAAAAAGTATAAAATTATTGGGTAATTTTTGCTAGAGATTGGACTAAAGCTATAGGTTCAGGTCAGAAATTTTACTCATACTGGACATCCATATTTGAGACTTAATCTGACATAATAGTCAATAGAATATAAACCCCCAGAAAACCAGTTACAGACTAAAATGTTAAATAGTCTTGTTAGTATCTGTCTGCCTACAAATACTTTCATAGTTGAAAAGCTTATGGTTGAGAATGCATTCCTTTTTTTGAGTTAAGCTGCAGCTGAGCTCATTTTAATTGCAGTCTCCTAGTATACATATTTTGAAATGCTTTGCAGTTTTGAAGCATGTTATGCCTTTGTATGTATAATTGTGGTTTTGTTAAGTGTTAGGTCTGTAAAACTTTTCCCTTCTCTTCTTGTACTGTAGGTTGGATTGGATTTCACTCCCAGGTTTGCCAGCACCGATGAACAGAAGGAAGGACAAAGACAGGTTTTGATCAAGCAGATTGAGCTGGCAAGAAGACTGGATTTGCCACTGTAGGTTTTGTTCATACCAGAAGGAGAATTTGCCAGGCCTCAGTAACATGTCGAAATACTTCCCAGGATTTATGGTTATTAAGTGCCCACAGAACTTTTCTTAGATGGATTAAACTGGCCTAAGTGTCCTGTCAGTCTCCAGTTTGAGATTTAATTTTAGAATTTTCCTTATGTTGGCACTTCTGTACAGACATCTTATGTGCCCTGTCCATGCTATGTTGTTCTTATATCTTCACTGTAGCTGAAAGGATTAATATATACATCCCTGGGTTTTTTTCTTGATAAAAGTTGTAATACAGATTAATTATTTTCATCCCAAGACACTGTTAGTTTGTTTGTATTTGCAAAAAAAAAAAAAGACATTTGGCTAAATTTCCTAATGCTTGGCCTTTCCTTGCTGTGCAGAAATGTTCATTCCCGCTCAGCTGGAAGACCAACCATTAATCTCTTGAAGGAACAAGGTATGCTTTTAATGCACTTCTTCTGTCATAGCTTTTGCCAACAGGATTTCTCCAGTTCTGCCATGTCCTCACATCAGTTTGTGTGTGTTTAACTCAGGAGCAGTAGTGCAGAGTTTCTGTGTTAATTCTGTATGTGACCAAGGTCCCATTGGAAGCTGACATGGCAGCCCTGCTGTAACCCTGCTGATGATGTGGTTTGCTTTGTTTCTCCAAGGTGCTACCAAAGTGTTGCTCCATGCCTTTGATGGGAAGCCATCTGTAGCCATGGAAGGGGTGAGAGCTGGATACTACTTCTCCGTTCCTCCTTCCATTATAAGGAGTGGACAGGTAACGTTTTGTCCTGGTTCCGGCTAGGATCTGCTCCTTCTCCATTTTTACTTTGGCCGAATTTCTGCCTGGGGCTTTTGCCTTAGCTGGACTTCAGAGGGGGAATTCTGGCTAAAACAGCTCAGCTATTCCTGAGAAACTAGGGGTTTTTTCTCATTTTATTGTGGTTTCCAGTGAACTCTTCTTCAGAAGGTTCTGTGACTGTATTGTTTTACAGTAGGGACATGACATGTAGAGAAGGAGTAGTTTTTGTAATAGGACTGCTTTTGTGATAAGCTTAGGAAGTGTAAGAGAGGAAAAAGTTTGATTTAATTGGAGGCAGCATGAGGGGTGGATATAAATGGAGATGAGGTTAGGTACTTAAGAAGGAAAGCAAACTGGGGTTGAGAGGTAAAGCAGAGAGGAGGAAAACATACACAAATCTTATATGTACAGAAAACAGCAAGTTAGAATTGCACTGGCAACTATATAACTGCAATATACCTGCATGATTTAATAAATAACAATGAATTCAGTTTTGAGATAATAGTACTTTGGATATTTAGACAACAGGAGAACTCTAATTTGAAGAGACTTCTTGAACAGCTCCCCGTGTTCTTGCTTCCATTCAGAAATCATTGATAAAGTGTAAACAGTGGCACCAAAGTCTTTTGATGTTGCCTTTAAATGTAGGGAATATCCTCCCTTCATATATCCTCCCTGTGGGCTTTTTCTCCCAGTTTTAAGTGCATAAAGCATTTAATGGCTGTCTTACTTTCTTCAAGAAGCAGAAGCTTGTGAAACAGCTGCCACTGGAAAATATGTGCTTGGAAACTGATTCTCCTGCTCTGGGGCCTGAAAAACAGGTAAATGATGGGAGGGAGGGACTTCTGTGTATTTGTATCCAAACCTACACCTTGAGGAGGTCAGCTACTGGCACAGGACAATGAAGTTGTCTTAAGCGTGGTTACAAGAGAGGAAAGAAGTTACCATGGGAACTTAATCCAAGAGGAATGGATACATCCACACATGCCACAATGTGACTGAAGTTCTGTCAGAAAGTACTGAATCTGAAACACTTGTGATCTCCAGGCGTCTGTAATTTGGTTGGCTTTGTTTGTTTTTCAGGTGAGAAATGAACCCAAAAATATTTACATTGCTGCTGAATACATTGCCAAAATTAAAGGAATTCCAGTTGAAGAAGTTATAGAAGTGACTACACAGAATGCACTAAAAGTATTCCCTAAACTTCAGCACTTTATTCGGATATAGATTCAGAAACTGAAATATATCATGTTGCAGAAAGTATTACTTGTGGTGTAATTAATAAAACCAACATACATCTTGTGTTAAGGTGGCGTTTTGCAGTTGGAAGTTCAAGAAGCAAGGAGTGTTATATAGCTGGATAGGATGAAAATAGGGAATTTCTCAAAAAGCTTTGGTGTGCACCATAATAATCTCTTGAATGTGATAAAGACACATTGTTCCTTTGCACCTCTCATGTCTCTGAACAAATAATTTGTAAAGAATAGCACCATAAAATTGTCAGTTTAGTTTCCTGGACTGCTTGCCACCTGCTCCTGTACAGTGCTTGATGTCCCCTTCACTCCTTGTTTCTGATGACTGAAACTCACAAACTGTGGACCCAGTCATGATAAGAAAGCTCCTGTTACAACTGGCAGACTACACATCCCTTTCTGAGCCATTGAGAGAACCCAGCTGGATGCACATTCTCTGTACTGACTGGACTCTGAGAGAGGCAGAAACAACATCTTTTCAAAAAACTGTAGGAAGGAAAGAATTATACCCCTTCTACTCCTCTCCTTTTCCCGTATATAAAGTAGTAGTTGCTAAGATCTTGGCTAGTTCAGGATGAATTTTCTTGTACTTTTAAAATACTTTATTTTTTGAATTGCGTTCAAAGAAAAAAGCCTGAGTTTGGTCTTAGTTCAAGACTTAGACTCACTCTTCTGACTTCTTAGTATCAGGAGACACAGGATGTGAAAGGGAGACAAGCTCAGTTTTGTGATATCTTGGAGGTGGTCACTGTGGATTCATCTATGTTGTCCAGTGTCCTAAAGCTGAATCTGGTGCTCCCCCACAGCACCTGTGTGGATGTCAGCCTGTGAAATACTGATCAAAACTTTGTTGACTATAAACCAGCAATTGAATGAGGTGGGTTTTACATGGCACTCAGCTGTTCTGAGGGCCACTAAGCAAGGCCCTTAGAAACTAAGAACTTAGAAAACTAAGGTTTTCTCTCACTATGGGGAGTTTTACCAGGTCAATGAAGAAAATACACAAGCATTAACTTAATTCATTATCACCTCATGGGGGAGAAGGGGCAAAAGCTTGCAGTGTAAGTGATGCCCCATCCTAAAGTTTTGTTTTCCTTCACCTCGTCTTCCTCAGTTTCTTAAAACCACCTTGTAGTGAGTTTTTATTTTTTTGCTGTCTTTATCAGAACAGCTGTTCTTCCTTTTGACTAGAAGTAGCTTATTGAGTTTAAACACGTGTTCCTAAACAGCTTTCAGCCTGCAGCAAATAAGCAAACTTGCACAGTTTGTCTCTACTACAACGTGTATTTAGAGCAGCAAACACCTGGATCTCTGCTGAGTGTTTGATCCAGAGGAGCTAGAGCTGTTCCTTATCCTGAATCTGTAGGCACCATTTCCACTAAACAGGGCAAAGAACAGAGTTTGCCTGCAGATGGTGCTAGGGAACAGGTGTGCAATAGTCAGAATGTTAGTGTGATTCACTTAATTCATAATCATGTCATTGGAGATACTAAACATGTGATAGATACCAGGCAGCCTTACATGTGCTTCCTGCTGCCTGTATGTTGGGAAGTCTCCCAGTATTGCTTGGAAATGCAATTATGTGAGGAGATGCTCCAGGTAAGAAGTCAGGCAGCATCCAAATGTTTGCAAAGTTTTGACCTAATTATTTTTCTCTATGGAACCCTTAGCATTGGATGAAAACACTGGTTTTGCAAGAAGGGGGAATATGAAGTAATCTCAAAATCCCTGTCTCTGCAGGGGTGTGGCATTACTCTGGTTCAGCCTTAGCCTTGCAGTAGGATGATTCCTGAGTGTTTGAATCCCTTCTGCTGTGGCAGAAACCTTCAACACACTCCCATCCTGCAGCTCCCATGTGGGCAGGGCACTTCCAAGGGTGGGCAGCCCCCCAGGGGCCAGGAGGCTCTGGACAGCCCATGTCCCTGGGCCCTGCAGCAGCAGCCATGCAGCTGCTTTTGGTGGTGCAGGAGTATGGTTGAGGCTGGCGAAGGAGGCACGGAATTGCTTCCTCTGGGCCAGGGAGAGCTGGCATTGCAACAGCCATGGGCAGGGCGAGCCTGGCAGGGGCCCATGGCAAAACAAACCGGCTTTGTCCTCTCCTTAGACCTGCGCTGCCGGAGCTAAGTCATGGAGTAGGTGACCTACAGTTCCAGAAAAGGAAAATGTAGTGTCACTTCCACCCTGCCTTGGCATCCCTGACACATAACAAGGGTCAGAAGCAGCACCCTTTTCCCAGTGCTGCTGGTTTGGCTGTGCAAGTTGTGCCCCAGTCCCTGCAGTCAGTGCTGGGGGTGGGCAGCGGGCACTGGAAATAAAGTTGTTACTCTGCACGGGAAACTCTGTATGGTGCTCACTCAGGACTGGTGGTACTGCTGTGCAGTGAGGAGGAAGTAGTTTCTGAGCTGGAAAACATTGCTGATCCTCAGCAGTCATTCTGTAACTTTACCTCAAAAGCAGAATTTAACAGAAAGCTTGGATTTCGGCCTGCATTCCCACGTTAACACCTGGCCTGGAGAGGCTGGGGAAGGGAGGATGGCTTTGGGGGAGCTGCATGGTTGCGCACTGTGAAATCCTCCATCCCCACAAAGGTGGGCCTTAGCAACATCAGCGTGTGTCCTGAACCCTGTTCCAAGCCTCTCAGGGTGTCTGGATAAAACATGCCTTCCCCTACGTAACACAAGAGACTGAAGTGGCCAAGGATGTATTGGAGGAAGGATACAGTGCAATTTAGTTTTTGGGAAAGCTAGTGGCAGCCCAAATTTTCTTTTCAGCCATACTATAAATTTTGGAGGTCACATACAGCCCAGGTGATCTCTGTCTCAGAAAGAGGAATGGCACAGATTGTCTACAGCAGTGTGGAAAGCGGTAGGTTTCAATCTCCATCATACCTTCAGCCTTCAGCTTTCCTTAGGATGCTACAAGCAGCGGATCTGGTTGCACTTTGCAGGGCTCCCCATATCATTTTACGTTGCAGGATGTACATGGAGTGACAAAAAAACAAGAAAGGGCTCTATCTGTGCTCACTGAAATAGTCTTTGGTGGGCTGCAAGTGGATCACCCTCCCAAGGGCCTTTCTTCTGAAATTTATTTTAGCCATAGATTAACAGGGCCTGAATCTCCTGAACTCTGAATTTTTCCAGAATTTGACATGGGAGCAAGTGAGGAGATGGTAATGAGGCCAAGTGGATGAAATGCTGCTTATTCCTGCTGTTTATCATGATAAGAGTTTAGACAAATTGACTAAAGACTTTTACTGGAGGTGCTTCCAACAGACTCCTATGCAATGCATCGATAGGGTCTTAAAAGGCAAAAGCAAATAAATAAATGGCTGACAATGCAACTTTCATCATGCTTTTGTTTGTTTTTTCATTAATGCAGGCTGGGGTTCAATCCTCTGTTCCCATTACAGAGCAGGAAAGTGAATCTGAGAGTCACTGGCTTAGCATAAATCTTTATTGTTCTCCTCTTTGCTTTCTATATGCAGTACAAAAATACTGCTGAGATCAAAGAAATTATATGAATTGCCATAGCATCCATTTGTCTCAGCATTTTCCTCTTCAGCAGGTGGTTATCCATCTGTTCATTTTCCCTGCTGGGGTTGGCTTTTCTATCGGTGTGAATCTCTTGGGGCACGGGTATGTAAACCCTGAGTGCACTGGGTGGTGGCCCCACCATGCCGTGAGTGCCAAGTGCCTCCTCCAGGAGCTGGTGGATTTTTATGCCACTTTAAGCTCCTGTGAATGACGAAACAATGAGAAACCATAGTGAGGATCATGGTCCTGGTGAACCCTTGAGCAGGATCTGATACCCATCTCCCCAAATGCTTAGTGCTGTGCTCAGAGAGATGCTGCTTGGTGCAAGCACAGGAGATCAGTGCCACTACCCTGCTCAGGTGTGCTGATGAAAACAGGGGTGGAGTTCCCCTGAGAAAGCAGAAATGATGAGGCACTGGAGTGCCTCTGAGGCATGGCACTGAGGACAAGGAGTCTGGAGGAGAGTATCTGATGTTCAACCAAAGTGGCAGAATCAAAACATACGGGTTTTGTCTGCAGTGTCTGGGTGAGGTACTATGCCTTGTACCCTGCCTCCAAGGGCAGGTGAGGCGGCTGTGTGGTGTTTGTGGGCAGGGACTCAGATGAGCCCAGCCTGCCACGGCAGAGCACCGGCTCTGTTGAGGCTGAATAAACCTTCAGGTGCCCATACAAGGGCGAGTATGGCTGCCTGAATGACCACGAAGCAGCAGCAACATGTGGGGAAGCAGGGCCACATCCCCCTGTTCTGGAAGTGCAGTGGGTGAGACATGGAATAGTGACAGTATGGGCAGTGTGATTGAGGCCCTGCTGCCCCAGATATCACCAGGCAGACAGGCTGGGTCTGTGCCTGGGCTGGCTGTTAAAGCTCTGTTAGAGCTCTTTGTGCTCCCCACCCTGCTCAGTCCCTCTCACCGAGCCCTTCCTGCTGAGCAGCAGCAGAGCCCTCCCAGTGGCCGCCGTCCTCTCTCCTTCGCATCTGCTGCGAGGTCCCCGTGGCTGCCTGCACTTACTGCACCTGGGCTGCCCTGGCTGCCAGGGAATAGCAGCTGACGTGTCCCTGCCTCCTCAGCCCCCCTAAGGTATCTTGACTCCATCATGTGTGTGGTGGGGTTCATCCCATTCAGAGCAGAGCAGATGGGCAGCGCCACAGTCCAGGTGAGGTGCCCACATATATTTTGTATTTCTGCGGCAGAGTGTGGACACTGGGTTTAACTTGTTTAGCGTTCCCATATGGACTTTGCATCTACTCTTTTGGCTGTGCCAGGGTTGTGTGCTTTGTCACCCAAGAGTGCAAATGGGTGCTGGGTTCCTTGTTGGTGCCCAATCACACCTTAAAGTACATGATGCAACATTGATAGAAGTTGTTTCACAAGAAGCACAACCAATAATCCTTTTCCCCCAGGGATTTATGATCTCCTCACTACAGCAATCCCAATCTCCTACTCATGTCCTGTGATGCTCCCATTAGAGCCCATCAATCCCAGTGCTGCATTTCCAGCTCCCAGTGTATCTCCCTGATCTCTGTCATGGTACCACTAGCTCCTCCATGTATCTTCTGGGCTCTGCCCATCACAGCACCTTGGCTTTCTTCTGTGTCCCTGTGACCTCCCTATAATTCCCCATCTCTCTTCCGTGGTGCCCCGCCGAGCCTGTTGGATTGTCATTTAGGCAAAATTAATCTGGGTAGATCATGTTTGGATAGCTGCTGGCATCAGACTCAGCAGCTGGGTTTGTGACTCCTCTTGGTGGCCTTGAGAGGGAATGGAGTGTCACACAAACTCCCACAAAACTTCTAGGGACTTTGTACCTCCAAGATGTTTGTCTCTTTGTCAGATTTTGTTGACCATTGTCAAAACCTCTGAGCTGTGGATGTGGACTAAGGTTCAGCATGACTGTGTTAAGTGAATTCCATAGAAATATGTGTACATGGGATGCTGCATCTCCTGGGTGGAATTGGACCTGTTTCTTGGACCCTCCTAGGTCTGCTCAGCATATGAGCACTAGTGAACCTGTGAAATGGACCTGAGGTTATCTAGCAGGAAGGTCTGTCTTTGTGAAGTGCACTGCCTGGAGAGGGCAGCTTTGAAATGGTGATTGGCACTGGCTTTATTGTTACAACCATATAGAGAGAGTGTTTTTGTGCTTTTGTGCTCAGATCATTTCTGGACATACAACAAAGGGCGAGGAAGCAAACAAATGGAGTGCTGTGGGAACAAGTTAAATGGAGCACCATGTGGGGAGTTCCAATCACAACATCACCAGATAACTTCCCATTTCTCTAGGGGTCATTATTCCTGCCTGGAAAAGTCAGGGTGGAAACTCAGCTCTGTACTACACAGGACCTCTCAGCTGAGTTGAAGCAATGGTGAGTGCAGTGGGCTAATGTGGTGTATAACGTGCACAAACAGATGTCAGCACTGTCCAAAATGATCCCTCCTGTCCTCCTAGGGAGCGCAGCACATCCACTGACAACCCATGTGTGTGACATTTATCCAAAGATGGCGTTTCTTGACCAGCAAATGTAGGCTGCTGTTGTTCCAAAATAGTTTCTTACACTTTATTTCACCTGGTGTGCAAGAGGCCAATCCACACACAGAGTCGAGGTATTTGATTTATTTACAGTTCTGTGCAGAAAGCAAATCCAAAACACAGCCCTGTATCAGGCACTTTGAGCAAAGTTAACTCAACCCCAGCCCAAACCAGCACAATAGCCCAAAGTGATGAAGGACTTGGCTGAAAAGGCAGTGATTTGTGGGACTGGTCTGGAAGAGTGGTTCAGCAAGACCTGCTCTCTGGCATTGACAACTGTCTTTCCTCTGGAAAGGACGCCACTTGGGACCAGCTGCCAGAGACCTTTTAAAAGGTTTCTCAGAGGTTTCTCAGCACTTAAAAGATGAGGCTCAGTTCAGCCAAATGATGAAGAATGGGGCCTTTGTTGCTCACTAGCAGAACTACCTAGACTAACATCCCTCCAACCCCCTTTGAATCTATCTTTTAATTTTGTTCTCAAAGGGCTGAGTAATCAGGTTATTTAGAAGCTGTCAGCAGCATAGGAGACTGGTAGTCTCTGTCCTGGACAGTCATTTTCATGGTCTACTTTTCAAGTTGTACAATAATACAGTTTTGTATTGTGGCTTTTTTTGCCATGGCTCAGATGGTTTATTACAGGCCATGGAATCTGTCCTGCTCTTCAAGAAACACAAAGATAAAGCTGGTGGCCATTGGTGAGGTAATGTGCTCTGATTTCTGCAGAACCAGAGGGTGCTTGATTTGGCTATGTGGAAACTGTCTGAAGATAACTCATTGTAGCCTCTGATTGCTTACACTTCTCTGCATGGATAGATATGAAATGAGTTAAGATTAAACCCCAAAACTTCATCTTCTTGGCTAAACATCCAGGCAGGAGTAAAATGAAAATTGTATAATCCCACAAGGGGAGCATATTGATAGATGTCTGAAAGGCTGGCTTCCTGCAATGAAGACATTGTAGGGAAGCTACTGTAGCTACTTTATTCTGTGCCAGGAGTCTTTTTCTGGCTGTTATCACATTTTCTTGATTTTTATTATTTATACGTCACTATATTTCAAAGTTTGTTGTCTTTTGAAGGGTGTTGTCTTCTGCTCTGTTTCTTCTTTGATAAAAGCTTCTGCCAGTCTCCTGAGAATATGAAGCTAGCAAAGCCGTTAGATCCCCCCATTTTGAAGTCCATCACATTTCATGAAGTTTTAAATGACTTTTTGTGTGGCTTGGGCTGGACCTCACTCCATGGATTGTGTCCATGCCTCAGCAATGTGAGGAGCAACAGAGAGCCCTTGTGCAGCAGCTGGCAGAGCAAAACAACTGGGCTTGCCTGTAAGAGTCAGAACCTTTCAGAGTGTCTCCTTTGTATGTGGGACTTTAACTAGGCTCAACACCTGTTTCCTGCATCACAGCTCCACAGGCATCCCCTAAAGAACACCAATGATTGTTTTGAAGGTTATCTAAGTGTTCAGAGGTTTAAGATGAAAAGATAACCATTTGAGCACTTACATCTAGGAGCATGGTGTCTGCCAAAAGCAAACTGGAAAACTGTTCCTTTCCAGCTGTGCCTCTCATGAGTATGTGGCAGACTTCCTAGCCTTTTCCTCAAGGTTCTCCCAAAGCAGACTTATTTTTATGGTTCTTCATCTCAGAGGCTAAGGGGTGCTGGTTAGTACAGACCTAGTAACATAAGGAATCCCAAAATAGACCTGAAAATTAGTGAAACAAGGACCAAGGAAAGCACTGTAACTTTGGGGGAGGAGTGGTGAAGGTAGTTGAGCAAAACCGCCACTGCCACAGCATTACCCAGTACAGTGGATTTTTTTGAATTATGGAAGAAAGTATGATTTTGTGAGGTATTTTTTCTACCTGTGGACTATTTTAAGCAGGTATGCACACGCCAAATTTTACTCATCTAATGGGGAAAAAGACATCCTTTCCACTCATTAAAAACCAATACCTTAAAATAAAACATGACAGAAGAAAATAGGACACAAAAAAGTGCCATGGACCTGGCTGGAAAAGAGGCAGCTGAGCAACTGCGGCAAAGACTTTTCCTGTATTTACAAGTCCCAGGACTTCCTGTATTTTGGGCCAGGAAGGTGCTAAATGAAAAATGTGCCCATTACCAGTCCTCTGGTGACTGGTAAGTTAATTTGGTGGTCCTTGCCTGCCTACCAGTGGGCTGAGGGAATCTCAGCAGCCATTATACCATATGGAGGGCAGGGTTAACAAATCCAAGCTCTGCATTTTTTCAGTGGTTGTAGTACTGCTTAAAGTCTTGGAGCATTCTCATCCTGCTGTAAGAAAATTTGACACACAGGGTTTGGATTGCTCAATTCTGCAGCGTGATCCCATCTCCCTGACTTTCATATATACACTGTGAATATTCAGGACATGCTGCTCTATAACTTTGCTGGGACACAGTCTGTCATCCTAGAAAAGGTACAAGCTGGTTATTATTTTAATTTTCCTCTTGCTGTTATTTTTTTCCCTCTTGCCATTACAAGACTTGATCAGGTTAGTCCTTGCAGAGTTCCTGGATGTTATTTCAGCAGGGTTATAATTGGATTGCATGAGCCTTCGCCTTTTGCTATCTCTTCCAAATATCATTTTCCAGTATCTGAATCAATGTAAAAGGAAAAGTAATACTAGCAGGGATGAGGAATTGGCTATGGCTGCCATGAAACATATCAATGCCCATGTTTCCCTTTGGAGTCATAATGAGACACTGGGATTTTTTTTTATTTTGGAAAAAAAACCAAACAAAAAAAACCAAAAAAACATGAGAAAGAGAAGTCACATAGCAGTTTGAAGCTAAGCCTCCTATAGGCTGTTGTTTTGAAAAAAAACCTGCCCATCTTGAAACTAGAGGCACATTTATTTTTCAGTGTTCCCCAGATAAAAACAAACATTTCCACACTTCTAAAGGGAAAGCTCAGTATGACATTCTCAGTGAAACAGTTTGGTGTTTGTAAATAAAATTTTGCAAACATATAGGTATCTTCAGTTCCTAAAAAAATGCAACCTCTCCCAAGCCCACTCCTTGTCAGGGAGCAGTAGGAGCTCCACCTTCACCACCATCCATCCATCACCTAGCTCTTTTTTTGCCCCAGGCTCTGGCTGCTCTACCACCTCCCTCTGGTCTGAGGAAGGGGAACAAGGCCTTTTGCTTCCAGGACTGACATTTATACTGGCAGCAGCTGAGCTGACAGGAGCATCACCAAGACTGCCAAATCTGCCTAGGTAAAGGGAGGCAGTTGGAGCTCTCCTGTCCCTTCACTTAGGCTGCAGGAATGTCTCTGAGCACCGTACTCTGAAGCTGCTAGCCAGCTCATGGCTGTGATGGTCTTTCACCAGCGTGTGAAACTGCCCTCTGTCTCTCAGCAGCTCTGTGAGTCTGCCTTCTGGCATCCAACATCACCTTTGCCCAGTGCATAGCTCCCGAGGCTGTTGTACAGCCAGCAGAGAGGAGAGAGCACTCAAAGCACAGTTATTCCCAGGACCCAAGTTATTTCCACTTCATTCCCCTCCTAAGGTTTCTAAAAGCTATGAACTGTTGGTACTGTCTGAGGTCATAAGGGACACAAATACTCTGTTCACCCTGTGTTTACACTTCACTGGAAATGTAGGCTTATCTCCAAATGCTCAAACAGTCTGAATGCCATTCTGGCAGAGCTGGGATGTATTTTGCATGTTGCTGTATGGATTGCTGTAGTGAGACTGCTTCTCATGGGCCATTCTCTTATGTTTATTTCCCTGGCTGCGCTGGTGCAGATAAGAACAAATGGCCTCAAGTTGCACCAGGGAGGTTTAGATTGGGTATTAAGAAAAACTTTTTCACTGAAAGAGTTTTTGAGTGTTGGAACAGGCAGCTTAGAGAAGTGCTGGAGTCACCATCCTGGAGGTATTTAAAAGATATGTAGATGTGGCACTAAGGGACATGGTTTAATGGTGGACTTGGCAGTGCTGGCTTAACAGTTGGACTTGATGATTTTAAAAGTCTTTTCCAAAATAAATTCTGTCATCCTGTATTTAAGAGCCACAGGGTACTCACAAGACAGAGAAATGGTTTTTAGGTGGACACTACAGCTGTTGGGCTGACACCATATGACTGCTGCTCCAGTGAAACACACCATGAATGTATTTGTGGACACCTCAGGGATGTCAGGAGCTGGGTGACTGCTGGAGATGCCAAGTGCCCTCCATTCCCCATGGTGCCACCAGGAGCTGGGTGCGGTGCTGAGGTGGTCTGTGTGCAGGCTGGAGGTGGGAGCAGAAGGCCAGGCTCTCTAAACATCTGGATGAAGTAGATGCTGTCTCTCACATGCAAAAAGTTCTACATGCTCTAGGGTTGTCCTGGCACAGGAGCTGCCCACCGTCCATTGGTTGATATGGCACTGAGTTTGTCTCCTCTGACAACAATTTGGGAATGAGGGAATTTTCTGTGAAAGATTCTGGGTTTGCAGCTAATCTGAAATAGCTTATATCTTGTAGCTGTGATGCAAAGGACTACTGTTCAAAAGGGTCTTTGGAGAACACTTGGAGTGCTTTCCCAACACAGGAGCTCCAACAAGGAGAGTCCCTGGTGTCTGTCTGACTTCCTGTTAAAATGATTAACGTTGCTGGAATGTCAATGCATTTTCCATAATGTACTCTCACAGCCAGGGTCCTGGGCAGGAATCTTTTATTGTTATTCAGTCTAAACAAAAAAAAAAAAAAAAAAAAAAAAAAAAAAAAAAAAAAAACCACCAAAAAAAAAAAACCAAATAACCTCTTCAGAAATTGGGAACTTCAAGCTGTTACTAAATATTTGGTTTTCCTCAATAGTAAAAGTAGCAACGTTTCTCAAGCTTGGATGAGCAATCTGTCTCTAAAACATATTTTCATACCAGGCTCTTAGTGGCTCCAAAATCACATGGCCCTTCCATTTAATATTCAAAGGATCTGTGTGCATGGACCAGGCAGGTAAAGTGTAATGAATCAGGTAGTGAAGGAGAGTTACGCCATGTTTTTTCAAGAGCATTGTGCTCTTTCATTTTTTGTAACTCTGAGACATCCTAGATGTGAAGATTTTATTGTTGTTGCTCTGAAAAGTGATTTCACCAGCTGATTGCTCAGCATTCCTATGCAGATGGGCAGGGAGCAGGAACTCTCAGTGGACATTCTGGATCCATAGAAAGCTACTTCTGACTTAGTCACTTGTGGTCCTGCTGCAGCCAACAGAGAAAACTCCCACATTACTGAATTCTTGTAAGTTGAGTTGCTAAGTGTTAGTGGAATCCTGCCATATCTCCCAGGTGTGCTGTTTGGGATGGGATGAACACACAGAGATGCATCTGGCAGCATCTGCACAGCCTCTCCAATCCTTCCTGTTCCACAGCCCTCTGATGGTCCAGGTTGATGTCACTTGTCAGCTTTTTTGGTTATCTTTTATAAAGGAAATGAACCCAAGACATCAGGATTGCCTGACAGCACATTGCTGGTGTGTCAGTGGAGGGAATGTGTGATGTAACTGAAAATGCCTCCAAGACTTTCCCCAAATTTAATAACCTTCCAGTGAACGAGTGCTGATCAAAAAAGACAACGTTCTTTAAGACAACTCTTCTACAGATCATGCATTTTATTAATATTTTTTGTGGGCATATACACTTTTCTGCATAAAGGATTCAGATGGAAGTTACATTTTTTGTAATATATGAAGAGCTTGTTAATCTTGGAGAATAAGAACCCAATAAATTTTGCCAACTGTATTTGTTGACATGATTATTTTTTGTATTAAAAATCTATTTTCTGTCTGTAATTTTTCCCCTGCTTGCTTTGGTAGGAAACTCAGGGGTAAAATTCCATTACATATATGAAATTGATAGCTAGCTACAAAAAGAAAAGCAGATGGCAGCCAAGCAGAAGTACCAGAGGTACATTTCTGCATCTTTTGTACGGATCGGGACACCCAGGAACACAAATTTCTATTGTTTACAGTACAGAAGTTAATTACCCATATTTTAAAATCCAGAACTTTTCTCTGGTACTTCAGGGTGCACTTATATATTCTTGTCAGTACATCAAAAATTGAACCCAAGTCACTGGCAAACACGCTTACTGTGGGCAGTCATATTCCCAAACTGGGCTGGCCGGGCAAACTTCTGGAGCTACAAACAAATTTCAGACAAGTGCCTTGAATTGAAAATGCTTTTTCTTCAGTTGAGGGTTCTGGCTTTATCTTGTGGGGAGACTGGGCAAATGTAGCTGGAATGAGGACTGCATAGGAGGAAAAGGATGTTTACGTTTTCCCCTGTACTCTCTCTGAGCTTTGTACCAAGATATTTAGGCGTGTGACTCTCCGACTATATTTCAAGTCCAGCTTATTGAGGTTTGTTTAATATCCAGCTAAAATAGTTCATTTCTAGCCCAGTTGGAACTTCAGATCTTTTGTTCTGGGATCCCTTTCTTGAGCTGCTGTGGTTTTCTTTTTTAAACAACTCATCTGGGAGATAAGGACCTGGTGCACTCCTGTCATGTAGGTTTTCTCTGCATGGAGAGATGAGCTTTTGCATTGAAAATCATAACCAAGAGATAAATGCATTGTAAAATAGTTTGGGGTGTTTTGTTTTGTTTTGTTTTTGTTTTGTTTTGTTTTTTGTTGTTGTTGTTTTTGTTTGTTTGTTTGTTTGTTTTGTTTTGTTTTGTTTTGTTTTGTTTTCTTGCAGACTGAGATACATGGTTTGAAACATTAATGCCAGAAGATCTGGAAGTCTTAACTGTGTGTCTGATATACATAAAATTTCTAGGATTGTTTTAGAATTGCTACCATTTTGGCAGGAGTCCACAATTTCCATTTCAGACTCCTAACCTTGGCCTCATGTTTTCCAAAGATGGGTTGACTTCTGGGGTTTTTATGGGGGCTTAGATACCATTTTGAGGTTTGGAAGGAGGACATAACTAGGAATTTATATGACTGAGATAACCCAGCTAGTGGTGTCCAAAAGCTAATAACAACACCCTGAAAGCAACACTCTACAGCTGAGTTTCCTGTATTTTATGAAATACCCTGGATTAAAACAAAAAGGCTCCTTCTGAGCCATTTTTTTACAAAGATGCAGTATCTGCAAGATGAATTTTTAGTTTCAAAATAATTGTGAAGATACACTCTTCTTTCAATGGCACATATGCTACAGAAGAAACAACAACACTGCTGCAAGTAAGGATTTGGCATTTCTAATTGCTTTTTAACCTTCTCCAGCCCCAAAATTTAAGTGTTAGGTCCATGCCTGATTTCTGGAATTTGGATACAAGAAAATAATTTTTGTGGAGTAAATTTGTATCACTTACTTCCCAGTGACTGCCTGAAACATAAGAGGTATTTTGGCCTTTTCACAGCATTCAGGAAAATAACTTTGTTAATGCTTGGGTATACATGAGAAATTTACTCCTCTATCACCAAGAGGAGTATTCAGGAGAGCTTAAATTTTCAGTTAGAGGGTAAATTTAAAACAGATAGCAATTTTAAGATAAACCATGCTGTAAACCTTGATATCAGTGTTCTGGTTTTAGCTTGATAAATTGTCCATGAAATGTAGGAAGCAATCCAGGGAGTCACATTTTAAGTGAACTGCTACAATGGATGTTTCTCCCGGGGTAACTTTCTCTTGCTGGGCAACTTTGTCTTTGGCCCTGCTTTTTGAACAAATGGCTACAAATCAGAAGTAACGCTCATGAAGCCTGTGAAATACAGCAGGAGAGAAATATCAAAGCTTTGCCATCATTTTGTAAATTTGGTTTTCCTTTCTTTTTTAGGAAGGTGCTTCTGGAGATAAATGTCCCCAGGATGCAAACACATTGGTTGTACCTCATCAAAATCAAACAGGTTTGATTTCTCGGAGACCAGCGCAGAGTAGCAAAGATGGATTTGCCTCTGTGTCGATCTGCTGTAAATAAACTTGCTTCTTTCTGGAAGAAGCCTCCTTCTCGGAGTTCGCTTGCATCCACGCCCTCTTTTCTTTACTCGACAGTTCCCTGGTGTCTCGTTACTACTTCCGCGGAGGAAGCACATGACACTGAGTGTGCCGAGCCATTGGGTGGATAGGGAAGACAGATGATGCTCTGAGGCCACGGCAGCGGTGAAACCCAAGATGTGCCAGCCATCCTTAGCACAGGATGAGTTTGAACCTTTCTCTGAGGTTGTTAGCCGGCAGCAGCTCTGCCTGCTGTAAGCAGGCAAGGGTGTAACAGCAGGGAAAGAAAGAATGGGAGAACAGAGCCTATTTTCATCTGGTTTTAAGAAGTAAATGCTGTCTTTGGATGGACTTTGAGATCATCCAAATTTCGAGGGGAAAAATGTTAAATAAAGTCAGCTATAGATCAGTGATTGTACCTTCTTCCAAAAGAACAAGAATAATTTACAATGCTAACGCTACATCTATTCAGCAGCCAAAGTGTCACAGCCCTTTTCCTGACGCCAAGGGCAACCCACAGCCTGTGCCAGAGATCATGAAGGGCCACTGCTGCAAGCACTGGCACAGACAGAGTCTGAGCTGTGTTTTCAGCATACAATGTGTAATATGGATATACATTCCTAAAGTGAAAGCCAGCTATCCTATTCCTTTGATAATGTTTGTTTCAGTTCCTGCTATACTGCTTCCTCTTGAGGTCCTGTTAAAAAAAAAAAAAAAAAAAAAAAAAAAAAAAAAAAAAGCTCCATTGCTACAGTACTTAGAACAAGTCAGGTAGAGAAACTGAGGGAAATTTACCAAGCATCTGATCTTACGGAGAAAAACTAAAAATAAATCAGGCACTTTTTTAGGCATGAATGAGAGAGGCAAGAAGGGCCTGAATCTGACATAGGTAACTTTATTTTTAAAGAGCAGATTTCTTGCACACACCTCTTACCTGCAAATTCAGGACTACTTGCAGTAGTATCTAAAATTCCATGGTGCCTGCAATCATTGCTACTGCTGCTCAGCTAAGTGCTCAGGGAAAGCAAACATAGCCAAATTAATAGTTTGAAGCACGTGTCCATATTATTATCCACACTGTAAATAAGATCAGGAACTGTGGCTTACATAGGTCAATCGGTCTTGAGTAAAATACCAACTCTTAATTAGTGAGGGTACTTAAGATTGGTGGCTGAGTGTATCCACAGCCCAGACAGATCTGATTAGGCTCTGACATACCCAGAACAATGTGCAGTGTGTTATTTCTGAACACATTCCAAACGATTTCCCATAGAAACCAATAAAATACTATTAACATTGCTAGCAAACTTAAATATTTCTGTATTTTCTTATTACGCTCTGGAGAACAATCTATCTCTTTATTAGGTGACACTGTCTGCAGCAGAAAAATTACAAACTGTGACGGGGCTGCCAGACACTGCTCCTGTGCAGACATGAACCGGGCAGGGTTTGGGGGAAGATTGCTTACTGAAGTGGTATCTACCCACCTCTGCACGTGAGCCAGACGGTCAGTTTTCTGGGGTATGTGTCAAATCAAATTTCAGAGGTTGAGTGGAAACAAGGAATGTTTTGCCTGCGGCTCTGGAGGCAATGAAGGACTGGATGCACACGCCCCGATAATGCACTGTACTGGCCACCCTCTGCTGCAATTTGGGCCTCTGTCTCTGCCTATCCATCTCTTATGACTTCAGTATGTTTCTCTGCATCACCACTGCAAAGAGATAAATCTTAATATGGCAGGGAAAGGCCCTGGATTTTTCCAGAATGTGCTGGAAGTGGTGTGGCCTATGTGTCCCTGCACAGATGGTGCAGCAGCCGAGGCGCCCTGCCTGTGCCGAGGAGGAGGGGTGAGGGATGAGCCACAAAGCACCAGTCTGTGCCCACCCAGCCTTGCCTGGGTGGACACGCCTGCCACCAAAAAGGTTACAGAAATGAGGTGACGCTGCTCCTTCCTTGGAGATATTGTGGGGATTATTTACATCATTACTATTGCCCTGTTGTGCTCATGCAGCTAGCAAAAGTCACACAGCAAGTGTGTGACTTGTAAGTTCAGTTTAAAAGACTTAAAGAAGCGTGCGTCTCAGTGTGTGTGTGCACATACATCACTCAGATGTTGGGATGTGAGGACTGAAGTGGAACAGGACAGGAGCAGGAGTGAGGGGATTGTGCAGATAAAAGGAACCACGAGAAAGATGGACTAAGAAAACGGAAGCAGAGTTGCGAACGAAACAACCATCTCGATCTCGATATGCATCTCTGCGTATATCCACATGCACACGCTCCCAACACTTCCCAGCAGCCCGGACTGCAGTCCCCGCTCACCGAGCCCACCGGGGCCACAGCAGCGCTGCCGGCTCCGGCGAGCCCCGCCCGCCCTCGGGGCCGCCTCCCGCTCCGCCCTCCGGGCTCTGCTGCCGGGCCCGGCCCCGGGGCGGGGCGGCGGCGAGCGGATCCACAGCCAGGTGACCTTGGCAGGCAGAGCCGGGCTGAGCCCGCCGCCGCCACCGGGGAAGCTGGGTGGGGAGACGGCCGAGATGGTGGAGGACGGCGGCGAGGAGGAGGCGGAGGGGGAGAGCGGGGAGATGCCGACGGCCGCGGCCCCGCTGCAGCGCTGCAATGGCTTCCTGCCCGGCAAGGAGGCGGCGGGCGGCGGCCGGGCGGCCCCGGCGGGCGGCGGGGAGCAGGCGGCCCCGGAGGCCGAGGAGATGCTGCCGGCGGGCGGCGTGCGGCCGGAGGCGCGGCTGGAGACGCGGCTGTCGCGGCGGCGGCTGGCGGTGCTGGCCGTTTTCAGCTGCTACTCGCTGGTGAACGCCTTCCAGTGGATCCAGTACAGCATCCTCAGCAACGTCTTCGCCGGCTTCTACGGCGTCTCCTTCACGCAGATCGACTGGCTGTCCATGGTGTACATGGTGGCCTACGTGCCGCTGATCCTGCCGGCCACCTGGCTGCTGGATGCCCGCGGGCTGCGCCTCACGGCGCTGCTGGGCGCGGGGCTCAACGCGGTGGGCGCCTGGCTCAAGTGCGGCAGCCTGGCCCCCCAGCGCTACCCGCTCACCCTGGCCGCCCAGGCCGTCTGTGCCGTCGCCCAGGTCTTCATCCTGGGGCTGCCCTCCCGCATCGCCTCCGTCTGGTTCGGCCCCACCGAGGTCTCCACCGCCTGCGCCGTGGCTGTGCTGGGCAACCAGGTAGGGAGCGAGCGGGGCTTCGGAGAAGTGGGTTTCCTTGGAGTTCGGCATCGAGTTAAAAACCAGGTGCTTAAGTGGGAAAAGGCTTTCTCCAGGGTGTGGTGTTGGGAGAGTGGCCAGGTGAGGAAGCGCGGCTGCCCGGCCAGTCTGGCTGTGCAGGAGCCCGGCCATGTGGCAGCGTGTGGCAGCTCACACGCTTCCAGCAGCTGCCGGCCGTACATCAGTCGAGACCCTTTTCTGAAGTGGTCCTGTTCCACTTTCTCTTTCTCTTGCATTTTGGCACTTGGATTCATTTGACTGAAGGAGGGATGTGTACTACGTGAACTTTCATGAAGAGCCCCAGCGACAACACATATTGGTTTCTGCTTTTTAAAATAAGGCCTCTAATTGCCAGGTGCCAGTAGTCAATACCCTGGTGACTCCTGAAGGTTTGTGTAATGCTGTGATAGTTCACATCACTGTTGGGAGCTGATAACTGAGTCATGGATTTCCTCAAGCTCCCTGGTCCTGGCCAGTTTCAGAGAGCTGGAACAGGTGCATCTGAAAGCACAGGTGCAGGTATGATACTTTTTCCTCCTGTAGCCTAATTCTCACCTCCTGCCACTGTCACAGCTTTTTTTTTTTTTTCCCCTCCTGTGGCAAAATCAGCATCACTGATGCAGGCTGAGGTCATAGGTAGAGTTTGGTTAAGATAATGGGGGAATTTGTTTTTTATCATGTGATTCTAATGATTTTATGTTTGTGCACTTTGGATTATGACAGCAGTGACATTAATGTTAAGTATTTACAGTTAGGGCGTACCTAAACCTAGCTGATACCTGGCTGTTCACAGTTCTTCCAAAACGCCTTTTTTTTTTTTTTTTTTTTTGCATCAAAGGACTCCAGTGGACAAATCAGCTGTCCCTTTTGGACTGAAGATTTCAGAAATTGTTGGTTGTTTCAGCAGTGAGGCAAAAAGTTTGGATCTGCATCCTGGTATGAGGTTAAAGGTTTCTTTGGCAGCTAATTTTCCCCTCTTCCTGACATGCACCAGGCCTCCCAGTAGCAAGGAGTTACTGAGTTTTCAGTTCTGCAGCAGTGTCAAGTATCCACCTTGGAGCCTGAAACTGACACTTCACTTGGATGCTGAGATGTGGGGTTAAAGTGGTGCAGGACAGGAGTGGGAGAGCAGGAATTGTGTGGATGGGAACCATGAGAAGGATGGACAAGGGAAGCAGGATCAGGATGTGAACAAAATAAGCTGTGGGTATTTCTGGAGTGTATTCCCCTCCAGAAGCTAGGACTTGTGGTATTCACATTCTCTGAACAGAGAGAGACATGATTCTCTCTCCCAGGATTTTTCCTGGGAAGCTGTGAGATGCAGTGCGAAAGCTCAGAGAAAGAAGAAAAGAATTCTTATCTCTATGCGCTGCTCCTGTTGTTTGGCACATGTGAATGTGTTATGGAGATTGTTTACCAAAGAGTGATTTGTTAATTGGACACCGGTGAGGTGATGGCTGTTTGGATTGATTGGCCAGTTGGATTAAAGCTGTATTATGACTGTCTGGAGACAGACACATGTTTTTCTTTAGTATCCTTTTAGTATGATATAGTTATAATATAGTATAGTATTAATGTAATATAATTTAGCTTAATAAAAGCAATTTATTCAGCCTTCTGCAACATGGAGTCAGAGCATGGGTCATTGCTTTGATAAGGACTGATCTCAGTGTGTCTGCTGAAGTGCTTGCTGGTACTGTGTCAATAGAACAACAGAATTTCTCTATTCTCACGTTTTACTTCCTTAAAAAAAACCCTAGAAACCTCTCAAAAGCTAGATTGAAAGAGTAGCAAGAAGTTAGGCACTTGTAAGTTAGAACTAATGTCTATGTGTCCCATTGCAGTTCTCTTCTGCATACGCATTCCCGTTGGGTCTCACCGCAGTGATAATTGCACAATGTGAACTGTGTAACACAACACGTCGCTATAACCCACTCACTGTACTGGCTAATTGCACAATGTCAACTGTCTAATAGAACAGGTTGCCATAACCCACCCAGCTGTTGGTCATCCAGTTGCTTATCAGATACTGTGTGAAACTTCAGAGCTACAGGGAATGCTGGGACAGCAGGCAGGGGAGGAACAGAGCAGTTATCAAAAATCAGATCTCACTTCTTTGAGATGCAACTGGAACACAAATCACTGGGAATGCAGCGATGTACCTGTCCAGGGTTGTTAGGAGTGCCAGATCTCCACAAGCGTCTTAAATGAGGCACACCGAACTCATTGGAACACTTTCTTCTTTCTGGTCTTAACCTCTCTAGATGTAAGTGATGGAAAATGGTATCACTCGACTTTGTTGGAACATTGTGGGTACTGCATTGGCTACTATTGGGCGAGGAAAAAATATACCTAAAGACAAAAAGTAACTGTGTGCTCTGTTCGTGTTTGTAGGGTTCATATACTGAAGGGTGAGGACAAAAGGAGACAAATTTCTCCTGTGACCATTGGATACTGTGTCAATATGATGGCCTGGGGGGGAAAAAGGTAGCAAACCCCTCATCAGGGTATGCAAAAAGGGTGCTTTGTAAGCGCAGTGGCACACCTCTAATGTGCGTGCTGATTGTTGGCTTCCTACTCGTAACAGTCTTTGGTGCTATTTTTTCATTTAATTTTACCTAAAATAAATGTTCTAACACTTTAAAATGCCATTAAGTTTCGGGGGAGCAGAAGAGAGAAATTGGAGAATAGTCCAGGACTTGTTCCTTCATATTTTAAAAGCTTTATATGTATACCCAAAATTTCAGTTCCTGTTTTATGTCTCTTTAATGCAAAATCAGTTGTTGTGATGGAATTTGCTCCACACATAAACCCACTACAACTTCATTCTGTGATTTTCCTTAGAAATAATTGTTGAGTTTGGTCTTGATAAGGATATTCCTTTGCTCTGCTCTGTCTGTTCTTCAGTAAACCTTGCAGTCAGGCTTTGCTACTGTAGCGGCAGGAGCATGACATCAAATGAAGAACATTTCTACAAGAGTAGCTGGAATCTTGTGTCATCTGTAGCTCTTCAGTTGCGGGAAGATTGATACAAATTTATGTTCATGTTTAGTTCCTGTGAAAAATTCTTTATAAGAATGAAGATTATTTTATAAGTACTATGTGTAGTGTAAATATATACACTAAACGCGGTATTGTAGTTCAACTGAGAAGTGAAAAGATTAAACCTGAATTATGGAAGATCTGGTTGTAAAACAACGTTGAGAGCAACTGGCTCTGAAATGTGATACTAAAGTTTTATTAATGCATATTATGATAACAATTCTGAATTCTACCTGGTAAGAGTTCTCACTTCTGGTCATTTGTATGTTCAGAGGGAACTGATTTTTTTTTTTTTTTTTCTTGCTTTACAGCTTGGTACTGCAATTGGCTTTTTGTTGCCACCTGTTTTGGTCCCAAATACACCAAATGATATTGATCTTATGGCACATAACATCAGCATCATGTTCTACGGAACAGCGATAGTGTCCACACTTTTGTTCTTCTTAGCAGGAGTTGGTAAGTGTTTAAATTACTGGAATTGACATGCTGGCTACAGGGGGTGTTTACAATGTCTCACGTAAAGCAGCTGACTGCTCAAAGTAGTTGAGGTTACAATTTTTCCAGTTTGTGTTCACTTACCTGTTGTGCCAGGGTTAAGCAACAGCCATTTCCCTCTATGTTGTGCTTCACATGGGGTGATTTCTTTCAGAATATTTAGTTCTCTTAGTTTCTTTGCTACAAGGACTTATGATATAATGTGAATTCACTCTGTTAATCTTACAATTTATATACAAAGATCTTGATGTATTGCAGATGAAGGCTGTGCTGTCTTTGACCCTATTTTGGTAGCAATCAGATGTGACCAGATAACACATCCTTTGTGGCTGTGACTCAGTTCTTCCATGAGAAAATCTAGAAATTGTTTTTCATGCAGTTGTTAAAACTACAAGTCACTCCTACAAGTCACTCTTCTGAAATTCATCAAGCTGAAACACTTAAAAAAAAAAAAAAAAAAAAAACCAAAAAAAAAACCACACCAAAAAAAACACAACACCACATTAGTTTGGTAGCAATGAATCAAAAATTGTTCCTTCTTCTTTTTTCCCAGTGTTTGAAGAAAAGCCCAAATACCCTCCCAGTCACTCTCAAGCAGTCCTGCAAAATAAACCTCCTGAGGATTACTCCTACAAGCAGTCCATTATTAACTTGTTCAAAAATATTCCATTTATACTTTTGCTAATCAGTTATGGTAAGTGGTGCTATCTGCTTGTAGTCTGGTAGAAAGGTTTTTGTGTTGTGAGTCTTAAATGTCAGAAGGTGAATTCTTTAGGGTAACAAATCAGCATGGCTGCACCTGGAATGACTGAAGCTTTTTTCTTGGTACTGCAGGTATTATGACTGGGGCATTTTACTCTGTCTCCACATTATTAAACCAGATGATAGTAACTCATTATGAGGTAAGTTTCTTGGATCTTATCTTTCTCTTTTTCACTGTACATTTGCAGAGGTGATGTTTATTTTGTAGGTACTATGTGTGCTCAGGCATTTGGTTTCTTTTATACCTCTGTGCAGTTTCTTGTACCATACAGCTGTGGGAGTCATAGGAATGTTTGTTTGCACTTATGACTGCCAAGAGGTCTGAACTTGACTCTGAATGGAAGCAATTATTAATGAGCACCATATAAATATTTGTTGAAAGGGAGAAGAAGTGAACGCTGGGAGAATTGGCTTGACACTGGTGGTGGCAGGAATGGTGGGTTCGATTATTTGTGGTTTGTGGCTGGATTACACTAAAACATACAAGTAAGTGTGGGTAGGCATGTGTGGGGTTAAGGGTAGGAGAGTGATGCAATTGCATTAGGAAAATACTCCAACATAAGGGCTGAAATGAACTGCTGATGAAATGCAGTTGGTCCCTGATCTTTTAGTGGCCTTGATGGAGAGAAATTTCTGTGGCTACAGTGAAAGCTTGAGACTCCTACTGGTTATTGGCCAAAAGAAGTGAGGGAGCAGAATGCAAAGGGGTTTGTCATCTATTTCTATCTCCTCAGGAGTGTAAGGAAAGCACTGTAGGTCCTACATACAGTGGCCAGGTGGCCCAGTGGGCTTCTTCTAGGAAAGCATAAAGTCTCTAAGCCTACCCTGCATTGTTTTGTCAAATGGCCAGCTGATGGATTCTCAATTTTTTTATACTACTCCTGATCCTGTTAGTAAGTAATGTTTGCTTTAATTCAGGGGATGATCCATGGAGCAGAGCTCTCTTCTGGCCTAGGAGCTCCTGGGTCCATCATCCATGGTGTGGTGCCCCCAGGAGCGAGCACTGCCCTGGAGCACTGTTTGTGATGGAGTAGTTCTCCCCTGTGACTCTTAGTACATTATGTGCCTCTACAAGCGTAATGGATGTTAATGCTGTAGATTGGCTTTGTTTCTGCATGTGTTTTGGCTTACAAATATGTATTTTAAGAATTTGGAAGACATCCCTTCTTCCAGATTCAAAATAAATAGAACACTGTAATGAGATTTGACTTGCCTCTTGGTAGGCTGACTTTTATTGCTAATCGTGTTGGACTCAGCTGCTCCTGTGTTGATGTATTGTGTAATGGACAGCACTGCAGAATGGCCAAGAGGTACAGTATAGCAGAGAACTAAAATAGTCTTAAGGTGTGTGCTGTGATTGTCCATTCTTTAAGAGTTTGAGTAAGTGTCCTTAGCCTTGAGTGAAGCAGCCAGATAACAAATGAAGGGTTTAGGAATGAATATGTGCTCACTGCATGCTAAGTTTGAGGCAGAATTACATGAAGCAAATTTTATAGTTTTAGAGTGGCTTATGTGATATTCATGTCATCCTTCCATGCTTCAGCAATGTGCTATGGCTTTCTATTAACAATGTTAATTTTTTGTTGTTGTTGTTGGGTTGCAGGCAAACTACTTTGATTGTTTACATTCTCTCTTTCATTGGATTGCTGGTATTTACCTTCACCCTGGACCTCGGATACCTTATAGTAGTGTTCGTGACTGGAGGAGTGCTTGGGTGAGCAATTAAAGAGCACTACAAGACTTACTGCAGTTCTGTTCTGAAACATATTTAAATGTTTTACCTGGATAATTCTGCTGTGTATTCTGTCACCATGGTCTCAGCCTATGCCTTTAGCTCACAGTACAGTTAGGCTTTCACCTTCTGTTACATCAGAAAAAAAGCTAAAGTAACTCACTTTTCAGTAAATTTCATTTACCTTTTTAAGGACCTAAGAGAGGTCTCTATGTGGTCAATTTATTTGGTTTCTATTCAAAAAGCTGTCTGCAGTGAAGTTGAAGTTTTCTCTTGACCTTTCACCTACAGTGTGTAGGTGATTAGAGTTTAACTGAGCAGATCTAGGAAGACTGGCTTCTCTGCATTTTCATTAACCTATACTTTGATAGCTCAGGCAACATGCTCGTTGCTTTGCTTATAGATATCCGATCTAAAAGCCTCAAGAGGTGCTGAGGGAGTGTTGCTGTATTCAGACACAGAGGTCAAGATGAAACTAGAGATGTCTTGAGAGTTTCAGTTTAAAAGCCAGTCAACCAATCTCAGCTGCATTAAGCCTCTTCCCATCATCCATCGGTCCCCTCAGCTTCTCCACAGCAGCTTCCAGCAGGTGTTCAAGTGTACAGCCTCACTCCCTACTCATTTTTTTGTCCTCCAGCACGGATATTTGGGCTGATCAAATGATGTTGTTTGTGTGTGTCTTTGATATGAAAGTAATTGGCTTCAAGTATGGAGTGGCTTGCAGACTTGTTTGCAAAGGTTGTTTCCTATGTATGGTGGTTATGGGAAATAGGACAAACATGTTTTAACAGCTTTGCCCTAAAGGGAAAGATGTGTGGCTAAAATTCTTGGATCATACTGAGGGAACGAAGCAGTCACTATTATTTGGAATTACTGAATTCTGTTAAGCCATGAACACATGACAGTTCAGAGCATCATGTTATGTTTTCTTACTGTTACTACAGATGAAGGCCATGCCTGTCATCCTCTTACTCTCCTCTTCAACAGGTTCTTCATGACTGGCTATCTTCCACTTGGGTTTGAATTTGCTGTGGAAATTACATATCCAGAGTCTGAAGGCACTTCCTCAGGTCTCCTTAATGCATCAGCACAGGTTACAGCATTTTATTTCTTCAAGTGAAGTAATGTTCAGGAATACCACTATGCTCAAGTCTAGGAAGGCTTTCTTAGACTTAGCTAAGTCTCTGTTTTGTTGCTATAGTCCTGTGGTTTTTTTTTTTTGTTGGTTTTTTTTTTTTTTTTTTTTTTTTTTTTTTTAAATTTGATTTCTATAAGATATGACCTGGAACTTTTAAAGATAAAATGATGACTCTTTTCTGTATGATCCTGATGAAGTTACTTGTTTGTTTATAGATATTTGGAATTATCTTTACACTTGTTCAAGGAAAGCTCACAACAGACTACAGTCCTCGTGCAGGAAACATCTTTCTTTGTGCTTGGATTTTTGTGGGCATTATTTTAACAGGTAATTACAAATGCAAGTAATGTAAAAACGTAGGTGCTTTTAGGATGATGTTGCTAATATATGGACAGCCATATTCTTGAGACCCCCATTTCTTGAGACGTCTTGAATTTGAGACAGATGTCCATCTCCAGAATGGGGCAAGAAATAGAAACAAATGCACAAATGGGGGCAGTTTGCAGTTTTCCAAATGCAAGAAATTGCTGATGCACTCTGGAACTGTGCCAGTGTTTACATATGTTGAATCACAAGTGTGCTGAAAGTGCTGAACTATCAAGTTTTTCTTTAAGTGCTTGTGGTTTAAAATATTTTATTGTCATTTCCTGCTTTGTGTGCTTTGTGAGGAGTAAGATCAAATTGCGAAGAGCGAATACGGGTATTTTGAAAATGCGCTGAAAGCAGCTTCTGTGTGCTTGCACCCTGCAAACATTTCCCTGGAAGAGCATGTCACTGCAAAGGTGTGAACCAGCTTTCCCTTTTCCTTCTTTTTTCAGCCTTAATAAAATCAGATTTGCGAAGACACAATGTGAATTCAGGGATTATGAACTTGGACGTTAAAGCTGTAAGTGGTGACTCTTTTACCATGGTTGTATTACCTACTTGAATGCTTGACTTCTACTGGCATAACCATATCAGCTGCAAAAGAGTACTTGACAAAATCTTATGACTGATTCCATGCTGGTTTTGAACAACAGAGCCACATGGGATGCTGCTCTCACTTACCTGCTTTTCTCCTTAACTCCCATGAAAAAATTGGAAAAAACTTCTGCTCTCAGAATTTTTTTAATTTTTAAATTTTTTGAATATTTGAATTTTAAGTGGCTAATAATATTTTTTTATTGCTTGAATCTTGCTTTTTCACAATAGTGGGGGTAGCATTGTAAATTGTGAAGCCTCTTTATTTACTGAGTTGTGAGGCCGTCCTATAGACTATGTATTTAATTTAAAATACCTGCAGTCCCTTCAGATGAAGTCAGTGTCTGATAAACAGAAGCCATGCTGGAGTTTCTATGCAGTGCTGCATAAAGAGCTGGGTTTGTTCTTCTGCTGACACTCTCAATTTAAAGGAAGAGTGAGCATAGCATTTTCTGATGATCACAAGGCTCCATGTTTCAGCAGCTTTTCCAAACTACTGCAGTTACTGGTAGAAATAAAGCTCTCAGTGGAAAATTTTTTTCAGTGCTGTGGGTTTTTGATTGTTTGGATCAAGATATGATACAGCTTTTTGGAGTCAGATATTACAAGATCCTCTGCCATGCTTCTTTTTGTGTAGGCGTCTTGCATGCCCAGCAGCTTTTGATCATCTGTGACCAACTGCACTCTGTTAGTGTCTGTGTGAGGTTCAGAAACTTCGAGCTGGTGCTGCCTGAGCTAACTTGAGCCTGAAATCTGTGCAGCTGCGTGTGCTCAGTGTGGCATCCTGTGGGTTTCCTAGCCGGGGTTGTGGCTCTCTCGGGTCTGTGCATGACTTCTCTGCTTTCCATTATCACCTCGTTAACTAGCCTAGATCGTCACACAGTTTCCTTCATATTAACCGGGGTGTGTAAGAAAAGCTGTAGTCCTTGCCCTGATGTTGCCATGCATGATTGAGACCTGCCTGTGTTAATAATGTTCAATTTCACTTAGATACTGAACTTTGGTCAAGATTCTACTGTGGTTAAATGTAACGGAGAAAAAAAAAAGGAAGTTAATCTTCATGTGACAGATATTTATATGCAGTAAATATATACTTTAGAGTTATACTAAGAAACTAAATTCTGTGTTAGGGCTCTTTTTTATTACAAAAAGAAAGGAAAATAGGGTTTTATATAATTTGCTTAATTAACTACATATACTGTTGGAGTCTAGCCTAATAATTACCCAAGAATACTGAGTTTGGGAATGATTCTGTTGAATAACACCTTAATTCCTGTTGTGTTTTTATTTTTATATCTCCCTCTTCAGGTACCAGTTGACAGTCCTGTAGAACCTGAAAGCACTACATTAAAGATTCAGTCAGCTTTATGAAGCTGAAGGAAGGTGACTCAGAAACGCACAAGTTTGGTTAGATACAGAATGATATGAGCTAGTGTAATCACTGGATTTGTGTGTACGAGTAGTGAAATGTGTTTGTTGATATTGGTGGTAGTTGTGTACTGGAAGCTATGAAGATGCTCAGTTCATTTTGCTCAAGATGCAAACAATTCACCTTTGTATGGAATATTTATTTTAACATTTTCAAGTCTTGCAGTTTCATTAGTAAAGAGTTGTGTGAACACTCCACGGTAGGGAGATTTGCATTCAGGATGCATACTTGAAAAAAAAATCAGGAATCTTGAAGTAAGTTGTCATGATCAGAAGTGTCTAATCTTTTCTTGTTCAGTCTTGCTGGTGCATTTGAAAAGTGAAAGGGTAGGGAAATGCACAGCAGGAGGACGTTCACAAGTTCATTTTTTATTTTAAATGTATCTGTATTTGAATATAAGCCAATGATTCCTTCTGGAAAAGTGATAGCACAATACTGAAAACAAGAGATGATGGGTGTTTTTCATACTGGCATCTGACATTTCTTTTGCCTTGAAACTTCTTTATAGGTATCAGAAGGCAGATAAGAGAAAACACTGTTCTTGCTGTAGTTTCATTGTAGCATTTCTGGGGAGATTTAAAAAGTTTCCCGCTAGATCAATTGGAGAAAAAACATTTCTTATTAAATACAGTAAAAAGGAGGACAATGGCCTTTGATATCTCTGTTTTGAAATACTTATAAGCAATGGAACACTACCACACAAGTTTCCTCCACAGAATATTTTGAGTGCTTTCTCAGTTAAAGAGAGAGGAGTACGTGTTTACAAAGAGCCAGTGCCTTTACTTTGTAAAGAAGATCCCTGCCTCATCTTGAGTTTAATCAGTGCTGCTGAAGATATTCCATTTTGTGTGTTAAACCTCTGAATATTTGTGGAGTATCAGAAAACGTGTTCTGTCCTTTTTATGAATTGTATCACTTGTCTCATGTGAAATTCCAGTGCTTGTGTAACTTAAATCATGTCTTTTGCAGTTTGTTAAAAGCTGTAAGGATGACTGAAAAGAAAATAGTGATATTTTTACTTTTTCTGATCAAGTATTTTCTTTTATACCATCTGAGCTGCAAAATGAGCAGACATTATTAACAGTGACTTTTTGTTACTTCATTTATCTGTATTTGGGATGGGGGTTTCTCAGTGCAGTGCTTTTGAAAATTTTCTCTTTTACCTTGTGCTCTATCTACACACCCACAGAACTGATAGCACTACAATAATACTATTGCTGGGGAAGTCAGACCTGGGTTAGTGGACTTTTTGGAAACATTTCCTTTTTAGCTCAGCAAACTGAGCCTGCAAGTTGAGTACCATCAGTGATGCTGTGTCTTTGAGTCCCACAGATGCAGTGCCATCCAGAAGGTGGAATCCTGGTCAAAGTTTCCCACAGATTGTTGCTGTTGGGTATGGGGAATTATTTAACTCTGTGCTGGTTTCAGCTGGGCTAGTTAATTTTCTTCACAGCGGCTGGCATGGGGCTGTGTTTTGGATTTGTGCTGAACACAGGGTTGATAATACAGAGATGTTTTTATCATTGCTGAGCAGGGCTTACACAGAGCTAAGGCCTTTTCTGATTTTCATACATCAGAAAAGGCAAGGAAGTTGGGAGTGCATGGAATGTTGGGAGGAGACACAGCCAGGACAGGTGACCCCAGCTGACCAAAGGGATATTCCAGACCACGTGACATCATGTTCAGTGTATACAGTGGGGGGCAGAAGGAGGAAGGGAGGGATGTTTGGAGTGATGGTATTTTCTGCCCAAGCAGCCATTTCACTTGGTGGGGATGGCTGAGTACCTGCCTGCCCATGGCAAGCAGTGAATTAATTCCATGTTTTTCTTTGCTTGTGTGTGTGGCTTCTGCTTTCCCTATTAAGCTGTCTTTATCTCAACCCATGAGTTTTCCAGCTTTTACCCTTCTGATTCTGGTCTCAGTCCCATTGGTGGGGAAGGAAGCTAGCAAGTGGCTGCCTGGGGCTTGGTGGATGGCTGGGGTTAAACAACAACAAACTCCCAAGTTTAGTCTCTAAGTACAATAAATATAATTAAAAGCTTCTTATTATTTTGCTGTAGACTCAGGAAAATCCTTTTGTATAAAAAGGGCCCTGAAAGCTTATCTTTCTAAGCTTAGCCTCTAAATGTGATGATCTTGATTTAAACATTTTGTATGATAAATGCTTTAGACAGGGGAAGACCTATCAGAACAAACAAAGCACACTTGGAACACTTGCCTTGCCAAAAAGGGTTCATGTCTCTTTGCCAGGTCCAGTGCTAGGGAGAAAATGACCAGGCCTTGCTGCTTCTGGAGAGGTGAACTCTAGAAGAGTCCACAGCTGAAGCAGCTGAATATAGGAAAAGTCACTCTTGGCTATTCAAGTGGCAGGCAAGGGTATAGGAGTGAAAGTAGAGATGCTTGCATTATGTCAGTCCTTTACATTGAAGCTGCCCCATCAAGGGAGTACAGGTTTTCAGCCTGAGTCAGAAAAGTGAAAGTTTCTGCCTTGTGACATACCTGGGTGGCTTTTCCCTTTGGAAAAATGATAGTAATGTGTGCCAAAATATATATATGTTTTTCATCAAGATACAGATACAGAAAATATTTATGTTCATGGCCCATGCATGGTTGCTTTGACTTTTGGTTTTGCAAAATCTTAACAAGATAATATTTTTGTAGTTTTGGGGAATTGTTTTCAAATGCCCGGTCTTTGGCAGTATCCAGGATGTTCGCTGTTCAGTATACACTGTTCAAAATAAAAGATTGAGTATTTTTGTTCCATTCTTAAAATTTATTTTTCAATTCCTTTCTTCACTACTAGTTTCCAGTTTCTTTAGTTATCTTCAGCTGATTATTGAAAAAATATTCTAGTTCTGGCTCCTTGTGTTTATCTTCTGCCAAATTACTTGGCTACGTTCTGAAAAGGTTGAAAGAAGATTTTGTCTTGCTGGAAACCCTGCTGGGTCCCTGAAAAGAAAATATTCCTAATAATGAAGGCTTAATTACATCCTGGATTTAATATTCCCCTTCTAAAAGGAGCTTGAAAGTTGGAAACCTATGAGCTATTTTCAGGCAATTATAAAGTATTTAAATGAAAGGCTCAGCAGGAGAATAAAGAGCAAATAAAGAGCAAATCAGTATTTTTTATGTGATAGTTTTATCATCTGTCAAGAAACTGAGGTTCTAGCTTATGGCAGAAATAAATTTGGAGTAGTTGAGGCTTTGTGGTTTTTGCTTTTTAATTTTTGGGTTTTAGCAGCCAACAGCCACTCAATCAAACATAGAATCATAGAATGTTAAGAGATTGGAAGGGACCTTAAAGATCATCTGGTCCCAACCCCGCTACCATGGGCAGGGACACCTCCCACTAGACCAGGCTGCTCAAGGCTCTATCCAACCTGGCCTTGAACACTGCCAGCGTTGGGGTGTCCACAACCTGTCTGGCCAACCTGTTCCAGTGTCTTAACATCCTCACAGTAAAAAAATTATTCCTGATTCCAAATTAAATTCCCTCTCAGTTTGTACCCATTTCCTCTTGTCCTATCACTACAATTCCTGACAAAGAGTCCCTCCCACTTCCATGTAGTCCATCTTCAGATACTGGAAGGGTCCTATGGATTCTCCAAACAACCTTCTTAGCCTGGAAATTCCACATGCATTTGGAATTGCAAATAGGGTTTCTGACTCTTAGCCTTCAGATCCTGGCTCAGCCCTCCAGCATGAGTAGAACTGGGGGCTAAAAATCCTAGCTCCTTAAAAAAAGTAATTGTATCATGAACTGAATTGCACATCAACTAGGAGAGGATGGTGTAAGAAACCAAAGGAGGAGAGGCATCTCAGTCCAATCCATCAGCTTCTGCTTTTCAATTTGCTTTTTATCCGAGTGTTTTAGGAGAGCTCTGGAGGATGCAAGAGAACACACACAGTGGGGAGCATAAACAAGGGGACTGCCCCAAGTTCCCAGGAGTCCAGCAGGTTGTGCAGTTGATAACTTTCAGCTACAAAATTCAGAGATTAGTGTTAACATTAGTTCTTATCTTAGCATTTCTTCCCAGCCACAGTAAACTTTTGGTAATTTCAGTGGAAGAGACTCAGAGAACATTGACACATTTTTATTTAGGATTCCTGGCATGGCCTTAAAGCCCTCATTTCTATTGGCTGGGTGTGAAAATACCAGACCTGTAGGATGGAGTCTGGAATTGCTGGTAGGTAAGTCCCTCAGAACAAGTATTTGTAGATGGGTGCTTGTCTCTTTCTGTTTGTAAATGCCCATGGTTTATGAGGAAGAAAGAGCAAGGGAAGAAGTAGCAAGAATACATATGAATAATTTCAGGTTAATAGTGATGCCTTGAGAGGCTACCTAGAACACAGGCTAGACAGTGTTAAAGGAGTAAAGTAGGTATTTATTAAAAAGGCCTTCAAAGGAAACACCTTGGGCAGTACAAGAGCATGGCCAGGGCTACACCCAAGATGGGTGATGGGTCACATGTTTTCACACTCTTATAAGTTTTGGTCCATTTACATTTTGGGTTAATTGTCCAATTACAGCTTCAGGTTATAAAGTCCCATCCTCCCAGATTGCTCTCCTCAATTCACTGTTGTTTATGCTTTTTGAGTCTGAAGCTGCAACGGTGTCCTTGGTTCTCAAGCTGGAAAAGGATTGTTTTGTCAAATTAAACTGTGAAAAGAATTTGCTAACACTCTATATGAACTTCAAAGTTACATACTAATGCAGTACAGAATCTGGAAAATATGAAAGCTAAAACTTAAGGCATCAATAGGGCAGTTATATACTAATGCAGTACAGAATCTGGAAAATATGAAAGCTAAAACTTAAGACATCAATAGGGCTTTTCTAACTTCAGCCTCTTGGTCATCTCTTTTGTTCAAGGCAATCTGTTGTTTCAGAGACAATCAGTGGAGTGTGTAATTAGAGCTGCCAGCCCATGTTGCCTAATGAAAAAATGTTTTTTTGAGAAATATTTGTACTACCTTGTGCATCTACAACCAAGTGAAATTGGGTTAGGCTGTAAGCATTTATTGTTTTCCTTTTCCATTTTGTGAGCTGACTAGTTTTTCTGTGTGAATGGGAATGTGTGACCTTTACAGTTGTTTTCAATACATGTATGTACCTCCTTCTCAAGTGTTACAGGTTATTGATGTTTCGTGGAGCACAAGCTGTCATTTTACACAGTAAGACATGATTGCCCCCAGCCCCACCATTCGGTCTGAATTCTGTGAAGAGGGAGAAGTGATGTTAATGCAGGAACTCGAATGAATTTAAGCAAAAAAACTTCCTAAGAGAAATGTATTTCTGTGTAGGACCCATGTTATTTACTGCTCATGTCTTTGTTCTACTCATGAACATACCAAATGTGTTTTGCTGTAATACTTTGGTTTTGTTAGTGTCCAATTTTTTATTTCAAGAGAAAATTAAAAGTTCTGAATGAATATTCTCCGATTGCAATACTGTATGTATGTGTATATGTGGATGGCATCATTCCTTACCATTCTATGTTACTAATAAAGTATATAATGCCTAAATTGATTGGAGCCAGTAGTAATATTTTTGACGGCTGCTAATACAGCTGCTAATCTAAAGTGATTTTTTTTTTCCTTAGAACTTGCCTTTTAAATGTAGGAAAATATAAGTGTATGACTTACTGTGTCATTAATAAACATACTTGTACATGCAGAGTGCATGTATGCAGCATATAGAAATTTATTTTACACAAGAATATTGGCATCCAGAGACATTTTCTTGGGGCGTGGAATTAAAATACTATCATTGGTAGTTGAGTTGTACTGCTCTAGCACAGAGACTTCTCCTTTGCTTTGGAAGAGGTCTGTGAGGAAATGAAAGGGCAAGTTAACCCCTAAAGCAGAGTGATCCAAAGGCAGCTTCTTGAGAGTAGTGCAGATATTATTTTAATAAAGCACTTGGTTGCCTGAAGATTATCTGGGGAAAGAGAATAGGATAACTTCTGAGACAGGATAGAACTGAGACATTACATTCAGTTACGGCTAAAATCAGAGGGAGCACAGCAGAACCCTTGTGAACACTCTGCAAAGGTTCTGTCACCTACCCTCAGGCATTTAGCCAAGGTGTGAGCCAGGCAAATTTGAGGAACCTGCTTCAAAGTATGTAGAGTCGTGGTAAGAAAATGTTTCATTTTTTTTTTAAATCTCACTTCTCCACAAAGCTGGGATTCTCTCTCAGCTATTTTGGTATAGGAGATGCTTCACAGAAGGAGGCTGCATGTGCTGCAGAGCACAGCAAACACAAGCCTTGCGTCATAAAGCAATGCAGTTCAACACTGGGTTGAACTTTCAGGGAGGTTCTTTGTTTTACAACCAGGACCACAAGGTCATGTTCCTCTTAAGGTACCTCTATGAAATCTGCAGGCAATATCCCCAGTTGCCACTGTAATTTAAACATTCCCACAGCTAGGAAGGAACAATCCCAGAAATTTATTATTGTCTACAGTTTCTTTGGCATTGGAGTTTTGGGGTTGGTCGTTTTATTTCTTTTTTTCTGGTTAGATTCTCGATCCTTCCAAGAAAACACTAGAAACCTCATCAGGTAAATGGGAAATGTGAAGCCATCCCAGCTATGATTAGTCAGATAATTATTCCTTTAGCTGGGAGGAGGCTAAAGGAATCCAAAGCTAAAAATTATTACCCCTTCCAGAAAGCGATGTGGTTTGTGCATGGATAAAATAGGCAGATGCCTAACAATCCAGCTGCTTCCTGGGCTGGAAAGGTTTCTTAGAAGTCTGCTGGATTTCCTTCTGTCTGTGCTTCACAATGAACTAACCCTCTCTGACCATGTTCTAAATCAATATTTACAGCTCTGTTTAACAACAACTTTTCAGAAAACAAAACAATAATATCCTGAACTTTGTAGAAAGGACTTCAGCAGATATGTCACAAAGGATAAGTGTTGGCAATGGTTGGGCATAATTACTGATTTGTAATTGTATATTTGTAAGTAACGAGCTAATACTGCTTAATATAAGGGATCAAAATTCAGCCTCTAGGATGCTAATTTCCAGCGCTTCCTCAGTAAACTGCTTCTGCTTGTAACAGTGTTTAGACCATTAAAAAGGCAGTAAATAGTATCTAAAGGGCATTGTCAGTATTGTGGCCTTGTGTTACAAGTTTCCAGAAACAGACACAAGAGTCTACAAAAGCTACAAACTCCATGCAGATGGAAAAATCCCAGGGAAGTTTTGAAGGCTTCAGAAGTTTTTCTAGCCTGCATTAGGCTGAATCAGAGAGTTCCCACTTTCTTTTTTCAGAATGAGGCAGTCCTAAGGTTTTTTAGATGTTGATCACTAGTTTGGTTAAGGCAATAGAGGGACTGCAGATGACTGCAAAGTCAGTTATTCTTTTAGAAATCAAATTGTCCAGCTTGCTGCCAAGAGAAAAAAAAGATAAAATATAACAGTGCAGCTTGCAAGGCTGTGCATGGCATTTTCTCCACCAAATACTGGAAGGCAACTTGATTTTCTCGGAATAATTCATCAGCTGGATCTGAACAACCCTGCAGGCATTAGACAGAATGTACATCCTGTGTAGAATGAAGAGGCACTGTCCCACAGGGGTGAGAATGACTCACCCAGAGATCATTAACTGGCTCCAGGGGACTTGAATTTGTGTTATCTTCTGCTCCCAATGAATAACTGAATTTTCTTCAGGCCCTAATGCTAAAAAAAAAAAAAAAAAAAAAAAAAAAAAAAAAAAAAAAAAAAATTCACTTAGAGGCTACTGCCTAAAGCCTAGCAATACCATGATTTCTCATCTTGTCACTGCCCCACTGAAGCTTCAAAAGGGTAGAGAAGGCCTCAAAGGCTTGGAAGCTTGATGAAATTGTCCAAACCAGACTGTCATCAGGGGAGATACAGAGGTCCCCCAGCTTTTGGGGAACAGAATGCTCCATGGTCAGTGTGATTTTTCTCTGACTTACTTCATCTGCTCAGAATACAAGAATCTCATGAGGGTTGAAATGTCTGTGTGCACTGAGAGCGTTAGGGAGTCTTCTTGAAGTCTACAGCTTATGTGATTACACAGCATTCCTGGGTTTGATTCCAAAGCTAGAAGGTGCTCTGTAGGCTTCAGTTTCCTCTGAAAATTACTATCATTCATGTCATGACAAATAATGAAGATGGCTGAAAAAAGTAATTTTGCTCCAGATTACTGTATTTCCTTTAAAAGCTTTATTTTTAAAATGACCACAGTATTTGAATTTTACTGTCACCTTCAGGCACTTCTGCAGCATTTTGATTACTCTTCAATCATTCTCTGGAAAAGGGGACTCTTAATCTGCAGAGCACAGTCTCCCAGGGATGCTTGAAGTGATGCTTCAGATCAAAAATTGTTTGATGAAATCATCAGTGTCGTGATGACACCTTGTAGCACCATGGCATTGAGAACAGTAAATCACACGTTTCTCTTTGCAGATTTCACACAGCATCTCAGTTCAAAGGCTTTTGGTGTTTGGGTTTGTGACACGTTCTATTGCTAGGCTTAATAACTTTTCCAGTCTACTTTTCTTTCTTCCTGGAAAGAAAATGCATTTGAGCAACTTTAATACATAAGGACAACATTTGGTCAGTGTTTCCTAACCAGCATCATACTATTCCTAGAGGGCACAGGTTATCCCATAGCAGAACTAGACTGCTTAATTTATTTCTGATCAGCAACAACAACTGTGCTTCTAACCTCAAGCAGGCATTTTTTATTGCAGTTTATTGCAGTGCATTCCTCTCTCCATGAAGGCAGGGATGACTCAGGTGCTCACTTGGCAGTGAGGTAAGTCCTGACTCTCACCTCTGGTGCCACCACTGGCAGCTCCTTGTGACAAGGCCAGTGGGTGCTGGCAATTGCTGAAAAGAAATCTCATTTCCAAGGTAGCAGATTTTTTTCAGGCACTGCCGTTCAGGCACTGCACTACCTATATTTTTATTATGCAGTTCCCATTAAAAAAAAAAAGTGATTGTGCTAGGTAGTTTACACTCTGACTAAATGTTAAAGAAGTAATTAGTAAAAAATATATATATATATTGCCAATATTCATGGAGGGCTACATTAGTGTTTTCTTGTTTTTGCAAGCAGAGCTTGCTGCAGAAAACAAATCATGTGATATGGTGTCAAGAAAGACCTTAACAACAAACTGTATTGATGTAATTATTTTCCAAGCTACTGTAATGTTTGAGACAGAAACTTTGGAACAAGACAGGAGTAAGGCAGGCTAATTGGGATGCTGATGTTGTACCACTCTGGAACAACAGTTTCAGCTGTATCTGATGCCATCAGTTGCAGACCAGAGTGAGGTGACTGTAGGAAGTATGGAAAAGGTTATTTCACTGTCAGCAAAGTCTCAGTCAGGTTACTCAGACATGCTGACCTGCAGTGGGGAGCAGAAAGTGAAAATCTGCAGACCAGTTTTGGGGAAGGTCTGATTTATAGGCTTTTTATGACACTTTGATTTTTTTTTAAATGCTTTAAAAAATATTTTTTAATGCAAGAAAATCTTGCCTGTTGGACTAGTCTGAGAACAACTGGAGTCCATCTAGCCCCATCTAAAATAAACACTGTAAGGATTTGTTGCAGTAGAATTATTGCAGGAGATCCTGGACTTGTTCAGGCAGAATTCAAAACATGCTGCTGAAGTTCTTCATTGTGCAGCCAAAGCAACGGAGGGCTATTTTTTCTGCTAGACCAGTACAAAATAAACAGTGTGTTAAGAGTTCTCAGAAAGGGCTACCTTGGGGAAAGCTCCAAGGAAGCACACCCTCAGGCATCTCTTTTATAGCTTGCTTTTTTTTAAAAGTCTGCTTTATATATTTATTTTCCCAGTGATCACAGGGAAATTTTAAGAGTACAGAAAGTTGTTCTTATTGGTTATGCAAATTGCTTCTGCAAACTTGTACTAACAGCCATTCCCATATTGCCATGGTTGCATCCTTACCACAGTTTGACCTTTCATTTCATCACTAAAATATCCCATTCCATCATAATGTTCAATTTAGGAAAAAAGCCCCAAACAAACAAATTTCATATTCCTTTCAAAGGATCAAATGAGGTCACTATGGTCTTTTCAGGAAATGGGCCAATATTTGCATTGCAATAATGCAACTTACTTACAGCAAGCAAACTTTCTTGACCTGTGTTTTTCTGCTGCCCTCTGCAGAGCTGAAGCACCTCTGTAGGATTAACCATTTTAGACTGCAGCCGCTCTGCTGGCTGCTAAATGCAGAAAAAGCCATTAAGATCACTTGGCCTGACTTTAGCAGAAAAGCGTACCCAAGCTGGCGTCAAGAAAATCTATAAACACCAGAGGTTTATGTCCAAAAAAGAGACAGAAGAGTCCTGAAAGTTTACTCACATAAAGGGAGAGTCCACCGGAGCACATGCCCACAAACTTTTCTCTCCTGAGGTTTTGGAGGGTGCAGCCTCCTTTTATCCTAAACTCCCAGCCACATGTTGCTCCCTTTCTTTCCCCACTGGCTGAGGTATTAGTAAGGTACAGCCTTCCCTAAATGCCTATCACATATTCCCCCACTGAAACTACTATTTTACCCCAAAGTTCAGAAACTCAGGCTTGTCCAGACCCCCACTTGTTTGTTTCAGGAGCCGAGCTGCCTGGGCTCTGCAACAAACCTGCTTCCCAGGGTTAGTAGAGACATTAAGCCCCATTTCAAAGATGTTAACATCCACACCTTCACCCATGAAATTGTTTGTAAAGATGTCAGCTTTCCTCTCACTGGGAAGGTACCCAGGCTTCAGGCTTTTGCACTGAGTGCTGCCAGCTGGAGGAACTGGGCTCATTTCCTGCTCCACCAGTAACTGATACTGGTACAGCATTAGTGTCCACTTTTACTGACCTGGGAAACAACCCAGGTCCAGATCTGTCCTGTTGCCATCTGATGGAAGGAAAGAGGAAACTCCCTTCTTGCACAAAAGAAAACTTCATCTCTTCCTAGGAGGGTTGGAATAAAATGTGTCTCCTGCCCCTGCTGGCTGGGCTGCTGGAGCAGTTCCCCTCTGCCTGCCTGCAGAGGCATCAAAGCAAATGCACCAGGGGCAGCTTTGTGGTGTGGCTGTGGCTCTGAGAAGGGTGCTGTTGTGGACTGGGACCCGGGGAATTGCCACATGGCCTTCCTTGGAGGTGTCCAAGGTTGCAGAGCCAGGGCTGGCCAGGCAGGGCAGGGGCAAGGGCAATCTGCTGACTAGCCCATCTTTTGCTGCAGTGCTGCCGCTGCCTTGTTTCACTTTGGGGTTTGTTGCCCCGCTTGTGGCCCTGGTAGCACAGAGTGGCATTCCTGTTCACAGTGAGAAGTATTTTCATGTAACAAGGTTTGTTGATAGCAGAGTCTGGACAAGGTCTTAGAAAAGGCTGGAGCTGTGCTGGCAAAAGATCTGCAGAGCAGAAAACCACCAAATTTCCAAGCAGCAAAACAGGAGCATGAGATCTTGCAGGCCATGAGACAGCAAATGACACCAGCCTGGCTGCAGCTCCCTCTTCTGAGGCCAGGTCAGTCTGGAGCTGCTACCCAGGAAAGCCTTCTCCTGCTGGCTCCTTGCACAAGAAGGGCTGTTTGGAAACAATGGGTAATAGAGGAAGTGTTTTCCCAGACAAGTCCAAATAAATACATGAATGGACTTCCTCTGCTCAATATCACAGGGCAGTGAGGGTTTGCTGTGTGGCTGGGCTGAATTCATTGCTGTTTTCAAGAGGGTGCTCTCAGAGGAAGAGGATAGTGGGACTCCTTGTGAGGGTGTGGGGGTGGCACTTTGGAGAAAAAGTCTGCTTGGAAAAAGTGCCAATGCTGATATCACCTTGCTGCCATGGTGCAAATTAAGAGCTATTAAGTTTCCTGCACTTGGTTGTGTAATTGCACTGCAGGGCCTTTTGAATGCTGCATTTAAATGAGTCTGCAATTGGAAATAATGAAGGTTAAAACCCTCTTACATGCTGACTCTATGATCAAATTAGTTCCTTTGACCCAGAAAGCAGCTGTGGTAGCAATGAGCTCTGCACTAGGAGTAAGACTGTAGATGGAGGTGTTGTTCAGAGCTAGCTTTAGAAAATGACTGAATTTCAAAGTCAAACAGGTCTGGCACACTGGGACAGAGGCTGGGCAGGAACCTGGTGTGAGAGGAAGACCTGCAAACAGGGCAGGGAGGAAAGCAGCTCTGCCAAGAGTCACAGTATCAAAATTAGGTGGCCCCACGAGGTGAAAGCCATTAGATACTGGGGGCATGATGCATATCTCATCCTGCTTTTACTCATCTTCAATATCTGTTCATAACTAATACCAGGGAGAGCTTTGGCTAATCCAAAGCAGCATTATTCTATTTTTATACTTAATTTGTAGCTGGTGAGAGGGTTATTAAAACTTTCCCTTAGTCATAGGGACTTAGGGGCTCTACTTTTATTTCCTTAAGCTGTTGCTTCAAAGTTGCCTTCAGCTCCAGGACCTCAGCTAACTTCTGCCCTGCCTGCCCAGCCCACAGCTGACCTTGGACACACTGACTGACCTCTGGGAGTTCAACTTGTCACTCTTCCACCTGAGCATCAGGGAGGAGCTGGTAAGAATCTTCTTTCTTTCAGTCCTGATTGGAAATGGTCTGAATGCTGCAGACTGCTATGAGCAGAGCTGTGCTGTCCAAACCTTGCCATGCCCCTTACCTGTCTGGCCAGAGAGAGTCCTTCCCTCTGCCATGGAGCACACCCTGACGTGGTGGATGCAGCAGGCTTTGAATGGCAAAGCACATAGCATCACTCTAATCTTCACCCTTCCAGGCTAAGAGGTGGGTGGGTGTAGGAAAACACAATCTGAAGGTTCCTGGCTGCTCTGGGCAGTGAAGCAGCACTGAGCAAGGCTGTGACAGCCCCAACATGGTTGCCTGTTCCAACAGGGAACAAGGCTCTGGGATATATGTGACTGCCAGCTTGCGTATCAGCATCCTTGAGGATGACACTCTGCTGTGTAATCCCGGCACTCCAGGCTCTGTCACATGCAGTGTGCCTCTCAGCTGCTCACACATGGATGCCACTACCTGCACTGTCCCATTAGTTCTAAGATCCAGCTCCAAATGATTTTCAGGTTTTCCCCTGGCTCTGCTCCAGTGAACTCACATACTTTCTTGGCCTTCCTTTCCTTGCACTGTCTTGCCTAAGCCTCCCTTGGCTCCTTGAGAGCCCTCTCCTCTGTGTCTGCAGCCATCTGCAGCCTCTCTGGGTCTCTGTGTTTCATCATCTCCCATTGGGAACTCATCTTAGTGCTCTCACATCTTGCTGATGTTCAGCATCATCTGCGCTCCAGAAGGAGAGACTCTGCTTCCCCTGGGATCCTGCTTCCAAACCCACCAGGGTGTGTGTGTGTGTCGTCTCTGCCCAGCATGGATTTTCCCTCCGACTGCAGCATTTGCTTGATGATTAGGGAAAGGCAGGACACAGTGGAGAGGGTGAAGACTTCACAGAAGCTCTAAATCCACTCTGACCTTTACCTCATTCCCCCAAATTGTGTTGCCATTTACACACAGAGCCCCCACATTCAGCTCGGGGGGTTTCCTACACCAAAGTCTCCTGGGTTGAAAGCTGACACTGGGCAAGCCATGTAAGCTGAAGCCCTTGATTTGCTTTAGCTGATGGAACAGCTTTTCTCTGTCCTCCCTTCTGTTAAACCCCCTGATGAGATTCTGGCATACCATGTGGCCAGGGGACAGCAGGGAGGATTACTGGTAGGACTCACAGAGACATTGGCTCCTGTGGAGAGTGATTAGCAACTCAACATACACTTCTGGCTCCTGAGAGCCTTCGAGAAGCTGATTAGGGCACTGCAGAAATTTATTCCTGTCTGGGAGCAGGGGATCAGAGCGGCAGCAGTATCTGAGCGCATGGGCAGGGGACGGGAGCAACGTTTTTCAGACTATTTGTATCTGATGGGGGGGTCACTCACAGCTCTAGGAGATGCATTACTGACACTGTTGTGCTTGGTATGAAAAGCTGAAAATTCCTGTTCGAGCGTGGCCATAGCCATCAGGCACAGTGGGCGCTGGAGCGGGCAGCACGGCCAGGGCGGTCTCTGCCCGGGCCTGGGGCGCTCCTCTGCCCGCCCCTCACAAGCGCCTGGTGCCTCTCCCGGCAGCGCTTTGCCTTCAGGCCGGGATCTCACTGCCATCAAAGTACCGCTGAGTGCTTAACAGAGGATCTTCCAGCTCTGGGAAGAACGGAACAGCTCGGCTCTCTCCGAGGAGGACTTTCATCCTCCGGCGTCCATCACGCAGTGGGGACAGGGACGCACAGCTGGGCTCGGGCTGGACTGGGCTGGGTTCGGCTTGGGGGGATCGCCTCGGCTCGGAGGGGCCGGGCTCGGCTCTGCTGGGTTCAGCCGGGCCGGGCTGGGCTGGACCCGGCTCGGCTCGGCTCGGCTCGGCTCGGCTCGTCTCGGCTCGTCTCGACTCGGCTGCGGGCGAAAGCGCTCGGACTGCGCCTCCCGGTTGCGGTGACCCGAGCTGTCCGGCAGGTGGCGCCTCCCGGCGGCGTCTCCGCCAGTGGCGGCCCGCCCCGCCCCGCCGGCCCCGCCCCTCTTTGTTGCGGCGGCCAATGGGGGCGCGCCGCGGGCGGGCGGGCGGGCGGTCGCGCGGTAACGCGCGGCATGGCGCGCGGCGCGGGGCGCGCCCCCTGCGCGGCCGCGGCCGGTACCGGGGTCGGGACGGGGCTCCCGGAGCGAGCGGGCCGGCGTCGCTAGCGAGGGACCGCCCCCGCCCAGCCTCCTCCGCACGCCCGTCACAGGCACACACACACACACACACAGCTACACATAAAGAGCGGCCGGGCGGCAGCGAGGCCGCGGGGCACATCCCGGCAGTGGTCCCGGGCTTGGGCATGGCCGCGGGGCCATGACGGGCGCGGCGGGCGGCGGCGGCGGCCGCGGGAGCAGCCGGCGTGCGGCGGCCGGCAAGGAGGGCGGCCGGTCGCGGAGCGCCCAGCCGCGGGCGGCGGGCGGCGGCGGTGGCGGGAGCGGCGGGGGCTCGGAGGAGGAGGAGCAGGAGCAGCAGCGGGACGGCGGCTCGCTCTTCCTGGTGAACAAGAGCGGCTTCCCCATGGACGGGCAGACCTGGGAGCGGATGTGGGGCCACGTGGAGCGGGTGCACCCCGACGGCGGTGCCGTGGCGGCGGCCATCCGGAGCGCCTCCCGCCTGGCTCGGGTAAGGCGAAGCCGCCGTGTGTCCCCTCGTGCGGGAGGGGCGGGTGACACCGAGCCCGAGGTCGGCGGTCCGGCGGCTGCCGCGTTCTGTGCGCATCGAGCGGCCGGGGAGGCTCCACGGCCGGGTGGGAGGGTGTGACAGCGCAGCCCAGAGGATGCTCTCGGGGCACCGGGGAGAAGGATGGGGCATCTGCTGTCCGAAAGCGCCCAGAACGGGGTACGGAGGCTGCGGGGTGCTTATGGGCTGCAGTGGGTGTCCTGGGGAACAAGCAAGAAGAAAATTACTCCTTTTAGCTTGGGGAGAATAAAGCAGAAAACAAGAGTTAAAAGAAATCTTCAGAGAGTGAGTGAAGCACTTCGTGCAATTTAAAGCAGATTTTTCTTTTCCTTTTGGAAACAGGCGTTTCCTTAAACACAGCGTTGCTCCTCAAATGTAACAAGGGATTTAAAACTCAGACATTTCTTTTCCAGTATGTGGAAAGACTCCAGATGCTTTTGTCTGGTACGTTCCTCAGTACAAGCCCCAAATAGCTCTGCCTCACCCGAGTCTTTTTCCTCCAGACAGCAAACAAAATGTTGATGTCTGTTGTTGTTCCAAGGCTTCTCGACACTGCTGTGTTACTGATCACAATGTCTTTAACGCTCTCTGCTTTGGCAGACTTTGATTGATTCACTCCTCACATCAAGTAGCATTAATGTGAGCTGACCGCTGAAGTCTGGGTTGGTTCATACCCCTCTGCGTGCTGGGGTGAGATGGCTGGGCTGCTGTTGTCATGGTCCAAGCTGTCAGTGATACTGACATGAACCATATGCCTGTTCTTTTCTTGGAGTAGAGAGGAGATTCTGTGCACAGGGAAGTCGAAATCTTATTGTGTAGGGCTGTATTGAGAAGGTGCTTGTCAAATAAGCTGCAGGCTGAAAAGGCCTTTCATCTCTCTTCTGCAATGTTCGGTCCAGTGCGGGTGCAAAAGGGACAATCTCTCTCCACTCTGCTCTCCTTGTGCTGGACCCAGCCTTTTTTTGGATGGGGAAGCATATCCAACTAAACAATAATCAGGTTATGCTGAGTTTGTGGTTCCTTGGTGTGGTTCATCTTGTACTTACACAAGCACTTGAGGTGAAAATGAAGGGGCAGGGACTGGGCAAAACTTGTTTCAGCAGCCTGACCAGCTTACGCCAGTCTAGATGGCCTGCAAGCCCATTTGGTGTTAAGAGATGGTAAAGCTTTCATCCTTTACTTCCCAGCTCCAGAGCACGTAACTTTTACTGTGACACAGTGACTGAGAAAGCATCTGGTGAGAGACATACCAGTGGCTCCAGTGTGCTGGCCTGCACACTGTATTCCTGTGGGAATGTCCCAGAGAGCGTTGCCCATGGCTTCTTCCTCAGTGCCACAGCTCTGGGCTGGCTCTCTGTAGCATGTGCGTAAGCTGGGCAGAATAAAAATGTTTTGAAATCTGCCTGGCCAAATAATTTGATGATGTTGATCAGTGCCCAGTGCTGTAGGAGTTGTACTCCTCCAGTACTGCCCAGAAGCAAAATCCCTGTTACAGTGATTAGTTTCTTTGGGGGCTGGAGGACCTGGTCCCCTCTGTGACTAAATAGCTCTTGCTGGCTAAGTGTGGGACTTCTGGGGTCAGAGAGTAGTTTGAGGACTACCTGGTCCTTATTAGGGCCAACACAGCTCAGGTGAGCAAATGAAGGTTAGGAGCTGGGGTTCTTTTGCCACAAAGTGGTAGTGGATTACCAAAGTTGTGACGGTAATTTCTGGGTCAGAGTAGGAATGTGAACGAAGACTTGTTTCTTAAATGGTGGTACAAATTATGTTAACTGGCTTGTGCTGCTGGGTATGTGTCACCCTGCAAAAGACCAGGTACTGTTGTTTGGGAGTGATGAGGGAAACTTGTGCTTGTGAGAAGATGATTTGTAATCTGTTTGCATTGATAGTTGGTTCAGGCTGAGTGAGTGGCATGTGCAACTGCTCCATTTCTGCATCTGATCTGTTCTTAATCCCTACTGATGGGAGAGAGTTTTCATCCCCTCTCCAAGAAGCTCCACTTGATTGCTCTAATCACCTTGGCATTAGTCTCAGCAATCATACACGCAGGGTGGTAAGTAGCTTCTGACTGTGTCTGTGAGGTTGCCCTTACTGGAAGAAATGCAAACTGCAGAGATGCAGGGCTGCGTCTCTCTTGGGAAGCGCAGAGTCCTTACAAAAAGCTGGCTTATCTGCAAGGGCAGTTTTGGAACCTGTGGGATCCCCCCCTCTGACTGTTAGCTTGAGCTCTGGGAGTAGTGCAGACTCACAGTTTGGAAAGGCTGTGCAATCCTTTACCTGTTCTGTGATCTTGGAGGTACTTGGAGATTGTAATAAATTAAACCTCTCAGCAGCTTTGAGGACTCTTGCCTGTCAGCTTCATCCATGCTGAGTAACAGTGTGCTTGCAGGGGGAGCTGGTAGAAAATGACTTTCTGGTCATTAAGTGAGACAGTGGAATCGGCCAAAATGAGTTTCACACAGGATGTCAGTGGTAAAGTGAGACTACAGCATTTCCAGCCACGGGATGAGTCTCCAGCTCTGCCATGTGGTCTTGCACTGCAGCAGCTCAACTGTCTGGAGCTGCTATTCCTTGGAAAGACTGATATAAGGTCAAGGCTTTTCATCTGACTTGTCTCTGAATTTCACTTGCTTTACAAATTCATGGTCTGTAGTGCTGTGTTTGCATTTCCTCTTGCCATCCATGACCTCTTGCCTGCTCCTTGCTGCTGTGGATGTATACCAGGAGCTGGAGGGCTGCATTCTGAATCACAACAAAGCTGTACTTCACTTGTATTGTGCAGCCCTGGCTTCTGCTCCATGCTGGGTGGGTGCCCAGGATTAGTCCTCCTGCAGCTGGGGCAGGAATCAGGGAGGGAAAGGAGTGGGAGTGGTGTGTGGCTCCCCCTGCCTGGCCTGGCTGGCAGCATGGTGTGTGTACTGCCTGCCCTGCACTGGAGAGAGGAGAGCGCTGCTGCCCTGTGTGGGCACAGGCTTATGGACGCTTCTCCCTTCTTGTCTGACATCTGGAGGGGCTTGGGCCTCCTGGCTCAGCAGGCCTGCTAAGGTAACTGGAATATGTTCTAGCCAGTGGGAAAACCCTGGTTCTCTTTTCTGGGCTATGCTCTGGTATCTGACATGCTCATCCTCCTTGGATAATGTGATCACCTACCTTGAAGATGGGGAGCACCTCATTTGGAGTCTGAACCTGTCCCCTCTGGTGAGGGTGGGTTTTCAGGGGGTTTCACTGTGGGCTTCAGGAAGGGCTGTGTCTGTTCACACTGGTGCTGTCACTATGGGATGCTGTCCTGGGTCCTACAGCAGGGTGAGGGCTGGGAAAAGGATGAAATCCCCACCTCTGCAGCATCAGCCAGGCCCCACACTGTCTGCAGCTCCCATTGCCTCGGTGTGTTGTGTAAGTGCAATGCATGCACTAGAGCTTCTGTATCTTTGAAGCAAAGGACTGAGTATATTGGAGCAGAAATGGCTACCCCAGGAAGGTGTGACAGCCCTGCCATAATTCCCTTTGTCAGCTCCTTGCTGCTTCTGAAACTTGAATCTTATAATGTGTGTTGAGTCCAGATCTGCCTTTGTGCTGGAAGGGACAGGTGAATAGTTCATCCAGCTCAAAGGGGCTGGGTGAGAAAGCAACCTGTGGAACCAAAAAAATGCCTCTAATGAAGAGCTTAGGCATGAAAACTGTGATTAAGAAGCACTAATGAGTCTTGCTCATAACTCCCACTGGTGAGAGGAGAAAGCCCATGTGTGCCGGCGTGTAGCACTGGGATGGCGGAGGCGAGCTGGAAGCCTTGCCATCTGCTTGCCACTTACAGTATGTTTCTGTGTGCCAGTAGTGTAGGAGTCTCTGGTTTGGTGTTTTTCTCCCCTTTCTCCAAGGTGTATTTACTGTTTCACTGTAGTAACTTGCTGCATGTAGTAAATTCTGGATTTTGTTGCCTTGGGATTACTGGTGCTCATTCTCTGAAAGCAAGTGCAATCTTAACAGAGGTGGGAACTGGAGAGGAAAGTCTCTGTGCCAGAGATGGCTCCATACACCTGAACTGGCTGTTCTTATCAGTAATTGCTGACTTGAAGTGTATTAAGGACACATGTCCTTAATGTGACACATGTCACATTATGAACTTTCAACTATGGTTATGACAATATGGTCCCACAGATGCTTTTCTTTGCACCTTCTCACAGCTGCCCAAATTGCTGGTTCCTGAATTTGAATCTGTATTAATATTCAAATAAGCTGCTTTCTCCACTGTGTGAGAATTGTGCTAACTTCTAACTTCTAAATTCAGTGGCCATGCTGCCCACTTTAATATCTGCTGACCCCATATTTTGCAGCCTCACCTCTGAAATAAGTGGACTTAGGACAAGGCTGTGCTGCTTTCCTGCATGGCTGCAGGCTCAGGAGCCAAATAACTGTGGGGATTAAATGTGGATTGAGGGCCTGCCTTCTTAAAATGCTTAGGCACAAGCAGATGTCTTATGAGATTTTGGAAAAATCCCATTATGTTGCCAGTCTATATCTTTAAGTGTCTTAATGTCATTCAATATTTGGGTCCCAGGTGGTCTTCTAGGTGCTGTGCTCTCCCTCCCCAGCAAGCATGATGCAGACATACGGCAGATGGGAAATTATGCAGCTAGGATCCTTGTCTCCTTCTATCTTTCTCTTGTGGTAAAGGAGGCCAGAAATTAGACTTGAAATGGCTTCCTAGGGGAGGGAGAACAGCAAAATCAGTACTGGGAGTCTGCTCAGTCAAACTGCCCTGTGCTGGGGGGTGGGGAATGGGAAGCATAGGCTTTCTGTGCTGGACTGCCTGCCTGCATAGGGTGGTATTTGGGGGATGCTGGCAGCTCTGATGATCAGCCTGCCACGGCCTCTCTGTGCAGGGAGGGGCTGGCTCTGCTGCTGGGGCAGCCCCTGTGGTCAGCAGGATGACTTTGCCTGATGCTTGAGTTCACGTGGGGCTTAAGCCATCTGTGCTGCTGCGTGGTGTTGCACTGAGCACATGCCACTGCTCAGTAAATCACTTATCTGCTCTGCGGGGAGCCGTGGCTGTCTAACCTCTTTCTTTTTTTCTTGTGTCCAGCCCTCAGTGCCGCCAGTGCCAAACTACAAGCTCTCCATGTCAATCCCAGAATGGCTCCAGGCAATACAGACCTACATGAAGATGCTGCAGTATCCTTCTCGAGCCTGTGGTCTCCGGAAAGAAGGCTGACTTGTGCCTGATGTGAATTAACAGAGCTTTACTGAAGCTTTAGCTGGTTGCGAGGGCTTGGGATCATTTGGGGGTAAAGAGACGCCTCCAGGGATTTGTGATAGCACCAGCAGCAGCAGCTTGTCATAGCAGTCCTCTGGGAGATGTAATTAACTTTAAATTATACTGAAAAATTTAACTGAAGTGACATTGGTGGGAATAGAAGTGCTTATTTTGACGTTGATGTATGAGGATATTATGATCGGCTCATGATGCCTGGAGAAATAATATGGCATCTCATCATAAAGTGACTAAGAGAGAGCCAGTGTTGTGGCAAACCCTTTCTCCCTCTGCCTTAGCAGCCCCTGTGGGTTCCCTGAGGATTGCTCGTGTGCTCAGCCTGCAGGGAGTGCTTGTCACTGGGGTGACCAGGCACAAGCAGCTGTCCTGACCCCAAGGTGGGCGGGCTTGCCTGTGACACAGGAACTGACCAAAGGCATCTCCCTTCCAGATGTTCCACCTTGCTTGGGGGATTCATCAGGGATCTACACATCTGTCTAGCCTGTGTGTCACTGCCCCACGCCCAATTCCTGCCTTTCCATTGCTGCCAGATAATTTCAGAGAAGGTTACTGGCCCAGATGCTGTTCTTCTCTTTCCCTTTTTTCCTAAACTCTGCCTTTTTGTGTATGTGTGTGTGGGGAAACTGGGGGGATGAGGAATGAGTGTAAAGTGCTGGTAAGGAGTAAGAAAGGATACGGGAGGCAGCTGGAAGAACATGCAGAAATAGCAGGCGTGGTCAGCCTGGTGGGGAGCCATAGCTGGGATCAAGGCGGCAGCCGGGTCTGGAGTTGCAGCAGCTGCCATGGGGAAGGAGGCTGGGGCCTGCCTGCTCTGCAGGGGGACGGTGCATTTCTCTTCTTTATGGCAGCCACTTGGCCAGGACAAGAGGCTTCATGCTCACTGGGATTGTGCCAGAGAGGATACTATGTCAGACAGAGCTCCAAAAATTACATTATCCCCCACCTGACCCTGTAGTGGTTTTGAAATCCTGCATTCTGCTACGTAGCAGGAGCAGGCCTTAGGCACAGGGTTTGGATCTGTATTTGGAAAAGCTTCAAAGTGGGCTGGGGAGCAGTGTCTGGGCTTCCTTTGAGGGCTGAAAGAGGATGTATGCTTTGTGCAGAGCACCCTGAAAGGGCCTCATGAATTACTTTTGAAGGCAGGAGGGAAGTAAAGCCCTGTTTGTGGAGAACTCTGAACTCTAACTGAAGTCAGTTCAGAGCATCCTGGTGAGAGCTGGAGTTTTTATTTAGGCTATGGTTATACATCCAGCAGCTGTGCTATTTATGCCTTTCAAGCAACTCTTACTTCCGTGGGGTCACCTGCTTGTGCCCTGGTATCTGCCTTGCTATCACCAGTTTTACTGGCATGAACATTCTGATGGGAATATAATTTGGGTAATAGGTTAGGAAAGAGATTCAACTGGAAAAGTAACTTATCAAAAATAAAGGCAGTGTGATTTTTTTTTTTACAAAATTTAATTGGGTTTTTTGTTTTGTTTTTGTTTTCATTGAACAGATTGTTTTCTTGGTCTGATTTATTGTGTTGCTGCTTGAACAGAAATGCTCAAGGAGCAAGAAATAGGCTGCTTCTGGTGATGCTGCTCTTTGGCAGCCTGTGCTTCTAGGCAAGTGGTGCTGAGATTATCTGCTGGCATCATTTGTGATGAACTTTTCTACTGTTAGTGTTAGCTAATGACCTTGACTTGCACGTAGCTGGTTGTTTTCATTTCAAAAGCATCGTATTTTTTAGGGAATGATTTATATTTTCTAAGTATGAATGGATGCACCTGCAATAGTTTTGGTTGACAGGTCACAGGTGAGCCATGAGGCTGATGGAGTTAAGACTTCTAAAGGAAATAGTTTTTTTCAGACCATGGATTATGTTGATTGGTTTGGGTAGGCTATGAAAGCTTTCTCTTGCCCATGTGTGAGACTTTTTTTTCAAACTTGCAATCTAGTAGCGAGCCGGACCTAGTAGAAAAGAGAATTTATAGCCTTCAAATGTTGAATTTGAGTGTAATTTTAGATGGCCAACCTTAATACATTACTCTGCACTTACTGCTGATAATAGGTTGTATAAAAAGACAAGTGAAAAGTTTTGCTTTATTTCACATGCCACGTGTTTCATATCTGAGAGTCAATGGCTTTTACTGCCTGTTTTGTGTTTCCACAAGAACTCAGAGCTTAACTTCACCTTTTCACCAGTGTTATTTTATTGCTTGACTGTTCAAGTTACTTTCCTTTAACAGACAAAATACAGATACAATCACACGGGAACACAGTTCTTCGAGATCAGAAAAACCAGACCTCTGAGTGGGTAAGTGTCACTGGAATTGGTCTAGTGCCCTTGTCCCTGATCACCTGGCGTTCAAGCACCCCATGGCATGGGAGGGCTGTGTCTTCTGTGCCACAGCTCCGTGACAGGGCCAAAGCTGCCTCTGTTGCTGCCTTTGTGAGGAGTGTCCCAGCTTGCTGTAGGGTGGCAAAAGGACCATCAGGACCAACGAGTGGAAAGGCTGTTCTTGCTCAGCAGCTGCGTGAGAGCTGCTTGGCTACAGGCCAGAGCTGCATGCACAGGGATGGGAAAACTCTGCTTATTGGTGTTACACTGGAGGACTGGGCTGCTTTTCTGAAAACTGAGTAAGTCCTGATATTCTGTTTGTGCTGAAATGCTCTTTGCAGGTGGTAGGAAGGGATTAGCTGTGTGAAATGCAGCAGGAGTTTTGACATGCTGGGCACAGTAGTTTTCCCTGGAGGCTCACAATGGACTGTTTTAAGTCATGTCTGTGCTTCTGCCTTGCTGCTCATCTTGCTGTTCCATCCATGTGGTGGGCTTGTGCTGGTTGGTGATGAGTTGTGCAGTGCAAGTATGAACATGTGCCCAGGGAGCCTGGCAGCAGAGAGCCGGGGTCTCTTGCATGTTAAAACTGCATCATACTTAGGCAGCTCTTTAACAGAACCTAAATAAATTAGCGGGAAGGGTGTTGACATTATACTTTTATTTTAGGATAAAATTTAGATAAGCAGAATATAATTACTCCCTAGACTGGTCTGTCTCTAGCTCTTCCCAGCTCTCTGTCATTAAACCAATTGTCCCTCACTCTAAAATTCCAGTTCCCATCTCAGCTTTGTGCTTCAGGTTTTCATGTTGCTGACAGCAATCTTTCTTGCCTCCTTTATCTAATGTTCACTGCTCTGGTAGAACTAGTTTAAAACAAATCTTGTGCCTTGAATGATAGATGGGTTTACAGAAGCTTAAACCAATTTTCAAGCTGCTCACTCATTTTTAAATTTGTCCCATTACTTTTTTCAAAGGAAGTAAAGGATGAAAATGAATTATGCTCAGCACTTACCACTTAAAAGGTCGTTGTCTTCCTGGGCTGGATAAAAGCCTGGCTTACGAGGATGGTGCTCTTTCCTAGAAGGGAACAGATACAGTGCTTGCAGCTGGAGATGTGCCTGTGGCTTTGAATCATCTCCCAAGTGGAGCCATTTCCTCTGTTTATCTGCTTTAGTGTTTGCTTGGGGGCAAGTATCTGACTCCTCTCCTTGTTACTGCTTGGAACTTCTTGGAATGGGGTGTCAGGAGTTCTGTGGAGTTAAGGATGGTGCCCCTGGAAATGGTCCAACCCTTCAGGGGCTGCCAGCTTTCCAGGCACAGTTGCCTGAACATGGGGTGTGCTGGACTCAAACAGTGTAAAGTCCCAAGGCCTGTGCTGCTTTGCTCCTGGATTGGGTAGATGGGAGTGCTGGGAGGAGTGGAGCTGTCAGGAGCACGTGTTGCTGCCTGGATCCTGCAGTTCTGCTGTAGGGCTCAACACTTGCCTGATCTTGGTTTCTCCAGTTTTGAGAAGGAGAATGGATGCAAGGCTGTCTGAAGTTCCTGCCATTTTTTATGCAACCAAAATTCCAGTTTTTATGAAACTTACAGTTTCTGCTTTAGATTTCAGATCTTTTAAAATTTACCTGGCCAAGTCAGGAGGATGGGACCCCAGACTATTTTCAGTGGTGCCTGGTGACAGGACAAGGAGCAATGGGCAGAAGCTGGAAGATCCATCTAAGTATGAGGAAAAAAAGGTTTACTTTGAGGCTGACAGAGCACTTAAACAGGCTGCCCATAGAGGTTATGGAGTCTTGTTCTGTGGAGATATTCAAAACCTACCTGTGCAACCTGCTCTAAATGGAACTGCTTTAGCAGGAGGGTTGGGGAGATGGTCTTTGGAGGTCCCTTCCAACCCCAGCTTTGGTGATTCTGTGTGAATAATGCATTGAAAGCTTCCCTTTCCTTCATCTGTCCAGTTTTCATCAAAGCTGAAAAATCACCTACACCTCCAAGTTTTTTTTTCTGGGAGGTATGTTCTATTTTGCAAGAAATCTGCTCCCAGCACGGCAACGACAGGTGTCTTGTGCTGAGGTGGCAGGAGCTGCTCTGAGCAATTTCTGTGGTGTGAAAGGCCTCACTTGCTGCAGCACAGCGTTTGGAAGTTGTTCGGGCAAGATGCTGAAGGCCTCCAGTTGCCTCTGGCTCTTGAAAAATGAGGCTGTTCCCAGAGCTTTATTGACACTAAACATATTGCTGATTTCATTATGTGAGGGCTCAAAGCTAGTGAAAGTATTACGAGATCTTTGGCAGCCTCTCTTCAAGACCGCAGTGGCTGGACACAAAGAAGCTGACTACTAGATGGAAATTGAATATTCATAAATTCATGTCAAAGTGTCCTAAAGCAGCTGGGGCATATTAATGAGTTTTTCTGTTATGGAAGGAGGACTAGATATTGTAGAGATTTACTGCCAGCATCAGTGTGATGTATGAGAAAATAAAAATGCGTGGCTGAGCATAGGAAGAAGAGCATAAATTATCTCTAGGAGCTCATTAAGGGATATAGTCTTGCTATAACTCATTATTTACAATCTCTTTAAGAAAAAGGCACTCTTATTATCAACTTTAACTTTTAGAGTGCTAGACACCATGTGGATTTGCCTAGACTACAGATAGCACTTTTAGAAAAGCTAGATTTCTGTTGGTGTAGCTGTGCGAGTCAGGGTGGCAGAGCTGTGAACCTGTAAACTTGGTGTGCTGTTCTTGTTGCACTGGCAAACTGTCTGAAAATGTGCCTGGGTCTCACTTCTCCTGAGTTGGCTGTATTTCCATAAAATGCAAATTTATGGGTGTAGCTACATCCACTGTAGGAGTGCTTTGCTAATACAGGTATCCTGGGACAGTGCCCTTCACAGGCTTCGTGATGTACCTTTTTGTACTAAATAGGTAAAGGGCACCCTGTGAAGTTAATCTCTGCTGATCCATGTGTGTATGCATGTGATATGAATGTTTCAGACACCAGTAGGACTGGTTTTCCTTTTCCCATGCAGGATTACGCTGGCTAAACCTATATTAGACTTTTGCTGGCACAACCAGTCTGATAAAAAATGATACTTTTGACTGACATAGTAGTTACTTTTAAAACTTCCAGGCTTAGATCATGTAAGAGCTTTAGGAACGAAGTGTATGTCTGGATATCTAGTAAAATCTGTTACTGTGAATTCAATGTCAACAAGCTGTTACTGCTGGATTTACAAGGAGAGATAAGCCCTCTGGAAGCTTCTGTTCTGGGATGCATGCATGAGGCACAATGAGAAACAAATCTTTGTCCTCCACAGAGGATCTGGGGATGTGCAGTATTGTACTGTTCCTTCCAGTTAAGTGCCAGCTGAACAGGGGAACCTACAACTGAAGCAGAAACTGATGTTTGGGTATATTCTGTGTTCTTTGGGGAATTGGAGCCCAGAAGCTGCTCTGTGAGGAGGGAGAGACATTCAGTGGCAGCAGATATAATGTGCAATCGATTGCAGGAAAGGAGCACGATAGGAGCTGTCACGTGGCAGCGATGCCACTAAATAACAGGGAAGGGGAGATGGGAAATAATACTGTTTCCACATACCATGTTATTAAGGAACACTGAGGGGGCTGTAAAGAAAAATGGGCTCATGGCATTTCCAGACAATAGACTGCAGAAGGCATTTGAACATCTGCTTCTCTCTTGCACAAATGGGGATGTTACAGATACGGTGTAGTGTTCAGCATGTGGGGGAAATGCTTTTGCTGTTGAAACACTGTTTTTGAGAAGATTCACAAGATCTATATCTGCTCTGCTATTTTCTCTCCTTTTGCTCCTGCTGGTGCCTTTCTCTTCTCTTTTGGCTTCATTATCATGAATGAAACTGCCAGGAGCCTTATAAAAACTTGGGAGAGGGAGATTTTATAGACCTTATGCAAATACATGGGTCTGTGCAAGGAAAATTTTGTGGAAAAATGTGCTGGAGGATCTCACTAATAAAAAATTTATTCTGTCTTGTAGGAGTCTTTCTGGTGAAGGTAATGTGGAGCATCTAAGCTGGGATGACCATGACTAAGCATGGTCATCCCTGAAGGGACTCCAGTGTGATTGGTGCCAGCTGGTGAGATCCTCCAGTTTTGGGCATGCTGAATGGTTTTAAGATTTTTCTAACCTGTATGTGAAATTGGGTGCCCGAAGTGAAAAATCTGGAAGCAAAAGGAATTGTTTCCTATGAGCTGTCTTTAGACACTGCCATTTTAAACAGAAAGCATCCTAAAGAGGCAAAGTCAACTCTTTTCAGGGCCTCTGTTATAAGCAGGAAGCAAGGGACATAGTCCTGGTTGGTTCCTGAAAACACTGAAAGAAATTTGAATCAATTAACAAGGAAGTATCACTATCTGCCAAGGACTAGGTCTTGAGGGAGGAACAAGCAGCCTGTTCCTGTTGGCTACATTTGTTAGAGGCAGAAGTGTTCACTGTGGTCTGGAATAGAGATCTGCCTGGCAGACGTCAGAGAGGTGTAAATGCCACAAAGAGGGGAGCAGCAGGGTGCTTGTCTTTGACTGTAGCAGTCTCTCCTGGAAGAGATGGGCTGCCCCCAGTGCTCACTGGAGTGTGGGGAGAGAGTGACTGGGCTAATTCCCAGCTGTCTGATATAAGACTGTAAAGAGTAGCTGTATGTGTGGACTCTTTTCAGGCAACTGTCAAGATTTAAAGAAAATTGCAGAAGCAAATCCTGCTAAGGCAGGGAATTGAAATGCTTGATGCTGTTTTTTAATTCTTTTCTGCCTTCCTTAAATCTCCTTTCACAAGTGACTTTCTGGTCACTATCAACATCTTAGACAGTGTGATAAGAATTTGGGAGTGAGGGAAAAGAGGGAAAGGATGAATCAAAGAGCACCTGTAATGAGCTGTTCTCAAATGAGCTGAATGCTCTGTCATTTGCCATAGGTCATTTGCCATAGATCCCTTAGCAGCAGCCTTCAACCATTAATATTTTTGTTAGAGAACATGGGGAGGGTGGGTGCTGGGGAAGGCAAAGATAGCAGCCTTTAAAAAGAATAAGGGAAAAGATAAGTCTAGGAACTTCGAGTTTATCTGCAGTTCAAGGGAAGGGAAAGGCAACATTAATATTGTTGGGCACTTTTTGTTTCTGAGAATTTCCTTCTATCAGCGTGTAAGAGCTTTTGTCAACAAGGATATGATATGTGGATATGATAACTCCTTGTTTTAGTGTGGCTTTTGATAAGGCCACATCCTATCTCTGCAGATAAGGCAGGGACCTTGAGTCTAAATAAAACTATTTAATGTAAGGACCCAACTTGGTGGAAAGCAGCACAAAGAAAATGGCACTTTACCAGTCTTGCCTAGCAGAGATTGTCAGCTGAGGTGTGCAGTGTCTATCCCAGCATAGTTTTTCCTTAATGGTATGGGTAAGACTAATTGTTTGCTGATGGGTGATTTGCAGTCCAGGCTGGATGATGTGGAAAGGCTTTGAAAAGTGAGACTGGGATCTTCAGAGTGATCTCTTGGGCTGGAACAAACCTGAGATAATTTAGTGAGGGCAGATGTATAGGAGAGTTTGGGAGTAGCCAGCTGTGGAGAGCAAAAGGCTAGTTTTGCAAAGAAGCAGCTGAGCTTAAAAAAATAAAAGAAACCAAATAAAATTCACCAAAAAAAGCCGAGCCAAAAAATCCCCACCCCTAACAAAAGAACCTTGCAACCAACCCCCAAAAAAGCCCCACCAAAAACACCAACAAAAAAACCCACAAAAAGCCACCAGAACCCCATCCACTGCAGGCCAACAGGGAAAAGCCAATAGCATGCTGGCTTGGTTGCAAATATGCACTGAAAGATGGATTCAGAAGGAAATTGGTCTGTTTATACTGTTATGGGCTTAGCCAAAGGACTGTGAGAAAGTGAGTTGGTTGAAGGGATTCCAAAATTGAAAGAAACATTGTCCTGAAATCATAACCTCAGGGGGAGTGAGGGAGGAATTAAATAAAAATTGGTGTCTGCTTTCTTATTTTTACAGAGGAGAGGGTAGATTAGTCTTTTGCATATCCAAATGTCTGTAGCAAGGGAGAGATGATGAATGGTCTCCATGCCCACTGTGGAGAGCAGAAATAGCTCCTGATTTGATTTGCAAAAAGGAAAGGATTTAGTTTAAACATTAGGAGACCTTCTTAGATGCAAGGTTAAGTATAGGATAGATTAGCTGGTGGGTTCCCAGGCTTTTGAGAAGCCAGTTGAAAGCAGACTGAAAAATAATCTGTGGGGAGCGATTTAGATTTGGCTTGTGCTACCTTGGGTGGAGCAGTGGCTTGGGGATTCTCCAGGGGCTCTGCTTCCAATACAAACACAGGGTTTAAGGCCATGCTTTGACTCAAGCTTGTTAAAAGTGGCAGAAAAGCTCAGTGGCTCTTGAACTGGGTCACGCACATAAACCCTGTGGTCCATGCTGTAAATGCAGAGAGAAAGCAAACTGGACTCCAGGGTGGGTGTGTGTGAGAGCACAGCCTGCCCCAGAAGTGCAGGTGGATGCTGCTTTGCTGACAGCTGGTGCTGCCTCCTGGGCGATGCTCCCCTCGCACAGACCCTTGTCACTGTCCTGCTCTGTTGGTATCTCTGAGCTGCCAGGTCCCACTGCAGCTCCTGGATCCAGGTGCAGGTTGCTGTGTGTGCCTCAGGAGGAGATGCTGGCCCTGCCCCTCAGACTGTGTTAATCAGGCATGCTTGGTTTGTGTCACACCAAATGGCTTGCAGGTAAATGGTTTTACAATTCAACATTTTTCCTCATGATGCACATTCATTATCAGCTTTTAATTTTTTTTTTTTAACTCCCATGTAGTTAGAAGATAGGCAATCCAGTGGATTATCTTGTTTATGGATACCTCCCATGCCTCCATCTGCACATAACAAATCTGAGACAGAGACTGGGCTTTGCAGTGGCCACTGCAGTGACCAGTGGGAGCCTCTGTGGGCGATGAAGGAGCCCCATTGTGTGCCCTCCCTGGGCTGCTCTGTGCTTCCAGCAGTTCTCTGGGATTCTGTGCCTGATTGCGAGTGTGGAGGAGGCCGGCGAACTCTCATTAGTCTTCTGTACTGCTGGCAGGGTGTAAGGGGTGGTTGTTTACAAATGAGAAGATAATTTCTAACTTGGATAAATGGGACATGAAATGGCTGTGACAGGCTGTAATAGCAGTGGAAGCTCTGTTGTCACTTGGATTCAACACCTTAAATGCATGAGGTGGATGAATCAGAAAGTGGGGGAAACAGACTGATGCATATTGTCATAATCTTCTCTAATACAAATATTTTTGTCATTTAATCTTGTATTTCCTTAGAGTAGGGATCTGTTTACAAAGCTCTTCCCAGAGAAAGGATATGGATAGAGAAGACTGAAAAATAAAAGTTATTCTTTGGCAGAGTTTTCAGCTGTGCTTTTTTGGGGGTGTGGTTTTTAGGTGTGGCATTGGATGTGATTTTTCTGGCCTTTTTTAGGCTGCTTCCAGTTATTTGTTTGTGGTTATTTTTTTTTTTTTTACCAAACTGTCCAGGATTTCAGGATCTGTTTGTGGAACGCGATAGGTTGCCTACTAGGTCAATAGTGCAGTGTCAATCTGGTACAACAGCTTTCTCAGCTGACCTGAGGCTGCTTGTTGCTTGTCACAGTGTTGTCTCTGTCAAATAATTGTACTCCAGAGATAGCGTCTAGATTGTAACTAAACTTTGGGAACTTGCATAATCCTGGGCATGCGTAGTTTCCTGCACTCCTGCAGGAAATTGTGTGGATTTTGCCACTTTCCCTGTCCTCAGGAGATGTGGAGCAAGCAGCAGCAAGACAATAACTCAGTTTGCAGGGATGTGAAGTGTCTCTGTTGGTAGAGCTTTCTGCAGAGCAGGCTTTGATAAAAAGGCAATAAATTCTAATCTGCAGCTGTAGCTATGAGATTATGGAGGCATTTGTAGTTTTTAGGGGGCCATGTAACCATGCTCTCTCTCCTGGTTGGTTTGTTTGTTTGTTTTTCCTCCAGAGCAGAGCAGAGGTTATTTTGAAAATAAGCTAAACTCAATCCTGCTCTGGGATTTCCATGGTTGCCAGCTCGTACAGTTCAGCGGGGCTTTGTGTTACAGTCTGAGGTGATGCTCAGGGAGCTGCTGTAAACTGCAGAGAGGACTGCATTTCTCCCATTCACCTTCAATATCTTTTTTTTTTTTTTCCTCTTTCATTTTTTTCCCCCACAGTCATCCTCCAGAAGTTAACCGGACTCCAGCAAGTCATTGAAGGGGAGAATCAAGTTCCCCAGCTCTTGCTGAGATAAGAACTGGAGGTGCCTGGCTCTTGTTGTATGAGAGGACCTTTTCATTCCTGTTAATTGCTCTAGCTGGAAGGACTGAAAACTGTTTTGTTTCTGTTCTAGGTTAATGGAGACAGCAAAAGAAATGACCAGGGAGTCCTTACCTATCAAATGCCTTGAAGCAGTTATCCTGGGGATGTATCCTTTCATGTGCCTGTGACTTGTTCCACTGCAGCTCTGTTGAATACATTGCCCCTCACAGATGGTGTTTGAGAGGGTTGCAGCCAGAGGTGAGTGCCAGCAGTTTGGAGAGCTGCCCTGATATTCATCACCAAGTTGCTGAGGTGCCTGGGCTTGTAGGTATGAGTTGGGATGCTGTGTGCCAGGTCACAAGTGTTGTGATTTGGCCATGCAGACTTTGCCTCCTGCCCTGGTAATCTGCATAATGTCAGGATCTGACCCAAAGTGCCCAGATAAGTACCTTTCTACACAATCCTTGTTTTCTTTGTTAGCATTTCTCTGTTGGTTGTTGTTGGAGCTTGGTAACACCCGAGGAGGTGGGTTCTGTTCTGTGTTTGTCTGATGTTTACGTGGCCAAGTCGTGTTAGCTTTTGTCTCTGAACCCACAGCTGTGCTTTGTGCGGAAACATGTGTGTTACAGTTAAACATCTGAGCTTCCCCTTAACATAATGCTTGCTTCCTACTCAGTCTTCAGTCATTTAGACACTGACTTGCTTCTCTGCCCTCTGGTGCAGTCACTGGTAAATCAACCTGCACCATCCTAAAACACTGGAGGGGAGGGCAAGGCAGGGCTGCAGGAACAGGTTGCCAGACACATCTTGTCAGAAATGATCAAGTTTCACTTAAAACAAATCCCAACTAAAAATAAGCCCCGAAGCAAACCATCTCCTGGGATGTCGCCGCAGCTTTTTGCTGGCTGCTGCTGCCCCCTCCCGTGGGAGAGGGAGCTGGCAGAGCCTGGCAGGGAGTGCCTGTGACAATCCATGGCTGCTGCGGGGTGGGAAGGGGATGGGCTGAGCAATGTGTGCCAGGGATAGGCCTCGGATTGGAGTCTGAGAGGTGGCTCTGGCTGACAGGGTTTCCCCTGGGAATGCTGAGAAGCTCTGCATGAGCTGGAGGGATTGGGGTTCTGAGGGCTTGATGTCAAAAAGAGACTCAAAGCCCTTCCAGAAAAAAAAATCATAGAATCATAGAATATCCTAAGTTGGAAGGGACCCACAAGAACCATTGAAGTTCAGGCCCTGTGTTGTCCAAATGCTTGTTGAACTCTGTCAGGCTGCCTGGTGCTGTGAGCACTGCCCTGGGGAGCCTGTTCCAGTGCCCAGCTATCCTCTGGGTGAAGAACCCTTTTCTAATATCCAACCTAAACCTTCCTGACACAGCTTCAGGCCATTCCCTCAAGTCCTGTCACTGGGCACCACAGAGCAGCGATCAGTGCCTTCCTCTCCTCTTCCCCAAAGGAGGAAGTTGTAGACTGCAATGAGGTCTCCCCTCAGTCTCCTCCAAGCTGAACAAGCTAGGTGACCTGAGCTACACTTTGTATGACTTCCCCTCAAGGACCATCTTCACTGCCCTCTTTGGGATGCTCTTTATAGATTTATATCCTTTTTATATTGTGGCACCCAAACCTAGCCCCAGCACTTGAGGTGAGGCCATCCCAGTGCAGAGCAGAGTGGGACAATCCCCTCCCTTGCCCAGCTGACAATGCTGTGCCTGATGTCCCCCAGGACATGGTTGGCCCTGCTGGCTGCCAGGGCACTGCTAACTCGTGTTCCCTCTCTGTGGTGCTGCTCTCCAGTTTCTCATTCCCCAGTCTATTCACACAACTGGGTGTGTCTTGTCCCAGGTGCAGAATCTGGCACTTCCCTTGTTAAACTTCATAGGCTGGTGATCACCCAGCTTTCCAATTTGTCAAGGTCTGTCTGCAGGGCCTCTCTGCCCTTGAGGGAGTCAGCAGCTCCTCCTAATGTTGTGTCATCTGCAAACTTACTAAGCATACCTTTGAGTCTTGCATCCAAGTAATTTGTGAAGATGTTGAACTGGCCTTAAACTGGAGCGCTGTGGAAGCCCACTAGCGAGTGGTTGCCAGCCTGGTGTAACCCCATTTGCTGTAATCCTTCATGTCTGACCCGTGAGCCTGTTGCTCACCCATTGTGTTCTGTATTTCTCTAGCTGTATGCTGGATATTTTGTCCAGGAGAATACTGGGAGTAACAGTATTGAAAGCTTTCCTGAAGCCCAAAAGGTTTACATTAACTGATTTCCCTTGATATGATGGCAGTGGATCTGTTATGCTTGCCCTTGTGTCATGGTTGTGTCCCAAACCATTTGAGGATGAAAGGAATATGGGGAAATAATTCCCAGGTGGCGTTGATGCCCCTCTGCAGTGTCAATGTGGCTTGCAGTGCTGTATTTCTAGCAGTGAACTGATTATTCCACATAACATGAGAGCAAAGGGTGATTAGTGGCCTATGGATAACCATGATAACCTGAAAGTGTCATTGCTGGTTTTTTTTTTTTTTTGCTTGCCTCAAACCTGACTTGTGGGTTCAGTTTGGTGGTTTTTTTTTTTTTTTTGGTTTTTTTTTGTTTTTTTTTTTGGTTTTTTTTTTTTTTTTGAGAAGCGAAGGAAGCAAAATAGTTGAAAGCTATATTTTATACTATTTGTTATCATTTGAAGTTTCTTCAGAGTTAAGATGTGTATGATTTTTTTTGTCTCTAGATACTAATTAAAAAAACCCAAACTTAGGGCAAACTTTTTTAATTGAGAAGGTTTAGCCAGGGGAGTGTATGGGACAGGCTTATCTTTCTAGGACTTCTGCATCCAGTCTTGGAAGTCTCTGTCTGAGAGCAGGGACTGTCTGCTGGCTGGTGGTCCAGTAATAGATGCATTTAGGTTTACAAAATTCATGCACTATAAACTCCAGGTATTTTGCTTGAGGTGTGGGTACACAAGGAGTGTAGCAGTGATGAATGGATGGGCCACCTGAATTTGTGTGTCTGGGAAGTGGCTGGTATGGAGCCTGTGCCAATGTGGGACCTCATGGTGCTGTGATGCATGTGCAGCATGAGGGGTTTTGGGAGGCATCTTTGGCATGACATGTGGGGAAGTTTGCTGGTTTTTGGCAGCCATGAGATTTTGAGCTTCAGCATTGCCCTCTGCCATGTCTGGATGCAGGCATGGTGAGGCCAGCAGTGCTCCATGGTGAGAGGTACTTTCCAGGGAAGATGTGCTTACCCTCTCCTGAGTTTCCAGCCAGTGCCTTCACACAGGCCTGTGCTGAGCAGCCCTGTGTGTGTTAACCTCTGGTTCTATTCCATGTATCTGAAATAAGGTACTGCTGTAGTTTGTGTGCTGGCAGGCCTTGAGTGTTGCTTGGATACTGAAAAAGCACAGCCCACTCCAGCGGACCCTCGGTGTGAGCCTTCCTTCAAAGGCCGGCTCGCGCAGAGCGGCTTAGTGAGACGTCACTTTAATTGAGCTGCTCGCTGGCTTGTGCAATTGCCTTTTACTGTGTGACTTCTCATAAAATGCTTCTATAATCCCTCTTGGTGCAGAATTAAGTTTTGCATAATTGCCTATGCACTTGATCTTGGAGCATTTTTATAGGGCAGTGAGGTAAAGTACTGAGCTACCCTGTCTGCACACACCAAGGAAGCAGCTGCTCTGAGATGACTGAAAGCTCAAGCAGATCTTCCAGTATTCTTTTGTAGCAGTCTGCACAGCTCTTTTTCTCTGTGTAGCTGTCTGAACTGGTTTCATATCTCTCTGCTTACATGATCTGCTTGTCAGTGCCTAACCAGAAGCATTCTTCCTGCTGTCTTCCCCAGGGCATTTCTCAGTTCAGTTGTAAATCAGCTGAGTAATGGTGCGTTCAGCCCACTCTTTCTGAGCAAAGATCCAATTGATTTGAGCTCATGAAAGGGAATAGTAAACCAGAAGGTGCCAAGGGAATTTTATCTGTGCTGCATTCACTTTATTAAAACGTGGAGAGCAAAATATCAGAGGGGGAGAGGGAAGCTGCACACTGCATCCCTCCTCAGGGAGTCTTGCGGAGCGCATCTGCATTGGCTGAGCATAAATCACATAAATCACTCCCGTTGCCTTCAGCATCCTTCTCCCAGTTCATGTGAGGTAACGCTTGGACCCGCACAGGGTATTAGAGCCCCTGGCCAATAATATCATTAAACAAGAAGAGTAAAATAAAAGTGTCTCAGGAGTGAGAAATTATTCAGTAGCTGCTGCACTGTTCCTACTGTGGATGCAATCCGTGGATGATGTTTATCACTAGTGGAGACCTGGGTCCATCCATCTCCTCCAGGCCAGCAGGTACATCCCTGGGCTGGAAGTGAGTGTTTTCAGTAAGGGGGAGAGTTTCTTGTAGCCATTGCAGGATATTGATGTCTGTGTAGTGCTCCTCTTTGCCTCCTACATGCTTGTCTACAGCTTGACCCACTTGCTAACTGAAATATGGGAAAGGAAGATGGTGCTGAATGTCTACAGCCCCTGTGGTGGCTGTGAAGAGCTGAGAGAGAGCTTTTAATTGCTTACATTGTCATGGTCTAATCTTTAGATAGTCCCACCTCTCACTGTAGCCAGGCACTGGAGAGTAGGTTTCTCAATCTAAGGGATGTCGCCCTGGCAGTCCTGCTTTGGGAAGCTGAACCAGCTGCTTGAGCCTTTCCTACATGGACCCTGGAGCTGCCAGGAGGAACTCTGGGCCCTCTGTGTAGACAACATCCAGATGTGGGCTCAGTAGCCTTTCCTACATGGACCCTGGAGCTGCCAGGAAGAACTCTGGGCCCTCTGTGTAGACAACATCCAGATGTGGGCTCAGTAGCCCTCTGCCTCACAGTAAGCAATCCCAAGCCCATGGGAAATGCTATCTGACTCCAGCTGGAAACCTCTCCAAGTGTTTATGACTGGTGGTTGGGGGCCCTCTGAGCAGTTACTTGGAAAACCAACTCTTCTGGTTTTACTGAAGCCTTATTGATAGTTTTGAGATTTATTTTCCTCCTGCTCCACATGCTGCTCTGTGCTAGCAGCTTCAGCATTGCTGATGTAACTAGAGCTGCTTCCTTGCTCCCCAGCCTGCTGCCATCCCTCCAGCTCACTGCTGCTCAGTGGCACTTGTTCATGGCCCCAGCCCATGGGAGTGTCAGGAGAGGAGAGAACCAGACAGCCTGTAGTTTTCTGTGCTCATCTTGACCAGACTTCAGCAAAAACACCCTTGCTGGGCTCTTAAGACATGAAGCACTGACCCTTTTTGGGTATGGGTTCCAGCACTTGCTCTTGTTAAATTTCATGTGGTTGGTGGTTGCCCGTCTCTCCAATTTGTTGAGGTCTCTCTGCAGCACCTCTCTGCCCTTGAAGGAGTCAACAGCTCTTAGTTTGGTGCTGTCCCCAGATTTCCTTTGAGTTCTGTGTCCATGTTATAATGAAGATGTTGAAGAGACCTGGGCTGAGGATGGAGCCCTGCAGAACCCCTCTAGTGACTGGACTCTGGGCTGATGTTACCAATTCTCTAGGACTCTTGTGCCTGACCTGTGAGCTTCTTGTGCTTCAGTTTCTGCTTGGTGCCTCTTGTCCCTGTTGGTTGGCAGCACTGAGAAGAGCCCGGCTCTATCATCTTGATTGTCAAGAAGACCCAGGATTAGGAGGCCACTGAGCTTTGCTGCAGCTGCCTTTGCCCTCTTCTGCTCTGCACTGCTTCTCTATTGTGACATGTAATTCACTCCTTGACTCTCCATCCTGCAGTTACAGTCCCAGCTCACAGAAGTGTGATTACAGCTGCAGCATTGCTGTGTGCTTGCCTTTTGTTTGCTACAATACAGCTCTCCTTGGGCAGAGCAGAAAGGAAAGCTATAATAATGATGCATGGACAGAGGGGAAGATCTGATGTGCCTTTCCAGCCCATTTGCTGTGTATTTCATCTCGGGTGGGGACTCTCATTAACCAGTCCCTCAGCAGAAGCAACCTGTACCTAAAGGTTAATTTCCACAGCAGTTGTTGCTGGGTTATTTGATGGTGGGTAATTTCTGCCCTCAAAAGATTCTTTTACTCCTACTAAGTATTTAATGAGATTAAATTGCAACTTCTCTGAGCCCTTATGGCAGAAGTGTGTATGTGTGGCGGGTGGCCACCAAAGCTTTGTATGGACTTAACAGAAAGGCACTTGGGGAGCAGAGTGAAAACCCTTTCATAATGAGGGGGAAAAATAGTGGCGATGTTTGAAAGCTTCATAGGTGTTAATAAAAGGTAGTGCTTTTTCAGTTACACATAATGATAAATACAATGGGCTTTTGCAGGAATCAGTCTGTAGGACAAAAATTATTGTAACGTGACTTTGATGTACACAGGATGCACCTTTTAAGGCCCGAAGCAAGGTGACCTTTTAAATGAGGTGTGTGCTGAGTTTTCCAGTTGACATAATGGCGCTGGGCCCCATTCTGCCCTTGCAGTGTATTTATAATCTTTAATTATAAATCATCTACTGATGGTGGGGTGGAGCTATTTTTCTTGGAGAAGCTAGTCCTAAGGTAGCAGCAATCCAGTGAGACCATCTAAAGCCAATAGAGCTGTTTCTGTTCTGTGGAGGTGATGTCAGGGTGGGCTTTGACGCTGCAGGGTGTCTGTGTTTGATGGCAGTGGGGCAGGAGGTGGGTGCACGTGGCCTTGGCTGGGTGACAGATGTGTGTGGTAGGGAGGTCTGTGCTCTGCTGTGCAGTCTTCCAGACTCATGGTCATACAGCCAGTGAAGTGCACCGTGAGCTGAGCCCACAGTGTTGTCTGTTCCTTCACCCTCTAATACATTTTCTTCAGGCTGCTAAAGCTGATGACATCTAGCACTGAATACAGCTAAACATGTTTGACACGGAACTGAAAAGCTTCCCTTTGGCTGTTCCAAAAGTTCTGTGTCAATGTGTTTTTCTTGCCTGTTTTTTTTTTGTTCGTGAAACTCCTTGCTGTTCAGATTCTGGGCAGTTCATGGACCTCGTATTAGTTGGTTTCTGCATTTACCCAGAAGCCAAAAGTTTGAATTTGTGAAATTCAACAAACACTGGGTGAAATATCCCCCTGAGAAAATGGTTTAGAGAGAGATAAGAGCCACTGGATGCTTTTCATGCAACCCTATCGAATGAAGAGGTGAAATGTGGGCTGCAGGCAGGGGTCAGCATCCCAGGGAGTCACACTGGTGGTGAGGTGGTAGCATGTCAAGCTGGGCAGAACCAGAACGGAGCCCAAATTGTGTTTTACAGTCTTGATACAAAGGTTTTTTTGTGCTCTCAGTTTCCCAGCAGCTGTCAGGCAGCCATGCTATGCAGGCAGGGGAGGAAAGCTGGTCACAATAACATCCCAGGATATCTCAACTGTGTGGTGGCTCTTGTTTCACTGCTGTAAAATACCTCCTTTCTGGCCATGAGGTAGGGAGAAGAGGGAACGTGGGAGATGCCCAGAGCAGAATCCTGGACAAAGCAGGTTCCTGCAGCTTCAGTGGGAACTGAGCCCACTCCTCCATCTGTCAGGATGCCCCAACACTATCCTGGCAGTGCTGCCTTTTGGGCTTGTGTATTTTGTAGTGGCAGCACCATGACCAGCTGACTCAAGGGATGGCTCCAAGGTTACAGCAGGTGCCTCTGGCTGGAGTAACCCCAGGCTGGAGCGCTTTGCTACAGCCTTTTCTGGTCATCCCTCCTCCATCCCCCAGGCGTGGGCGGGGGCCTCAGCTGCAGAGGCGAAGGGCACCTGCTGTCCCAGGGGCCAGGTGCCAGCACGTAGAGCCAGGGCGAGTTTCAGCTGTCCCAGGATTAGCAGCAGGGAGCTGCATGCAACGTAGGTGCTGACGCAAAGCTGCTTGTGTGAGGGATTCTCAGCCTGTCCTTCCCCTGGCACGGGCCAGCAGCCTTCCAAGGAGGTGACCTGCACGTAGCTCCCCTCTGAGATCACACACTACATTGGCACGGAGCTTGGTCCTGGCCTCTGCATGTGGTGCCTTTGAAATGGCCAGTCAGTGATTCCAGGGTTTACTTTTTAAGAGCGTTGTTTCTGACCATGCCTCTGTGCTTATCTAATTAATTATTCATCTTGGACCTTTCCTTTGGTTCCTCTCAGCAACATGTTACAAGGGTAACATGCTAAAACACTCTGTATGAGGAGTGGCAATGTCGAAGGCCAGTTTACAGAAGGAAAGGCAGACTGTCACCTTGGCGAGGAATAAGCCCAAATTTCTTGGTACTATTTGAAGACATGAGAAAATGAGGCTCAGTGAACTCAGTTGTATCAAATCCTCAAGAAAGGGAGGTAAACACTTTTCCCTTTGAAAGCATGGGAGTTTGATGTAGGTATCAAATGGGGAGCTTCCACAGATCTAAGGAGGGTGGTCTCTCTTTGGGTGTGCTGACCTGAACAGTGTTGTGGTTTTTATCTTTCCCCTAAGTGTGATTAAGAGTAATGCCCTTCCCCATCGGAACCATTGCATCTTATTTTCCAAGCAGTGAAATGGGCTTTGGCAGCATTGGCTGTATCTGGGCACAGAGATGAACGTGAGATGAATGAATTCTCACACTGCGAGAGTAAGTTTGTGTTTACAGGAAAGCCCTTTGCCCTGGCAGTTAGAAACCCCAAACCTGCTGAAGATGTCTCCCAAGTGTAATTGTACCTGCTGCTTTCCCAGCACCGTTGTTGCCTTGATGCAGTGCACCCCAGCTACTTAACAAACGGGCAGCCCTCCGTGGAACGATTCCCCATCAGCTTTAAAACCCACTTCTCAGGGAACTATTTTCATCACGTGGTGCTTGGGATCTACTGCAACGGCCGCTATGGCTCGCTGGGCATGAGCAGGCGATCGGATCTGATGGACAAACCTCTCACTTACCGAACTCTGAGCGACCTCATCTTCGAATTCGAAGACTCCTATAAAAAGTACTTGCATTCAGTCAAAAAAGTCAAAATTGGATTGTACGTCCCGCACGAGCCGCACAGCTTCCAGCCCATCGAGTGGAAACAGCTGGTCCTCAATGTGTCCAAAATGATGCGCACAGAAGTCAGAAAGGAGCTGGAGAAGTTTGCCAGGGATATGAGGATGAAGGTAGGTCCGTGCACCTGGGTGTTGGGCTCAGGAGGCAGTTGTGCCTTGTCCCATCCTGGAGAGATGGGTCTTGCTGTGTGTCAGCCTGAGATCATGGAGATGGTCAGGTGTGCTGGGCGAGGTGCTTCCATCTCTCTCAGTGTTGCTTCTGCAGGATTTGGTATGCTTTCAAGCCCTTACAGCTATTCAGTTGAAGGATCTCCCCTTTAGCCTGGGAAACATTTGAGCATATACTTGTCCATGGCTATCAGGGAGCTGTTGCCCAGTTTGCTTTCCTCAATGACTCCAGAAGAAGGTGATTGGCAAGAATCAGCATGGCTAGGGCTGGAACTCCTGGGAAGAGTGGCCTGGTTGCAAGTAGGGGAGGCTCTTTGTTTTCCACCTGAGCTGCAGGAGGTGCCATGGGACATCTGTGTCAGTGGTTGTATCTCCTTGCAGGACATGCCAGGGGGCTGATGTCCACTACCCTCAGCTAAATCACAGAGTAGGTTATGTAGGAAAGGCGAGTAAAGCAACTCCCTGACAGACTTCCCTGCTGGCTCGCTGGACTGAAGAGCTAATTGGGAAACAATGGGGAGACAGGGCAGGCTGCCAGGGGCCTGGAGGGTTTGGCTGCCCTTGGGGATGAGGGGTGTCCCTGACCGTGCCTCTGAGCTTGGCATGGGCAAGGAGCTGTTTGTGGTTGTGGTGGAAGCAGATTTGGTGCCTGTCCAGCTGGCTGCCAGCAGCAAGAGCAGAGCAGGTGTGTTGCTAAGTATGGGTCTGGCTCTTGTGGAGAGGTATGTGGTATCGTGTCCAAGTTATTCTGGGTTCTCGTCCCATTCCCTGCTAAAGGACGGCTCCTACGTAGCAGCCACGTGCCTTTTTGGCTGAAGCACCTGCCCTCTTGCCCTGACCTTGGGGTGAGCCTTGCCAGTGGCGTTGTAGCCCCTGTGTTCTGCTGCCATCTCTCCTGCCCTGCCAAGGTGTTTTGAGGGCCACCTTGTACCATGCTATCACCTTAAGCATATGGGCTTGATTACTGATGTAATTAAGTTTGGGTTTTTTCCTTCTTCTTTATTAATGCGCTTTTAATACTGTCCAGAGAGCAAACAGCTGGAGCAGGCTTGAGTTGAAAAAGTCTATATGGGTGGATGACTTACTGAATTTTGTACTTGCTTTTGATGGAGGGACCAGCTCTGTGTGTGCACATAGCTGTGACACTGGGTCTTGTCCTGGTGAGTGCCTCAGGGCCAGGACCACAGCCCTGAACCCTTGAAGGCTGAAGGCCCATCTGATCTTTCCCTCCAGTTACTACAGAATTCAGAGCGAATTGTGAGTGCGTTGAGTTTGGAGGATCAGGTCTTTAAAGCAGTTCAGACTGTGAGTGTAATGCTGATGGCCCTCTGATGTTGGAGGGCCTGGAGGATGGGGGCAGGTTGGAGACCTACTGAAAAGCCTCACTGTCAGAGTTCAGCTGCCAGCCTGAGAGATGGTCACCCCTGTTTGTTGAGAGAAAAGCTGGAGAGGGTGATTTGGCTGCCTGAGTTTCTTTCAGCTGAGGCTCAAAGCCATTTTTCTTATCTCTTGCTGTTGCCAGCTCTGAAGAAAGCCATGGATGAGACAGTATTCAGCTGGGATCTGAACTGGTGACACTAACTAATTCTTGCAGGGGGCCCTTGAACAGCTATCACATGATAACAGCTTTGAGTTTCTCTTAACCTGGGCAGGGTTTGAATAAGCCCCAAGGGACTGAAGGCTCTTTGTGTGCCATCCCTGCTACTGTATGAGGCCCTTTATTTTAAATTTTTATTTGCAGTGACTCATTGTCTTTATTGCCATTTCCTTCCCTCCCCCATCTCTCACAGATTCTGAAACCCTCAAGTGCCCATTCTCCAATGAAGGAGAGATCCCGGGGTAAGTCGCTGTCCCCTCGCCGGAGGCAAGGCAGCCCTCAGAGACGGGCCTGCAGGAGAGATAAATCGTGAGTATTCCTGCCACCATCCCTGCTGGGGCAGAAGGGGAGGCTGGTGATGTTACTTTGCTGTACAAAACTTCCATGCTCACTGGCATATACAGGAAAATGGCACCAGGTGCCTTTGTTACCAGAGAGGCTCCAGAAGCTGCTGGCATTGCTGCTGATGTCCTGGCATTGCTGTGTTTCCAGCTGCCTAATGGCCCCTCTGTGCAGGGTCCTTGCACTGTGTGGCTTACAGAGACAGGGGAAAAGCGAACTTGTCTTTCCAAAGTGACAACATCACTTGAATTGTATTCTTTGATTTTAATCACCTTAGAAAAAACCCAGGCCGCTTTCCATGTGTGTTGTAGCTAAGAGTTGTTCTTCAGCTGTGTGGAGAAGGATAGATGCAATACCTCTAAATGGATGCTTCCAGATCCACAGGCCTTTTACAGCCACTAAGGTAGACTCCCCTGCCTTAGATGTGGAAGAGCTGAGTTCTAGCTGTAGTGCTCCATGCCAGGAAACTGACAACTGTGAAAGCCTATACGTAACCCAGATTAGTCACATATTTATGATCATTGCTTTTTAAATAGGCTCCCAGACTACTGTCTCAGCACTTATTTATTTATTTTAAACAGCTAACAAAGACATTAGACTAACCTTCTAAAGATAACTTCAAGATACGTTAGCATCAGATGATTTCGCAGCAAGCTTTTATTTTTACATGTTCATTCACACTCAGTCCACGATGCTGTACTTTGGGCTTCGTCACTGAGAGCTCCTTGTATAGATAGATAATTATAGTTGTAATGGGCTCAGCTGCTTCAGGCTTCTTCACCTCTTAGATTCTCTTTGAGGAGCAGTTTCATTTTTTAGTTTCTGATAGTGCTTCTGCAGTTGCTGGAGAGGATCAAGTATTTCTGGAGAGGAATGAGTGTCACTGGGCTTGGAGACTTCCTGAAAAAGCTACTGGGCATGTGGCTGCTCTGTGACTGATCTCTCCTTGGCAGCTTTGCTGTTCCAGGACAGAAAGACAGGGAGTGTACAGGTGGCCTTACAGTGGCTTCAGCACCTGTTACCTGCTCAGTGGTTCTTCTCTGTTGCTCTGTATCAAGAGCAAATTATATGTAACTCTAAAATAAACCCTGGGTCACCCTGATAGAAAATGCAGGACCCAGACACAGTGTGATGAGCTGTGAGCCCTGAAGGGGGAATGGCATCCCCAGGTCAGGGAAGAGCTGAATGACACATCCCAGCACATGCAGCGGTTGACATAAGGCAAGAAATACAAGAGGAGAAATGGGGTATTCTCTTCTCCATATTGGTGGACCTCTGAGAACCTGATGGAGTGAGAGGCCTTTGTGTTACATGCAGAATAGGAAAGAGTCAGGTTTGCTAGGCTTTAGGCTGGAATCCAAGCAAAAGAATGGCTGTGCTTATCAACACTGTTAAGTTTCTTTGTGGATCTCTTACGTGCTGTAATTACAGCTTTCTTGAGCTTGCTGGGGAGGGCGAGACAAGTATTTTGCTCCAGTGTGAGCTGGCAGGGGCAGAATAACACATTCGTTTGAAAGGCTTCACCTACTGATGACAAGCTGCTATTACAGCCTGGGTTTTGTCAACAGTAAAATTATATGGGCCTGCTGGGAGAAATCTCCCACTGAAGGATATATGGAGTGGCGAACTAGAGTGTCTTGGCTGGATTGTTTCTGAAGGACAAAGGTTGAAACTGTGCTTAAGGATGGAAGAGGGTTTCACAGCCACAAACGTTTAACTTCTCATCCTTGGCCCTTCAACTTTATTAGGTAAATGTTAGTGGTGGCTGCCAGCAAGCCCACGAGAGCCTTTCAGGCTGGAAATGCAGCTGCAAGGCAGGTGGGACACATTGCAGGACAGGTGGCAATGCAATACCCAGCGCATGCCTGCCTAGGAGGCTTGTGTGTAGTCAAATTGCAGCTTGTTAACTGAGCTGTGCAGCAGTCCCTGCGCTTTTAGCCCACAGTTGGTGTGATCTGGCATGAATACAGAGGATATAGATAGGGTGGTGTCAATCTCTCTGGTAAGTCTGAAGCTTTACTGTGTCCACTTGCCCATCCTCTGAAGTCCCAAAGCAGAAGGGTGCAGTAAATTGCAGACCTGTGCTGGAACAGGCAATGCAGTGTTTCATCCTCACTAGGGGTTCTTGGAGCTGAAGGGGTTTGGGAGAGTTGCTATGAGTTTGGAAGGGAGGGTCATGCTTGGACAATCTCTGCTCCTAAATGTCATCTCTCCAGATCTATTTCCATTCAATTTCATGTTGAGACTTAACATGCATGCTCTGTGAGTGGCATGGCAACACGGCCTTGTGTGCTTCTATCCCAGTGTTGCTGTTGAAAGGGAAATTCTGCTAGTCTGATTTATCAGGGTGTGCGAGGGGGCAGGATTACATTAGGATGTGTAACATCAGGCAGCTCAAGTGCAGACAGCTCATGAATCCTGTGTGCCCAGCAGCTGGGCACAGTTTGCTCAACTGCTCAGGGTGCTTTGTACAGGAGGTGTGATCTGATGAGCCAGTAAAACAGAGGCCCCTTGCCTCAGAGTTTGGCATAAAGACATTTGAAAATGTCCTGTCCCCATGACACCAGCCGAGGAGAATGGGATCTGTGGTGCCTCTGGTCCAAGTCTTCTCTTTTCCTGGAACTTACAGAGGACAGCCTGTTTGTGGCTAAAAGCTACAGACAATGGTGGATGGGTGGAAATGGGCATGTCACCATGGGTGTACAGTGACTCCCCATCTCTTCTGGATAATCAGAGAAGGTACTACCATCCAGGCATGCTTTAATTAAAACCATATTGTGACCTTAATTAAAGGGAAGGAGAAAAAGGTGTGAAGAGGATCCCTAAATTGGAGAGAAGGGGGAAGGAAGGACACTGGAAATTTCATACAGTGCATCTCTTGCTGGTCTCTGACTCCTACACAAGCTCTGAGGGATGCAGCTTGTAGCTTGTTTACTGGTTAATCAAATCCCAATCTGCTCTGAAGGAACAATGTGGAAAAATGCAAACTATCTTACAGTGATTTCTTTAAGTGTCATCCCTTCCTGCAAGTGAGAGAGACCAGTGAAGACTCCTTCATTTCTGTGAACTACTTAAACTGAGACAAACATGAGGCATGGTGCAGGGCAGTACAGCAGTGAGGATGGTGAGGTTATTGTGAGAGGTGATTAGATAAATGGCAAACCAACAGGTTTCATTCAATCTGCCACTAGGCAGAAGAGCATTAGCTGTCCCCCATTAGCAATGTCCCCAGCTCTCAAATGCTGTGCAGATTCTCAGCAGGGATCTGGTGTTAGCAGTTCTGCTCTTAAAAATAAAAAAATCCTTATTGAATTGAGGAATTAAAAAATATTTCAGAGGCTCTGTTGCACACATGTATGTGTGAGCTATACATATACCCCCAGTTCTTGGGCCTGCAGCAGTACAGCTCTTCCCTGGTGTGTGCCCCAGCCGTGTGCCACAGGCAGGGCTGGGCTTTCCCTGGTTTCCAGCTTGCCTGTGACACTGCTGCCTCTCCTGGGGCCCTGCTGCCTGCCCTGAGCTGCTCCAGCGGGAATGGGCTGGCAGCCTGCAGCAGGGAGATAAGCACCAGCCTGGCTGTGCAAGCTCAGGGGTCACATCTGCTGCAGAGTGAGCAAAGAGTAAGCACACAGAGCTGGAAACCAGGGCTGAGGAGCTGAAAGCATTGGAGCCATGATCAGCCTCCCATTGTACTGTTCAGGCTTTGGCTGTGTTTCTGCAGGGCAGCAGACGTGCTACAGCGTACTAGAGAAATGTGTGCTTTAAACAATGTCTGTTCAGAAAAGCAAACAGACGGCTTAGTGTGAAAGCAGCCAAGAGCCTGCAATAAATTCTCAGATTAGACACTTCCAGACTATAAATCAGCTGGATAGTTCTGGTTTGACAACTTTGTTGCAGGAGCTTTTCCATTGCTTGCTAAAAAGAGAGAGACTGATAGCTCAAGGTTTCCTTTGGTTCAGGCTGTTGGAATACTTAAATGGCCTAACAGCATCCATGTGTGTATGATTGCTCAGGTGAATGGTATCAGAATGTTGGCTGCCAGGAGCTGAAGGGAGTCCACGCTGTGTTTTCTGTTTGGGCTCCAGCCCTTCACACAGACCCAGCCAGGAGGAGGGGGCAGGCTGGGGAGAGCCAATATGCAGTGGCCATGCGAGAGGCCCTGCTTATTTGCTCTCAGCTGTTTCAGCTTTGTTCTAAAAGCTGGAGTCCTGCTCCCGGGTAGATGACAGGTGGGGTGTGTCTAGTCTTAGCTCCTCTCTCAAGTCAGGAGGAGAGGGTGCTTCAGGCTCACATCCTGGATCCCAGCATGCCACAGCTTGGACTTCACTGGTGCGTGGCCTCAGAGGCAATACACAGAGAGCTGTAGAGAACAGTAGTTCCTGTAGCAGATTTACCAGGACTGTGTTTAAGATGACAACCTTAGCTCTATCCAGCCCTCCTCTGAGGCAAGCTTTTCTCTGTGTGGCTGCTGTGCTCTCCACACCTGCATGGTCACCAGATGCCCTCTTCCCTCCCCTATGTGCAGGCCGGCGGTGCTGGACAAGAAAGGAGACCTGGCTACGCTCAACGAGGTGGGCTACCAGCTCCGCATCTGACACAGCCATCCCACGGACTTCAGAGGGCTTCCCGCTGCTGCCGCTGCACTTTACCTGCACTCCCTTGGAAGGAAAAAGGAATGGGATTATTTTTTATCTTATGTACTCTCAAAATAAAAGTTTGACTTAGAAAATAGGGGGTAATTTTTTTTTGGTGGCAGTATTTATTTCAATTTATAGAAAAGGCATCAGTGAAGAGAAACTAAAATTAGATTTGCCAGGATATGAGATTTTTTCTTCTCTCCCATCATGTAGCAGGTGTCTCGGTGGTGTGAGTTTCTTCAAATAGAATTTCCCTGTACCAGTGTTAATTGAACTTGGCCTTGTACTGGGTGGTTGCATTAGAATAATTAACAAATCATATTCTTAATATTAAGATGTGCTGGGGTGCAGTGCAATTAAAAAAATCATATTCACTATAAATCTTTAATTCAGCAATAAAAGCAAGCAGTGAAGAAGTGGCATAAGTTTTTAAAGTATCAATATTACCTCACTAGACTTAATAGATATGCAAAACTGTTAGTATTCTTGTTTTCTAACCAATTTGTACTGTTTCCCAGCATTACTGGGAGTATTAAAAAGCACTGGATGTTTTACTGCCACCTGTATTATTATTTTCTGCATGTTGCCAAAAGATGTTAAGTAATAGTAATATGCAACTGTATTCTTAACACTGACATCTTGTTAGGCAAGATACGAGGTTTGAGGTTTTTTAAATTATGATAATTGATGAATAATGAATTTTTAAACTTTCATAATTTTTTATACTTTTGTCACAAACTTTTAGTCTTTCTGAACTACACCGCTGAAGCACAAAACATAGAGATTGCTGTTTTGTAGAGACAAGTCAGCTTTTTTCTCATATATGTAGTACTTGGATTAATGGAAAAACTGTGGGAATTGCTAACCTGAGTCTTTGTGCTTTTCTCTCCACATTTATGTGCAAATTTGAACCTTGTCTTTGAAAGGCTGAGCAGTCTCTGATGGTGATGCCTTGACACCTTGTATTAAATCAGGCATGGCAGCTGAAGTTAAACCTTCTGCTGTGCTGTGCAGGGAGTTTTCCTGCATGTGTTGTAGTAACAACTGCTTAGTCAGACTTGAATAAGGAAGTATGTCTGAAATAGATGGAAATCAAGCTTGTCTGCTTCCTCCTTGCTCAGTTGTTTTGTTGTAAGCCTTGGCTAAGGACCTGTGATGGACAGCAGTGTTCTCAAATGACACGGTTAAGACTTGCTGGGGTCCACCATTCAACTTAGTGAAGTTCTCTGGAAGCATTTGAGTGCTGCATTCCTGGAAATGTTTCATTAGGTGCCTAAATATAAACTGGATTATTGTACATGTCCAGCCTCTACCCTTTGTGCTGTGCTCATAGATGATGCTGCCATGGGCCTGGTGTACCTCCCCTCCTGGGCACTTACTTTTTTGGGGTCTTGATGAAGATGGATGCTGTTACAGACTCACAGTAATGCTTATTCAAATGGAATTATGTAAGCTCCTAGAACACTTCCATCAGCCAGAAAATGAATGAATACAGAAGGAAAGAACTGCTTGTTCACAGACCTCATTGCTCAAAAAACTGAATTTCACCTGCCTAGGACAGGAGGAAAAAGCCAAGACCCAGCAACCTTCTACAGCCAATGAAAGGCTCTCTACTAATTAAGAATTCAGAAGCTCTAGAAAGAAAACTTTTGAAAAGTGTGACACCTCTTTATCCAAGTTTACCATATCAGTAACAGGAAGGCCTTTCCCATCCCTCTTTAAACTTTCCCACTCCTCTGTTCACAGTAAGGATTTTTTTTTGTTAAGGAGTGAAGCTGAAGAGAGAATACTCTTTTGGTAGAAATTCTTGGGTAATTTGACATCAGCTGCTGAGTTTTGATTTAAAACTTCATGCTGCCCAGTGTCTTGTGACCTAAATAATTTTTTAAATAACTTTTCATGGATAAAATGCTGTGGAAAAACTTTTGATCAGCTGTATCCTGAATAGCATAATGTTATCTGATATGTTGCAACTTTTTTCTATGAAACCATGGTTTACTACAGCTCAAATAATGGTTGTATATAGTTTCTACCCTTGTCCAGCACACTTTATTTTCTTTTAACTGATACTGAAGCTTCTTAATGCTGTAGAGGTGTGTTGACAAATTGCTTTTGGTCCTTGTGTAAAGTTCTGCTGAAATATTCTCTTGAAACTTGCTTATGATGGCATTTGTCTTAAGTGTGGTTCAAGTGACAGCAAAGTGGTCAAATAGTATAGAAAAACATGCATGACTTTTTGGGCTTTTTTTCATCACTTGTATATGCACAGCATGAAACTTCAATAAAAGTATCATGGTAGTCTTTTTTTTTATGACATTTGTGTGGGTTTTTTTGTTTGTTTTTGCTCTTAACAAGGGTTCCTACAACTGAACAATGTTTTTAGCGGTAATGTGGGTGTGCCCAGAAATTTGTAGCCTCTGGCATCTATGAGATTGCTCAGGTGCTTGAAACCAGACAGCATTCAGGATCAAACAGGTTGTTATCCTCAGCACCAACCTCACTGTTAATAGGTAGAAGAAAGATCTTCAGTTACAACTGCCTATGACTATGACAAAAGTAGCCCCCTCCAAATTTTCAGCAATGTAAGCTGAATGTTTTGGCAGGTGCTCATATTTTGTAATGGACTGAGGAGCTTCTTTAATTGCAGTTGTCTGCAGTCAGGGAAAGGCAACACAGATGAAAATTCCACAAGTGCTTCTGGGAGACAACTGTATCTGAATAGTGCAGGTTTTCCAGCACTACACTGAAAGACAATTCTGTTACTTCAAAGTTGATTCTACATACACATCCATGTGTAGTTGGACCAAGTTACAAGATTTGTTTTCAGCCCCTCTACATTTCCTATTCAGGCAGTCTGGTGGTTTTTTAATTACTTTCTAAATTGTATTTTATACAGAATGTTTATGAGTGCATAGTGAGAGTAAATATAAAACCATGATAATTTAATAACCTCAGGATCTGTCATTTCAAGATGGAACCTGGCCTTTTTAATAATGAAATGGAAAAAAAAAAAACCCCACCCTGTCACCAATTGTTCAATATGTATGAAACCTCAAGATGTCAAGGGCTAATTTTTTGTTCCTGTATAGATCAGTTAAGTTTCCTGTGATGTGGTGTGCTCATTAAGCTTAGCTTTATTTCAGATATTTAAAAAAATATTTCAATGAATGCTACCTATATTTAAGGCCTTTGAATTTTAAGCAGCAAATTCTTAAAGCGTATTTGCCTATATGCCTTTCTTCCTCTGAAAGTTCAATCTTGCAGCCTCTGCACTGACAATACTGAGTAAATTCCTTTGCAGAAGTGTTAAGATGGAAGTGTCCACAAAGCACCTTTGTAGTAAAACATCATTTTCAACTCGTTATAAAATGCTGCAGGCGCACAAACACATTCCCCTTTGCTTGAAGAAACACACAGTTCTCAGAATAGCCCTTTTTCATGTGATTTACAATAAAAATAATTTACAACATATTCATGAAAAATAATGCCATTTGGACTCTGGCACAGATGTTTTCCTTTATCAAAGAGGAAGCTAATGTAAAATCCTTTTTCTCCCTAAAAGACTTCATAAAGTAAATTAAACTGTTTTTTTTTAAAGGAAGTCCCTTTAGAAAATCTACTTTACGCAACACTAATAAATCAGCATGCAGGAAACCTTATTTAAACCGGACCAGCAGTGCTTGAATTAACCTTTTAAAAAATGATGATAATCATCCCATGAGAGAGAAGGTAAAGGGAACTTTACCTACACCACAAGTCCTTTGGATATCACCGTTCAATAAGCCTGAATTCTGCTACCAGTGGCAGGTGGTCAGAAGAGTTATTTTCATTGGGAAGACCATTAACAGTCCAAAGATCTTTCTCTGTTAGAAGTGCTAGCCTGCCAAGAAGCTTCAGACCTCCACAAAAAGAATCCTCTGCTCCTATTAGAAAAAACAAACCAAAAGGAAATGTTCATCAGTGTTGGCTAAATATTACACATTCATACAGATGCAGAAGGAGGGAAACATGTATGGCAGCAGTAATCCAAAGTTGTTACTGTTCCATGCAAAATCACCAATAAAACAGTTCAGAAATTCTTTTATGACTCTCAAAATAGAGTTTCATCAGTAGAGCTCAAAGTATTCAGAAGGATAGTATTTTGTGGAGGCATAAATAAAAATAAAAAGGAAAATGCATTTTTTTGTTCACTGTAACTCTTCTGGAAAAGCCTCATATAATTCAGTCCATTACTTTTGACAACAGCATTGCTAAACAGAGCTGCCACTTGCAAAGTTAAGTATCTTTTTAGAGTTACTGGTTCACATAACATTTTGTTTCTGTATCCTCCAGCACACAGTTCCCCAGCAGGCAGGTCATACAGACAATTTGCTTGTAAGGATGAAGGTATTCTAGTTTTCTATTCCCCTTCAAACTGTTCATAATGAGAAAGGGATCTCCATTATCTCCTGCTACCTCTTCCTATAACTACCTAAGAAACCCACTCCCAGCTCCTTCCCCAGATGAAACATCACACTGCTCATGCAAGAGTGAACATGACTCAAGCCTTGCAATTACTACACAATTACATAGAATGATTTGGGTTGGAAGGGATCCTAGGGACCATCAAGTTCCAACCCTCTTGCCATGGCAAGGGACACTTTCCACTTGACCAGGTTGCTCAGAGCTCCATCCAGCCTGACCTTGGACACTTGCAGGGACAGAGCAGCATTGGTCCCAATACTCATCCCTGAGGAATGCCATTTGTCTCCACCTGGACATTGAGGCATTGATGGCAACTGTCTGTTTCCAGCCAATTTATGGAGTGGTGCAGCCACTAAATCCATCTCTCCAGCTGTTGGGCAGGACTATGTCAAATGCCTTGCACAAGCCCAGGTAGATGTTCTGTTGTTCTTCCCTTTTCCACAATTACTGTAACCCTGCCACTAAAGGCCACTACATTTGTCAGTCATGATTTGCCCATCAACAAAGAGCAATCAGCTTTTTCAGTTCAGGTGGAGAAATGCCACTGAAATCCTTCCATGATGTGTACAATTTAGATTTCCTGAGCTATGTATTCAAGTTAAATAACTACTCAGCAACCCTACCTATTGCTTTCAAAGTGCAGAGATGATACTGGGCAAGTTTAGTGCTTTCAGGACCAGCACAAACTGCAGCTATAACTTTTGACAGAAATCCTTTCTGTGTGAAAGTTCTCAGAAAATTCAGAACTTCCTGGCTGACCCTGGTAGTGGCTTCCCAAGAGATACTTTAAAGGACTTTCCAGCAACTGCTGAACTCCTCAGACAGTTCAACAGCTTCATCCTTTGCCATCTGCCAGCTTTCCAGCCCTTCAACAACCCAGCAGCTGTTTGCTGCTCTAAAGAAAAGCTTTTTTACTGCAAAGATCTCTTAGCAGCTCTAGAGCACATGTCCACCAGGTCATTTGGGACAGCACCTGCACATCTACAAAGGAGGAGTTTGTTGCCACAGAGAGCTTGGTCTGCGTGCAGTGGTTAATGTCACTCAAAACACTCAGCAAAACTGTGCCCTGCAGGACTCAGGTAGATACTGAACCCTGGTTTATAGGAAATCCTGAATACCAAACCAAATATTTGGCTAAACATGACAGAATAAAGCATGAATATTTTAAAATAAAACACTTTAAATGGAAAAAACCGAATCACTGAGCCTATAGCACATTTAAAATTCACTTGTACAGACTTTGGCAATTTTAAATACAGAGGCCCATGTCATTAGGAAACTGAAAATCCAAACGACAGCTTAATTTCTAAGAGCTCATGAATAAAAACTATATTAGTTTAAAGTAGTTGGAAAATTCAAGTTTGGTTCCATTCTGTGCTGTGATGTGCAAAAAAAACAAGTTTGAAAAACAAGTGCAAAAAGAAAAAAGTGCTGTATCTCTGCTGGAGCAATGATGGTGCAAAAATATATAAATGTGAATTAGGATTGAATTTTGTGCAGGGGCACACTCTGCAATCACACAGCACTCATATCACATGGCATTCAGAAGTCATTTAAATACTTCCCATATTGTGGTTTTTCAGTCAAAGCTTTTGTATTTGCCATTTTACATTAAGGAAGCATTTACTGTGCACGTTATGACAAATGAGACTTTTGTGAATTAACTCAATGAATTTTAACAATCTAGTCTCAAGTTACAAGAGATGAAGGTGGTGTTTTCATTCCACCAATTAACAATGTTAATTTATAAAAATCAGTGGCATTGTACAGTGGGAGCAGGAATGGAATCCAGGTTTCTTTGCTCAAGTTCTGCAGAGACATTTATGTGCTAGCACTGCACAGATGTTTCTTGATGGCATGAAACACAGAACTCATGAGGGCATGGAAAGCAAACTGCTCAGAAGCACCGACGGAACAAGTCCCAGAGCAGTAAAGCATGACGATACCCGTCACAGAGGTACCCACAGAGGTACCGCGACTTTCTTGCACCATCTGGTGACTTTTAGCTGCAACTGCAAACCGGAGAGTGACAGCTGGGCCTGTGCCAGTGACCGTGCTCAGAGCAAAGGCCAAGAGTCTGTCACCTGGCAGAAATTACTGCAAGACAAGCTGAGAAGTAAATTGCCAGGAAACGGTTCAGTTTATCAGTTTTAATGCACATCACAAATTGCTGTTCATTGTGTTCATCAGATGATTGGGAATACTGCCTTGCTGTAGGTGTGGCCTGCATTACTGACAGCAGTACTTCTCAGGTGCTACTTCCACTGCTGCTTTCCTGTACCTCCAGCTTGTATCCATGCTGAGACAGGAACCTCAGATGAAAAGGGTGGCCCTGTGTGGCACTGCAAGTCCAGCTGTGGTGGGCTGACAAAGGCAGCCATGTTTCTCCGGTAACAGCTGACATTCAAAGCACTACCATGAACCTCTGAGGAACTTCACATGGATGAAATCATCACTTCTCTTACAATAGCAAACAAATATTCTTGTTTAGCATTTATGAAAATTAAAAGGTGGTTTCTTTACCTGGCTGGTCAGCAATACCATCATTTGCTGCAGAATAGAAAATATAATCCACGGTGACAGCACTTCGGGAATGACAAGTTGTCACTTCTGGTATCCCAGTTTCAGGGAAGTAATGAGAATAGACTGAAGACAATTTAAAATGGTGCCGCAATTTCGAAGATAACCTAGAGACATCAGAGAAAAGAATTTTATTTTCTTCTATTACCAAGAAGGAATAAGCAATCAAGAAATACCAAATAGTTTCTGGTTACAAACAAAATTAATTATCTGGATATGCAAACTAGTGTTTCTCCTGCAAACCATCCTGTAGCCTTTTGTGTGAGAGGCCTAAAACACTGAAGGCAAAATGCAGGCAGCATTTTCAAGTAAAATTGCTGATCAGAACTGGCTTAGCTGACACTTCACTCAACAGATAGTTTTCAACTCCATATACATTCTGTACGCATTCACATATCCTCATTCAGCAATCTCTCCCTGACACGCAGGCAGAAATGTCCACGAAAGCAGCTCATATGAAAGCAACAAAACACAAACTCATCTGACCAGACCCTTCAGCATAAAGAGAAATTCAGATTTTTAGAGGTTTTTTCCTCTCCCAAGCTAGAGGTATCAAGCTTCCAAGTTAGGCTACGCTTATGTCTTCCACTCAGGCTCCCATTTTCTGTCTCCCTATCATTTGTCTACTCCTCTTCAGTTCAGCCCAACTTGTCTCACCTGTCTTTTCAATCTTGAAAGCAAACTGCAAAACTGCACCTTTCAGCAAAAGAACTCCTGTCTCTCAGACATTTGCTTCCATCATCTCTACAAATCATCCAACCCTCAGCTGTACCTGCTGTACCTGCCTCATCCTGCATTTTAAATCTAGGCCGCAATGTGTTCTGGTTGAAACCCAAGCAATAAAAAAAAAAAAAAATCAGCATGTTACCATACCTGATTCAGAGCAGAGACAAACGTGCCAGTTGGTACAACACAGACAAGTAGTAATTTCTGCTTTTGTTACATGACATCCCTTTTAAGATGAGGGGGAGAAGTGTTGCATTCAGCATGCTATGGATTTAAACCGTAGAATAGGGTCTCCTGTTTGTTATCTACTTCTCTCAGAAATGACATCTTTTTCATCACCAAAAATCACTAAGGGTTCTAATATGAATATCTGCAGTGATACCAAGATCTCATTTCTGATAAGAAATAGCTGATTTGGAGCCTACCATCCCATACATACATTTAGGGCAATTTCCTTCTTCTATGCCTTTATATGCGTTTACCAGTTTGGTAAATGCAAATATATTCTTGCTTTCAAAAAGCAGTTTCATTTTCCTCCTCTGCATTCTAGCCATGGCTTTGTCCTTCTGAATGAAAGTTATATTACCAAATCCATAATACTCCACATTTCTCAGACTCAAAGAACTTACATACTCACACAGAACTCATGACAAGGAAGATTTTATGACCTTTTCAGTTCCTTTCCCTCCTTCCTCCCAGTTTCACACTGTATTATAGGATTTTATACATCCATAAACCAATCTATCAAAAACAATAAAAAGAGAGTGAAGTGCCAATACTTCAGCAGCTGGACAACACTGGCTTATTTTTTTCCTCTCCCTGTTTTAAAAACATGGCTTCTGCAACTGGACTGAAGTTCACATGTGCCTTGCAATGTCCCTACAGAGGATGATGTTCTGTTTATGTCAAGAAGTGATAAAAAATGCAGAAGTATTCTTTTAATATGCAATCAGAAAGTACCCTCTAAACAGCACTGACACCTCAGCCCTGCATTCTGAAAAAATATCTGCAAGTTCCTGAAGAACACACATTCCATCATTGCCAGTTGTAGTATTTTGCTGTCTCATCAGCCTTTTCATGTTTAAATGAACAATGATGGTTTTGCCAAAAGGGGAGATGAGGTTGGGTGGTCATCAGGTGTCCACAGCTGGAATCAGATATAAATTTGGTCTAAAATCAAAACCAACCCCCAATAAACAGCCAGAGGCTTCCATATTTTTCCCCAATACGTACTTTTCAGATGCTACTACAATCTCCTGAGCGTTGTCTGGTTTTGCTGCTTCCAATTTCTCTCCTGCAAAATAAAAACAAATTCAATTTATATTTAAAATAGGGTATAAGTGAGACCAATGCTGAAGAGCTACAGAAAAGCTACATAAAAAAAAAAGTATCTTTAAGTAAACTTATTTTTTTGCAGCAGGCAAGATACAATTCACCAAGCTGGATTAAATTCTTCTGTTCCATTAGTAACATCCCCTCTAAAGACTTTAAAATTGTTTTTTCTGTCAAAGGAAAAAATAGTGGATGAAAGATGTAGCCATACTCAGCCAGGAAACACTTGTTTTTCCCAACTGTCCCATGAAGTGCCAACACTGTAATTCATAAACACTGAGGCAGAATGCAGGTCCACACTATGTCCATGTGCTGCATTCCTTCACCTCTCTCTCCCAGTCACAGCACAGCTGGCTTTCAGGATGCAAACACAGGAGTTTAAATATTACACATCAATTTCCGAAGGGAAATTTCTAACTATTATCTTATACAGATTCAAACTTGCAAAATTTATGTGAATAAACTTTACACTCTAATGAGTTCAATAAGGAAGTTTTGCAGGCTCAAGACTCACTGTTTTTCCCCCCACTAAAACAGAATGTCTGGTTTTCAGTACTAGCTGAATGCCACTTTCAAAGGCTCACAAAAATTCATTAATTCAAAAACTGACCTGTATTTTCTTCCTTTTGTTGCTGTTTTATTTCATATACACAGTTTTGTGAAATACCTAATTTTTTTGGCCAAATTGGAATAGATAAGATTCTTTGTCCCCGTGGAAACTGTTCTTGTCCAGAGACCTGAGAAAGACAACAAGCTTTTTTCAGACAGAAATCTGATTTTAAAAACCAAAAAAACCCACCAAAGAAACCTGAAATAAGTGAACATTTTTGTGAAGTTTAAAGAAAAAGGCCCATCTCCTTGGAATAACTCTTTTATAATTAGTCAAATCCTTGTAAAACACCCTTTATGTACATCTACTCTGTTTATCCATAGCAAGTTCTTTGCAGGTGCTCAATTTTTCCAGATGGTTCCTGTGACACTGAGACACTTCCAAGGACACATTTATCAATGTGACAGCACTGGTTCAGCATACAGAGCTACCCAGCACACACTTCAGCTGCAGGATGCTGATCCTTCTGGGAGCAAGTCAACTCAAATGGGGCTTGAATCAAGTCCCCACTAACAAAGAACACCCAGCAAGGCTATTTTTTTGGTCATGTTTCCTCATTTTATGTAGTTCAGTCATTCCTATTACATAGCATGTGACACATCCAACAGCTGCATGCAAGAGCTCACAACAAGACATCTTTTAACATTAAAGAGTTGAGATTCAGCATCTAATTGCAGCTTTGCTTTTACAATTACTGTAGCCACCAAGTTTATCTACAGTAAGTCATCTTCCCAGAGAGCACACAGTAGGTTTTTGATTAAGTGGTTATTTTATCCTACTTAAAGACTGGGAGACTTAAACACAGTGATAAAATAATCCAAACACGGTGAATACAATCATTTTGTGGATTAACTAAATTTCAGGAATGATTGTTGGTGAGTTTTTCCTTTCAGAATGCTGGGAGAGGACACAATATCCCCTAAGGCACAGCTAATATAGCCAAGCTTATTTAAATTCAGTAACTTTTGCTTTGCAGGCTGTTGACAGGGCACCAAGAGAGGCACTTCAATGGAAACAATCACACCATCACTCAAATACTTCTCTCTAATTAGCATTAACCATTTTTTTTGGTGAGAAGTGAGAAGCACAGCCTACCTTCCCTATAGCAAGTCCTTCATAATTTAACTTTCCTTCCTTTATGAATCTGTACAATGGAGAGCCAGGAACAGAATTGAAGTCCCCACAGATGATAACTGGGCAGAAAGAACCATCCTTCTGAGAGGCGACACTGGCAATCTCTGCCAGGAGCATTGCAAGCTGGGTCAGTTTGATGTCCCCTCTCCTTGGGTTGTACAGCAGATGTGTATTAGCAATACAGATGGCAGCATTGGCTTTACAGTGAAATCTGGGCTGCAGCAGCAACACCAGTCCAACGTTGTCCCTGTCCAAGAGTGGGATATCACGGCGAAAAAATTCCACTGGGTTTGAAGAAATCAGGCTAAATTTGGAAGTTTTGAAGCAAATGGCACAGCCATCAGGTTTTCTGCCTGTCCTCATTTTATACTCACAGTGATACCCTGCAAGAAAAGCAATTAAGAACATAAAATACTATAAACAGAGATTTTAAAACAAACAAACAAACAAACAAAAATCAGAAAGATCTCATGCTGATTTACTCACATCACAGTCAACCCCCAGTCTCAAGTATCAAAGTCTGTGTGAATTTCACATAGACTGTGTTCACTTTTCTTTCTGCCCTAACCTGAGCTGAGGCAAGGCAGGACAGGAAACGTGGTCCAATACCTTATGCAATGTGTAAACATCTACATACTCTAAGATACCAGTCATGTTCTTATCTCCTCATGTGGAAAAAGACCCAAACCAAAACAACAAAGAAACCCCCCAAGGCACATAAAAGAGGCCCTGTGCATTGAAGTTTTTTCTGGATGCTACAAGAATGGCTTAGGGGTAATACCAGTGAAGCATTACCAATCAAAAGCCTTAATCATGCTAAGTCATTAGTCAATGTCTAAAATTATTCATGGAACAAAGGTCTCAAACGTATTTACATAATTATGCAATTATTCAGTGAGCAGCAAGTGGCAAGCTTTCACCAAGGAAACAGAGACACTTATCAAATGACAGCACTGGAGTTCAAACAAGTCCATCTAGAAATAGTGATTTGCCAATTTCTTCATTTTATGTAGAGGTGATTTAAACAAGATTTAAACAAGACCTTATCTATGTAAGGAAAAAAAAATAGATCTTAAAATAGTATATAGTTTTTGCCATTTTTAAATGTTCTCTGCCCTGCCCAGACCATATGAATTCATGAAGTACAGCCTTAGTGAAGTAGGGTGAGTTGATCAGAGCTCACACCAGTGCTGGAAGAGGGGATTCCCATTCCCCTCTCCACTTGTTGTGGCACACACTGCTAACTCAGTAATCCAACAGAAAACTAACCCAGAAAAATAAAATTAGTGTGGATAGTATTCTGCTGGACTGGTGGATTTCACTAATGAGTGCCAGAACTAGCCCAGGACAAGGGACAGGACACACATGTGGGAGCTAGGGATGGGGAAAAGAAGAGCTAAAGCAAGCTCTAGATCCTCCTGTACAGTAGCTACAAGGTCACTTGCCCCCACAAGCCTGGCTTCACAGTGCTGTTTCACGGTTCAAGTGGATTTCAATCAGTACTGCCATTATTCTCTTCTTTGCAAACGCTCAATTCTGGGAGCTAGACTACTTCAATTAACCAAAAAAGAAAAAAGTATCAGTCCAGTGCTGCTCCTTTACCATGTCCTCCTGGCATCAGACAAAACCCAGTGCCAGGATGGAAGTGGGGCCCTGGAACTGGAAGGTGGTGCAGGGCACAAAAGATTTAGATCAGTTTAAACCACCATGGAATCAACTCTTAGCAACACATTCCTTCCATAAAATCAGAGGAGGGATAGTGACAAGACTGTCTATTCTGAATGACAGCACTTGTATAAAAACCTAATGAACATATACTGACCATGGATAACACTTAGTGCTGATATTTGGAAGGCTTCAAGACAGAAAAAACATGCCCTTAAAGAGCTACCCAACAGGAATACTGGTAAAAAAGATTAAGGTAATTTCAAGAGAGCACTTGATGAATTTATGAAAGAGGATACACAATATTGTTGCATGTGATAGCGAAAGAGTTGATTCTACAATGAGAGTTTTTTTTTTTGAGGAAACTAGTGCCGAGTTCCCAAAGTAGAGAAGACAATGTATTGGTCCTAAGAGTTTCATCATACCCAGGGATTCCAAACTTGACTTGATCTCTGTTCTATAGTGGTCTTCTTGGACTTCCTGTAAGCAGAGCACCTAAGGCAAAGGTTTACAATTAAAACATATTAGTGAGTTAAAACATTAATTAATTAAAACATATTAGTAAGTACATCAAAATGTTACTACAGCATATCTCTGTCGGCCAGTCTGTATGGGTATTAAAAAAAGCAAACCCAGAAGCTTTTTGATTCCTTAATCCCACAAAAGAATTCACTCTTCTATAGAAAATGCTCCCTAAGATTATGAAGAAGGCCCCAATTCCTCCTTTTTCAGACAGACATTTTCAGAGGTGAGATTCAATTTAATCAAAATAGTAACTTGCTCCTACATTCTCAGCAGCTCAGAAGAAGGCTCTGGGAGAAGGGATGAAGAGGCAAAGAGCATACTACAGGGTGGAAAACAGGCTTCCATACGCTAAGAACCGGAACCAAAGATCAAACTCAAAATATTCATTTAAGAGAGTTCACAGAATCACAGAGTAATTTGAGTTGGAATGGACCCACAAGGATCACCGAGTCCAACTCTAGCTGTGAGCATCTCTAAGCCTTCCCCCAGCACACTGCAGTAACACAGATCTACAACCACCACTGGGATAAAGGTCTGAGCTCCTAAAGGGGAACAAGTTACCCCTGCTTGCTGAACTGCAGCAATACATTCCACTTGCCCAGCTGACATTAGCTCATGCAAGGTCTCAAGGGAGACACAAATCTCAAGCAACATTCTGTAATCTCTGGTTCACTAAAAGTTACAGTTCCAACCAATGAAATAGTTAAAATATCTGTGTCCTTTAGAATGAAGTTTCTCTGTGGAAAGGACACCTGCATCTACCAGGGTGTGAGAGCAGCTGTTCTCAGAAAGAGGTATCTCATTGTAAAGATATATGCATACAGGATGTATAGATTTATTAGGAAGAAAGGAAGAGCTTGAAGGGGACTTCAATTTCCAGATTCCTGGCTATGTACTAACATAACTGCATTTTTCAAATGGTACAAGGCCTTTTTTTCTGTGGCTTCCCTAATACAACTACTTTTTTTCAGTACTGTTTTCTGACACAAACAGGATAGATTCTATCACTGAACTTTTGTTGGTCTGAACAACGACTAAAGCAAAATTTTACTGACTTGACTTCCTGGTTAAGACTTACAATAAGCTCTATAACCAAACGAAACCACAGAGGTGTTTTTTCAGACCCCAGTATAGAGTAGCAGGAATTGCTATTTCAGTTTATCAGTTGTTAAGAAACATCCACATACTCATTTTCTACTCACATCTGCATCCAGCTCTTTGATTTCTTGTAGGATGTTGGGAAATCTGTATGTCCAGAACAGCAATCGCTGCCTGCAGTGTTTGTACAGGTGAGAGTTGTCTTCTAACAAATTCTGTGAGAGAATATTGTAGGACATGACTGTAAAATCAAATGTTGCCTCACTTCCTGTACTGCTTTGGTCAGATCCTTTATTTTTAGCGATTTTCATTGTTTTACTCTGCTGACAGAAGTATTCCCAGTGTCTTTTGATGGTTCCTGTTAAAAGCACATGAAGCAGAAAAAAGTTATGTTATAGACCATATGACTTCTTACTGCTCTTGGAAATCATTCTACTGAGAACTATTTGTCTTTCAAATCTCTTAAATAATTCTAAGAGTTTATTCAATTAGCAGTGATTCAGACCCTCTGTTTAAGATCAATTTTATATAAGCATCAGTTAAAAAAAAAAAAACAAAAAACCCCAAAAAACCCCAAAAAAACAAACCCCAACCTCAAGACAAACAGCACAAAACCACTATATGCCCTGGATTTCAACAGCTTTGATATTGGGGAGCTGGCATGTTTTAAGGAGAATGTTGCAATCAGACTACACCCCTGACTCCTGTAGAAGGGCTGCCAAACTGGTGAGCCAAATCCAGTCTGTTGGGAGTCTTACACTGCCTTGTGCCACTGCCTCCTCAGCAGAGATGGTGTATGCCAGTCTGGGATGCACTCCTTAGGGCAGCATATGGGCACCTTGTTGATCTCTCTATCCATGACTAACAAAGGGTTAGGAATATATCAATCACCTCTACTGCGTGTACAGTCTGTAAAACTCAGCCATAAGCTGCAACAGGGTCTACTACAGGAGTCTCAAAACAAATAGTAAACCAAATTGTCCTCACTGAGTTGAGAAATCAAGAAGTTATTAAGTCTCAGAATTACCAAGAACTTCTGAAAAAGCTTCCTTCACCTTTCTGCCATTTTTAATTTTATACTTACTATTAGTAAATAGTACTATCATTAGCACTACTATTAGTACTATAAATGCTCCCTAAGATTATGAAGAAGGCCCCAATTCCTCCTTTTTCAGACAGACATCTTCAGTAAGTAGACATTGCCTACTTATTATTAGTAAATAGGCAAATTTATAATAACATATTACCCATCATTAAGCATTCAATTACTTTTTAAGAAATGTATTTCTCCACTTAAAACCTCAGAGATGCTTTTCACTCTTTATATCTGACCTCATCTGAGAGCAAGCTGAGGTCCAGTTATCTGTGCTAACAACCAGTGGCAGACTGCAGCTATAGCTGTCACCACCTGTCTTATTTGAGTAGGAATTTTCATTGCTGTGCTTAGATTATTCAGGACTTTACAGTGTTGGCAATGAATACAGCAAGGCTTTAAGTTCTGTTTCTGCGGCAGAAGAGAAGCCACAGTGCTCCTCAGCAAATATCTTTAATTAGCACGAAGCAAAGTCCCCTCCGGCTCCTGTAGATGAATATGAGGTTTCTAAGCCTTATGGGTATTTGTGTCCAAATATCCCTTTGGGATGCTGATAACATCTACTGCCCCTTTTAGTCATAATACAATTTCCAGTTTGTTTTGCTAAGGAAGAGATTTATGCAAGAGGGCAACAATTTTGACTGTGTCCCTCTATTTGTCTCACACTAGACAAAACTGTAAATATACACAAGATTCAGTAAAATATCTGGATGCTATGTACAAGATTGTATCTGTAACAAGCTAACACAGACACTTTGAAGTTTCATGGAAGTTTGTTACTAAGCCCAGTAGACAACTCTGCACTTCTTCCTGTACTTATCTGGAAAAGCACATGTGCTGCTTGCTCTGTCAGACGAGATCTGACACAAAACTTGCTAACATGCCAGTGGCAGAATACAGGTGTAAGAACAAAATCACACAATCACACTGCAAGTACGCACCATTAAAACTCAGTGCATTCATTTTCAGTTTTCTAGGTCACAGATAACTCAAATGGTCTGGAAAGAAACCAGTTCAGGTCCAGTAGAGTTTATGAGTTCAGGTAGTGCACAAGGAATGAAGCTATACAACTGCCAGTCCAGCTCAGCCCTAAAGCAAGTCAGCCAAATCTTTTAGCTTTTCAGAACTTCCAAGTTAACAGACATGACCTGGTGACAGAGACATGAGACTGTTGTCTGAACCAAGCTCAGGACTCCCCAGGTTGGGCAATCCCTCACACAACTGACTGTGTTCCACTGCCAAGTGCAGCGAACCTAGTTCTGGTAGACTGTTTGACAGCACAAAATACAAGTTTACAGACTAAACAGCATTACAAAACTGGATCACTTTAAAGACATGTTTTCCTGAGGGGGTGCCAAGAAAAACAGTAACTCAAAAGGAGCAGGCACTACTGCTCATATCTCTAACTCATTTGGTGTATTTAGCATTACAAATAAGCACGGCAAATGAGCAAAGAGCATCTTTTACCTTTCTTGCTGCCATGTTTTTCTTCATTCTGTGCTACAGAAAGACAAGATACTTCCTTCTGATTAGACAAGTCTGTTTGTTGTTCAGGAGTTGAAGTATCATCCTGGGCACTGAGTCTTCTCTTCTTTGTCAATGGTTCTTCTCCCTCAGATTTCATACTGGAGTTGGGTAGATGAAAGCAACAACTTTGTGTGTAGTTATCAAGATGCCAATTAGAGTTCTGAAATTGTCTCCAAGGTCCAAAAAATGGAGGGACTCTCCAGTTTGCTGAAAAATCAGCTGAAATGGGGAGTGGAAATGAGGCCCATGGAGGATAATGTCCGGCCCATCTCATACAGCTGGAAACTGGGCTGTTCAAGGCGAGTATCTGGGAGCCATTCCAGTGGGTGATCCAGTCTCTGCCGAGCCTCTGCACATGGCGGGGCAGCATGGAGTGTCTACCAAAAGAGCACAAGTTTCTTTACTAGCACACAACTACATCTGCCTGTAGAAAACTGTGGAGGCAAAGTCATCCTGGTCAAGACTTACAGAAGATACTCTCTCTCTACAAGTTAATGCATACAAGATATTCAAACACTTATATACAAGGCATTTAAACATTTATCTAAATGATATGCAAAATGGGACTTTACAAAGTGATCTTGCATCCTTTCCCCCCATCAGTTTTACAAGTGCCATTTAGTGTCCAAACCCTATCTGTCTCAGTAACAATTTAAAATTTATTTTCTGCTTTGTTGAATTCAAGTGTCAGATCTTTCAAGTGCTCAGAGGAATTACCTTTACAAAAGGTCATTTTTGCATGCAGCATTAACTTTATCATTAGGCTACTTGTAAGGAATGAGAACCACTTTCCTGCAAGCTGTCAGAACTTTGTTTGGAAAGCCATTGATTTGGCTCAAATCCCAATGCCAACACAACAGGGAAATAAAGGTACTAAGTCTCAAGACATCAATAGCACCAGCTTAAGACTAAATCTGTATTCTTACTTCTTTTCCAGGAGAGCAAACCACAGCTCAGCAACTAAAGCCATGAAAAAAGGTGGATTTTTTTTCTTTAGAAGAAAGAAATCTGTCTCTCAACAAAATCACAGGAAGGAAGGCTGAGTGACAATAGTATCTCAGCTTCCTCATTGTTTAAATAAGGAATATTTTGAGCTTATAAGCAAAAGATATCAAAGCTTGGTATGCTTGAAGTTGCGCTGAAGTGAGAACCTCCCAGCTGCCACTCAGCCGAGCAAATAAGCCGAAATACAGAATCACTGAATCACAGAACATGCTGAGTGGGAAGGGACCCACAAGGATCACTGAGTCTAACTCCTGGTCCTACACAGGACACCCTGAGAGCATTGTGCAAAGGCTCCCTGAACTGTCAGGCTGCTTGGTGCTGTTCCCTGGGGAAGCTGTCCCAGCGCCCAGCCGCACTCTGGGTGAGGAACGTTTTTCTTAATATCCAGCCTAAACCTGCCCTGACACAGTTTCAGGGCATTCCCTCGGGTCCTGTCATTGGGCTCCACAGAGAAGAGATCAATGTCTGCCCTTCTTCTTCCCTTCATAAGGAAGTTGTTGACTGCCATGAGGTCTCCCTCAGTCTCCTCCAGGCTGAAAATGACCTCGGCCGCTCCTCAAACATACTCCCTTCACCATCTTCATTGCCCTCCTTTGGACACCCTCTAATCGCTAATACAACTTTCAGCAAAACCCGATCGCTTGTCCTGAAATAACCCTTTGCCGCCACAGCGCACCAGATGTAGTGCGGCAGACACAAAAACAAAACACCCCCCCGGACACCACAGCATTACAACGGAACAAAAAGAGGTATCACTCCTTTACAAAAAAAAACCCGGAACCACATGCTTTACAGAAAAGCACTGAGAAACTGCTCCCTCCTAAACCCCCGGTCCCACAAGCCCCCATCCCCGGCAGCAGAACGCCCCATGCCGCGCTGTCCTCTGTTTACAGCGGCCCTGCTCGGCCTAATGGCGGGCATTTACCACCAGCACCACCAGCGCCCCCAGCCCCGGTTACCTCCCGGCGGGCCCGGGCCCCGCTACCGGCCCCGCGCAGCCCCGGCGCCCCCCGAAGGGGTCAGCCCAGGGCAGCGCCAGCTCCGGCCCCCGCGCTCTGGCCGCCCCGCCGCCGCCTCATCCTCCGCACGGGCTGCGGCCGCGCCGCGCCCTCCCGCTCGCTCCTGGGACTTGTAGTCCAGGGCCGGGCCCGCGGCCATGTTTAGTCCGGGCAGCCGAGGCCAGGCCGCCATCGCGGCCCCGGGCGGGTGATGCCCCCAGCCCGCGCTCCCCGCCGGGGCAGCGCCCGCTCCGGAGCGCAGCAAAACCCGCATGTAGGCAGCCCGATTGGGGCTTTTGAAGCGTTTAAATGGAGGTAACACTGTGTTCGTGCAGGAGTTTATTCACCCAGAGGGTGGTCGCGCACTGGAAAAGGCTTCCCAGGAAAGGGGTCACAGCACCAAGTCTGGCAGAGTTCAAGAGGCATTTGGACAACGCTCTCAGGCACATGGTGTGACCATCGAGGATGTCCTGTGCAGGGCCAGGGGTTGGACTTTGATGATGCTTGTGGATCCCTTCGAACTCAGCGTATTTTGTGATAGTTTCCACAAGTGGTCTTCTCCCTGGGATCACTGTGTGTTCCTGCAAGGTCAAAGGGGCCGAGAAAGAGCTGCTGTATATTTCAAGATGCCATAGTATATTTCAAGGGCAGTAGCACCATGCTTAGTGTTTACAGAAAAAAAACCAAACCCTGCTCACCCAAGCAAGTATTTCAACATTGTAAGGTTTTAAGATGCAGCTGAAAGTGCTCTGCTGAGGAGAGCCAGCCTGAGAGATGGGTGGGAGACCTGCCTGCCCTGCAGCCCTTGCTGACAGACCCACCGCTGCTTACCAGCTGCAGCAACAATCCTCTGCCTCTGTCAATGTTGCTTGAATAAGTACTTAGAACCCTTTCTTGAGGTCTGCTGAGGACAGAGGAAATGCTGGCCCTGTTTACTGTAAGGAAACGTAGCACAATGCATATGAAAAAATATAGTGCTGAATAGTGCAGATGCTTGCAGGAACTGTAATCAAGTAAAATGCTGTTTCTCTGCATTCCTTTTATATCTGTCATAAAAGTGACTTTAAATAACATTTTAAGTTTTCCCAGGAATGGTAGGGAAGACTGGTATTGAAATAATGCAGTGATGAGCACACTAGTTAGGCAACGTGTCAGATCCACTTTGGGTTTTCCATTTCTTGGACACAACTTACTGCTGAAAGGTAAAAATACCCATCCATTTTCTGTTAGTTTCTCCACCATATGAGAATGAAACTACTAACCCCATAACACATGTGTAGTAAAGGATCTCCCAACTGCATTTTCAAGACCATCTTGTTTTGGTGGTTTGTTCTTTTCTGAATTTTTGTATTCTTATCTTTTAGATGTATTTCTAGGACAGAAGGCAGTAAGCCATAGCTATAGCAACAACAACTGCTGTTATTTTTAGGAGCAGAATCTATACATAACATGCAGTTATTTTCTGTATTTTGTCCTGCACAGGGACATCCAAATTGATCTGTCACTTCAAAGGTTTTTACATAGTAGTAATCTCAGTAGTGATGATGGAAAAAAAAAAATCATGGAAGCTTTGGGTTTTAATGAAAATGAAGATGTGCTGAAAAGCATGGAAGTTTTGTATTAGACAAAACAGAAGAAAAATAGTAACCTATTAATATGATGCAAATTGTTTCTCATCTCAGTACTGCTAGATTTTCTTGCCTTGACCTAGAAAAGTCTTAATACGCCAGTAACACTTAATTGTGGGGTTTTTATTCCCATCTAATTACTACTTTGTGTTGGCTATACCATGTGAAAAGATATTCTGCAGAATTAAGTATTTTCAAGTTCTGCTTTGTAAGTAGAAGCCAAATTATTTTATGAGTCATTTGCACTTTTGAAACTCCCTAGTGAATGGAGGCTACTGACTCACTGAGGGATGCTTTGATTGATTACACTGTACATAAGAACAGCCACGGTGGCTCAGATCAATGGTCCACTGAGCTCAGTTGCCTGCTTTCTAAACGTTGTTAGCAGCAGATGCCTAGAAATGTGCAGGGGCTGGGCAAACTTCAAATGAACATTCTCCCTGCCTCTTGCCGTTTTCAGCTCCATGCATTTCCTAATCCTGTTTGTCTCTTTAGTTACTCACTGACTCTCTCCCCAAGTACTTGAATTTGCAAACTTTTGATAACTTATAGAACTTCCGTGAAGTTCTATGTACCAGCACAAGATGTAAAAGACATGTTCTTCCCCTCTCAGAGGATAAGGGAGAGTGACAAGTGAGCTGCTAACAACCAATGTCCTCTTTCTTCCCTCTTCCTTAAGAAAATGTTCCTCAAAGGAGAAGCACGTGCTTACTATGAACTTCAGTACAAGAGACTCTTCTCTTTCACAAAGACACGTCGTTAAGTATTGTTAAATACTTTATGTCAAAAACCTGCATGAGAGCAGACATATTAATAACCTGGTAAGGAAAAGCTGTTTTTTTAACATCTGCAGTTAAATGAATGAAAGCACAGTGATTAAAAAAAAAAAATGGAAACAGTTAATATAATATGAGGTGTGAGATCATATCTGAGCACTACAGAAAAGAAATTGAAGGTAATCTTATAAAGGACAAGGTCCTGCGGCACAAAGTTATGCTCCTTAGAACTGAAGCAATGCCCCTCAAACCCTGGAGGGTTTCCTAACACCAAAGTGTTCTGCAGACCTGTGCATGCACGAGAGCCCATCCGCAGGGAGAAGTCCAGGTGCAGCCTGGAGAACCTGGAGGAGACACAACACACAAAACATGGTGACTCGATAACCATCAAACTTGCCTTTCTGGTAGCGTTCCTCTTTAAAATCCGTGAGTCATTTCTGCGTTACAGGCCTATAGATTTAGGGCAGCATAGCCTAAAATAGCCCACGGCAGACGCTGGGAGTGCCGTACCAGGGGCTTATTACGGATTTGTAGAGGCCACGGGCGCCTGTGTGAGCGAGGGGCTCGGCGGTCAGTCCCCGCCAAGTGTAAATCCCCCACGGCCGTGCCCTTGCAGAGCACCTGGAACGGGGCCGCGCCGCCGCCGGGCTGTGCCTGCCACGTTTGGGCCGTGACACCTCGGCCTCATCCCTGCGGCGCGGACTTTCAGCCTCGGGGAAAGACGGCGAGCCGGGGATCCGCGCACCCGAGCATCCCGCGGCGGCCGGGCGGGGCTCCCCGGGCCGGGCCCCCGGCACCGCCCGGGCGGGGCGGGGCGTTCCCGGGCGCCGCTTCCGCCTGTGCCGGCCGGGCGGGCGGCGCGGCGGGGGCAGCAGCAGGATGCTGAGCCCGCGGGAGCGCGGCGCCGACCTGGCCCGCTTCTACACCGTGACGGAGCCGCGCCGCCACCCCCGCGGCCACACCGTCTACAAGGTCACGGCGCGGGTGAGTCGGCGGCCGCCGCCCAGCCCCTCGCCCCCGCGGCTCCCCGCGCCCGGCCTGCCCCGCATTCGGGCTGTAAAGCCGCCGCTGGGTGCGGAACAGCGGCCGCGACGTGGAAGCCCCTGTGCGGAACACGGGTGGGAGAGAGGGAGGGAGGGTAGGTGGAGCACGGCGGCCCCTCCCGAGCCGAGCCCCGATCGCCTCCTGCAAACTTGTAGCCTCGCAACGTTGTAATGGCCTCATTACAACGCGCTTTGCAATTAACTCTCGATTTCCTTGCTGTGCGTTGCAGGGCATGCGAGAGTAGCTTAACAACAAACAGCTCCTCTTTTCCCCCCGTTCTTCCGCCCCAGATGTCGTGGGTAGGTTGCGGTGGGATTGCCCAGCGTTCCTGGCAGCCCCGCAGCGCAGCAGCGCGCTCGGGAGGAGCCGGGAGGCAGCGGAGCGCGGGGGCTCCGCTCGCCCACGCCGGCAGCGCGGAGCTGCCTGAGCCGCACATGGAGGCTGAGCGTGCCCAGGAGGGGCCAGACCGTGTGGGAAGAGCGCTCTGGGTCACTCAGGCCTAGCACGGGAAGCAGGAAAGCTGCTGCAAATGCTGGGAGAGCTGCTGTGGTGCTGGCTTTGATGAAAGCTCCTAGGGAAATTCCCTAGCTCTTAGGGAAATTCCTTGCTTTCTTTTCTCTTCCACTTTCCTATTAAACCAAAAAAGAAAGGCGAGTAAGTCAGTACGTGGAGATAGGTTCAAGGGGAGTGGCAGTTTAGCTCACAGGTGTGGTGGGTATATTGAGAGCATCAGAAGGTGTCACAGAATGACAGAGTTTCTTTAAATGACCCGTGATCTCGTAGTTACTGCAGCTGTAGACATCCTGCCTGTGAGAGCAAGGTATGCTTATAAGCACCCTCCTCTTAATTCAAAGAATACAACATTATGTATATATATACAGATTGTAATGTCAGGGCTTGTTAGCCTATGATCAGTTTGTATGACTTGTAAAATGAAAAATTAAAAAAATTGGTTTTGGTCATCTATCTATCTATCTATCTATCTATCTCTCTCTCTATCTATCTGTCTATCTATCTATTTATCTATCTCTCCAAGTTCACCAAACACAAATATGTTTAAACTGTTCTTTTTAGTCCAATACAGCTTAGTATTTGTGAAGAGGAAAAAGAGTTGCTTTTTCCTATGGTGTTGTAATTTAAAAAGCCTTTCCTGAAATAGATGCAGAGAGGAAAACAGTACCATCACATCTTTCTGCAGTTGCTCTTGATGGCCCAAGTGTGTGTGTGTGTGTGTGTACTAAAAAGTTGTGTCAGTGAAATAAGGACTAACAGGAATGAGCCAACACTTCTGCTGCATATTTTGCTCTGGTGCTTTGTTCTTATTGGCTACGGCCAGTTAAATTTCTCTGTGATGTTTTGGTTTCTGCAGAATTGTTCAAAATCAAGTTGTGGCTGACTAGTTAGGGATTTATTTTCTCTCCTTGTCCCACAAACTGTGGGTGCTCTGGTGCCTTTCCAAGCAATGCAGTGCAGAATCAGGTGGTGTGCTTGATTTAGCACAGAGCAAGGAGCTGACCAGTCTGTGAGCTGTCCAAATTCAACTGACCTAACCAGACATCATTAATTCTTTACAGTGTTTTGATAGTTTTATTTCTTTTTTTTTTTTTTCAGTAAAGGATGCTTTGGACTCCCAAGTGCTGAAATATAAATAACTTTTGTTTCAACAGGGCTCTGTCTGGTAATCTGTTGTACAGTACTTGAAATGAGGATTTGGGAAATTGAATGAAATGATTTAAAAAGGATTTAGTGTACATATCAAGTACCCTTTCTGTTTCTTTCCTCCTATTCCTCCCTCCTGTTCCTGTGGTGATCTGGCTCCATGGTTGATATCACAGCACTCCAGCTGTATTTGCTGAGCATCAGCTCAGCAACTTTGGGGGTCCGCCAGGGAAAAAAGTGAGGTGGACCTTCCCATTGTGTTGAATATCATTCTGGCTGGGACCTAGGGTAGTCAGTATGTGTTAGTGGAGATTTGTGGCTCCTTAGTGCAGTATGTGAGTGAATCCTTTGTGAAATTAAATTAAAGGAACTTTCTGTTGCAATGTAATGTAGATAAATAATCATGGATAAGAAAGCACTTGTTTAGTGTGTCCTAAACATCTGGCCCAAGGTATAACTACCCATGCAGTCTCTTCTGAGTCCTAAGGGGGTCTATCATTATTGCAGCTTTTTTCTTTTAAGTTTTGTTTGTATAGCAGAGAATATATATTTTATTTACTCGTAAACTGTAACATAATTGTAAATGCAAACAAGGTTAAATGAATATTGGCTTTTTAATACCCGTTTCCAAATGCAAAGAAACAAATATATATTAGCAAGTTATGATATGAGGAGTGTTCTGTAGCAGTACCTGAAAGTATAGGGCACTAATAAAAGTTTAGAGAATTTGGAAGATTACAGTTATTAATGATAATTAAAATTCTAATGAGTTATATTGGATATCTGCATGTCAGGTAAAGAATGGGATAATCTGAAGTACTTTTCTCGACGTTGAGGATCCTTGTAGGATCTCTGTTTTCAGAGTCTAGTGCAGTAATTACACATTGCTTAGCTCATTGGTGGGTATCCTAATGATATTTTTGAAAATAGGTTATAGTTGCTTGTGTTACAGATTGGCAGAAGGAATTGACTGCATTGATCCTTGGGGAAGGATTAAAAAAAGTAAATGGAAAATTTAGGGGGTTGGGTCATCTTTGCCAAGTCTCTAGGTTGACTATAGATTGGGAGGAAGGGGCAGACCTCTTGTGAGATTGACCTTGAGAAAAGGATATGAAGAACAAAGTAGGACAACACATAAATTATTACATACTGACTTAAAGTTGGCATGGCTGGGAGATATAGAAGGCGGTGTAACATAAGAACAAGTGTGAAACAGGGACTCTGGGTTTTATTCCAGATTCTTACTAACTGGCTGGGTAATTACTCATCTCTCTGGGTCTCCTTCTGCCCATCTGGTAACTTACCTAGCTGCCAAAACTGTTGCAAGGCTTTAACTAAAGGTGAACTGCAAAGCAAAGCAGTTGGTGTCTGCCCTTTGGTGTTCTTTGTGGTATGTAGCCATGCCTGTGATATTTTCTTCCCCCAGCTCTACAGACTCCTTGCATCAAGTAAGCCAGCTATTAGAAAAGGAGGTTGGGATTATTTCACCAATTGTATTTATAAACTGCCTGGTAGCGAATGAAAGAGCAACAGCCACTGAGGTTAACATTTGGTAAAGTTGCCAAATGTTAGATTACTCAAGAGTGAGGAAAAGTTGAGAAGGGTTTTATCAATGTAGACTACGCTGGAAGAAGAGGACTTTGGTGTGCAAGGTGAGAAAGAGAACATGGAGCTGTGAGGGAAAACGTTTCAGGTCTTTTGGGAGATTGCTAGAGAAGGAAACACTTCTCTTTTCCATCTTCTCTCCTCCAAAATGTGTGAGAGATGAGTGGCTGGGCTGTAGTAAACGGATGGTACAAAATCTGGGAGGCTTTGGCAAGGATTCTTGCAAAATGGAAGTGAGGAAGAGGGCTAAGTTTGTGGGAGATGTAAGAGGTATGCTTTTGTCACTTAGCAAGAGGAAAGTGTGGATTTGGTGGCTTCCATCTCGGAGCAGCAGCTGCGTGGTGCTTGCGGAGCGGCAGGACGGTGTGTGAGTCTCTGGGGTGCAAGTGCTGTGGGCTCCCTGCGCTTCCTTATATGCATCACCTCTTCAGGGCATCAATTATTCTGGGGTGTGTCGCTGAGGACAGTCCCAGTTGCATTAAGAAAGCCCTATTTTGCCTTAGCTAACAATAGACTAATTATTTTGTTAAACAGCTTTGGCTCTTAAAATGAAGGATATACTGACTTGCAGATGATAATTGCAGTTATGAATTAAAGATGTGTCTGTTTGGTTTGTATGTCTGTGGGGATATGCTCTTACTGCTCTTCATAAGACCAGTAAAAAACTTGGATTACAAAGGCTTTTGTGATTGGTATTTATTTAAAGGAAAAAAGAAATCTTGACAAAATACAGGCTTCTTTATTGTGTGCAGCCAAGCCTGATTTTCACTGCAATTTTCCCCTGGACAAAGTCATTTATAATTAATTAGGCCAAGAGTTTTTTAAGGAGCAACAAATACGCAAGGATAGTCAGACGTGTCTGCGCTCTGGTGATTGTAAGTAAAGTGGAAATACTGTCTTACTAAATACAAATCCTCACATTCTCAGTGAGGTTGTTTGCAGCTTATATTAAGCCAAGTAGCCTTAGTGAGCTCTTCTTATTGGGAGTAATGTGGCCCTAATATGAATTAATAGGAAGAGGCTGGAAAGATGATAGGAGATGTACTCAATGTAGCTTTGTTTTGAGAGATGCCTTTTGTGCCATTCTGCCTAGAATGTACGACTGTCTTTATGTGTGACCACGACTGCTGTTGAAATCCCTCACTGAGTTGTCTTTGGATATTCGACTTCTCTAAAACTAAATCAAAACTTCCTGAGTACACAGGACCATGCAGCTGTTTGCCTTTTCCCAGACTTTTCTCTTCAGCAACAAATCATTGTATATTACTCTTTAACTTCCAAACTGAAAATCCAAGGACTTACATGGTTTCATTTTTGTTTTGCCTTTCAGATTGTTTCAAGAAAAAATCCAGAGGATGTCCAGGAGGTAACAGTTTAAACTTGTGCAAATGTCTTTATGAATCACACTATGCCTATTGAAGCATCTTTGATGTAATTTATCAGTTTCTGTGTGTTTTGTCCTTGTAATTGAGCCAACAATTTTTGTATGTTTCCATTTGTCTTTAGCTTTCATGGTTAAAAACAGTAGCTATTGTAACATGATGCATTTCATTCCTCAGTGATGAATGGTGACTTGAAACAAAGTCTTAGGGACTAAAGTGCCTTTTGATGACAAAACTGCTTTGATAACTTTACAAGCTCTTTTCTCGGGGCTGGAATTGGCAAATTGATGGTTACTTAACTCCTGCTGGTAAAATTAGAGATCAGTCCACAGTTCAAGTCTTAGGTCTCAGCTGTAGGTACTCTTTTCCTCTTTAACCAATGCTTCACTGAAAAGCCTACACCATTACTGTCTGTTAGTGAAGAGGGAGAATGGAGGAGTCTAGGAGTTATATATGGCTGCAAATAATATATATTATGCCCATCTCTCTGAGGCTCCTTTAGTATATTCCAGTGATATACTTTGACAAAACTTTAAAATTGCTTGTTCTTTGCCTCTTCTGAAGAGTCTATGAATAAGGGTCTGCACTATTCTTGTGCCTCTTAAATACCTCAAAAATCTGTCACAGGAGTCATTTGTTGAGAGAGAAGAATACACTGTGTGTGTGCATTGTGGATTCTTTTTAATTAAGAATTTTTTTCCCCCCCTTGATTTTTTTTTTTTCTGGACTAATGACTTGACATGGTTATTATTATATTATGTACCTGCAAAATCTTCCCTCAAAAGCACAACCTTATGGCTTCTCAAACATCGTGCAACACATGCATATGTTCCTTTTCTGGTGCAGTCTCTTACTACAGCTGAGGACAACCTGCACAGTTGATGAAAGAAGAGCTCATAACTGAATTCATTGCATCTCTGTGTGGTCAAACAAAGAATTACTGATTAGTGGCTTGGCAGAGGTGAGAATTGGCTAATACATCTAACACCCCTTTACTGCATCCTTCTTTGAAATCTTGAGAATCAGGCAAGCATGAGCATTTGTACTTTTTGCATTTTTTTAAATCTCTAGGAGATTAAAATAACCTATCAGAATGAGAGATGATCATGGATCTAGTTTAGAAGTGTATTACTGTAGTTTGTAGCTTGATGTTCACCTTTTCCAGGGAGACTCCTGAATTGAACCTATCCATGAGCACATTCTGCCATTACCTTAATCTTCATTTGTGAGGAAAAAGCACTTTATAAGAGCTGTTGATGAGTCCATTCATCATAAAAATATATTGTAAGTGTCTTTCAGCTAGAGTATTGCATGAATATGTGTTAAGTAGTTTTGACACAATAGCAAAAACCTATCTTTTAGCTGTTGCTTTGATTTGTGGCTATAGGTTACCCATGCAGTTTCACGTGCTCTAGACAATAAGAGGACATAAATATGAGATGAACTTGTTAATAGTTGCCCTTTTCCACCCTGCATTTTACCATATTAATTATTCTGCATGTGATAGCATGTTACGTGCAGGATGAATCTGTTATAAGCATTATCTGAAAACAGTTGGTTATTACAAGGAATATCCTAAATGGTAGTTGACGTAAGGGGGAATTGTAGTCAGAAACCCTCATACCTTGAGAACTTTTCTGTTACATGGCCTCTTACAGTAAGAAAAAGAACTGTGGGCAGCCTTTGGAAGAAAAAGAATATGCCCTTAACCTGCTCCCACTGAAAATAAATTTACCTCAGTTTTTCAGAATGCTCAGTGAGTAACTGAATGGGAAATTCTGTGCACAAAACCACCTCATGGCTTTAGGATGCGTCTCATGCAACCTGCTTCCCACATCCATGTAGGACCACTTAGCTGTGCCTGCCTCCTCCTCCAGGTGTCTCTTAATGCCGCTGCTGTGATGTTAATACATTCTTTACATATTTACAGCTGCTTGTAAGGCTGTGTGCTGTGACCTCAACTCCACTTGCCAGTTTTCTGTCACATCTTTTGGCTGCCCTTTGGGATACAAATCTTGACTACAGCACTTGTCCCACTGCAGCCAGTTAGAACTCAGTGTAATCCCAGCTTGTTGTTGTTGGGGCAGGAAGGAGGAGAACCTTGTAAGGGCTTCCCTCTTGAAAGAATAAAATAGATCAATGTGAAGTTTTGTGTGAGGACGGTAGATACAGAAAGGCCAGACCTAACTTTAATGTCCTTGCTCCTGGAGACTGATGGTGGGAATGTGGTGTGTAAGGCAGTTGCGTCTAAGGTAGTCCTGTGGGTTATCTTTCTTTTTCATTTGGGAGAAAGGCTTATTCATTGTGGAACAGATGAGGTGCATGTGTTAATGGAGATCTACTGGCTCTCGCCATGACAAGCACCTTATTGCGGTACGAGTCTAACATATGTTTTATGATACACTTGCTGTGCTTCGTTGGGCTTTAAAGTACAATGTGTCCTTCCTCCAAATCTAATTTCTAATGAGGATGTTAGAGTGGGAACTTTGCATGCATGTGGCCCAGCAAAGTTAGCAAAGGCATGTTTTCCATGAGCTTCTGAAAGGTTTAGGATAACCTTTACTGCTTTTGCTATGCAAGTTACTTAAGGATATTTATTTTTTTCCTCTTGACTATTGAGTGATCACTTGTAGCAGTGAAAAATGATGCTTTTTTAGTGGAATGAAATCCCATGCTCTTATTTTCTGTCAGCTTTTCATGTTGTCTCCAAGTACTGACAATACAGTAACTTAATGTTTAAAGAATTCACCATCTTAAGCAATTTTGTGTTCTATATGCACACTGCTCAAGAAGTGCTAATCATGCACTCTCTGGCTATTGGATTAGATAAAAGTATAACATTGAAAAATTATTATTTCTGATAGCAAAATGACTAGTTTGCCTTCTTGAGATTCCTCACTTGTGTGTTACACTTCACTGAATACCGGCTGTAATAAAGTCATGAAAATGTGTGCCAATAAGTGGGTCTGAATCAGGACTGATGGTTCCAGTATAGCTGAAATTAAGGTGGATAGAGTGTTGCCACACTAAAGCTTTGCATATCCACTGTTGACAATCCTCTTAACTTGTATCTACATCGTTCTGTAGGTAGGACTTGCATCTGCTGAAAATTAGAAGGCCTCTGATTGCAGTATTAAAAAAAAAATATACCATAAAAATGCTCTAAGTCTAAACCTTTTGCTTAGCTCTAAGTCTGGTTTGCTTGAAAAAAAAAAATCAGCTTTTTCAAATATGAGCAGGCAACCTGGTAAATCATTCAGAAATACGTGGAATATTTAAAGTTGTGTTTGTTGTATTAAGTTAATTGAGACATTTGACTGGTGCAACTGTGGAATCAACTGCTGAATGCATGCACTCTCCTTGTTTTTTTCCCTCTGTTCTGCTTTAATCACTTTACATTAGTGTTGAGGTTTATTGTGATGGCTTAGTGAGTCTGGCCAAAAATGAGGTCAGGATATAAAAAAAATCTTCGTTAATATCTTTTCATCCTGATAACAAATCCAGTAGCAGTCACGTGTAAATTTCACAGTTTACTTCTTTCATTAGTTTGATTTTCCTACTGGGTTCTCCTCCTTTCTTGAATGGAAAGAATGGGATGGAAGAAGGATAAGGTAGATACCTGACTGGGAGATGACTACATTCTGGAAAGAATGGATCAGGAATAGCTGGTGTAATGAAGCAATAACATCTTTATATTCCTAAGATGGAGTTTTTTGTCTAGATTACAAAAGGAACATTTTTTTTTTTTGGTGTTATTACAAAAAGACATTTAAGACGAGGGCTTGCATTTACATATGATCAACACTTTACATTCACAACTTAGGAGCTGTTTTCTAGTCCTTGGTGCTTAATGTATTGCCTTAAAAATCCCTTGCTTGTTTTGGGATTTCTCTTCCCTGGTTTTCTCTTTTGCTATTGTGTCTCTTCCCCACACCTGCAGCTGCACCAGGCACAGTGTGCTGTTGGATAGTGCAACACTCCTGTTCAGCGTTTTTTCCTCTCTTACTGGCTCTCTGTGTAGGTCTGGATCTCAGAATGACTGAAACAGCTCTGCCTTTGCCCTCCTTTCAACTTTTACTCAGTTTTTCTCCATGCACTGTAGTGTTGTTAGCCAAAACGTGGGTTGGGGACAGATAATGACCTTTTTTTTATGCTTGTTACTGTTGGCAGTTCAGACTCTATATTTTTTTTTTAAACAAATTTGCTGGAGTTGGTGGTCTGATGTGATTAACCCACTGGATTTGTGATGTGATATAATATGAGCAATGAACCTCACTAATACTCCTCTCTGGTTTCTCTGCTTCAGATAGTCGTTTGGAAGAGATACAGTGACTTTAAGAAACTGCACAAAGATCTTTGGCAAATTCATAAAAACCTATGCAGACACACAGAGCTCTTCCCACCTTTTGCCAAAGCAATAGTGTTTGGTAAGCATAATTTTTTCCTGACCTGCTGAAATTCTTTGATAACTCAATATCTATAAATACATCTTGTTTTGTAGCTGCATGAAAAATTTTCCTCGCGCTTTTTCTACTCAACTTGTAGGTGTGCTGGTATCATAACTTCATGCTTTTATTTATTTTTGTAATGTATAAGAGTTTATGTCCTCCCTCCACATTAGACATAGTAGCTGAGATATTTATTGATGTATATGTTCTGTATCTTTACAACATACATTCCCTGTTTTCAGGAGCATAAAGTCTATATTGGCTTTGTGAACAGCACTTGAACAGCAAATAAAGTATTTTATAGATGAGCTGTCTGATTTTTATTGATGAGCTGTATTAAATGGTTATTACAGAAAAAGAATATTATGGACATTTGATTGCAATTGTCAGTTTTATCTAGCTAGGCTTTTGAGATCAGTTTTACATATTTCAATCTGCAAGAGGATTGTGACTCTGCAGGAGAAACAGGTGACAAAAAGGAATTAGCTCTTATAGGTCTTAACTTCATCCTGATGTGTATGTCCTCATGAATGAGCGGTAGGTGGACTTCCAGTGAAGTGGTGTGACTGTATAGAATTTCACCTACCACACTTTTTTAGCAGTGTTGTGTTTATAAAACCCCCCTTTTTTTAGTCTATGTTCTTACTTTTCAGCACAAACTGGTGCTATGTTTTTGGTGTACATGTATATCACACAATATTTAAGCGTTTTCCAACAATTTTTTTAGTGTGTTCAGCATGTTTGGCATGTTTTTTGCATGCCTCTGCTGCATGCTCTGTGAGTGTTTCTGAGGCATTTCTAAGGTGTTGCTGACTGTTGCTTTTGGTGTACATTTACCACCTGTTTTTGAAACCTTTTCCCCAAGAACTTTAAAATTGTATAATTGTATTCTTAAAGTATTCTTAAAGTGTTGACATTTCTTTACTTGAATCTGTCATGTGCATTTGGTTGGTTTTGGATGAGCTTTTTGGTTTCTAATGTGCTTCTGGGGGTAAAGGTTTTTTGGATTTGGACTGTTTCTAGGTGTGGTTTTGGTCCCTAGGGCATGACTATGATGTTACTTCTCTCCAGGATTTATTTAGTGTTTTTTTTTCATACATACACTGTATAATTTTTCAGTGAGTTACCCACTGGAATTTTTTCTGTGTATCCAGTATATTTGCTGGGCATTTTTAGCATGAATTTACCATGTGCAATTTACCATTGGGCATTTTAAAGGTTTTTAATCTTTTAACATGTTTGGTGTTTTTTTTTGGCATGCATCTGCCAGATCCCTTTTTTCTTTCCTTTTTGGTGAGGTTTTCAGTTTCTGAGGTGTTTCTTAGGCAGGCTTTTCAGAGCCTAAGGTGTTTTGGGCTTATTAAATTCTTTTTATGGTGTTTACATATGGTGTTTTTTCTTAGTTTTGTTTTTTAATTAACATTCTTTGTGTTTATGGTTTCTCTAAGCACCTTGTATGGAGTTTAGTGTCCAGGATGTTTGGCATTTTTTTTAATGCATCTGCCATTTGCCCTTGTTTCTGGTCTGGGATTTCTGTGTGTTTTTTGGTGTGGATTTTGGTTCTTACAGTGTTGTCTCAGTATGTTTGGCATTACTGCAGTGGTGATTTAGGTGTCCAGTATGTTTGGCATCTTTTGCCATGAATTTCCAATGTGCTCTTTTTTTGCTGAGCTTCTTGCAGTTTTAAAAAAATGTCTTTTGTTTCTTAGGCTGCAGTGTTGCTTTCCATTGTCATGTGTTTTGAATATGTTTTGGTGTTTTTTTAAACATACAGCACACTTCAGCATGGATTTGCCTGTTTTTTTCCCTTTTGTATCCTGCTACCACATCCTTCCCCCCTCCTCCACTACATTTTTAGCATTTTTACTGTTGAGCTTGTTTGGCATTTTTTTGCCACACCTCTAGTACATGCTTCATGCCTATTTGCAGTTTCCATGTGTTGTGTCTGGGTTTTGTGTTTGTTGCCGTACATGCTTTTGCATGGTTTGACTGTGTTGTGCACGTTTTAGCACCCAGACAGTATTTGGTGTTTTTTGGTGCATATCTACTGCTGATTTTTGCAGGTTTTCTTTGTGTGGCATTTTTTAGCAGTGTTGGGCAGTCATCTAGAGGCTATTTTCCCAAATTTTCTATGTGTCTCAGATTGGTATGTTTTAGCATCCAGTGTGTTTCACATTTGTTCACCTGCAAATGTTCACCTATGAAGCTGAAGTCTGATGCAGATTTTATGGCTCTCTGCATAGAGCTGGGTGAAATTCCTGATTTAAATTGTATTTCTCATCAGCCAAATTGTATCCAAGTTTCATGTTGCTCATTTAAGAAGTTGGAAGTGGGGTAAGTTTTGGTGCTGTGTCAGAGCATGGGCAATAATTGTTAAATAAAGCATATAGTATTAGTTTCATTATGGGATTATTTTAAATCTGATTTACAGAGTAGAGTTCTCATGGACAAATGATTTATAAAGCTAGTATTTGCAGAGCATAATTTAATTTCAGGTAGAAGATGTGATAGCTATTCATAGGGGGGGAAAGAGAGGGGTAAAAGAAAATCAGGATGGAAGAGAGTATAGGTGCCTAATATAGGTGCCTAAATATTTTTTTAAAAATTTAAAATTGCTTCAAATTCAAATAACCATTTTTACAATTTTCCTGTGTGAGTAGTGGAAGAATTGAGTGAAATGCCTTCTGAAAAACATTCTTCTTCTATTGTATTTAGTGAACAAAAGTGACTGAAATGTACATTGTGAGAGAAGGAAATACACAGAAACATTAAATGCAGTTATTTACTCAAAAGCTCTTTGAAATTAAAACTAAATGAAAACAAACTCCCCCTACATTTAAATGAAACTGAGACACAAAAGAATACAGAAAAGTGGAGTAATGTAAAAACAAATTTTAAATGATTGATACATAGCTGAAAGGAACAGCCCTATCTGACTCTCCAATTTAAGAATTATTTTTATACTTACAACATAAAATTTTACTGTGTATCCTTCCATTGCAATTCTGCACATAGTAACTGCCATATGGTTTATTTTAATTTAAAATAAAAATCCTAAGGTTTTTTTTTTTTTTTTTCTTTTGGTCCTGGAGGAAAAATACAATCTTAGTAGTTAACAAGGTTTTTATAAACTCTGTTTCAGTCTCATTCTGTTATTGATGACCTGCAAGCTCCATCCCTCTCAACATCTTTTGTTTCCATGCTGCTTTGATGGACCATTTCTGCAGCGTTGCTTCCCTGTGGCAATGTTACAATTGTTGCAGCTTTTAGACTAGTTTCTAATTAAACTTTTGAGTAGAATTGCTGCCAAGTGGTGGGTTTTTTTTTTGTGTTTTTTTTTTTTTTTTTGGATACTTGTGCTTTAAATAATGTATGTACCTATTGTTGGCAGAGGGTGCAGTTTGCAAAATGGGCATTGGTGGTTCTGACAGTTGCACTTAGTTGTAGTAGAAGTGTTAAAGCTGAGTGGCATCTCCAGTTCAGCGCTCAGAGTTTCAGGAGATGGTGTGGGGAATTGAGATGCATTTATGAACAAATGTGTCATGCTGTGCTTCCATATTTCATGCAACTAAAGACTTGCCACAAAGTGTGTGTATTTTTATGTTGTTGCAGTAGAGCTGCTTTATCAAAGCAGAAAAAATTGCTATGGATGGGAAAAAGAAATCATCTGACTTTCTCTGTACTTCACTTGAACATTTCCTACTCGTTTTATAGGAAAAACCTCAGTGAATTTGATCATGGAAATCTAAAATGTCCTAACATATCCAGCTGCTAAAATTATGATACTGGGACATGATTACTGTCCTATCCTAATATGCATTAACTTTTTTTTTTCAGTATTTTTAAGCTACTTTTTTGTTGTTTTTGTTGTTGGATACTTGTAAGTATTTCCATATGTTGACCATACATGGCATTTTACCAAAATATGGGTAAATCTGCATGTATTATATCTAGCAACTGCAGAAATGTACTCTAGTATAAAAAAATACTACACCCCACCAACACACCAAAAAAGAAACAAAACCCCCCCCGGATATTGGTAACTTGCTAGCAGTGAGTCAGAAAGATGACTTTCATTATAAAGCTCACATAAGGGTGCTCTTTGTATTTGAAGACACTGAATGAAGTAACATATTTACAAATTTGGTGTCGTGTACAGTAGGAAGTCTTGTGAGAAGCTAACTGAAACATGAACACACACTTTGCTGGGTGTTTAATTGTTCAGGTCTACTCCACAAAATTAATTGTGGATTCTTTTAACAGGAACTTGCATTTATTTTTTATGTAAATAGGAAATATTGAATGGATCATCGCTGGAGGAGTAAGAACTGTGTTGTACGCTAAAGTTGTAGTTGACACTTCTTAAAAATATCAGAAATATGTGATCCCTATAATGAAGTGTGTGTATGTCTGAGAACTGTAAAGACTAGCAGAAATAATAATACTAGCAGAATAAAAGACTGCATCTGTTGATTTAGATGCAGAATGATGTCCTTTTCCGATAGAAATGTTGGAAGAGTCAGCTGGCTGTGTAAGCACCTTTGAGCATTTCCTTGAGAGACAATGAAAGTGTTGAGCAATACAACATTGCTTGAAAGTACGAAAAAAAGAAAAGGAGGAAGGAGTTAGCAGGGTTGCCTGGGTATTAAACTGCCAGCAAGATGCCAAGAGGTCTGTGAACTGAACCAGTACTGACTAATGTTCTTCCTTCCCCTAAAGCCCTCTAGTTCTAAAAGCAGTTTTCCTGATAGTGTATCATGATACTAATGGGCTGGAAAATGCGACAGTGACTAATGTTTCAACAGCTCTGTTCAAACATGTATTTCTGGTTTTTTTTAGCTCAGTGTCCTAAGAAACTAAGGCTTGTGCAGTTGTGCCGTTAGAAAGTTGAACCCCTTACTGATGTGGCTAATATCAGCTAAATTTGAGAGTGAAGGTGGTTGCAAAAGTAATTACACTTCTGCAAAGTCTGAAATGACAGCTGAGTAAGAAGAGAGCATGTGTTTTGGTGCTGCTGAGGGCCAGGCATGCTCAGCTCATACCTGGGAGGTTTGCAGCCGCCTGGCAATCAGTGCACACTGGTCAGCCTGGCACAGCTGCTCCTGATGTATCCTATGTGGTGCCCAGCGGAGATACTGAGAAGATGTAGATACGTAAAATTAGCTTTTATTGAGTTTGATGAAATGAAACAGGGAGAGATTCTTGAGAAATAAGGAAAAATATCTTACAAAATGTCTTTCTTGCAGAAGTTTTCTGTTTCTGGTATTGTTAGGTGTTTAGTTCTTCACCATTGATTTTCTACTGCATTGTAGCAGCATTTGTGTGAATTTGTAGATTCATTTAGCTGGCCCATGCTGCTGTGCTTTGCTGAGGGAAGTTGTTTTCTTTCCATGATGTCCAATTTTGCATGGAATGAACCAAGGGCCCTAATGCACCCCCAGTGTTGCTCTGAAGACTTAGAAAGTTTGGTGAGCAGTTTAATAGGGCCTGATTTCAATGTTACCACTCACCGTGGTAGCATTGCTTTTGCCTTCTTTCTGCTTGCTTGTTGCTCACTCTTTTGTACAGCTGCTCCTGTTTGTACAGCTGAAACGGCAGGGTGAGCAAGGCACGGAACCAGTCCAGCTGAAAATTAGCCCAATGATGTCTTTTCTTTTCTTTCATGGGAAAAATAAGCCCCAAAAGCTTTGTTTGTGATCTTGTGAGTATGTGTGTGTCTTTTTAGTTTTATTTTCTTTTTTTCTGATACCGCATGGGCAGGAGCTATTTACTTGAAGAATTTCTGGAAAGAATCCTGCTTTGATACTTTCTTCTGGGATTATTTTTTTGCTTGCTCTAAGTATAAATGAATTTTGCTTTTCTATTCAATGTCTCTTTTGTCCTCTTCAAAGGTTATTGCCACAGAGCTGTCACAGGTGGTTCTTATTTTTCTGGTCATGCTGTTATAGCAGTACTGTTTCTTGAACTTGTCTTCCCAGTCCTTTTTTCCCCTCTGTATAGCTGTTGCAATATCTGTTCTATTCTCCTCCAATTATTACAGTTAACCTCTGCCCTTTTTCTTTTGTAAACTTGTAACTATTTCAGCAACAAAGTGGTGTTAATATAAAAAGCTAAAATAAGTTGCGTGCAATTGTGAAGGATGTGAATTTAAGGTAGCAATCCAAGGGTTTTCTCCTGAGAAGCAAATCTCTTCAGGTCAACTGTAGGATTGTTTTCTAAGTATGTTTTTTTCTAATTGGAATGTTTTGGGTGCTGGGTAGAGAAAAAGGAAGGTTCATACGTTTTAGTAAATGAGCTGCTTCCAGCTCTGTTTACCTCTTGAATCCAGAAGGAGATGAGACCCTGTCTGCATGGAGTTACTTCAGAGGAAAGCTTCAGTGCCTGATAGCAGGGCTTCACCATCTCCCCTACACTTTGTCTCCTCCATAAATGGCACCTTGGAATTGAAGATCTGTTTGGGGGCTTTTAGCAATACTTTGTTTACTACCCGCTCATATTGTGCGTTGTTCTTGAGAATACGTGAAGATTGCTCAGCTCCTTACAGGATTTGGGCCATAATCAAGGCTGACACTGACTGGCATATTGTCAAATTGTGCATGTATCATTTATTGTCAGATAACACTGGACATCCGTTAGTGTCTCTTGGCTAATCAAGAGTGTTGCCTCACATATTCTTACGATGAGAGGGCGAAGGATTCTTGTCGTAGCTGCCAGCTTTCATCATCCGAGCGGATTGCAGAAGATGGGACTCTAGGGACAATTGAGAATAGGAAGTTTGAAGATTTGCTATGTTCTCCTGAAGCGTTGGAGTGACTTTCATAGACTCAGGGCATTGTCTCCAGAAGGTTTCTTTTGTCTCGTTTGTTTTCTTTTGTCGTAGTTATTATTGCAAAATAAATGTGTAGTTATTTCTAAAACTGTCAATCTGTGTGTCTGTTCCAGGGCGATTTGATGAAACTGTGATTGAAGAAAGAAGGCAATGTGCTGAAGATCTCTTGCAGTTTTCTGCCAATATCCCTGCTCTCTATAACAGCAAACAGCTGGAAGAGTTTTTTAAGGTTGGTTAGTATTTGCAGAAGTATTTGGTTCTTACCAACATGACTGAAGTATAGTGCTGATTCTGCTTTAATTTATAAACCATGGAAGGACAGTGAGCTGGTCTGACATGCTTTGTGAAGGGACTGGGAATTTGCTCTGGAAGTGTGGCGTTAAAAAAAAACCCATGCCACACCTCTACAAAGTGGAAAGTTTCACAGGAACTTCAGGTGAAGGGATTTGTATTTTTTTTAATTGAATGATGAGCAACACTTGTGATAAATTCTAGGGGGAAATAATAAAAATATTAATAAATATATGTTCCTATATTTTCAGTAGGTGTTAATAGTTCAAACCAAAGAAGTGAAGACTGTTTACACTGTTTCCTTCTGGTCTTTGTGGACTCAGGTCCACAGCAACAAATTTGGCATGTAACTAGTTGAACCTGCTGCTTGTACAGTGTTGTGAGAATCATAACAACTCCATAACAAATTTTAGGACAGTACGTTGATGTGGACTTCCTCTTTATTACAGCTGAAGCAGTTTCCATTCAATGGTTCCTTCAAACCTCTTTATTTTCAGTAAGCTTAGTCTAATGTTCTGCAAACTCATAAGCATAAATTTACATGTACCCATGATAGTAACTCTCTGGAATTAAGGAAATGTTCATCTGGCTGATATGGGACTTAAGCATATTAATGTGTTTAGTATATTTAAAGGATGTATATGCAAGAGCAAAATTTTATCAAAGCTTAAGATTCTTCACTTGTTTTCGTGATGAAGTTATTGCAGTGTTCTTTAAAACACTTAAAATAATGTTGTTTAAGCTTTGGTGTCAATAAATGACTGGGAGACTGGGTTAGACAATTTTACTTTTTGGTTTATTTGCATTTGCATTTTTTCAGTTCTTTGGAAATACTTCTGTGGTTTTGGGTAGTTTTTCAGACCTCTCTTTCCTTCCTTTGCTTAATAAAAATGTTAATTTTAGCCTCCCAATGGACCTTTTCTGGCTTTGCAGGGAAATGAATAAAACTAGAAAACCAATGTTTTTTTAGGACAAACTGTGTCTTCAAGGGGGGTTATGCAAATGTAACAATTTAGGCTCATTTGTTAGCTGATGTGGTGTCATGCTTTCCTGAAAAAGAGTCTTAGGTTTGGTCTGTCACCAGCTCAGCCTGTGTGTTTTTAGCTCTACCCATGGGTGGTTTTGTTCCTTTTCAGATTTTTGTGGCTGTGGAGAGGGAGACTTGGACAATGAATTCTTAGAAACATCTGAAGGGAGTGTTCTGTGCATCTATGTGTTATAAACTCCAGAAGAATGAGCTGGCTTGTGTGAAAATGTGCTGGGCTGGTTCAAGACAGATTAGCAATGCTTGTTTGTAATAGGATTTTGAAAATGGTGCACTTTTTGTTAAAGTGGCATGGAAAGTGTGCACCTGAGATGTGAAGCAGAAATTAAGAAAAACATTTAGGTGGTTTCTAGTGCTATTGTTACTTCTCTTAGCTTTGATTCCTTTTAGGCTTGGAGAGGAATGTCCTCCTTGTATCTTTGTAAAGTCTCAACTACGACTGGACTCAACATAGTGGGTCATGAGTGGGACATTAGTCTGATGGACAGTCCTGTGCTTGGGAGCACAGGGTATATGAGTATAGGGCACAGAGTATATGTACAGTATATGTACAGTATATGAGTACAGGGCACAGAGTATATGTGACACAAGAGATCAGAAGCATTATTATTCTCTCTCTGTTAGACTTGGGTGTGCAGGTATGTGTAGTTCAAAATTCTGAAGCTGCAGTAGACTAAATATTTAGATATCTGGTCAGTCTGTGGCAACCAAACATGGCTTAACTGAAAGTCCTTGTTTAATTTTGCAGGCTTATATGGTTTAATTAAATTAATTAACTTTAAAGTAATGGAGCACTCACTGATTAGGAAATATCATTTTGGCTATCACTTCTATTCAGTGAGAATTTCCATAGAGCAAAGCTGAGTAATTCCTTTGCCTCTTTTTTTTTTCAGGGTGGAGAGGTCCATGATGGCTCTGAGTTGATTGGTCCTGTTGAGCCTCTGTCTGACTCTCTGACTGACAACCTGTCTGACTGCAGCTCTGAAGGTTTGCTTTCTCTCCTCACATAACCTCATAGCATGATCTGTTTTAAAGCAGCTCGTAAATGGCAAGTGGCAGATTTCTTCATGGAGCATTGGCCTCCAGTTTCTGTTTGCTTGTAATGGCAGAAATGGTGAGCTGGGATTGGCAAGAGAAAAATTTGGCTCAGCAGAGCTGTCTGCACTTCTGGAAGTTTTATTCTAAAGGTGTGCATGCTGACTTGGATACCACGTATAGAGTAATTTTAGTGCCACTTGACTTGCACTAAATAATAGTATAGCTGTAAGGAAGGGTCAGTCAGCCCAAATAAATACTGTACTAGAGCTTCTTGCCTGCTTCTAGGCTGAGTCAGTTTAAGCATTTCTGTGTACCATGCAATCTTTTAGATATTTATGTGTTTCTGAGTTATTCTTGGTCCTTGTGATTTCTAGGAAGTTCTTCTTTAACTCTGAAGTTTTCCTTTGGAGTTGCTTAGCACTCATGTGTAAATCCACATTATTATACAAACATGTCTTATTTCGGAAGGGATCTGATCTTTCTGGCATAGAATTTACTTTGATAAAACAGTCCTAAAAAAAATGGATTTTTGTTGGGGAAGATGAAACAGGAAAGCCTTATAAATATGATTGCTTGGCAAAAGATTTTGAGAATATAGAAACTATAAGTGAAATTGAAATCAAAGCAAGCTTTGACATACCAAACCTTAGTTACTAAACAACTGAAAAATAATAATATGGCCAGCTGAAGATAATCCCCTTTTAATTAAACAATACCCTCTGCTTACAGACAAGTCCAAGGGTCAGAACAGACCCTACTAGCTTAGCAAACAGGAACTGAAGAGTAGTTTTTAATGTTTAAAATGTAACACAGTATAGTAATGTAATAATTCTTATAAGCTATATGTAAATGCTATAAGATTTGTATCTTGTACTAAATTAGTTAGTAAAAATTAAAATATTGAACACAAAAGAAAATTTATTATATTGTAACAAAAACTTCTCTCTGTTACTCTTACCTTCTCTTACTCTCTTACCTTCTTACTCTTTCAACTCTATTTCAAGCCTACTTAGAGCTGCAGCTGGCAGCTCCAAACACAACCCCTACACCCACACCCTTTACAATAAACCACAAATTCCAAAACCTAACTTCAAAAATCTTCCGTCCATCCCAACCGTCCTACCCACCCACACTCCTACAGATTTTGTCTCCTAACAGTGAGTGGGAGACAAAAAAATATTTTTTTTTTCTTCAGGTTGTATGTCTTGTCACTGGGATCTCTCTATGTCAATAACTGTGCTTAGTCGTACAATATATTCTACATAGGAAGTGAGCTTTGCATTTTATTTCGTAGTACCTTCTATGATGTTAATGAACTAATGTCCCCGCAATATTTTGCTCTGTGAAGGGAAAGGTATAGAAGTTGTTGTTGTTTATATATGTATGTAAACATATAACATATGTTTATATATAGTTGTTTAGTTGAAGAGGGCAGTTATGATAAATACTGCTAACTAGTTTTAAAGGGTTTTAATGATTTCTGTGAAATTCAACATTTCAGATTCTGACAATGCACTCACTTTACACTGTGCCCTGTAAAATAAAGAGTGCTTCTAAAAGTGCTTAATGTGAATGTTTCTATTCATTATTCACAAGGGCCTCATTCTCAGCAGATTTAGCAGTTCCTTTATGTCAGATAAAATACTGAAAAGAAAAAAATGTTGTAAAGTAGACGAATTCTTTGATACCCTTCTGAATTGGCTGGAGGGCTTTTACAGGATCCTTGGAACAACTATGAGCACTGGAGTTGGAGATTCTGAATGTGAATTTTGTGGAGTTACATTTTCTAAAAACCTATGTGTCTTCCAGCTCATATCTTACGTTTGAAAGCAGATTATGGTGGGGGGGAGGCTGTGGACAGAAGGAAACATCTGTCTTTCAAACCTCTAGATGGCAGTGGCAATACTCGGCCTTGAGTCCCTGACTCTTCACAGCCTTCTGCCTGCATCTGATTTCTCTGGTTATGGCAGTTAACCGTGGCTGCTTCACTCTGTCACTTTCTGTGGGCATGCAAAGTCCTCCACGTGGGCACTGCTCCTTCAAGCTGTTGTACTGAAAAGTAGCAAATCCATCCTTTAACAGGTGCTGCTGTTTGCTTTTAAGGGTGGGTTGTGTTTTCTCACTTTTATCTGTTCTTTTCGGACAAAGTTCATTTTGCAGAAGGTGTGCACATTAATGGTGGAAGATGCAAATTGACAGTAGAAGAAATGTTTTTGTACCAAAATAAGCAACAATTGTCTTGCTTGTAAAAGGAGTTGGCAGTTCATAGGAATCTGCTTTTCAAGAGGCTAGGTTACCCAGGCTTTCCACCAGTTTTTGGAAACTGTGTTTACTTTTCAGATACCTGGTAAAATTTTACAAGGCAGAGACAAGTACAGAGATTTATGTTCATTTTCAACATCATTATTCTCATCTTATATTCCTGACAAACAGTCACTTTGTCTTCTTCTCTAAGTACATTGGATGATGTTCAGATATCCCACTTCCTCTTCATAAATCTTTCTATACCAATTAACTTACCAGACTTTTTAGAGAACTTCATCAGGAAGTAATTTTTTTTTTATTCTCTTTTTTTTCCCCCTCTCCTTCCATTTTACCATGTACACATTATCTTCCCAGAAATAATCCTGTGCACTTGAGATGCTTCCTACACCATAAGCTGACTGGAAACCCCATGACTATTGTTGTGTGCTGTGGTGCCAGCTCTGGGCTCTAAACCTGACCTAAAGAAAAGTTTATTAGCTCAGGCTCTGTGCCATGCTAGCTGTGTTCATACAGCCTTTGGTCCAGTTGGCTACAAGACAAGAGCAAACGTGGTTTTGTTTGGCCTGTAGGGAGGGGAACTTGAGTCTGTGTGAAATCTGCTGTGTGGATGGGCTCTAATTCATCTCACCTGGGTGGCCTGAACACCCTTCCAAAACTCCCAGCTTTTCCATTCATGCTTTCTCTCTGCACTCTTTGTCCATCAATCAGATCTGCTTCCACCACCTGGAACCTCTAAATGGTGTTTAATAAATGCTCAGTTCTCCACCCCCAAATTTGATATTGCTGCCCCTAAATTGAGCAGGTGAATGGGCCATTATTATTATGCTAGTTAATGAATCCTCTGTCTTCCTACAACTTTTCTGTTGTGAGTTTTCTTTCTTTCTTGGAGGATTGGGGGCTACACAGGCAGTTCTCTTCTCTGCTTGAACACTTCCCTTTATGTCCCTTTCATGAGAAGATAGGAGCATTGTCTTCTGTGCACCCTGTCCCTTCCTCTCAAGTAGTATAGTGTCATAAGTATCAGTCCCTTGCTTTTCAAAGGGTGGCTGGTAATTTGTTTTCCTTTATGTCTTTTTCCTCTCACTCATAATAAGGAACTACTGGCTTTTAGAAAAGCAGTATTTCTACAGTGCCTTCTTACACCTCTTCTACAAATTGTAAACTCCTATCACTCTACAGCTGCAAAATGTAACAGAAAGTTGGAGTTAGTTGCCTTTGAGTCAGCTTCTAGCTGCTGCCACGTATTTTTTGAAAATAATTCAGAATACGTTACGTGGAAATGTGGTTAAACTTGTCACTCTGACAATAACATAGGAGAAAGCAGACACCAGGTTTTAGCTCAGAATCTACTTTCTCTGTGCATGCAAACAGCTAAATGTCTTGACCTTGTTGCCTGTTTTATTGCCTCAGTGGGTACATGTGCCAAGGTGATAAAACAAACTGCTACTTGATATCCAGGTGGCACTGCCAAGTTTGTGGCTTGCACCATATGTCTCATGCAGAGTACTATTCTGGAATGACGTTTTTGAGACTGAAAGCTGGCATTTTTTTTTTTTTTTTCCCCTTGGTGTATAGGTCCCAGCTTTGAAAACTTTCCTGTTTTAAGTCTCCTTAGCCATAAATCATCAGAGCAGAGAGAGATAGGGGACTATGGCCTTGCTGCTGTTAAAATGAGGTGGAGTGTGGGGTTTGAATAATCTTCCATCCAAGCAAGGACCTGTGTTTTGTTTTTAAATCTTGGAAGCAGTGAGAAATGGCAAATCTAATACCTAATTTTAATGGTGTGTTAACAAATGGGTATCTCTGATAGCCAGTCAAAGAACAGTTTCATAATATATACTTCTCCTTATAGAAGGGTCATGTATTTTCATTCTGATGGCAAAGGAATTTGTAATCTGTTGTACACATGGGCATCAGAAACATTTTTGTCCTTCTTTTCAGTTCGAAAGGATTTAAGTGGGCTTGATGATGTGACACTTACAAGCCAGTCGGAATGTGGAGGTGAGATCTAGAAGTTGTCTCCATTACATTTGTGGAAATTAAATCAGTAGAAAACCATAATTGAGTGTATGCCTTTTGTGGATGATAATCCTTACAGAATGAATGGTATATATGTAAAATACCTTTGCTGTCATTTATTCCCAAATAACCATGAAAAGTACCTGTGGTTTAGTTACTGAAGGCCAGCTTGCAGTAAGGGTGTAGTGACTTATGGCAAATGTAAAATAAAATGTGTTAGCTCAGATTTGAGTGATGAAAGAGGTGTTAAGTAATTTATTTATTTATTTTACCACGTGTTAGCAGTGAAGGAAGATTTTATGTATTACATGTGACCTGAGTGCTGCATGATGCGTAAGCTGACAGTGACTCTGTGTTAAGTCAAACTCCTAATTTACTACTTTGAAGATGCTTCATCTTACTGATTTTAAACAGTATGTTGGGATTTCTTGCAACAGTAATTTAGCTCCTGCTGGTTGACTTTTCTAATAGCAGTCACACAGGTTTACTTTTGTAATTTCCCGCAGCCCAGTGGTGAGCTGCTTTGGAAGTTTAAGTTGGGTGTTAGATCTTGGTCTCTTCATTCCCAGTAGTGAAATGAAGACCAGTTGTTTTGCAGTTTGTAGTTAATTAAAAAAAATATTTTTCTATAGGTACTAAAATTTTTTAGAGCAATGCAATCAGGGAGTTTCTGTGGGCATTCTGAGGAAACTGCATAAGTGGAAAGAACTAAATCTTTGAATGGGTTAAAGAATTTTGAAGGCTCCTAAGGTACATGAGCAGTCTAGAGTAATGGATGTCTTTCTGACTTTCAGGCTTCTCCAGTGACAGCGACTTGATCTCTCTGACAGTCGATGTAGATTCTCTTGCCGAGGTAGATGATGGAATGGCATCCAACCAAAGTTCTCCCAGTAGAGCTGCTGGCCTTTCTGTTACTTCTGAACCCCCAGTCCAAAGCACACTGGCATCTGAGCAGGAGTGGAGCAAACCTGAAGGAGAAAAGGAAAGCCATGGTTTGTTTACTGGAAGCTTAAAATCCAAGCCAGGCAAACAAGATTACTTGGAGAAAGCAGGCGAGTTAATAAAACTGGCCTTGAAGAAGGAGGAGGAGGAAGATTATGAAACTGCCTTAAGCTTTTATAGAAAGGGGGTTGATCTGCTTCTGGAAGGTGTTCAAGGTATGGATCTTCTCATGATGTTTGTCTTCTCCTTGGTTATGTTTTTTTATGGCATTTCCATGGTTAACATCAGCTTACTGCCTTGCAAAGAAGTGAGCTGAAATGCAGTTACATGTGCTTGGCTTTCATGTACTTGATAGCTGTGTGCATGTGAGAGAGAGAGAGAAACTTTTCTCTCTAAGACTGAATGATAATTTAGGCTCTCATCTTCTGAGTGCCCAGTATCTCCTCTGTTAGAATTGCAGCACAACCTTCAACTTGCAGGTAAGTAGGAAAGTGCTCCACTTTTGCCTCTTTCCTTTTTATTGCCTAGCCATTAATTAATATGTGGCACTTGCAGCACTGTTGAAACATTATTTAATTTACATGGTTAAGTGAGGATTAATTATCCCCATTTTACGCTTGGGAAGAGGCAGACTCAGGTTAACTTCCCAGTCACAAAAGGATTAGAGCTGCTCTTGTCTCAATGCCTCTTGCTTCTTCCATTAAACTATTCTCCTTTTCTGGCTAAAGGATGCATAGAAACGTACATGCTTGCATTGCTAGGAGAGAGCAAGGTTTCTTTTCTTCTTCAAAAGACTTTGGTCTGTCAGTATATTTCTGCAGAAGCTGTTGTTAATAGACTGGATGCAACTACGTGCATATTTCTGCCTCTTTACTCCTTGTCAGTAAGGGAGAAAATTTTTTCCCTTCTCTAGCTCTTGAGAATCTTGAGTGATAACCTCATATAATCTGCGTTTTGTCCAACAGTGGCTTAAAGCTATAAAGTACAGGGAAAGATCTGTTCTTTCCTGGAGTGAATTCAGGGTCTGTGTATTGTGCTTCTGTCCCACACAGATCAAATGAGTGAGATTAGAATTGTGCCTTTGTTTGACAGTGTACAGCACAGGTGCATTCTGCTGCTCCAGATCTGGACTTAGACATGAACGTACCAAACACACACAAGCAAGAAGCCTTTGCTGCATCCCAGTGGGACGCACAGCAGTGGTCCAGACCTTCTGAACAGTTCTAGCAATGGAAGTTACCTGCTGAGCTGATTTAATGGGGCCTGGCAAAAATAATGGGTAGGTTACTGATGAGAACTAGAGGTGTGAGCCAAGATATGTGCATAGCCTTTGCTTAAAGTGTCTCATACTTTTTGGCAAAAGTAAACCCACCTCTTTTCAAGCCTCAGTGATGTCAGTAGGGTTGCTGCTTTGCTGCTTGTTGTGGCTTTTCAATAGCATCCTACCTTTCCTTGCCTGTGTTGTCAAAATGTTTTTCATTCTTAGTGTTGAATATGCTGGCAGACTTCTTTTGGAGAGCCCAGCTATTCTTTCTTTGCAAGTACACTTTTTCATAGACCTGTGGGCCATTCAGTTGTGATCTTTTGAAGGATATCCTATTTTGTCATAAACACTTCTGTCTGCCAGCCATGATGCAAGGCTGCCATGATGCTGTTTTGAACTGACAGTTCAAACTTCAACTTCAAAAGCTTTCTTTATTAAACAGTTTCAAACTGTTAGGGCATGAAAACAAGTCAGTCTCTTGCACATCAGTTTTGCTGTGGTAATTATTGTGTATACTTGAGTTGTGGCAGTGGTTAAACATGTTGGCTTTGAATTCATGGTAATCCTTAGGGTAATATGTTTGCTTTAAAGTTGTGAAAGACTTTTTGTATGTAGGTGACTTGCTCAACTCATGCATATGAACTTGCTAAACCAGAGTAGGTTGATCTTCTAAATTATATTTGCCAAAATTTCCTCCAAGGATTTTTTCTTTTTTGCTGTTCACTTGCTACTCATCCAGCTGCCTCAGATAACTGTTAATCCTTTTCTATCACCCACTTATCCCTGCTTTTCAGGCTAGGGAGAAATTCAAGGAATCTTAGAAAATTGTGATGTTCTGCCAGAATTTCTTGATGCCACTCATTGCAGTGGGAGTTACTAATAAATTTTTAGTGATGGTTACTTGTGTGGTGTGTGTCAGTGTTCCTGATGGATGAAGAAACATGTAACCAGTGCCAGCACATTTTTCTTTGCAGTCCCTCACATTGTGTCTGTATAGCACACAAGAGGAAGTAATGGCAATGAGTTGCATTTTAGGTGGCATCTTATCCTTTGGAATAATTGTACACTGGGTGGTTCCTAGCAGTCAGCTATTTTTTCATTTCTCTCTGTTACCCTGCATGGCTGTGAAGGAATATTCATTCTCTTCTGGGCATTCACACTAAATTTGGGTAGATACAGCTCATTTTTTCCCATTCTCCTTGAAGCTTCTGAAAGCTGGCAGAGAGACACTGTTGCCCTCTTCATGATGACAGGGCTGGTCCAAATATCTTGCTAAAAATGTGCCATCTCGTGATCTATGAGGACAGTGAAAAAAGCAAAAAAAAAAAACCCAAACAAAACTTTTAAATGTAGCTGCTTTATGAAGGCAGTGTGTTTAGCATAAATATGTGAACATTTAATGTATATCGCAGTAAAAACCTACCAAGTTTCTACCTAATCACTTCAGTTATTTCAACACCCCTAGTTATGTATTTTGCACAGATAATAACATACTCCTTTCAAAGATAAGGATGGTCCAATTATTACAAAACGCTCTGTCACTGATCATTTTGCACCTATTCAGTGTAAATAAAACTTTATAACAGCTGAGAGTGAAACACAGTGTTTGTTCATCGATCCGTGCACACCTGTGCAGTGCCGTTGTCTCTGTGCACGGCCTCTGCAGAACGCGTGGCCTCTGGAACGGGCCGCAGGTGGCTTTTTCCCTGGGAAATACGGTGACACGGGTATACAGACTTTGGCCACGAGGTGGCGGCAAGGAAATAGAAATTGCCACCCGAGACTTGGAATCGGGCGATTGTAGCAGCGCACGGAGATTGGGGAAGGAATGCCACCCATCCTCTGAGCTTCCAGCTTGGGATTTGCTCAAGACTGCTTGCTCAGGTGCAGCGCCTCTGTGAGCTGCTTCGGTGGATCTGAAGGTGAGGCTGGGTCTGGCACCAGTCGCTCCTTTAGGATCAGCACAAGAGCTGCTGCTTAAGGCTGCCTCGTCAAAACCATGCACGAGAAAGTTCAGTGCTGCAGGTTTATAGACCTGTGCTGTTAGTTTGAGGTAGGTGGCTTTCCTAAAGGCAGCTGAGCACACTTGAGCCTGTTATATTCCTGAAGACTTTCCAGCTCTCTGTGCTGCTGGCAGGAGTGTTGGGCGAGGCAGGTGTTGTATATTTGAGAAATGGCCATCTTGACTTTGTTTTCAGCTCTGTGCACATGCTCTCAGATCTACAGTGGTGTTAATTATTCTGGGCAAGGTGCTTATGTATTTTCTTTTGCTAGTCTCTTGCAGAGTTTAGTACTAAATCCTTTCATGTCCTATTTGTAGTCCTGCCAAGAGACCCAGTTTGTGTCCCTTGGGGAAAGACTGCTGCCTGTCAGAGTCTGCTGTATACCTCAGAGACTGGTGTATACCTTGGACTCTGGGCATCTGCTCCTTATACATGTTTGGCCTACTTCTGCTCCATACTCGTCTTTAATATTAACCAGCTGTCAGTGGGAAGAAGAATGAAATCTTGGATTGGCAGTGTAGCCCTTGAACTGCACCTTTTGTGCCTTCCTGTTTCATTTATAGCAGAGCTGCCTTGCTTGCAGTGACAGGGACTAGCTGCCATAATTTCCTTTTTCTTCTGAATATATACGAATTCTGCTGCTCCTCTTGTCTTTTCTGGGCATTGCTGCATGCAGGGTTTGGAAGCTTTTGGAAGACAGGTGTGTAAGGGTTGTGTAGGATGGTTTAAAAATTCTCTAGGAGCTGAAACCTTCTAGAATTCAAGGTTTTCTGCCTTTTTAAGCATACCGAGTATGTATGCTAAGTGATAGAAACTTTGGCTCACAATTATAGCTGTTCCTTTGTTTTGTTAGCATGTGAGAGCACTTTGAGGTCAGTGCATTGCTTCAGGCCTAGTGATGGAAAAAAATACACTAATCAATAGCAAGCCACCAACTTCTAGCTGGAAGTTAACTCTGTTTTATGCAAAGTAGTGCAGTCCCCGACTTTGGTATAGGGCATAGTTTATCTTAGGAAGAAGCAGATCATGAGACTGAAACTGTGGAGAACTTTTTTGTAACAAAAAAGGGACTCCTGTTTGTATAAACTGCTCTTCTTTTTACAACTGTAGCCTTTCTTTAGTTATATCCATTATGGATCTGGGCAGTCTGAGGTGTGTGATAAACAAGAGTTAATGCTGCTGCTTATTGCTGTGCTTCAATAACTTCAGGCATGTAAAGAAGCAAGAATGCTGCACAACATGGCGAGCCTAATTTGTGTAGAAAAGTACAGGTGGGATCTCTTCCATGTGTTTTAGAAACCAAATGTGTTTATTGCTGGTCTGTCCATGTTGCATGTTAACATCTGAAGGGAGATGATCCATTCACTCTGTCGGAGTTTTGGGATGTTTATTTTCACATCTGTAGCAGCTGTGTCTGGGTAGAATGAATATTGATTTAGTTTAGGCAGCATGAACCTTGTTGCATGGAGTATGTGATGCCTCTGGAGGGTCAGCAGGCAGAAGCTATTTTCCAGGTATCTCTATTTTGTGTTAGGGATCTGCAAGTTCTGAATAAGCTGCTGGTATCTTTGAAAGCAGGCTGTGAATGTCAGTTTTGCACTGCTCTCTGCTATTTTAATGTTTATCCAGTAAACAGAGCTGGAACAAAAATTACACAAATTACTGGAACCTTGCTAAAATGACTTTGACTTTTAACCCAGAAATACATATACAGTGAAATGCTGGGAATACTTTGGACAACTAGATGATATTTTTGGATATACTGAATACAAACCAACTTGTGTCTAATTACTGGGATTATGATGGGCTATGATTTGAACTTGTGATGGAGCCAGGGATGCAAACAGGAGCATGCTTGACAGAATGCCAAGAAGACAGTACTTTATGAAAAGGGAAGCAGCCATGGCGTTCCACCAGCGTGTTTCTGGCTTCCTTTGCTTGTTTGTTGAATGGCACTTGTGAAGACAACTTCTGTTACCACACAGTAGCTATTTTAAATTCCTTTCACTCGGGAAGGCCTTTGAGTTGTGTTCCTCATTGATGTTAACAGTTTCTGAGCTATCCAGCAGATGTGTCTGGTTGTGGCAATGTCTTTAAGGAAACAACAGACCTGTTTTCTGAGAAGGTGAATTGAGGTGTGAGCTGATGTCTGCAGGGAAACTCTCAGAGTTGTGCTGGACTCCACAGGGAAGGTTGGTGATGGGATGATTGATGGAACTGTAATTCTCCCTGCCCTGATCTTAGGCTTCTGTGTTCCTATGGTGTGTTATCCCTCAACCTGTTTGCTGTAGAACTGTTTGGGCTGAGCTTTCTGAACAATGATACAAAGTGCTTCCTTTCTCCTAGTGCTTCATACAACCTTGAGGTCACAGCTGCTGCTTCAGAAGAAAAGTGTGTGACAGGACTTGTCTGTTGATAAGCAGCTGGATTAAGAATGATGTTGGAAATACTGTGGTTGGTTAAAAAAAAAGTCACATCTCGCCATGCTGCCAGTGATGCTGAAACACATGCTAGTATGGAGTATAGGAACTGTTCATAATTGGAATGTGTTGTCTTCCAAGCCCATTGCAGACCATACAGAGCTTCAGAGTTGATCAGTGCTGTAGGATCCTTCACTGTGCAGTAGATGCTGGGTGGACTACCCTGAGTGATGCCATTCCCTATGTGAAAGTGCTGGGTTTAGACACCTCGTTGTGGCAAAGCAGTAAAATACAGCATGTGCCAGTAAATGTATAAATGCTTAATGTATATAGTTAATGCCAGAAACTAGTTACTGAATAAATACAGCCAGATTCAGCTGTGTAAAGAAACACTCAAGGCAAAGTTCAATTTAAACTGCAAGACTTCTCTGCATCAGAAGGCTGATAAAAGTCTGAGGCTTAATACATGCTGCAGAGCTTAGAGCTTTGCAATACATGTGAAAGTGAATTATAGCAATACCTGCAAGCCAGTGTGTAGGGAGTGATGCAGAGATTACTTAGCATGTAGTCGTTAAAGAATTAATAAATATGTTACCAGGTGAGCCTTAGAGATCACATTGTTTTTCCCTCTCAGGACACAGCTAGCTCCATTGACTTGGTGGTGTTCTGACCTTTCCAAGATTTGAGTCTTTCCTCATAGCAGTTCCTTGCCAGGTTGCTGCCTGTGCCTGGCCTCTTTGACAGACATCTCTTCCAGCCTGCACTGCCTTTTATCTCAGCTGTTGTTAGCCACAACACTTAGCTGCAAAGTGCAGGAATCTTTTTTTGACTATAGCTGTGTGGGGTTTCTGCCTCCCATCAGAAGACCCAGTAGGGCTGCCACAGTTCTTGCAGCATGCAGGGTAGACAGGGCAGACTGATTAGGTTACAGTGCCGCTGATGTCTGCAGGTGAGAAATTTGAAGTCTCTGGCTGCAGAATTCAATGCTTTAGGCACTGTAGGTGAATTGAGGCAAATTGCTAGCTGGAATAAAAAAATTGCATAGATAGGTTTAAGGGCATGATGCTGCATGACAATCAGTGCTCTGATTCTTTCCTAAACAGTTCTTGCATATACAGCTTTGTCTCTTTTCACATCTTCCTTTTTTCTTTTCCGTTCGTTTTTCCCTCTTAACTCTTCCAGTATCTTAAAATAGCCTCCTTAGCTTCAGAGCTGTGTAGGACTAGTATAGGTTTGATCTCTAGAAGGCCTGCTGCTGACTCTTCTGTTTTAGAGATTTTTGTGATTGCGCAAGGAAAAGGACCATTTCCCATGGTATGTAAAAGTACATATGAATTGCATTTAATACATAAATATGAGTAGTATTAGACTGTCAGGATTTATGAATCTCATATTTATTTTTTTAATCTGCCTTTTTCTATTTTTCCCCTGCAGTGAACTGTTCTTACTTGAAGGGGAAGGTGTCTGTGTGCGTAGGTTTCCTCAGCTCTGAAGCAAGGGATGTTTGTGGATGCTAATTCTAATTTGAAGTTGTCCTTTTAGTCAAGAAGGAGGAGTGTAGAGAACTTGGAAACTTCCTCTCTCTCGTGGTGGTAGCCTGTATAACTTCTTCTCTTGTTCTGACTGTTAGTGCTCTTCCCCTGTTCCCATGATGCGAATGTTGGAGGACTTGCTGCTGCTATCACCATTTTGTTCCCTCCTCTGTGCTAGAATGTCACTGCTTGTCCTTCTGTCTTGAAACACAATTATAGGGTTTATTGCCTTCTGAAGTAGTTCAACAGAAGAGTGTTCAAGAATATTTGCCATATTAAGTCTTATTTTGGTGAAATACCTTACAATTAAGACTACAAGTATTAGCAGATAGATGGGAAGTTAAGACTTTCCTCCCTGAAATGCTGGATTCTGTGACCATTCATTTTATTTTTTTTCAGGTAGCTATACATGCAAATGAAAAGCTACCACCACCTTGTGGATTTAACATGAGAGTTTCTCTAGAAGCAGATATTTGTTGGTTAACATTTCTGGCAAGTTATATTTCTTATCTTCAGTGTTACTGTCTCCTTCTTTACTGGTCACTCAAACACATTTCACCCACACCATTCTTCTGTGTAATCTTAATTTTGGCAAACATGCCAACATTTTTTTTTCCCCTAGAGGGATGTTTACCTAGACATTTACATGACAGGTGTGTAGCCATAGGTTTTCTACTGGATGCAGAACTGGCAACTTCTTAGGAAATACGGATCTCTAAGGGTCTCAGGCAACCTGCAGTGAAGATGATGTATGTAACATATGGACATAATAGTTACCAGCACACTGGAAAGTTGGAAGAAGAATTTGTAGGCATTCACTCACTGTCACAAATTTGTGCTTTAGTGTGAAAGGTTTAACTTTTAAGTGGTTTTTCTTCTTGGTTGACAGAGTGCAGTACTGTCCTGAATCTTCTGAAAAGCAAGAAAGAATGGTTCTGATAAATGTGTTGCATCTTAATAAATTTTGACTCTCTCAAAATGTTAAGAAAAAAAGGAAAAAAGATAATTTCAAGCTGTTTTATCATAATGGGCTTAACCTTTGTCTTATTATTTAATATTTACAGGTTTCTTTCAGCTGCAGAATTTGATCAGCACCTCAAAGGAACTAGCTGTTAATATAATGTAAAGCATACTAGAGCTGATGAGGTAGTGGTCTTATTTCACAATTCCAAACCCCCACCTGCTGCTCAAATCTATAGCTCTTTCCTTGATGCTGCAGTATCCGTCTACCCCAGCACCTGCCACATTTCACTTAAGTAATTGTTTGAAAATTAAAGGTTACCCACCCTCCTGTGAAAGTTGGTGGAGACTCGTTCCAAAATCAGCAGCTTTTCCCCTTCCTGAAATAAATTTTGGGGTTATAAAACAGTGTCCAAAGTCATCACAAACCTGTGCTGGATTATGAGTTGCATTGTCACTTACGGTGTGCCTGAGCTTTTGTTTGGCTAATATGGACAAAGGAGTCTGCTTCACATGATGTAAGAAGTGTTTGCCCTAAGAAGAACAGAGGTCCTCTTGAACCAATTAGGCAAAAATAACAGCTGGGCTACCCACTAATAAGGAAGGTGCTGCTAAACCTCTTTTCATTGTGAGAAGAAATAAATCTTTTAAGGCTTACTCCCTTGCATTTTTATAGAGAGCAATTCTTTGAAAAATTCAGCAATCCAGCTGGGTGATATGTGCAGGAAGACTGTGAAGAAGATAAAGAAACTTTTAAAAATAAAAAATGGTATTATAGCTGTTAGATTTGGCAATTATAAATGTTTCATTGAAGATTTCAGTATTTAGAGAAAGTTTTACTGTTTAAATTGTTAAGAACATGGAGTTTGGGGCTGGCACAACAGGCAGTCTCACATAAGTTCCTTGTAGCTTGTTCTGCAAGAGGATATTCCTTCCTGGAGCAAATCTCTTCTGATATCTTCTTTAAAGGAAGGCAGCCCACATGTATTTTTAGTAAGTCTGAGAGAAAAGCGGGAAGAGGAGGTCACAGAGGATTGGGACAGGTAATACTAACTTTATGGCCTTACTTTTTCTGTGAAAATATCCCTGTCCTGGCCAACCACCTACTCAGGCAGGGGGTGCACCTGTGTTGCCCTGACAGATGAACTCTTGCTGAGGAAAACCTCTTAAGACCTTGAGGATGATTTGGACCTGGTCAGGCACAAAGAAGGGAAAGGATATCTAGAATTCCTGTGTGGGTGCTACATATCATGATTTACTGATGATTTTTGGGTTTTTTGTCTATGTTAGTAGCAAGTGGCAACTAGAGCTATCTTTATCATCCAGAGAGAAACAGATCTTCACCATGACTTCATCTTGGATCCTTGGAGGAAAATAGCTACACACCAGGGCAAGTTTGACAGCACTTCAATGCATCTGAGATGTGTTCTCTTTGTAGTATCCCAGATTATTTGAGGGAAAAGGACAGATTTTTGTCCACGGTTACTGACCCAATTTTTTAAATTTCTCTAAGTTTATTGAATATGGCCCCCTTTCAATAGCTTTCTGCTGTTACTACCTAAGCATAGGTAGTTTTACCATATGATAGAATTACAGAAGATTTGATGTGTGAATAAGCAGTTAATTGAGCTGAGCACTTCAGCTTTGAGTTAGCTGATCTCTCAAAGGTGTGTCCTCTTCTGAGGTACTGTGAAGTATGAGTGAAGACTCTGAGCAGAAGACAAACAAAAATATTGCTGCTTTTCCAGTTGCCACTGCTGTACGTTGTGGAAGAGCTTCCTCTTCGTGTTTTTCATTCAAGTCAGTGCACTATGGGCAAACAATCAGACAAGTCACAGAAGAACTCAGTGGCACAATTATTCCGATATTTTTATCAAGCCCTCAAAATCATTTGAATGCTGTTAGGAATATCTATGTTTGTAAGTATATTGTAGCTGAGCTGTCTTTAGAAATATAAATTAAAGAACAAATTTTAAATCATTGGCTGCTGTCCTAATGTCCTGGCTTACTGTTACTTTGGTCAGTGGGTGGCCTGGTCAGCCTTTTCAAAGCCAATTTTCATTTTAGGATATTTTTATTTCTGTGAAATAGGCAAAGCCTTTGGAAAATGAGGGAGCAGCCTACTTCTGCTTGTGTGTGTGGATGAAGGCTTATATGTGCAACAAAGTAGCTGTAGAGTTTTTATAATTCTGTTTGCAGTAATAGTAAACAGAGCATCTAAAATAACCACTTGCACATTGCAACAAACACATCATCATTTGCTTAAAAAGAGTTATAATTACAGTTGACGAAGCATGGACACCATAAAAAATGCATTAGTTTGGCTTGACACATTAATTACCTGTTTTTGCAGATGTTTTTATATATTGTTGTGTGAACAGTTTACAAAATAATTACAGGAAAGTCATATGGAAAATAAACTAAGTGGGTGGTTTCTTGCCTTAATATTTTCATTCATGTGAATCTGTGTGAGGCACAGCTGCTCTGTAGCAAAAGCAGAGAGAGAGAGAGATGGGGAATCTTGAGGGGTTTTTATTCTAAGGTCCCTATGATCAGCCTTGCTTCACTTTTATATCTTGCTTTAGCAGTGTAGTTTTTAAAAGTGTAAAATGACATTGCTGATTTAATCCCAGTGATCAGGAGGGGGGAGAAGCTTTGATCCTGATCAGATGAAACATAAATCTTCTAGTATCTAGGAAAATAAATGAAAAATCAATATTATTTTAAGCAGGATGAGCTTTTATGAGCAGTTGTAAAGATTCATCAAAGGCTTTGACACAGTTTAAACATTTCCTGTTTGCTGGCATTTAAAGAAAAATGCCTTTCAATTGTAATTAGAGAGATACCTCTTTAGATTATTGTGGGTTAACCACAGAATGGAAATAGGAGCTCAATATGCTCACACAATATTTAAATCAAAAGTTCTTAACTAGGAATAAATTATTATTCCTAATTTATTATAAAATAAAATTGATGCTTTTGAAAATACATTTTGCATAACTAAAACCAATATTTCATGGCAAAATGTAACATTGCATTTAAAGAAAATGGAGTCTGAATCACAGCTTTGACATCTGTCAGATATAAGGATTTGTTCTAGTACTGTGTTTTAGTGATTTATTTGGTTTTAAGTGAACAGTTCTATGACCTCGAATTTGGCATAAATGCTAAAGATTATTTTTAGCTTAATGGGGTCTTTATTGTTACTCTCTGTGTTTGAGGCTTTTTAAGTAGCATTTATTTGTTTATTAAATTTATATCCTGTATTTATTTACAGATTTTTGTGAGATATTGGCTGTTTAAATGGGAATTTGTATTGTAATGTAGTTTTTTACATTTTCTTGGTTAAACTAATGCAAAAAATAAAAAGCCAAAATCCTATTTCCATAAACCTAATTCTCAATCATCCACCTGTTAAAGTATTCAGAGACTGAACTGTTAATGATCTTATCCACAAATACGATGCCAGAACTTGTTGAATAAATGTTATTTTTTTAATTCACACCCTTTTTATGGCTGAAGATTTTAATAAGGGGAACAGCTTGCAAAGGTTATTTAACAAATTACTCGGGAAGGAAAAGTAGAAGAAAAACTGAAATTAATGTCTTGTGAAAGTAGGGAGAACAAAGACAGCTCTAAGGGGGACATCCTAACGGGTTTGCGTTAATTACTGTAAAATTACTGAAGCATTGAAAAAAAGCAAAAAACATCCCGACTAAATTCACATAACTAACAATTAAGCGGTAAGATTGACTTTTATGATAGCCTTAGACACTAACCTAGCAGTTTTCTAGCAGCCTGCTTGAAGGAAACGCTGGCTGAAGAGTTCATTGTTGCTGTGCAGATGTCTTGTTTTCCCTGAACGGCTGCCACTCGGTGTGTCTGAGAGAACGTGGGTGCTCACCAGTGCATTGGCACAAGGAAGTTTCATGGTGCTTTCACACTACCTGCAGAGATGAAAGCAACAGTTAGTCCTGTTTTAGGAAATTTCAACACAGGCTTATTGAAAAAAATACTCTGTATCTACTCTCTTTTGATAATGACAACTTCAAAGAGTTGAGTGATGTTTTTTTTTTTTTTTTAATCCTAGATGGGATTAAGACTGGCAGTGTTATGAAGGGAACTTTTTACCAAGATTTCCCTAGGTCTTTAGAATGAGAGAAATTACTGAGATATTGATAAATATCCATAATATTGTGTCCTGAAAATGCACTGAATTTCTGTCTGTCTCGAACGATGTGTAGACAGAGATTTTTGCAGAACAGTCTTGTGTCTGTATCCAAGGAGGGGACAATCACTTTTTCCTCCTGCAGTGAGGTAGATAGTAAAATTTTCAAGTGATCACTTATTCCAGAACTTGGAGTAGATCCAAAGTCTCTTCTGCTTACTTTTGATGGTATCTGGGTGTGATGGTTCTGTGTGTTTGGGTAGTTTCTACTCGTGATATGAAAGGAATGTGAGTCTCTATTTTAAAACAATCCACCTTGACCCCTACCTTTAATTCTGTCCTTGAAAATCTCACAATGTCTTGCACATTGCCACAATTGCCCCTTGAAAACCTCCTGCAGTAATTTCTGAATGCAAGCTTTCACACAGTAAGTTCCCTATCAGAAATTCCATAATAAGCTTGCCCTTTTTTATGGGACTCGTTCTTGATAACCTACAGTAATCCTGTTTTTTTCCTTATCAGTTACAAAGTTTCTGGTTGAACTTCTTCAAGGTTACACTCGGGTTCCTTTCATGGCCCGGTGATCAGTGTCTTATGAGCTCCAGTCTTCATTAATGTCTGTTATCTGCTGTTGGTTGGGGTTTGTGTATTTGTGTGTTTAATTTATTGCCTCTCCTGTTCCTTGCCTTGTCTTTCATGTGGAGTAGCTGTTGGGCAGATATCCTTGCAGTTCCTTGCCCTGTTCAAGCATCGGTTTGAGAGGTGCTGGCTTGCACCTGGCAGTTCAGAGCCTGTCACAGTCAAGGCTTTGTTTCTGCAAGTCTTGGATGGCCTCAGTTAGGGCTGGGAGACACTGTCAAGGCCATACCAACTCTCTGCTGTCCTTCAGTTTTCTTCTGGGACAGTTATCTCTGTCTTTTTTTTCAGCATAATAATCTCATTTCTCTGTTATAACAATTGTGTCTTGCAGTCTCTTACCTTTGCTGGCTGCTTGACTGGTTGGGTGTTGTTATCACAGGTTGAATCTGTTACAGCAATATTGCTCAGAATGTGAATGCTTAAATCAAACTGAAAGCTTCAGAGTGAATTTAGTGTTTGTGTGGTACTATGTGGTTCTCACCAAGAGTTTGGCTAGATCAGAAATGGTTGTTTAGCCATCAGGAAAGTGAATAGTTGGTGCAAGTGCTTATTGCTTTCTTCCCATGTTACCCCAAGACAAGAGGCAAGGATTGTCTAGCACTGAAAAGCTATGGAGTTCTTAGTGTCTCTCCTCTGTTGCCTTTTTGCTTTTAATAGCCTTTCTAGACTATATGTATAATAAGGAGAGTCTATACTGGAAACCTGAGGAAAAAATAAGTTTGTTGTTTTGTTGTAAACATCTTATTCTGTCTATTCTCATTGATTTTGCTTTTTGGAATGCAGGGTTTGGATCAGTGGCTTGTTTCAGTTCTTATTTGTGTTACCATAGGAACATATACTAAAGCACAGAAATATTAGGAAAGGCTTTTTATTTACCTTAGTCTATAGCAAGGCTTAATTTGTTATTTTTGTAGAACTCTGAGATCATAGTACTGGATTTTTAGAAGATGCATATCTTTAGGTTTGATTATGAATAACCCAAAAGAAATCAAGGAGGTAGAATCAAAGTAGTCATGTGCTTTGATTACTTAGTACCTCTCTCTTTATAGGAAACATAACTTTTTTTTTTCTCCATTGAGGTGAATCAAGTCCAACTCGTCGAGAAGCAGTGAAAAGGAAGACGGCAGAATACCTTATGCGTGCTGAAAAAATTTCCAGTCTCTATCATAAAACCTCTGAAGATGTATCTGTTTCTATGGTAGGCTTTAATTATTTTTTTTCTGAATTATTTTTTTCAGGATTTGGTATAATTAAGTAGCAAAGCATATTCAAGCTTAAGGTTCAAAAGCTATCTAGAATTTCTCTTTTGGGAGGCCCAATGAGTATTTTGATGTTGTGTTTCTGTTAAGTTGTCATTCTTTATGATTCTTCATAATGTTACGAGGAGTGCTTGGTTTAATACAGAACTGCTTTTCACATGCTTTCTTACTGCTCATGGTTGATGATGTAGACATTTTTCATCATGCTGAAGAATCTAAAGGTAAAGGAAAAAACATGCTAGAATATAACATTTCATTTGACTTTTCCATGAGAATGTTGGTCAGTCCTGTAGGGTGTGAGAAACCTGTTGGTTTCTTTAGCCTAGCCCATAGTGATGTATCACAAGTGAGTCAAGCACACGGTAGAGGGGATCAGATTAATTTTCCACAGAACAAGTCCTTAATAGAGCAAAGGTTCTTCCTGATCCTTTCAAATGTCTCTCTTGGATATGCTTGTGGGATCGGTTCCTTTTTGATAAGTTTCTGTGCTAATTTCCACTTTCTTTAGCAGAATACATTTATCTGTGCTTGTACAAAAGACAAACAAAGCTTGTTCCAAGATACTCTTGATAAATATCTAACTTGCCCCTCCTTAAACAGTTCCTTTAGGATTTATCTGTTTCTGCTTTAGAGTTTTACTGCAGTCATGTTAAACTGTGTTATTGTCAATGACTGCCCTATTGCAGTAAGTATAAAAGCTACAAACTTTGGCTCTCTAATATCAAGGGATAACAAAAGGGATAGAAGATTATTGCTTCTTACTTTGCACAGATCTAAAAATGCTTTAAGGAGACAACTGCTGCAAAAATTGGAAGCCTTCTAAAAGCTATCTAATAAGTAAATTTAAAAAGCAAAGACACTGATTTTTTTAAGGGTAGATTTTTTCATGTTGAGAGCCCACAAGTACAATTTTGAGGATGTTCCAAATGGGATATATTTTGTGAGGCTTGGGAGTCTTGCTGTTGCTATGAACTGTACTTTGAACAATTTAATATTTTGGACAGATACGAACTCCTACTAGGTATTCTTTCTTTGGGTCAAACACCCCTGAAAATGGGGAAGAAGCTATATTGAATGCAATCCTCAGTGTGTTTGGAAACTGAAGAGCAAGAGAAAAAAATCCACGAACAACCTATTTTTGCCTTTTTATAAGTTTAAAAACTAACTGCAGTTGGGAAGGAGGAAGAAATAGGTTGCATTTTTCTGTGTGAGCTTGAGAGGTAAAGTATTTCCTCTTTTATGCTGTACTGAATAAGACACATGCCTTCTTTGCAGATCCAAAGAAAAGCAGATTTAATTGGGATAAGACAAGAAAAAAAAAAGAAGATAGAATAAAAAAACCTCCTCCTTCTGTGCTGAAACTCAAAATTGACAAATTATGGCAAATCTTGTTTTGTACCAAGTGTTGCACCTGGCTGATTCTCCTGTTTACAAAAAAAGGCCATGCAGCCTTGATTTAACCTTATCTTTTTCCTAAGTTTGTACGTGTATGTTAATGTCCTTTATTTGCTGCTCTTCATAATGCATAAATTTTACTTTTATCTTAGAACTTTGGAATTTGCTGATGTTGAGGGCAGATGGTGCTTATGGGTCATGATGGTTGTGATGAGGAACAACTTGTCTCTTGCTCATACCTGAAAGTTACCTGAGAGAAGGACTTAACTCCCAAAATTATTGTGAGGGTAGTGGTAGGGACCACAAAGAGTTGGCATGCTCTGTGCTTCTGCATAATGTCTTAAGGAAAATGGGGAATGTGACTGTTCCTGCATGTTGGTTGCTGAGCAGGCCTGGATTCTTGCAATTTAGTTACTGCTTATTATTTTTACTTCCCAAGATAGTTTATATTGGAGTTTGCATGAATTATTCCCCCCTATGTGGACAGTGATAAGTGCACTGGAAGAACCTCCATCTATAGACAGTGTGATTTTTGGGAGATACCAGTGGCAACTTGCAGATACTTTGTGTCCTTCTCCTAAAGATATTAAGTCCATGATGGGCGCAGTTAGTGCAGTACCTGGGCCCCTGTTAGGAGTGGCAGAGTGCAGTTTTGTTATGGAAAGCATGGTTCAGTCCAGGGAATGTCATGGGCAGTGGGGGTGCTGAGACCATTTGTACCTTGGAGGAAGAGGTCTGGCTAGTAAGTGGGCATGGGCATTTAAGGCAAATCACTCTTGTTCATGACCTGGTGTCACAGGGCAGAACTGCTTTATCACCCCTGTCTGCTGTAGCTGGCTTTGTGTTTCCTATTGTGCCCTTAAAAGGAGCAGTCATGGGCATCAGAACTAGGCTGACCTGTCCTCCTTACATATGGAATTTTGCTTCCGTCTCCTCCACTGGGCCATAGAACTGTCCAGCAAGGGAAGGGGTAAGCTCAGAAGTGCAGGTTCAGTTATTGTCCTGCACTTCTCAGCCTGTCAGATCTCCCAAAGGCTTGGGGTGCCAGCCATGTGCTGAGCCATGTGCTGAGCCACCTGCAGCAGTCTCAGAAGATTGTGCTCGCTAAATGTGCCCCAAGGTACCCCTTTGCCATCTGAACACCACTTGAAGGTAAAGCACAAAGCACTGGCTTTTCTCTGGGGCCCAGGCAAGGAGGAAGTGAGCCATTCGTTAGTGGCTGGAAATGCCAGGTCCTCGCCTGTTCCAAGACCAGATTTCCCTAAAGAGGCAGAAGTCTGGTATTTGAGAGCTGAGAAGCAAAATTGTCTTTGATGTCATGGAAACCAAATGAAGAACAACTACTTTGTTACTTTTCAGCAGTGTAGCTCTCAAGGATAGCATCCTTAGCAACCACCCTGCTGCTTGCAAGTTCAAGTGGTGAAGAGAAAAACACAAGAAGGTAGTATTTGGAGAATCCTTGGCATTGTTAAAGAATGGTTTTGGGTAGAGGGCCTAAAAGAAACATAGGGAACTGACACAGCTGTGACCTTGAGCTGGGAACACATTTGAGTGTCTTGTAAACCTTGAGAAAAGCCTTGCTGTGACCCATAAGAGTAGAAGATGTGGAGACTTTAAATAGGCATGTGAACCTTCTGGAAAAACAGGCTGCAGCAAATGCTGTCCTTTTCTTCTTCCTTTGGTGCAGCACAGCAGCCTCAAAGGCCGTCTCTTGGACAACTGCTGCAGAGCGCTGTGTAAGAGCAGCACTGGGTCATTTTCCAGATTCTCAAGCTGCATTTTCTCCTCTGCCCCTTTATAAGTAGCATCTCTGGGGAGCCACTTCCAAGCCTGAGTGGGAGCTGCAGCAACACCCTCTGAATCACACTGGACTGACCATCAGAAAGCTGGAGTCTTGCATAGCTGTCAGCTGCAAAGCCCAGCAGTACAGGCTGTGAGGCTGTTTTAACTTTGGTAGTTTTTATTAAGCATATTTTTATTCACTCTTTGAAATTAGTTCTGATGCTACTTACGCCTAACTTTGTATATTCAGAGTTGTTTCTTTTTGCATCATTATGAAAGCTGTTGTCTTTTAAAATGTCAATTATTTTTGATTTTCAAAGCAATTTAGTAACAAGAGGTACATGTAAGCCTGATGCCCGAACAGAAGAAGCAGTCTTTGTGGTTGCCATAAGATATCTTCCTAAAATTCTCATTAAATGCGCATGAAAATTACATGAAGTATAAAGAAAACGTACTGCTGTAGTTCTGTGAGATATAAATTTAACATAAAATAAGAGATTCAGTCTCAACTTCTAGGATCACATTCAAGGTGCGTCCCAGCTTCAGGAAAGGTGCATTCCCCAACTGGTGCTCACTGGGGGCCTTCTGCAGCACTCTGTAGTTCTGTCTGGTTCAGATGCAGGCAGAAATCCAACCTGGTTTTCTCCTGGTGCAGAGAGAGGAAGAAGCCAGCATGTTTGCCATACCAGAAAAACGAAGCACTGTCACATCCATGAAGCAGATACCAGTGTATCTGCATCAAAACAAGGCATCTCCTTGCTGCAAGTGAAACTCTGGCTGTGCTACAGGTAGACAGTTATTGAAATCATCAGACTCAGACCTCTGAATGGCAAGGGGAGATTGCATTTTGATGTGCAGATCTGCACTGGTGTTCATGAAAGTTCTCTTTTCTTATCCTGAGGATCTGTGGTGACTGATGTCAAAGGTGGCAGCATTAGCAGTTAAATTAGCAGAGCTTTCTGGGTGAAAGAATGAAGAGGGGGAAAATAAAGATCAAATATTTAATTAGAGGAAATCCAGGGAAAATAGCATTGTGCTGGGAAAGCTTTGAGAGACCAGTGTGAGTAGCATCACTGCTTGAGCATGTGGATTGCTTTGAGCAACCAAGAAAGGACCAGGATTCCACCATTCCTTGTGTTTCACTGCATCCCAGGAAGAAAAGGGTGCAAGAAACCCCCCTTACAGATGCTGGGGTGCCCCCAGCCTGAAATGTACACATGGTGTGGTTTTTGGGGTTTCCCTGTGTGAGGCCAGGAGCTGGATTTTTGTGGGTCCCTTCCAACTCAGGATATTCTATGATTTCCGATCAAATGGTGTTTGTGTCACTGGGCTAGGGATACTGCTCTTGCCTTAAATGAGGTTAACATGAAATGCCTCTTCTCTTACTTGATTGGTGGAGTTCTCCTCTGTCCCCCTCTGCTCTTCTGCCTGCTGGCAGTGATGCCAAAGCTGAGGCAAGGGCTATTGTGTAGCTTGTAAAACCAGAGCTTTCCAAAGGCAAGCAGTGGCCACAGGCTGCTGGGTCCTTGCACATAATCAGCATCAGCCTTTTCTACTTGAATTCTATACATGGTAGAAGGCGATGGTGGGAGAGGAACTGGTGATGCCTGTCCTAACTCTGGATAAATCCAGCTATGCAGCTCACAGTGTAGTCTGGAAATAGGGAGGGCCTGATCACAACAGAGAAGATCCTGGGATACCTGAGCAGCATGCTGAGCATTTGGACAGGCTGCTGAAGACCTTCTGCAGGCAGAGGTAGCCTGACACTTTGTTCAGAATATTTGTCTCATTTCTAAAGGCAAATGAAGCTCTTTTTTTTTTTTTTTTTTTGTTATCCTCCTTCCTGTATTTTTTGTTCCTCTGTTTTTTGATGGGAGTGAGGGTTTTTAGTTATTTTTCTTCTTGCTGCCTAGATGCTGAGCTTGAATTTTTACTCTATTCAGAGGAGCAGGCTGTTTCATAGAGTGCTTAATTGCTGTAGTTTTGGGAATTGTTCTGGGAATTTAGAGTCTGCTTCCAGCTTGCTTCACAACAGAACGTGATGCCTTCCCATCATCGGGCTCTTCTATTAGACTTTTGAAACAGTGAAACCAAAGTACTGTAAAGAACAGAACTGATAAAAATGGAGAGCATGCTGGGAGCTGTGGATGTGATTGTAAATCCCTTTAAGGTAGGAAGTGACTGTAGAGCACACATATAAAAATCAGTGTGTATACACAGTATTACCAACTGTGCCACCACTGGTCACATTTCAGAGAAGGACCTAAAATATATATACTGAGGTTTTTTGGCTCTTTAGACAGGATGGGTGCAGAAATGTGATTGTATAGCATTATTAGACAACTATTAACTTCTGTAGAGATATATGAATTTAATTCATGGTTGAAATGTTATTCATAAGAGAAAATTTTAAAAGCATGATTATTGAGGAATGGTTATACAATGTAATAGCAAGCAGATAGAAGTGAAAATCTTTTATAGTAGTCTAGAGGATTAGGAAATGTTCTCTTCCTTTAAATGTCTTCCTTAGAATGCTTTTGAAATCTTGTCATGAATAAACTGTGTTAGCACAACTCTTTGTTTCAAAGGAAGTATTTCATTATTGCAGAAAAATTGCACACTCTCAAAATACTTTCAACAGCTCACTGGAATGTGGAACCAAAATTAGGTTTGGAGAAGATAGTTCATGTAAAGTTTTCTTTTTTTGTTCTTCTTCCTGTTAAAGCCTTTAGTTTTAGATTGTAGAATCTGAGCTGTTTTCTCTTAACTGCTGTTGGTATTCCTGCTTGGCAGGGTTTATGTGACAAAACAATTATCAGATCCATACAAAAAAAAAATGAAGATAACTTATAAACTCCCAAACACTGAGCCCAGAAAAGCACACTTTTCTCTAAGCTTTTTGGATATGTATTTACGGCCTTTTCTTTTGGATTTTGTGGGCAATCAGTACTTAAATAAGTACTGATTTTTAGGAAGGAATTTGGAAGGAGAGAATGTTGTTGAGTGAATGGGGAAGGCTTCAAGGAGTTGCTTTGGCCTTTGAGGATAGCACTGTAAGGATGCCTGAGGGAGGGAAAGATAGGGGGGCAGGAAATTGCTCTGCCTAGTTTAGGATCTTGGAGTTTCTCATCACAGGGGAAATTTTTTTGATTTTTCCTGATACTGAAGCATTTAATTCACAGCATATTTGCTTACCAACCATTTTCCTTTGTGACACAGCTGTTAAATATTGTCTCAGAATCCTCACCTTCCTCTTTGCACCTTTGTGTGATAGAAATCTTCTTGGGGGGGCCAGATTATGCTTCAGAGGAGTTTGGCATTCAGCAGCTCTGCAGATGAAGTTACCTTATTTGTGAGGTACAGGTCTGTGGTTCTACTAGAAGCTACATGTTGAATTTTTGGAGGAAGATCTAATAAATTCTCTCAGTTGGCATCTAGAAACTGCTGAAAATATTTGTTCACATGCCAGAGGTATATGGGATGCTTAAAATGTTGATCTTTGTCCCAAAAGACTTCCAGTTGAAACGTTGTTCCCCCCTCTGACATGCAAGCTTTGAATTTTCTCTGAGACACTACAAAACATACTATGGACAAACATCTATGTATATTTGCATATTAATTACTTGAATAGTTAGCACCTGCCAATTTTCTTGCTATGGTGTTAATTTCTAGATTAATGATACATAGCTAGTTACTTTTTCTAAGGCAGCTTTAGGAATTGTTTCTGTTGTGCACCTTATTATTAAAAGGATTTCATAAAGCCCACCAGAGAGCAAGAGAACCCTATTTATAATTCTATATTTTATGTTCTTCAGGCTTAAAAAGCCTCTAATTTGCTTTCTCCTCCTCAGTGATCTCTGAATTATTTTGTACCCAGAATACCTGTAAGGCTTTGATTGATTATTATTATGTGGTAAGAACTAAGTAATCAATTGCTGAGTTCCATTAAGCATAGAAAATACAAAAATTCATTGCTTTTTTCTTTTTTAAATTTTTGTTTTCAATGTTATCTCGACTTTTATTTACTTGCAAGTTGGTTTTTTCCCCCCACTAAGGACAAACAGAAAACTTCTCCTTTCATCTTCAGTCTCTCTGATTTATGATAAATTTAGTTTCCTTCGGCCTGGCATTTGCTTCAGCAGGCAGTCTTCCTTCAAGTACCACCCTGATTGATGTATAATCTTTGATATCTTCCATTAGCCTCCAGGATCACTAAGTTCAAGGCCCTCTTGGAACCTAAGGAGCCCTGCCGAGGAACTGAAGACCTTCAGAGTCCTTGGGGTGATTGACAAGGTAATTCTTCAGTGTCTCTTCAAGAATTCAGTCATAAATCGACTGCATGCTGACATTTTGTCTTTGAAGCTGTGGATCTTAAGGATATGAAACAAAAGGGGAAAATGACTCAAATGCATCTGCACTTTAAAATAACAAAAGTAGAAGAAAAAAAGGCTTTTATCTAAGCAATTCATGTAAGGTCATGCAAAATGTATTTGAGCTTAAAGGATAAGGTACATGTTTGGTAGCATTCAATAGGATGAGGCCTGTTTTTCAAAAATGAAATCATGGTTGCCATTCTGGGTAAGGACAAGTTGATGTGTTTTCAGTTGAACAATCTGGTGGATACTGTAAATATAGAGGGGTAGAAATTCTTACTTTTGAACTCTTACTTGAAATGGGAGCTGGGGACACACACGGCTGTTCTCCTTCCCTGAGATTCAGAATTGAAATCCCTTGCCAGGACAGAGATTCAGCAATGAAGCCAAGCTTATTTTTGAGTCATGCAAATAATGTCGTCCAGAATCCCAGGATAATACCCGTCTGTAAACAGTAAAGGGCCATACGGATTTTTTTGCAAGCCTAATTAAGAGACCAGAAGAATTGTTGGGTTGTTTTGATAATGCTGATTAGTTACCACCTTACCAAATACTTTTAAGATGATGCATTATTCAGCAGTGTGACAGTGGCTAATGCAGACTGTAACGGTTCCTTTCCTTTTTGCTGTGCCAAATCCCTTGTGCCTTTTGATAGTTCCTTATGTAGTTCCTAGTTTGTGCATGAGCTACTGATGCATGGTCAATTTATGCATTTGTAACGTGCATCAAAAACCTGTGGCTCATCCCTTGAGGTCTGTATTTCTTGGTTTCTTTTTCTTGTTCGACTGAACTTTGCTATTGGGACTGGTTTTTGTTTTTCTTTGTCTGTTTCGTTGTAATTGTGTGCATAAGTTGATAACTTCTCCTTAGGGGGCTGTATACATTAGGTATTATGGTTGTTTTTATAGCACACAAGGTTTTTTAATCTCTGACTTCATATTCATTGTATCTTCTTTCCTCAGTTGTAAGTAGAGAATTTAACCTGTATTCCACTCTGTATACATATCAGAGAGACATGTTGGAAAGACCACCTATCTGTAGCACCTGTTAGTAGGTGCTAAGTTAGTAGCTACTAAATGGATGTGGTATGCATGGATTTTGTGAATTATTCTGACAGAGTGAGCCTGCAGAAATGCTGGAAATGGATCAAGAAAGATTTTCTCAATATCTCCATTCTTGTGTAGTGCTAATGAGCAGCTACTGGAAAAGATGCTTGATCAGAATGAAGCTTTTGCAGTCCTTGGTGGTACCAGATCTCCTTAGCTCTCTCTGAGCAGTTTCAGTAAGCATCCCAGGTGTGAGCTGAACATGTCCAGATCTTTGAAGCAGAGTTGGGGAAAATCAGGGTTCTAATGATGACAAAACCACCAGATTCTCAGAGTTGGAGATATATGCAAGGAGTAGCAGGCCTGTGCATATAACTGCAATGCTCCTGTGTGAACAGTATCATAGGGCTCAGAGTTCATGTTTAATTATTGTGTAGAAAATTCTTTCAGGTGTCTTTGTACTCTGAGTTCCTTCTTCCAGATTCTCATGTCACAATCTTAGCCTTATTCTGAGTATGCTGCTTTTTAGCATATATTTCTAGGGGTCTGTAAAATTGTGAGGCAAATGAAAACCTGCTCTAAGCCCAGAGAATATTTTATTTGGTTTTATAATGCATACACAAAATGCATGTGAATATGAAGCAAAACTGTGCAGATGTATCTGTGGGCTGGAGATGATGCCCCTGCCCTTGGCTTAAAGCACCATCTCCCTTCCTTCCTCACCACCACTGTCATTTCCCTCCTTCTCTGCTTCCATATGCCCTAAAGCTCTCATCATGGAGAAATCCAATCAGTGTGTAAGTATCCTTGCTGCAGCCAAGTAGATGACATAGCGTGCTTGTTCCTGAAAATGGATTTTGATTTTCAGGGCTGGTGTTGAAGATGCTATGCTTTTGGGCACAAGGCTGTAACTGATTCAGCACCACACAGAGTTTTGCCTGAAAATAATCTTCCATTCAAACCCTAAGGTAGCTGCTTTGGTTTCAGCAGAAAATGGGTGTGTGGGTAGTAATGAGCCACTGGCGTTATAACTGCTGGCTTGACTAACCCTCTGCAAGACTGGCTTAAACACACCGACTTGAAAACGGTGTTGGTTGGTTTGCAGACTTGTTCTCCCACTGCTGAAGCCCAGAGTGGTGTCTGCCTGCTACAGTGCTGCCTCGAGAAAACCAGCTGTTAACCCTCATTCAAATGCTGAAAGGTTCAGTGCTTTCCCTTGGAGTAATGTCACTCTTTGTTCTTCGTTTGAAGCCTCTTCAAGTGTTTTGAATTGGCTTCATTTTCAGGGACAAAATGCTTGTTGCTACCTGAAACTCTGCGTTTTTCAAACTATTTTAGACTAGGCAGAATGATTAGATATTTAATTTTAGCTTAGTTTATTCCCAATGTGCAATCTTTCTGCCCTGTCTGCCCTTTCACCTTCCTTGTCACCTCAATAATTTTTGTTGCATTGACCTTTTTCTGTTAAATCTGAGACAGTTCAGATCTTGGCATTATTAAGCTCCTTAAATTATTGTGAAAATTCAGGGAAATTATGCCCATATGTGCCTTGCCTCCCATCCTTCCGCTTTTGCAGCCCGTGCAAAGGCTGTAGTATAAATCTGACTATTTTAGTAGACTAAAATGGACTTACATTTTGCTTGAGGAAGCCATTCTTTTTTTTTTTTTTTTTTTTTTTTAATTCTGCTGCTGCTGTATTTGCTCACTTCATGGTGTCAAAAGGTAAGGAGGTGGTGTTTGCAGGTTTTTTATATGTTTAATATGTAAAGAGCCTGCCTGTGACTAGGTTTCTGAAAATGGAGGTGTAATCTAATTGTAAAGGAGGCTTTTGTCCTACAAGCGTTGTGGAATGTGAGGTGCTGCTGTTTGGGCAACAAGGCTCTTATTAATGTTACCAGAGGTACTGCATTCAAAACAAATACCTAAATATTGTAGCTGTTGTTATCACCAACTACAAATGATCAATTATTTTAGCATCTCATGTACCTTAAAGTAGGAAACTTCTTTTTTTGGAATAGGGAAGAGTTTTGCTTTCAAAATTTGCCTAATTAAAAAGCAAGGTTGCAGGTTCTGTGCTGAGTTTCTGCCCTAGGCAAATCTTTCCTTTGAAGCTACAACTGGCCCCTAAAGAAGCCACTTTGTTATGGTGCTGCTGGATACCTTCACAATGCTGTTTCAAACCCAATTTCTTATTCTTTAGAACCCTCTGTTATTTAGATTCATTCAATTTAAAGATTCACCTTGAAAGCAGAGTGCATTAAGTAATAACTATGCCTCTGTAACCAATGGCTGTCTTTCATGTCTCTTCTATCCCCTCCCCGGTCCCCCATCAAGGCACACTGTCGGTGCTGGTACTGGCTGTGTTCAGTTCTTCCACAGCTGTCCATCCATTTGAGCTTGTTGTTCAATACACTGTTAAGCTTTATTATGAAACCTAATAAAATCACATGCTTTCATCAGGGCCTTGTGGTCAAATTATTTTTGGAGTTTCTGAAACAGATAATGCTTTTTAGAAAATGGAAGCAATCCTGTTAATTGTGAATATAGGGGTTTTTTGTGTCTCACATGCTGTCCTGAGAAGTCCTAATTCTGTTGGCTGTACATTTTGGTGAAGTAACTTTAAAAATACACAGGAGAACCAAATTAATATTATTAATTATTTATAAAGTGTGATCACTGCTTGTCTGCTTAATGAGTGAAAGTGCCAAAAGACAGAAATGGGTAGAATATATGTCAACTTCACATGCATAATCTGCAGACCCAGAGTTGAATTCAAACAGGTTATGGCTAGTTCTAATGAAATTTAATCAGAGGGGTAGGAGGAACAGTCCCTTCTTATGGTAGCATGTGTGGTGTTGTGCCTAAGTAACAGACGTAGCTCACTATGTCCTGTTAGTGTTTGTTAGGAACTTAAATATTCAGCCTTTTATTGTCAGGTGAGATTAAAGACTGTTGCAGCTGTGAAACTGAGTTGACCATAGCAGATGTTTTCTCTCCCCTGGCTCTCAGGTGCACTCTGTTGAGCACCTTTAGATCATCTTACAGATTTGAATGAGTGGCTGTGTGTGCCTAAGAGATCTGGGGGAAAGGGAACTGGAATGTATGTACAAATGGGGCATAGTGGAAAATAGCAGTGGCAAAAACGTTGAAAATCTGAAACTGAGTAATAATAGTAACTATTCATATAAATAAACTTCTAAGAGCTGGCTTTATGTTTTGATAACCTTTTTTCTTAAGTGGCTTGCCAAGTCCTACAAAATCAAACCAACTACAGAGTTGTTGTCAAAACTGATTTCTTGGCTCACCACCTTCCTTTCCCTACTGCTGTGGGATTATTCCTAAGATACTGTCAGGTTTCAAGCCCCAAGAAACAAAGCTTGCTCAACTTTAAAATGTAGTCTCTGCCAGCTAGAAAGAATCCTGTCCCTTCTTCCCTACCCCCAAACACCTGCCACTTGTTTTCCTGAAATCTTTCCATTTACACAAATCTGAATATTTCTCTGTGTTTGTTGTTGTAACCCTTAGTTTCTCTCTAACTTCTTTCTTGTTTGTCTCACTAAAATTTCTTTTGACTTGAGTGAGATTTGGTAGAGTAATGGAAATTTTGCCCTTGCCTTTAGAAAAAAGAAATTGCATTGTTGAATGTTCTTCTGCAGGCTGTACTATATGTCTTCTGGCCTTCAGAAAGAAATAAATTATTGAGATATTTTCTTTTAAAGCAAGATTACACAAGTTTGTCTTCCTAATTGTTACTAAGTTGCTTAATACATAATTTGTGCCAGGCAATTGCTCTGGGATGCCAGTGGCATTTCATATTGTAAAATGTTTTCACTAGTAAAACCTGCCAGATATATTTTCTAGGTTAATATTTCACCATTTGTAATTTATTAGCCAGTTTTTAGTTTACTTTAAGAAAATGGACTTTCCTCTCTATTACCAACTGTCTCCAAGTATTTAAAAATTCGAATTTGAATATATGCTGCTTTCTTAGCATTTTCATTATTTAAAGCTGCACCATTTGTCCTATAAGTACACTATTATTCCAAGTCATAGAATATACAGGCTGTAAGTTCCTCAGAATAATGGTTTGAAAGGAGGAATAATTGCAAACTGAAGATAATTCATATTGCACAGGTACAAGGATAAGGAATAATCACATTTTTCATACATATTAGCCAAATGTAATCTCTTTCTGTAATGACAGAAGGACATGAGTGAGAGTCCGAGTGGTGTAATCTGAAAAGTGACAAGAATAAATCTGTGTTAAGTAGATCTTTTAATCCTGGTAGCCTTGTGACAGCCGGCACAGCTGAGGAGAGCAGGAGGAATTGCACCCCTGCTCCTGCCCATCAACACAGCCGTGTCCTGAGTGCAGCACCCAGCTGAGCTCCAGCCCCGGCTGAGGTTTTCTTGCAGTCCCAAATACTCATGCCATGGATCAGGTGGATGATGTATCTCATTTCTTGTCATCTGTCAGTACAGCATTTTCCAGCTGGTGGGGTAAACACAAAAAAAAAAAAAAAATCCTAGATGATCATCTGATACATATTCAAGTTTGTAGGACTTTTGCTAGAGTATCTATCCTATGATAAGGGTACATTTGTTTAGCAGATCAGGATATAAGCAGAACTAATAGGTGGACCACTGGTGACAATATTTACATGATGTGTTTTCAGTGTAAAGCAGCAATTTAATAACAAAATGGAGCTGGTTTTAAAGTAATCCCTTACCTGTGGTTTGTCTTGGAAACCTTTCTGCTGTCTGGTACTGCAGTGAGAGATCTTACTCAATTTTCTTTGATCAGGCACGAGCTCTTTTTCACTTGTGTTAGTGAACTTAAAGTCACATTTTTGTAAGCAAATGTGTTGACGTGTTTGTTTTGATTAGCGTTAAAAGCTGCTCCGGTAAATAAAAAGCATAGGTATGTTCTGTGCTATGTCCTGAAAGAACAGAAACTAGAAAAAAAATCAGTATTGAGATGCTGGGCAGGGGAGAAGGGAGGGGTAAAATAATCCCCAGAAAAGGAAGGGGAGCTGGGGAAGCAAATGTGTGCAGTATGACAGATTTGTGTGTTAGTGCTAAAGCCACCCACGGCAGAACAATGCTCTTCAGAGCAGCCCTTCTTTCTCCCAGCGCTGTCCCCCGTGACCTTGGCTGGGTGCTCGCTGGGGTGACTGCTGGTTCACCGTGTTCTTTTTTCCTGGTGACTTGCCTGTTGCCTGCCCCTGGGTCTGTGCTCCCCCTTATGCTGACTTCTGCAGTATTCCTTCCGTCTCTTATCTCAGGGCTTTGATGCATATGTTCTGAAGGTGGCCACCGTGACTTTGGGTGGCAGCAGATGGTAAACCTTCAGGCTGCCACCGGCTATACTGGTGTTAAGTTGGAAACTTAACGTTTGATGAAGAATCAGTAGTGCATATGAAAGAGCTTTTACTGCAGAAATATCTTTTAATTAAAAAAAATTAGCATACCGAAACATTTGCTAATTTCTGTGCATTTAAAGGATCTTAAAATTAACTGTTTTCTTAAAGCTAGACTATGGTTATTTACCAAGCAGGTTTCATTTTATTTTTTTCCAATTAATTGGACCTACTATATTGAATTGAATTGAATTTATTTTCCTCTAAGCTGTTGGGTACACTGTAAATCAAATCTAAGAAGCTAATTTTTTTAAGTAGCTGCTGTCAGCATCAGAATTAACTCTTGACTTAGGAAAGGAAAAAAAAATTCACAAGTAGGAAATCCTATTTGGCATCATGGAGGGGTATTGCTGTCTGCACTTTACTGAGATGCTGTCATGCAGTCCTGCTGTATTCACTTGTTTTTTACGATGTTCCTGAGAGCTCCAGTGCTTGTACAAAATTAGGATGTCTGTCCTGCTGAAGATACTTATTTACATTAGATATTTATTTGCAGTGATTGCTATTTGTGTGTCAGTGGTTTTGGCCGTGTTGAGGTTGTCATCAGTGCAAAAAATAGAGAAAGAATGAGTAAGCAACAGAGCTGTAAGAGCCAGCATGTGGACCTTGACTCTGTTCATCCATTAGTATTACAAATAGGATTTTGCCTTGTCTCCTTTTGTGTTACAGTCTAGTTGCTCAGTGCCCAGGAGTGCCCTGCTGTGCCGCCTTCTCCCTCCTCTCTGAGACAGGATGCTGAATGTTACAGCTGACAGTTCGTTGTTAGGAGAAGTTAAATATTACAACTTACATGGTGAAAGAGGTGCTGTCAGCTCTGTGGGCTAGAAGCAGCCTAGGCTAATGCCAGCATCTCTGTGTGATCTGCTCTGGAGAACAGCAGAGCTCTGTCCTAGGGAATGCTCTGTGGAATCCTGTTTTGTCCCATTGTACCTTTAGGGTGAGGACTCCTCACTTTGCATTTTAAAAAGGAATCTTAGAATTACAAAAAACACTTTTGCCATGGGAGAGAAGTGTGAAGGAATGCAAACAGGAGACTTGGTGCACTGCTGTCTATAAGTTGGCTGTAAAGCATGAGGTGAGGAGAGTAAGTTGGCAGCTGGGTCAGTTGTACTCTTCTGCAGCAGTGTTGTAATGCATCCAAGAGCTGCTGACCTTTCTCTGCTCTGGATGAGTGATAAAAAGTTAAGCAGATATAGTTGTGACCCTCTCTTTCCTTGACTTACCCCTTCCTGAAATAGCTTTCTGAGTGACTTAATCATTCATGTTATCCTTTAATTATTGGGGAGAATCTGGTTAAACCACATCTTGATAATAATGCATGCAGGCTGCTTTCCCTTGAAGCAAGTTTTTGCTTTGGTGGGCCCATGTAAAGTCTGCAGTCTGCCAGGGCCAAATGGACCATCACTACGTGAATTTCTGAAGTTACTTCCAAGGCTCTTCCTGGGCTTCTTGGAGTCCCTTTTGAAGTAAACAGTCTTGCCAAAGGTTGGTTCTGAATCAACAAAGAAATAATTGCCCCTAAAATGAAGTGGAGCTGTAAATGAGATGTTAGTCACTCGGGGAAGGTGGGATGCTTGACTGGAAGCAAAAAGAAAGGAGCTGGTTAGTTGGACTGGGTAGTCCACGTAGGTAGTTAACCTCAAAGGCACAGGCATCTTAGTTGTTGTTATTGCAGGTATAAAGCTGTAGCTGCTGCTTTCGTGTTGATGCTGCAATATAGCAGCAGATGAAGTTACCCTACAGGGACCTGCTGCCTGCTTTATTGGCCTTGGTGTGGTGGTTCTGTACCTCAACTTACGGGGAGAGGGCTCAGTAATCTCTTCTGTTGCACCATATGCTAATACAGTGCTGATAAGCAAGTGTGAAAAATGAAAGGGAGGAATACATTAATTGTATTTGTGCAATAAGGTATGCTATCAAAGGTAATTATTTCATGACAGTTTTAGTTATAGCAGTTGTTTTATCATGGAATAAAAGATGGCTTTAGGAGCCTTTTATTGGAAAGACAATTGTATCAAATTAGTACCAAATTAGATTTTTGTCTTTATAAAGGTGAGCAAACCCATGAGCAGTTTTTAAATTGGTGTCTTCTACTCTACAAATGAACAAATCCTGTTTGAGGGTTAAAGAAGCTATTATTCTGTCCTTTATGCTGACAGCTTCATTACTGATTGGCCTACTGTTGGTATTAAAAAAATGTTTGGCTCCTTATGATCTTTGTGCATGCAACTATAATATTAATACAGACCATGGAACTGTTCATTAAGAAATGACTTTAAATGAGGTTGATGCTTGTAAATCTGGAGAGATACAGATGTTAAATGCTACCATTCCTTTTCATATACAGCTGTATGGCTAATAATTTCCAAGTGGCTAAAGCTCTTGTTAGCAAGAGTGCTGGTGTGTTAAGAATGGCCCTATAAATAACTTTAAGAACTGAAGTTGAAGGTGCTTCTTTTAAAGACTATTGTTAACTAAACATTATTGCCAAACAGATGGAAAGCATTCACCAGCCTGATGTTTTTAGGTCTAATTATATTATCGCCAGTCCTGTATGGCTCAGTTGAAGAGGTGTATCCAGAGGCCAATTTATAATCATTTAGCCAACACCTGTTTGGGAGATATTGACAGTCAAAGGGCACATTAAAAAAAAAAAAAATCACATATGTTCTCATATTTATTACCTCAATGTGAACGGTGTCTAGTTGCAAACAAACTTGGGAGAAGAGGAAGGAGAGTGATTGTAAACACATAGATGTTTCCAAACAATTTTTATGTTCTTTTGGCACCTCTTGTAAAGTGGCTTTTATTTTTCTCTTGTTCTGTTGATTTTCTTTGGTTGGTTGGTGTGGTTTTGTGTTTTTCTTCAATTTTAATTTTACACCTTTTGGTTAAGCAAGGATAACAAAACCAGTTTTATAGTTGTTATTTATTGAGTTGGTTTCCACTGTTTCTTGAAGCCCTGTTGTGTGGCAACAAAAAGTTGAGTGGCAAACTCAAAAGACTGGGAATATCTGTCTTTCCTTACATGCCCTTGAAATGGAAACTGTGTGTCATTCCTTTGTCAAAAAAATCTCAGTAGCACCAACTTCGGTTGATATTTTTTCCCCCCAAAGATACAGAAAAGCTTTTAAAATTGCCTGCAACCCTAGTAAAAGAGGAGGTCTTTGAAATGGGGAAGAGTCTGTGACTTCATTTACTTTGGAGAAAGAGCGTGAGAGAGAAATGATTAGAAAATACTGCAGTTCTCCTTCTCATGTTTGAGATGCAGTGGGGAGAGAAGTAGGTTTTGAATGCTGCCATCCAGAGACAGCAGAGCATGGCTGCATTGCTGCCCCTTGCAGCAGGGAGCTGAGGGAGGCTGGGTGGTGTTCTCCTTCTGCCACCCGATGAAGCCATGTTGCTCCTGACTTTCTCTGCAAGAAGTCTTTGTGGGTGCAAGCTGACTTGATCTTCACTGCTCCTTGTCTGTTCACTTGGAGTTGCTGCATCTTGTCTGTTCAACCCAGTGTTAGGTAACCCCAGTGCCAGCAAGGGAGAGAAGCCCTTTAGGAGTTTGATTTTGCAGCCTAAATATTTTGCTATAACTATATGTGAATATTTATACTGGAAGCTTACAATGTCTGCTGTAAACAAACAATGAGGGCACATTCTTGTTCCTAGAGGAGGATTGAGCTTGCGCTACTTGTGTCGCTGCTTTGCAGCTGGTGCTTTTCAAGCACGTTTGTGTTCTTAGGGTTTGAAAACACTTAATTCCTGAGCAGGGTGACTTGAAGGCGGAGGGTTCCAGTTTTCTAAAGATGCAGTTTCCTAAATGTATACACACACACACACACACACACACACACACACGTATCTTTTTGTTTGTTTTGTTTTCAACACATAACCCAATAGAGCTTGCTAAGACTGTAGGTGCTATTTAGTGCTTCTCTCATTGCTGTGTTTAAAGTGCTTTCAGTAGAGGTGATGCCCTACTAGCAGAGATGCTCTTTGCCAGCTGTAGGTGTTCTTCTCTCTGCAGCAAACCCATCCACACTTTTCTCTCTAAATAAATCCTCTTTTTTTGTTGTTGTTACCCTAATTTTACAGATCTATATCCTGTCATCTTTTTGCTAAAAAAAAAAAAAAAAAAAAAGATTGGTTGTCAAGTCTGTATGCTGCAGGGGTTTAATTTTTAAATTGATTATATCACTTTCTTTGTAAGAGTATTCAATATTAGATTCGCTTACTCCTGTGAATCCTAAATAAATTCTGCTTACTTTTTGCTTAGGTTTTGCTTGTAATGGACACTAGAACACAGCAGACTTTTATATTGAAGGTGAGTAAAATCTTTTATTATATGGCCTCCGAAATTATGCCACTACACAAAGATCAATTTGTATGTACTTTATAGAGGTATCCCTACAATATATTGTTGTTATGATAATACATATTAAGTGCCCTGAAATTCTTTTTGTCAGTGTTTGGTTGCATTCCTTTCTCTCTAACATCCCTAGTGCTCAGATGTGCTGGTTTAGTCACCTGAGATGCGTCTGGTTATTGAGGCCAACACCTTTGGAGGCTTTGGTAAAGAATCACACATTTAATGTGCTGCTTAAAACATCTATAAAGCCCTGGTGGCTCAGGACTTCTGACAAAGGTGAAAATTCTCCATAATCCAAGCACATCCACTGCACTTTGTGTTTGGTCTTCTTTAGCTGAGGAATATCCTGCTGGCCAAAGTGGGTTCTGGATGAAATGTACAACTGGACTTCTTCAAATCCGTTACCTTATGTTTTGCATCAGTAGTCTGAGATAACAGAGTTTAATGTTACTAACCCACTACATTTCTGTACAGTTATTTGGTCAGAATAAAATGTTTTGCATTACTCTTTTATGTTTCAGAAAGTGTTCAGATCAAGACCCCAGTGTGCTCAGGGCATCTGTGATGCTGAGAATTGGTTTAGTTATGAGTATTGTTTTTGTGGCCATTTACTTCAGGCTCCCCTTGACATGAATTCCACTGCTAATGGCAGGAAGGATGAAAAAAAAGCTGTGTCCCAAACATGAAGCTTTAATTACTTGTTAACATTTTGTGACTTTGCTTCAGATCTGGCTTACAACCCTTCTAAACTTTGTCCATTGGCCTTTGAAATTGTATGTGCAGGATACAGCAAACCTGTTTGTTTCTCATAAAGGTTCATTTGCGAATATTGTATATTAGAACCTCACATTATCTACTGGCAGATAGGGTAACATTGAATTTCCCATGTAAATGCCTATGTTTATCAATATTGTAATAGGTCACACTATCGACATAATTTTTTTTCTCTTTCTCTCTCCCCTCCCTTCCACCCTCCCACATCAATTTTTTCACTTCTGGCAACTTCATCCCTGCGCTACCTCCCAGAAATCATTTCCTCTCAAGGAGACTAATCCTTTCCTTTTTATTGAGGTGGTTACTGTCTTTAGTAAAGTAAAATGGAAATGTGAGGATTACCTGTGAGGCTAAGGCATTCTTTTGTCTTTAAGACTTGAATTGATTTTTTTTAATAGTGTCTTTTGGTCACGCGCAAAAATAAAATTTTAAAAAAAAGGTCACAGGGAAATAACTGAGTGTCATCCTGATGACTTAGTTTGAGAGAGATTCTAATAAAAACATTGACCCATGTAATTGATTTTAATGGCAGCTTTGTGCCATCTTCTGTTCTCTGGAAACGCGCCAGATGCCATCAGCACAGCCTCGGGGGACCGAGGGGCATAGAGCAGCAGATGAGTGGTTTCTCTGAAGCCCAGAGTAACTCGGATAGATTAGTTTGGTTGATAAACACAGAGCACAGCAGGCTCCAAAGGCAACTGAGGGTACAACTGACCTTTTTGTTCTCTGTCAGGGTCTAAGGAAAAGTAGTGAGTGCAGCAGGAGCAGAACGACCATCATCCCCCGCTGCGTGCCCAACATGGTGTGTCTGCACAAGTACATCATCTCCGAGGAGTCTGTCTTCCTCGTGCTGCAGCATGCAGAAGGTTTGTCTCTCCTTTAAGCATATTGTTGAAAAGAGTCAAAGGTTTTCAGTTTTAATCAATGGTGCACTTCATTGTCAAATTAATCTCTCATATATCCAGTTAAAATATTTTTAGTGTGCCAGAGAGATGTCATGTAAGACACCCCACTCTGTTCCTCTGTCCCTCCCCCCTTTCCCCTCTCATTCTGTGGTGGATCTGATTCCTGCTTCAAATGGCCTCAAATCCTGATGGGTTACTTGAATTGTAGCAGTATTGAAAGCTTCCAACTGTTTCTTTTCTACAGGAGAGGGAGTGCTTTGACTGCAACAACTATGCATTATTTACAGTTATCTCTCAGAGTAAAGTCTTTGGCTACTTTTCATAAACTTTGACTAGTAAATCTTTTTAGCATCTTCTAGTTAAAATGACAAGTATTTGCACAAGAATTTAATCGCTCTGCTAAAAACCATGAACATTTTCCTGTTGGTTAATATTGCTCTGATCTGGATTTTTAAGAAAAGAGCTAGTGGCATCACACAGGAGTTCAAAGCAGAACCACAGAGTTGTGCCTTCAAACTATTTATAAAATTCCTGTTAAATGTACAGGGAACAGGTGGCACAAAATAATTACATTTTGATTTTTTTGTCGAACACCTGGATTTAAATATTCCCTAAATGTAATTACCCATATTTGTTTAGAATGAGTGCAGAATATAAATTTTGGGGTTGCTAATAGTTATTTTTTTAGGAAATGTTAATAACTCAGACAGAATGGGTGATGTGAAGGAACTAAACTGACTGATAGAGAAGATAATTTTTTTAAGTTGAATATTATTTCTTTTTCCCCTAATAACTTGGATTTTGGCTTTTTCATGGACAATATGTCATATGAGGCCAGTTAAAGTTAGCTTTGCAACAGGAATGAATGTTTCTGCAATGTGTGACTTGGTTTTGCCATGAGCACTGATGCAGGAAGAAAAGCCTTACATTGCAGTAGTGCCTGATGGTGATCTTGGGAATTTACAGTGCTGCTCTGTACAGTGCAGCACTTTTTTTGAGGTGTGTCTATAATAAGACACAAGATAATTGGGAGATTCTCACCTAAGCTGCAATCTCCACATAAGCTGTTACATTTTGTTCAGAGAAAAAGTATTTTTAAAAACCCACAACCAAAGAAGCCCCAAACCAAAGAAGAAATCCCACCCACAACCCTTGTCAGATACCAGCTGCCCTTAAGACTAGCATAATTACATAATTTTAAAAAGTCTTCCTAATATTTCTGCAGTTTCTAAAGTCCTACAGTTTTGTTCTTCTCTTCAGGAAGAATGTTCTTCCTTGTGACAGGTGGAAAAGTGAGTGGAGTAGTAGTGGAATTTCGTGGGAGAAGTGGTCAGATGTAAGAACAAAAATTTTAAGGAAGGCCTAATGTGAGCAGCTGATAAAGACAGTCTTCTGGAAGTGTTAATTTTATTGTGATAACAGTAAGAAAAACAAAGGCATTGCATGAACAGAGCTCTTTCATTTTCATGAACCTACTGTCTGGGCTCAGAACACGCAAAGGGAGAGGAAGAGTGATATAATATTTCTGTTGTAAAGAGGGGTAGCTGGGGTACATAGTGATGAGTAAGTTGCCTGAGAATGTATTCAATAAGTGTATTGCAGATGTAGGGACTGATTCCAAATCCCAAACTGGGGCAATGGCCACTGCTCCTCACCCTGCTATGGCACTGATGCTGGAAAGTGATTCAGGAGAAAGGCTTCTCACTCTGTGTGAATAAAGATGAATAAAAATAGGGCTAAAGTTATGCTGCACTATATGCAGAGTAGTCTTGCTCACCCCACTAATGATGGTCTTGATCAGATCAGTCTTACATTAGTAGTACTCATTCTTTAAATTGCAAGGATAATAATACCAGGAATCCCTATAGACAAACCCATCTTAAAATTTTGTCCATCTCAGACCAGATATGAATAGAGAACGTGCTTGTAGTTGATGCTGGGAAAGGATAAAAATTTCTAGGACAATACTTTTTAAGTAATAATCTCTTGAAATTTTATTTCATGACTTATGAATGCTCTAAATATTCATACTCCAAATAATTCTATTCCAATAAGAAAGCAGATTGTGCTAGTCAAATTTATAAGTGGTACTGATTTATGATGTTAGGTATATTAACTACTCCATTGTGAGTTTGAAGGGTAAAATGTTAATTTAAATGGGCAGTGGCTCGTATTGTAGCTAATTCAGAGGTTTTAATGGACAATCTATGAATGTACAATATATGTTTGCTAAGCTGCTCACTGTTTACTGTTCACAGTATATTTTAAGTATATTATTAAGAGCAGCACTATTGGGTTTTGTATGGAATTCTGCAAGCTTGACCACAGGCTCAAGAGGAAGACTTTGGATGGTTGGTTGTTTTGGTAAATCATGATGATGTTACATGCCTAGAATCGGTGAGTGAGGTCTTGGGTTCTCTTAGAGATTTTTCTCCTGGCCACAGTGAGAGGCTTCAAGGATGCAACAGAATCACAAAAGTCCATAAAGTTATCTTGTGGCTTTTTTGGAAAGCACTTGCCAAGTTCTAGTGTGGGATAGAGCCAATCTGATGTTAATAAGGCCTCGCTTCTTCCTGGCACTGCTAACAACAGAAATTTTAGAAACAGATGCTTCAAAAATAGGCTGGGGGGCTTCCATGGGACATCAAAGTTTAAGTGGCTGTTAGACGCTGTCAAATCTCTTTAAGCATAAACAAGCTGGAGTTCCTATCAATCTGGAGAGCACTCAAGAAACTTCCTGCTGAAGAGGCTTGCTGCACACAGCAAATGATAGACAACGCCACTGTAGTGCTCTGGCTTGCAAAGCTGGGGATTTGTTCTTAGGAGAGGAGATAATGCTAGCTGTAAATATTTGACAGCAATCAGAAAATGTAGGGAAGGTGATACGCTCCTTGGCAAGTGACTTTTTCAGGAGGCTGCTTTGGAATAGTTGCTTTTGCTCCAAGTGCATTGGAGCTTTGCCTAAACTAGCAAACCTTGCAGCAGAGATTCAGCAGCAACACTGGAAATACAGGACTGCAGATACAGGACTCTGGTGCTTGTAACTACTGTCATGTTAGAGATTAGGCAGGAGGTCAGCTTCCCGTTCATGTGGAGCTGCAGCTCCACTGTGCCTGCCATTGGGATTGCTGTGGAAGATTGTTGTTATGCCATGGCAGTGCCTGTGTGTCTGCTTTGCTTTTGGCCTAGGAACTGTGCAAGCCTCACTTTCGTAGCCATTGCATTAGCATGGTGAAGTTTACCAGCAGGCATGTCTCTGTTCAAAAGGAGGACAGTGATTCTTTGAAAACCATGAAATTATTCCTTTTCCAGCAAGGAAGGCTACTGATTCTCATGAGGTGCATTTTTTAAGATTGGAAGTCCTGGCCATACGCAAATCCTTATGCAGTGATGTAGAGAGTTGGGCCCAGTTTTGGAGAATAATTCAAGCATGTGTCTTTCAGTGCTCTGTTTTTCTTCCCTATCACAGTATAGTTATTTGGAAGCCTGAGTTGTTCACTTTGACTTTGTTTGGGATTTCCTAAATACAGTGACTGCTGCATTATTAGCTGCATTCCACTTCTGTGAGAATTGCAGTACTTCATCCTTGGGAATAATCTCATGGACCAAGCTAGCAAAAGGTATTGATTTATTTTGGAATATGTCTCCTTAGTCAGCCAGTCTTCCAGGATGTGAAGCTGAAATGGGAAGTGTCTGAGCACTGGGTGAGGAAGAATCCAACTGGTCGTGAATTTTCCTTGTCAGCTGGAACAAAAACATGTTTAGGAAACAAATTTGCTGATCTGTTAGGTTTTGTTTTATTTTGTCATATAGACTGTATAGTCTCTTTATTTTCTTTTTGGTGGTCCTACATCAAGTGCTATTAATAAAAAAGCTGCAGAAATATTTGAAAGAATACAAAAGATTCCTATTCAGTTCATCAGCTTGGTCACTTTATGCTGAATTTCCTGTTGATTATTTTGGACACTAACTTTTTAGATTCTGCCTGTAGAAGCAGAGGTATAAGCTCCAGAATGCTGGAAATGTGGTTAAGTATGGCACTGCTAATAAGAAATTTTTCATTGAACAACTGCAGAAGAATGTGGAACTTGATGATTTTCATGTGATTATAAAATCAGAAAGACTGAACTAGGCTGGCTGTAGAATCAGTTCATGGCAGAAGAAAACAAAATAATTAGTTACGTTAATAATATAGTTCTGAAATTGCATTAAACACTAATAAACTTTAGCTTAATACTGTAGCTTTTATAGTTATTTAGTCTGTTGGACTATTTGACAATAACTGAAGCTTACTTGTTTGGATTGATTTCTGTAATTTTAGTTTTTATAGATTCCTGATACTGTATTAGCATGGTTTGCTAATGGGTTTTCTTGATCTTACACAACACATGGGGAGAGGGGGAAAGATTATTAGTATGTCATTCATAAAGGCATAATTACATATGCGGATACAAATATCACTTTTGTTTGACCCTGGATTGAATGTTTTCAAAAAGGAATTAAATTGTTGTTTTTCACTATAGAACACAGTTATTGCATGGCATTTATTTACGTATTTCCACTTGACCAGGAGGCCAGTCTTGAAATATTTGTATATTAACATATTTGGACATAATTTTTGTTTTGTTTTGTTTTTTTTACTTGTGTTTATCTCTTAAGTTGGAGTTGCAGTAAGTAGTCATTTCCAGTGTGGTTTTTAAATACAAGTAATTAATAATGAAAAACTTCTTTTTTGAAAACCTAAGATAATAGATTTGCAAAAACAAATGAGTTGTTGCAGTTCTCCCTGTTTTCGCAAGTGGACAGTGGTGATCTGAACACTGTAAAAATAAAGAGATTTCTTTTTTTTCTTTTGCAACTTTTATGTTTACTGAACCTCTCAAATCTGCCAGTGATTTTTCTGTGGATTTTTGAAGTATTGATCCCAACATGGCTCTTTTTCCTTCCTTAATCTTTCTTGGGTCTCCCTTAAGCTGCAGTAAACCAAGCAGAAGCCCAAATCTAGTGGAGACTGCATGAAATCTTGCATGAAGTGAGGTGGAGAGAGCAGAAGACAGGAGCTGTCCTGAGAGCAGCTTTACTTGTCAGTAGGTGAAAAACTTAGTTTGTGCAAGGATAATTCTTGCATTCTTCTTATTGCTGGGCAGCCCAGCCCCTTCTTATCTTAGTGTAGGAACACAAAACATTTGCGTCAGTGAGAGCTGTTCAGGTGTCACGTGTAAAAGCACACCTCGTGTCCAGTAATGACACAGGAAAAAGATGTGACAAGAAGAGCACAGGAAGAAGGTTTTGAGCTTTATGCCTCCCTGGGTCAAAGCTCAAGGCAGGCCTCTGTTAGAAAGACCTTTTCTTACAACTTCCTTCAGAGGAAGCACTGATGGTGCTCATACTTGCAATAAAGCCATACCTGGAGGCTGAGGTGGTGTCCTGCCAGACACTTCTCAAAGCTCCAAAAATCTTATGTGAGTCTTCATGGGTCATGGTCTGTGAACACACTTTGACACCTGAGATTTGTATTTTCAGAAGAAATTTGTGACTAAACACTAGTAATATGTAGATGAAAATATTTAGCTTGTACTAATTAATCTTAATGCAGCTGGGATGGGGAGACTATATATTTTTTTTATTAAATAGTGTGCTTTATTAAATGCAGTAGGTGGTTCTCAAATTAGCTTTTATTGTTTGGTATAAAATGGACCTGAATAATTCCATGCCTAGTAATAAACTGGGCAAAGTTATTTTATTATAGTACTTGAAGTAATTTAATTGAAATTTTAAAGGAAATAAATTGTTATGGATAAAAGTGTGAAAAAGAGGATAAACTCTCATATATGTAAAAATTATGTACCTTCTCACTCTCTTTCTCATTCACTTTTCTGTTTTTTTATCTCCCTGCCATTTTATAGCAAAAATATGAATAAATGAAGAAGTATAACATTAGAAAATAACTGCTGGTGATTATGGATGGACAACTCTTATTTGCACCAAATCAGCTGCAGACCACTAATCCTGAAGTGCTGTGCAAGCTGCAGGGCTCCGAGGGCAGGCTGCCTTTGCCCTGCTGAGCTGCTGTGTGACCTGTTGTGTTTAAAGCAAGTGGCCTCACCTGAAGAGCCTGCAGGGGCTCCCTGCTTCTCACAGGGCTGAAATCCTGCTCCAGAGGCAGCTCTGGCAGGGCCAGGGCCCTTGGTGTCACCAGCACAGGGCACTTGTGCCCAGGCAGGCTCAGAGTCAGTGCCCTGCCTCTCTGGGCTGGGGGCTGTTCTGCTGGGAGGGACCCAGGGGCTGTGCCTTGCTGCTTTGGGGTGCACATTTTGAATGCACCTCTGGGTAAGCATCTAAAGTGCTTATGTTTACTGTGGTCAGTATAGCAGTTCTTGTTCCTTTCTCTGTGAGCATTGCTTCCCTTTGCTCCTGTTCGTTTACCTGGCATCCTTTCTCACGGCATTCTAGAAAGTGGTAAGGGTCATCCTGACCTGGTGCTAACTCTGCTTGTACGTAGAGCAGAAACCATGTGGATTAACAGACCTAAATTTTCATTTTTACCTTGGACTCAAGCTGTTAGAATTCCCTCTTAGTGTTTTTAATATACTTACTTTCACCACAACCAGTGAGATATTTTTCCCCTTGAAAAACAAGTCTTGTCTTAGCCAAGGGGGATGGAGAGCAGGAAAACTTCACATTATATTATTCAAATTAATTTTTTAAAGTGTCAAGGTTTTCCTGTCTTTGCTAAGTTTTAGTTGAAATACCTGGGAGTATAGAAAATCTGTTCCTAGGCAATGATAAATAGTTTCTTCTTTTATTGTACTTTTTAAAGGAATTTTGACTGATAAAGAGAGTGTTTAAAAAACCCCAAAGTATTAAGGAATGTATTTTGGAAAAATATAAAACTCTGTTTTATCCAAATAAGTAACAAAAACCCAACAAAAAACCATGCACATGCCCAGTGGGATGGATACTTATTTTGTCTTTTACAAAGATTCTGTTCAAACTCCTGCATTTTCCAGAACTTCTGTACAGTCTTTTAAGTTGAAATGTCTTGACATTCCATTTCTCCCTAAGTTATCAAAGGAGACTTGCTAGCTTTAAGCCAAATTCTTTGTCACATATAAGAGGTACAGTAACTTCCTGATTTATTTTGCTAAAATTATGTTTTGAAGTCTGTGAGCTTTTTTTAGTATGTGCAGCATTTGGAAACGTGAAGCGTCCTGGTTTGTATTTTTTAAATGTAACTTATTTTTGGAGATAGAACTTTCTTAGATGCTGTGAAGGAGCTGTTTGCCCGTTTAACTTAAAGTATTGATAAATTCTTGTGTGGTGCAGCAAAGCATAAAAAGCTTGTTTTGAATTCTAAAGTTAATGGAAGAAATATATCAATATTTAACTAAAAACACCAATTTCCTCAAAGAGACACAGACCCTTAAAATATCCTGCTAATATGGTAATTTGCCTTACTGAACTTGCTGTTTAGTTTTCAGTCTATTTCCACTAATGTTGCTGATGAGTTTAGAGCTGTGATACAGAATTATTCAGTGTAGGCAGAGGTGGTGATGGGCACTAAACAATTTGATCTTCCCTAGTTTCTGCTTCTTTAGAGGCAGCAGGTGGAGAGTAGTGACCACTTTGCAACTTGAGACACACTCTGAAATGTGAAGTTTAAAATAAAAAAGGAGCAGCTGAATCTCAGATGCAGCTCTTTAAATATTTATGTAATAATACAAATCTGTGTGATAAGCAAGTTGTGGTCCCTGTAATTATTTCCTGTTCGGGTAGCAGATCCAAATAACTCTGTGGACATAAGGGTATAGTGAGAGTGAGGATATTTTCCTGTTTCATAAAAAAAATTTCTTTTTTGAGTGAAATTAAGAGATCCCCTCCCTTTTTTCTTTTTTTTTTTTTTTTTTTCAGGAGGGAAACTGTGGTCTTATGTCAGTAAGTTTCTAAACAGAAGTCCTGAAGAGAGCTTTGAAATTCCTGAATCCAGAACATCCAGTTCAACTAAAATTTACCTGGAGCAACCAACACCTACTCCTAAAGAAACTGGTAGCAGCATTGATTCCAGAGAAAGCTATGGGGAGAGCATGCTGAAGGTGGTCCCACTGAGGAGCAGCCTGACACCAAGCTCTCAGGATGACAGCAGCAACCAGGAAGATGGTCAGGAGAGTTCCAAGTGGATGGACTCAGCATCCAGCTCAGAAGAAGAGTGCACCACTAGTTATTTAACGTTATGCAATGAATATGGGCAGGAAAAAATTGACTCTGGCTCCCTAAATGAGGAACCAGTGGCTAAAGCAGAGAGTGAAGGGCTGCATATCAAAGAGAGGAGTTCCTTGCAGAAGTGCAGTGTTGTTGGCAGTGACAGCTTCACCTCCCAGATTGCACCTCAGGAACAAAAGCTGTTCATCGACGATGCCGAGTCAGAAATAGCCAGCCCTGCTAGGATACTGGACTCATTAACTAGATCCAAGAACAGCCCCATGGAGCTCTTCAGGATAGACAGCAAAGATAGCACTAGTGAGCTATTGGGGCTTGAGTTTGGAGAAAAATTATATAACCTGAAATCAGAGCCTTTAAAGCCGTTGTTTTCTGTCCCAGATAATGACAGAAGCTTGGATGTCCTGGAGAGCAAAATGGGTGTGAAAGCTCATGACACTGTGAGCAGGGGTTCAAATGACTCTGTGCCAGTTATCTCCTTTAAGGATGCTGCTTTTGATGATGTGAATAGCATTGATGAAGGAAGGCCTGATCTCCTAATAAACTTACCAGGCATGTCTGATGAAACAGAGGAGCCAGCCGTGTCAAGGCCAGCAAAGTTTACAAAATCTGATAGGGACATGTCAGAAGTAAAGTTGTTAGAAACACCTGATGTCTTGCAATTAAATAATTCTGTGGAGCCATGCAAAGCATTTGATCAAGAGCCAAATCATGTGGCACCAGAAGTGGGCGATCCTGCCCACAAGGAAGAAAGTGAGCAAAGCGGTGTCATTCAGGGAGCTCTTGGGACCCTCTTTACATCTGACCAAGAGGTAGGTGCTTCAGAAGATGGGGCTCTGTTCCAAGAGCTTGGGGCCTACTCCTTAAACGTGACAAGCAAAGAAGAAAGTTCATGTGTTTCCAACCTGCTCTCAGGTGCTCCAGAGGTAAGCTTGGACACAGATGTGCTAAAGAATGAAGGAGTGTCGCTGTTTTCCAATCAAACTGAAGACAGCAGGAAAGAGGAAACAGACTCAGCTATGTCACCAGCAGCTGAAAGTAAAAAGACTGCACCAAAGAAGGAAGACAAAGTAGCAGGAGCAGGGCAGAAGGAAATACATCAAATTTTTCAGGACCTCGATGAAAGATTAGCGCTAACCTCCAGGTTTAATATCCCAGAGGATTGCATTCAAAGATGGGCAGCTGAAATGGTGGTAGCCCTTGATGCTTTACATAGAGAAGGAATTGTGTGCCGCGATTTGAACCCAAACAACATCTTATTGAATGATAGAGGTCAGGAACTTTTGCAAATGCATTTCTTTTTATTCGCTGTTGCTTCCAATTAACTGAGTAGGCGTTTTATCTTGTAATTAGTATCTTCATTTCCTGTCTAGAGCTTCATTATCAGTGCAGCAAATTCACCCCCAGTAATAGCTTCTAGTACTTAATGATGCCATTATTCTTAATGATACTGTTTTTAGCTACAAAAGGAGTAATTACAGTTCACTTCTGCAGAAAATGGAAGGGAAAAATGTTTTGATTTCTCCTGTCGTTTTGTTTTTAGGACACATTCAGCTAACGTATTTTAGCAGGTGGAGGGAGGTTGAAGATTCCTGTGACAACGATGCCATAGAGAGAATGTACTGTGCCCCAGGTTAGAGCAATCACCTACAATGTTTCACTTGGAAAGTAGATTAGCAGCTTTCATTTTCTCATGTAGTCTCTGTGGCATACGGCTTGAGATCATGCAATATCTGAGTTTTCTTTGCTTCTTTTCCTTAATGTCTTAAAAAGCTACAGGGTTCATAACTGCTTTATTGTTGAACTGTGGCAGTGTTTGTTATGTCATTTCCATAATATGTAATTGTACTGAATGTCTTGTTTGAGCAAGTTAGAAATGTTCTGTTTTCTTCCAGTTATTTCCTCTGTGTGAGTACATCTTGGTAAATGAAAAGGTGGCGCTAAGACCCTTAAAAATACAAAAATTTATACATGCAAAGGACGTGGGTGGTGGGGGGAGAACCACAGAGGTTTGAAAAATACAACCCTAATAGGCTCAGAGATGCCTCTGACATTTTTGATGAGCTACAGTGGGCTTTGAAATAGTTTAGAGAGCTCTTTCCTTAGAACCGCTTTCATCAATCATGAGGGTGATAAAATCAATATCTCTTGGGATCTTATAGCAAGGATGGCACTTGAAACTGAGCCCTCCCTCTTTTCCTGTTTCCAATTTATTTTCTGCTAATATAGTGGTCTGTGATTTTTGGCAGTGACTGCCAGGTGTACCACATACAGCTTCATATTTTAAAAAATTCATAGTTAACTTATAAAAACTATGTTTAGAGTTGAAATTACTGTGTTTTCATTCCAACTTTGAAATGCCAACATAACTTTCTGCTGAGTGCGTGGTCTGGCCAGGCATTGCAACTTGGCATGCAGGTAGTCCTCAAGCTCAGAGTCTGCAAATGTGCTTAGAAAAATTTAGAATAAGAGTTACCAGCCATGGAAGTTCTGAATTTAGTTTGGCATCAGGTGTTTCTTCTGTGCTTTTGTTCCGCAAGTGAAATGCAGCAAGGAAGTGCCTCTGTGAATAAAGGTGGTAGGGTCTCAACAAACTTTGAATGTCAACTTCTTGAGATAAATGAAGAATAACATCTTTTCTATGCAAGTTAAAGGGCAGGTATTACAGAAAATAATTCTTTTCACCTAGCAAAGTAAATTCAACACCTTCGTTCTACCCTCATGCCACTTTTATTCAAGAACAAAATACTTGGGGAATCCCAGCAATTACTGTGTTTGTTAAATAGATGGCTCTGTCTTGGTTGCCAACATGTATGACAACCTGTTAGAAAGAGGTGTTTCCCTGTCTCCCTGACGCAGCCGCGAACAAAGCGCTCCCCAGTTGAGTTCTAGCAAAGATGGAAGTGCAGCCTTTTCCCACCCTGTCATCATTAATGAGCTGTGAAAGTCAAAGCTTAATTTTTCTCTACTTTAATGAGGATCTAAAGAGAGGTGCTTTTTGCCCCCAAAGCCCCAGCCAGCCAACTCCTGCAGTAATTAAGTGTTTAGGGAGCAGTTGAAATAATATTTAGAAGTCCCTGAATGCAAGAATAAAGTTTTCCACACCATCATTATTTCCACCTCACAGCACAGGTGTGGTACCCATCCGGGCTTTTTTTACTGAAGTTTCCCTCCCCTCTCTGCCCTCTCTGCCCTACCCCAGGCTGCATTTGCTTTGTGTGTGTGCAAGGTGAAGATTTGCAAATGCAAGTATTTGATATATTCAAGGTGGATGAATTGGTACCATTCCATGATTCTTGCATTTCATACTTCTTGATCTTAGTGTTATCTCTGTGAAGCATGCTTGTACTTTATTGTAGCTGTAACATGTTGATTTTTAGAAGGAGAATAATACTTGGCATAATTTAGCAGCACAAAATATATTTGGAGTCAAGTGTCATTCTGTTATGAGGAATGATTCAGTAATGGTGTATAGCTGTGTCCACAGCAGCTTTCTTAGGGCTACTGCTGCTGACAAATGTTGCTTTAGAGCTTTTGACCACTGTTAAAAGAAATAATCACGTTAATAAGCTTTCTCTAGGTTCCAATATTACAGGATGATAATTTTTTTCATTTTGAGGAGTGTACTATGTCCCTGGAACTCTTTTATCATGAAAGCATTGCTCCTCAAGCTGCTTCTTGGAGTAAGGATTTTGAAATTGTATTTGTGCTTCTGTTCAGTGCACTAGGAACAAGTTTTGAGGTTTTATTACTATTTTTAAAGTTTCTTTTTAATATAAGTGTTCCTCACATCTTGGTTTTGCTTTTTTTTTTCTGAGGGAAATGCTGTAGCTTTGTAGAGGTGAACAATTATCTTCACAAAATTTTATCACTGTAATAAAACACAGTGTCTAAAATAAGTGACTCAAAGTGAGTCTTTATCTTGTTTTGAATTTTCCTGGTGTTTTCAGGATTATGTGCTGTGTTGCCCTGCCTCTGGGTAGTCAGCCTTCCTTCTCCTTTTCTCTCCTGCTGAAGGATGCACTGAAACTTGGCTTGTAAAAAATTTGTGTTTAGCTTGCTGTGTGCTTTTAACAGAATTTGAGATTTGGATATGATCACTTGTATTCTACCTGATTTCAACAATTTAGTGGACTCTTTCAATGTATGCAAGAAAGGAAAGGTGTCTATCAATAAACATTGCTTTTTAGGGTCTGCTGTTGGAGACTGAGAACAGATGATGAGTTTAGGGCTGCAGTTCTTTTTTGCATGGATTTTTGAGGAGCAAATTTTGGAGGCAGAAAAAGGGGAGGATGAATGTGAAATTTAAACACATTGCAGGATTTCTTCAGTTTAAAATAGATAGGAAATTGTATTGCAGAGTTATATGAAAATTTTAAACATGTATTTGAAACAATTGTCTTTTCAATTGTTGAGGTTGCAGATGTTGCTTTTCCACAGTGTAAGTTATAAAGTGATTTGCAATGAAGTGCATGAAGATGTCTTTAAATCTTAAGCTGTTTTATTTGTTGAAGAAAAACATGAAGTCTAAATTCTGCAATTTATATATTGAAAACTAATTGCTGGAATGGCTAGGGATAGTAATGTATTAGTGTGGAAGCTTTGCAGGGCCAAGGGAGAATAGAGGTTCACCTATGTGGAACTTGCTTGCAGGATGTAGGATTTTGTGTTTAAGGCTTTCTGTGCATCAGAGTGTAACCTTGCATTAAGGTAAAGCAAGGCAGCATGGGTACAGCAACAGTGATCAGATCCCTGCCCTGGTGAAGCGCAGGGACTTGTTCAGCTCCTGCTGTCTTAGAAAAAGTGGAGAGGCAATTTGAATGCATATGTCAAAAAGACATTATGCAGTGCATATATAAAATAACAGAACAACTGCAATGATTATAAATGCAGAAGTGTCAAAAAGACGAGGAGAGGGAATAGTTGAAAAAAGCTGCATCCCGCTCCCTGCGAGCAGTATAATTAGTTCTGTAGAAACAGCAGTGGTCATTTTGCATTGTGCGTAAGTTACGAGCAGGGCTGCATCTGTTGCAGGAGTGGCGCTTCCCCGCTGCCGACGGGAGGTGGCATTGTACCATTAATGGATGTTGCTGTCGCACTGGCTGCCCCTAATTTGCTTAACTTCTCCTAAGAGCTGGAGACGAAGATGCGGCTCATTTGTAATGATTTGCGCATCAAGAGTTGTGCTTGTAAGCTCGCGGTCTGTTACGGTGCTGCTGAATCGGTTGGTGTGGCTGGGTAACTCTTTACTGCTGTACAGTTCTGCTCAATTAAAAAAAAAAAAACCCAAAAGTTCCTGAACCAGCTCTGGCACCGACAAAGGTGTCTGCAGATGCTTAAAAGTAGTTTCTGTGCTATACTTTGATTAATGCCCAAACTACATCTTTGCTGTTCACCTATGATAAGTCAAATGTTGTTTCTCTAATTCACAAGGGCAGCATAGGATTATAAATCAGACATATAAACTCAACACCACTTCAAGTAAACTGTGGGGGTTTGGCTGAGAATGACCTATTTGCTTTTAAATAAGAAATTAAGCACTTGTAACTGAGAATTTCTGCTGTGTTAATATGGCTAAAGTGACTATAGTGAGGTTTATGTGTTTTGTTTCCTTTAACTTTCCTCCTCTTTATAGTAATTTTGTTTTCTGAACATTTAAAAGTGTGCTGAGCAGCTGATGTCTGAATACAAAGTTATTAGCAGATCAGATGAGAATGATTCACTTCTGTTTAAACAGCCCTTTGCTCTCCATGCCCCCTGAGAACTCTTATCACATATTTGTCCAAAAAATCCCCACGAAAACGAACAAAAAATCCCTTGCTTTATCCACCTGCCTGGTGGCTGATTGTATCAGCAATGTATCTCTTTATCTCTTGGTTAATGTGCCTTGGTATTCTGAAGGGGGGAAAATTCCAGTAACAGATTCAATTTACATGGACAGAAACTTGAGCAAATGCCAGCCTAGCAGGGGGGCCATTATTCTGCTCTATAAATAAGTTTAAAAAAGAAACACACACACACACAAACCTGTGAATCAACATGTTTTGGTCTAATTGAGAGAAAAGCAAGATGAATTTTGAAATGCAAATTATCACCTTCTGTTATTTTAAGTATTGGTTTTGCCAACATTGTGATCTTAAGTATAAAGAGTTGTTAACTTTTAAATACAGTAATAATTGTATTCCATTCTTGACAGTCACAATTTTAAAAATACAATTGGTAACTTTTTTTTATAAAAAGCCATTCTCAGTATGCTTAATACCTGTGAGAAAGACAGAATTGTCTACAGCTGTTGCCTAGTCAAGGCTGTCTTTGGTTAAAGCAGATTTAAGTTGAGGATTTTCTCATGAAGAGAAATCTTTAAGGTACTTTTTCAGTCTAACCTGTAAAGTGTCATGTTGTAGAAGCGGCTTGCTGGTCTGACATCTTGTGTAAATATGATGTGTGAATGAGATGTTTTATTTACACTCCCCGAGTTCTTGTTCCAGCAGCGGGGATGCTTTCTGTTGCATCCCTGTAGTGTTTTTGGAGGATGAGGTTTCAGAACTGGGCTGCCTTTAGAGTCTTTTTTCTTTTTTGTTTAAACAAGTTTTCACCAGACTGTGTTTACTAAAAACTGGAGATTTGCTGCTTGAGATCCTAAAGCCAAAGGGAGCTTAGCTTCCTAGAAAATGTAAGTAGGAAACTGGCCATCAGTAATGCATCGTATTATTCTGATGCTTTCATAAGCTGTGTGCTATAATCAAGTCTTATTTACACAAACTAGCATTCACAGAAGCCTACTCATAAATATATGGTAAATTTGGTTTTATGTAACCTGCTGTTACTTGTGCACAGTGCAAAACCTAAGCAAAAAGAAGGCATTGTGTGTAAAGGATTTGTTCCAAAAAAAAGACAAAAATGTTTCAATGTGCAACCTGATTTTTGTACTCCCAAATAAAGATGTCACTTTTGCTCTTAAACAATTTAAAATACAGATGCAAAGTGCAGCTGGTCACCTAAAATAGATGGCATGAAAATAAAAATTGCTAGTTGATATTATTAGCCTGCATGCTATAATTTTTATTTACTGAATAAGGAAAAAGATGATTTGCCTCTGTTTACCAAATACACATTTGATGCAGAAAAACCTACATGTTATTTGTGTATGTGTTTTTCAGTAGGAGTTTGCAGGCACTCATTAAATCTGCTATTCTGTATTATAGTAATTTAATTTGAGTAGATTGTTTAAGAAACAAAATAACTGTGGTAGATTAAAAGTGCCATTGACCCTGAGAGGTGTTGAGGGGTGGGCTGCTCTCTTGGTTATAGTGTAAGACTGGACTTCCTGCTTTTTATCTCTGACTCTGTCCTAGATTTTTGTGTGACATTAATGTCTCAGGGTTATCCTAAAAAGAAAAGAAAAAATCTGGGTAGGTGAAGGAGCTTTGGGCATCAAAATCAGAAGGATGGGCTAGCTTGATTTGAAAAGCCCTGGTAATAGGAAACAGGATCAAACACAAACATGAAAAATACATGGCTTGTGTGAATGAGGTCTGGATGTGCAGAAAAAGTTCCTGTGAGGCTTGGGGTAGCAGTTTTACAGCAACCATTTGGAGTGGGACAGCTCTCTAAAGACCCCAGAGTGTCCCACAGAAAACAGTGACAACTGACTGCTCCCAGAATAGCAAAATGTCATGAACTTGGAGTTGGTAATTGAAAGCATAGGTTTTGAGAGAGTATCAGGTACTTTCTGAAAAAAATTGGATCTCAGGCTTGTAAGTACACAACGTGTTTCAGGTGAAGTACGTGATCTTGTGGTTTTTCTTAGACTCTGTAACTATAATTAGCAGTAAGATGTAGCCAAGGTGTTGATTTTTAAAAATCTGATGTTTCAGTCTGGCTGTCATAAAAGCCAGTTGTTAACTCCAGAAGAAACTGTACTTTACCTGTGTTTATTTATGTCTATTTTTTTTAGTAGTATTAATATTACAGATGCGACTAAACCTTGAAGATAGCATACAAGATGCCTTGTGAAAATAAACAGAGGTTAATTAGTGTTTGCTTTGTTTTGATAACAGAACAGTAATAAAACTTTGTCTCTTTCATCACATGATTATTTTAGAGGAAGTTTTGATTCCATCTTGGGCTACTTAAAGAAAGAAAGAACAAACACTATTCTATTATTTTTTTCTTCTTTTTTTTTTTTTTTTTCAGAGAGGAACACAGATGCTCATATGTTTTTTAATAACTTTTAAATGAAACCTCCTATTTTCATACTCCATTTGATCTTAGCAAATGTTCATTGGACTTGCCTCACTACTTTATTGTTTAAAGACCATGATAAACTTCTTATAGTTAAATATAGATGGTTCAATACTGTGCTTTATAAATTGCTGAAGCATTTTAGGCAAAGCGTTATGGCCAGATTGCTTGTGGAGTGTTTTATTTAGTGACTGTATCTTACGGTATCTTGGCTGACTTGAGTCTGATGAGAGTGAATTAGGTTGAAATTATTTTAGTTGATTCTCTGCAAATGTTTCTTTACATATATAGATATCAAAATATGATAAAACAGTAATCTTTTAAAATTAAGTGAGTGTAAGGTAAATAGAATTTCCAGAGTCTCTAATGGTTTTTCATGCAATGCTTATTTTAATGGCCACAGAAGGGGAAAACATTGTATTTCTTTTCAGGATATCGAACAAGTCCAATTCCTCATGGACAGTTTCAGACACCTGATGGTAGTTCACATGGGTGTCCTTATTTTCTTATCAGTGCAGAAATGGTACTTGAGAATGTGCTGTTTCTGCTTGCAATGTGGGGTAAGGGAAAAGCCTTTCCCTACTCCTAGGTGTCTGGGGATGCGCTGCATCCACCTAGAACCAGTTTTCCTGTGAGCTGACTGGAGATGCATTTTTTCTTTTATATTACTGTTTGTCCTACCAAATTTTTGATTAAGTTTTTGTTCTTGGTGATTCACGAGCCATCTGGCCTGAGTTGCACAGTGAATGTCTAAGGCCTCCTGCAAGCCTGGCTTCTTCCATCTTAACTACTGTTTGCATGTGCTGATCATGAGGCATTATTGTCAGCCCTGGAGGGAACTGTGTTTGGAAAAAAATGTGGCAGGTGTGGTCGTTAAAAGCCTTTGAAATCCTTCAGCAAGAAGGGTATATATACAGTATATATTTCAAGTTGCTGTGTAAAGAGTGAGAAAATAAGCTTTGGTTTGCCATTGATAGCTTTATTGAGAATATGTGTTCAGGAGAGGGGAAGTTCTGCTTTTTCTTTGGAACTGGCACTTCTGTTTAAAATACAGAATGTTGTCAGCTATGTCTCTCTTATCAGGAAGTAAGGCATTGCTGTGTATAATGCAAATATTGAGATAAGTATGGAAACCATAAAGAAATGGCCTTTCAGTTGAGACCAGCTGCTCTGGAAGGAGGACAGTGCAGGGTAGTGAAGCTGTTTACCTGCACCATCTGTCTCTGTCTAAACCTGATAGCATTTTACAAATCTCCTTCCCTTCAGTTATCCCAGTGGCTGCTGTTGGAATTGCTTTGTGCAGGAATTTAGCATTGCTGTTGACTTGTGCTTCGTGGTGCTGGATGTCATGGCCATGCTTTGGGAAGGGAGAAAGAGGAAAGCTCTCTCTTTAATGAAATTGCAGTAAAGTTGGAAGAGCTATTGACTTTTTTTCACCCTACTTCATTATTTCTCTGATTTTCTATCTGAGGATGATAGGAATGAGTTTTTCTGCAAATGCTGTTCTGCCAGTCCTAGAAGCCCCAACACCATGTACATGTGTACACATGTTTATTTTTGTACAAATCCGGGTAAGGTCCTTCATTTCAAGGTTCATGGAGGAAAGATTTGGCACAAATATCCCCATGTTATTCACTTAAGCTTATGTGTCACTACCATTTATTGTCTAAATTACTTTGCTGATGGATTGAGATGAAAATGTTTTCTTAGTGAAGGCAGATATTGTAGTTCAGATTTATTGCAGTATAGAAGCTTTAAAAAAAGCATATGCCCTGTGTGGTATATTACATTAGCCAGCTACTCTGTGTCCCTCAAAAGCACTTAATAATCTACAGTTTCTAAATTTTCCCATGATGTTTAGTCAAGATAAAATGCAGTAATATTGATGTGGTATCCTGGCCTTATTATGATCAGTATTTCATCAGAAGTCATGAGACCTGTTCGAAGGAAGGAAATATAAACAACATGTTTATTTGTAGTGTACACAGTGATTTTTAAATTTTCTTTTTTTTTAAGAAAACATTTATTTTAACCTGAAATAAGGAAACTTTGGAACCTAGGGAAAGCAGCTGGAAGGCAGACATTGCATAATAGGAAAAAAGTTGAGCTAAAATTTAGGTTTTTTAAAGAAGGGGACTCAGGTGTTGCCCTCAGCTGAGTTTTCCATTTTGTGTTCTGTGTTGGTTCAGATGACTTGTTATGCAGCTTCTGCTTGTGCATGAGAACACAAGCAGAGTCCTTCAGCCCTGGGAGAAATCTGTGTTACTTGCCTGTTCTTAATTTATTCCACTTGTATCATTTTGGTCATGGCCAAAAGTGGATGGAACAGTTCCGTGCTGCTCTTGTCAGAGAACTGCAGTGACATTTGTTTTGGCATATATTGAAAATGTTCTTCCAGTTGAAAAGATGAACTTGGATTTTGAGGAAGTGGACTCTGGTTTGCTTTTTGACTCTTATTCTATATATGTTGATTTTCTTCATCAGTGTTGCTTCCTGTATTGAACAGTTCTGTGAAAGAAGGCAGTGTAACTTTGGTTCTATAGGGAATTGGATCAGCATCTCTGATTGCCAACATAAAGGAAAATAACACCAAAACTGAGTAATTTTTTTTTTGTAGAATTTCCTTTCCCTGTGCTCTGAATGAGGTATTTCTTTCACATTTAGGTAATTTATTTTTTTTTCAGTTGGGCTGTAACTCATAAGGCCCATTCCCACTGAACACCTTTGGGAAAAATGGGTTATTTCCTTCTGTGGCATTATTCTAAAATTTAAGGTGTGTCAATATGGGATAGTTAATGGAACTGAGAATGTAGTAGTCAATCTTATTAATTCTTGGCTTTGCTGTCCTTATTCTGTAATAAGTGTGTAATTTAATTTAGAAATAAAAATCTTCACTTATTGGGAAGAAAGCTCCTTTGAACTGAAAAGGCATTTCCATTTAGTGGGTTTCAGTGAAAAATGCTGTGAAAACCTTTCACCAGCTGGTTTGTGTGGAAAGGCCCAACTTTGTTCTTGGTGGTTTTTTTTTTTTTGTTTTGTTTTGTTTTGTTTTTTTTTTTTTTTTTTTTTTTTTTCTTTTTTTAAAGGATGGCTACTTAGAAGCTCTGCCTTTCTGAAGGACTTTAAAATTAATTGCAAGAACACATTTTGGTTTTTACCAAATTCTCTCAATTTACAGTAATTTCAGCTTCATCTGGGTGCTTGCATGGCATCTTATAACATTTTAAAAATTAATGTAACTATCCTGATACAGTTCCTCATGTGGTTGCTGTTGCATCTTTGTAAAAGTTTCTTGGTGCTGATAGGAGCATTAATCTGTAAGGAGTGGAATAAATTCCAATGTGTGGCACCCTTATAGTAATGTATCAGTCATTCCAAGGCTGTTAAACGTAGCCAGCTTTTCAGTGTGAGGGATGTGCTACCTCAAGAAACAAAGTCTGAGCCATCCTTCCTTGTTGTTCTTGCAACAGCAGCCTGAGCTTAGTTCTGTGAGGTGCTGAGCCTCTTCCAGCTTGTGTGGCAGCTGCACATCCCTGAGCTCAGCGTGGCTGTGCTTCCTTGCCTCTGGGGAGCTCTGAGGTGATGCCTCCCTCTCCCTGACCCTGGGCTGGGACTCATCTGGAGCTCTCCTTGGCCATGCTCATGCTAAGCTCCATAAAATGATGAGCAGGATTTTTCTGCCCATGCTGTACTGCTCTTCACAGCAACAGCTATGTGACTGTATGCTAATTGTTGTCCTCTGCTGGGGAGCTGGTGTGGCTTTTGCCACCAAAGCTATTTTAGTGCAGCTTCTGCAATTTTTTGACAGTCAAAATGAAGATTTCATCTTCATTGCAATCTGATTTTTTGCCTCTTTTAGAGCAGACAACGCGGTATGTTTGTATTCAATAATTTTTGTAGTTTAAAGCCTGAGTCAGTGAAGGCCAAGTTTTCTGCATGCATCATGCTACTGAATAGGTGTGTGTGTATGGCCAGGGACTGTCACTCCTGTCTCCCCTCCCTGCTGTCCCTTGTGCCTGTGCAGCAATAGCAGTGTTGGGTTGGATGCAAGGGGAAACGACTTTTCATACCAATGTACAATTTGGGCTGGGCTGTAGCGATACACAGTACTGGCTGTGGTTATGCTGTGGGAAGCAGATTTGATATCTCTCTATGAGACCATTGTGAAAAGCCTCCCATGGGGATCCCAGTAAAGGGTGTGGGTTAGCCTTGAGACAAATCCTACCCTCAAAGGCAAAACTAAGGCATGCAGTAGACTACTGCTCCCTCCCTTGTGCTGCTCTTCTGGATGTTTTAGGCCACTCTGATCTGTCCAGCTCTTCTGGCCACAGTAAATTCTCTAAATATGCTTTGCTTTACTGTCTGTCATTGTTCAGTTTTGTCTAGAATAGAAAAATCATAACTGTAATGCCTACAAGCCTCGGAAGTGCCTGTGTATGCATGGAAAAGACAAATTATGCATGAAATGTATGGTGTTGCTGTGCTTGAACAATGCAATCTGTAGGTGGCTAAAGGGCTAACTAAATTGCAGGCATAATGAAAGCTCTGTGGTATTTAGTATATGTTCTGTCAGCATTAAACAGTCACCTTGTAAATATATGTTAATTTTGAAGGTGTAACTGACCTTTTTAATATTAATTGAAATGTCTCATGTTTAGAGGTTGGTGCTATCCTAGAAGAGACAGAAGCCTGTGACTGGTGGAGCCTGGGTGCCATTCTTTTTGAACTCCTCACTGGGAAGGTAGGGCTGGGGGCAAGTGACTCAATAAAAGTGACTTCTTGGCCAGTAGTTTCTTACCAGTGGTGTGCCCAGGTGTAATTCCCTCGGTTGTCTTTCTCTGATGAGCTTTGCCAACCTGAGCACTCTCAATTTGCTTAGTCTGCATGGGACCAGAGTAACAAAACATGTTCAGCCTTCAGCAGAACAACTTAATAGAGCTGTACCAAACTAAGGACTAAAAAAAAAAAACCCCAAAACTATGCTGCCCTCTTAGCTACAGTGAAATCCAAGTTCTCTAACATTCCATCTATACATGTACAAAACTTTTGCTCTAATACTTCCAGTATTATTTCCTGAAACGGTGTAGAAGCCATATATTGCTGTTACACATTAATTCAGTATTTTGAGACTAAGAATGCTCGACCAAATCAAACTGGTGATTGGTTGTCAGCTCTGCACAAAGAAAGCAAAGTCCAGCAAATTCCCAGCCTTTTCAAATGTGAGCAATAGAACAGAAGCCTTAAGATGTAAATGTTCTAAAGCTCTATCTCAGGGACTCATCAACACCTGTAGACATTCCTCCCAGAACCAGTACTTCATACTAGGAAGCACTGAATTTTTGCTTTGTGTGTTAAATTTGCATGGATAGTGGGAGATAATCCAACACTGCAATTTTGAAATTAATAAACATGCCTTCCTGCTTTATTTTTTCCCTTCTTCCTTTTCTCCTCCAGTCTCTGGTTGAGTGCCATCCATCAGGAATAAACACTCATACTTCTTTGAATATACCAGACCATGTATCAGAGGAGGCCAGATCACTGATTCAGCAGGTAGGTGAGGGGAGGATTTGTTTTCTCTATGTGTATGTATGGATGGGACAAATACTTACTTACCTAACTTGTTCTGGTAAAGTAAATGTAAAAACAGAAAGCTGCTGCTAGGACCGTGGATAGCCCTTTTGTCAGCGCCTGATGAGTTTTGCCCAGTTGTCTTGTTGCATTTTCAAACTTTGAATTGTGCTGCCAGCTGGGTCTGTAGAAAACTGGAGTGCTTTGCCATTTCTTCAAATAATAAGTTTGGCAAATGCTTTGGAAACACCTGCTGGTGATGCATGGACATTTGAGGAATTCTGCCCTAAATGTTCATGGAAACATTTGTCGTGAACTAAAGTGAAAAATGCTGATGCCAATTCGGCAAAATAGCTCAAAGTGCTATGAAACCTGTAGCACACTGATTTGAAGTTACAACCTCGCTGTGGTTGAAAGTGTGTAGCTCTATTCCAGGAAACCTTCTGGATGCGATTTTTTAAGCAAAATATTTTAAATGGTGAATACATTGACTTTTGTAGTCAGAAGATAAGTGGGTAGGTTGGATAAAAGGCAAAATTGTAAAATATAGACAAGCTTCCAGCCTGATATACCATTTTTAAATTAATGGGAATAGTACTGTTTGATGGTTTTAGTTTACTCTTAGCTTTAGGTAGTCATAACTGAACATGTAGTACAGGGTCTTGAAATTCAGTTAATGCAATCTTCCTGATAGTTAATTTTGACATAACTGTGGAAGTGGTGCCTAGATCTGATCTGTTCCACTTGAGAAGAAGCAATATATGTGAATTATGCTGTTCAGCTTTGAAGAGGATCATGCTAGTGGGTGCATAAATAGTGGCATGACTTAGATGCAGTTTTAAACAGAGCAGAGTGAACAAAGTATTTCGTGAAGAAAACAAAGGAAACAGATTTTGAAAACTCAGTGAATGAGAAGACAGATGATTGATTTCTGTGCTGTTACTGTGAAATGATTAGTGGAAATGGCACTGTATGTTTGGACGCCACCTATTTTGACTAAGTGACATGAAGTCACTGAAGGTGAAAGTACATGTCTGGCAAAGGTAGAAAGGGAAATGACTGAAGAAAAATCCCATTCTATATAATCTGCATTTATATAGTTGGATGGTAGCAAATTTTTACCTTCATCCACAGATGCTATAAGAGACAAATAGCTGAAGGAAAGCAAAATCACTTTTAATGAAGGGAATTCATCCCATTAAGACTAGAAGACAAATGAAGTCATCCAGTCCATGTGTCCCTGCCAGTGCAGGATTGTTTTTTTGCTGTAGACTAATGTATTGCCTATTTTCACATATGCCATAGAATGTCTCTTTTGCCACTGGTGGGTTTAAGTGGCAGATGTATTTCTGCCACTCACAGCTGTGTTACAAGGCCATGTCTATTCAGAGAACAGTCTCCCTAGTGCCTGTTAGATCAAGCTGTGTAGTGTAGGGTGGTGACTTATCTGGTGGAGGTTTGGCTATATGAAGCAGTAAATCACATTTTTGTTGTGTGACTATCCAAGGAAGCTGCCATTCATTGTTGAGGAAGCCTTGTCAGGAAAAGGAAGAGAGCTCTCTTGGCATGGATAGCAATTTGTCATTGCGACTTTCCTTCCCCCCACTGCCAAGGGTAAACAGGTCAAAACATCACAGAGTAACTCTCCGGGATCAGTGTTCAGCTATACAGAAAATTGTGTCAGGCGTTGTCTCCTGCTGTGGCTTCCAGTCCAGGTGACTTCATTGTGAACATCATCTTCATTTAGTCAGGATCTGAAAAACAGAGATCTGTTTATTTCTGCTGAAAGATAAAGTTGGTTTTTGATGTTGGTTAGGTATTTTGCACTCAGGTTTTTGTTTTCAGGAACCTTCAAGTTCTACTACCAACAAAATATACAATATGACTTTTCAGTAGGTGTCTGTTTCAGTTTACATTTGTTTTCCGAGATTAAAGTTATTCTAGAAAGACAATCTTCAGAAAGTAAGTGACCATGTGTGATTTCCCTGTGCTGGTGCTGCCTGTATTTCCAGGGAAGGCAGATACACCCTGGCTGCATCTGTGGCTTGTGGGAGATACCAGAGCAGCACCATTCACTGTCAGCAAGGTACTTTTACTGTGTGACAGTGACTGCAAATAGCAGAGCCATTCCTATGTTTATGGATGTAGGCTCACTTAGATGTTAACTGCATCGAGATATGAATACACATTTTTCCAAGTGACAACTGGGAGAAGTTATCTTATTAGCTGTTGCAGAAAAAGCAAGCAAGAGATCATGCCTTTGTATTGGCTGTAATTGAATAGCGTATAAACATTTCTTGAAAACTGCAAAATATGTTTGTGTGTCTTTATTAGTCTCTTTGGAGTTTATCTTTGCATTCCCTTTTATATGGATCGGTATCTTTAAACAGATGTAAATATTGTGATTTCCTTTTCACATGAATTCGGCATGTGATGTACAACTAAAAAGCAAACGAGGTGCTGAATTTCAGGAAATTTCCATGAAGCCATTAGGCTGTTTTGTTTCTTTCACTGAGGTTTTGACTTTTCAGTTTTAGGCCGTTTGTAGGACTCTTTAAAACTTTTTTTTTTTTTTAGGAAATGGAGAGCTGGCTATGTTATCCTGATATTTTAGGACTGACTCAAAATTTATGAAACGGAAAGTTACAGACCACTATCCCTGATGTAGCCATAACACAGTGGTGTGAGCAAAGGTTAACATGAAGCAAGTGCAGCGTCCAGAGTTCTACTGATGCAGGCTCTGGCTGCTGCTGTCTCTTTTTAAAATGAGGTTACACTTAAAATGAAGTCCCAGTGTGCAGTGCTTCAGGGAATTGCATGCTGTGATCAGTAGTCTCTGAAGACTGTAAGACTGATACTCAAGGAAAAGAGAGTCTTCTTCCATTTACTGGATTTTAGGAATTTCAAGTATGCTTTTGCACTCTTGAAAGTAATTCATAGAGCAGGAAAACAGTAGGATGTCCCTTACCTTAGACCTTTCTGGAACTTTTAAGCAGTTGTTTTTGTTCTTACTCACTGAATCATGTGTTTTTTTCTTTTATGTCAAGCTTTTGCAGTTTAATCCTGCGGAGCGTCTTGGTGCTGGTGTTGCTGGTGTTGAAGACATCAAATCTCATCCATTTTTCGCCCTTATAGAATGGGCAGATCTGCAGAGATGAGAGGCACGTGCCCTCTGAACAAACTCAGGTCAACTGGACAGGTTTCTCTGGCACAGGAGCACCCTGACTCGCTTCCTTTGGATGTCTCCAACCACTTGGATGTAATGGCTAAAGGATGCTGGAGCAACAGAGCCAAACAGGAATCACATTTTAACAGGAATCACTGGTTGTACAGGTTGCTGGCTTATTTCTACGACAGCTGGTTGCTACGTGTGTGTGAGTCCTTTCATCAAAGGAAAGTTTGTGAGACAACTCCTGGGCAGCATGTTTGGCACTGCCAGATAAGCAGGGGCAGGAATGTCCTCCTGGTGCCTTGTCCGGTGATGGAAGTGTCTGTAGACTGTGCCAGTTGAAAGTATTTTTTTATTGTGTCAATAGACCATTTCCCTATGTTAAGTGCAGCTCTTGGGGGGGTAGGGAAGGAAAAAGCAAATAATTTATTAACGGTATATGCTAAAGAAAATACTAAATAAAATACTAAAATGCTTTATGCAAAAGTTGACACATTAAAAGTAATATATCCGTTAAAAATTAAGAAAGCTGTTGCATAATACTGTGGAATGTGTCTTGAAAATAGCATATCATTTCCCATTCTAGAAAGAGCATATAAAAGGCAAATAATCCTGTCAAATGTTGTACTTTGTTGGCTGGCAATGTCTGTTTAAAACTCTTGACTATTGTATTTGATGAGCTACATGTTAAAGTCACTACAGAAAGGGAAATCTTCTTTTCCTCAGCTGGATAAACACTGCTTTAGCACTCTAATAAGGAGCAAGAACACATAACACTAAATAAATATATAGATAAAAAAGGCAAAACTCTTCTTTCATCACTGCAGCCACTGCTTTATCACTTAATGAACTTTACTTCCTCTAAGTGTCCTATTTTTAGCTGCTACTTCAGGAAAAAAACCTTTCTGCTCGTGTTCTTGTGCTTGAGGAAGCTTCTGAACTCCCTTGTTTGTTTGTTAATAGTCTAATAAATCAAAGAAAGCCTTCACCCACTCTGCTGCTTGAACAGGAAGAACAGGGATTTGCTCATGCCAAATGACTAAGTGACATCTCTGAGCAAACCCTAGTGGGTAAGACTTGGGCAGGAGCCAATTAGCTGACCTGTTTGTTTGCTAGAAACGTCTGGAGAATGGGAGAAGAATATAAGACATGCAGAATATTTTGCTGAGTGCTGCTAAGCACCTATGCCTGTATGGGTTCCTGATGTACAAACACTGTACGCTGCAATGTACAGAGTATGTATCCATGGGTTTTTTCCTAAATATTCCCTTTGCTTGCACTCTTTTTTTCCCCCCTCTTTTCTTCTTCTGCCCAGCTTTATCCGGAGAACAAAGGGCAAATTCCTTTGGGAAAGTGAGGTGACAGCAACAATTATTGAATTTACAACTCAGAAAAAAAAAAAAGGTATCCTTCCATTTGTATTTTAGCAGTGTATTTTATAGGCACTCCCAAAAGTGCATCTGTACAGTCTCCATCTGTTAGACACCAGGTTGATGTATTCAAATAAAGTGGAAAAGGAAAATGCTTCACTTAAACAAAGGAAATCTGGAAACTTTTTTTTTCCTTTTAAAATTATTCCACTCCCCTCCTTTTTTTTTTTTTTTCTTCCCTTTCTTGTGATCGCCAGGCCAGCAGAGGGGCTGTCACAACACTGCAGGCTGTAACCGGTCACTAGTATCACTGCCTACCCAGTGCCGTCCAAGATTACATCACTCGCAGAAGCTGCGTTTCAACCCGCCACCCTCTGGCTTCATAACAGGAACTCCCTCAGGTGAGCCACAGGAACAACTTCCTGTGCCGAGCGGGTCGGAAATCTCTAATGCAGAGACCAAGCTGATCCCGAGCTTCCTTCCAGCACTGCCCTGGCTGTGACTTTGGACAGGGCTCGTTGCTCAAGGAAAGCCTCCCTCCCCTCGGCCACCTGACTCCCTCCCTGGGGGTCTCTAGCCCAGCACCAGATAATGCCACTGTCTGTGTTGATCTGTCCCATTGCATTTGCCTGGTGATAACTGTACAAAAAAGTATTTTCCATGTTACTTTGAAATGCTGTTGTGTTCAGGTTGTGCTCGTGTGCTGGCTGTAAGCAAAGGCAGAATAAGATTGCACGGGAGCACAAGCTGGTTTCTGTGAGCAGCAGCAGGAGAACCCTGTTCCGGCAGAAACCAGATGATCAGTCACTCTCACTGTAAAGCATTCGGTTTAGTTAATGACACCAACATATTTTTTTGTCAAGTGTGTTAGTAGTGAGGAAATCTAAATCATGAAGAGTAGAAGGAATGGCAATAGGACTTGCCAGAAATGAGCTTTTGAGATGCTACAAGGATTTGTAACATTACCACTGACTCAGATAATTGTTTGTCAAGAGAAGCACGGTCTGGAGTTAATTGCAGAAAACCAATCCTACTTCTATTTTTATTTTTTTTTTCCTTGAACATATATTATGTTGTATTGGTGTTTACATGTATTCCTTTAATAAACAAAACCTTTCAAACCTAATTCAGACCTTGGCTTTCTGAACTTCACATTTAGTTCTTGAAGACTGACCTTACCTGATCAGTGCTTTTTGTTCTTTGCTTATTGAGTTGAAATGCTCTAGATACCTTCTTTTTGGTGCCTGTTACAAAGCCCTGTGATGCACATCTCCATTTGGATGACTGTTCATTCCCACTTCCTCCTGTTACACCTAATAGCTAACAGCAAAACAAATCAGTGCCTTTTTTTTTCCTCACAAGAATTCCCCTACAGTCTATGTAAAACACGGTAAAATAAACCTATAGATTTTCCTATTCTCCTGTAGATGCTCAGGTACAGCAGATTACGCACTTAGGGCATCTCAAAGTGCTAATTCTTTGCACCCCGTGGAACCACCCTGTAATATTCTTTGTGTCCTACTAAGAAAAACTGGGATACAAAGTGTTTGCAAGCTTGCCCTGGGTAGAACTGCCATGAAGTAAGGCTGGGCCCCTGCCCAGACCTATAAGAGAAACTGCAGCTCATGAAATACAAGAGACATAACTTTGAATGGCTGTATTCACCGTTTCTGTTCTTGTAGCACAGCTCCTGTGTCTCCTGTGAAAATCACCTCGCAGACAGCAGTGACTGTCACGCTGACTCTGGGCGCACCTTTGGGATGCTGAGTTGGCAGGGTTACCTGCGCCGGAACATCCACCCGGCTCCTCTCTCCAGTGCTAACCTGTTCCTTGGTGTGTCCCTGCAGCGAAGGGCACTGGGATGAAGAAGGCTGGGGAGGTCAGCCCTCTCTAAATAAAGCACTCAGCATAACAAGGTACAGGGAAGTGTGAAGTAAACCACTATGGGATTTTTGGTTTTTTTTTTTTTTTTTTTGAGTGTGGTATAATTTGTTTTCTCAAGGACGCTGAGTAGGAAGCTGGAGAAACAGAAACTTCCTCTGTGGTGAGATTTATGCTAGGGATTTCAGCAATAAAATGAAAAAGTACAATTGTTAGTTTCTTTGGGTTTGTGCTTTCTGTGATGGCTGTACTGTCAGCTGAGTGCTGTAGCTCCTGGCTGCTACGTGGTCCTGTGCTCCATGTGAGGGGCCATTTCCTGGGCCCCGGCACGTGCATTCCTGTGGCTGGGCACCCAATGTCCTCCTCCAGTCAGCAGCACCTCTGGCAGCTAGCCCTCAGCTCTGTGTGAGTGCTGAGACACCCATGGCTTTCAAATCAGAGCCCCACGGCTTTTTGCAGGCCCCAAGAAGTTTGGTGTGCGGGATTGTTTGCCTGCAGCAGCGCCCTGTTGAATGTTGCCCATTCCCTCCCCTCGGTGACTTGTTCCCTGAGGACTGCTGCACTTGCTGCATGGTGTCCTGAGGGGACTATGGGAGATGCTGCTCGAGAGGCCCCTTGTGTGGCCGGGGCCTGTTGTTCCCCTCAGCCACACTCCTGCCCAGCAGCCTCCCACAGGCTCTGCTCTGATGTGGTTCGTGGCACCACATACGTTAATGGTGGTTGTTTGGCACGTGCCCACCAACAAAGGTGGTTGGGGTGTAGTGAGGACCAGATGTGGGGCTTTGGCCACCCCGATGCCTGAGGACCTTCCATGTGGTTGTGCCTCCAGGGCTGGGCCCCCTGCGGGTGTCACACCATGGTGCTGCATGGGGACGAGGGCTGTGGCAAGGTCACCAGGCTGGGGGGTAGCTCCTGCTTCGGAGAATGAGTCTGGGGGCGAGGGGGGGGAGTGAGGGACTGGGCCAGCATCGGACCAGCATCCCTGCCAGCAGCAAGGATGCTGGCAGCCCCCAGGACAGGGTGCCTCATGTGGCTCCAGCTGCCGTTTGGGAAGGGGTGGCAGAGCCAACTCCCAGAGGGGGAATGGGACTTGCTTAAAAGGTGCCGAGCAGCTGCTGCTGGCAGCAGGGGTTGAGACTGGCAGCACAGGGCTGGCTGCTGCGCCGCAGGGACAGTGGAGGGCTGGTTCCTGCCTGAGCCATCTGCATGAGCAGAGCTGGGCAGCCCTGGCCCAAAGGTTGTGTTGTCCTCAAGAAAATCCCAACTTGTGAGTGGCAAAGCAGTAGAAGTGATCCCACTGTTTGCTGGTGCTGTGCAGTGAAATCTCCTGCACCCCTGCTGCGGGGCAGAGCAGGCTAATCAGGGTTCAGCAGAGAGGATGCTCCAGACTCCTGGCAGCGGGTGACAGCTTGATGTGCTGCCCCAACAGGACCTTGCTGTCTCTTGGCAAATCAGAGGCTCTCCTTCTCCAAAGGCCTCTCTGTCTCCATCTTCTTGGCCCAGGGACCATCAGGAGGGATTAGTGCTGCTGCCAGAGGACTGCAGTGGCTCTGTGATACGCGGGAGGACTGGGGACATGTGCAGCTCTGGGCAGTGGGGAATTGGTGTTGTCTTGGGTAGGCTGTGGGTGGTCACCTTGATGCTTTGCTGCTGACATCCTAAGGGTGACAAGTTTGAGAAAAGTCTTTTGGTGGTAAGCTAGACTAGGCTGTTGCCAAGTGGTGGAGCTGGATAAAAATGGACCAGACAAGGAACGAGCAGTTGTTGGGGTCAGTAGTCTTCCTTAGGGCTAGCCCTTCCTTAGGCCTTGCTAACCTTGTTTTGCTTTGCCTTGGAGAAGAGATGTTTTGCCTTGATGCAACCTCACTTGTGCCAGTTTCTCCCATCCCCTTCCATGGCTTGAGCCATTTATTTCCAGGGTATTTTTTAGGTTTGCTCAGCTCTCTCCATCCGTGTCCTGTGTTACGTCCTTCAGCCAGCCTTGGTCATAGATTTTCTTGCCCTTTCTGTGCCCTTGATTCTGAAATGCTGCCCCAAAATGCTGGGACACAGGAGCAGATTATTAAATGCAGCTGTTATCCCCATGTATTGGTGAAGCAAAGAGAGAGGATTACTCCCACAATATGAAAGTACAGGGATTGTAAAAGCGTTAGGAAATTGGTTCCCCCACAGCAGTGTGTGAGTAACGAGAGTTTTATGGTACCTCGCGCGGTGGTGGGATAACGAGGAAAGAGCCTCCATGAGAGAGATCGGTGGTGTGCCATGATTTAGAGCATGGCGCTGGCCAGCTATGCTCCACTTGGGGTCATGCTTGTGCTCTGTGGTCTGACATTTGCCAGCTCATAGTTCCTTTACAAACCAGGCATGGAGAAGAGCTATTTCAACAGCATGGATCATGAGCCAAGTGGCACATACCCTTTCTCCAGATTTTAAAATTTGCTACTTCGCTACCTTGGTCTCCATCCTTTCCAGCATCATGTCTTCTTTGGCCTCAGAGAACTCCCCCGCCACCAGCCCCTGCCAGGCCCAGCAAACACAATAGGGTGAGGTGAGAAGGGAGTTCTCCTGAGAAGGACCCTGGCTACTCTGGCTCCTTGCAGGCCCCTCAACAGGTGCTCAGGGATACTGCAGGGCCCTGAGTTAATCACCTTCCCAGGGTAAAGCGACTGCACAGTGTGAAGTCCCAACCCCATCACCATCACTAGGAGTTTTCCCATTGACTTTTCTGAGGTCAGGAGCTTACCCTTCAATTACAGAGAGAAGCCAATTTCATTGGAAACAGATATAGAATGCTTGTTTGCTTTCCTACTTTAAGCACACCCATGTAGTTTCAGTCCTGGTGTTAGTGAAATAAGCGTAGGGTTTTTTTGTTTGGTCGGTTTTTGTGGTTTGGTTTTTTTTTTAATGTTTTGCTTTCTTTGCTATTCTGGTGGGTGCAGTTAATATGGCTGTTCAGTTACTCTCCCTGGCTGGGGTGAGGTCTGCTAGTCTTCCCTCAGCCTTTGCTGTGCCTCTGATTTACTGTGGGGGCCTCCCTATAAAACACGGAGGGCATTTTGCCTGGTGGCAGAGATGGGAAGAGTTACTGAGAGCCTGCCCTGCGTTTTAAGGCTGAGAAGTCTTTGATGAGCAGGGTTGCACAAGCCCCGTTAGGGTGACTGGAGCACAGAGGGCTGAGAAAGGCAGGCATCTGGTTTCCTCATTATTTCTTTTCATAAATAATCCCTTGTCCTTGCACCCTGGACTCTGACAGCATTTAGAATATGCCGGGTCGGTTTTCTTTCTTCTCCTCTTCGAAACTTATTCATTTGGAGAGCGATGAAACAATAGGTTTTTGTCTAAATCTTTACCAGTGAAATTGTCAGGAGAGATTTCCACCCCCCACTCCCGTCTATCTTCCTTTTGTCTCCTTCAGTTGTCGGGGTCAGGATTCGCCGCCAAACGGAGCCCGCAGTTGCTTTTCCAGGCCCCAGATGCCAATATGTGGCAGCATCTGGCTGGTTGGCAGGCGCCGGGCAGTGGTGCTGGCTGCGCTGTCAGGCGGCGGTGGCGGCGCTTGGTGGGCGCCCTGCTTCTTTGAGGATGTGGTCCCAACCAAGAACAGGGATAATAATTAAATCTGCTAGAGGAGGTGAATTATCGGCTAGGGCGGCTACTGTTGGAAGCTGTGCCGGCTCCCGGCCCTGGGTTTTTTTGTCCTCGTCGGCAGCATCCTGTGTAACCTCACCTTCTTGTGCTGTGAGCGTTTCAGGTGCCTTAAGGCATGGAGCTCCTTGAAAGAGAAATACAAATCACAAAAAATGTAGAGATAAAACCCTCTCCTTCGAGGCCATGTGTTTGGCATGGGAAACACACGATAACAGCTTGCTTTAGAAAGGTGACATTTCCACTGAAGGCTGAATAATAAAAAATTCATTAGACTTTTGTAATGAAGACAGCTTCTGGGACCGGGGAATCTACTGCTTCCTTGAAATATATGCGTGGGAGCTCTCCCTGGCCCTAATGGGTGTCACATGTGGCTCTGGCTACATTAATGTTGCAAGCTCTATTAAAAGGGATTGTCAGTAGCCCTTCACGTGCGGTGAATCAAAGCTGTCTTTCCCTAACTTTGCTTTAGCTCAGGCTTGTGTGTGTAGACTGACTTGCTCAGGGTTAAGTCACTTTTAATATTAAGACTGATAGCAAAGACTCTAATACTTTTTTTTCTTTCTTTTTTTTTTTCCCCTCTCCCTTTTAATTCAGAGCTTGCTGGTGAAGGACTCTGGAGGGATGGGGAAGGAGGAGACAGCCAGGCAGCTTAAAGAGGCCTCTGAGGGTCATGTTGAGTCTGTGCTATTATGTTCCAGCGAGGAGAATAGCTTTATTGACAGACAGCTGTTTGACTCCTGCAGCCACACAGTATTTGCTGCAGAGCTGCATAAATACTGAGCCCATGTTGACAAATTCCTCATCAGTGCAAGATAGTTAAACCTGCTTGTTTAATCATTTGTGTGCTCTTACCTCTGCTGCTCTGAAAAGAATGAGCTGCTGTTTTACAATACAATGCATGAGAAACCTCTAAATGCTCAGAGATGTTTCACGTGAAGTTTTCAGGGTGTCTTTTTATTTAGACCCTCTTGGAAACACAGTACTCCATTTTTTTTGTTATGTCAACTAGATTTTACTCCCTTCTTTTTCTCTCTCTCTCTCTCTTTTTTATTTTTTTTCCTCTACAAAGTGTATAATTTTTGGTTTTCAAATAAAAAATCTGGCAAGCTGTCTTTACAATGGAGGTAGCAGGTCTCTTGGCAGACCTTAGGTCCTGTCTGCAATGTGACACCAGCACCGGCATGGCCCCTTTAGGAGTCCCACACCTTGGTTTGCAGCACATGTGCAAAGGCACGTGAGGATTTATGTTTTGGTTTGGCTTTTCTGGCACAGGGATATGGAACCTGTGCTACCGGTCACCTCCTGCCTGTAGCCTAGGGATTGCTTTTTGACCTCCCACCCATTTCACAATAATATCCACCTTCATACCAGCATACTATCTTGTCACATTGTTGGCCTCATCTCTGGAAATGTAGTATCTAAAATTAAAGATTTGTTTCCGTTTTGGAAATTTTCTGTTGACCTTTGTCACTTGAACAGGTAGAGAGGTGTAAATCAGGGCTCCTGCCGCACAGTCAATGGGAAAAAAGAGAGAGGTCTTTTGAGATTTTCTTTGGACCCTCTTTACAGTGTGGCATCTCTTTAGTACTTTCAAAATGTTTCTGGTGTGTGAGTGATTTTCTAACCAAAAGCTCTATTATTGAGGGGTGGCCAAAAGAGAAGGCCTCACTGAAATGTTGAATCTATTGTTCAGTTGTACAAAAAATAAAGAACTGTCAGGTTGTTTTTTAGAGAGATGGGTCACTGGATGTTTATGTGGCAATGAAGGAGATGTGCATTTCTTCCAGGATCACAAATAAAGTTGTGCATGCCTGAAGTGGTTGGTACAGGCAAGCTGTCTGTCCTATGGCTGCAACTACTTATGGAGCTGAACCTGGTGGTGCTGCTGGGTTTTGGGACTTTTTATCAGTTTCCTGGCAAGTGCAGGACAAGCCAACATTGTCTGACGTTTTCATTTTTTTTAAGTCCTGATGTTGGTGCAAGACATTGGTTATATTGAGATTTACACTTGTGTCATGATGCTTATGCCCTATAGAAGGACACTTCACCTGGCCAGCTGTGTCTGATGAGGCTGCAGAGATCAGCATGCAAAGAAATGAGGTTTCCACAGATTTCAGAGGGTACAGGTAGGGTTTTTTCCATTGATTTAATTAAAAAAACAAAACAAAACAAAACAAACAAACAAACAAACACCCCAGCATAAAATACAGTCTTAGGAGTATGGTACAGCTTTGCTTATTGACTAGACCAGGCACCCTCATTTGAAGCCTTAGGAGCCTGGACAGCTCCTACATAACTTCCAAGGGAATACCTTCTCCTCTCTCCATGTATGTGCTTCCTGAGGGGGTTCCATTTACAACCAAGTTATTCATTGAATGTTGGATTTATAATTCACATGACAGCAGTTTTTACTTTCATTTATTTTTTAGTCTTTTTCTAGATGGACTTGGTTCTGACTTGTCTCCTAGCCACCAAAAGGGCAGTTTGCTGCAGAAATGTTGGCTTGCTTTCCATTCTAACATTTTAAAAGCATGTTCCCTTCTTTTTAGTACATCCTTATAGCTTGTATGTTGAGGCCCAAGAGCTGTACAAATTTATGTAGCTATTAAAATATTTCTATATAAATGAGAAATATTAAAAGATCCAAACACTGTGAATGAGATTAGGAGCTTTGGAAGAATTAGAAGCACTTTTGGCTTAAAGCATAAGTCAACATTCAGCTAGGCCTTTTAAAATAAAAACTTTCTTTCTGTCCTTCATCTTTCATCATTTTAAGAGACTAACTGCAGAGCTCTGACAGTCAGTTGAATTCAGAGTCCACCTTCAGAGCTGGGTCAGTACAGCTTCCAGAAGATGACTGAAAGTAGATTGGGTTTCTTCAGGTTTCCATCTTCTAACCCTGCTCTTGATAGTATGACTGATGTTCCCACTGGTCTTTTTGAACAGGATTTTTGGCTGGAGGCTAGCTTTTTTTATTATGCAAAACCCAAAGCACCAAGAATTCCTGCCAGTAGTGGGGCTGGTATAGTCCCCATACCAACTAAGTGTGAATTGGACCAGCTGGAGAAGGACACCAACCCAAAAGTCTGATGGATAAGAGAAAAAATCTTGTTCTGTCTTCAGTGAGGTAGCACTATTTTGTCTTTATGCTGCAATCTCATACAACCCATGTGGAAGCCTGAAAGAGGGAACATTCTCAGCCCCAGAGAACAGACAGTTCAAATGGCTTCACATCAGAGGGCCTGAAAAAATGTGGCTGAAGCCACAGTGTTTGCTACCACTGATCCTGGTGTGACTGAGCTCTTCAGTCTCTCTTCGGGTGCCTGATTATTTCCCAGCCCAGTGCCACGCTCACCCTAATAATAAAGGTGTAGATGATTTATATCCAGCACAACTTTCTCGCTTGTTTTCCTTGCTCCTGAATGATGAGAACCCCCTGTGCTGGTGTCTAGGTGTTGCTGCCATGGGAGTCCCAGAGGATGATGTACAGTACATCCACCCTGAGCACTGGGCAGCTCTGCTGCAGGAAGTCAGAGATTCTCTAGCATGGAATACAACAGGGCTTTTCTGCAGTCATCATGGACAGAGTGTTTTCCTTGGATGTGTGCAGCTCATCTGTTACAAAGCAAGATGTGTTCCTGGTGTGCCACTCTATGCACAATGCTTATTTATTCCAGCCCTTAATCAGAGCTGTGTCAAATCCCTCTAAGGAAAACATAAAGATCTTACAATGTTCTTTTTAGGAATTGAAGTTGTAACTCCTCCTCTGAAGTCTTGATTCACCAGCATTGATGTCACAATACTGTAAGAAATAGCCATTATCGACTGAACTCCAACCAGGTAAAACCCACTGAAGGAAATTTGTCTGGAGTGGTCAAATTTCAGTGCAAACACAGAGGGTCAACTTGTGACACTTGGCTCCTGTATTCTGTTCATAAGCATCCCAGTGTATTTGCTTTGCTCTCCCTGTCTTTTTCCTCCTCTGTTCCCCTGTCCATATATCAGTGTCAGGGAGTTCAGACATCACAAGGGCCGGTGTTTTTTTTTTATTATTTTTGTAACACCTAATGTGGAATTTTGCATGAGCAACACTCCTTCCTGTCGGCACTTGGAAACTCTTTTGTGTTACGTCCGTCCTTTCTCTGAAGTAATCACTCAACTATTTCTAGCAATAAAATATTCCTCTGTAGTGCCATCAGATATGTTAGAAAGATTAGTACAAGATCTGAAGGCCCTGTCCAGCTAAATTCAACAAAACTTCCATGGCTTTTAATGCCCTCCTTTTTTATTTCACTGTAGATATTGCCTGTGGACATGGAGTAGGAAAAAGGCTCCCAGATACTCCCCGATAGACACAAGCTACAGAGAAGCTGCACACTATCTAAGTGAAATGCCAAGAGTCAGGAACAAGAGTCTGTGCATATCTACAGCCTTCTTTTCTGTGTTTTGTTGTTTCTTTTGTTCTGTGTTTTTTTTTCTTTTAATCAACTTTAAAAACACTACAGCAAAGATTTGTCTCAAATTTGTTAAGCTATTGGGAATGGGACCTGCCTCTTCTGTTGGCTGAAAAGGCAGTGGGGTTTTTATCTCTCCATGGCTGGGGAAGTGAGGAGAGAAACCATTCTCAGTAAGGCAATTTGAAAATCTTACTTGGTGCCTAAGATGCATTTGGGGGAGGGAAGGATTTCCTAAGATATTTAAATGTTCACCTGACTAACAATCAGAGAAATCAATTCCTTTGCTCTCCCCTCAGGATTTGACACTAGCTGAAGTAGAACTGAAACTCCTGCCAATTATTAAGAAATCCTTCAAGAATGGAGAAGTGACAGAATTGAGGGTCATACTGTTTTCCATGTCACCAGTTGCACCAGCTGGAAATGCACATGCAAGCTGAACTTATTTGCAGTGGTTGCTTTGATCTGACTTTGGGAAGCATGGAGCTGGTCTGTCGGCACTTGTTAGCGGAAAAAACCAGCTCCTCTGGCTTTAACAGAGGAATCAGCTCCTCCACGAGTTACAGTGCTAGGGATGAAACTAGGGATGAACTGCTTGTTCTTTGGCTTTTCTTCAGTCTTTCTTCAGCTGGACTGTCTGGAGAGGCTTCCTCCCAAGTTCCAGAGTCTCTGCTCCCTAGGAAGGAGCCATGTGTGTGCAGCTGCCCCTGGCATGGCTGCCTGACTGCCCCACTCAGTGCCTTGCCCCACACCACTGTCTCCTGTGGCTTTTTATTATATATTTAAAAATAAAAGTTTACTTCAGATTGAGGGTATTTTTGTGCAGCATCTTTTTTTCTTTTTTTCTTTTTTTTTGTTTTGTTTTTGTTTGACAGCCATGACAGCCTCTCCTCATTATTATGGAAAATATAGGGTTGGTGGTAATTACTATCTGAGTATGAATGGGAGCAGAAGTGGGCATAGACTGCACTGGCCTTTCTTTGACAAGGTATAACTTTCTTCTGAATTTCTGTGTTAATTAATGCTTATTTAAAAACCACTTTAATTGGCAGTAAACATCTCAACTTTTTGTACTCGTTAAAATGCACCCATTGATGTGTGATGGATTTTTTAAAGCTTAATTAACTTTCTTCCTGTATATATAACCTATAATAATGACAAATACTGGAAACTGCCTCCCTTTCCCCCCTCCCCTATATTTTGCCCTCCCCTTGATATTTCTATCACTTGAAGAAAGGCTATAAAAATGTATCCTGACTTGCCCAGGATGGGGGGGGAGCTCTCTGGGTACAATAATTCAGCCTCTCTAAGGGACCCCACAGAGGCTGAGACTGGCCAGGAGCTGCAGGCAGCTGCCCTGTCCTGTGCCTGCTCTTGCAGCTTGAGATGCCCACCATGCACCCAATCTTCTCCCTTGTGGGCAGAAATTGGGTCCTTCTCCCACCTTCACTGTGGGTCATTCATCACCATTTTTTAAAAATAAAATTGCTGTGGAAACTTTTTCTCAGGTCAGCTTACAGACCTCTTCTTCCCTGAAAAAAAACTCAGAATCTTTCAGTGAAAATTGATTTTTCTAGTTCTTTTTTTTTTTCTGATTTTTTTTTGTTTTCTTTTTTTCCCCCTTCTTTTATTTATTTATTTATTTTTTTGTTTTCTTTTTTTCTCCCTTCTTTTATTTATTTATTTTTTTTAAATAGATTGAGACAGGTTTATCTGCATGCACATGTGTGAATGCCAAGTCAAAAGAACCAAGGAGCCTCTAATAGTGTGTCCTGGTTTAGGGCTTTCCTCTTCCTCTAATTTTCAGCTCATATCTAAGCCACTGAGCAGGATTTAGTGCAAAACTTTCTAGTGCAATGAAGATAACTATGATTTCAACTTCTAATTTTTAAATGTCTCAGCATTTTAGACTATGAAATTAGACTCCTGAATCACTTTTGAATGTGAGATGTTGGTACTTTTTGCAACTGTGATCCTTTGTGTACAAGTGAAATTACAAGCAGAACACATTACAGTAATTCATGAAAATATGCAAATTGCTTGGTTCAGCTATTACACACAGATCATTTCCCAGTCTTTCTTTGCAATTTATAGAATATTCTTGTTTAAGGTGGATAGATCAGAAGTTTTAAAGTGGGCAATCTGGTTTATGAAGGCACTTCTAGTGAGTAAATTTTAAATGCATGAAGCAATGATTTAATTTCCATAAGTGCTTAATATCCAAAAACTCCTAATATCTTCATCCAAATGTAAACCTGTTTAAAATACCTTGTGAAATGCTCTTTATTCTCCTTTGCTCTGTGTGCTTTTTCTATCCCAGCTGATAATTGTGCTGCTGCCCAGTTCCCTTCTCTTTACCTGTCTCAAAGAGTGATTAGGGTGACTGTCAAAATTCCCCACTGTAATAATAAATATACCAAGATATTCCCTCCTGCTCTGTGAATGTTATGTGGCCAAGCTAGCACTGATATTTACTGGCAATTACATCTTGTCTGCTTCACAGGAATCTTCCATTCCGTGGTGACCAACACAAATCTTTGTAGACACAGCTTATCTTTCACCTAAATTAAGTGCACACTTTAAACCATGGAGCTTGCTGAGTTTCTCCTGCTGGGTAGTTTTTCTGTACAGCTTGAGAATAGGACAAACAAGATTTGCATTGACTGAGAACTGTGTTTCTCTCACCTGCTCAAGGTAACTTAATTAGGGTGACAATATTTAATTATTATTTTAAAATATACCTTCATCTGGAAAAATGTGGATGGCATGCAGTATTCTGAACATTAATGCTAACTTTCTTCCTGGTCTGATTTCAAGGCTATCATTAAAAATAAATGCTGCTGCCTGTTAATTTGACCATGTCAATAAATAAAAATGTCCATAACATGTGTATGAGGCTAATTAGGATTTTATAGCTGTGTTGTTCTGGTTGATAGCTGTGCTGTTGGCTTGCTGGGTCTTTATGTTTCGGTGATGTACACCTCATTGATGCATAACATGTAACACCTGTTGATGCAGTAAATGTTTATTTCTGGCAATTGGCCCTCACATCATTTGTGGTACGAGAGCTCTGTGTAGCAGACTCAGGTCTCATAATTAGGCTACCTTGGCTTAGAAGAGCTTTTCCTAAAGGAAGCCTGAAAGCTTCTGTAATCCTGGTGCAGCTCCCTAAAGTTTGTGAAAAAGGACAGCATGCTTCTGTGTCTCGGAGGGACAAGGTTATAACTGTGGGCTGGTTTGGTCCTTGCCTGTGAGGCAGGACCACTCCTGTGACAGGATACTGAAGGCTCCAGGCACAGCTGCTCTTTCTCCCCCTGCATGTCCCAGCAAACATGCAGCACCAGTGATGCTGCAGCGTCCTCAGCTTTAGGTGCCATATAGAAACATAGGCATTCTGAAATAAAATCAGTGCTCACTGCCCGGAGTGCCTGCTCTTCACTCTTTTTCAGCACCAGGCCTGCCTAAGAATTGCATCTCTATAAAAAAGAACCATGACATATTTTTCTTGTAGGTGGAGTTCCTTGCAAAGTCCAATTAGTTTCAGACTTCGCTTTGAAATTTCAAAGATTGTACCCGTCTTACCTTTCTTTACTTGAACAGCTTTAACTAGATCTGCTTGAACTGTTGTTAAAATTTATTTGGTTTAAAATATTTATTTATTGTTTTTAAAATCTCATTAATGTCTTGATTTTAAGGGGATTTTGTGACAGTGGATTGCACAAGCCCATTTGATGCTGTGCTTAACTAGAAATGCTGTCTTTTGCCTGAAGTGCTGGCTCCCAGGCTCAGCTCCACAGCAATTCCTGTGTGGTAGGAGAGTCACCCTGTGCTAATGAAGGGGGCAGAAGCACCTCCCAGCACAGCTGAGGACAACAGGGTTTCAGAGCAGTTGCAGCCACACACCTTGGATTTTGGCTTTGTGGAAGTTCTGCATGAGTGAACAGGTTCCTTTGCTTCCTACAGAAGAACATTAGAAATATATTCTATTAATTCTGTTATTATATATTTAAAAACTATTAATCATAGCTTTAAAATAACTGGTAATTTACAGATAACAGTGTTATCTGATAACTCATCAGAAAGAAAAAAGCAGGTGAGCAACCCAGCTTGGTATCAAATTCAATAAATGAGCACAATAAATAATTCCAGTAGTTTATTATCCCTGCCTCAATCTTGTCACCCTGCAACATTTTGAAGCTTCATTTTTCAGAAAATAGCATTGTTGCTAAATGAAAGTAAAGCTGCTGTAGAAGGCTCTACCACTATATTCAGCACAGGAAAAACATGGAACTGTTGGAGGAGGTCCGGAGGAGGGTAATGAAAATATTAATGGAGCTGGAGCACTTCTGCTGTGCAGTCAGCCTGAGAGAGTTGTGGTTCAGCCTGGAGAAGAGAAGGCTCTGGGGAGACTTTAGAGCACCTTCCAGTGCCTAAAGGGGCTACAAGAGAACTGGGGACAAACTTTCTAAAAAGACAGATAGTGATAGGTCAAGGGGTAGAGGTTTTAAACTAAGAGAGCTTCAGATTAGATAGAAGGAAGACTTTTTTACAAGAAACACTGGAACAGGTTGCCTGGAGAGGTGACGGCTGTCCCATCCCTGGAAACATTCAAGATCCCATTGGATGGGGTCTGAGTAACCTGCTCTGGATGAAGATGTCCCTGCTTATTGCAGGGCTGTTGGATTAGATGACCTTCAAAGGCCCCTTCTGACCCAAAGCATTCTATGATTCTGTGATATTTCTGTTGGACATAATGGAGAGATGTGTGAGAAAGCAATGACTAAAGCAGACAAGTGGGAGAAAGACTTAAATAATTGATTTCAGTGAAAGGTAGGTGTATTCAGATTTTTCTTTGCTTTTTGGCAAAAGTTCTCTCATAAAGGAAAGGCAATGCCTTTGACTGCAAAACAGCTTGAAGGGAAAAAATGGGGGTCTAATTTCAAAAGCAGCTTATGAAATGGTGGAAAATGTACTCCTGGGCAAATTTATCCCTGATCTGTGCTTGCTGTGGGTCACTCAGCACCTGCCATAGGAACTTGCCATTGGCCATGAGGGCAGTTTCTTGGTGAGACTCTTTTCCTGCCAGAACCATCTCTCTTCTTAAAATGGGGTGTCTTCTCACCTACACATTTATCTGCACAGGTTATGCAGAGTCAGTTTGTACTTGCCTGTGATTTACTTATGGCCAAGAGGTTAATGGCTCAAATTCAGAGGTAGTTGTGTTGATTGCCCAATCAGCACCTGATATGCCTGCCTGCAAGCTATCCAAACCAAGTACCTGGGTTTATGGTTCAAAATATAAACCCTATAGTCCCTATTTTGCAAAGTGACTTGGTGAGAAGACTTGCTGGATGGGATGGGTCAGGATTATTCAGGAGCCCATCTTGGCAATCTTGAGGCCACCAATGTCACTATTTTTTCAGGTATTTTGCCAAAGCAAATTGGTAAAAGTTTTGATTTTTGAAAAGTGGAAGATAATGGTTTCCAGATTATTTAAATAATCTCCTTAGAAAAACTCTCTCTCCCCGGCTAGGAAGACAAAAGCAGAAAACTAGAGTAGTGAAAGTTAAAAGCAAAACAGCTTGGATTTTTTACCAAGAAAGTGGTAAAAATTTGTAAAATAAAATTTCACTTTATAGAAATACAAGATTTCTCTTAAAAATATTTTGTTTAACAGGCCATTTTGATTTGATTATTGTTTTTATCTTTCAATGGCAAGTTATTTACTGTTTACTTTTCTCCCCATTGTGTGGCCCCAGGCCTTAGTAAATGTGTTCTATTCAAACCCTGCTCTGAAGACAGAAATATTAATTTCCACATGGGCTTTTCTATAGAACTCATCACTATGGTAACTGAATGTTTCATAAACATTAATGAACTTATTTTCACTGCACTGCAGTGAGGCATTGGGTGGTAGTATTATCCCCATTTCATGATGAAGAACTGAGGCAGAAAGAGATTAAGTACAAAAGTATTCACTAATTTTAAGTTCCCCATCTGAGATGCATGGTCTGATTTTTCAGAGGACTTAGTTTGTTATCTGTTCAAAGCACGGCTCCCATTGCCTTCGGTTGCAGCTGTGAGTTCAAATTTCTTTGTGCTTTCTGTACTCAGATAGAGACTGCTTTAATCTTGAACATACATGGCCTTTTTAATTTCTTTTCCTCAACATAATCAGAAGGAATTGAAACTTACTAGCTCCTGGCCACATATTTTTTCTACATATTAACTGAAATGACAATGTTTTACATAATTTTATCCAAACACCAATTCATAGCTTTAGTGTTAATACTAAAATAGTTTATAAGATAGTAACTTAAGTTCTCAAAGATTAGAAAATCATCTGCTCTGGTAGAGTTCAATTTTTGTTTCCATGAAAGAGACAAAACTCCTGGGAGGCCCTTTTTTGAGAATAACCTGGGGACTACTGATGTAGCTACAAACAGTTAAACTGGAATAATGGATTTTTATGCAGAGTCACTAATTTAAAAAATGAATCCTACCCTCCCTGAAAATCAAGATATCAAGCAAACTAAATGTATTAGTTATATTGTTATATGGGATTTTTCCAGCAGGTGAATCAAGTATCTTGTTTCAAACACACCTGGACTTTGCTGAAGTTTAGATTTGCTGTGATTGACCCACAGACATATCCTAGCATAGGAGGGAGTCTATTAAAATTGTTTTCTGTCTTTAGGCAGGAGGGCTTTATAGTGGCTTGGAATAACTTGAAGAGCCAGCCCTTAATTTACATCAGAATATGACACAGGATTTATGGATCCCCTCATAATTTTGCAGGCTCCTCTTCCATTCTTTTCTTTTGACCTACAAGTTGCAAAAGTTTATAAATGCAAAGTCTATTTTCAGGTCTTTCCTGAGATATTGAATCCTGGAGCAAATTTTTGCAGATGTTTTTCTGAAGCATTGATTCAGAAAGCAAGCACTGACCCCCTCTTAACCACAGAGGTGCAAACAGGCTGCTGCAATATCATGTTGTTGAATTTTCCTTCCAGTGCCGAATGAAAGAGAGCTTGCCCTTTTCCTCAAATCTCTCCCTGATCAAGAGATGAGTGAGCTGGTAGCTACAATATCCAACGGCTTCACCAAGTTGAGAATGTGATGTCTGTGTAATAATGCTCAATTTTGCACACTTCAAATCCATTAGTAGCAATTACCTTACCTGAGGTGTTTTGAGTTAGTTTTAGTACAGCATTCTTGCAGTTGGTAGATAATGAACATAATAATGTATACCGCATTTTCAAGTCTCTGTTTTTAGCTACAATAATGCCATTAGGATTCTATTTAGCAAATGTGTGCTTCACACTAGAAGTTAAGACTTTTTTTGTTCATGTTTTCCCTGCCATGATTTTGATTGCATCTCATATCCTATTCTGTGCAGTGCTGGCTTGCCTGAAAGAGCAGGAAAGTGTTTTACCCACTGCACCTGTGCAAAGGCAGTGAGGTCTGGCATGTTGAGAACAAAACAAGGACGAAGCAGGGCAGGGCTTTGCCTGAGCCCTGGTGCAGCCTTCTGAGCACCCCCGGGCAAGCTGTGTGCCTGCACTCTGCTGTGTCCTGTTTGCCCAAGGGGTGAGGATGCTGACACCCTCACAGCACAGCACAGCAGCCATCCTGCTCGCTCCAGGAGGGGTTGTGACACTGCTGAAGCTGCTGGTGGACTCCATGGTGGTAAAGAGGCAGGTGGGCTGCATGGTGCTGAGAGAGGCAGGTGTTGCAGCACATTTCACTAAGGGATGCCAGCTCAGACATCTGTGTTGGGGGTCCTTAGGCACTGCAGATATGTTGTGGCTCTCCTTCCCCTCTGAGCTTTTTTCTCCTCTCCAGAAAAAGAATGTGGAGTCCATATGAGGAGTTACAGCTGAGAGGAACTCAGCTTGGACTTGGGTGATAATAAGGAGTGGATGGTAAAGCAAGGTGGCTGCAGTTAAAGTTTTCCCATGCCTGTTTGTTTCCACAAGGCAGTTATGTCAGACAGCTCTGATGTCAGTGGGATAACCCTGCCTGCCCTTTCTCTGGGTTCAGGTACTCCACCCTTACAGGATCCCTCTTCATCCCTTGTCCTTGTAGCGAGATAATTATTTGGACTTGGAGAACCAGTACTCCACCAGGTTTTCCTTTTCTCTGCCCACTGAAGGGAAAAATAAGAAATCTGTTTTTGGGCTATCATTTGAACCAAGTGATACTGCTAAGCTAACACACAGAGTTTTCTAAGAAATAAGATTTCTTTGATTGTATCTTTCCAAAGAATTCCTTACTAAAGAATAAGAAAGGGATGAGGAGATATAATTGATGCCTCCTTTGGAGACATCACTGCTAAGGTCTCTGGCACAGATATTATCAGCACCTTAAAAATAGTTTCAAAATGTTACAGTGCTCCTTTCATATTAAATTGACCAAACTCAAGAAGCAAGGAGTATTTGGGCAGCCACACAACTTGTATTTGTTGTTGATGTGTTTAGAAACGGACAGAGTAAGAGCTTAGAGAGCTTTTTCTGTCTTAAACTGGAACATGTGAATCCGTCTCTGTCAGACACACACCTTCTCTCCAGTTCTTTTGCTCTTACTTAGATGATCTTTCGAAAAAGCAAACTGATTCTTCTGGCACTGAATTGATCTTTCTCACCTTTTAGTTCCTCTGGCACACTGACCACGTGCCCGTCCCATGCCACCTCCTGCCCTGTGAGCACACGTTCACTACACGGGAATCAGTGCTTGATGGAGAGTGGTGGAGAGCTGTGCTAGCAATGTTCAGCAGGGAAAACTAAGCTGAATTTTAGTACCCCAGGGACAAGGACAAAATGATGGAAAAGCACTCGTCTGCATGAAGATAACAAAGTGCTGCTGACCGTGGGGTAGGCGGGTTGAAGGGGAGCAGGGCCTGTGCCCCCTCCTCTTTTGCTGCCCCCTCCTCTGTTGCTGCCCCTTCTCCTTGCCTGCACCACCTCCTGCCCCCTTCAGCAGTGAGAGTGACTGTCACCTCCATCCGTCTGCTGCCCCGGATGTCTGCTTGCCTGACAGCAGAGCCCAAAAGCTGACCCCATCTGCAGGCTGCACACTGAAGGGGAGCTGGGGGAGGTAGATATCACCTCTCAGTCACAACATGCCCAGGCTGCTCCAGGGGCAGCACAGCAAAGCACTGGCCCTGATCTTCTTGCATTGCCATCACCTACCCTGAAATTAGTAACAGCACGTCCAAGGTTAGTGGCAAATTCAGATACCCAAGCTACACGGGGAGGGTGAATAAAGGACAGTGGCTGTGTACAGTATAAGCGGTTGCCTTAGACAATGCGTGACCTCTGAATTAAAAGACCAGGATTAGCAAAGAGCTTTTTTGCATTATTGGGCCCATTTACAAAAAGCTTTAGCCCTAATTGTATGGTACCACAGAGCTTTAACTTGAGCACATATTGGTTTTGTAACCTGATCCCCACATAAATCATAGTTGGTGAGAGCAGAACAATTAGTGCCTTAATCTACTGGGACTACACAGTATCTTTAAATCTGAATTTTCCTGATCATTATGGGTATTACAAGAGTCAATTAATTTATATTTCACACAAAATGTAATTAAATCCCACGATAACCTGACTGTGAAATGAAGAGGGGGGGAGTGAGGAGAAGGGTGGGAAAATCCTTTCCTTATGGAGCTGCCTTCAGACACCACGGTGTGTTATCAACGGAGGCACACTGCCTGCTCTTCAGCGCAGAAGTTTTGGGGTGAGGGGTGTTGTTTCCCAATTTTGTACTGAGCGGCCGTGTGGCCACAAGAAGCGTTTGCTGCCACATACTTCCAGCCCAGCCTGCAAGGAAAGTGATCCATGGTTGCTAACCTATAAAAGTGCTCAGGAAAGGGGAAGGCCTTGATGTTCCAAAGAGCCCGATGCCTGTAGCTGGTCACCTAAGGGAATCCACTTATGACTCTATTACCCAGTAAATTAGCAGAGTGGTTCAGTCAGGTATATTTATCATGAAGAGAACTGAAGATAATTAATACACTGCATTGAATGCAAATTGCACCCACAGCACTTATCTCATTTTCAATTAGCACAAATGTTACAGCACTGCAGGCTTGTTATGGTTTTACCATGGGCTGGGTAATTAATTTCTGTGAGCTACATATCAGACACCTGATAATGCCGTTTATTAATAAATGTCACCCCAGGTATCTGTTAGGAGAGGTAAATAAATTAAATGTTCAGTTGTCTGCCCTGTGCAAATCTATTCTTACACCTCATTGCATCTTTTCACTTGTTTGTTTATCAAGGAGAATGACTGCCGAGATTACAATGGCAAACAAAGGAATATGAGGAACAATAATCCACACCCTAAAGTGGTGTTCCTCTCACCACTGCTGATGGCAGGAGCCATGTCACTGTCTCTTTCCTGCCTGGGGACATGGCTGTGGGTCACTGAGGTAACCTCCATTCAAGGCTGCCCAGGACCCATGAGAGCAGAAAAGCTGAGGTGCCCTGCAAATCCTCACTTTCAAGGAATTTGCCAACCCCTTATTGGCATATATTTCTCTGTCCCTCAGAATGTTTAACTGCCTGCCCTGGAGCCAACACCCACACAGCTGCCTGTGGTGATTGTGCTCATCAGCTCCCGAGCAGATTCTGCTTTGTGTTTTTCCCTTTCCTTCCAAAACTTCAGAAAAGGATGGTGGGGTTGGGTGAACCTGTTGAGTTGTCCCAAGGCCCCTGGTGGAGATGAGGGCTGCCTCAGGGTGAGGGGTGGCAGGGCATGGACTATGGCATGGATTTTTGGAGATCTTTCCTCAGGGAAAAAAAAAAAAAAAAAAAAAAAAAAAAGATTATAAAGAGAATGAAACAGCTGTGTGCTCTTTGATCTGTACCCGGTTTTGGGAGAAGAGTGGAGCAGGGGGTGGTGGGATTTTGACAGCACAATGGTGGATAAAACCAGGTAAAGCATTTGCGCAGGGATATGGGACAGTCAGGAAGTGCCATCTCCCCCAGACCCTGAGCTGTCTTCTACTGAGTGGGTAGATCATATGTGGCAAACTTTCTGGCCAACTTGTGTTTTCCAAAGTTTCAACACAGGTCTCATCATCTTTGAGAGGAAAGGTCCTTTGGTCTTTTTTGTTCCCCCCCGCACCCCATTTGATTTTGAGATTTGGGCACTAACAAAAAGAGTTGAAAACACTCCAGACAATGTGAACTTTGGTGATCCTTCTCCCCAAGGAAGACTACAAGCAGGTAACTGCAGTGACTTTAGCAAGCTTTGCATAATCTGTCTCAGATCACGTTAGGCTGGTTAACTTAACACAACCTCCATTGTGTGAGTGCAATTTAGTTGATAGAAAGATGCTTTACGGTAGTGATTTTTTACTTACAACACAAATAGATTTGTACTGTATAAATACTCTGTTCTGGTGTACCTTAGGAATTGTACCAGATTGAATACACTGGCAATATGAATATGTCTAACTGACCATTACATTGATAGAAATCTGAGTATGTGTTAATCTTTCTTGAATGTAAAGAGTATTTACAGCAAAAAAAAGTAGGTGCAATATAACACTTAGTTTCCCAGATATAAACATATTAGGAAGAACCATATTATAAATGACTTGTAAGTTAGCTGTGGGGAAGAACAAGAGACTGTTGCCACAATAATTTAATCAGTGTGAATTTCAGTGAAAAGTGCTTTTAAGCAAAGTGATTTTATCCCTTATGCAGGCCTTCATTATATTTACAAGTTCTTGTACTGCAAATAATTTCCATGTGCTTCCTGGTAGTGTGACTGCCATCTCACCATCATTTGCTGTGATTTTTTTCAGATTTCAGGACTCAGAGATAGCTCAGTATTTGAAGATCGGATTTAAAATAATGCTTTAAAAATACTGCAGCACTTGAAAAATCAATTTTAAAAAGCCTTATTTGGATTGAAGTTTATACTTCAGAGAAGAACACATGATTTTAAAGGCCAGATGACCTGCTAACATTCTTTAAGACCATGTTTAATATGCTGAGAAGAATGTATAAACTCTCAGTTTAAATAATTATCATATCCATCCTAAGAAGCTGGCAAGGGGTAGAATTAATGCAAACTCCTTATTTGAACTGGAACAATATTTCCAATAAAAATGGAAATGGTGAATGCAACGTAAATGAGACACATCTGGTTCCTTTCCAGTCAGATCTAGGCTAACTCCCAGGCATGATAGGTCTGACATGGACTCCTGACCCAAATGTGTGCCCTGCACACTGTTTCCCCTCGAGTGGACGCCTTTCCCTGGGAGGGATAGCACAGCTGGTGCCAGGGTCATGCCAAGCCAGCTGTACCATGCTCACCAAGCTTTGGTTTGGCTGGTGGAGCTGGTGCTACAGGCAAGGAGAGAGTCTCATGGGAAGCAAGCATTGTGGAAAAGGTTGTTCTGGTGGAATCACACAGCACAACAAGGAGACTTTTATGAGGAGAGAGGCCTATGAAGGTGTTGTTGGTGGCTGAGGTCAGAAGTGCTGGTGGGGAATAAGTTCATGTGGGTCATGCTCATAACAGCCAGCTCCCTGCACCGTACAGTGAGCCTTGTATCCATTCATCAGTCGGTCAGATTCCCTCTCCCACCTTCCTGACAAGGGAGAAGTGAATGTAATGGAGCATCTTGTTTCTGATGTTATTATTTATGCAAGTCAAATATGCCGTATGATGGAAGGGAAGTTTGGTGAAGGTTTGCATTTCCTGAAGGTGCTCAATCTACAGGCCGAGGGCTCTGGACAGATGCATGTGACTCTTTCTGCAGAGAGCTCATAGCGTTGGTGGAGTGAATCTGTCAAATGTTCCTTCACTGCAGCTTCATGCAGTGTTAGATGTGATGAGGATTATAAGAATGAAGACCATGAACTCAATTAGGAATTCCACAGCAAGCTGGTGCCAGGCCCATTGCCAGGTTTGATATGCCTTTGTCACTGAAGAGATGCATTGCAGCAGTAAATGAAGTTTTCTAAGCATGAATGCTGCGTGTTTGCGTATTTCAAATGACTATAGTCCAGCTGAGAAGTGACACAGCCATGAATAACTGAGACAAGGTCATCACCTGCCAGGGTGGCACAGAGCCTCCTAACCAATGAAAAAGAAGTGTTTCTTGTAGAGGTCACTATGGGAAAACTTGGCATCAGTAGCAAATCCAAGAGCACACCTAAATTACGAAGCCAGGTATAGTGCACTCAAGTGACAAGCTCTTAGAGAAGCTTTCCTGTCTCCCATCTGTCTTACCCCTGTTTTGCCTGGATTTAACCAGCTGTTTTTCTTTCATTGCCATGTTGTGGTAGCAGTGTGTGTTTGCACAGAGAAATTTACGTATGGCTATATTTCACCTGACAATTCAGTCCATGCCATATCACTCAGCAGCTTTGTGTAGAAACAGGGAGGCACTACAAAGAATACAGATCAAGAGTCCACAGGAGAGAGGAGTGTAGTGCTGGAGATAACATTTCTTCACAAGTCAGGAGATGTGTACCAGCAGGAATGATTCAAAATAATTTTAGTACATTACCCTGGACTTCTGCCACCCATCAGGCAAGACAGCAATATCTCATGGTTAATGCTGAAGTCAAGGAGGATGAGGATGGATGCCTGCCCTCTCTCCACTGACAGGAGGGTGTCATCCATCAATGCCACTTGAACAGCTCCCGTTCCATGCCCTGGCTTCGTTCCAGACTGTGCCAGATTTAAAAGATTCACCTTTAGCAGGTATAGTTCAAGCTACCCTTTGGCTAGAGACTGTAGGAAATTTCCTGGTAGTTTGGAACACTCTTGGATATTGGCTACGAAGAACTCATGTCCACAGGGTAGATTTTCTCAAATCCAGGTGACAGTCAATTCCCAACATGTTGGTAATCCCCCAGCTGGTGTTCCCCATCTTCCCTCTTTCAAGACTTGGACCAACCTGGAACAATCTTGGGCAGATGGCGGCATGAGGAAGCCAGACAACATTGCCAGGTTAAATCCAGGACAAGAATGAGTTCTGAGGTGTAGTCACTGCAGCCGGAAGTCCTGACCTGTTAACACACTAGTAAACACTTTTTCCTCTGATCAAATGCATGAGAGCACTTCCTAGGATTTTAAAATGAAGGTAGCTTTGGCCATATGTAAAAGAATGCCCACTTGTCCACTGCACTTTGCCCTAGCTTGCAGCACACTGAGCTGTTCCAGCTCTACTTGTTTGCTGTGGAAGCTGGGTAAGCCCAGAGCTCTTGTGCCTCTGTGCAAATCAGTGTGTGCTGAAGTGCCTCAAGAAGAGAATTACAGAAAGGAAAAAGTCTATTGGCTGTCTCATTTGAGCTCCCTGTGATTATTTGTGTCTATGTGTAAGATCTCTTTTGGCTCCTTGGTTCCTTCTGGCCGTTGGTATTTAATGAAAATCCACAGGGGTGGTTACTGTGTACCATCAGGTTGGGACCAAATGCACTTGGCACTGAACAAAAATAAACATGAAGAGTCTAAATATGCAACAACTTTTCCCTTCCTTATGGATCAATGTCAAAACCTTTAAGTCTTTATGTCTGAGTAGTTTTTTCTGCAGCTACGTATTAATTACTTGTTTATATTCTTACAAATGTGGATTTACATTTACCTGTGTTTCAAGATGATTAGTGGGTACCAAGCAACTGATTACACTTGCAGCCAATCCTGTGCCATTAACAGTGAAAAATGGCAGGCACTGTTGTTTCAAATCTCATTTGGTTTGGCAAGGGTATGATGGTAAAAAATAACAGCTAAATCAATTGCTTGAATATACAGGGTTTTTCACCTTCAGGCATCTTTATCAGCATAGCTTTGATTAATATCTGTACACTGACTGGCATTTTCCTATTGCCATTGGAGAAAATTTAATAGGTTGTTCACTATTTTTCTCCAAGAGTGGATTTTGGAAATTAAAAAAAAAAAAAATTACCTAATGTTTATATTTAGAGGAAGTCAGTCAGTGTTGATGATCCTCATATTTGACCCAGAATCTGAAGAATTATTTGAAAAGATCTGTGAGCTGTTTAGTTTTCTAAATTACAATACTATGTTTATTTTTATTTAACAAACAAAAATTCCAGCAAAGTATAGTTTGCCCTATTACAAACAGGTCAGAGCTCACAATAAGCACACATGTAATGAAGGTAAACTAATATTAGCCATCAGAGGAGAGGGTCAAATGTTTAATCTGAAACTGATTACTTGGTTAAAGCATGCAGTTTTCTGTCAAACAAAGAGAGTAATAAATTTTTGCTGCTTGTAGGGAATTGTTTCAATTTGGGGAAAAAAGTAAAAAAAATGGCCAAAAACCTGTTTAGTTTCAGCATTTCTAAACATTCCAATATGTTCTACAATGGAATACTTTGATTTCACAGCTACAAATGTTGTTTAATTTTCAAAATTACTTCCAGTTTATTTAAAACAGTAAAATTAAAGATATTAAATATAAATGGTATAATTTGCTTTTTTTTTTTTTTTTTTTTTTTGCTAATGCTTTTTTTTTTTAACACGGAAAACTTCTGGAAACTTATTTTGGGTCAAAGCAACTAATGATTACATATTATCTTTTGATTTGGTTTTGATAAGATTTGGCTGCTTATAGCCCCTTGAACAAAGCTTGAAGGAAGAAATATCAATTTCAAGTTTCCCTCTTCCCAGAAACAGATAAAATATTTCAATGATTGGAACCAGTTAGGAGAGTCAATGGAATGGTGGGGACTTCACTTCCTCTGGGCTCAGGAGCTTTGGAGTTTGAGCTGGCTACCATGAAAGTCAGTGGAAAAATGTGTATGCAGGATCTGTCCTGTTGTAGCTAATCCTGGGAATCAGAAAGTCTGCAGACTGAGGTACTTCCCTGGGCTTGTTGCTGATGAATCTGTGGTATAAGAAAATTACCTTGACCCTGTAGTGTGTGCGCTTCTTTCCTATTGTCAACGCTGTTAAGGTCCTTGCAATCCTGCTCAGTGCTGTAGATATCACACTTCACCACCTAAGGAGTTTTTTTGGCAATCTTTGCTCTAATAAGGAAGCAAAGGTTGTTGTGAGTGAAGACAAAGGTGGGGGTGGGGAGGTTTTCAATCAGCAAGTGTCTGAGAATAAAGAAAGGTTACCTGTTTGTTTGTCAACAGGATGAAGTAAATAAGAGTTAAAAAAATCAGAGACACCAGTCAAAGGCAATCAAATATGTATTTAATTAAAGCAAACATAAAAATTAAAGTTACATGTTGAATCAATAAACAGCACTTTTTTCTACATGCATTTTGAACAAGACAGATCAGAATCTTGCATGATGAAGACATAATGTGTCATAATAATTAGGAACACAGACAAAAGAACAGCTAATCAACATGCAAATTTATGCAGTTCTGGCGATTCAGATGAGGCAGATTTCTACCTCTTTTTTTGCTTGATTCATCTTCATTGCTAATCATCTGAAGGCTGCCAAATGTTCACTGACACTAATGTATTATAGGTCAAGAGAGGCAGGTCTTCACCTATTACCCCCACAAACAATATGCTTTCCTTCCCTGTTTCCTCTTCAGGATTTTCAGCAATTACTGCCAGATGCAATCAGACTCCTTGAATAGGAGCAACTGGGGCTTGTTTGTGGCTTGGATTCATTAGAATCAGGAGGATGAAGAAAGGAATAAATTACTTAATTGCACAAAAAAGTTGCAGCCAAAGTGATGGTGAGAGAAGCTGATTGTGTAGTTGCGTATTAGGCCACTCTTGGAATGGAGGATCTTAGAATAGCTGGTAGTTTGGCCTTCCTGATTCAGACAGATTTGGGTGTCCTCCAAAACAGATGGCTCCACACACCATCTATTCTTCTCTTTGTCAGGTTTTACCATTTATTTGATCTTGTTCATCTATGATGCTAGTTGTATTAGATGTAACACAAATATGCATTCAGATCATATCCATTTAGTCCTGCATCCCAACTTTTATTCTTTTAGCCTTGTTTGATGAGATGATCAAGTTGAACAAAGCCCTTGTTGTCCTGTTCCCGCACATCCATACATAAAACACCAAAACCCATGACTAAAGCCTTGCACAGACAAATAATCCTCCTGTGTCACAGGTTTTAAAGGTTTATTTCTCCCCGTTTTACCAAGCAGCTCCCAGCTCTGACAAATGATAACCAGACACAACAAATAGTTAATTTTTATTTGATCCCATAGAAGCAAACATTTGCATATGCCCAAGCAAAACTGCCCCCCTCCCATCCTTATGCTGAGACCCCTGTTCAGAAATTCTCTTCAGGTTCCAGGCCATGTGTTATGCTTGTGGGTGGTCTTAAGATCTTAAAGAAAAGCTTTACTCTGTGAAGTCATGCAGCACTGTATGTAATTAAGAGGCTTTTTTTCCTTTTTTTTTTTTTTTTTTTTTTCCCTAACCCTCTGAATGTTTCCTGATTTCATTGTTGTTGCGAATGATTAACACTTTGTGGAAGAGTTTGCCTTTCAGGTAACGGTTAACGTTAACTTTGTAAAAATGAGATGTGTGGTTAGGGATTCACTTCCCAGTGTCCTGCTGAGCACCGTGCTGCTCTGCAGCACTGCTCACTCGCAGGGGCTGGAGTGGGGTCACACATCCTCCTGATGGCTGGGTCTGAAGTGTGTGCTGCCTTCTGTGCATTTATAGGGCAGCCTTAGCAGCTGCTATTGGTCTTTCATCTGGGGCAATTGGGGTATCCCTTGTTTGCCTGATAACTGTGGGGATGTGTGGTCAGAGAGGGGCACGTCTTTATGTGATACGATGTGGTCCTGGATTACAGTGAACTTTCAGGGTTTGTAGTCATTTATCTTTTGGCCCAACATCTGCTGCAACCTGACGGATGCCCAGGAACAATACTTTACTCTGCAATCCTGTTTGCGTCTTGAGTGCACAGCACAGGATTTCTGGGTACCTTTGAAGCCAAAATTGGAGATTGTGAAACTCTTTAACATTTCTTGAAGTAAAATGAAACACCCATGGCAATGGCACTGTAGTTGCAATGCTGGAGCGAGAGCTCAAACTCACAATTTCCAAGGAGTTAAACTGAAGACAAGCCTCTTGCCAAGGCTGGCATCTAACAACTGTTTGCATTGCCCCTGTGGGGGCAGCTATTCCAAAGAACCTATCTCCTGTAGTGGATACAGGTTTGTGGAGATGGTGTGCCCTTCAGATGGCAAATTTTGGGACTGAAGCTGATGGAATTTTTAGGCCAGAACCTCTGCTGTACAGCTGCCAGTGTCCATCTTGTCCTCCTTGTCTTCTTGTCCTCCTCTCAGCTCTTCCACAGTGCCCATGGCCCACAGTTGCTTTGGTCCCAGGGTGTCCCCACTCTTCCCCCTGTGCCGGAGGGGAAGAAGAATCATGCCCCAAGGAGAAATGGGGCCCAACTGATGGCTCCCCTTGCCTTGGGCAGGGCAAATCCTGTGCTGGGATGATTTCTCCTTCCTGTCAGTGAAGACAGAGGGCTAGTTATGCTGGAAAAGCAAAAGTAATGCTCTGTTCCATGCACTGCTTTAATTCCCATGATCAGGTGTGATTTTTATTTGGGTGTTTCATGGGGCACTGGTGAACACATTTTATTGCAAGTCTTGGAGGCTTAATTTTACTGCTGTGTCACTAGGGGGAGATTTTTGAAGGCACAAATGCATTTAAGTGCTTACTTTCTTTTGAAAGTCAACAGAAGTTACACATCTAAATGGCCTTTGTGTGTGAGGGAAATACTGTGAAATGGGTAGAGCCCACATATCTGTTGCAAGTGATAAAGACAGCCAATGGGTGAGGCTACACTGAACTATTTTTTTGGTCTTTTTTTTTTTTTTTTTTTTTTTTTTTTTTTTTTTAAGTTGCCTTCACATCCTTCATTTCTCACAGTCTGGGAATTGGTTTGTTACAAAGCATTGAGATACCTCATCTCCTCAGTCAAAATCCTCCTAGATAGTTTTGTGATAAGAAGACTGAGAAAATCCACACAAGGAACTTGTCTTTGTACAGATGATACCTGGCTGCTTTTCTGTCTAAAGTTATAGAGATTCAAGAGCTGATGATGTCTTACAAAGGCTCCCTCTATCCGAGGGTCCCCTCAGAAAGGCGGGGGGAGATTTGCTTTGACAGGCTTTAAAGTCTGTGTAATCTCTTGCAGAATGGCCTCTGCTTTCACAGCTCCTCATGTTGCACCATGTCCTGATTTCTACACTTGTATTTGTCAATGAAACATTGCCTGAGCTTGAGTGAACAGTTCTCAGTCTGAGTGAGGGCTGCTCACTTTGAGTATTTACCACTTTTTCTTCTCTTGTGAAACTATCCCAATGCACAGAATATTATCAATAACATCTGAGTGAGTGACGAAGCTGTTCTGAATGGAAACACGAGGGAAGGTGAAGGATGCAAATGAATACTCTTGTGTGCCTGGAAGGCGAGAAGCACTGGCAAAACTTTGGGCAAATAAAAGGCTATTTGTGCCAACACTGGTGAAAAGGGTACGGACACAGGTGGAAGCAAAAGGCCTCTGCAATGTGCACGTTGTAAATGGTGCTTTAACTAGGTCTAAACACCTATGCTGGGCACCTGTGGCCATCTGCATTTGCTGTTAGCAGTGCTCTTTAAATGCTACTGTTTCCTATCAGAGGCACAGGATTAGAAAATGGACCTTTCTGTGTGGAATGAACATGTCTATGGGCAGATCACTATTCTTCGTATGTGTTCAAAATGGAGGTTAAAAAGGTTGCTGTCCTGTTGTGTCAGGAGCGGCAGACGTCACCTGGCTGGTCTCTGAAGGCTCTTGAGGAACTTCTGCCGATTGGTGAACTCATTCGTTCTGACACTCTATTACCTCCTTTGTTTTGACATATTTTCACTCGCCTCTTAATGTTTCCTGTTTTCATGAATCTTGCTGTTCTGCTGCATTTTCCTGTGTGTGTTTTTTTTTTCTCCCAGATGTTGTATGGCTGGCTATTTCAGTAACTCTTTGCGTACTACAGAACTGAAAAAAAAAAAGCAAGTGGAAAAACCCCACGTTGGAATGATAGCGTATTTTCCATGCGTGTGTCACACGCTGGCTGAAACATGTTCAACTGATACGTTAAACATCTATCTAAAATACTACTATACAAAGGGCTTAATAATTGTATCCATTCAGGGTATGAGTTGGCATCTGCTATTTTGAAGAGCAAGGGGCTCTTTTAAAATAGCAACGATTTGGCGGCGGTGATGGATTTAATATTTGTTCAGTGCTTGAACCTGTTTAGGCACAGGTTTGTCTGATGTAGGTAGTTTAGGACTTATTAAATGGCCACAATACACAGGCATAAGGCAGGATATCTGACAATGCACACAGCGGCTCTTATTCTAACTTCTAAAAGTCAGGTTATCCATTAAGATGACTAACTATGTATTTCTACACTTGAAAATATCAGCCTGCCTCGTAAAGCTCAGCCATGCCAACTCTTTGCTTACCAAAGTAATTATACCTGTATTCAAGCAGGCTTATCAGGGTCAGGTTCTCTTCCTGTATGGTGTAGTTTATATGTGGTATATCCTAGTGCTAGTATGTAGTGACTGCACCTCGAGCTGAAATGGGATGAACTGCTTAGTTTTACATACCTGTAATGCTTGTATTTGACAGCTCATAGCTGAAAACTTTGCAAAGGTAAGTACATATAAGTCTGGGTCCTAAGCTCCAGAGGTATTGCCAATTTACCTCTGAGATTTAGTTGCCATGAATATGTGTCAAGTCAAATATCTCTTTGGAAAGGGATAACTAATGTAAAAACCAGGTTATTTGGAACTGACAACAACTATATTTGTCATAGTTCTGTCAGCCTTCCCCTCACTTCTGCAAGTGAACATCTTCCAAGTAAATGTCCTTGAAGCATGTTTCTTCCCCCACTTCACTCACTTGACAGGTGGATGTTACTTGCTGAAGCATTTGTAGTGTGTACAAGTACACTTGGGAAGATTTTCTCCAAATCCCAACTGGAGAAGTTGGACTAACTTTAACCAGTACATACATAGTTGGAAAATGTCTGTGGTGAATACCCTGTTGTTCTTCAAAAGACCCAGGGTGTGAAAAATGCGTTGCCTTTGAACAAGCTGAACATGGTTGAGTCCATTGCTGCTGGAGGACATTGTAAGGTTTGTCATGTTCTTATTGCCAACTAGATTCTCTGCATGCAATGTATCCAAAGTTTGACCCATGGCTCTGCTACTTCCCTATGCATCTACTCCTGGTTAGAGAAACTGTGTCTGGCCTAATCTCTCTGCCACTTCAGTAGCTTGGTAATATCCTCAACTAAATATGGGCATAAATGACCCCTGAAGAAAACCTTGCCACAGAAAAATGTCCCAAAATTTCTTCTTAATCTTCTTCTCTGGTCACTACCTGGGCTGCCCAGGATGCTGAGGGTCAGAGGAATGAAATCTATAAATGCAATTAAATTCTTCACAGCAGAAACTTTCCCTTCACATGTGTTGTTGGTTGATGGTGGCATTCAGTCCTTTGCCCATGGAGCTGGGAGCTGAATTCAAGAGAAGAGCCCCCAAGCTGTGAGACACTGGTAACTTGTGACACACAAGGCACTTCAGAGTGGCTTGCAGTGTGCCAAGCACAGAGGTGGAACACTTGGGAAAAAGGATTTAAAAGTTCTTGATTTAAACCATGTCACACATGGTTTTGGAGAATAATGACAGTCTCCCAAAATATCTTATTACTTTTTTGTATTTTGAAAATGCCACCTGACATTGTCAAGTGATCGGGGTGCTATCAAGCAGTCACCTAATCCCTCTGCTAGATGGGCTTGTTGGATGAGTTAGGAAATCCAGGAGTTTGGACCCTTGATGGCAGCAAAGTCTTCTTCTCTTTAATTGTATGTATAACATGTTTTCTATACCCTCTTAAAAGACAATGGTACCTGGGATTTCTTTCAGATCCAGATGGAAAGCTCCTGTTGAAAGGAGTGGTAATGAGGCTTAGTAAGATTTGTTTTTTGTTAAGAAAAGATCATCTGGCGCTTGCTTTTGGAGCTGGTTGCTCATGAAGGTTTCTAATTCAGGGTCTTAATTTTTGTAAAGAGTGAATTACAAGAAGTCAGAAGAATGATGCGAAGAGCATTTAATAATGCACATTCACAAAGAAGTGGTGTAACTACATTAATTAGGCAAGTCTTGCGTAAAGATGCAATGTAATTATATATTTGAGACAGTTAATTAGGGAGCTACTTGGAAATTTCAGTGAATATTAAGGTAATTATACATAAATACTATAACCATTAAGACTGCACCCATAATGAAAGCAATAACTAATTACATAAATAACAGCATACTTATGTTTTTACATTACCAATACCTAACAATACTTCCTCTCTTTCCCTGCTCTCTTTGCTATGCAAATGACAAAACTTCATTTTTTGATTCAGATATTCTTGCAAATTGTTGAGAAACAATAAACTTTCCTCTTGTCCTCTTTCTCTAGAGAAGGCTGGACAACAGGAGTCATGCACACCTAGCAGGAAGACAGTCAAGCATACTGCACAGGTCTGCAGGTTACATGCTGAGTTTTTGGTGACTTCTCTTGGATTTCATACAAGCCTAGGTCTGAGAAGTTTAATAAAGGAATTGTATAGCTGTAAGGATAATGTTTTAGACTGTTCAGGCAGCTTTGAGTGAATCAGTAGTGAGGGTTAGGTGAATGGCTGTCATAGAAATGGTGCCCTGCATTTCATAGCGTTGGGCCTGTAGGCAAATGCCAGATCTTTGCTAAAACATTTCCTACCATTTAGTTCTGTCAGGGTTTGAGGTATCTGTCTGCTGTCACCTTCAGGTTCACCTAAATCTACTGGCTTCCAGTGACAAGTGTGTCAACACTTACTATGTTGTGCACATTGCTGTTGTTTTTCCAAGCTACCTCAACAAGGCTGTAACTCAACCTCTTTAAACCCTTAAGAACTGCTATGCTGAGAGCTTATATGAGGGGCAGCCTTATTGACTCAGCTGAAAATCAGAATTGTTGCTTCTTAACATACTTATGGAGTCAATAATACTTTCTAGCAACTCGCACCTAAGGATCTAAAAGTCTCAGAATGAGTCTGTGATTATGTGTACTGTTATGATGGAGACTTTATGAGTGGGGAAACTGAGGCACAAAGAGCTCAAGTGACTTACCCAATGTAATGAAGGACATCCAGAGTCCCACTGGAAGTCTGTCTGCTCTGTTTTAGTCAAAGTCATCCTCTCTTCTGGCAGAAGGATGTGGTTGGTACATGGATTGGGGTCTAGTGATGGGACTTTTCCCTCTCTTTGTTAATCTTGTCTGAATAATTAAATTGACCTGGTGAGACAGTGGAGTTCATGAAGGAATGTAATTTTCAGCCACTTGTCCATATTATTATGCTTCCATTAACATCATGAGTAGCAGACTGACAAGGCCCATAGCAGCATGGGCTCAGTGCATATTTGTAATTTTGAAGTTACTGTCCTGCAGAACACAAGGACATAACTAGAGAGGGGCTGGCACCTGGGATTTGCTGAGGCAAAGTTAGAGATGATTTAGGACAACACAGTAAATTTTGCTATACTCTCATTGCACACTCCAGGGTAAGTAGCTGTATGCAACTACATGGTGTTTTCTTAGCTTAACAGTAGTGATCAATGATACTTCCTGTCATAATCTTCACAACATATCAAAGGCTGGTGGGACATTTCAACTTATTTTGTTTCCAAATAAATAGTGTCATAATTTTGAGATGGCAAATCCTTTCAATTTCTATAAATCATCTTGTTGTTACAGGTTTATAGAATGGCTCATGTTCCAAGGCAGGTCAGTTCTTATATCTTTTTTTGCACAAAGTAATGTAAAAAAGTTTTAAAGCTCTTTGTTTCTAGCAGAGTGAGATTAGGGGCAACTGACCTTTTTTGGCATTATAATACATGGACACTGGACTTTGTGTAGATCTGTTGGAAGAAAAATTAATTAACAAATTCTATAGCAATAGATACCTACCAAAGAGAAATTGTTCTACATTGCTATGATAGATTTCCCTGAATTTGTGACCAAGAGAAATATAGTAGTTCTAGTTCATCAAGATTTCTATAAAATGTTTAATACAGTGGTATACAGAAGAAAACAATTTGGGCTGGAGAAGATATGGCACAATAAATGTAAAGAAATGGCTAAGGAAAGATTGCTGAAAACTAAGCTAAAAGAAGTACCAAGGGACAAGAACAGTAACTAGCAAAGTTTATTAATGATCAGTCTTTTGACCTATCTGAACATTTTTAAGTTGCAGCAGAAAATCTGTGCAAATACAAAGTCCATAAAGAGACAGCTGAGAGGCCTTGACAGTTCAGAGAAGGACTGACCCTGACAACAGGAGAAATGGAAAACGGATAAAATGAAGTACTAATAAACCACAAGGTCATGCAGATGTTTTTTTGCTCTGAGCAGGAGGCTCATCAGCTGGAAGTAAGAGAGAAGTGTTTTGCTGAATGTCCCAATGATTGACAAATGCTGGGGCTCTACAACAGCAGGGAAGGGAAGTATTCCCTGAGATGTTCTCCTGGATGTTGCATCAAGGGAAGCATATCCAGGAAACATGTGGGATTCCTGACTACTTTTGTACAAGGCACTGGGGACATCCAAAAAAAGACAGACTCCAGAAGAAGGGAAATTAAATTGAGATAGGAAATGGATAAATGGCTGTGTCTTTAGTTTAGCAAAACTAAAACTGAGTAGAGATATATTTCTCCCTATAAATATATTATCAGGGTAAGTGGTGAGAGAGAACTGGTTAAATTAAGGGTGTATTGAATGCCATAGGAACAATTGATAGGAGCCAACTGAATAAATGCTCTTTGGAAAAGGGATGAAGGTTTTAATAACGTGAAGTTTGGGAACAGTTTTCCAATAAGAGTCACAGGGGCAAGAAAACTACCTGGTTTCAAGAAAAAACTTGAGAAATTTATCAATGAGATTGTGATGTTGCAATATCAATGAGATATGATGTGTCAGACGTAGCAGGGGATGACCTGGGAGGACTCTTCCAGTCCTATTTCCTATGTAAAACTATTCAACAGAGCACCTGGTCTCCAGAGTATTTTTTTTTTTTCCTGTAAAAAGACTTCAATAGCAAGCTAGGGAAAATGGCCTTTCCTTTGGATTCTTTGTTTGCCCTTATCTATACAGGAGACATAGATCTGATCAAAGTGCCAATGAATCTTGTGGTAGATTAGATGCAGATCTCTATTATCTGTGTGACAATACCTTTTAGAGGTCCTGCTCATTACTGGGGCCCAGCTACTTTCCATGACCTGACTTTTATGATCCCAGTTCATCTCTTAGCTAAATTCATCTGAAGCTCTTTCCTTGATAGCCCTTTAAATATTTTACTGGTTTCTTACAGTTCTTGTATTCTTGTAACCTTCTGAGGTCCTTCAAAGCAAGCCAAACAATCTTCTACCTTTCACAGTGCCATCAGCTAGCCAAACCCGTGAGTAGATCCCTAATTCTCTGAGATAAGATCAATAGCCCATCATCCTCTGCTATCCTAAAAAGATCTGGCAACTGAAGTCTAGGCGTAGCAACTGAAAGAACTGTTAATAATGGATGATGACTGACAAAATTCTTAGGTGTGAAAGGAGATTTACCAAGAGCATGGTGTTCATGCATAGTGCTCATTGATTGACAGCCCCAACAGGTTAGAGGTTACCCATGGAATACAGTCTTGATGGCCTAGGATGAAATGTTCCCCCTGACCCTTCTGTAAGCTGGTGATACAAAGCACTGGCTAACATATCATTAACTTGCGACACCATGATGATGGGATTAAGACCCAGAGGGCTTTATCTCTACCTTATTAATGGCAATTAAAAGCTGCGTGACAGTTTTAAAACTTGTTGATGTAAAGAAAGTTAGTGCCTGTCTTATAGTGGTACAGTAAATAATTGGCTGGTTGCTTGGCTTTTCATAATCTGCCCATGCAGCTGTATATTGTCATTATTTTGCTGCAAATACAGCTTTTCGATATATCAACAAAAGAGCAGGTAAGGCTCTAGGTAAATAATGATGAAGGACACTTCCAGGTTGGATTTTTTCCCATTTAGATTGCTGAGCATGAAAGAAGCAGAGGATTTTCAAAACTGGTGGCAGTACCCGTTAGACCTGTTTTTCAAAGTTTAAATACCCCCAAAAAATGTTAAACCCAATTTTAGTTACTGCAAACTTCACCTGGCTGATTCACAGGGCAGGTATTAAAATCTCTCTCTGCCCTTCTTTATATGGAAAGGGATTTTTATTCCTTCTTGGGTGTTTACCATTGTTGGAGCTGTACTGATTTGTGGCAAGAAGTTTCATATCTTTTGGCCTTCTGAATTCAAGGAAATGTGACTACCCCCAGAGCAATATTGTGAGTGCTGTGAACTAGAAATAGCTCTCTTATGTGCTGCTCCTGTTAAAATCTTGATTTGAATTGGAAAGAAAGGCTCAAACCCAAATATGTGCTCTAACTGGAAAGTCATGTTTCCCTCAAATATTTGGTGACTGTTCTTGTGCTCCTACATATCCTGATTAACTTCTCTGGTTGTGGCATCTCACTTTTCAGACTGTGTTTCTGAACCACCTTCCTTGCTTCTATTTTTTTATGCAGATGTGCATTAGGTACTTTCTCATGAGAACTGGCTGTTGGGGTTTTGAGGGGATCTTATATGGTGTGAATTGTTCTTGATCTTTTAGGACGCATGGTTAAGAGTTCAAGAGTTAATCTCAATTCTGGAGTGACAGCGTGGTGAAAAAGTCATCAGTGCAGCTCCCAAAGAGACTTCTCCCTACTTGCTTCCCAGCAAGCAAAAGGCAAAGACACCAGGTCTGCCTTTCTCTGTATTTTTACTGATTTTTTTTTTCCAGGGTTATAAGGGCTGGAGAGCTTTTATGCATTTGGTGTTGATTGCTTTTGGACTAGAGAGAAGGATTTGCAGCTTTTGCCACTGCTGTAATTTCAGAGGTGTTGGTGGCTGTGGCAGCCTGTAGTGGCCTGTATCTGGCTGAGCCACTCCAGCTGTGCCAAACCAGCTTCAGGATTCCTGCTGGGTCCTGCCTTCTCCCAGCTCCCCAGAAGCTGTGGGACTGGGAGACGTCACCTGTCATTTTAGCCTCTTGCTACTCCAAGGCAGAGATTGCCTTACACTTGTAGTTTATACAGCCTCAAGCACAATGTCAGTGTTACACATTAATTAATAATAGTGGCTTATATTGCTAATCACTTAATTATAAATTATGTCTGCTGGTTATGCCTGCCATCACATATTACTTTGTAGTTACATAGATATACACATAGTGTATCTGGGCTTTTGTAAATCAGCTTGTAGTTGTTCAATGATACAAAGGCTATGCCAGCACATAAATCCGATGTAAACTGCTAATCATTTTTAAATGAAGACAAAGCAATCTGAGTTTTAAATCCATAATGCAACAGAATTACAGTGCATGTAATTTAGTGCATGTACAGTGCCTGAAATTTAGGAAGAGAACTTGCTTTGCAGACGTTTCAATTGTAACCAAAATTCTGACGTTATGCACATTACATGCTATTTTACTGAAATCACACTCAGTGGCAGATTTGCATAAATGAATGTATTGTATTTTTTATAACTGTGAAAGCTTTAATTACCTAAACTCTAATTAGGCTTGCATTTTTTAGAAAACACAAGATATTAGCTTATTTTGTAGTTGGCTCAACTTTAATGTTTTCCCACATTTGTAACTCATACGTAATAAAATTCTATAAAAACACAGGGAAAACAGAGAGATGAAGGCATCCCTGGAATTTCTGGAGCTGATTGGTTGTTTCTCCTCTTGGTGCATTTAAGCGTCAATACACTGAAATTTTCTTGAATGCTGCCCTGGGGCCAAAACCACACCTGATATAATTTTGTTGCAGACAGTAGTGTTGCATCAAGGATGAATCTAAACAGGTATATTTTGATAATTTCTAGATATAAAGGTGTTGTGTGAAGGGGAGTTATTGATGACATTATTTTATAGTGGAATTTTTTTGTTGTTCTTGGAACTCTTGCAGAGTTCTACAATATTTTTTTTGTAGAGCAAAATGACAATACTGTCTGGGTATTTGTCCTGCTGGGATTGGGATTGCGACAAAGATTTAGGCACACAACACATATTTGAAAAGATTTATCCCAATAGGACTTTCTCATGGCACCTACGGCACTGTGGTGCCTTTCATAAAGTGGGAAAAAATAATCAGATAAATACAACTACCATTAATTGTTATTGTCCCTTTTGCCTAACCTGTGAAAGAAGTGCTAATGCATCTTGTGTTAATCCTGCTGAATTTTCTCCTTTGCTTCCATATGAACACACCTCTTGTCTCTCTGTTAGGATGTCCAGATTTTGCCCTTTCCTGTGTCATAAAGTTGTGACAGTCTCCTGTGTGTTTGTCACCGTGTGGGTAGGCTGCTGTAACGTGTTTAAACAAAGCTACTTTTGCAGGCAATTGAGAAGCCTGTGCTGGATCAGAGCATCCAGCCCAGCATTCAGTGAGGATGTGCTGCTGAGAGCGTGCAGCACCTCTGTTCTCTCCTGCTGCTAAGGCAGGTCTACATGCTGTTGACATGCTCGTTGTGGTGTGTAGCCTTCCAGATGCTCAGGAGTGCTGCTTTTCTAAGTCAGAGAGAGGTGAAGATGCCTCACCTCTTGAAGGACTGTGTTGAGAAAAATTGTATAAATCCTCCAGTTTTATTCTAGGTGCTGCTTGCAGCACCGCAGCCCTACCATTGCCAGAACAGAAAAAAAAAAAAAAGACTAATATCTCAACCATTATTACTACTGAGGATTTCAGCTGTATTTTGTCAGGAGGAATGAAAAAGAGGAAAGGAGCATCATATTCATTTCTGTAATTTCTCCTCCCTTACTCTTTTTAATCCTTTAACATCTTGCAGCAGAAAGATCTGAGGCGTTCTATAAATGAACTGTTTAGATGAAAAGTAAGAGATGTAAACATTTAGCATCTACAGGTTACATTTCCTGTTCTCAAACCTCAAGGCTCCATTTTTAGAATGCTGACTGTGCTTTTCATTTAAGTAATTATAGTGCTCTGAGAGACATTCTTCTCTGCAGCCCTGGTGGGGATATACCACAGTTTGTGAAATGTTACTGCATTTGTGCTAACTAACATCAACTGGAGTGATGGGGAACACATTATTAAAAGTGCCTTTCTTCTTTCCTTACACATCATAATATTGTCCTAAACATTTTATTTTGAAGGCATGCAGATACCTGCAATTGCAAGGTATCACTCAAGCTTCTGTGCCAGGGCAGACCTGTGAATGGATTCAGTGATGTTAGCCCTGCTTAGAGCAAACATGTAAAGGCTGATCTTTATTGCAATACAACACAAACAGTCTTCAGAAGCACTCTAAATCCAGAAACCTCTGTGTCCCATTCCCAGCCACCTGCATCATATCTCTGGATATTCTGCAGGTTGTGTGTGTTTTTGTGAGCAGCTACCCGCTGGCTGAAGCTCCTGACATGCTCCCATGCAGAACCACATGTGTCCTTGCTTGAGCTCTGGTAATTCTGGCCTTCAGATGGTGCAGATAAAGCTACTGGGAAAGATGGTCTTGAGGAGCATGTAGTGCACAAGTATATCCATATCCTGTTATTTCATGTGGGCTGTGGTCTTCTAAACTTGTCCTAAGGGTAAAGCCTACTGTGAATGGAGTCTCAGACCCACAAGAGGAGTTGTACCTCATTGTTATGAATCTGGACAGAATTAGTTCTCTTCTACAAGAGGCAAAGCATCAGCAAACTCAAATAAAGGGTAGTATGTACCTGTCTACCTTTTAGGTTCTTAGTCCTTCTCAGCAAATGAGTCTTTTTTGTGTTATATACTCCTGGATTAACTAAGCAACATAGATAAAGGTGGGGAAAGAAAATCAGGCTTTATAGTATGTTATTTGACATTGATACTGTTACTGTTGTTTCTGTTACTGTTTCCAGACATTTTCAGACAGATAGAAGGTAGACCTTTTACTTCAGAAAACATGAAACATGTACATTTTGAAGAAGCAATATTGACATTTTGTGTTTAAGTGGAATCTTTTTCTTAAAGACATAAATTAATGTCAAATGGCACAGTCAGCTTGAAATCTGTATAAACAAGTGAATTAAAACAGGTTCAGTTCATAGACCTGCTTCTTAGGCCTCCCAGTAACTTTTGGGTATTATGGTTTCCAACTCTTCTTGTCCTGAAGTAGTTTTATTTTCTTTGTTGTGTGAAAAGCACCAAGGAAAACTTAGTTATATAATGAAAAAGCACTGAGTGGACCAGGAACTAGTCCATCAAAAAGCTGACATGTTAAAGAAGATTGTATTAGAGAAGATTGTCCCACCCTTATTAGCAGAATTAGCAGAATGTCCCACCCTTATTAGCAGAATTTTGTTTGCAACTGTACTTACAAGAAAAATGAATAAGCTCCAAGAAGAAAAGCTTCATCCAGTATTGAAGTCTCAGCTATGGCACTGGGACATTTGGGTTGATATATTTTATCCCTCCAGGATATTTTCATTTTCTGTACTAGTTCTGGCGGGCTTTTTGGCCCCACTGCACAGATACAACACTGAGTTTCACAGTAGCAAGTGTCACAACGCCTTTCTTTGGTGGCACTGTGCCTACAGAGAGATTGGCAGCCTAAAGGTAGGTGTGCAAGTTTATTGTAAAATCTAGATGGAGTTCAGGAGCTGGCCAGGGAGAGACCATTGCAAGGTGCTGCCCTCCAGGCACAGACTCTCTAACTGGCACTGTCACCCTGTACCTGGGCTTAGCTCAGTATCTGACCTTTCTCTCAAGAACCAACAAAGTGACAGCAGTAATTTGCCTGATACTTTACTGGTTTGTAAATTCATCCAAAACATTGGAGTTCACTTTTCTCCTGCATTAATTCCTTCATCTCTTTTCTGGTAGGATTGGATCCTACACATCAAGCTAGTCTTAGGCAGCTTCATGGCCTGTTCTTAAAACAATTCTTGTTGTAAAATTCAGGATTAATGGGGATAGAAAAAGGATGTGAGGAGAGCCTAACTGTGTAGCACATTAGTTAGCACACCTACTTAGGAAAGGAATATTGTGTATCAAAGACTGTGAAATATGTAATAGAAATCCAGTGCTTCCACTACACTACAGGTGTGCCTTCCTCCTGTAGCCCTGGTGTATAGGAAATGGAGAGTTCTATGGAGATGGTTTTGTATGGAATGCCCTTCCAGCTGATGTTCCAAAGGTATCTATAAGACCAGGCTGATCATCTGAGGTAGATGGAAGCGTGTGGATGCCTGCAGGGGCAAAAGTACTTGATCCCCATTTAGTGACTGAGCCTTTTCAAGACAGCATTTTCTAGCCATGCATAGAAACAAAATTGTGGAAACTGGGCAAAACATAATGCAATTGATTGATGTGCCAAAAGACTTCTGGGTGTTGTGAGGCTTATATCTTTGCCATGCAGACAGGTTATAGCTTTCCAATCACTGTTGTGAATTTGGTCCAGAAGCATTGAGTTTTCCACCAGTAAACTGCAGCAAGTGTCCTTATCTCGCCAAGGAGTTCAGTTATTGTGCCCCTTTATCAGATAGATAGTTAACATAAAAAGGGCAAAGAAAAGTTTAAGAGTATCCCTTTCAGACTGCAAGCTGCTAGGAAAATATAATTCCAACTTGATGTGGGATGTTTTGACAGGCAGAGAGGAAAAAGGCAACATTTCAAAATTGTAGGTAATTTGTGAGGAGATGAATTTGTGATTTTTCCAAACTTGGTTCTGAATGGTCCTGAGAAGCCAATAGGAGCTACTGGTTCCCAGGCTTTCTGAGACCAGACCCTAGGAGCTGCACCTGAGTCCCCTAAAAATTGAAGATTCTGAGATCAGTGTGAGAAAAAATTTTGGCGGAGTACCCTGTGTCACACAGTGGGCTTGTGCCGAAGCCAGGGCCCAGCATCCTTTCTCCAAGTTCTCATAACAATAAGAACAACCTCCTCAGCAATTGCCTTACAAAAGGTTTGAACATCAGGTTACCCAGAGACATGAGCAGATAGTAGAGCAGTGATGTACAAATGAAAGTCCTACACTTTGACCTCCAACCACATGAAGCCCCATTACAATAAATATCCAACAACACATCCCTTTCCACACCACATGGATGCTGCCTTAGGTACAAAGGTACTAAAATGACTGTTCCATGTAATAAAACATGGTGGGAGAAATTATGAAGTATAAAGTGAGGTTATTGCCTTCACTGCTAATTAAAGTTTACTGTATCTTCTTGCAGCTTTGTTTAATGGGCTCCTACATATCATGGGGTGTTTCTTTAAAGAAATAAAAGAAAGCTCTTTTTAAGGTCACTCACTTGACCTCAATTCATTGTGTTGTGAATGCGGTATTGTAGTAGCACATATTGTGTGGGGTACAACACCATGTGCTGCTCCAAGACTCCTGTGGTAGCTAAGCACAAAGGGCTGCGTTAACGATGATGTGTCAGCCTTAGCTTTGAATTTCCTTGCTTGAGTGCTAGTTTTCATTACTGACACATAATACATGGTGTTAACCATTTCAGCACTGAACTGTGCACAGGGACACACCACCGTTTGTGCTTGGAAAGGGCCATTTCTGAAGTGCCAATGATCTGAGGTACAATTATTATTTTATTACTTAATGGCACCAATTAGGGCAAGCATTGTCAACTAGCACACAATGATCTCAGCACCACAGTGTGATATAACTATTACAATGAGTATCATAGCCTGATACTTATGTCATATAGGGAATAAAAAGCTTCAGGCTTTTTTTTCCCTCTGATTTGGCAAAAAAAAAATCTGTATTCTGAGGTTTTCACTTTGTGCCTTCATTTCCTCGTCAGATAAATTCTGTAAAGCTCTTTAAATACTGTTCATACTTTATGTAACATTTCCTACCACAAAAAATTCTTAGTAGTAACTCATACAGCTCTGTTCTTTGATGGCTAAATCCTTGCTTATTTTCTGTTTTCTCTTCAGTCCTTTTCCCAGTCTGCTAGCTGAGTCTAGATCCATGTTTACATCATGCATCTCAAGCTGCAGCTGCTGTGGACTCTCTTGTTTGGTGGAACTCTGTTACTTTGGTATCTTGGCTCTTTATCTGGCTCGGGTTGCTTCCTCCTCAATACATGTTCCACTCATGAGGCGGGTGATCCAAAGCCCATTGAAGTAAATGGAAAAATTGCTGTTGATTAAATTATTTCACATCTGCACTCCCTGGCTCTACCAGCTTCTTCTATTGTCCACACATCCTGATTCACAAATGTTTTAAATGACAGCTTTAGGAACATGAAAGCCTTTGGGGCAATGGCCTAAAGAGACAGCAGAGGGTAAAATTTGTGAGCATTATAATGCTGGAGCTGTAGTGCTTCCATTAGTCAAGTGCTGAGCACCAACTGAAAAGCCTGCTTCAGTCAGGCAAGGAAGGCTTGAATTTTGCACACACAGGCACACAGGCAGCCCCCATCTCAGAGTGTAGTTCATCAAGAGGTTTATTTCTTTCCAAGTGCATACTGAGCACCAGCTATGCTTGTCCTCTAGCCCTGGAAATCACTGGGAAAAGCTGGGAACATGTGGAGGGAGGAAACCAGTTCCTGTATACCTGACCTGCTGTCAGGATCACAGATTCATAACAACAGGATGCCTACACCCTTCATTTAGGTGCTGCCCCCAGTTACTTCTTTAAAGTGACTTCTTGTGGGGACCCTTTATAGGACTGGTATAATTTATACTGGAATTTCAATGGACTTCTCAAATGATTAAAATGGTAGTGAGAGGTATCAGTAGACCTCATTTTCAGATGACAGTAGTAAAAATTCAAGTACATTTTCAAGATGAAGGGGCTGTTTACCAACATAATATTTGGAAGCAGACAGGAATGCCATGTACAGTTATGGCAACATTTGCTAAAGGTCACATGCACTTAACTGCTCAACAACTCAAATATAATTCCCAAGGCTTTCTCATTTGTCTTTTTTTTCCCCTCTTTCTCTCATGTGCCTGTGTGCCCACTGTCTCTCAAACTGGAGTGTTATTTCAGGCACAAAGATCATGAGGTAATTACATACAGCCAGGTCCAGATGTGGGGATAGAAATTCAGCACTATGAGCTCACCTGTCCTGAGGAGAAAGTTTATAAGCATTTGGGAGCTGTTTAAAAGCATTTACAAATCTTTTGATGTACGCTGTGTTAAGGCATGGATTCAGCTTTACCAATGGAACAGATGCTGGTTTGCATGCCTGAATTATATAACTTTGTACCAAACCTTTCCATTCATTGCTAAAAGAATAGCAACATCATTAGAGTTATAAATATAGTTACCACGGAAACCAGTCTATCATAATTGGTTATCCTTCATTCTTTATCCCAGTCTCTTTCTGTTCTCTATCCCAAGGCACCTGACTGTGTTTCCCCCCCCAGTTAAAAGACATGATAACCTGCTATCAGACTGGCTAACTTGTTGATCTGCATCTTAATAGAGATGGATAAACCTTGCCTGCAAAATTTAAATCAGGTTTTCTTTATTTTTCCACTTTGGTTTTTGGGGTTCTCAGGGGCATCTGTCAGTTTATTGTGCCCAAGCTATTGAGGAATGACTTGGATTTTTAGTATTTCCAAATTCATGTGCTGCCACTAAAAACACAATCAAGGAAAAGAGGAAGCAATTTTTGGCTAACAGTTGGAATTATCTCCCCTGAAATGTTTAAAATAATCAAGGAAAAGAAGATGTAATATCCCGTGGTAGAGGAAGGAAAGGACTTGGCTTTCTTTGCCAGGACCTTGAGGCATTTATTTTCTACAGCAGTTGTCTGGGGTGATTTTGCTGGGTGTCTTTGATCCTCATTTCCTACCCATGTCACAGGTGTAAGCCATGCCATTGATGAGATCAATGACATTATTTGCACAAACAGAGTGAAACACTTTGTTCTGTGAGGGCTGATGGGAAGGCTTCCTTTCCTTGAATTCCCCTGCATTGTCATTTTATTAAGATAGGTGAAAGCTTAAGCTTTAACTGAATGTCACATCAATTTTATTATGTCTGTAGGCGTCTTTGTTTTTAAAATTCATGACAAGTTTCTTGCAATACATTTTTACTACATTACAGCCACCTGTTCTACCTTGGTGGGTGGCTGTAAATCTGGGACTGTCCTTTCGTGTGTGTGCACATGAATGATTGTTTCTTTACGCAGTGTATTAGGAGCTTCCAAAATATATTCATAACCTGGACCATTCTGGGGGAACATGTGCATGTTTTATGGATGGGCTTTCCTTTTCTGCTACAGCAAAAGGATCACCTGGGGTCCCAAAGAAAAACTTCTTGTCCTTCCCATGGGCCACCATCTGCACTTTGTCCATTCCTAGCCACAGTCAGTTCACTTCTCCTGTATGTTGCCATTAAAACAGTTTGCTCCTAGATCAACTTCAAATAAATAATTCAGATTGGTATGATTCTTGACATGCCTTTACATTTTATTGTCAATATCTGGCTTACCCAAAGAATGTTAACTATAGATTCTATGTGTTAGGAAAACATGCAAGCATTTCCTTAATGTCCCTTCAGTGTTTCTGGCGTTAGATTAGTTGAGGTGTTAGGGCATGGGTTGGAGTCGATCATCTTTAAGGTCTCTTCCAAACAGTAATTCTGTGAATTCTGTGAAAAGCCCTCATGGAGCTCATGGAGCTTCCCTGGAGCTGCAGACAGACTGGGGCAGGACTCCACTTCTTTCTGAAGGGAAGCCCACTTCACACTGTTGTTCAGCGGTGCAATTGGCTTGTGGGGGTGAGGTGTTGAGTGTGAACTCAGGATGACCAACCTTCTGTCCCTCTTGTCTGGGTCAGGCTTGGACCAACCGTCTCACATCCATGTGAGATTCCTAATTTTCAAATGGAGATATTGATATTTGATATTTGCTCTCTGCATTTTTTTCCCCTGTCAGCTTAATTGCTACTCTTCATTGGTGTGTTACACCTGAAAATTCTTGTAAAGCTGTTTGTTTCAATACTGTAACTTTTTGATGCCATTTAAGTGCCAGAGGCCTAAAAGACAAGTGCGTTTATTTAATGGGAAGAATTACAAATAAACTAACTCAATACATATTAGAACGCTGGGCTGATTTCAGGTAGAGGCTTATGGGCTTGTTTTGTTCATGGCCAATGGAAGCTCCTGGGGGCAGAACCTTCTCCCTCTGTATATTTGTTTTTAAGAGCTGCAAAATAATATCATTATGAAGAGGCTGTCCAGTCCCTTGTACAATATTGTAACCCAAATTCATGGACCACATAGAAGGCTTGTGATGATAGAAAGCAGTCTCAAGAGTTAATGCTGCAGGCTAGTCTTTTATTAATCTCCTGCAAAATGAGGTCCCACTGCAGCAAATCACCCAGTGCTGACACATTTAGTGCTTGTCTTCCCTAGTTCACATAAGGGGAAGAGCTCTGCATCCCCATTTCTGAGAGAACGAGGTGCAGCATGCACTGTGTCTAAGGAAGAGGTTGGGTTTGCCAAGAGCACCAGATGAGACATTGATGAAATCCTGGGAGCGCCTGTGTACTTCTGGTGGTGTGGATTGTAAATCACAGTAAGGGATGTCGATGCTTTAATTATGTGTATGTGATGGTCTATGTGTTTGTGCTTGTGGGTTTTTTATAAGTACGGTAAATGGAGAAGAGAATCTGGCCTGGCTCTGAGGCTGCTGCTGCTACTGGCGAGGCAGGAGAACATTTTGGCAGAGCAGTATATTTATTTTTTTTAAACCTCCCTCCACAGCCCCTCCTGCTGTACTATATTTTTCTTTTTTTTTTCAGGGTTTTTTGTGTTCCTTATCTGAGGTGCTGCTGGGACTGGCCGTGTGCTGCAGCTTAGTGAGCTTTTTCCCATTTATCTGGTGTGGTTCCCAACCTATGATTTAACCGTGGTGTGTGCAACAGAAAGAGCAAAACAATGTTTGATCTGCTAAAACGTACCTTAAGAGCAAACACACACACATTGATGAAGGTATCAGCTGGGTTCTGCCCACAGTTATGTCAAACAAAGTATGCTAGGAAGTGCCAACTTTCCTTTTGTGCTGTGACACCAAGCGCTGCCAAAAGATATTAAAAAGCTTGCGTGAACTAGGTGATGGCAGCTGTAACTATCTAAGTTATTGCCTGGCAGCTGTAATGCTTCTTCAGTGCTGCTGGCTGCTTTTTATATTTGGTTCCCCATTTGTTTGCCCTTATTCTAGCAACCGATACCACCAAAGCAGGCAATCAGTGTGTTACAGCACATGGCCACTTGCTACTGCAAAATAGGCAGCTTAGTAGTGGCAATTGAGAGACTCTCATGCAGCAGCTGATATAAGTCATATTTCTTTTGGAAGAGAACCAACCTAGCTTTTTTTTTTTGTTATGTGTCAGTGTGAATCCAAGAAACCTTAGATGAGCTGATGGCACAAGGCAAACACACACACATGCACGTACACACAGACATTCACATGCATACACACAAAAAAATGCAGCTTTCCGTGTTCTTTCCATGTTGGCTCTAAATGTGCTAGAACAATATAGCCAGCTCCCAGCCCCTGCCAATCCTACATCTGCTCTCTAAAACCTCCAGCAAATAAGAATTACTGTGGGGTTGTTTAACCAACGCTTACAATATACACACTTTTCATTTTTCCGTCACTTCTATCTGTACACTGGTGGCAAAGGTTTGAGAGATAATGGAGAATGATACCCACTGGGCACTTGGTTTTTCAGTGCTGTGAGGTGGGCAGTAGCCACCTAGATCTCTCTGCTGGCATGATTTGGGGCAATATAAAATGTTTTTCATTGCTGTGAGCTTTTGGGAAATTGTCTGTGCAGTGGGGAGTGGGTTTCTGCTGCTTTTAGGTTTGTTTTTTTTCCTGAGGGGAGAGCTTTATATCTATATTGTGTTCTTCTTTTGAGTTTCCCCTTTTCAGTCATCTCTTAAATAATTCCTACCATCCATGGATGCAATATTTCTGGGAGACATGTTATTTCTTTTATCCTTTGTCAGACTAGTTTTGAAAATCCTGCAACATGATAATATTTTCACCCTGTGATCAACCTCAGAGCAATTTCTTCAGCATGGAAAATGTGCTGAAGTAGTAGTTGCATCTTGCAGAGGATAGGGCAGAAGATCTCAGTGGAGCTTTTAGATTTTTCTTCCTTTTCTGTTTAGGCTCAGCTGTTACAGAGACCTGAGACAATTGCATGTTGTCTCACAGTAATAAGACACCATAATAATTCTTTCCACCAAAGAGTCCCAAAGCATTCATGAGTGTTTAATTACCTATTCCATTTCACAGATGAGGATGCTGAAATGCAGAGCAGTTAAGTGATGTGACAAAAGACACCTAGGTATTTGATAATGTAACTTGAAAAAGAAACACCATGTTATTAATCCATTTTGAATCACAGAGACTGGACTGTGCTTACCGTGATTGTGACTAAAGACATCCACATTACTTCAGAGCCTTGCCTCCAAATTAATTGCTTAACTGTTGTTTTTTACCCTCCTAGTATGCTGTGAGTTTAAAAATCCCCAGTTAACTCTAAATCTATTTTGTCTCTGTATTTTGCAAGACAAATCATCACTATTACTTCAAAATGCTGGAGAGATTGGCAGAAAGTGCTGTAAATGGTAGGGCGTTGGTACGACTAGGGGGAGACTCACATCTGGCATTACAGATTATACCAATCCTATAGTGTGTACTCTGGTGCTAGGAAAGACCTGTATTGACCCTCTAAAGTTTCTGTTAATTTCTCTCTATAAGGTGAGATCTCTGGGAAAACATAATTCCTGCCTTCTGTTGCAGGAGTCATACCTGCCTGCAGTAGTGAAGCGTGCCAAAGAAGAAGGCATTTATTTTGAGAATTCAGATGAGTTCTGCTAGTTCAAAGTTCTCTTGGACTAGGTGGAAACCTGCACATGCACAATAATCTCATGTGGAAAGTCTGGCATAGCTTGAGGAGAGAAATCACCTGTGGGGTCTGTGAAGTAGCCCTAAGTGGCTTAACCTCACGCCTGTCTTCTTCTAGAGGGTTTTCTTTGCTGAAATAAGGTAACTATAAGCTAACTTGTTCTCTAATTGCCCCAGCACTTGTTTTTTTTTCTGTTCCTTTTGTGGATAGAAGGCAATGATCATGAGTCAGATGTGTGTGTGTGGGCAACAACTCCCACAAAGCACCAGTGGGATGAGTCTGTGTCTTGCAGACTGCAGAAAGTGTTACTCTTTATATCCCACACATATCAGGGAGTCTGGGAACACCCACCTATAGGTTCTCAAACAACTTCTGGCAGCAGGACATCTTCTTTACCTCTTGGTGTTCTTGACTGCCTGCAGAAAACATGTTCTTCTTGTTCTGTCCCCTTACTCCACTCTGGTGAGACCCCACCTGGAGTACTGAGTCCAGCCCTGGGGTTCTCAGCACAAGAAAAACATGGGTCTCTTGGAGCAAGTCCAGAGGAGGCCACCAAGGTGATTAGAGCGATGGAGCAACTCTCCTATGAGCAAAGGCTGAGAGAATTAGGTTTGTTCAGCCTGGAGAAGAGAAGGGTTTGGGGTGACCTAACTGTCACCTAACTGCCCAGTACCTGGACAGAGCCTACATGAAAGATGGAGAAGGACTTTTAACAAGAGCCTGTAGTGACAGGTTAAGGGGGAATGGATTCAAATGGAAAGGCAGTAGGTTTAGATTAGATAGTAGAAGTTTTTTGCTGTGAGGGTGGTGAGGAACTGGAACAGGTTGCCCAGAGCAGTTGTGGATGCCTCATCCCTGTAAGTGTTCAAGGCCAGACTGGATGGAGTTCTTGAGCAACCTGGTCTAGTGGAAGGTGTCCCTGTCCATGGCAGGAGGGTTGGAAGGTCGCTTCTAACTCAGACCAGTCTATGACTCTGTGATTACCACTCTCAACTTAGAGATCTGAGGCTCCTGATATGTCTTTAGAGTTGGTCACCCACAACTGCTGATCTGTTCATCAAATCTTGTCTGAGATGCTTTTAAAGTAGTATCCTGTCATCTAAATTAATTACCTAAAAGAAGGTGCTTGGTAGAGAACAATTACCTTGTTTAGATTTTGTTCCTTTGTCTTCTTTTTGGCATTGTTGCTTTCTCTGTGATTATAGAACAATCTAAATCAACTTTCACCATTATTTGCCATTGCTAAATGCAAAATAGGTTACTTGGAGCCTCTTGCATCTCCAATTCTTTTTCTCAAATAATTCCACAAAATCAAACATGCAAATGCTTTTTTCTGATACACTCATACCATTGTCAACCCCAATGCATTCAGTATTTTTTTTTTTCCTAGAGGCTGATTTGAGCCATTCATTTCCTCAAGAAATGCATGTGTGTGTGTGTGTGTGTGTGTGTATGTGTGTAATGGAAATGCTGACAGACCCTTAACTATAACAGCACGAAAGGCGCCACTAAAATAACAGTGGAACAGATGCTGTCACCACTGCCCCTGGTGGGGAAAGAAGATGAAACAGAAGGGCATTAGAGTTGGTGGATGGCAAATTAATCCTATTGTACTAGCAGCTGCAACCACCAAGATGCTCGTATTCATGCTTAGACACTTCCAGTACACCAGGCTCTAGTAGGGGTGGTTGGAAAGGATGAGGCAATGAAAGGTCAATAGAACTGTTTATATCTGAACAAGAACAACAATAATAATAATAATAAAAAATGTTGGTGTATGTTCTCTACTGTGACTAGGCTCTTTTTCTCTTTTTACTGTGGTAACCCAATCCATCAATCTGGTATTTTGAGACTCTCAGTATTTCTCAAATGCTGAAGTATAATGCCAATGTAATTTTTGTTTTCTTTTTTCCCCTGCACCCAAGCTTCCATATGCTCAAACTCTGATTTTAGATCTTTTTTTTTAATGCTTATATTAGCAGGAAAAAAATCACTGTTATTTTTAGACAGTGAGTAAGAAAGTTATAATTTTCATTCCTAAGACAAACTGGTTGATTTTGGGGGGGTGTTGTGGAAATTGAAACTCAGAAAGACCTGTGACCTTAAATTGTTGCTTTAAAAAAAGGAATCTTGTTTCCAATGAAGTGGATAGTGTAAATCAGAATTTTAGGGGCTCAATTTATCTCTACAGGATTTTTTTTTGGTGAAAACTTGTTGAAGGGAGCTGTGCAAACAATAGCTTGTGTAAGCCAAAGCTGGCATCTAGCAATTCTTAATGTCTGAATGAAAGTGCTTTTTTTTTTTTTTTTTCCCCCTTCACAGTACGTGTTGCCAAGAAAACAAGGAGTAGTTGCTTTAAGCATTTACAAATGGTAATGCACCAACAGCTGGTCTCAATCCAACTGAGCTATTGTAGGGGTATTAAAAAGACAGGCCAGAGTTTGAGATCTACTGCCAACCTCCCTTGTGGAGTTAGGGAACATTTTACTTGGGAAAAAAGGTCTTCTCTTCCTGCAGAGATCCACGGCTGTATTCTCCTGCAGAGCCTGAGCCCTGCCTGGCAGAGTAGGCAAAAATACATCGGTAGGCCAAATGCTTCATTGACATGAAAGTGTAGAATCTAATAGGTCTCCAGTTAGATTATTTATCTCAGTCTAATATTATAGTTTTCATCTGTGTTTTGCACATTTTGTTTGTTAGATGAAAAATTTTTTCATGTGGCTATATTTTTATAAATTTTCTTGCTGTCCTAGAAAAATCTTTCAACTTAGTGAATATAATACCAGTATTAAGGAAATAAAGTTAATTCTTCTGAATTGAAGGATTGTTCTAAAGGGGGTTTAATCTGAAAGACTTTTCTGCTTTCTACAAAAAGCACTCACAATCTTTTCTCCATCCAGCAGGAATTGTAAAATATTATTTGACTTCTAAGTTTGTAGGTAACTGTAATACTTTTTTTTGGAATATAATTGCAGATGAAATATGTTACAGCAAATGTCCTAGAGAGAGCAATAAAAATTATTATTTTTCATGCTAAAGGCCTCTGCTATTAGCAGTACATTTTATATATGTTACCTTTTCTGAATAGAAATGCAATGTTTGGCTTTTCCCTGAAAGATAAATGAACCGATTTGTTGATGTGGCACACTTAAGCTGGACATTTATGTGAAATAAAAGGGGCCAAATTAATTGTAAAACAAAACACCCCCCTCAAACGAAAACAGGGAAACAAACCATCACATGAGCAAATGTGAAAAATATACATTTTTCTTTCTTTCTAGAGATATTTGCATTTCAAGGGTGTTCACAGAGAGTGGCACAATGTCCACTTGTTTAGATTTGTCTGTGTGTGTGTGTATTTATTTATTTTTTTACAATCATATGGCTTGGTTCTGTTTTCCAGATCTTGTCCGAGAGCTGCTATTCGAAATAAAAAATGTTTGTATCCATTTCCTCATTAATCATTGTAATACAACCTGCTGCAGCTAAATGACAAAACAGATGCAACGATGAAAATTAAAAGTGACGGATACTTATCTTTGGCTATAAAAGCTGTTAACAATTTAGAGAACTAGAGTGCCTTTTGGAGCTAGAATGTGGCAAATGAAAGAACAATAATAGGGCTAAGAGTTTACTGTTTGTAAACCAGATAACTGTGGGGAGGCTGCATTGCTGTCTAGCACCTGTTTTATGTGGTTTGTCTTTTCTATTGAGTAAGATCAAGTGAGGTATTATTTTAAAGCCTGATATGTATGGAATTGTTGGAACTGGATGTAACCTAACCCCAACAAAACTGCTGGAAACATGACCTTGCTTTTGTATGATGTTTTGAACTTGAAAATAGGCCTCTTTCCTTTTCTCTACTACACACACTGGTTTGGCTTGTGAGCTTTTCCCTACAAAATGGGGTCCTTTTCCCTAATGAGAGCAGACCTATCGTGATATGAAATATGCTTTTGAAATGTTGCACTCTAAATCTGAATTCCTTATGGTTTTTTTTGTGAAAACACTATTTTTTTCAGTGCATTTTGTGGGGATACTCACCCTGAAGGGTGTAAAAATACAAGGGTCAGAGTCTTATAGTGAAAATATTTATGGCAGCTCCCTTGGGAGATCCATTCTTTATGCAGTAAGAAGTATTCTCTCATCCATCTCTATCTGCTCTCCTGCTGCAGCTGGGACTCTTAGAGGTTGCTCTGTGCTGTGCTGTGCCTGTGATTTGGCTGTATGCTTCCAAAATTCTTATATACAGCTCTGAAATTGCAATCAAAACCTTCAGGTGCATGCAGAGATTGTCCTGCATGAATATTTTTAAATGCGCAAGGAAGACGTACAGATACTTCACATTAACTCATATTTGAGAGAGTTGGAAAGAGGATCTCTGGGATCACAGAATTGCAGAATATTCTGGGTTGGATCATCAAATTCCAGCTCCTGAACCTGTACAGGTCACCCCAAAGAGTCACACCATATGCCTGAGAGCATTGTCCAAACACCTTGTGAGCTCTGTCAGGCTGGTGCTGTGACCACTGCCCTGGGGAGCCTGTTCCAGTGCCCAAACACCCTCTGGGTGAAGAGCCTTGTCCCGATATCCATCCTAAACCTCTCCTGACACAGCTTCAGGCCATTCCCTCGGGTCCTGTCACTGGGCAGCAACAGAGCAGAGATCAGTGCCTGTCCCTCTTCTTCCCATCATGAGGAGTTGTAACTGCAGTGAGGTGTCTCCTCCAGACTGAACATGCTAAGTGTAGCTTCCCCTCTAGATCCTTCACCATGTTCATTGCCCTTTGGACAGTCGAAGAGCTTTGCATCCTTCTCACCTTGTGGCACTCAAAACTGCACACAGAACTCGAGGTGAGGCTGCAGGTTTTTTCTCTTACGAGACACTCTGTGCTGACAGAGGATGAAAAGCAGTGTAACAATACAAGTTCTGTTCATTGCTTGTGCTCAGCCTCAGATGCAACTTCTCTCAAAATATGACTTTTATCCATGTGATCTCAAGTTTCTCTTGAAAATGTAAATGGAACAAAGATTGTGATTTCTCTATTTTCTACTATTATGATTTATTTGTTTATTGCCTTTAATAATTTCCTTCTTTGGAAATAGAAGTGTTGTCTTCTAATGCAGAGAAACTAAAGTGAGGAAGGGCAAAGCCTCTTTAACAGGCCTGGAAACGATTTTCTCCAGACAGTTAGTTGGAATCCACGCTGGGGAATCTACAGTGGTGAGTATCTACCTGTCAGTAAGGAAGAAGTGATATCAGCTACTAAGCAGGAAAGAAGAGAATAATGTGCAAGGGAAATTATTAATAGGAAGTGGCAAAAGATAACAGAAGCAGAAAACTTCTTTTACTTCCTCCTCTGTCACTAGGCATCTTGCACTGTTTTGGTTCTTTTCAGATCAGTTCTCAAGTTGCTTATTTCTCCATGCATCACCTGTGGTCTGTTTGAAACATGTTTATGGTCTTACTCCTGGCTGCAAAACTAGAAAATCCTTCCTGGAAGCAGGGAAGAGAGCATCCCTCTGGATGTGCTGCAGCTGTAACTTTGAATGAAGAGTGAAACTGGCCCTCATGTTTGACTTTAACTCCAGTGGATATCCTACCTGCCATGGCAAGCTGCAGTAAGAGAGGTCACAATACCAGACTTCTTCCCATTCCCATTGTGTCAAATCATGCCTGCAGCCCTGTGTCAGCAAGCACCCGTGGTGCTATAGCCTGGGGTACACTTGGCTCCAATATCTCTCTGGGAAAAGAGTGCCTGCTCTTATCCTTAGCAGTACAGCCTTCACTTGGGCGTAGTCAGAGAGCAAATCCCGATGCTCAGTGAAGCCTGTCCAGTGTTAGCTGATGGTGGTAGAAGTGTCCCTGCTGGAAGCTGCTGCACTCAGATCCTGCTCCATGAACTGAGAGCTAATGGCTTTGCATGGCTTTCCTGTGCATAACTGAAGGAGCATCCAAGTCATGCCATGGTGTCCTTAAATCTTGGTGTATTTATCACAGTTGAGTCCACTTTGTGCACTAAACCATGGCTCACTTGCCATCAAGCAGTCCTGATCTGAGCTGGTTTCTTCATTCACACTGTTGAACTACAAATCTGCTAATTCAGGTATGATGGTGTGAAGTATTCCTATTTATCTTATTTCTGAAAGTAAGTTCAAAATAAATGTATCTTATTGGCACTGTCAGGAAACATCCTGTTTACAACATCTTGCTATCCTTTATCTCACCCCATAATTTCTGATTACCTAGTACAAGAAATGACACTTGCTTGAAAAAAAATCCAGAGTTGTGTTTTCTCAGATTCAGCAGCAAATTGAAGCTGAGTGTCCTGACTTTTAGAGCTGTTCTCCCCACAAAGGATATACTTTTGAGGACAGAGAATGTCTCTGTTATGTGAGTACATGCTTAGTATAAGAGACACCCTAGATTTACTGGTCAGCTTTGAAGGAGAGCCATAACATAAAGCAATAACAGCATCACCTTCTGAAAATGTAGAGGCATCCCAAAGATTTACCCTCCAAGATATCAGCAATCAGGACTTCAGAAACTTTCTAAACTTCTGACTGCATTGTATTTAATAATCCCTCATAGATTTATTTCTCCATTAATTTTTCTAGAACCCATTTATACTTCTGGCTTTCACAACACTCTGTGACAGCAAATATCAGAATTTGCGTTGCATGAAGAATAATTTTTTAAAAAAAGTTCTTCTATCTGATAATTTCATTGAGTGCCCCAACTGTTTGTACTAACATAATCATTCTCTGTTCACCTTCTTACTACCATTCATGTTTTTGTAAACTTTATCACATCCCTCTTTTGCTGTATTTTTTCCCAGTCTGATGAGCTACAGTCTCATTTCTCACTGCAAAAAGAGGTCTCCTGTGCCTATGGTCAGCTATTCCATTCCTCTTCATAACATTTCTATGCATTCTGTGCTCTGAGATAGAGATGAGAAGTATTCAAGATGCAGGTGCACTGTGGATTTATGCAGCAAGATGGATTTTTTTTTTTCATTCTGTTTTTCTCTCATTTTCTTTCCTGGCAATTCTTAAAAGCCCCTCTGGGCATTTCTGACAGCGGTTGGCACTGAGGTGACCTTTTATAATTATTCAAAGTGACTCCAAGATCTCTCTCCTTGGCAGTGCTGATCACTGTGTACCTATAACTAGTGTTATATTTCCCCACATGTGTTAGTTGCCATTTGCAACCACCGAGTTTCATCTTAGTTCATGACATCCTTCAGCAGCTCTTCACAATTAGCTTCAGCTCTGGCTCTTCTGAGCAATGCTGTATCGTCAGCAAACTTTGTCACCTCGCTTGTAGTGCTTCCCCAGGTTGTTTATGAGTATAGTGAAGAACATGCTTGAAACCTTTTTCCATTGGGAAAACTAATTTCAGTGCAGTGCAGTTCAATTTCTGCTATTAATTTCTTATTGTGGGAATGCTTGACTTCACTGCAAGTGGAGATGTTCACCTGTTTTGACCTGGTACTGTCTTAGTCCATATGCTCATTGAATACTTCAAAAAATTTGTGAGGCATGACTCCTTTTTGTAGAAACTATTGGATATTTCCCCAGAACATCATATTTATATGTGTTTACTAATTTTATTCATTATATTGGTTTCTAGCAATTTATCTGCTGCAGAGGTCAGGTTTACTGATCTCTCACTCTCTTAGTGTTCTATGGACCCCTTAGGAAACACACCAATATTTTCACACTTTTGCCTATTCTCTCTTCACATACTGCAGCAGAATTGAGGTCTTGGTTACAGGCCTCCATCAGTAACTTAGTAACATCTTTGTTTTGGAGCTCTTAAATATGCATTTTCTAATCCAAGTGACTGCTTAATATTAAATTATTGATTTATTCTAAGGACTCTTCAACTCACCTTTTATTTCCAGCTGAATCTTTTTTTCACTTTCTTTAATAATTTTACACGAGTTTTGCTGAGGTAGCAGCAACTGGAGGCTCCCTGAAAGCCTGGAAAACAGGAGGTGCTGTCCCCAGTAAATTGTGAATGTTCTGCACATCTGTGCTTTTAAGGGTAGTGATTACTGCAAATAATTAATTACTCTCAGCAAGGTTTCCTTCTAAGGGGATTTTGTAACCTCACATTCTGTTTGTGCTTTTCAGGAGAAATTATGTGTATCAATAAGTTCTGTTTGGTCTGTTTTCTATACACTTCAGCTGAGGCTAGAATATAATATCTTACTTTTTGCTTATTTTTTCATCGTGAATATTGCTTTTAATTTTAATGCCTATGTCTTTTTCCAACACTGCTGAAGAAACCAGTGTATTTTTTTCATCAAACACTTCTCCAATAAGTGATGAGTATATCCTGTTTTGGGGTTTAATTCTGCTCCTTCTCTAGGTTAGTCTTTACAGAATTATTAATTATCTCTCTGTGGTTTGGAATAGAGCTCATTTAAATAAACAAGAGATCTGCACTGTTATGTGTTTTATATTTGTTTACATTGCATTGGTGTGAGATGGATCCCTCTTGAAATGTGCGAGGGGATTTTTACACCCCGCTGGTATTCCACTCTTGGACTGTATCTTTGCAATTGTAACATTACATGATGAAAAGTAAATTTTTGAAACAAACTCCCCATTAGTTTCAACTTGGCTTCTACACTTATTTTCACTCCTAAGCAAATGCTACTAGGATTCAAATCAGCTGTACACAATTTCCAGCATCATCATCCTGATCTTCCCGCTTCATTTAGGGATCTTAATGAAAATGCAGTTGGCTGCTTCTCGTGCATATAGACAGGACCTAACCATCCTGAAGACACATCTTTTGGCAGAGCAACTGATCTAAGTAAATCAGGATGTCTCTGATGTTGGTGGACTGATGATCCATGTTTTTACATTGATCAAATATCTCCTTATAGCTGTACTTTACATCAAGAAAAGTCACTTTGTAACATACCCTTAAAAAGTGATGAATCTTGCCAAATAACTTTATGTTATTAAGCATTTCTAAAAATTTCCCCTGCATTTGACTTATTTTGATTACCAGTTCAGACATTCTGTACCAAGTACGTCAGGTACATTATCACATTTCTTGGGTCAGTCTCTCACTGGATAAAAATGGATGGTGAAAAGCTTGCATATTAAAAAAAAAAAATTATTATTTTAATTCTGCAAGTATTTGATCTTAAATTAAGCTTGCACAGCTTGCAGTATCATAGCCCATGCACTGACTCCTTGTAATACCCCATGGGAGTTAAAGACTAAGAGAATATTGCCTGATATCGACCCTCATTTAGTTTTTCTGTTCTGCATTAATGCCTATGTAAATAAGGCATTTCACATGTAAATGTGAAACATTTTTGTTTCTTAGGATGTCTTTACTAAATGTTTCTGATGTTTCTCAGTGCTGAAAGGAACGTTTTGACTGTCAAATGAGCAATTTTTCATGCAACATTTTTGCACTCCCAAATGACAGAAAGAAAATGCTTCCAATCGTGGTCCAGTCCTACATCAAGAACACAAATCTCAGGTTGGTAAGAAAAGAACTTGTCTGCCTACAACATCAATCTTGAACTTGTTTGGGCTTCCTCAAAGCTTCTCCAGAGCCTGTAAACAGATCCTCTTTTGCTTTAAAATTGCTCTTCCTAAATCTTGGTAATTTACACATTCAATGCCTGACGAATGCTCAAGAATCAAATCTGACTTTGGCCTAAGTAACTTTGAGACTTACTTAAAAGTAGGCAAGTCTGTCTGTCTTCAGACAGACATAGGAATGAGGAGGCATTGAAATTAAGTAATTTACAAGGGAAAATTCTGGTGATAATATTGATATTCACAGTTTCCTGGCTTTCAGTCCTGTAATTGGATCCACAAGCAATTCTTCCTCTATCCTGTAGTTGTGCTATCCTGGCTAAAAAAAGAGGCCAAACCATGAGCCTGAAGCTCAACATCCCCAGAAGTCAGGAAGTAGCCTGTAGATTGTCTCTTAAACTGAAGTAAAATATGTGTGAAGTAAAATATGTACAGATCTCTGAAGAGTAGTTTGAGTTTTTATTTTCTCTACTAGTTTTTATTTAATACTATTTTTTTCTGAACTGTTTGATGTTTGTGAGTCTGGAGAGGGGCTGGAAGAAGTGAATAGTAGGTTGGTCACGAACCAATGACTGACAGTTGTGATGAGAAAAATTCTGATGATAACTCTTCAGTTGGGCAGCCTTGGAGGAAAAACAGATGAAATCACTTTGGCTAAAATAGATGTCTGTAGCTTCATTAAATCTCTCACAAAGAAACAAACCCTTGCCTGATAGTTTTTACAAAGGCAGGAACAGCCAGAATGCCAAGAGAAAGCTCAGTCCAGACCAACACTTCAATGGCTTTTCAGTGCAAAATTGCTGATTTCCTCCTTGTGCTGCAAGAATCAAGAGCAATACAAAGTCTCAGGCTTAGAATATTTTTTAATATATTTTTCCCCTGTTACAGTCAGCTTAAACTCAAACATGAGGCAAATGGTGGATTTGAAATTGCAGTTTTCGGAGAGCAGTGAATCTGGCATCCACACAGTGCATTGTGCTGCCAGTCCTTTTTGATGTAGCAACTCGTGTGCTCCCTCCTGCCTTACGAGCTGGGGCTCTCTGTGCCATGATGCCACTGTTGTGACAATGATATCGCCAGTTGCCTGCACCATCACATCCTTTTTGATTTGGAGTTACAAGAAACAGCAGATTGGAAAAAACAAGTAAATGTCAACTCTCTGGACTTAAAACGAATCCTTTCTCCTGAGGATCTCGTTGCACTTTTTATACCTAGGCCAATATTCCTGGGAATTATAGAATTAGACGTTCTCATCTCACAGGTATAAGGAACCACAAGTTGAGCAGCTTGCCTGGGAGAACACCTAAAGAGTTTTCAATCCAAGAACAGATTTACCCATACTTTGTGCTAGCCAAAGAGCTGTTCTTGTCCAGAAGTTCTCTGAGCTGGGGCCTGATGAGTCCAAATTATGAATCTAGTAAAATAACTTTTATTGTTGCAGGACAGTTCTTAAGGGGAAAGCAGCTGCCTTTGATCAATGTGAGATTTATGATTAGGAGCTTAGGACCTTTGAAAATCAGGACATCTGCTAGTCTATAACATCCTGTGCTCAAATACAGTTTACACTGGCTCAGGACCTCCAACTCAGCTGTGGAATGATACTTGTGTATTCTAACAGTGATAAATGCTCTCTAAGAAGGAGATAGAAAAATACATCTACTACATATCCTTTGCTGTTGTCTTTCTGAACCTGAACAGCTCATTTGTCTCTCTGGTTCCTCAACCATTCCATCGTGCAATTTCTTTCTCCTGTTATTTGCAGACTTTGTTCTTCCCTAAGCTGGTGGTTACCCACAGTTAGACATGATCTACGTGTTCACCTTTGGGTTTCTGTTTTCCTCCTCCTCTGATACTTCCTCTCCCTCCCTCTTTCTCCTTGTGCAGTTTCCTTGTCTGCTCCTTCCTTTGCTTTCATATCTTTCCTTTTTTTTTTTTTTTTTTTTTAATTGTGCTGTGCACCTCTTCAGTCCTCTCTGTCTTCATCCTGGATATATCCTGTGCCTTCAGCCTGTCTCCTGAGGAGGGCTGAGCTGTGGGGATGGCACATTCCTTACAGAACCTCACAGTTACTCTGATGTCTGTCAAAGTCTCCTCAAGTGTGCTGAGAAAGCTGAGGAAGTTACTGGAGCAGGAGGAGATCTCTGAGCAGAAAGTTGGAGGTAAACTAACTAATGTCTGTAGTCATGTGGTAACAGAGATCTGTGTCCTGTGAGAACATCCACTGAACCCTAGCTAAAGTGTTTTGGATTCTCATACTTCCAATGTGCAGCTGCCCAGAAAGTGGGTTAGGCAGAGTATTTTGCACAATGCTTTGAATAAATGAACTTGTATAATTAGCAAATAAACTTTTCCACCAGCTTGCCAATAACCCACTTCATTTCCTTGCAGTGGTTTCCGAGGTCAGCTGCAAAAGTAGTCATTTCACTTGAACCTGCTTTGGATAAGATTTTTTCTCTGATTAATATTACAGTCTTTTCTCTGGTCCCTGGTCACTGTCCTTTCTCAGTGCAGCCTCTTGGCTTGGATGGTATTTGCAGGGCTGCATGAAAACACCTGAGCTAACCGATTAGCTTAGGTAGTGAAAGCAGTTTTTACAGATCACTATGTCACCTTTCCAGGGCTAATAAATTCTTTCTCTCTCTCCCTTTTTTGTTCTTTTACAGGGGTGTTAACCTGGGAAACTGTTTCTTGTACCTGTGCTTGACCACTGAGAGTTATCTTGAGTATTTCTCCTTACAGAACTACAGTGCCCCATCCATGTCTCCATACATCTCTGAAGCTTCTTTCAGGCTAGTCTAATGGCTAGCTTCATATTTCTCTTCCTTCAAAACTGTTCTGAGAATTCACTTCAAAGACTCTTATAAATGACAGCATCAATGACAGGTAAAGTAATTAACCTTCTAATAAAAGTAATTAATAAAAAAGCCTAAACCATGGTTTTTTAATATTCTGAAAACTGGCCATAATCAGACTAACCATTTGCTAATTCTTCCTGTATTTCTATGTTGTCCCATCTTGTCTCATCTAATCTACATCATGGCTGAATCCATGCTTACTTCTGTGTATTTTTGTGTATTATTAATGCACATGGGAGTCCTGATAATACAGCATGTACATGTGATTTGGAAAATATATGCATGTGAATATTGCCTTCCAACTGAACTAGATCCAGAGAGAGAGACATGGGAGGCAGATCTTCTGCTCCCGCAGCTAGTGCGTATATGCAAAGCACCAGACTGAAGGAGCATCTATATTACTGCTTGCTCAAAGCAGCAGAGACTCTGTCATACATAATACAGAGACATCATTACTAATATAAAACACTGCTGGGGAGAAGGGACACATGGGCGGGCCAAGATGGCAGATGGCTTTTAGTGGCATGCTGCTTTCAGTTCTTCTACCTTTGTAATTTGTGCAATTTGAAGCTTTTGGTTACTGGTTTTAGTCTGCTGTCCATTGGCCCTTGTGGGAATTTTTGTTGTTGTGTGAGAATGCAGTGTATTTTCAGTGAGGGCAACAGCCAGTCCTAAGTGCTGTGTTCTCCTGGTGACTGGTGTTACAAAGGCAGCCTAGTCAAGAATAGCTTTTATGATCAGCTGGTTTGCTGAAGAATTGATGAAAAGAGCAGTTGTCCCGGCCATAGAAGCTCTGCTCTGTTGTACTGCAGGGTTTTGTGGTTGCTCTGTAAGGCACTAGTGCTGAGGTGGAAAGCTCTTTGGCAGCTAAAGAGGGATGGTGGACATAAAATATACCTCTAAGAGAGGCAGTTTGTAAGTGAGGAGAGTGATGTATGGGAGCATCTTCCCTCATTTGTACAGTGATGGAAAAATCCTTTGAGGGGGCAGGAACATGAAGGAGCCAAGGGGTCCTTCCTGTGCTTTAGGAATGGTGTTTAGGAAATTTGGGGCTCCTCCTGGCCCTGTTGTCTGGCATGACTCAATAGTGGAAGCACAAAACTGCTTTTAAAGAACCCACTGCAGAAAGGAGAATCAGGAAATGGTGGAAATGTTGTGAGGCACCCCCTCTTCTGCTCTAAATTCTAGACTGAAGAAATTAAAAAAGCTTGGAGAAGGTTTAATGGATGCTTCTGAACTAGAAAGAAGTCCAAGATGCAAAGGCTGCTATTTGGATCTCTCTTGCTTTCTTCTTTTTTTTTTTTTTTTTTTTTGTTCAACCTTTCTGAATTTTCTGATACTTTGCTTCCAACTCTGGTTTTTATCTTTTATTTATGTGAGGCCCTCTCTAATTACAGCAGGTAAAATCAGCTCAGCTAAGCATAAGCTTTATTGTACTGCAACATGGTTTTAACCTTTACACGGTGTGCATTTTCAAGGCAGTTTTAATACCAAACCCTATTTGCACAGGTAAAAATTCATGTGTATGGTACCAAGTGTGGGACTTCTTATACTGAAAGGCCAATGCTCCAGCAAGCAGTCTTGCCAAGGACTTTGGTTGCATTTCTGTTGCTGAATGGGGTCAAACCACGAGAAATAATAAGAACTTTTGTTCAGACTCACAGCTCAGAGGAATTTCGAAATATCCTTTCATATGTATGTTAGTTCTTTGAGCTCAGATGGTTTTTCCACCTGGAGCCTAGGTACCAGATGCATTCCTGAAATTAGTTTAGGAGTTTTCTAGGCATGCTTTTCGATTAATTTTTAGATTCCAGCATATTATATTTTTATCCATTTCTTATACTCTCAACGTACATTATAAGTGGATTTTTTTCAATCAGAATTTGAGTGAACATGAAGCAGGAATGTAACAGCCTATTTTCAACTCTATTTTCAGGAGTTGTTATAATTCACAATGCATACAGTAGCTATAAAAAGACACATTATAATTTCAAGGTCTGTCACATTATTTACAATGTGAGAACATAAAAACTCCCTGATGTTTCCTGATAAACAGTCAGACCCAGTAGCACTGTTGAACAACGGGTTAGGTACCTCAGGTGCACAACCAGCTTCAGGTGGAGTAAGAAGCCAAGGGTATAGAAACATACTCTTTTTAGAGGACAAGAGGGTACTTCAATATCTGCAGTTTCAAATGCTGGAGTATATGGGTTAACAAAAACATTTCTGGTATTATGTGGTCTACCACTGCTACCTTCCAGGCAGTCAGTCATCTAAGCAAAATTTCCACATGAGTGGCTGCTGAAAAACACAATGCCCCTTACCCTAGGGTGAATCCTAGTTTTGTTAAAGTCAATGACAAAACTGCCTTTGACTTCAGTGGGGTCAGAACTGGTGATGTCTGATTTCCACTTGAGTTTAGGATTGGAGGTATCTTGCAGGAAAACAGCTTGGTCTTCCACTTCATGATTTGCAGGTTTTTCACCTTCATGGCCAAAGAGAATTTATCCTCTTCTGAATCTAGATGCACCCATAGAAGATATTACTGACCTCCTTTCAGAGGTCACTGTTTCCTCACTCTGTAAATTGTTTTAGGGTTAGTTACACAACTGGAAATTGTGGTTTCAGCTGGGATATTTGACCTGGAGTGAATTGGGGAGTGCGTACATACAATGCATAGACCATGGATAAAGCAAAAACCAGGAGGTGCAGGTTTGGTTGTGAGTGTTAAACGCTGTGTCAAGAAAAGGACATGTGCCTATAGTTTAAGTCCTTAGAGGAGTGCCACCAGCTTGTGGCTCCTTCATGTGCTGAAGGCCACCACTTAGCAGAGCTGTGAGCACAGCTAATTCCTGTCAGGAAGAACTTTATATGGATAGAAGGCTATGTGGGGTTTGACAGCTTGCCTGAACCAAATCCTTTTCTTAAGGCTGAGTGAGAACTTTGTCGTTGGGGTTTTACATTCATGCTGGAAAAGCTTTTCTTGTGCTCCTTCTCTGCTGGTCCTGGTATTCCCACTGAGCTGCTGCCACAGGCTGGGGCTGCTGGTGGGATGAGTTGTCAGTAATGTGTTCTTGTGCTGCATGCTTTGTGCACCTTCAGAGGGTGGGAGGTATCTCACTACAGCTGTGTTGCAACAACCACATCCGGCTTTTTCTACCTTAATGTAGCTTTTGTTGTCTGCTTGGTTTTGTTAGTGCTTCAAAATGACATTTCAAACAGCAAACTTCCCAACTTTTGATACAGCGTTTCTGTACTTATGTTTAAGAGCCACCCATACACTCATAGAAAAACATGTGTGGTTACACACACACAATAGAAACTGAGTCAGCACTTACAATGAGGTGTTTTCCACAGGTTAGTGCAAGGCCCTGGTGGGCACAGCTGTCCTCAGGTGCTGGCGAATGCTGTGGTGTATGGAACCAGACTGGTGTCTGGTATCTGCCATTTTAATGCCCCTGCAGGGTTTTGTTTATTTCTAAAATGGAAGCTGCTGGGCTCAATCACTGGAGAATGGTATAAATCAGACTAAACCAGAACAAATGGAAAACATAACAAAATTGCTGGAAAAATACAAAAGGGCTCCTTCAGCAGGGCTCAGAGCTTTAATTTATTTCAAGAAAAATGACTGATTCATTTGAGCAGTAGCCGCTCTGATCCCTTACATGTGCAAATGGCTGACAAAGGCAGGCTTCTAGATTCACAAGTGACAGAAATAGTTTGGTAGTCAGTATGTGTCGCAGGACTGCAGACTCAGATGTGTTTTATAAAAATAGAAGGTTTCCCCTCATTTTTATTACATAGCTCTTCCACACGAGAATGTCCTCTTTTTATTGTCTGTTGCATACCTGTGTACCAAGTAAACAGTTCTAATGTATGACCATAAACAGTTTTGGTATTTCTGATCTATATGTCCCCCTCTGTGGAAGAAATCTATTCTTATTTGCATGAACATTTATGTAGCATACAATTTACTTTCAAAATGATTCCATAACTCCATAATTCACAAGACTGCACCACTTTGGTGCCAGCATTTCTTTTGCATCTTGTTTGTTTGAAAGAAGATTCTTCTGGCATTTTTTTGAATTATAAGTTGGCAAACAAGAATTTTTTTCCTCTTGACTTCAAAGCAAACACAACAATAAAGACTTTACAGGTAGATCCTTGTGGGAAGCCTGCTGACACCTTATTTAGTGTCTGATTTTAAATTATGAGAAGAAGAGTGAACTTGTTCAATGTATTTTGTGCCATTCAAATTCTGACTGCGAAGTGCCGTATCCTATTAGAGCAATGAAACTGTGGCCCTTGTGAATGCAAGGCAGCTGGGATCTTGAGGCTGGGCTTGTGGTAAGTGTGCCACAGCTGTGCAGCGGGAAGCTGCTGACCTCTGTTCACCCAGGAAGGTCCTAGGGCTTAGATGGAGTTGTGTGCTCCGTCCAGAAGCTGGCAGGGAGCGCAGAAGCAACGCTACACTTCATTTTGTGGTAGCTTTGGGGCTGAGTGGGTAGATCTGCACGCTTATTTCCAGGACAAACAATTGAAACAGCAAACTCACAAGGGATGTTTTGGACTCTTCTGTCAAACTTTTAAAGTCCAAATTCAGCAGCTATCCATCAGACAAGGTGTAGATAGTTGATCTTGCCTGGCTGCAAGGAGCTGGACCAGCAGATCTCTTGAGGTTCCTTTTGGCTGTAAACTTACCTAATTATATTGTTATAATGATGAAATTTGGGGTGGGAAAAACTGAAAAGGAGACAAATTCTACTAGGTGAGCAATAACAGAAAATGGAAATGCTTCTCATTTTTCCTTTCTCTGTCAGGTGATTGCTTTTAAAATGAGCAGTTACTGTAATACTGTCATCCTTTCGATTATAATTTCCTTTGTGATTTATTTGTGTTGGGTCAAAAGGTGACCCAAAAGATTAGTGAAAATCGGTGATTTACAGCTGGCTCCACCAGGAACTCAACTTCTCAGCCTCAGAAAATTCAAGAGTGTTTTGTATGACTGGTTATATTTGCAGCCGTGATCGAAGTGCATCAGAGGGCTTGGCAGCACATCCTTGAAGTGATCAGCTTTTGGGCTGTTCTGTGCTATTGTACTAGGTTGTTGCACATTTTTGGTAGAGAAAGTTTTATTGCCCAGTTCTGGGCAATTTTGATTGTCAGGTGCAGGTGAAGGCAGTTGAATTGTGTTGAAGGCTGTGGCTGGAGATGCCACAGCTGAAGTGACAGGATCCTGCCTGTTTATTGGTGCAGAGTGTCAGAACCTGATTTGAAGGTTGCTAATATAGTGGGCTGAGCTTTGCCTGGGGAGTGCCCTGAAACTCTCAAGGTGCAGCAGGCACAAGGCACACCAGCATCCAATCTGTCTGGCATGACTGCTTCACATGAAAGGGGAAAAAACAGCTACTAGAAGGAGGTGTTTCCACCCTCATATGGACACAAGGTCAGCCTGACCTATTATCTATTTCTGTCTGAGGTAAACAAAACCACTTATTACCAAATGGCAGCATCCACACAGGTGATCAATATGTCTGCAGCTTGTTCCTTTTGTGAATGTAATAGTCTCCTCTGTTTTCTTTCCTTTGATATTTTCATCAGAATAATGCAGTCTGACAATGTTTCTAAGTTACTGAGAACAACCAAGGGATAAACAGTTCAGTCACCTTGGCCTCTTTCTTCTCCCAGTATTAAAAGAGAGGCTAGCAGTTACTATGATATAGTATTTTACTCATTGACTTTCTTTTGAAGGTTCATAATGTGCAATTGATTTATGCAATCAATTTGCATAAATGCTTTTTAACAACAAAAAAAAAAAGTTTACTCTTCCTTGACTTATTAATATTTTTTTACATAGCAATTAGATACAAAATCTTGTGTGCTTGTGCAGATATATGCATATATATTCACACACACATACACAAATGTATGCACAAAACTTGTCTCCTGTAGCTGGAAACAGTTCAACTGGGAAAAATTATGTGCACACCAAAACAATTGTGATTTTTCAACAAGATCCCAGTGTTTTCTTTGTAAAAAACTAGGATTGGAAAAACATGAGGTTTTCCTGCCAGATTCCATTCATTTTCAGCAGGAACAATCTGCTCCTCTCAGCTGAACGTTTTACAGCAAGAATGGCTGGAACTGAGGAACCAGCTCCTGTTTGGAAATAGTAATTGTTTTTAATGAAAATGCCTGCCTACCATTTGGAGCTAATACCAGAACCAGGATTCCACTAGGACAAAGCATCAGCTGGACAGAAATATACAGTGCAAGAGGGCAAGATGTCACATTACCAGGAAAGCAAAGGAGAAGGTCTTTCTTTTTTCCTGCTTTTTCTTTTTCTCTCCTTGTCTATTGGTTTCATCTGTAGTTCCCTAAGAGATACTAGATAATAAAAAGGGCAAGGGCCAAAAATCACCTGGTGGTGACTGGAGTCATGCCAAACCATTGTATGTTTGAAAACAAAACTGATGGTAAAGGAACAGTGTGTTAGACCTCCCTGATAGTTAGGGTTTGCTTGGAAAAAAATATAGCCATCTTGGCAGAAATAATATGATGTACAAGAAGATGGATGTGATTGAAAAAGCCTAGGAGTTCAGCTTTGTACAATCCTATCCACTCATTGCAGAAGCCAACATCTTAAGATACAGTAAAGTGTTTCAAGCAGAGATAGAGATTCAATGATTTCTTCGGTATCTCTATTTAGAGTCTGGTTTTACTGCATTTCTTATGACTGGATACAGATTGGGAAATCACAGAAGCAGAATATGTTTGGCTACATTTAAAGCCAGATGAATATTTATAAGAACAATGACTCCCCAAATCAAAAAATCTATGGTTGGACAAGCCCATTAATGGAAATAATGGCTTTCACATAACATGCTTTCCTTGTCCAGCTCAGCTTTTTACCCTTTAAAGTGATGGGCTCTGGCAAGGTTTCTAATGCACTGCATCTCTTATTCCTGTGTTTTCAGTGGTGTGAATCACCAGCACTACTATTAAAGACATCTGCCAATTAACAACAGAAAGTTAAAGCTGGCCCTTCCACCCACCCTTGCTGTTTACAAGGTTTTCAGCATTTACTGGTTTTGCTGGCTCAAGCTTGGCTGTGAAGACCAGGTTTCTCCTTTCTACTCTGACATAACTTTTCTGCAATTCAGTTTATACCAAATAGCTAACAAGCTCAGAATATGGTCTATTAGCACAAAAGCAGCTTACTTTATATAACTTATTTAGGTTTTATTTTAAATGGATGGAGTATATTAGCTAACAGGACATGAAGTATAAAGTTATATCCATGATAGTCTGAGACTGTTAGAGAGGACTAAAAGATCTGAAGGGACAGGTCTTACCTTTTTCAGGTGAGCTGATACAATACAAAATAGGTTATAATAGAAATTATAATGCATACTATTATATATAAAAATAATATATTTGTTATAGAAATAATTGCATTAAAATAATTTTATAATAGGTTATAACAGAAATATGATATAATAAAATTACATTTTCAGACAGATAGAACTTGCTGTTTTATCAAATCAGTGAAATGGACTATCTAGAACTTAGGCTATGATTCCATCTATTAGGGAAAATATCTATTTGGATACATCTCAACAATGCTTAATACAATGGTGACACTATTTTCACAGCACATGCAGGATGGCTTTTGATATCAGTGACCATAGGGAACAAAGGCAAACAGAAGTGTGAACTCACTCTCACCCCAATAATTCCACTGTGATAACACAGGTTAATGCTGAAAATAATTCAGGTCACTGTGTGAATCTACTAGACCACAGCAGGTTTTTTACAGGCTTTTCAGTTTATCATGCTGTATTTTAAGAAGCCAAAAAAAAAAAAAAGCCCCTTAATTTGTGACTGTCACAGAGAGTTGTCCCATTGAGAAATTGGCGTTTCACCTACAAATCTTTGAGTTGTCTTCCTATATGTTCAGTATGTCTTGGGATAGAAAAGAAGGACATAAAGATTGTAGTCAGCTTTAAAAATGCCCACATTTGGTAGCGCAAATTGTCGGTCTGGTCTTGTGGTGGAACTGTGTGTACTCTTGTGATGTTCCAGGGTAGCCAGCTTGGATGGCTCTAACCCAGGCTTCAGCCTCCTTCTTGGAGGTCTGAATGGCTGCATGTACTGGAGTATTAGAAATATATTCTAAATGGTTTCATGTACTGGAGTATTAGAAATACATTCTAAATTGTTTAATTTGCTTAGCAGTTGGCTGTCTTCTAGCTATCACAATGAAAAGATCTTGGTGAAGTAACTGTTAATACCAATTTTTTAAAGTTTGCTGCTGGGTTATAAAGTGTTAGCGGTACTCAGAGAAAAATTCTGAAATTAGGAAGACAAACGAATGCCTTGGTAGTGTAGAAATAGGACAGAAATCCTTTCAAGAGTCATCTCCTCTTTTTCTGAGTTTACTGGCAGCACAGAAGAGAATTGTGGGGGTAAGAGTATATACCCTTAATTTGTGACTGCTTTTTAAGAGGGACTTACAGAGCAAACTGCATTAAAATGTGGTGCTTATATTTGCTTACAAATCTGATCTGTTGATTTAGGATCCAGATTTTGCAATTTAACCCCAAAGCCACAGAAAGCTGCTCCCAGAATCCTCTAGTTGAACATACTGATGGGCCAGATGTAGTGACTTGGCAGGAAGGGCTCAGATGAACAGAGCAGTGTCTTGGATTGAACTGCTGTCTTGGATTCAGCAGGAAGACTTTTCAGCCTGGATTGCGTCTGCAGCCCTGTACATTTGGCAGCTGATGAATTTTTGCTATAAAACCTAGGTCCTGTGTTCAGATAGGATGTGGCATTATGGAATACACATTCTGATTCAGATGCTTGAGGTAGATCTCCGAGTTTGAGTATCTGAATACCATAAGACTGCAATCTTGCAGCTTATCTTGTGGGCAAGCAGTAGATAATAATTTTATTTTTGTTTTGGTGAATGCTGTTCATCTGGAAAGGAGTTGTTTTGCTGCTCCTACCTGAGTCAGCCATCCAAGAAGGATGAGTAAATAAGGGTTTTCAAACATTATCCTGTATGTTTTGTTAATAAATCCCAGTTTATTAGTTATTTCCTGTTTTGCCCTAGAAAAAGCCAAAAGAATCTATTACGAGCCTATCCATTGATTTCTAAGTGGGAATTAGAAAAGATAATAAACTGTGCAACTGCTTCTTTGAATTGAAGGAATTAGATCTGATGCTATTTTCTTGTTTGTTTGGTTTGCTGTAAATGGGTATTTCTGTGCTGAGTACTTAGAGATCTGACATTACGGAGCATGTCCAGATCCATTAATAATAATAACTTTGTATGGAAGAGGCTTATTATGTTAGAGGCAGTAAACTTATGCTTTGATAGCTTGAAGTAGGTTTTGAGGAAAACAGTGGTGCAAAATTGGATGCTTTTATACATAATTTCCATGGGCGTTCTTTGAGTTTTATTTGCTTCTGACACTTTCACACCAGTTTTGACCAATCTTTATCATAAGAAAATACCTTTAGGTAATTAGTAGTCAGTATTAATAATTGTTTTCCTATGACTTTATTGGAATTGAAATTTTAATTTCAATTTAAAAGGTACATTTTTCATAGTTTGCCATTTTCTTTATTTCTCCTCGCTTCTTTTTGGTTTAAAAAAAATACAATTTTAAAATGGAAAAGACAAAATAGAATCAAAACTTAAAAAAACATTAGTGATAATTGTGCAACTCTGGAGTTCACTCCTTTGGATGGCCTTCAGGAAGAGCCTGTCACCTCTCTCTATTGATTATATAGGATCTTAGTGCGGGTATCTGAAGTTAGACTTTTAAGTTAGACAGTGTAAATTCATCACATACTCTGTCACATTTATGCTGAATTCATTTATGGATCAAAGCATATGGCCATGGCCCTTAGTTAGGCAACTTTAAAAAAGTTTCTGTAGAATAGCAGGCAAAAGAGAGGATATTGTACTTCTAGAAATATGGTTGTGAAGTCTCAGACATCATGGGAAGGCTAAAATAGAAAATCCTGGACACAGTCTATTATGCTGCCATTACATTATGAGAATATTTTCTCAGGTTTGAGATCACATGGATAGTTCTACCTTTTTACATTAGGTATTATGAGCCCAAATGCCCTTCTCTAGGCTGCTTTCACTACTGAATTTGCTGTCTGTGGAGTAAATCTGGGTTCATGCTGAGGGTTAGGATGATGAAGTCCTTTGTTTTCCAAATGGCTCTTTGTAGGCAGTACAACTGTTTTGCAGTTTTTCCCTTTGCATTGTAATTGAGTCTTCTCACTGAGACTGTCCCTATACTTACCCCCTATGGGTCAAGATATGCTTCTGAAGTTTGCTTAATAAAAAATTTACACAGCCAAGAAACAATGAAGTCAGTGTAGACACATATTCCTATACCTTTAGTACTATGACAAAGCAATATGCTGGAACATAACTGTAAAATATTTGGGAGAACATGGAATATAGCCTGTTTATCCAGCTGTTTGGCTGAATGGGAGTATTATCCTTCAAATCAGCTGAAAGTCCTGAAATGCTCAGTGCTATCACATAAATGTCCTATGAAAGGACACATGTACATGGGTGCTCTTTTCTGGGCACTACAAGTCCTGCAGCTTTCTTACCCCCAGTAAGAAAATCAGTCAACCCTCCTTTAACGTCTTTGGCCCTGGGCAAGTGCAGAGTTGCATGGTAGGTGAGGGGTTAATGACATGCATGCAGCTGCTAATACTTAACTTCTGAGGCAATATGGTCTTCAGGGGTAATATCCAGGCTGGCTCTGACATGTCACATTTACCATCAAACACAGCTAGGGCCATGGCACATTTTCTTAGGGCTATCAGGTGCTCCTGTTGGTCTTCTTCCTTTTGGCCTGCTGTACAGATTTTTATTAACCAGTTGGACTCTCTATTTCTACAGCTACTTCTGCTGAGTCTCTGTGTACTTATGGTAACTCCAAGTTTCCCTGACTGACTAGACGTGCTTGTTGTTACTCAATGACTTCTCAAAGAGTATTGAGTCCTATTTCCACAAGATGAAGTGGGTCAGGAGAAGTAATTGTGAGAGAAGGTGCCAAAATATGGAAGGCCAGATAGCACTAATTGTAAGGGGAGCTCAGGAGATATTTGAAAGTTTAAATATATGCCTGGAAAAAAAGGAGAAAATTTTTGAAGTTAATTAGAAGGTACAAAGAGATACTGACTGAAGTGGCTCTGTGGAGCAGTGGAAGACAGCCCCAAATACATCCCAAGGCTGTGCTGTAGATTGAGGTGGGCAGATGCACTTGCCTTGCTACTCTAGCTACTTGCTCCTCTGGGGTGTAGCTGGTTTGGATGAAATTCCCAGGAAGGCAGAGGCCTCTTTTGCAGGTGCCAGAACTCTGGCATTCTTCTTTGGCCTGTGTTGACACCTGGACAGTACATACAAGTCCAGACCTTTCATGAAGTGGAAGGCAGGAAGGTCCTGCAGTCACACCCCTGACTGCAATGCAGCTATATCTTCCCTTGTGCCACTATCTGCTCTTCTCTCTGTTACTGTGAGGATAAAACCACAAGGACTCTGACATTCAGTTTGTCACACAGACCAAGAATTAAAAAAATAAAATGAGTTAGAATAAAGGGAAGCAAGGTAATTACACTCATCTTCACAATATTCAATTCAGCTCCATCCAGATCTCTAATTTAAGGTCAGCCCAATAATTCAGTGAACAAAATAGAAGTGGATGCCATTAAAAACTGAATATTTACCAGGCTTCAGAGCTCACTGAACATAGCTGTTCTTTACCTTGGTAATTTACTTTCTTATTTGCCAGGCTAAAAACTGAAAAATTCTCCAAATACTACACAAAGTATAACTACAAGTTGGATTTGAATGTCACCAGTGCTAGTTTTTATTGATTTTCACACACAAGCTAATAATTTCTGCTTAATTCTAAAGGGGAATGCATAGTCACACCTATGCAAAGAATTTTCTTAGTACCTGGATAGTTGGGGATGGATTATGGAACCATACCTTCTTGTGAGCCTGAAATTTGTTACACTGCATGAAGGTTAGTCATTGAGGCAGGTGAATGAATGGGTGGTCTCTGTTTAATTTTTAATCTGCACATTACTTTAGCTGCTGTCTTTGATGATATTCTCAACAGGGAAGCCAGGGGCTAAGCAGGTAATGCAGCAGAGCAGAATTTTTTCTACATTAAAATTACCTACTGTTACCAAATAGGTCCAAGTGCAGCTCCCAGAAGTAAAAGTGATGAATAAGCAAAGCAATGTCATCCAACCTGGAAAACAAAAAGACTAAAAGACATAATCATAAAAATGTTGGAAGTGATTAGTGTCTTGTCTACATTAGAGTTCACATCAGCAGTAACAGCAGTGGGAAATTTTTAGGAAAATCTCAGTGATATGGAGCCATTAAAGTTGGTTCCTGTAGCTCAGGACCAAGGAATGTTTCTGTAGGGCAGCTTCAGACAGGACTGCTTTGTTTCTGGACTATCTACCCTCTGGATAAATCAGACATTGATTTTCTTTGGTTCGAGTCCTTTTAAGCGTTCATCTACATGAATCCGTCTATAAATTCATCACAGCATTAATCTATCAAGAATTTTAAGCTGTTTATTAACTGAGGTACGCCCTCTCTTCCTACTGGTGTGTCAATGAGCTTCCGGTGCTACCTGGCTTTGATGTTTAAGGTGGCTCTTTTTCAACACGTGGTTCTGTGGCACAGACAGGACTCTGGCTCTTGCTGAGAGATCTGAATGAGGGAAGGGGAGGCTGAAGGGAAGTGAGAACATACTCAGGTATTAGCAGCATCAGTATTTAGCAAACAGTAAAGAGAAAGCAATATAGAACAATAGGTCATATGTGTAGCCTTTAATGTCAGAGCTCTCTCAGTTTCAGGACTTGTTGCAATGTGAAAGTTGAGCCTTTGAAAGCCCTGGCCAAGGAGTCTTCCTGGTGAGAGATGGTGTGTCAGATAAACAGGACAAAGGAGGCTGGCTATAGTCTCAGGTGCTGCTGAGCAGATTATGCCAGCAGGTTTGGGGACTTCTGTCTGTAGCAGGGAAGTTCCTTGTCCCTGCAGCTGCAAATGCTGATCAGAGGTTTCCTGTGCTCAGAGCTGGTGTCCAAGTGCTGTGCCACTAAGTTCTGGCAGGAAAAGTGTGAGTCAGCCCATTTAAATGGAATCACCTGTTGAATGTATATACAGACATTCGGATTTTAGAGGGGTGCAGGAACTGGTTTTCTGGCTCAGCTGACAGTAAACAATCCCCTGAATCCCTGGGAAAAAAAGGGAGGCAAAATTTTCTTTCCCACTGTGGTAAATTCATGGCATTCTGAATCTGAGTGACTGGTGCCAATATATTTCCTCTGAAAACCAATACCACGCTCCTGTTCCTTGAATATCAGGACCAAATGCAGGTGAGGAATTGTTTTTTGTGGGGTTGGAGGCTGGGGCAATTATCGTCCCTATGGGGTATGTCTGTGTATATATTTAACAGAAACAGAGCTAATATTTCTGTTAGCTCCTGAACAGTATGAGTCTGTAGAAAGACCTTAAGACACCTCCTAACAGTCCCTAGATCTGCAACAGTAGATACTGGAATAGTTTCAATTGTTCAAAACTATAATTTTGGCTACAAAACCACTGAAGTATGTAAGTTATTCCAAACTTTCTGGGATTAGTACTTTTTTTCTTTGTTATTAGCATCAAACAAAGATAAAGCAACAGTGTAAATAGACAACTGAGTGTTCCTTTGGCTATGCTTGCTGATGAGACACTTGTATTTCTCTCTGTATCTCTCTTTCAAGGTGCTGAGGCTGTACTCAGTAGTTGCTCTCAATGTGGGTGAAGTTGGCCATATGGCAAGCAGAAAACAGTGCTGGAAGAACTTTCACACATACCTATTGCGGTGCTTTCCTTGCTAAATGAGGATTTTCTTCCTTAAGTTCAGATTTCACAGTCAGATCTCTGGGGTGATGCATGAAACCAAACAAGGCTGAAGTGTTTGCATCAGCCTGTTGTAATGCCTAGGAGAAATCCACCTTCTCCTTCTCTTTTGTGCTATGGGAGTGTTTTGTTGAAACCTCTGTGGTCCATTTGATATGGAAGCTGGGGCAAGGAAGAACTCTGTTAGATTTGCTGTTAAATCTACACCAGGTTCATTAACAACTTTGGTGACAGTATGTTCTCTTAGCATTGTTCCTGAGGGGTTTCTCTGAATCCTCCCTCAGTTTTGCTTGCAAAAGTTCATTATGCTACTGTAAGTTTTAGATTAATTTTTCCATTTCTCAGATCTACAATGTGTTTCTCTAAAGCACCTGTTTCAGCCAAAGCATCTGTTCAAGTGTGATTGTGTGTACATGTTTGTCTTTGTATGACTTAGCTTGTCATATTTCTTTCAATCTCTGTATGGTATCTATCCATCCACATCTCAAGCTACAAACCAATATTGATTTCAGAGACCATATGTTATCCTGATGTCTACAAGCATTTCTCCTGGTAGTATCAATGGGAGTTCTTCCTGTGGAGTCAGGGCTTTCCAAGCTTGGACGCTACTCTTGATACTTGTGTTAGCTTATGAACTTTTCTTCACAACAGACAGAAATTTAGGTGCAACTCAAAGTAAAACATGCTTAGTCAAATAGCTACTATTTTTTTTTGTGAATCACAGTTCACCTTTTAGCAACATTTAACTGCAAACTTTATGAACAAAACGTTGTACTATGAATATGCCATAGCAGTTAATATAAGTAACATCAATATACATCTTTTGGCCTGTCCGTGTATGGTGCCTGGTTTAAAACTGCTGAAGTCAACAGAAGGATAAATGTGTTTTTTAAGAAATCAGGTTTATAGTTACTTATACCCTCTAGTTAGAGGAGCAGGGTATTTGGAAGCAGGGCTTCTTCACCACAACATGACACAGTTTAGGAAGTCTGTGCTACCTTAATCTAAGTCTGGCTCTCCCTCCATGGCCCCAAAAGATATAGGTCTGTTTCAGGCTTTTGGGCAGTCCTCTGACCCTGCTAGCAGGGATGGAGCATGTGAGATGGTGTATGGACAGCACATTCTCCTCTATGGAGGTCAGGGACTATTCAGTGGGACTGACTCTCCAGCAGTTTTTGGGTTGTTTTTCTATGAGGCTTAGCCATGTGGGCTTCCTTCATTATTCAGCCATGAATATGAACTATATTGAAAGTCACAAATTAATTAGACTCTCTTATGTAGCACCCTCCTGACACCTTTAATTCACTGTCTTTTAGAGACAATTCTTTCTCAAAAGAGATTCTGGAATGCAGGCAAAAATCTATCACCTGCAAGTGCTGGCTGGAGGATGGCAGGCCATATAATAGAATATCTCAAATTGGAAGGCAGTGGTAAGAATCATGTATTTAATAACCAAATACATGTCTAAGCATAGACACAAGACCCCAGTGTAAGCTTCAGAAAGAATTATGCTTCCCTTAGCCCAGAAGAGGAAAATGTTGGGAGAAATATATCAGTTCTAGCCTATCTCTTCAAAAAGGCAGAAAATCTAGTGCTGAGTGGTTGTTCCTACCCAGCTCATGGTCATAGCTGCTACTAGCTGCTACTGCAGCTGTAAGAAATACAAGGGCTGGAATCACTGGGATGAATACACCTTTAGTCATGAAAGTCTGTTCAGTCTCAATTTGTTGGACTGGTGGGGAAAATTCCTCCCAGACTCTTGCAGATAATTAAACAGATACTTCTTCATAGCACACAAAATGGGCATCTAGAGATGTTAGTCATTGACTTCAGGTGTGCACTGGCCTGTATGCAAAAGACTGTAAAATAAAACTTTCAAAGAGAAGAAATCCTAAAGTGCGTATTTCTGGGTTTCATCACCTGGTCAGCATTAAGCTGTTATCTTGTAGTCTTTTGTTTATTGCATTTATGTATTTACATTTCTGTGGTGGGCAAATACTCTATACAATAATATAAGAATGTTATATGAGAGCTAATGAGAAACACATGCAGCCTGCTTAGTTTATTTTAAAACATCTCTCAGGTTTACCCACTGTGTCTGCGCTGATGGAAATAAGCAAGGATGAAACAAAATCTCTGTAAAAGGTAACACAAGTCCTGGGTACCTCTGAGTGAAACATTATGAAAATACTATCCTGCTTTTGCTTATCTTTGCTACCATTTTCATTTCTTTATCTGGTTAAAGAAAGAGAGCACTGGTGGAGGAGGAGGAGGATGGGGTGGGTTTGGGAGATGGGGGGCAGGGAGCAGACCTACTGAATAACACGCTCAAGAGCTCTCCTGCACAATGAGATTAGCACGATGTGATCATTTTGGTGCCAAGGTGCTAACACAATAATACAAGCGAGTTTGCCAACTTTTCAAATTGAATGTATTTGATTATTTGCTTTTAATTAGTGTGAGTTTTGGAGTATGTACAGGATTGTTAGAGATACATGAAAAGCCTCCTATGGCAGGAGAGTGTATTCTCAGTAAAGGCGGTACAGCATTGTTCTTTTTTAGCTGTGGAGAATGAGATTTAACAGCTATGTTAAATGTTTTAGCCCATTTCTATTGTGCCTCCGTTTCAACCTATTGGCAAGCCCAAGTGATGCGAGAAAATAAACCTCTCATTTGATGTGAATGTTGAGCACTTTGCTATAAGAAGAATTTCCAGCCCAACTTCAGAATACAGAAAGTATCATTGTTTTATTTACAGGAGGCTCCTATATTTTTCCCCTTTAACAAGATCTTGAGTAAATTCATGCTGTCACTTTTTTCCCATGCAGTGCTCTCCTTTATGTTCATTTATCTTGAATGTTGTTGTCAAGATTGTAGGTATTTAAAAATACTTTTAAATGGCAGAAAGAGATTGCAGCTCTGTAGGAAATATAACAAGACAAAATATTAATTTTGACCTCTTTCTCTTTTGAAGAGGGAAGGCAGAGCAAAGGTGTCTCAGGGATTGTTTGGCTGATTTAGCACTGGCTCACTACATGACCTGCTAGTCACTGGGAGTAACTCACCTCCCTGGATCAGGGGATGTGTCAGCAAAAGGCAAAGTAACTCCTTGTTCAGCACAGATTGTAGGTCAATGTCCATTTCTCACTTTTCAGCATTACCTGCCTTAACCGAGTTCAGACTCTTGGGCTTCCAACATCCAAAGAACAGGAATAAGAAAGACTCAACACATTCTGTGTGTAGTAGCAGAACCTTCTACCTATACAGTTCTTCAGACAATTATACACAGTTATATATGCACACACATATATATATTTTAAATACTCTCCCCTTAAACAATAGAGAAAAACAAATGGTTGACAATAACAATGGCAGCAGCTCTCCAACAAAAGCATGCAATTATTACAATTACACTATCCTTGATTAGGCTCCCATGCATTGCATTTCAATGTAATTGATGTTGTAGGTTGACACATTGGACACCAAATATTCTCGCCTGTCCCTTCACTCTTTTGTTTCAGAGCCTGATTTGCATTTTCTATGCTTTTAGTAATGAAGACTTAGCACTTTTCCTCCATTAGAAAAAAAAAGAGAGACACAATAATCTGCAACTCGGCACTTGTTTAAGGATTCTGACCCTCAAAAATACCACTTTGCTTCACACATTAGCTGCTTACAAAGAAGGAAGCTAATGTATCATCTAATTGGGCAAACCACTGCATCTGATTTCTCTCAATCAGACTATTAGCTTCGTAATTACCCATCTGCCTCATGTGGAAAAACGGCAAGGCGAACACCCAGCTAATAACATTCTCAAGAGCTCTCTACCACAATGAGATGAGCATGATGTTGTGGGATATAGTCCCTAACCATTTAAATGCCAAGGTGGTCTCACAATACAGTGGGAGTCTGCCAACCTTCACAGTCTGAATGTGCTTAATTATTTGTCTTTAATTAGTCTGAGTTTTGGGGTCTGTTCAGGATTGGTGATGAAAAATGAACGTCAGGAAATAAAGCCTCTCGAGCTCCCTGGCAGTCTGTTTTGCATCCTCTTGTCTGCTAAAATAGTGGTATGGATGGTAGGATTTATCTCCTGACCAACTCAAGTTTCCTGTCACTTTACTTTTTATGGATTAGAAAAAGTTTTCTGGGTACATAAGATAATTAACTTTTTCAGAATTCAGATGGAGGATGCTCAAACAAAATTCAGCCTTGAATATCTTGTTTCCTGCAGTTTTACACTCTTGACCTTTATGAAATTATTGTCAAATGACACTAATTTAAGTGAGGAGATGCTCAGATCTCTCTTCAGCAGAGAGAGATGCCATTCTCTACTTCCAGTCCTGGTTCTGCCTCTCCTGGATAGTTCACAGCATCTCTGAGCATGTCTCCTGCTCAGTCAGCTTGCAGATTGCAAAAGGCTGGAATGCCCTTGCTACCTGACTCCAAGGTTGAAACCATATGGTCAAGTCACAGGTGATTCTCTGAGAAGGGCCCTTGGCTCTGTTTTCACTCCCACATGTGGTTTAGTAAAGCCCACATCTGGTTGCAGGTGGAGTGCAGAGCAAGATACATCTGCCTAATCAGTGTTCTTTTCATTGATTTGGAAGCTTATTGGAGATTCATTAAGGAGAAAACAATATTGATCCATATCGACTAATTACAAATAATTGAGCTTCCTTCATGTGTCCTACCAAAAAGCATACAGCATTCCTCATTTTATTGTAATTTATTCTTTTATCCTTGTACCTAGAATGCTAGTTATGGGCTTGATCATACAAGTACTGATGATCCCAGCAAGGGAATTAAGAACTCTTACAGGCAATCTTGCAGGAAAGGGAAAAACACTCACCCATTAAATAACGCTTAAAATTTCTTGTAAGAAAACTGTCACATGTACCAAATTATTTTGCATATTGATACATTTCCATTCAAAAACATTCATGCTTTGGCCTTTCCAGAAACCAGTATCCAAAATGCTGCCACAACTTATTATAATATATATTATATTATAATAATATATAATGGTATATGAAGTCTAAATGCAACTATTCATTACTAACTCAATATTCCAACAACCCTCTCTGCCTTTCTAGTGGCAGGACTAGCAAGATGTGTACACAGCAAATGGAAACAACCAGATGGTCTTGCAGTTATGACCCTCACTCTCTTCTCTCCCATTGTTTACTGTTATCATTCATTGTACTACGTCCAAACTGCTTTACAGGTCTGCCAGCATGGATTGCTGGATGGAGGCCCTAAACTGCAAACCCTTCACATGCCTGTTTCTGATACTGCATAAACACAGCTTGGGCCATCACAGATGATCTGGAAACTTGATCCTATAATGCTTAGTCCAGGTATTAGTTTTTTGTCACAGGAATCAAAATATTTACTGCTATGGCTGGGTCATGCAAATAACTTTGTTGACATAGGAAATCATTACATGCAATTTTGATTCAAGGCTTCTCAGCAATGTAGACACCACTGAATATGAATACCTATAGTGTGACAGCTAGGAGAAGCCACCTCTGCCCCCAGAGGGAAAGAGGCATGAGAAATGGCCATCCAGGGTTGATTCCAGTGATTCATGACAGGTTTGGAAGAAGTGGTGACTCTTCCTGAGGGGAGAACCCTCTTCCTCTCATCAGCAGTGGAAAATGCCCTGAGCACTGAGATACTTCTCTTGGAGACAGAAAAATCTGGTCTGGCTTTCTGGACTATTGTTGTAGTGAAGTCCTTGTTTGCCTGTTTTGCTGACCCTGGCAGTTTGTTGCCGCAGACAATTGCTTGCATTGCCTCTACACAGAAACAGCTCTGGTAATTTCATGAGGTCCTGTGGTTTTTTTTGCTTCTTGGTAACTGTGTCATATGAAATAATACTTTTCAGTTGAAAGGCACAAAGAATTTTAGCCTTCCAAAACCTTCACCAGATACCATTAAGGGATTTCCAGCTGCATCTCTGTGAAATAGTGTCCCTGTTTTATTGACTGCAAAACTGACACGAGGCCTTGGGCAATGCAGTGTAGTCACCTGAACATGCTGTGAACAGCCTGAGTGTTTACCTGTTTATCAGACTGAATACAGGGCATTAGATAACTTCAGCTCTCTTACTTATGCATGTTCTCCTCACCCAGGCGGCATTCTGATCTTCAGGGTATGGCTTGTCTGAGTAAGGACTGTGAGCCTGCCACTTCAACTACCTGTCTTGTCAGTGTTTTACCTTCATCTGCTCCCTAGTGGCCTCTTTGGGGGAAAGATGTGCAATCTTTGGTGAGACATGTTACTTTAGTTGAGGTGTTGACTTACTTATGGCTTCAGATTAAACTACAGATTAAACTAAAGTGTTGGTGCCCAACCAGTTGCCCTCCCCTGTGCTTCCTTCTCCTACAATTGCTGGCTCCAGAGGGGATGTCCCAGCAGCTCTTGAATTCATACTATTTGTCATCCAGAATACTACAGCAAATTCACACTGGCTCCAGTTTTCTTTCATGTATAGGCCTGTAAAATGCAGCAGTTCAAGAGCTGACTCTTTTCTGCTCTGAAGTTATTATTGTCAGCCACAGACTGGATAATCCCCGGATAAATGTTCCAGGCCTGTGTCCTAGGGCAGGATCCACTACACCATCCCTGCTGAAGGTGTCAGCAAGGGCAGTTCTTGCTGGCTTGCTCTGTTTGTTGTGGCATGGATGTGTTAAGCATGTACCAGTGACCGTGGTTATTTATGCATGGAAGTGTTGCTTGGAAAGATTCAAGACTGAGTTAAGAATGACATTAAACATGATAAAACCATCCTGTTGGACCAACAAAAAGTTCCTTCTGAGTCACTCTCCAGAAGTTACTGCTGAATATGACTCCTGTTTTCAAACATGCATGCACATTAACTGGCACTAATTCAGAGGGAAAGCTGATGATGGGAGCTGTCTTGAGTGTCTTGAACTGCATGAATGGCCTGTGTTGTGGCTGTTGTGAGGGGAGAATCATTGATGAGGTAGAAGAGAAAATATTCTAGAGGCTTAAACTTAAAGGATGATGGAGAGACCCTAGGAACACATCTTAAGCACAAAAATGTTTAGGTTTTTCAGAAAAATTCTCTAAGATTTCAGTTTAAATATTTTTCTTGGACATATTTTTGCTATCAGGAGGATTTTCTTGTTCGAGTAGGATTTATTCCTTCCAATCTAGATATTCATTGCACTCATAAGCAATGGTTTACCTTTCACTAAAAATAAGTGACTTTTTTGCCTGCTTTTTGTCTCCAGGAAATGAGTTTTGCTCTCCTTTTAATGAATGAATGAGGGATGGGCTGGCATTTATAATTGTTTCTTAGCAAGGCAAGGCAGTAGTTTGTCTTCTCTTCTGGCTCTGAACAGCCCTATTAGTTTCACTCTCCACTGGCCATCAGTATTTCACCTCTGTATGACCTATTCCCTAAATCTCTGCAAAGTTACACCACTGGTAGTTTGCTTCAGTTCCCTGTTTGACCATGGTGTTTCAGGGCTGTCTTGAGGTCCCCACTGAACTCTTGGTGCATAATAGTGCTTGTACTTTCTTGGGATATTACATATTTCATGCAGTTGTGAGATTTTCAGATGCTGAGGTAAAAAGGACATTTCATATGCCTGGGACAGGTGAAAATGAGCTCCCTTCAGAGGTAATAAATGTACAGGCCATAATCGGAAGGGGATTCTATTATGGTGTGTGTGTTCCTGGAATCCCTTGTCTCTGCTGCTTTCTGTGAGTTTCTGCAGGATTTGAGCATATTTTGTAACTCTGAACCATTGCTCTAGCCCACCTTAGAAGACCAAACACCCTTATTGGCCCCAAATTTTCAGGGAACAACACATCAGCAAATCCCGTGATGTTCTTGATTAATTTAACTCCCATAGCACAAGTGCAGTAAGGAACTCAGTCAAATGAAAGTCTTTTTCATCATTCCTTTTTCCTCTTAGAACAAAGCTGCCAGGGTAACTCCCCAGCACATATGAATCAATGTATTCATACTTTGGGGAAGTAATGCCTTCCTTTTATTATTTTAATAATTAGAAGCTGTTGGTTAACTAGGCTGAAATACAGAGTAGACAAAGGAGCCAGAAGGGTGTGTTTTGATTTTAGGCAGAGCAATCCAGGTGCTCTTCCCAGGGAGAGATTAGTAGCTCTCTTGCTGAGAGATTCTGGTGCACAGCCAGCTCTGAACAGCCAGTACTGCATGCAGCCACCTCTGGAGTAGAGAAAAGTGAATTTAGGAGAGGAGGCCAGGACAAGTCTCTGTTCTTTTAAGTTGGGCAGTAATGCCAGACACTGTTTCTCTGTGGTGTCTTATCTAATTCAAGAAAATATATTAAAAAAGTTCCAAAACCTTTGCTATGATTTGAACCTTAATAAGGGTATTAGAAATATCAGATTAAAACATTAGAAGAAGCCTTCTATGCATCATTTGAAAGAACTTCCTTCCATGATTTAGTTTTTCTAAAAACTGCTAATACCCAACCAGTTTTGTCTGAATACACAGGATCCAGTTTATTCCACGGAGTTTGTGTTTGGTGCCAGGCTACAAGGTCACTTCACAAAAAGAGGGCACTGTCTCTATCATAACCTAGACCTATTTGCAATTCACCCCTTTCACCTTGGCAGCAAAGCTGTTTGTTCTTGTCAGGACATAAGCTGAATATTTATAATAATAAGCCTTTATTGAACGGTGGTGTCCAAACTTACTTGCAGTAACACTTGGGGTAATGAAGAGTTCAGTATTATCAGTCGTCACAGACTTGGTTTTGATAGCAGGGTACTGACTTTTGCTATGTGGAGAGACTAATGTAGCTGGACTGAAAAGGACTTTATAAACAGCAGTTTTGCTTAGGGCATCAGCTGTCAATCATTTTCCATGAGAGCTTCCAAATGAGGTTACTGTGCCGGATAGGCATGTTGTCTGTTGTTTAATCAAATCCTTGATGCAATCTTCATGGTCCTTCTAGATTCCTGGAGGAGACTCTGGACAGGGATCTAAAAAAATTGTCAAGAAGTACACCTGGAATGACAAAGAATGATAGAAAACTCCAGTCAGATGACATCCTCAGAGAGGTTAGCAAGCTTGACTTGGTGACAGATGAACTGGAGGGTGATGTCTGATTTCAAAGAGAATGACTTTTACATTTTTTGTCTGACAAAGTGAAGCTGAGTGGACTGGAATTTATGAAAGATAATATTGATAAAGTTATTTTAATCTGTAATGAAGTTTCCTGTCCCATTAAGTAATAATTCAAAGTTTACACTGCAAATGGGCTGCTATTCAAACTGCACTGCTGGGTCATTAATTAGAGTGTGAATGATTTTTATGGTAACTAAATGAAAGAGACCTATGTCTACCCATATTACAGTGGCAGCTACTCCCTTGGCCATGAAGATCAGTTGATGGTTTTATGATGCAATCCCATGCTTTGTACCAGCTTCTCCATCTCCTGGTGAGGGGAGAGCCTTCCTGTAACACTCTCTCTTTTACTAATGGATCAGGTAGCTGCTGTTGCACTGAAGACCAAGGAAGCACACAAGAAATTTGCCAATTAGGTCTTGTGAGGAGGTAAAGAGCCCAGCAGGAAAATTGCATTTTCCCTCTGCTTAATAAAACAGGCTGAAGCCATATTTCTTCATCTCCTTCTGCCCTGGTGCAAGTTCTTGATAGGATTTTACTTGGTTGCACAGCAAAAGTGGTGTTTTGATCTTCATGCAGGCTCTGGGATCTTGAATAGTAAGAATCAGTTTTTAAAATTAAATCTTTAACAAGAAGCTTCTATTTTAAATCAGAAAGGACTACTTGTTGGGAAAGGAAAATGCCTTTTGTCCCACTTGGCCAACAACATGGAGCTGCTGCATGCCTGGTGCAAGGGGAGTAGCCAGGAGCAGTAACCCTTGCAGCGGCTGCACAGTGGCTGGCTCCTGGGAATTGGAGGGTCTCTGCCCAGTTTCAGTGGACAGGTGTCACTTCCACACAGTCAAAAAAACCATCCTCTGAAGCAGGCACTAATTGGCCCCCTTGTTGGCAATCTCAGCAGAGATGCCAGAGAGAATGGGCATGAAATCCCACTCAAACCCTTTGTGGTTTTCTCCTCAGGTCAAGGTTGAGGTGCTTTGGCAGACAAGTGTGAGGAAAGCTGACACTGCTGCTGTCAGTCTCCAGGTCTGTCAAGCTGCCACCTTTTCTAAGCACTGGAACACAGGGGTTTGGGCTTTTAAGATGTGTTTTTATTACTGTGTTAAACTTTGTGCTTTTGGAAGTGCCGTCCTTTGGGGGGGCTGTCAATGCCAATGAACAAGGGAAATTTCTAACCTGCACCTAAGGCAATATATACAGCAATTTATTGCTTACCTAGAGCCTGCCTTCCCTAACAATCCAAACACACTCCATCACAGCCTGCCACCATCTTTTATACAGAGTAAGGGAGACCCCACTCCTTTATAAGCAGTCTGTGTGACCTAGAATATTTCAGGCCAATAAGTTACACTTGTTCAATAGATGCTTCATGAGGCCTGGGAATTTATCTTCTAAATAGAACTTTCATAAAATACATTACTTTAACATTAAATATATCGAGTTTAGAAGCTTCTTAAGGCAGTATAATGATTTTAGGGAATGTAATTCAAGATCCTTGATAATACACAGCATACAAGGACACATGTGAAAAAGACTCACTGATTCCTTAATACACTCAAATGGTTTGTGAGGCATGTAGACATTTAAAACTCTTCCAAAAGACTGTGTTGCACGGCACAAAGGCTTTGGTTTGGTTCTGCGTTTACACACAAGCTAGCCAGGGAGTCTGTGGGGACAACACGCAGAGCAGTCAGTGAGCAAGACCTCTGACACCAACTTCTGCAGGGCTTGGATTCATCCCTGCAAGTTATTTCTTAGAAAAGATAAACAATCCATTAACATTGTAAGCATCTTGACTACTTTTCTGTTTTCTGAAACCTTCTTAGAGAGGCTTACAGTCACTACTAATGCTGTTTTAGTACGAATTTCTGGCCCAGACCCTGAAGGCTCTTTACTTGCTATTGGATTTTTTTTTTTTTTTAATTATTTCTTTTTCACTAATGCTGTGCAAAACCACAGAGGGTGTTAGCCCATCTGAGTGCAGGTAATGTTGCAGAGGGAACTATTTTTTGTGCCATTTTCCTCCTTAATGTTCTTTAAAGCTTTTGTACTGCAACTAGCTGAAATAAGCCCTCTGCTCTGGAATTTGTGCCAGATAACAGGTTTCCCCAAACTTAGTGCTCCCGTTACAAGAGCTGTACATTATCTATATTGAATGCTTCCCTGCAGATTTTGAACATGTGTTTTTTATGCTTCTAATCCAATGGAACAAGTGAGATGGAAGGCCTGCCTAAGGAGATGCTGCATGTGCTCAGATTTTGGTGCTTACAGGTCTTCTGCGGCTTCTCCCTCTGCAGCATTAGCAATACAAATGAAATAAGCCCCAAAGCTGCAGAAAGCAGCTTATGAGCTGCACCTGTGCAGGGCTGAATTCAGGACAGCAGTGGAAACAAACTAAGTGCACAGACTTGCCTTTCTTAACAACTTTTCTTTCGGTTTCCTTTCACCTGTCTCTTCTAGCAGCCAAATCACTTTATGTGATACTAGGAATCTGCTGAGGCTCCAGCAGAGAAATTCTGGATTACAGCTGAATGTGGCTAGAAGGACAAATCCCTTGACTTGGAGAGAGGAAAAAAACTTTAAGGAGAAGCAGCTGCTACTATGTCTGCTCCAAGGGGCAACACTTTACAAGGAAGCTAAAAAGCTTAGAGTTCAGGGAAGAGTGGAAAAAGAATTACCTGAAAGGAAACCTGGTTTGGAATCAGGGAGCAAAGGAATTTAATTAATTTTATTCATCAAAGAGAAGATTATACAGAGATTAATCTACAGATATCTAGATATCTGAGGAAAAAAAAATACAAGTACTGATGGGAACAAGAAATTGTAAAAGAGTCCAGAGGTGTAAGGTGAGGCTTGACTTATTCAGACTAGATGTAAGGCACATTTCTATCATGAAGATCATTAACTGTTGGAACAACTTAAGGGCTGAAGTTGTTTCTCTGTCACTGGAAAATATTGCTGTGTTGTGCTGTAAGATGTGCTGCAGTTTAATCATGGCTTTTGGATTCAAAAAGGGAGAGATAATAGAGATTCAGCCAGAATGGAAGGGGTGAAAATAACATTGATGTTTGTCTACTGTTTATGCAGTTTATCAGGTCTCATTTGCAGAGGATGTATTTTTTCTTTCAAAATTATTGGCAGAAACAAAAATTTCCTTTTGTCATATCTTTATATTTTAAAATTTTGTTCTGTGACATACACAGGACTTATACTAATATGGATAAACAAATTTTTGAAAAAGAATTAGTAAAGAGCGTCAAACAGTTTTAGTGTCAAACAGTTTTAAGGCACCCAAACTGGAGAGAAGATTCTGTTCCAGGAATTTTAAGTAGGAACTGGCTCAATCTTTTTACAGTGTAGTGCAAAACCCACCAAATATAATTCTGTATTTGTATGTATATGCACCGTAAATATTGACATGTTGGAGAAAATACCAATACAATTTTGAAATTAGGTTCTTCCTAATTTTATTAAAAATTAAATTGTGGTGTTTTTTTTTTTTTTTTGCAATATGAGACTTTCACCAACATCCATTTCTTCTTTTTTCTGTTTGCATCAGGATGGGTATGGTTGTAGGAATACATATGTAACAGTATAATTTGTAATAATTGTAAGTGGGGCTCTTTTCTTGCATTTGGAAGAATGTGATCTGCATTTTTACTTAGGTTTGTCAATTTTTAAATCAAATTAACATCAGCTTTGAAAAAGAGAAAAAAAAAAAAAAAGAAGTGAAATTATGAAAAGCTAGAGGATTCAAGACAGAGGCTGGAAACTATGATTGCAAGGCTGTAGCCAGGTAAATTTAAATAAAGGCCAATTAGGTAGCTCCAGGGAAAGGGTTTAAGGGAATTGTTAAGATCCTGCTTGGTCAGAAGATAAGCAAAGATGGTTCAAGTGCTCCAGGGTGTGAATGAATGCTCTTGTAGTGGTATAACTGCCAATACACATCCTCAAAGTAGCATTTCCACTGAAATTTATCTTTTAAGTATTTATGTAATTTACAGAGGGGTTCATACTATTTTCATGCAAAGTCTTTCTCTAATCTTTTCCTTGGGCTCACATGTATGATTTGCCATATATTAGATGGGCTGTGTCATCACCTTCCCTTTGGTTTTAGTTGATGTGTTTTTACCTTATTTCCCACGGCAGAGGTACCAAACTGGTCAGGTACCACGGAGTGGCAATACTAAGGATCATTTACTCCTGTTCTAAGTTATGCAGCAGTGTGGTACATTGCAAAACCTCCATAATCTGTATTTTGGTCAGAAGCATCCAAGGATGTTGTCTCAAAGGTCAGTGAAAGTGATTTAAAAGTAGTTCTGACTGACAGTTACTTGAACCGTGAAACTGCATGAGTACAGCTCTGTGTTAGCTCTATAAAACAAATAAGTCAGGTTAAAAGAAGGAAAAAAAAAAGAAAGCAAAGGTTTTATTGGTGATCAGTGAGCATTTAAATAAAATTAAATTTCTATTGATTTAAACAGATTTAAACATAGAAATGATATGAATTACATAAGGAAGTATAATAGGAATTACACAGCTGCATTAATTTTATGTACTGGTAAATGTACGAAATATAATTTTATTATACAGTGCTGCTGGGTATAGCACCATGAACAAACTCTCTTCTGCTGCAATGCTTAAAAGACTGTGCTAGTCTATTTATATTTTGAGTTTGTTTGTTTGCCTTTAATTGTTACCTCATTCTCTCTTGTCTTTCACCTTCCCTCATGTGCGTTTTACCCCTGCTTTTGGATTTGATTTGAACCAGATTGTAAATTATCTGAAGTAAGAGGCCTTCCACTTAGGAGTTGTGTGTGCTCAGACAGTGGAGTACCACAGCAGTAATGCTTCACCAGGAGGGCAGTGAGGTGCTGCAAGAGCTTGTCCAGAGATGTTGTGGCTGCCCCATCCCTGGGACATATTCAAGGCCAGGGTGGGCAGGGCTGGGAATAGCCTGGTCTAATGGGAGGTGTCCCTGCCTATGGCAGGGAAATTGGAACCAGATGGTCTTAAGATCTTTTCCAACTCAAACCATTCTATGGTTTTAGGAATAATTATATAGGTTTGTTGGAGTCCAAGGAGCTGCTAAGGGAGCTCTGCCCAGGGACAAAGGTTTGTAGGACTGAGTTGCTAATATCCAGCAGAATCCATAGCATTTGGGAAGGAGAAGCAGATCTATGGCAAGCACTGCCCAGAGCATACAGTGTTGGCTGAAAAGGTCAAGGTGGAGAAAGGTAAGCAAGCAGAGCTTCTTGTTAATCTCATGACTTTCGCAATCCCATTTGGGGAAGGAAATGGCTTTCCTTGAGGTAGAGGATGGATTTGAAGAGAGATGTAGCAGAGAATAAGGATGAGAATAAGATAAGGTCTAATTCTCTGTGCTTCTAACCCTATACTACTGAATCAGTGGAATATTTACCTCTAGTGTCCACAGAACTTTATGGATCTGGTCCCAGGGAAGGAGTGCTGTTCATCCCTCCTCCCTCTATGGTTCCTGACAGACATCTGAGCTCCTGCACACTGAGATCACAAGGCATCATTCCTTTAGATAGCAAAAGGGCCACAGAGGTAGCCTTCAATGGGAAAATAAAACTGCTGCAAAACTGTGAATTAAGTTGGGAACTTGGAACATTTTCTCATTTAAGGAACCATGAGAAAGAACATGGCAGGGAATGAGCAAATTCACTGGCCTAAATATTGAGAGAAAGAGCTTCTGAAGCAGGGGAAAATCACAAGATAAAAATATCCTTGCATTTACAGCACAGGGTGGGGCAAGAAAATAAAGGTGGAGGAAGTTTCTAGATAAAGCATCCTTTAAAAGTACTCCAATTTTTGATGTGATAAACATCATTCAAAGCAAACAGAACAGCTGCAAAATATGATAAAAATCACTTGAAAGTTCATTGATTTTGCAGCAAAACTGTAAGTACTTCACTTTATAATAATTGTTCCTCTCATGCTTTCAAATCTTGTACTTGAGCTACAAGAGTATTCAGGTCAGGGCTGCATTCAGAAAATAGGCACAAAAAGACAATGAAGCTCAACTAGAGAGATACTTTAATCATGAGCTAATTTACAAACCAAAGCAAAACAAAATCATTTTTTGTCTAAGATTATTAGAAGATGCTAATTTGCTGCCTAAAATTATCTTTTTCTGTAACCTAAAAAAAAAAAAATTAAAACCCAACTCTTATCTTCCTAATTAAATTTCGTGACTTGGCTTACATGGTTGGTTAGATTTTTTTTTCTTGTATAAAGACAATATGCATGTGTTATTCAAATATGAGCTCCTCTGTGGTCTAAACTCATATAAACACTGTCCTGATGGTGCTAAACTAATGATAATGCTTTTTCCAATAATTTTCTCTTGGCTTGTAGCTATATTTAAAGTAAGTAAGCAGCTTTTATGGAAGAGAGACACATGTGAAAATGGAGCTCTGCTAAGTGTATGCAGCCTTGTAAAATTTGTAAGAGACTTAAAAACACCCAACACAAAAGCAACGAACACCCACCACACCCAGCTGCCCTCTTCCCCCAAACCTAGCAATTTAAAGCAATGTTGGGTAGCAGGAACATTTCTGTGATCCTATGATAAGGATACTCAGCATTAGAGCTAGGCAAGGTAAGAATAGAGAGTATTCACTTTAATTAAAGAAGTGAATACATCCTTTGTTATATCTGTAATATCTGTAATAACTTTTATTTTCTGGAAACATTTATAAGAGCATTTTTTTCTTTTTTTTTTTTAAAAAAAAAAACCCATGGTGATTCTGTGTGTGTGTGCACACAAAAAATGTGCACATAGTTGCTTGCAAAATTTTTATATGAATAAATGTAAGTGTTTTTATGTACATTTGTAATGTAAATTATTTATATTTTCTTCAGATATGATTGCATAGCCATCGTAAAGCCTCCATACGGCCTTTAGGCACATCTTGTAGCTAATTAGTAATCTGTCTAAAAAATAAATGCATGACTCAAGAGTCTACTTCTTTACTTAGGTTCGACACAGCCTTAATAATTTGACTGAATTTGGTCTTGTGGAGTTGGATATCATCCAGTCTGGGACAGTAATGGCATGATCCACTCTAGAAGACCCTTATGCACTGTGAGCAATGGGGTATGGGAAATTAGTAGGCTACCTGAATGCACTGTGTACAGGAAGAAATATTTTGCATGAACTATCAGCCAAATCTGCAGCACTTCACCCCTCCCAGTTCATGAGCACCTGAGTGTTCTGGCAGGCAGAGGAGAGGATGGGTGAAATGACTGCCAGAAGCGATTTGGTTTCTGAGTGCTTTCAAGTTTTTAAAATCACGAAGCCTAAGAGCCACGTGGGGGTTTTTATGATTTAAATGCTTGATGGTGTTCAGTTCTGTCCTAAGTATGTAGCTATACAAAGCAATAATATACACTTCAAGCCTTTCATATTAGTAAAGTTCAAACATTCATAATACAGCCCTTAATTTCAAAAGACTCTGCTTGCACAAAGACAAATGTCAGCAAAGGTACAAGCCCTTTTTCTGGTTGTTTTTTTTTTGTTGTTTTTTTTTTTTGTTTGTTTGTTTTTTTTTTTGTTTGTTTGTTTGTTTTTTTTTTTTTTTTTTTTTTTTTTTGATACCTCGTACAGACTATGCAGGCAGTGCCTGCCGCAGCACTGGTGCTCTCAGTGCGGTATCACCACCACACAGGACAGAGATGGACCTAGACCTTGTACCAGCTGCCTGAGCTGTGGGTCCTGGGGACTCCTCCAGCTTTGTCTTATCTGATTTGTTATGACTGCTGTGCTGCCAGCCAGGCCTCTGGGTGCCCTGAACCGATGCCCCCCTTGATGACTTGCCTGTTCTCCTTTAGTTTGTTTGTTAATTAGTGCTCTCTGGATGTTCTTGTGTAAGTAACTGCCCCCTAAGTCGTTGATTGCTTCCTCTTTCCACATTTCTGGTCAGTTCTTTTAACTGTATATGTGTGATCACCCTGGTGTAGCCTGTAAAATACATCTCCCATTGCTGCTGTCAGCAATCTGCAATCCTATCAGTGCTGATTTGTCAGGCTTCTCAAGGGGCCATTAGTTTTTAAATTCAGTTATCTGCACACCAGATGAAACAACAATGCAAGTGAGAGTACCAGGTGCTGGAGCATTACTGTTGGACTGTTGGTTGTGGTCCTTGTCATTCTGACCTCATGGTGATGCTCTGTGCACCAACTTTCACAAGTGAGAGGTTGTGATGAACTGAAAAGAACCTTTGCAAAATGTGTTTGATACAGTACTGTTAAATCTGGGCAAGCCTGTGTTTTTATGCAGAGGAGAGAGGGGAATGGGACTATTACACAAGGTCATGTGTTTATTTGTCCTTTTTTTCAAGGTCTATCTGCAAACATTTGAGGGCAAGTTTAAATTATGCTGCTGAACCAATCTTTGCATCTCTTTTATGATGCAAGGGGTTTTACTGCTCTCAACTAGCATAAAATGACTCTTCTTTGGGAACAGCCAAATACAGACTGGTCTGCATTGAAATCAGAGCAGCAGATTTTTGAGCAGAAGTGTGCTATCACTTCTGACTCAGGCAGCGTTCTAATTTCTCCTCCCTTTTACCTACGTATTTGAGTTCTTCTCAACATACACATTTGTACTCTAAGGTTTATTTATTCCTTATAATTTGATCTTAGCATGTGTAATACTGAGTAATAGCAGTGGAGGAACATAGTGCATTCCTCTTTCTGCTGACAGCCAGTGCATCACACAGATGACACAGCTAACTGTATCACATTGAAGTTCTACCACTAGACATATGGCCTATACCTATTGTGTGCCTGAGCTTTGTCCTGTCACTAAAAAAATTAGTTGTACCAAACCATGGTATCGTGCTCATATCACCCTTGTAGGCTTCTTGCTGCAGGAGGAAAATGGGATTTGTAGGCAAGGCCAAAGCCTGGTCTGATTTTATAAAAATGGCCCTCAAAATGCAAATGAAGCATAAAGGAGTTTTTGGAAGCTTCACTTCACAGGGATGGTATTCTTGGTTGCCTCTAAAAGCACAGGACCAGCCCAGAACTTTCTTCAGCTGTTCCAGTGCAGCTGTGAAAGAACCAGCTCCAGATTAACAGTCTGGCCAGTGAGTATATTTGGCCTCAAAGCCATTGATAAATGCAAGTGGCCACTAAGTCCTCACACTGACATAGCAGGACACCAAGCTGATTGATGAAGAGATTAAAACGTCTGTAACGTGTGTCATTTCAGTGTTAATCTCACACCATTGTTGCAATGGGACTTCAGCTGTTGTTTCCTCAAGTGCATGTACAAGTCACTGCAGATCAGTCTGTCCAGAGCTCTATAGTTGCTTCTCACTTCAGGGCTGAGGTGTGCTCACAGCTGGCTCAGCATCTGTATTTTAAGAGACTGTCAATGTGTGAGACTCTCCCTGGAATTACTAATCTTCAATTTCAGCAAGTGTTGACTCTCCTTTTTCTTAATGTCTTCTGGAACCCAGTCTTCCAAGGTGTTCAGAAACTTCATGAAGCTAACATATGAAATCAAAAGCTATGCATTGTAGTAACTCTGATGAGAAATTATTAAGATTCAGTGATTAATAATTTTGTAACTTTTTGACTTAGCTGTCACTGGACTGTTTTCTGCTGGATTTATTTTTGGATCTCTTGTAATTCACAACTGGGTAGGGTTTGGTTCATTAAATTGCAAAGTTTTCAAGCCAATGCTTACATTGTCCATCAATATCTTGGCAGAATTATCCATGATTCTTCTTAATTGAGGGAAGCGGTGAGAATGGGCATCCAATTAGGGCATTCATTGTCTCAAACATCCATTCCTGTTTACGCTTCTTGGAAGCTTTCTCAATGTGCTGTGTTGTACTGGCCTGAGAATCACACTGGTCCTGACCTACTTGGCCTGTTAATCTCGCTCATCCTCTGTCTGTCCCTTTGTCCGACTTTTGTACTTGGGATTCCGGGACAAAATATGTAGATGTCTTTGTCCTTTGGCTATTCCTTGAAATGCCAAGTTTATGGGCACTCTAAAACTGGGGAGCTTAAAACTTGTTCAGTGAAAAGCTGAACTTCTTAACCATTACTTGCCATGGGAGCAAGTTCTGCTTTATGAGGTATTTCAGGAACACCCTGAGGCCGTGCCCCAGAGCACAATGGAGTGCACTGCAGAGATCACCACATTGCTGGTTGTGTGGGGGCCAATTTGCCTTTTTTTTCCCCTAAACATTGAATCTCATCTCATCTCAGGTTGGATGGCTGTGCACTGAGCTGCACATGGCAATGCTGCTGTGCACTGCAGGGACCCCCAGGGACCTTTGGGGACAGTTAATTGTTGATCACCTACAGCAGTCAAACAGCTTGGTGGCCAGAACATCATCTCTCACCACAAGTTCACCAGGATACAGGGAAGGATGTAAATCTTTCTGCCCCATGGCAGTCCCTCCCAACACTAGGGGAATGTGGATGGCTGTGTCCATCTGCTCCCCAGGGGTGATCTTTTCTGTACTAAAATTAACATATTGGCACTGGTATTTTTCTGCCATGATGTCCTGGCTCCTGTGATGACAGGGCTGGGAAGCTCCTTCTCCCTTGGTCACATTTGACATCGCTACAATCAGCATCATGTCCTTTACCATACGTCTGGTCTGCTTATTTATGGAGATTCCCACGTTAACAAGATTTAAGACTATTTATTCCAATAATAATAATAATAATAATAATAATAATAATAATAATAATGATAATGATGATGATGACTCCCCAGTGCTAATTTCTGGGCACATAATGAAACCACAGCAGCATGGTGTTGCAGGGATGAGGAATGCTCTTAAATTGCATCAGCTCAAGGCCCCTTACTGGAGATAGCCTGAATGATTGTGGCAGGAGCATTGCGTGGGCAGAGCCCCGGGGTAGATCAACAATTGAGAAAATAGGTTTGAACACCCTTTGCTCTTCATCCTATTATTTTAGGGTATTTTACTGGTGAGAAACAGCCAGCATACACACAGACATAACCTAGGTCTGTACAAGTGAAGCCAGATTTGGCTTAACAATGATAACCCAACCACCTGCCCATAACCTTGTGCTCAAAAATGTGACTGCAGCACTGCTGTATGTAGCTATGTAAGTGTATTTCAAAAATACATCCATCTGAAATGTCCTTCTTAAGTACAGTGAGAGTGCTATAGTTAAGGGATCTTGGTTTAGAGGAGGAGGATTGATTAGAAATAATAATAAATTCTGTAGAATATGTGGCCATGCCACATTCAATCTGGTAAACCTCTTATGTCTCACAACCCGATCACGAATTTTCTGTGTCAGTGGGTGTGTAATCACTCTTAATACAATGATTTACAGTTTGTGTGCAGACAACAGATAGACACCGTCAAATTAAGAAAGCATATCCAAAAACATATTATATTTGTAATTAAACAACATTCCAACATTATGCATGGAGTGAGACTAAAATCTGTGAGAAGACAGGAAAATGTAGCAGTAATTTTCATCTGAAAATCTGTATCATTAAGGAATTGTCCAAGATTAGACCCCTACAAGCATTAGCTTGTGAACACTGGGGAAAAAAAAAAAAGAGCAACAGCTTTAAGCATTAATGTGGTTAATCCCACAGCGTAGCACTTGGTTAGAGTCAGGATTTGGAATTATAGCTCAAATGGTGATATTTCAAGGGGAAGGTCAGTTTGAATCAGTGATAATACTTTGCGTTTTTGCTGTGCCTTTCGAATAAGAACCTCAGAGGGGTTTATAGACATTAGTGAATTAAGGTTCTCAGACCTCTGCCAAGACTGCAGTTTTATCCCTGTTCTACAGAGGGGAAAACCGAGTCATGAAGAATTTAAGTGGCCCTGCTGAAACAGCAAAGGGTGATACTGTGTGTGGTGCTCCTGGATCCCTACAGCTCTGCAGGGAAGTATGGACACAACTGTGGGGAGCTGAATGTGCCACTGGCTGCAGCAGGGACGTGGTGAAGGGGAGCCTTGGGAGGATGAGTTTGGCAGTGGTGTTTTGTGAATAAGAGTTACCAATTTCCTTCCTCTTGTTATCTTAAGATGTGTTTTACTGCAGCTCCTCAACATGGACTTATGCTTTTTCCATCCATGGTGGCTGAGCTGCTCCATCCTGTTCTTTGTCCTGGAAGAGCCCACTTGGCTCTTCAGCAATTCTTTCTCAAAGAGATCCTTAACTATTGGAATTTGCTGGCAGACATGTTTTCCTCCCTTTTTTTTTTTTTTTTTTTTTAATGGGATTCTGTGCTGGACAGGTGTGCTGTTCTTACACAGCAGGAGGCAGGGATAGGAACTGAGAATACCAACAAGCATCGTGTCTCATCCTGCTATATTTCATTTTAGATAGTGCTTCCAGTATGTGGCCTACAACACAACTTATTGTTCAGATTGAGACACAATTGAAATCAGCTGCTAATTAAATTTATGTTGAAATTAATTGAAGTCACAACTATTCGGGTCATGTTGATATAAATAATTTCTATTAAGAGAAACATAATTTTTAGACTCAGTTTTTAATGAACTGTGTTGTTTGATAAGGCCAGTAGGACCACAGCAGTGATCATCCCTCTGTACTCAGCACTGGTGAGGTCACACCTTGAATACTGTGCTCAGTTCTGGCCCCTCAATACAAGTGACACTGAGTATGTCCAGAGAAGGGCCATGAAGATGAAAAAGATGCTGGATCACAGATTTTAGGAGGAGTGGCTGAGCACCTTGGAGCCTGGAGAAAAGGAATCTTGGCGGGGGTCCTTGTCACCCTCTACAGCTACCTGAAGTGAGGGTGTAGCCAGGTGAGGTCAACGTCTTCTCCAGGTAACAAGTGACAAGACAAGAGCAAATGCCCTTAAGTTGCACCAGGGGAGGTGTAGATTGGATATTAGGGAAAATTTCTTCATGGGAAGGGTGGTCAGGAATTGGAGCAGGCTGCTTAGGGAAGTGGTGGAGTCACCATCCCCAGAAGTGTTTAAAAGACATGTAGATGTAGCACTGAGGGACATGGTGTACTGGTGGACTTGGCAGTGTTAGGCTAACAGTTGGACTTGATGATCTTACAGGTTTTTTCCAGTCTAAACAGTTCTATCAAATTCTTGTGACAATTGGGACTAATAGAATATGTTAACCTTTATTCACCTCAGCTTGACACCACATTAGACCAGGAATTAATTTATAAGTGTTTAGAAGAGTTTCATAATTAAACAGCCATTCTGACTCCTTTGGCCTGTGGGCTGAGTTACTTATCCCAGGTCCTTTCTTTGGAAAGCACCATTCAGAGCAAACCAGCAAAGGTCTGTGAAATGCAGACAGGGTGCTCTGTTCTTTGCTGTCCCTCTGCCTGTGCAGGCAGTGTCCTGGGGCAGTTTGTGGGAGTGCTGGCGAGATACAATTACACGTGTTGCCTCCCATAAACACTTCAGCCTGGCCTCCTTCCATCCCTCAACCTGCCATAACCTTGCAATTAAGATCTGTGAGCTTCCAGTCTCAGTGGTTCTTAAATATGTGTAGAGTCCTAAAAATTTCTGCACACTAAAAATATGAATGCAGATGTGCTGTCACAAGAGAATTCCTATGTTAACTACCTTTGCCTATTTTGCTACTTACATTGCTGAGGAGAAAGCCTGGGAACAGTTTATCTTTGCCAGGCTAGAAGGCAAAACCAAGAAATAGACTGCTTTCATTAGGTCCATGGGATACCACAGAGCTGAGTATCACAGGGACCTGGCTTCCAGTGTCCCAGCCTTTCCCTTCCCTGTAAACGTATTTGCAAAGCATTTTCAGAACACTTGAATCCTCTGGGTTCCCTATTATCTAAGTCCATGCAGCCCCATGGAAAGATTTTAAACCCCCCCATGGCATGTGCTAAGGGACTTTGATTAAGGATTTTAATGTGTCTGCTTTCACTCTGAGGAATATAATCCCTGCCACTGAACAACTAAAAGACATTTGGTAACTACGAAGATATTTCCAAAGAAAAGCCTTTATGTTCTGGAAAAAACCAAATAGTAACAACGACAACAACAACAACAACAAAAAGTTTAAGGAAACAAAGTAAAAGTGTTGAGCTTTTCACCTTATAAAATGAAAGCTATGAGTTCATTTAACTTGATCTATTTGGTCATCTTAAATTATGCCTCGGTGGTATGTCCTGATTTCCATCTTGCATATGGGATTCCCATGTGGGAGTTTATCTGCTGGGACCTGCCTTTCTCAAAATTTAAAGAGGTTTCCATATGACCTGCCATCAAATGCTATTACTCCTCTTATTTTAAATAACAACAGGGTATGACAGGATTATCATCACAGGCCCAATTTTACAGGTGGAGAAGCAAAGTATTAAGGGATTTCTCAAGCATGACAGAAATTTAGTGGAGGAGTAAACAACTCGAGGTCTGGGGAGATGTTCTCCAGTGGTATCCTTTGCAGAAGGTCAAAAATTAGAAAGAAAACAAGATATATGCTTATTTATTTACAGATTATTTTTACTAGCCCAGATGTATGTGAGCAACAATGTTTTGTAGCTGTTGCTTATATTCTGTAACAGCAAGTAGTAAGGGCACAAGAAAATTATTTGCTGAGTAGGAGGAAGAAAGGCCAAACTTGTTAAGGAAATAATGTTACTTCCAAGGTTCTCAGGGGATATTAGAAACAATGGAGAGTAAAACAAATACTAGAATTGCATATAAAAGGTACTTGACATAAAAATGTCAAATGGGCCAAACCACATTTATGCAAAATGCTGTGATGTTACTCTATTGGCAAAGATACAAAAGGGAACAGAACAAGAAGATGCCAGCTATTCATTTTATTAAGAAGTCAGGGAACAGAAAAATGAATGGGAAAATTGAAATGCAATAAGAACTGAAGAAGTGACAATGCATTTAGTAAAGCCCATTTAATAGCAGAAGTTTTATAATTAAATTGACTCACCCTGCAGCTAACAAGAATGTGAATGCAGTGCCACTGCATGTAGTTTGTGTCAAAGTGTTCATGGACTTCTCCATGTAGAATGAGAAAGCCTTCTACTTGTACCTGTTAACACAGTTTCTATTTCTGTTTCTGCAGGTTCTCTGCTTTTGTGCCACAGCTTCTGATTCAGCTCCAGCCATGACCCTCTACAAGGTCTGCTCCATGTGAGCAAACATGATTTAAAATCAGTTCTGGTGCTGGGTGGGAACAGAAAGCAGTATGGTAGTGTCCTTTCTTCAGTGATTTTAAACTGAAGGAAAATAAAAAGTTTAGATATGTGTACTAATGGAAACAACTGTGCCTCTTTAAGGAATATTGTCCCACTCCCTGACAAAACAGAGGTTTTGAAGAAGAAGCTGGCTACCCCATCCTGCTCTGTTCACAAATTGATACTGATGTTTTAATAGCAAGTTTTTCTTTGCATGTAATTTCAGGCCCTGGAGTAAGGTGCTCAAGCAATAGTGATGAGACTGTGCAGTGTAGGGTTGGTTGGTTTTTCTGGATGTTTTTATTTTGTTGTTTGCTTTGTTTTGTGGGGTTGTTTGGGTTCTCTCGTCTATTTTAACCTTCAGTTATCAGTAGCTTTCCTTTGGAGTACAGGGCTGGTAAGTGGAGTAAGACAGGTATCAGTTAATTCCTTTGGTCAGACTCATGATGCAGATGCCAGGTTTTTGGTGTGGAGAGCAAGAGTTTACCCCAGAGCTATCAAGGTATGAACAAGGCAGAAGTGGGTAGGACATAGAAAGCAAGCTGCCCTCACCCCCCATACACCTGCCACTGGCCAGAGGTGTCAGGCTGTGCGTGTGGCAGGGGTGACTGCACGCCGTGAGACATCTTCCCAAAGTCAGGGAGAGCAGGGCAGAAAGCTGACTTGCTGAGTTGCAATCTGCTTTTGGCAGAAAAAAGATACACAGCAGCCCTTGCTCAGAGCAGATTGTGCAGTTACCTTCTAGCCCTTTGCTAGTTCATGGAGTTTGCTCTGTTCATGCTCTAATGCAGGGACATTAGTTCACAATTTCCTTTAATATTAAATCTAGACGTTTAAAAATAGAAGGCAGATGTGAAGATTCCATAAATACACTATACTTAATCAGTTATATCAAATATATACCTTTTATATTATCATATTATCAAAGGATTATCAGAATGCAGATGTCTTTCTACACAGTTTTGAAGACTTGCATTTCCATCTTTTTTTCAGGAGGTGGCCTGACTTTCAGGACAAATATTCATAATTAATGCTGAGTTTCCACAGTAGTTTTAGCATGGATGTGGTGGAATCACAGAATCATGGAATGCCCTGGGTTGGAGGGGACCTTAAAGATCATCTAGTTCCAACCCCCCTGCCACAGGCAGGGACACTTTCCACTAGACCTGGTTGCTCAGATTTTCATCCAGCCTGGCCTTGTTGGATGCTTTCAGGGATGGGGCACCCACAACTTCTCTAGGCAACATGTTTCAGTGCCTCAGCACCCTCACAGCCAGGATTTTTTTTCCTAATATCTAACTTAAACCTACTCTTTTTCAGTTTGAAACAATTTCCCCTTTTCCTATCACTACATGTTCTTGTGATAGAGCCCTAATACATAGTTGAACCTACAGCAAAACTGTTTACTTAACATAGAGGATCTCACAGTTTCTTTCTTTGAAGTAGGATTCTGTATTTACTTGAATTTTGTTGTTGTTAATTGATGACTTCTATTTATTAATATATAAGTTGTTCTGTTGATTTACTTGCAAAGTGCTTGATAATTTATTTTTGATGTAGCATTATTTTTTGCATTACATTTTGGGCCAAATATTGCTTAATGATGAACTGTTTACACTGGTTGAATGAAGCTGACTGCCCCCAAAGCAGGGTTGCTTGGAGTTATTTCTGTTTTTCTTACCTGTGCACATCAAGGAGAAGCAAAGGAAATGGTTCACTTTGTCAGTTTTTGGCCCATGGTCCTTTCCAGACTGTGACAGAGGGACAGTTATATAGGAAATAACTGTGTAAACCCAGTTCTATTTTTCATTTTACTGAATGGTCTTCCTATTTTTCCTCTCACTTTTTGTATCAGCTGAAAGGAGAGATTGTTATTTGCTGTGCTTTAAATCAACATCTTGTATTAAAGAGCTATAGTATTTCTTCCAAATAGAAGAAAACTGATGCCATTTTTAAACTGAGTTGTTACATTCTGGGGGAAAAAAGGGGATAATTTTCTGAAACTCTTTCCATTTGCTTTTTCCTTGGGCTTTAATTTATGTTCAATGTGTGCTCACTATGGCTGTGAGATGGAAGAGGGGAGATGGACCTACATGCTTTTGGTAGTTGGGACAAAGGGCTGCGGGGGTGCAAGGAAGGGAAGACCTTCCTGGATCAGAGACAATTTATGCAAACTTAGTGCCTGCAGTGTCACCCATAGCTGACGTGATTGTTGTAGGTCTGGTTTTGTTATGGGGACTGACTAGCCTTTGGGATCATCTGTATTTCTGTATGGAAAAGGAAGAAAAAAATTGCAAGCTAATAGAGCTGATGGTGTTGCTTTGTACAGATTTGAGGCTGGACATGACAAAGGCTCAAATTCTTGTTGCAATTAGGTCTCTGCATTATTCTGTGGTCTTGAAGCAGGCCTTATCCACTGCAACTCAGCCTCTCACCAGCAGACCTGATGTTTATTTTAATTTAATAGATCAGTAAATATTTAAAAAATATTTGAAAAAAATCCAACACTGCTTTGGCAGTAGTTAGTAATCTTACACTGACTCCCTCAGCCTTTACTTTGGGAAATGCTGGGAGCTGGGGTAGAAGATAAGTATTTGTTTCACCCTGAAGGTCTGTGTCATACTTGGAGGGCTGTAGGCACCTGTGCTGGGGCAGCTTCCTCCTGTGCTCTCAGGAAGGAACTGCAGCACATCAAGGGCATGCTGTACTTGAACTGTGGTAGATCTCCCCCACATGCTGTGGATCTATAGCCTGTGGCCAGGTCCTACCTGCCAGCCAGGTTCCTTCCTGCTGCTCTAGGCCAAGACTGAAAAAGGAAAATTCTTGGGCGTCTGTGTTGGCAAATGGGTGCTGGTGGTCTGTACCCCAAATATGAACACCTCTGAAGCTCCCATGTGTGTGGGGCTGCCCCTAAGCCTGGCATGAGCTAAGCTATACACCCAGCTGCTTCCTCTAGCTTGTGATAATGAATTTCCAGCGCGGTGGAATTTAGAAAGGAATTGCTCTGATTCTAAAGCTCATTGGTTGCTAACAATAATAACAATAAAAAGAGCCATTTCTTAAGGACTAAAAACTAATCAGTGAATGTGTAGTTTCTGTGTCTCCTGCAGGTTCTTGTCTTGTGGGGCTGCCAGACCGCCCGAGTCATGTGACTGGCTGTCTGATTTCCGACTCAAGCTTTTCATTTCCTAAATGATAACGGATAAAAGATAAAATCTGGCACACACAGGTAATCTTTGCCATCTTAATATTTGTTAAGCTTTTTGATTTACTGAGAAGTTAAAGTCACTGCAGGTCACAAAACCTGCACATTAGATCTGCTTCATAAAACACTGTGAGTGAATGCTTTAGTCATTCATTTCACCATCTTTAAACCAATGTAGCTGAAGAATTGCACCTCCAATTTATAAATCTTTTAATTTATTTCTGATTCTGGTTTATAGGATGGGACTATATCCAGCTTTCCCCAGCCATTTGTGCATAGCTAGAGAAGAAACCTAACATATTTCTTGCATAATGGAGACTTGATCCAGCTTACATTTGTTAAATCATCCAAAAGGAAATATTCTCACTAAGAAACTTTTGCACACAGTTAATGTATCCAATATGATACCTGTGTTTTAAGTTTCTGTTGCACATATACTTCTCTCTCCCTCCCCTGCCCAATACACACAGTCACCCCTCCCTTCTGTAAAAGAGAAATATGATTATGACAGTATCTCTGTTTTGCACATCTGCTCCCCACCTTTTTTTCTGAAGGAGACATACGATCCACAGAGAAATTAGAGATGAACCATCTTGGATACCTACTGCTATGGAGGCCTATGGGTAGCTCAGGTTTCACACCTGCCATCTTTCCAGAGGATGTGATCAAGGGCAGAAATAAGCAGATGATGATGAAGATGAAGATGCTATGGAAACTGGTGTGAAGGAAATGGATCTCTCCTCCCAGAAATATGTGTACCCCCTAGCCCAAGTCAAGATCATTTGGATGTAGCAGGAAGGCTAACACAAAGGAAAGTACATTTTAAATAATGCATTATTTTTAAAAGGGAGTCTATGTCTTTAAAATACAGCATCAGAGTTAGAATCTGCTTTAGATTTGGGCATGGTCTTTGACCTTGGAATGCTGACAATGTAAAAAAGAGTGAAATGGGTCAAAGAGTCTGTCAGACAAGGTGAGAGATACTAAGCTTGCCTCTGATCTCACACCAACATGCAGTGGTGTAACTCCATTGCCCTCTGTAGATTTATGCAAACATATGGAGAGAAAAACCTGCCCCAGAATGATTCAGTACCAAAACAGACCCTTTTTTTCTATGGCAATGTAAAAGCCTTATGGGGGGAACACATAAGATTCTAAAGGGCAAAATTTTGGCTTGGATTAATACTGCTTCCAGCCACCCCAATGCAGAAACTTCTCTCCAATTAGCTGACCTTGATGGATAAATTCCTCCTTTTTATCTTCCTCCAACCTTTCCCATATTCCATCTCTTCTTCTCCTTGATCCTCTTGATAAAGTCAGGCTGTCCTTCCAACTGTGATCAGCAGAGCCTTTAGCCAGTGCACAGCTCACTCTCCAAGGACTCCTGATGCCAGGGGCTCCTTTCATTTTCTCTGCAAATACTTTTTAACAAATTCAAAAGGCCTTATTGGGAAAGGAACAAAATACATTTGTGTCTAGTGATGTATCTGCTAAACGGTGTGTGCTTTTCCCCACGCAGCTCTCAAGGGACCTTTAGGCACGTTCTGTGGGCAGAGCACATGGAATTGCTCAGATGTATTGTTTGCATAGTGCAGTATTTCTCTGAGTATCAGATCCTGGGAGAGAATTGGGAACACACATAGTTTTTAGAGACTTCCTGGGCTGAGTGGGCTAGATCCACACCACCCTGTCAGAGCCTGACTTTGACTTTGCAGTACAAAGCAGGAGTGTCTGGCCCTCACAACAAGGTTCAGAACACTTCAGCCAAGTGTCCAGGCTCCCTCCATTGTCAGTGCAGCCAGGAGAGAGCAATTCATCATGTGGCATCAGTCAGACACTTCGGGTAATTGGTTTGGGGATGGGGCATTCAGCCCAAAGTTCCTCACGTATCTGCCTTGTCTGGTCAGCCAACTCTCTTTGGATACTGCGCAAGGAGCGACAAGTGGTGGGCTTCAAGCACAAACTAGAAAAACACTGCTTGAACTGGGAGAGTTTCAGCAGCTCACAACTCAGTCTTCCTGTTGTGGGAAGGAGCATATTAATGGGAAACAGCCAGTGGTAGAGATATGAACAGGCATCTGAGGGTCTCTGCCTTTCAGACTGGGACTTGCGTGTCAAAAAGGGATTTCATCTCTTTGGATAGGAAGAAAGAGGGAGACAGAAACTTCAGATGGCATAAAGAAGTATGAGTATGTTTGCACTAGGACACACGTAAGGCAGCTATTAGGTGTATCAATACCAGGTGCTTTACCCTGCTGAATTGTCTGCTTGTGCTGTAAACCACTTGCTGTTTTCTTTTGTCCCTTCAAGATATAACAAAGACACATTTTGTTTGAACCTCCAAATTTACCTCTGAGCAGTTTAGGTAGGGAAAAACCCCCTGAGAGTTGTGGCTGTACATGTAGGCAAAGACAAGAAAGCAGGAGATGTACAGCTGCTGGGGAAAAAAGAGGAGAGTGCTTGCAGTCCAGGAAGAGCTCTCAATATTTCTTTCCATGTATTTATTAGTTCACTGCTCTTTGATATCTTTCCCCCAGCCACTGTTTCCACTAGATTTTCTACCATTTTACCAGCAAACAATTACCCTTCCCACAGCTTGAAATTATTGTTCCTCATACACTGTTTTGGGTTCACAAAAACATTTACTGTACTTTTTATTAGTCTTAGGTCTCCTGAGCTCTCCTGTAAGTTTTTATAATCTTCACATTCCGATAACACAGGCCACATTTGTTTGACCCTGCCCTCAGTTTCTAATAAAATATCTTTTTTCCCAAGGTGCTGGGAAGAGAGTAGTATCTGGGATGGAATCATGTGAAATTAATTCATTTTTTGCATGTCCTCAACCTTAGAGCAGGCAGTATTGTCTCATGATATGTTTTGTTCTGCTTCTTCCTGAAGCTGCAAGCTGCCTGCTATCCTAACTGGAGAAAGTGAAATTCAGCCTTGACATTGGATTGCTGAAATTTGACCCCACTTTCACTGAAAAGTTTGTAAATACGATCCAACTTTTCATTGTGTAATGCGCCTCAGCTCAGGACCTGTTTTAGATTTGTTGCAAACCCTCCTCATGGGTTTTAGTAGTGCAGGGGACAGCTGTTCATCCTCTTGCTTCCTTCTCCTGGTCTCTGCCTGGCCAGTGGGTAGGTGGTTCTGTGATGGGCTGCTGGGAGTGGGTGCCAAGGGTGCTGTGCTTCCCTCTGTGCCCAGATTCCCTCCCACTGTGGGGACAGGGAGGGCTGATGTGTTCCCTGAAGAAAAACTGCCCACCTAGGTTAGAGAGGGGAATTGTCACTGGACCCATCAGGCTGGATCATATTTTGGGGCTGAAGTTTTGACATATCTGTCCTTCCTCTTGGCTTTGTCAGTGACATGATGGGGGCAGCTCATAGACCCCTTCCTTGAAACACATGTGGCACCCCTGAGGTGAGGCTCTTGCTGAGTTAAACCTCAGGTATCAGCAAAGTACTCTGTCTTCATATATAGGACTTTTTGCTAGCATTTCTCAGCTTACTGATAATAATTCTTGGCCTTCATAAACCAAGATTTGATGCTGATTTTTTTTTTCTGCAGCTAAATGGTTCTGTTTTGCAGAATACAAACATGTGAGCCAAAGAAGAAATAAGCCGTGAACAGTGTTACTCTTGAAACAGTGTTACTCTGGCTTTCATAGAGAATTTAGGACAGAGCTCTAGAGGAAGATAGGAAGATTTACCTTAGATTTTCACACCATTAGGAATGCATCTTCAAGATGGAAAATATCTTGGAAAGTCCTGTGACCATGTTTCAGGAAAGTGAATTCATCCGTTCTGTTTCACACAGCACAACTTTTTATGTTAAGGCAGTTTTTCTGAGTGACTTTCACTGTTAAATGATTTCTGTACCATCTCAAGGTTTTCTTTCTGCTAGAGCATTTTCAGGGACTCCAGTGATCAGCAAAATCACCCATTTAACTTCTTCACATAAATGAATATGTTTCTGGCCCACAAAAAAAAAAAAAAAAAAAAAAAAAAAGGGAAAAAAACCCCATGTGTTCATGTAAGACCTTTCCAGGTAGCTTTCAAGTCCTTTGTTTTCTGCATGGTCTTGAGTTGTCAATGTTACTGTTCATTTGCATTTCACATCTCTGAGTTAGACAATGTCCTCAGGGTTCTGACTCGTTATTGGATGCCAGAGCTAAAAACTGAGCCATACCTTCATGTTGTATTGTATTTGATGGGGGATTCTCAGCAGTGCTGTGTCTCTTCCTGTTTGGAGGATATCTCCTTTCCTGACAAAATTTGATACCTGCTGGTGATCAAGGTGCATCACAGAGTTAACCCTATTTCTGCCAAGCAGAATGGTGTTGTCCTATTCCACCATCGTGTTTGATGGAAAGTGAGGGGGAAGGTTGCCACTCCTGCAGAGAGTTGTAGCTGATGGATTCCAGCAGTGTGTTCAGGAGCTCCTCTCATTTCCAGATTTACTCAGGAAAGATTTTACTAGGCCCTGATCTATAGTAGTTTGGAGAGGAAATTTTGCTGTGCTGATGCAAAGACTCTCCCTGCTGTTGCTTAGGTGAGCAGTTTTGTTAAGATACACTTCATGCCACTTCATACCTGAAAGTGGACACGAGCCATTGCACAGTGGGATAGAAGAACAGAATACACTCTAAAAGTTTGCTGAGGGATTTTTAAAATCAATATAATTTTTGTTGCAGGCTTATGTGCCTGAAACAGCTCTGTTAGAATTCCAGTTTACTGAGACTAGGGAAGCATGTGAAGAACCAGGGAAATCACTGGTGGAGGAAGACAGTAGAAGATTTTTGTAAACTTTGTCTCTGTCTACATTGAGAGATTATGATTGATGGGCTTTTGACTCTCAGGCAATAAATGACTTATTTGCAAAAATTTCAAGTTGGTAATAGACGTCCTCTTCGTTCCTGTAATAGACATTTCTCCATGTACTTTGCTGTATATTTCTAAGAATACTTCTTATTTGATAAACCATGATTCCTAATTAATTGTTTCAGGTATTTAGTTCTGCCATAAAAAAGAAAAGTATTACCCAATGGAAAACTAGGCAGAAACAATATTGCTCCATCTTTCTGAGTAATTAAGGTGACTATTTAGTTCCACCCAACTTTCACATGTATGACATCATTTGTTTTGTTACTAGAAGAGACCAGAGAAGAATGTATCCTGTCTTCTGCTTACAGAATCACTGTGATTCAGTGATTCAGAATCAGTTTGGTTTCTATAGTTGTTTAATGATAGATAGTTAATTCTCAGTTACAACGACCTGCAAGCTCTCTACCTCTAGGAAGGCTTCCACTGTGAAAAATATCTGAAGCAGTGACTGAGTCTGCTGATCCCTTCCTGAATATCTTAAAGAATCAAGTCACTGCTCAAAGGATAAGACATTTCTCCTCATAGTGTTTTAGAATATGATGTTTTTACAGAAAAAGCCTTTGGTTTCCAAATACAGAGAAATTTTCTGTGGAAGTATAAATTGCAAGACCAATAGCTTGGACCTTGCCCTACAGCTGTCCTGGCCTGACAGGGTTTCTGTGCTCTGTGCAGCAGGCATGTGTCTCATTACAGCGGGGACACTATTTCACATGCTGTAGTAAATACCTTATTTAGGAAAAAAAGATGTGTAAAAGAGTCCTTTTAAGGTGTCTGTAGGGTATTTTCTGTGTCCAGTTCGGTGTTACATCTTGTCTTTCCCTACTGGCAGGTATCCCTCAAGACACTCCTTTTGATGTCTCCAACTACCAGATATTGTAACATCACAATCCTTTGGATATATTGTGCTGTTTTACAGATCAGCTATTTTTTCTGTATCCTCTCTGGATCCTTACCTTATATTTTGCTTGTATTTTCAGTTATCATCTTATATCTATTACCCAAAGTATTATTTTGTATTTCACCGAAGTCCTCCCTTATTTTCTTTCCTTAAAGACCTCCAGAAGTACAAGCCATAGCCAAGCACACTTTGTTCAGGTGTCCCAAGGGACTGAGACATTTTTTAAACATCTTGTGATTAAAAAAAAAAAAATACAATGAAATAATAAAAAAAATAAATTGAAGAACTTTTGTATTGACGTGAACCCAACAATAAAAAATTCCCTGTTCAAGAGACCTGAAATCACCACTATACCATGTTTCATTTGGTTAATTTTTAACATGAAAGGTGCTGTGGCATTTTTGTGTCTTTTATGTCACCTAATTGTTCCACTGATGGTATGGAAAATAGAAATAAAAGTTTTGTTGTAAATGCTACCTTCTGTGAGAAACATAGCAGTTTGATTTTTCCAACAGCAGCAGTTCCTCATTTGTTTGGAGAACTCAGGTACCCCAGGGTGAACGTTATGGAGAAGCTTGGGAAGGCCCTGCACAAGGTTATGCACGTGCTGTGCTTCACCATAAATTAGTAATGTCAGGTGTGCTGCCCTTGAGGAGTGGCTACACATGTAAACAGAGGTAGATTTAAGAACATGGTTCTGTTTGCACTTTTCTCTATTAATTTATAATTTCACGCATTCTTTTTTTGTTTGTTTGTTTGGTTTTTTGTTTTGTTTTGTCCCCCTGGATTGTCCTATTGTTGCTCAAATTATGATCATGTTGATTTTAGGTACTTGTAATACAACTTCAATTCTAACAAGATTTTGATTCTATACGGGCAAGAAAACCATGCTTTTGTAGACTGTTAGAGGTAATCATGTTGGTAGCAGTATGGGTTGTGTGCATATTTTCCAGGATAACAAAATTTTTAAAACAGTAACATGATTTGCAGGTATTTTCCTGATCTTTGAAAAACAATTAAAATTTTAAAAGTGCTGTATATACCGTGCACATTAAACATTTTCATTATTAATTTATTGTTTGTAGTAAGTTTAACCCTAATCCAGTGTTTATTAAAACTGGACAGGATTTATTAAATTGGTTCAAGATTATCAAATATGTGCAGATCTTTACATATATTACATTAATTCTCTTTATAAATATTTGCAAAATTTATTAAGTCTTTGTAAGTCTTCTAAAAATGTTACATGACACTCAGATTTGCCGTATTCATAACTCTGTCAGAATTCACTGATTATATGAATATCTGAAAACAGCATCTGAGAAATGAAACAGCACAGCGTGGTGATTCCACTTTGAAATGTTAAATGAAAAAAAAAAAAAGTTTTTGCAAGGGGAAACTCCTTTGAACATCTCACCATGTTTTTCAAGAAAGTGCAACGTCTCCTTCACAGATGGGGTGAAGGTGCAGCTCCACTTTGTGCCCTCCTGGTATAACTGGAAACTTCGCCAACTCCAGGCTTCAATTTAGTCAGTCCTGCAGCCCCAGTGAGCCTTTCTGGGCACCATCCATTCCAGTGTTTAGTGAGGGCACTGGATTCAGACTCAGGGGATCTGGATTCAGAAGGTTTATGAAGATTTGGATTAGTAATACTTAGGTGTCTTACACTGAGTGTTCAACTCCAAGATAGTACAAATCACCAGGAATTGAAAAAAAAAATCTTAATATTAATCTTTCTGTGTCTGTTTCTTCTCTACAAGACACGGAAGAGGACACAATCCTGCAAGTCAGGGCAGGTGGCATGGAGATGAACTGATCATTGCTTATAACATTTTTGGAGAATGCGTTGATCACAATCATGTAAGTACCTCTAAGATAAAACAGATTTTTTTACCACTACCAAAATATTTTCAGTGTAGGAAATATTTTATTTCAAATTTGAAAGTTTCACTTTATAGAACAGTTCTTGATGTTTACCAAAGTGTGAATATTGTGTTTGGGGTTTTGTTTTTTGCACTTTGATGACACAAAGCCATGGTCTAGAACTGATGGAGGCTGTGACCTGTGCCCAAGGTCCAGCCCAGGCTGGCCTCATGGAGCTGAAGCAGTTGTCACTCGGTCCTTCACAGCCTTTGGTGGGCACAACTGCATGTGCTGCTTGGGATGCTTGTGAAAACACTAGAGGTGATATTAATTTTCCAGCTGAATTTTGCAACCTGTATTTCCCCTGGTGGTATAAACAAGAGGAAAGCATATTAGGAAGCCTGAGAACCAGATCCTAGATAGCTGACTCAATAGATGAATAGTTGTTGGGAGTAGTAACATTCTACTTTTATTTTCTCAACAGAACACCAGAGATATTATCCAAGAGACTGTCAGAATTCAAAGGTAATTTTTCTTTTTGTAATATTCCTTTCAGACATTTCCATTTAAATACACAATGCATTTGTTTCAAGTACACAGGGAAATATGTTGTGAACAAGATCATTGTCTGATGCAAACCAAAACAGGACTATGGAATTTCATTGGAACCATGGAAATTAACATGAAATATGGTCTCGGTGTTAATGGTGAATTTTAAGTCTGTTTTCTGTTGTATTTAACCTTTGGGTAGGCTCATTACAGTAGGCATTGTATATATTTTTTTCTGAGCCATTCATTTAAACAGCCTTCCACAGAGTATGTGAGCATTTTGCTTTGGGCAAAGAAAACACACACTTAACATTTCTGTTCTGAACTGTATCTTAAATGAACCCTTTTGTAGTTATGAAATATGTAATTAAAGCTGTAATCCAGTGGAGCACTGAAATGCATGCTTAAGAACCTGTACAGTCTTATGGACTTTCTGGGTCTATTTACTAGGATTATAGCACTCCTGACTTAGCCTACATTTTGTTTCCAGGCAGCTGGTACCATGGCATGAAGGTTTTCTTGCAAGGGAATATTTTATCCAGCTGTGGGAAATTCTCATATTTAATTTGAAGCTGAGGAGAATTCCTATCAGCCAAATAGATGATGAAGAAGCCAAACTGGGTAACAGGATGCTCCTGAGGTTTTCTGCATTGGTCATACAGTTGGATAATTTGGAATGCAACTATACTATAAAGCAGCTGACTGAAATTTTCATTAAAGAACTACAGAACTAAAGAATTACATTTCAAGAAAGGTGTGGAGTTCCTCAGACATCTATGGGCAGCCTGAAAGAGTGAAGTGATCAGTCCCAGGAGTGATGGCAGAGCTGCGGTCAGTATGTAGGGTCCAAAAGCAGTATAGGAAGGAGAGTTTAGGTTCTAGGCAGGGAACCACTTGCAACCTAATTCCTGAGACATTTTTACCAGCTGATAGGAATTGCAGGCAAGGTGATTTGTCTGGAACTGTGAGCTATGGTAACAAATTCAGCACCACAGGTGGGTACCTCTGTAAATGAGGAATTCAGAGTATTTTTACAGACAGAGAACCTTGTTTTCTTAGAGAGGTGGAGAGGAAGAATCTCTGACAAAATGACAAAAATCCAGTGACTGTACATGAAAAGGAATGACAAGTTCTAGTCTACTCATGCAGGTAGCATTAGGTGTCACATTTTTTTACAACCCAGGAATATGTACAGAACAGCCAGATGTGAGATTTTCAGGGGACAAAACCCCAACATTTTTCATCTCACTTGCTGGACCAAAGCTGTTAGTCAGCTGAGAACTGAAGATACACAGTCAGATGTTGTGGTGCAGAAGGTCACTCCTGTGGGAGTGAGAAAAATCAGTGAGACTCTGATTTATAGTAGCTAATTATTGACTTGTATCCAGAAACTCTTCAGAAGGAAAGGATGATAGCCCTAAGCCCTTTTCTCTCCTAGCGGAGGAGCATAACTACAAGATGAGGATCAAATATTTCTGGAGCCATGAGTCTTTGATTCCTGACTGCACAGCAGTTTGAAAGTCTTCTATATCTTCATGGTTTGTGCACTCTCATGGAATTTGAGTTCAAAAGCCTCAGGCCAAATATTTGAGGAATATTGAGGCCTAATATTTTGACTTCACAATTAAATAAGTGCTGTAAGTGCCAGACTATTTGTCAAGAAGTAAGCACTATTATTAATGTGAGTGAGTAGTGAGTGTTTGGAATATACCTAACTTCTCCAGGGACTTACATGCCGGGTTTTGTCTTTCCTAAATCCCAAACAGCTTTAAGCAGAGATGCCCAGGTGGCCAGCTCAAGAAAAAGATAGATATCCTTTGGGACATCCTCTGTCGTATAAATATAGCCATGGTTCTGTGCGTAAATTCCTGAACACTTTGTTGAATGCTGACCTAAAATAGTTCATTGTAATATCAGAGGAAGCCATTTAATTTCATCCAGTCACTTCTTCATGGAGCCATACAAATTGTTATTTGGCTAGAACATATCAGCCAGAAAGACATCTTGTTTTCATTTGAAGGATCTAAAAGATGAACCCACCATTTCATCCCTTCATTGACGCTCGTGTTAAATTATGCGCCTGATTCCTGAGCTGGATTTGCCTGGCTTTCATTTGCAGATGATAGGAGCATGGTCTCATGGAGTAGCTGCAGTGGCTTTGTAACAGTTGTGTGGGAATAGTTTTTAAACCCAAGCATTTCTTAAAAACTGCAAATCTCTTTTCTTTGGCTCTTCTGGAGGTCTGCAGCTTTCTACACAGCTTGTTTACTAGAGCATTCATTTGAGCTGAATATCACATCAACAGTACGTGTGAGTTAAACAGCTACTGGTGGAGTGGGAAGTTATTGTTTATTAATTGTTCTTCTGTGTTTGTTAACATTTGATCTCCTTTAACACCTTATAGAGATACATTTTTGGTGGCTCAGCTTGCCCCAGTTTGGATAGATCAATTTGGTGTATGTGAAAGACAGCTTTATTTACCGTCCTTGACATAACTAGCCTTACGTTAATAGGAACACTTCTTCCTAGCTAGACTTACTATTTATTCATAATCTTAATAGATGGGCTTTATGCTTAGAAATTTTTAATGCTGCTTATCCTATATTTTAAGCCAAAGTGTTTATTTCTGTTGAGAATTCTCCATCTTCTTTTTTTTTAATGATTTTTTTACAAAAGAGGTAAGTGTTTTCATTCACCTTTTGTGACTTACAAGCTATTGAGTAGCACTTGTTGTATCTGAATGTCACATTATATGTATCATAGCTGATAAAGAAATGTCATTTTCCCTCTATTGCTAATACCCTTTAAGACACTTAAAAAGAAGATGTTTTGACTGAAACTGTTTGTCTAGCAAAATAGATTTATAAAATATATATTTATATATTTATATATATAGTTATATATTTATATATTTGTAAATATATTTATAAAATATATTTATAAAATAACATCATGAATTTGTTGGAGAAGATTAAATCGTAGTGAGGTTCTTCTTTCCCATATGTTCAGTGAGATGATTCCCTCTAAGTTAGTAAATATCTGAGAACCGAGCTCTGCAAGGCAGATAGGTTGGGAAGGTGTTTGCCTTGCCAGATTTTCTATAGACACATGTATGTATATCTACACACAGTAACCATTCCCTGTTACTGAGCTTCTGGCAAGCCATTCCAGAGATGGAGGTTGCCTCCAAGCTGTGTAGTTTAGCTCACTGGGTTAGAGCACAATGTTAATAATGCCATGGTTGCACAGTCAGAGTGGTCAAACAAGCAAACAGGGCATCTGTGAATCCTTTCTATCATTTGCAGATAGGATGGGTTCATGGCCCAAAGTCAGAGTATGTTTTCTAGGGTTAGACTCGTCACTACTGCCTATTTTCTCTCAGCTTCTGCTATTCATCACATGAAGGTGAATTTTAATATCCTGTTTCATTAGTGCTTCAGAAAACAACTGAAATAGGCCTCTTTCTCTGTGGATATTAAAATTAATAGTGCAGCTTCCTCCATGGCCCTGGGCCTTATTTTCCCCTGTGCCCCTTGCCCTAGGAATACAGAGAATTTCTGATAGTGAGAGGAATGTCTGGGACTGGCCTGGCTCCCCATGACGCTCAATGAGCAAAATCACAAACAGGGCTAGCAAGAGAAGAGCTGTTCTCAGGGGTCCAGGACAGCTGGATTTATGTGCTCTCCTGCCTCATCCTTTCCTATTCAGGAACTTGTGTCTTCCTGTAAGGAATGAGTAGTGCAGAGTGAGTCATCCTGGCATTTGGCCACCTGGCATTGCTTCTTTTTTTCTGAGGAAAATCCCCTGGCTTTTGTAGGGCACTCCTGAGACCTAGCACAAAGGGGCCAGAATCTGGCCCAGAACCATAACACATGCAGCTCACTGAAACTGCTTAACTTTGTCCCACAGCTACAACACACCATTGTCTGCCCATCATATCTTGTGGAAGCTCATGGTGATTTTTTCCATGCATCTTATCCAACTGTATGTTGTTATCAAGTGCAGCTTCTGTTTGTTAGTTCCTTAGATAAAGGCCTCCCTAAGTCTGATCCACACTCTGTTATTGTGCCTCTTCCTATATCGCTGTATGTGGTGCATTTCTTCTTTTATGTCTCTTCCAAAAGTATCTCAGAGCATCCATCCGTCATCTGGTGATAGCACTTGCTCATTGTGATTATTCTCTTTTCCAGGAATAAAAAATGTATGGCATACATAGTATTTAGCAACATTGTACAGAACTCTGCTCCATATCAAAAAGAGATTACAGCCTCTTAATGTAATACAGTTTCCAGCTGCAGCCATAGACTGTACTTTTATTGACTCAAAGGTATGTATAGATGTGTCCTGTTTTCCTGTGTTTTATTTCTGGGTTCTACTCTTTTCAAACTTATCCATGCCAGGTTTTCTGGGGCATATGTGTGTGTGGATACCTTGCAATAGCTAACAGACTATTTCCAGGGAAGGTCTGATCATATCCTCAGACATACTTACCACATGAGAGACCCCAAAGTGAACAAGTGAGTAGGTTTCTACATAGGGCAGAATGTTTCTTGAATTTTTTGTTGGTTTTTATAGTATTTGTGGTATATTTATCAGCTATAGACATAGCAATATCAGTAAAGACTTTCTACCACCTTAAGTTTCAAGATTTATCATGAAATGCCTTTCATGCTTTGTTTCCCATCTTTTCAAAATTCTAATACTGTGAAACTGATGTACATAGGGGTATGATCTTATTTGGTTTGTGCTGGAAGAGTACCGTTTTTTTAGCTTTTTGTGAATTCATAAGAGGTAAAAGTTGGGTTGTCTAGGAATAAAGTCACATGCCCTGAACAAGCTCCATCTGGAATGAAAGGCAGCAGCACTTGTTTAGCAACATGGGTCGACATGAACATACAAGCCTGGTGTGAGTTCCTTGCCCTGGTTTTTCAGTCAATAACAAGGTAAAAATCAGTGGAGCACTGAAAGGGAAAATAACGGGCCATTTTTAGAAATATTGGCTCTGAAAAGCCACTGTCTTAAGAACATCAGAGAGAAAAAAAAAAAAACAAGGCAAAAATAATAATAAAAAAGTAATTTTAGACATGGAAAATTTCATGCAGATTTTTAAAATGTCAGTACTGTTGTTATAAATACAAAGAAAACAAATTCTCAGTAGGAGTGACAGACATTTTCCCTAAAAGCTGACACAGCTTGTCTTGTCTATCATATGTATATATCCCAAATATAAGTCCTGGAGACAGTGACTTGGATCTCTCCATATTCCTGTCTGAACCTAATATCTGTAAAGAACAAAGGATCTGAAAACACTGTCAGTTATTTCTTTTGAAGCTTTTATTGGTTAGGGTCTGAGCTGATGTGATTCTTGAAAGTCTTCAACTTAGTGGTCATTCAGCAGCAACTGCCAGGGCTTGGTACATAAATGAAGCCAGTCCTGGTATCTGTAATCTTCTTGAGTAAGCTGTAGGTTCTGTACAGACTGAGATCAAGCAGGCCCCACAGCATTTGAATGAAGTGTGAGACTGAGTCAGAAAGCTGAACCTAAATGCATGTCTGGAAACTGTCCGCACCTCTATACTTGTCAATGAATTAATTGTCATTCAAAACTGGCATAAGAGATCAGAAACAGCATGAAAAACAAAACTTAGACTGCCTTGGATTATCTCATGCTTGGGAATTAAAAAAGTCTGATGGAAATCTACAGCCACGTCTTAGGCTTCTCAGCTGGTAGATTTTGCATTAAGAAAGTATTTGCAGAGGTATTTTAAGAGAACCAATAGAGAGGTATATTTTAGTGGGGTTGCCTCAGTTTCTCTTTGAATTATCTTTTTAGGAAACAGGCCCAAATGGTAATTTCTGAGCAGTTCAAACTCAGGAGCAGAGCAGAAGGGAGGAGCAGTTGGGTGAAGCCTCAAATCTCACAGCGTTTTTGTGGTTCCTTTGTGGCCCATGGTCTGCCAGGTGACTGAAGGAAGACTGCCTCTCTGTCCACCTGCTTTGTCCCTGATTTGGTCTTCTGGGTTCCTGCTGTCCGTGGGCTTTATAGACTCTGTAAGCACTGAAGTTCACACTTGGGGAAATATCAGCACAAGGTAAGGGCCCAGAAAAAATATAATTAAACTAAGCACAAGTAGCATGAGGTCACCAGCATAAAGGCTTTTGGAAGTTTTGATGGTGTGTTCTTTGTTCTGTCTGTCTGTCTGTCTGTGGGCACACAAACGCACGATAGATTAATTGAGTTAAATATATCCCAAAGTTGTTTGAAACAATGCCTATTTAATTTTTTTCAAGAGGCTGCACAGAAGTATAGCATTGTACCACAAATAAAAGTGTTGCCACAATGCCTGTAAATCAGAGCTTTAAACTATGTTTCAATTATCCTTCTATTATCCAGCTGGTGTTTAAACATGTTTATTATTCAAATCAGTAGAGAATGTGCTGCTGTTGTGTAAACAACTGTCAAATGCTGAAACAATGATTACAAGGCACCATCTCTTTCAGGTGTACTTAGAGGTACTTATACCTCAACCACTTGTATTTAAATAACATGCAAACACAATGCTTGAGTGACTACTTTCACTCCTGTTTCCAATACCTCGTGCCAATTCTATTACATTAAGAGGGAAATCTATTACATTTTTCATTTATACACATCTGTACGCTGTTTTTAACCATTGTATCATTAAGGCTTGAGTTAATATAATAGATATGCCAAGAGATGCAGTACATATTGAGAAATCCTGTTCAAAATAAAAGCCAATTTCTCTGTATTATTTTAGGGCATTTGAAAGCTTTTATGAAAACAATACTAAGAAAATTATTTTCTGAAGAGGAAACCTGAGAAATAAAAGATTCAGTCGTGGAACTCTGCTATCCTCCAACCTCTATTTGTTTTGATGTAAACTGAGTACATTACAAGTTGGTTGGTTTGGGGTTTTTTTCAGGTAGGCATTAACAAAATATAATACTGATGGCACTGAACTGTCTTTTCTTGCATGTGACAGTATTCAGTATCTTTACACACACTTAGTGCAGGGCAAAGGTAGTTTAACAAGCAGTTTGCCAAGTGAGCTTTTGAGGGAACTCTACTGATTTGTAACAAACTGGAAGGGAGAATGTTTTAAAAAACTGCATTTGGGAAAATGCTGATAGGCTCCTCAAGAACAGAAACTGAAGGAAAAAATTTATGCTAATCTCAATGAAGCAAAGAGAGTCTTTGTCTCCTACCTTCTAAGAGGACGAAACCTGGAAAATAAAAGCAGATACTAAAAAAAGTAAAAGAAGTGAACCTTCTGGGTAGTGACATAGCCATTGCTTCATGCACCCCTCTCCCCTTTTCCTCTCTTAAGTTAGATGCTTAAATACAAAGCTAATGGTAGAAACAAACAGTACCAGCACTACCACAAGGATAAGCTGTTGTAGTGTGCTGATAAAATATGACATTCTTTTTCAGAACTTAATAGAGATGCTTTGACTGTTGTTCTGCAGTCAACAAGGCTGGTCTAATTGGTGGCCATGGCAACAAAATCAGGTCATACAGAGGTTCATACTGAGATCAAGCATATGTAGATCTTCTTGTTCAAATATACATAAAGATAAGAACCTTTAGTGAGAGTCCACAGTGAAAGGCTGAAGATGGATGCTCCCACGCACATCTAATATTACTTAGAAATATTTACCTGTTTGTAACATAATGATGTTTTGCAGAACAGAAATAAAATAATCCTTCATAGCCATTGGAAAACAATAATTTTTTAAAGTCAAAGTAGAGTGTATGCATGCACATTGCTTCATAGCTTCTTGTAATTTACTCCCTGGAGTTTTTAGTGATCTGACTTATATTTTAGATGCAATTAAGTAATCAGTGGTGTACACTGTAAAATGAATGTTTAGGCTGCTTAAGGTTGAATTTTCACAGCCTTAGCAGCTGCGCAGTTATGGTTCCTGCCCCCACCTCCCTTAGCACAGCCATCCCTTTACAATTATTACTTGAGTTATTTACATAGTTATGATATGTCATAGAAATGAAATAGCAGCTACCTGGTAATGGCAGGCAGCAAATGTACTGTAACTCTCATGATTGCATCTCTCTTCTTTCCCACTAAGGGCACCAAGGTGTGCAAGACTTGGGTGGTTGATCCCCAGGTAGGCTAAGCCCTGCTCAGGGCAGCCAGCAGCTACTGACTGTATTCCTGCAGAACGGAGTCTGATGTCTTTAGCAGATCTCCTCCCTCTCACCAAGTGCCTGTATCAGGTTCTCTACAGCCTTTCAGCCTCTCCATCTGTATTTATAAGCCAGGGTTGTAATAATTAAAAGTTATAATCTTACGATACTCAGCAGTCTAACAAAAATATATACATAGTCTTGGGCAGATACATCTGGGACAAAATCCACACCCACACCCAAATCATTCTCTAAAAAGACCCTGCTGAAAATGCTCCAGGTCTGAGTTCTGAATCCAGTTAATACACGAATGTGGCAGTGCATTGTTGGAAAGCTCGTGCCCTGCTCTCCACTGTCTCCGAGGGGATGCACAACCAACACCTACACTCTCAGCTGCATTCATTTTCTCATAAGCAAAAATTTGCACTTTGAGTGCCTTTTGCAGTAAGATTTTGAATAAGTTGAAGTAGGCATACTAGGGTAGAAAGAGAGGAAAGCATTTTGAGGTAATTTCCATCTCTTCTGGACAGTTCCCCAGAGGTTTTGCATCAGGGAAATATTTTACTATTTCCTGCTTCCTTCTAGTCTTTGCTAAAGATACATGTAACCTACAGATGGTGGGTCAGTGTGGTACTGGTGGAGCCTCTCTTGTTCTTTTCTCAGTTTCTTTTGCCTGATATTATCAGTAAAGCCTTGCCACCAGTCTCTACCCCCTCCTTCTCAGTAAAGCTGTTTTCATAGCTACAAGGATATGCAAAAAAAAAAAAAAAAAAAATCTGATTTTAGTTATCTGTTTTGCTAAAGGCAAGGATTAAGATTAAGGTTTAAATTTGTTGTTTTTTTTTCCCCCTAGAGCAGAATGCTTTGGTTCAGTCCCTGTGCATTCCCGAGTCTTTCAACAGTTCCTTACAAAATCACATATTTTAGCTCTAGCTAGTGTGTGTAAGTCCTTTTCCTCTCTAAATCATTGAATTTCTGCCTATACCTGCTGCAGGGATTGGAAACTCTCTCTTCCCCAAAGACACTGCTTTGAAAATACATTAAACTCATCTGTGATGTTCCACATTACCTTCAATTTTTTATATTCTTTTCCATCAGTATAAATTGTTGCTACTTTAGAAGCTACAAGAATAAGCTTTACTCATGCAGCTGAATGATAGGTGCATGTGGTTAAACCTGATCCATGAAGAGGGACTGATCTAAACGCTGAAAAAATAAAGTCCATAGGTGAGGTTTGGAGTGGTGATCCATGTAGATATGGAAATGTGGAAAGGGGAAGAGATGCTGGGTATGCTTGTGAAATGAATGTTAAATTTGTAGGCCCTTAGCAGGGACATGAGCAAAATAACAAGGTTTGCATGGACTCACACTTAAATATTGGACCAAGGAAGAGAAGCATCTTGCCTGGTCAGTCCATTTTCATCTCAGTGGGCATATAGCTCCTTTTTCCCTTCAGACATACAGATCTAGAAAAATATTGAGGTGAAATCCCACAGAAATATTCCAGGCTTGACCCAGTGCCTGCTTAAGGCACAGGCTGATGGCTGGGCCAGGGGCTGGATATACTTTCAGGTACTGCTAATCCCTCGTGGGGAGTTAAACAACTCCCTTGTTCAAGTAGTCCTTTTCTGGCATGTAAGTGTCAACAGGTGTGAACAAGAGCATGGAGGTGCAAAGTGCCAATGCCTCGCTGCTGGCACCGAGTGTGGCCTTCATGCACAAGAGATGACAATTGCAGTGCTGTGCAGTCTGCCCATCAGAAAGCATTGTTGCCTGGCACCTATATATCATTCAACTTGTGAGCAGGCACCGTGCCATCGGAACAGATGGTAGGGAGAGAAAGCAGCCAAACTACCACGTACAGGAGATGCATTAAAGTATAGGTGTGGAGAGTGATTTTCAGCCAAGAACGTCAAAACAGCTCTCTTCGTCTTGAATTTACATGCCCAGAGTTAAGGGGATGGGCAAGCATTTAACTGCTCTCCCAGCTGGATACAGTTCCATACACACACAAAAAGCTTCTACTTCAGCTCACTTCAAGTGACATTTTGGCCCAGCTGAATTAGGCGGGGTATTGGAAATGACAGAGAGAAGCATTTTAAAGTGATCTCCACCTTTTCTGGCTCTTCTTTGGATGTCCCCCTCTGTGGAATAGGTGAAAAGAACCTCTCATGGCCAATTGTTATTTATGGAAATTTGCAGGGTGCTGTAAAGTACTCTTCTCTTTCTAGTGTAAATGTCTTTACAAAGAAGACCATAACACTTAGAAGTAATGGCATACTTAAAAAAAAAAAAAAAAAAAAAAAAAAAGAGCACTGCATTGTTGCTAGGCCCTCTCCTATGGATAGGACACACATTCAGTAAAAAAACCCCAAAACATTTTCAGATAAAGACTGTGGAAGTGTATGATATACTTGTCTGGCATACATATTGGGAATGTCCTTTCATGCTACTAAAACAAAGAAGCATTAATGATATCCTAACACAGAGAAAAGGAAAGTTGTTTAATATACTCCTTCATGAACCACTCTACTGAACCATTCTACTAACTCTTAAAATGGCACACTGCAGCCTTCTATGTTTGCATCTTTGTGCTTTGCAGGGCAAATTTGCTTAGTTTATGAATAAAAAGACTTTGGGTTTAGGGTTTTTTTTTTTTTCAAACCTTAGTTTTTCAAAATTCTACTAGGAATTTAAAGCCAGCCCTCATCTGCCATCACCATAAAGAACTCAGGCTGAGTTCTGTCCCCATTTTCACTTGTGAACTGTACTGTCTTTGGATTATGACCTTCCTCACACCTGAAGCCTCATTGTTTTCAAGATGAAATTTTACTTCTTTTTTGTTGTTGGCCTGGTTTTCATAGCAGTGTGAAGAAGGGTGTGTTTCTCTGAAAAGCTGCAGGTGCAGTAATACTTTCATTTAAGTCTCTAGAGCTCTAATAAGCACAGATGAAGGGAAAGGGGATGTTTTTTTTTTCAAAAGGACCTTATATTCTGTAGCTGCTGTAAGACTGCTTAATGTCTTTCAGAATCAGCCTTTAAAGCTGGCACTGATGGAATTTCCTTAGTTGCCAAATGTGTTTGGAATTGGGGTTTGGATTCAGCCCTCTCTGTTGAACCAATAAAGTGAATCTTGGTCTAAGAGGAAGAGTGGGAGAGGGGAATAAATAGGCCTAAAGAAGAGCAAGACATTACTGAAGATGAATTCCCGCATTTTAACTAATTACAGGAAAGTTAAAGGCTTGAGAACAAATATTTTTCTTTCAATAAGGTGGAAGTGAAGAGCCCTTATCAAATAGCCATGGACAAAACCATTGGACTCTCTTATAGGAAGTTTCTTTTTGCATGGGATTCTTAAGGGAGAGAATAGTTCCCATTGCTACAGAAAACCTTCCTTAAAGGACACAGGGAATTCTTCATTTTAAAATTCTGATACAATGATAGGTGTTTCTATAATTCACTGATTCCCTCAATATTTGATTTCCTGCTTTTCCTTCTCAACTGTTCTTCCCATAATACCATTTCAGAAAGCAAAGGTGTGTACTAGGTCTTTCTCTTAACTTATGGGATCTTGATAATTCTATGCTTTAGTGGAGAAACAATTTTAAGTCTCAGTAATGAGTGTGAACAGTACGATAAAGGCTTCCTGGGCCTCAGTTTCCCTTCTGCAGAACACAAGCAAGGATTATTTTTTCTTGCCTAGAGAGACTGTAAATTTTTCAGGACAAAAGAAATTTCACAAAATCCTACAAAAATGGGATTTAAATGGGATTTAGTGCAGGAGTATAAACTTTCAATGCAAACTGAAGCCAAGATGTTAAGGGAAATGATGAGTGAAGGGGTTTCACATTTGTGTGCATAGTCAGAAGTTGCTTAGAAGTGCACTAAGTGGGACAAAGTGATTCCTAGATGATGTATTTTTGCTAGATAGAGAAAGCTTGGGTTCTGTAAAGGGCTTCAGGATTGCTGAAAGGAGGCTGCAAAAGAGATGCAGAGAATTGGTACTATCAGTGTGTTACAATACATTTATGGCTTTTTCTCCCAGGCCTACCCTATGCTGTCACAAGCAGAACACCTTAATCCATTTAATGCATTTCTATTCAAATGTTGTAAAATCACAGAATGGCTTGGGATGGAAAGGATCAAGACCATCAAGTTCCAACCCTTCCACTCGACCAGGTTGCTCAAGGCCCCATCCAACTTGGCCTTGAACACTTCCAGGGAAGTGGAATTCTCATGTAGGTCCAGGTGCATCCTATCTAAGAGAAGGTAATTGGCTGCATCCATTTAGGGGACCGATACCTGGTTTTCCTCAGTCAGTGAAGGACAACAGTCACCTCAGACAGCAATTCAGATTTTATTTAGCTTGAATTGCTCCTTAGAGGTTCCTGTCTCTGCTCCTGCAGAGACATTGTCAGGAGGAAGCCCAGGGTGATTGCAGCCCTCAGCAAGGGCCTCAAGTACACATGGTTCTAACCTGCCATGAAGTGTAGGCATTGCTGTGGTTTAACCAGCCAGCACCTAAGTTCCATACAGCCACTCCACAATTGAATAGGGGAGAGAATCAGAAGAGTAAAAGTGAGAAAACTTGTAGGTTGAGATAAAAACAGTTTACAGGTAAAGCAAAAGCCGCGTGCACAAGCCAAGCAAAACAAGAAATTATTTCACCACTTCCATGGGCAGGCAGGTATTCAGACATCTCCAGGACAGCAGGGCTCCAAATGCCTCCCTGCTGCCTTCTTTCTTCCCCAGCTTTATATGCTAAACATGACACCATATGGTCTGGGTTATCCCTTGGGTCAGTTGTGGTCAGCTGTCCTGGCCCTGTCCCTTCCCAACTCTTTGTGCACCCTGTGCCCACTGGCTGGTGGGGTGGAGGCAGGAAAGTCCTTGGCTCTCTGTAAGCGCTGCTCAACAATAACCAAAACATCCCTGTGTTACCAACACTGTTTTCAGCACAGATACAAAACACAGCTCAATATTAGCTACTATTAAGAAAATTAACTCCATCCCACTCCAAACCAGCACAGTGATCTATCCAGCAGATTTCATACCAAAGACAGATGCGAGGCAGTTGTCTTCTCTTTAGGTAAATACTGATGTTGCTGTGTTGACTGAAATGAGGCTCTGGGGTTTGTTTCCTGTATGGTGTGAAATGGAAAAGGTCATATTCTAGCTGTGATGAGGGTTGCTATGCCTTGCTGCTGAGTTTGGGTAGGCATAGTTGTGACTTTCACTTCTGTGCTCCTCCTTCACCTACCCACCTGCATCAGCTGCATGTAGGAGACTGTGTCTGTCCAGTAAAGATTATTTGAGCTGGGACTAGCGATGTAAAGGCAAAAAGACCACTTAAGAAGAGAGTTTATTTTCTTTTTAAACACAAAACCTGATAGATATTTTTTCTGGGTTTTTTGAGACAATCCTCTGGTTTAGGTAATTTATAGAATTAAATAAGTTGCTGACTTTCTTTACCTCTCCTGTTTTTTTGACTAATAGGATTGAAAGTGGTGTAATTCAGCACTGTTATAGTGTTAGCATACCTGCCAGGTTCACTGGAGTATTTTCTCTGGTTTGTGTTCTGCCATTCCTTCCTGTCCCTGGAGGATGGAGGAAACATTAGGCGCATGTGAGAGTTGCGATGGTCCAGTTTCTTGGGCTGGGATGGATTTCAGCTTGTGTCTCAGTTAAACCCCTTTTTCAAATCACTGTGACTCCATTTTGAGATAGTAGGAACATCCCAGTTTAGATGCAGCTGGGCTGAAGGTGGGTTAAGTGTCTGATGGAGGTCACAGTTTGCCAACTGAGTTTCACTGGTTTGGCAGTGGTTGGTTGAGTAGGAATCTGGCAAGCATTCCCCTTCAGAGGCAAACATGGAGAGACTCATTGCCCTCTCTTATGCAGTCATTTCAAACACAGATTTACGTAGATAGAGGAGATAAGAAGAGAAAGATCTCGAGACGGTATCTGAGCATGTGTGTCTATGTGTGTGTATGTATCACGCACGAACAACAGAGCAGAGCTGGGACAGTGAGAGCTGAAAAAGACCGACACACTAAATAGCTTTTGTTGAGATTTTAGCCTTCAAATGCAAATAGGAGGGAGGTATAGTGGGAAGGGAAAAAGATGTGATTGAGCAGTAAACATGAGTGATGGTTGCAGGATAAATAATATTATTAACTTACATTTTATTACTGTGGCTGCTGTGATAGCAGAGGGCACTTTTTACAGACACACAAGTAATAATAGCCCAGAGAAAAGCACATGGTCCATCAAACCCTTCCCTCTGGCAGCAGAAAATACAAATCACCAGGTATGGTAGCTGACCATCTTATGCACAATTATCTCTCTTATGACTGCATGGCTACATTCGCTCCCTGCTCCAAACGTATTCAGCTCCCTCTTGAACCGATGTTGCCCATTTACATCTATTACTGACTTCAACAAAGACCATTTTATTCTGGGCAATGACAGTCCTTTGCAGAAGGATATTCTGCCTAAATTTCTCATACTGCTCTTTGAAGTCTTTCCCTTGTCAATGTCAGTCTTTGTGACCTCTTGTTTTAAATGATAAATTTTCAAAAATCTTATTTGGCAGTAATCAATTCTTCTCCTTACAGGATCCTCTACATTTTGAAAGAGCTTCTCTTCTGATTCTTCTCCTTTCAAAGCCAATGTAAATTGACAGTCTTCATGTACAGTTTGTCTACAAAACCACAAATTAGAAAAAGCTTTAAAAATGAGGGATAAAATAAATCATTGCTGACTGGCTGAATGGCATTCTTCTCATTTAACATGGATATTATTGAAAGGAAAATGTGCATTTAATATAAAAAGGTGTTCTAATCACTCTGTCCAATTATAGCAAAGCATGAATGATGGTAATGTTTTCAAGCTTCCAAATAAACTGAGAAACATTAAACTAAATGGGATGTTGGTATTCTGCTGCAAATGCCTTAGAGTTTCTTTCTTCAGTAGCCCTTCTTTCTGCTCTTATTTCCCAAGGGGAATTTTGCACCTCCTGTAACACAGGTGGTAACTTGATGTTCTGCCTCAGCTGGTGGAGGTTTTTTTGCTAGCCTAATACCTATAATGGAAGGCTGATTGTCTGAGAATAAATAATTCTAAAGAGCACATGGAAATGTGTGTGCACCCACCCAAAACTGACTGATGCTGGTGTGTCTATTTCTGTTTCAGTGGTAGGATTATGATGACAAATGCTTTGTAGGCTACTCTTGATTGCCTTCTGATGCGTTCAGTCCCAAATTCACTGACACTGTTGTCTCTATTTCTAGTTGACAGCAGTATTCTGATGTTTTGCAGGCTACTCTGATTGTCTTCTGGTGTTTGCACCAGATAAATATTACTACTAGTAGTACAAATATTTAGTACCATCGATACCTCGTACTAGTACTAGACACTACTAGTACTAAATTCTAGATACTACTGCTACCCTCTATTACTAGTCAATAAGGTTGCTAAATATACCATAGAGTATACAGTATATTTGTGCTTAAAGTTAAAACAAATTCTTTAGATAAAGACACTTCAGACTATAGACTCTTCAATGTTGATCATACTTCCTCTTTTCTATGGGTAAATCTAAGCTGATCCCATAAATCCACACAGGTGGTTCAAGAGAGATATTACAGTAAGTTTCATCCATTATTTTTAGTTTGATTCCACTACGTTGTAGTCTTTGATTTTCTGTTGGACTCCGTGACTTCAAATGTCATAGTCAGAACACTGCCTGAACACTGTAGTGCTATAGTCACAGTATAGGCAGAACCTAAAATTTTGTGTTTATTTTAAAATTCTTACCAACCCATTTCTCTCCTAACTTTATTAAAACCAATCACTTGCCTGCACTTTCTTGCAAAAATAAATGATTTGTTTTAATAGCTTTCATTTTCTTGTCTAGTGAAAGACCCTTGACATTACAGATAAGAAATTATTTCAAATAATGAAAATTATAAGTTTTAAATTCAAGGTGAGCTAATTCAACTTATTTGGGTTTGCTGAGGAGCAAGAGTGCATACGCAAGGGAGTAAGCTGCTGTAAATCAGTGGCTGTGTGGTAACCAGGCTGTCTATTCTCTTACCCTGTCATAAATGCAAGGTGGTTTACTCTGAAGTGAAAGATGAGGAAGTGCCCTCACTGTTACCGTGAGAATACACACCGGTAATTACCCCAGAGCAGCTGATACGTGGCAGCTGCTTCCCTGTGTACACTGTATCTTATGATATATGTGAGGTAATTTGAGGGAGTTTATCCCTAATAGGTGACTCCAAGATTGTCACTCCTTACAGCATGAGAAAATGTAGTATTAGATTTGAGGAAATAGGGCCTCTTCTTTGGCAATTTTTTTATTTACAAGGGTTGGTAGGTCACTCAAATCATGGTCCTGTATCATTCCTTCCCTCTTGCTGGGTGTCTGAATTGCAGGTGGCACTAGTTCCCATGAAAAATTCTGGATGAAAAATCTCTGTGCTGAAATGTTTGTGTCTTTGGAACTTAAGGTTATTTTTGTGAAGGCACAATTCTTGTCCAGGATCTTGCTAATAATGACTCATGTGGCTTTAGAAAACAATAAAGAATCAAATATCAAGAAAATACTTGAAGGTTTTCAATGACAGATCCCAGCTACATGAAAGAAAATAATCTATTATCAGAACCCAGTTTTCCAAAGGTTTGTATGGGTTAACTTTCACTCTAATATATTAAGTGAAATGCTGTGTTTTCCAGCTACTGTCTTTATTTTAACAAACAGCTCTTTTAAAATATTGTGAAAATAATTGAAATCCCTTGAAAAGGCTATCAGAATTCTCCCTTTTCAAGCTGCATATAGCCTTTTCAAACATAAGATTTAAAATTTACATGTGGCTGGAGACTTTTTCAATGAATGGAAATCTATCAAGAAATTGGTGAATTATCTTTTTCTGGTTTTTTTTTAGCATTTCACCCTCTTTATGTAGGTTACTTTATTGCTTGTCGCAAAGACTCTTCACTTGTATTCTGTCTCTCAATGCCACAAAAAGTTTTTGTGTGCCTACTCAAGTAGATTGTCTTCCAGGGGTGATGAAGAGAACCTTCTAAGTCTCTTATCTCTTTTAGACATTGTAAATCTTTGTAATGTATTTAGATTCTCGGGATGAGAAAAAATATTGAAGGCCAAGGCATTATTTAGTTCAAGTTCTGTTGACTATTTTATGTTTTTGTCCTTCAAAGAAGTTCAGGACTCAGTAAGTGCATTATAAAGAAAGATAAAAGAATTTTGTGGTATGGAGCCTAAGGAAAGAAGTGTGTATTTTGTTACTTATGAAATTAAACTAAAATTATTGTCTCTAGAAATGCAGATAAACACATTAAATCCCTAATAGGCTGTGTTTCATGGAAAAATATATTGCAGTTTGAGAGGTTCTCTCTTTGAAGTCATCTGATAAAGGATTTTAATTGAGATAATTTGAATATGCAAATATGGTCTGGCCATTACACATCATTAATGCTTAGGCTTAGTGTAAATATTCCAGTCTAAAGGCTGGCTTTCTGCATGCTTCCCACCTACACAGAGAGAGCTTATCATAGGCAATTATCTTACCCAAATAAAAAATGAAAATGGGAAAGTTAAATAAATAAAGGAACATTCTGATGGAATCACAGTAATGTGCTTCTTGGTTAACATTAGCCCTGGCTTTCGGACAGCTGGATTGGTTAATGCTTGTCCTTTGCTTTTGCATCAATCTCAGTGAATCTTCCTGTATTCCACAGTGACATATGCCTAGTCATATCTTTTCTGCCTAACAAATAAGTCATTGAGATAACAAAGGCAGGATCAATATGGAAAACTAAAGTCCTAGGTGAATGTAATCTTGATACTTGGTCTTGATCTGAGGTAAAATCACGGCATAAAAAGTAACAAACTGAGCTCCCTCTGGAATAATTGATATCCTTTGTATTTTTGATAGTGTATGAGTTAGAAGATATTGAGAAATCAAGCTCTGTCCTTTCCAAAAAAACACATAATTGCATATAGGCTCTTTCTGGGTGCACAAAGAACAACAGCAAGAAAGGCATCCAACTCTCAGTGACAGCTGAAAGGCCTGAGATGCCAAAATTTCAGTTGTACTACTGAAAATCTCCCCTGTCATGGCAGAGTTCACATATGCAGTATTGGGAATGTAACTTACGTTCTGTCTCTCAGCATGTACTTAAACTGGCTGCAATGAGAAAATCCAATTCTCAGAAATTAAAGCTGTTTTGAGCAGCTGATCCAAGTTGTGGATCTCATTCTGCATTAGAAATGCACAACTTCTCAAGGTCTTCTAGAGCAAGAAATTCATTCTGTTTGGAAGCTTAATATAGCAGTTGTAACATTCATAACCAAACCCAACCTGTGACTTACAGGTTATTGTTACTAATTTTAATGTGGATACACTTATTCAAAGCACAGTCTAAATAAAGGTTTAGTGTCGATCACATTTACAAACACTACTGTTTGAAATAATTAAAACAAACAGATGGAAAAAAATACCTGCTAGTTAATTCTACATATACATGTATTTATTATTATGCAAATCAGGGGAAAACCTTTCCAAATGTTGTCATCTCATCCCTTAGCAGCATTTCCAATATCTGTATTCAAGCTGGTTCTCTCTGCTGCCTAGGTAGTGGGCTGGAAATCCAGAGGGCCACTTTACTCCCATTTTTGCTCACTCATCTTCAGTCAAAACACTTGGTCCTTTGGCATGTCTGTTTCATGAACAAATAAAATGAGAAATACCCTCCTCTGTAAAACACTGTGAGGATGATGTATCTAAATCAATCATCAAGCTTTTTGTGTCTGTGGTGCTTTCTGAGCTGTTTCTTCTGCCAGTGACATACAAGAGGGTACATGAGGGGGTTTGTAGGAATGAATTGGACACAGTCAAAGGCCAGTCCAGTTAGTAAGGACCAAATTCCACAGCTTCTGTAAATCAGATAGTTTTGTACTGCCTCTCTATCTACTCTCCTGTTTGTCTCTGTCATGCCAACTTCCATCTTTGTTCCACTCCTATCTGTATTTTCTTTCCAGCCTGTCTTCACTGGATTCTAAGAGAGTTGTCTGTTGAAGTATCTGTATTGCTTATCTTTCCCGATCTATAAAAATATAATCTAAAGGACCATCGTATTACATTTCAAAATTCAAGAAATTAACAGAGCCACTTACAGATGAGCTGTGGGAGAAGGAAGGAAGAAAGAATCCTATAACAGAGAGGGGTCACTAGGTTGTGAGAGTCTTGAGGCCCTGCTTACTTTGGGTGGATATAATGTTCAGTGCTGCTGGACACATACAGGTGTTTTGCTATCCACAGCAGTATTCACTTTAGTCTGCCCCTGGCTCTCTGTCCACATGTCCTATAGACAAGGGGGTGATGACAGACTGCTGCAGAAGTCTGAGCCTCAGAAGTGTGTGTAGGTGCCTCAGCCCTTCTGTCCACTGTGGGCAGGGGTTGATCTGTGAATTCAAATGGCCGTTTGCTGCTCAGACAGGGCTGTGTAGGAACACGTGTCCCTGGCTGTGGAAGAGGATGTGCCATTGCTGTGCTTGTTGGATGGGCCTGCTAGATTTAAATGGGCTGAAAGCAAATGTTTACCTCAGATGTCCACGTGGCAGCTTGGTCCTTTCAGCTGTCCATTAACAAGAAGCAGTGCTGAGTGTAACACACTGTCTCAGTGTGCCCCATGCTTCACGCAGGACACTTCCTGCTACTGGCACCACCCTTCATGTCCCAGAGCTCCTGTCATGTAAGAGACAGCTCAGCAACGGTTGTGCAGGGGTGTTTGCTCAGAAGGGGGTGAAATGTGTGAATGTGAAGCTTAGCTTGCTTGTGCACAGGTCCTGCTGGCCACAAATGCTAGCTGAAATCTGGTTTTTGGTGTTCAGGCTGGCTAGGGACAGTGAGGGCACAGGACACAACTATTCCTCCCCAGCAGCTCATACCCTGTAGAAATCAACCCAGTGACTCCAGCTGTTGTAGCCAAACCTATATTACCTTTGAACTGTGAAGACGAGACACAAGAGGCCTTGTTTTGGGCAAACAATCTCCCAGTTTCCTTTGGTTCATGGGGATCATAATTTTACCATAATCGTAGTGCTAGTAGAGGTCATATTAGCTAATTTAAAGCTAGCTCAGTTATGTCCATAGAATGCAAAGACTAAGGTGACATTTGATCCCATTTGTCATGATGTACTGCAGAACAGCAGTGTGTACCAGGGACCATACAAGCGCAAGGCATTTAAAATCACAGCACCATTTCTCAAAGATCTTCAAACTGTCATGGTTTCTTCCGGCCTTTTCTGAGCAGTTAAAATCCTCCGGAATTACTGAAAATTTTGTGCAGATGAAAGTCTAGGGAAGACATCCCATCTCAGTATTTAGAAAGGAAGGATGAATTTCCAGTTCTACTTTAAAATAATTTTTTGATGTTATAATCTCTAAACGCCATGAGTCAAAGTAATTTTTTTTAGCATTTCAAATTTTGGATATTTTGTTTTGATTCAGAACAAAGCCAGTGTATAAAATCCAGAACCAGAAGTCTGCCATTCATGAGGCTTTGCCAGCTGTCAACCTTTGCCAAAATCTGGGAAAATTCATCTGACTCTCACAACTGGACACAATGTTCACAGGGCATGGGACCAAAACTCTAGATCCAAGTGCTGAGTCTCTGAGAATATTTATTCTGGAGAACTTTTTGTCTTGTCTTTTTCCTTAAAATTTTGAATTATAAATGTCAAAAGAATCCTGTAATAGGAAAGACGTTTGTGTACAGGAATGAGGCTAGAAATTAGGGCTTCTTGACTTGGCACAGACAACTGTAACAATCTAATTCAGGTCAAAGAGGAAAAGACAGAGAGAGAAGAATAGGGAAGAGGTAAGAAAGAAAAAAGAATCAAAGAACTGGGACTGAGGAGGGACTGAGATATGGAGAAAACGTATGCTGGTGAGGAGCAGAGAAAGAAAGGGAAAAAGAAATAAGGGGAGAGGAGGGACAAGACAAAGAAATGGGGGAAAAATAGAAAAAGTACAGAGGGCAGAGAACAAAAAAGAGAAGAACTTAGAGACAGAAGGAAAAGCTGCAGGGAAGAGGGTTTATTAGAGAAAAAAAATCGCAGCTTGCTGAAATAGGGTTGGCGTAGAAGATTTTTATTTCATATCCTGCTGCCTAGGCTCTGATGATTCCTAGGCTGAAGGTATATGACACTGGTAGATAACATACAGGCAGCTTCTGTGCTCTTCTGAAAAGCTTTTTGTGTCCCTGACAACTTGTTCTAATTGCACAAGTTCAAACACTTTAGATGTTCTGTGTGGCTACAAGCACTTTAGAAAGGGTTGATGTAGAAAAGCCATCTCTCTGTAGTATCTGTGGACTGGCTTTTCTTCACAAGTGCTTATGTTGATAGTTAATCCAAGCTCAGAGAAGATACTGCTAATATCTTGAATTAAAAAAAAAATAGATAGTAGGAAATTTGTGGGGAAAATGAAATTTGCTTCTGTATTTTTGGTGGGATTTTCTGTCTTTTCCTGAACTAAGGAATATTTGTTCAAGCCCTTCCTTCGGTCTGCCTCCAGCACACCTAGGTTCTTTTTCCAAGCATAGCTCAGCCACATCAGCCGCTGACTTCATTTTTAATGAGTAATAGAAAGTGCTTTCAACCTTCAAAGCCCTGAGAAGTACATGAAACTTATTATGATGTGACCAGGGAAAGAATAGTCTATGCCTCACCTGGGACCTCATTTGAGGTCCTCTTGGGAACTGATCATGGAAATGGCAGAACTGACTGGAGCTGAAAGAGCAGCATAATGGAGGGGAAAAAAGGGGGTTAGCAAGCAGAGATGGGCTTCTAAGTTTTAAGGCTCCTTTGATTGCTGAGGTGAAGAATTGGTTGCATGAAGGGATTTTGGAGGAATCACTCAGAACCAGAAAGCAAAGGTTGCGGATTAAGTTGAAATAATGTTCCAAGAGAAAGGAGATGTTATTTAAAGGGGAAAGATTATGTGGGAAAAGAAGCAGGGGACTAGGACTTTGAGTCACTGGGATGCTTCAAACAGTGTATATTTTACTCTTATTTCTTGTTGCTGACTTGCATCACCTGAAGTGAAATCCTGGAAGTACACGCTCTGCTTACTTTGTATAGATGTGTAAGAGAAGACAACTACAGAAGATCTCTTACACAGAATAGCTTCTCTCTGACTTTGTATTTAGTTCTTCAGGCAATCTTAAAATGAAGACAAATCAAATAGATTAAAATGCAAGAGAAATACAGGCAGTCAGGGAATGTATGGTATTTCTTTCCACTTTTTTCAACCACACCTAATATCTGAGTGGAAACAAAAACATCTTAGTCAGTTGAGGTTGGGAGAGTGATGTATCTTCATAAAACATTCTGTGTGAGACTGTAGAAGGTACCCAGGCTATACCTAATTTGTGATGTGCTTGGCTATGCAGGTGTCCAGCTTGCAGACTGTACGTGTAGTGTTCCCACAACACCACTCAGATGGAAGAATTGCTGTTGCAGACACTCTTCACCGTTCCCAGGTAACTCACCATTGGGAGGACATGTAATTCACATTTGGTCTGGACAATATATTCACAGTCTGGTCTGTACTTTGTCAGAGATCTGGAGTTGTGTGCCATAAGAAGTGTAGCTTTGTAAAAAACATTGACATGGAAAAAGCAAGAGAATACTAATTTTCTTGAATTTCCTGGAGGATCATTCCCCAGCATTGCAATCATGGTAGCACACAGTAGAGTCATCACATGGCTGGGATGTTGGCCCAAAGAATGTAGACTCGTTTGAGGCTGTGGGGAAGAGAGGTGACAAAGCACATACATAGAGATGAAATGTTATGATTTTAGTTTTTGTGAAACAAGGCTCTCTCTCTTTTAAACATCTACTAAAATGATCTTTACTTGACACACCCACACAGGAAAGTTGGCTATTCACACACGGTGGGGGGAGCTGGGGGAGAGAGATGGGCCTGTAAAAGTTAATCTATAGTTTAAATAGTCCCAGCTACTCATAAAATCAAGAGATGATAACAGCACGATTTTTCTTCCGCCTGTTTACATTTGTTATGAAAGGCACTACAAAGGGAACAACAGTGATATATTCTGAGAGAGTGCAGGAGCTGGCAGATGTTTGCTAATTAAAAGAATTCAGGTAATGAAACAGTACCAAGAGTTCACAAGAGGCCACATTTGCACATGCCAGTGCCTGTGTGCATCGTCTCTCACACACCCCTGTTCACCAAGCAGCAACTGATCACTCAGTTGTTTGTAGGCCATAGTCAGCACAGAGAGAAAAACATCTAAAACCAGCTTTGAGACAAGTGTTCTGTGCTTACAAAGATGCTGCAAATGTTAGTTGGGTTTGAACTCACGCAACAATGGCTCTGCTTGTCTAAGGAGTCTGGGACACCTGGGTGCCTGTGCTTCTCAAAATAGGGAACCTCACCTGGCGGGGGGGGTTACTGGCAGGACTAAGGCCATGTCTCACAGGACTGTCAGACCTTCAGTTGAGAGAACAGCATGTAATGGCTTGGGTCAATGTTGGTTTAGGTCATAGTTCTTTCCCAAAGTCCTTACAGAAGGTGGTAGTCATATACACCATGTCAGCAGTGGTGTGAAACTGATATCCTTGCATACTCCTTCCTACAGGCTGCTTTTTGAACAAACCAAACAAAACAAAAAAACAGGAAAGAAAAAAAAAGATAAAAAAAGGGCAGCACCCTACCCTAGGAAAACCCTCATTATATAAAAACCAAACAAACAGAGTTCATGTTCAAGCTCAAGGGGGGCAAAGCCTGACCTAAGCAGCAGAGCCTTCTGGGTCTGTCTTCAGATGCCACTGGCTTTTGGGATCCAGGATAACAAAAATGGATTTTGTCAGCCAGCCAACTTAGAAGAACTTCAGTATAAGCAGGTGCCTATCCCAGTTAAGAAGTAAGAGTTATCTTATTCCTGGTTGCTTGTTATTTTATTTTGTTCCAAATTGAGATATACAGTGAAAAGAATCAGTAAAAAACCCACTGATTCAGTTGAGATAAACTTCCAAGTTGGGTCTCAGGGATGGGCTGAGGATTAAGGAACTTGGGTTAAGTCATACCTCCGCGATAAATTCCTTTGCAGTGTTGCTTAGTGTGGCTGTTCTTGGATGTTCTTGTTCCTCACTTGCCACATGGGGCCCATGGCTGTTTCACAGCCAACCTCATAGCAAACTGAGATTAGATTTATCACATAAATTAAGGTTCTTGGAGAATTTTGCTCAGTATATGCTGAAAAGTCCAATTTTATATTGTGTTCAACATTTCTGTTCAATAAAACTGATATGTAATAAACAACTTGCAGCATGTCTTAATGACATTGCAGTTAATCTAAGCATAGTTTGAAACCAATTTTCTTTGTGGTTTCTTGCCACTTCTGCTTCGAATTCCAGCAAAAATCCAGAACTGCAGAGGTGTGTTAATATACTCTCCCATTGCAGCCCAAATTAAATATTTATTCTCTCGATGATTTTTACTTTACTTAGAGCTCCATAAAGCAGGTATCTGTGCAAACTCTGCAGGAAAATCGATTGCTTGTTCATTTCAGGTAATTTTGGGTGTTTGCAAATTCGTCATTCAACTAGATATGAGTTATGTTTGCCACAAGAGCAGCAAAGACTCAAAATGTGTTCAAATTTGCTGGTTATAGGTAAATGTGGAAGAAAATTAAAGATGTGGCTAATACTTGTTGCTTTACGGCCCCCCAAATTTTCTCTTAAAGCAAGTATTTCTCACAGTCCTACAGCATTTCTATAGAGGTCTGGTATTTTATCTTGGAATATCTGCATAGCCTAAAAGTGACACCACAGAAAATCTCATTTAGGTAAGTGAAACAAACTCAGGTCTTCCCAAGTACTTGAGCTGTACTGAAGCCAAAAGAAGCCCTCTGTGGAACAAGCTAGTAAGTCTTGAAAATGGTTTTGTAGTTTGGGGGTAAATTTTGGGGGTAGCTTTCAAAAGTCCACGTGAAACCATATCATAGTTGTTTGAGAGCCTTATGGTGGGCTTGTTCACAGTGGTCATTAAACTTCCAGTCTGACACTGGAGTTTAGAATTACCCTAAAGCTGAATGAGCTCTAAAATTCTTCAGATTGTTTCATTAAATTAATTCAATCATCCCAAGTGTGCCTGTCTCAGGACATAAAGCAAAGGACAGGAGTACATTGCAAGTGAATTTACAGCAAGCTGAGATGTACGGCGACATATCTCCTCATGTCAAACCCTGATTATGGATGAGCCATTTGTTCTTATGTCCTTTCTCAAAGCCATATGCACTTTCAAAAACCAGGTTTTTAAATATTTATATTTAAGCCTTATTTATATATTTATATACAAGCCTTATAACTTTGAAGACAAGACCATTCCAAGGGTTGCTGTTCATACTGGTTTGCAGACAGAATTTCTCCTCCATTGATGAGTGAGAAGGAAGGCCAAGACTGTCTTAGTACAGCAGTTGTGTCAGTAAAAAAGGCTGTACTCCCCATGTTGGTTTTGGTGAAGCAGCATTCTGGTTTGTTCCCCTACTGTGCAGTGCTGCCTGAGCCATGAGTGCTACTGGAAGATTCATGGTAACTTCTGGAAGGATGTCTTGGAAGGGGTCTGACTCTGCATGGTGCAGTGACTGCCTTGAAAAACCTGTGGTCTTGAGTTATACATTGTTGGGATGCGTTAATGGTGCCTTTTTCTCCTTAAGGGCCTCTTCCCACATTCACACAGCTCATTCTAACAAGTCCAGATGAAGCATATTCAAATGTGTCTATGTTCATACATGCTCAGATTTCTGTGTTGACTTGGAATTTGTCCTTGGAGCATTTATTCCTCAGTCTGTTTCAAAGGTGGGAGTTCGGTGTGGTAAATTGTAGTGTCTCAGAAGGTCTGTGAACTGTGGATCAGGAAATGACATTTTTTAAATAAGAGAACTTCCATTTTCTCCTCTCTCTCTCTCTCTATCTGTGGTAGGTTACCTTTCAGTTGTAATGGAAGGATTGTGTGTCCTGCAACTGTGGAATATTTGTGGAAACAAAGTGCTCTGTGGCAAGCAGGAATGATACCCTACTGCAATCTGTTCATTCACAACTGTGTTTTAAAGCTTCCAATCAAAATGCTGAAAAGATGCATGATGTGACTATCCCCTTCTAAGGGGACTTCTTCCTTCTAAGGTAAGCAGTCAGACCTTCTAGTCCCATAAGCTTAATTCTTGAGTAAAACTTTACAAAATGTGAGGGTCTGCCGCTTGATTCCAAGGCAGCTGCTGCAATTACATTTCCCAAGAGCTATTACACTTCCTTGTCACCTTACTGTAATTTCAATCCTTCATCAGCATGGAACATCATCAATGTAATCAGGGCTTTGTCATGAGTAGGAGGAACCATGTGGTAAATGCATTGTGGCTGAATAATGAAGAAGGTGGAGTGAAACACACTCGTTTCCTGTGTCCCACACTGCCCTAGAGTGCTATGAACAAGCAGGCTGAGGTTTTAAAAAGTTCTTATGGAATTTTTGCAATTAATAGTAATGGGATAGGATTTCCAGTTTTCTAAAATAGCTTCTACAGTCTCAACAACAGGATTCATTTTGGTGGATCAAAGTTTTAAATTTCTCTTCTCTCTTCTCTTCTCTTCTCTTCTCTTCTCTTCTCTTCTCTTCTCTTCTCTTCTCTTCTCTTCTCTTCTCTTCTCTTCTCTTCTCTTCTCTTCTCTTCTCTTCTCTTCTCTTCTTCTCTTCTCTTCTCTTCTCTTCTCTTCTCTTCTCTTCTCTTCTCTTCTCTTCTCTTCTCTTCTCTTCTCTTCTCTTCTCTTCTCTTCTCTTCTCTTCTCTTCTCTTCTCTTCTCTTCTCTTTCCCTCTACCTCCTCTTTCTCTTTCTCCCTCTATCTCATACTCTTTTTTTTTTTTTTTACAGTAACTAGCAAAAAAAATGTTAAAATAGAAATGGGAATTAACAAATGGAAAAAGCTGCTGACAAAACATACATAACAGTTGTCATGTAAACACCCTGCTCAAAAGAACAGATTTTCCATAATATCTGTCAGTTTGCAAGACGGAAAAAAATAATGCTTCACAGAGCAGTATAAATAAATAACAGTGTGATGTGTAACTAATATTTTCTAATTTTCATAGGAGCCACCATCTTGGCAATATTGTGTTGCCTAGGAACTAGCAAAAACATGTCTTTTTTGTTTTGTTTTTAATGGTTCCTTTGTGCCCTGATATTTTTCCAAGTTGGCAGCTGCAAGGAAAAACAATGTGATTTGGTTAGATTCAGCCCCTCTCTCTCTCAAGTCTGGAACAGAACAGATAAGAACTTGTGTGTCAGAATACAAAGTTTACTCAGCACGAGTCAAAAGCTTTTGATGTTTGCTATCCAATCTGGCCCGGCATCTTTGAAGTTCACTTACTCATACTACAGCCCCATCCGTAAGAAATAGCCATTTTCCCTGTGTTAGTTAAAACACTTGATGAATAGGAGCAGCCACAGCAAGAGCAGCAGAATATTTTTTTCACAGCTGATCCAGGTATTCTTATTTCTGTTGATCCAAAAGAATGAAAATATTCAACCAAATATAAGGAAGAAAATGGAAAGAAAATTCTACATGTTCTTCTGTATGGTGTTCATCAATTAAATGTAGTACACAATTTAGTCATTCTAAAGGCTCTAAAATACTCATCTGAATCCTTTTTGCATTACTGGCTTTGAAGTTAGATATTGGTCTCATTTGTTAAAAAGAATGAAACATCTTAAATGCCTTAACCAACATCAACAAGCAACTCTTCTGACACAGAAAATGCATTTCCATTCCCATTTTTTCTCTTGGTCAAGAGGTCAAGTTAACAGCTGGTGTAAATCAGCAGAGTGCCTTTCCAGTTGGGGGACCTCTACTGATTTACACCAGCAAGGATGTGGCTCAGGAAGGCTGAGATGAAGGAAGCTGCCCCCGTAAACCCATCACAGAGCGGGAAGTGGAGCCCAGCCCTGAAACCCTGTCATGTGCTTCAACTACAAATTCATAATTAAAGCAGGAAAAGCAGTATGGTTTGTGGTGTACCTCTCATCAGGTTCTTTTGAACTATGCAGTGAATTATTTAATTGGCATGGATAAATTCTTTTCGCTTGAACAAAATCCAGTTGCGCCATTAAATATTATGGATGTCAAATATTAAAATTATTTTCCTGTGCTACTAGTAGTGTTCTTTGAAGGAACACTGTCTTTGTTCTAGGAAATAAAGCCATACAATCAGTATACAACTAGTGAAGTCTCACATTCTCTACCTTTTACTGAGTAAACTTTAGACAACAAAGCAGGAATTCTCCTCTTTCATCCTTCATGGGTTCTCAAGGAGACCAGTGTTTGTGCTTTTTTTGAGACTATTCTAAAGAGTCAGTTAGTTTACATTCAGTAGCCAAGTAAAAACCTGTACAGACAGAAGTAATATCACTGCCTTTAATTGAAAATCTGCAGTCTCAACAAATTGTAATAAATCCAACTTCTATTTTTATTGTAAATATGCCCTGAGTTAGCTTTGGGAAGATGAAAGTCTGATATAAAGGATACAATTGAGTTAGAAAGAAAAATGCTACACAATTAATAGTTTTTTTTTTCCCCAAGGTTTCCTTCTGTGAAACCCTGTCAAGTAACCATTGAGGATTTTTTATTAACATCTAGGTATTTTGTGTATGATATTGAAATTCTTTCTTTTCTCTCTTCTCCCTCTTCTGTTTCCTTCTTAACTCTATTTCAAGCTTTGCCTCTTACCACCAATCTGTTGACCTTTACTATTAGAAAGATATGAAATCTGGGTTCTTACCATGGTCTTACCATGATAGAAGAAATTACAGACAGACTGACATGTGCTCAGTCCATCTAGTAAAAGAGTGAAGGGAAGGACTGAACTGCCCTAGAGATAGATATATTTTGGCTTACTGAAATATGTAGAAGCTGCTCACGATGTGACTCAGAGTATTTGAAAGGATTTGTCTAGTCCTGAGTTGCTCTGTCTGGCGTGGAATGTACTTGAACTTTACCCTTTTTTAATCTTGTAGTTAGAAAAAGATAATAATGTAAAGGAAAGATTCTACTAAAACACAGGCATTGTGATTGTTCCTATTTCTACAGTTAAAAAGAGGGGCAGTAATATGTGACCTCAGTAAAGTACTAGGTTATTGTCAAGTCTTCTTTTCCTCTAAGAAGGAATGAAAAACATAGAAAAGAGGGTTAACACAGATGTAGTGGGCTATGCTACTGATTTTAAGACCTCAAATCTTTCTGTAGGAGGGCACATCTCCTGCCAGAGATAGCATTTGCTCTACATGACCAAAAATGCAGATATTACTTGTTTCCCAACAGGCAGAGGTGAGAAAAAGAACAGAAATGAGGGATGAAAAAGTGGTTGTCCTTGACCTGTTGCCCAAGTCTGTTGTCCCCTGGCAAGCCCATGGGAAGGGGTGAGGAAATGGATGTCTGTGCAGATACACCTTCAGTTGCTTTACAAGTTGCAGTTGTAGGCTCCTGAGTCCCACTGAACTCCCTGCTCTCCAGAGGATTGATGCAGGTGGGTTTACCAGTCAGGGAGAGTGAGAGATCCTGTAAGAAAGAACAAATATACACACAGATACACAAATACTTCTTTAGAAATATGTTAATTAATGCAATGTCTTTAAATGCAGCAGGTTAGTCTTGCTGACAATTGAGCTGTCTGTGCGCACACATGTCCTGTGCCCTTATCAGAGTGAGAAGAGGATCTTCTCAGAGTGAGAAGCATCATGGGATGCTGGGCTTTTTTTCTTTTTTACTCCCTGGGGAATAATACCCATCTCCCAGGGTAATTCTTATAACAAACTTTTCCTCCTACACAAATGCCTGAAAGGTGGTTCTTGAGATACAGTCTACCAAGGGAAAATCAGTATAGCTCCACAAAGCTGATTTACTGCAGTCTTTGTTTTGATCCAATAGATCTGGTCTGTAAAATGAACCTTTGCCCAACAGAGGATGTGATTTTTACATTGAAAACACTATGTAATCCTAGAAAGATAAACTGCTGGGAGTTTTTATTTCATGTGCAACGTGGCTCTTTCATGTTGTTTGAAGAGTGGAAAGAAATCTTAGGATTTATTCAGTGTAATTGTGAATGACATCTGTAGACTTTAATCCCCATACATGTGCAAACTGAAATTAGGCATAAAGTCTCGTTGTGTTCTTGTAATCCACTTCACTGCAATATAGTTGCAGGCATTGTACAGAACTGTTTTTCCACATCTATCTGCTGTGAAAGTATCTGTTTGGACTGTGGAATAGGAAACTCTGTGATAAATCCCCATTTGAATCTATATTCTGAGCTATACAGCAACTGCTGCTGGTGTGTTGTAGCAATGAGGCTCACAAGAAGGTTTTTTGGTTAGAGGACAGGCAGAGCTCACTGCATAAGAGCAGCTCTCATTTCTGGTGCAGGCTTACCTATGGCATTTGTGATTTGGAGGTTATACCCTGTTACGGCATTCTTTTATTTCCCACATTCTCCTTCCAAAGAGAGGAAACTCGTAGGCTGATGTTTTGACAGTAAAGCAAATGTCGATTGCTCTTTTATAAATTCTGACAAGCTACTGTATGTAGCATTTATTTAGTACTCTGTGTGTGTTGCCAGCAACACTAGCTAAATTTCTTCAGCAAAAATAAAAGGGTTCAATCAATCATATGATCTGGGCAACCTGTATTTATATCTCCAGTGTGTCATAACCTAGTGTTGCTTGTCATTTCTTAACTGATCTACAAATATTACAAAAGCAATTTTCTGTCAGACTAAGGCTTGATCACAGTTGACCTCAAATGTCTAAGCATACCCACTGGAAAACCTCCAAAGCCCCATGGATATTTATGGGTCTTGTTCTCTCTCTACTGTACCCATTGGTATCAAAGAAAACCTACCTAATCTTTTCCATTCAGGTTCCTTCCGCCTTCATACACCTTCCCATCACTTACCTTTTGCCACTTTCTAAATGTTCTAGAGACAAAAATAATGATATCTTTCTGTCTTTAGCTGGATGGTGTGTGAGATTGGAGAGACACCCACTTTTCTTATGGAGCGCTCGCTCTCGTTCCCTCTTCTCTCTCTTACTAGTTAGGTCTTTGTTATTACAAAATGTATCCTTTTTTTTGTTGCTTGGAAAGTGTACAATGAAAACAGAATGCCAGCTGCATCTTTGCTGAAAGAGCAGCCTTAGTTAGCACAGTAGCTTCGGAGCACACTGGGAAACTGTTGATGCTGCAACCTCTATGACTGTGAGAATATTGCTCTGTGAGTTGTTTTTTATCAGGAACTCATAGCTGTTGGCCGAGTGTCTGTGGATTTTTCTGGATTCAAATTTATCCTCCCCCTGCTTTTTTCCCCAATACCAGATTTATCTTTGAAATGTACTCACAGATGGTATAAATCATTTCTAAATGTCCCTGGTACAATGCAGTTTCTTAGGAATTCCTCTTCTCTTGTTTTGCAAATGTTTTTTTTTTTTTTCTTTGGTGTATTGAAGTGACCTTGGTGTGTCTTACAACACTCAATATCGGGAAGCTTTATAAAACTCATATCTCAGAAGTGTCTGACATTACATTACAAGAGGATCTGTAAACCTCCGTGAGATGACGAATGTCTTTTTTAAACAACAGACCAAGACTTCATTTAAATTAGTAACATGGAGATTAGAGGAGCTCTTGCAGGCTGTGCTGCAGCCATGCCAGGACTCTAGGAATATCAGTCACATGAAAGCTGTTAAGTTTGAGATGGAAATAAATCAAGGAGCCTGTAAAAACTGTCAGCAGGTCGGGGAAGTTTATGAACTCTTGCTGTATCTAATCATAAATCATAAGAATAAGCTAAAACTGAGAAGAAAAATGTCCTCTTTTGTAATCTAATGCTGTCTGTTAAGGCAATAAAACTCAAATGAAATGCATGCATTGCAATTTTTAGTTGATACTTTACATTATTACCAAAGTGAAGGAAGAGTTTCAAAGTTATAAAAGTGAGACAAATGGACTTGTGGACTTGTACTAGTTGGTGTTTCCAGGCCTGCATCTTCTCTGCCTTCCAGAAACAAAGAGCACTCATCCAGCAAAATTCTTAAGTGTGCATAACTGCAGACACTCAGGCAGACTTAAAAAGGACAATGGCACAGATTCACATGCTCAAAGTAACATGGAAACAAGCTCTCCATTGGACTGGAGCTTAAAGGATGGGTGCAGTTTCCAGCATCCCACTACTGTGCAGCAGGTAAAGTGTCAGGCCTGGGGTGTATGTGGAGCTTCAGTCTTAGGAGTGGAGTAAAAAACAGATCCGTGAGCGTTTGACCATTTTGGGAAAGAATGCAAATAATCTGTGGAGACCAACCATTTAACCTTCATGTTTCTCTCTATTATCACTTTCAAACCCCTTATGACCAACTCATTTGCTTTAAAAGTTCTCTGGCTCAAAAATAAAGGTACTTGCTTAGGGCTTTGTCAAGTTTTAGCCCCTTTGTGCCTTAAATGCATCGTTTTTCTGTTTGTGTCACTCAGGAAAGAGTCTGTGTCTGTTTAGAGCCCTATTAATTTCAGTAATACTTTGTACAGGGGTGAGGGTTTATTTGTGGGGATTGGATTGCACAGTGAGGGCCAGAGATTGGAAACCTTTCTTGCCTGGCACACTGTTGAAAAGCACTATGAAATGTTTCTGACACCGATATCATTACGCTCGCTGTCCATCTCAGAGCAGGGTAAGTGCTCACTGTACTTTACACTGGAATGCCAGACAAGGAAGATTTTACAATCCTTGGCCCTGACTTTGCAATCTGATCCTCACTGACAAATCCTTACCCTGTCTGGAGTAGCACCTAAGTCAATAGGACTAGCTCGGGAGTGAAAAACTGTTCAGGATGAAAAAGGAATTACAAGGAAAAGCCTGATACTATGTGAACAATGCCTGAAAGAGGGAGAGGAAACACCTCATATTTACCAGGATATAGAAAAGTTTGAGGTTTGGTTTTGTTCCTCTGCTTCTTAGCAGGATTGTGCGCACCAGCGTTGGAATCATCTGGACTGTGTTTACTGCTAAGAAATTTGAAAAAGTTATGTGTATGCAATTATAGAACATGTACATGGATTTTACCTGTAAAAGCTGAGGGCAACAGAAGCCAGTGTGAAAACATACTGCTGAAAGAAATACATCAGTGATAAGGAAATCTGGATGTGGTTGTAAAATAAATACAGAATGAACACCATACTACTGCAAAAATATGGTTGTTAAGGCCTGATACAAAGTGGAGTCACACTTGTTTAAAGAAAACATTCTGTAGAAACAGAGCAAAAATCTTTTACTTGCACCAAAGATACTGTGTGGGGTTCTTCTTCAGAATGCAAACTCTCTCTTGTTGCAGATTTTATGAGACAGGCAGTGAGTGAACCTTGTGCTCATAGAGCCAGGGAGCTGCTCCATCTGAGCAAACCCATGAACAGTAACTGAACTCCCTGTATTTTAAGAGTCGGGTGTTTTCAAAGCAAAGCTCTTCATGGATTTTGAAGGTAAGAATGGAATGAATTCTCCTAACCTCAGATAGTATAGCCAGATCTTTATGATATGGGTAGTATACTCATTTAATAAGGAAACTTAAAGATGGTCGTGGAGGGGAAATGCTCTGCAATGAGGAAAACCTGAAAAGAGAGGCTAGAGTTTAAAGCCTGTAATAGGTATTGTAGGTCTTTCTAAAGAGGAGTATGTTTCTGTTAGGCCAAATGCCTAATTTCAGAGGATGATGTGTTCTGAAGACCAAAGAAATTTTGATTTCTTATGGTAGTTGCCGATGTTTCATGAGCCCAGTGGTCTCCTAGTTCAGATTTTTTAACAGTGGACAAACTCAGCAATGAACTGGAAGGTGGACATGCCACATCTTGCAGCCAAGTGTGTTGTGCCATATACAAAGTCCTGGAGCAAAGGTTCTTATCATGAGAGCCTCTGGCACTCACTAGGAAATCCTTGATTTACATGAGATATTACAGAACTAGCTTCATGTTGTATGTGCAAGTTGAAGGAATAAAAGCAATGTTTTAGAAAGAAAACTGTAGTCAGCCTTCATGAGGTATTAAGGTGACAAAAATCTTCTCTCTTGAGATGGAATTGCAGCTATTCCAAGTAAACCACCTGTACTTTTGATTTCTAAACACAGAAGAAACTGTCCCCTCTGTCCCTGCTGTGTTACCTGGCATGTTCTGGGCCGAGAAAGCTGACCTCAGGAAAAGCTGAAGTACTGCCTCCCACCATGGGTGAGAGAAGGGCAGCAGGCTGGAGGATGTGGGGATGGGGAAAATTTTGTGTGGTGCCTTTTCTGGGTCTGTAAGAGAGCACAACTCTGTGGAGCAATGAACCCTTTTGCACAACTGCGAGACTGGGAGGTTAAAGGGGCTCCTCTGACAATCATTCACAGATCACAGAGCTGATACAGGCAGGATAATGGAAAGAAGAAAGGACCAGGCTAGGCTCCCTAAAAACATTTACCCAGATCCCTCTTTTGCTGATGCACACACGCTTCCATTTGCCTCCCCCAGTGCTTGCGCTGACCTCCTCCTCTGGCTAAGCACTCAGCCTCCTGTTTGTCCCCTCTGCTTTAAAACCAGTGAGGGGCCTGATTAACCTCGTGTGTGAATTGTGTGGTGAGGACTAATTACTTGTACTTCCTTCTGTAGCACTGAAAAACATGTTTTATATTTGCCCTCCAGACACAGACAGGACATCGGGATTGGGAAAAGGCTATAAACCAGCTCTTCATTAGTTTCTCTTAATTGTCACTGGGACAGGACCTTATGGCTTCACTTCCTCTGAGAGGGGGTTACTGAGACAGAATAAAATGCAGGTGCCCAGGTGCCCATGACATAGTTTTCCCCTGCAACCAACCTGAATAGCTTTCAAGAGGAGAGATCAGAGACTCCAGCTTTTGTAATGTCAGCATCTTTGTTAAACATTTAGCAGTCTGAATTCAGCTGCAGTAATGCCTCCAGCTTTTTTTGTTCAATGGACACAAATCCTTTAACAGACTTGTAATGATATTAAAGATGAATGAAGAACGTGCAATATTTAATTCCTTGTCTGTGATCTGTAGTGCAGAGCAGTTTGATGTGAGTGTTTGTTCATTATACTGAAAGTGAAGGTTTAGTAAATAAGAAGGAAAATCCAATGGGTGGCATGGCAGGGAGAGCAGGGATGAGTAGTTTGTGGCAGCTGGTGGAGGATGGTCTGGAAGGCTGTGGTTGAAGTATAACTCTTATGTCTTAGAACCAGAGGCAATGAGAGAGTAAACTGCCAATGGGATTTCCTAACATTTTCCATGATTGGAAAGATAAAGGAAAAAATGTTATTACATAAATCAAAAGCTTTGCTAAAAGAACAGTCAGATGCAGACTCTAGGGACTGGCCTTGGTAGCAAACATCTTTACATTGCTAGGTCACCCCACTGAACGGGGTCAGATGAAAGAATTTTATTAACTGAAGGCTGTTGAGAAGCAGGTATGGAACAGATTAATGGTTTGGAGCTCAGCTGGCTGAGAATGGCCAGACACAGAAACAAAAATTAACCCCAGACTATTGACCAGGGGTGAAGTCAGTGCAGTGTGGCTGGGAGAACCATCAAGCAAGCCAGGGAGTGAGTGGATAGGGAAGTGTAAGCAGCCAGCCTCAGTGGTGAGAACTAACCACAGTCTATCCCAACACACTTAATCATACTGACACTGCTGGGTAAGTAAAAGGGGATAGGGAGCTCATTCTCAGTGAGAAAAGTGGGCACCTATTGCATATTCCCAGGAAACAGGGCCAAAACTCAACTGTTTCTTACTTTCAAGAGTTTAAGGGAAAGAACAGAACTGTGTTGGTACAGTCTGCTGATTATACAAACCTGCGTGTGGTGGGCTGCTTTGGGTTAGGTGAGGCTGAGAAGTGTGGTGGCAGTGAAGGATGCTGCAAATAAAGGCAAAGAAATGTATATGGAGAGAACTGCCTCATGATTAACTGGCCTGGTATCACTTCCCTTGCCTGTGTGTGTCCCTCTCTGCTCACCTGCACTCAGGGCTACCTCTAGGTTGTGGCAGACCACTTCTCACCAGTCAGTAACTATCCTTTTGTCACCTGGGATTTTTGAGGTCACAACCATGAGAAAAGCCAAAGATACTATTTCTTAAATCACACACTCCTCTGTTCCTAAATATCTTTTCTTGTCAAGTAAGTGCACCTACATGTATGTATATGTTTTGAGCCAGGAAAGGAAAACAGTTTTGACCTACATAAAGTCAAGAGGAACTGCTCCTCAGTGGTGTTTACTCTTCAGATAAGGCAATGGAGATGATATGAAAGAATGAAAAGAACTGGTTAATGAGAGCAAACGAAAGGATTTGACTCGTCTTCCTTAGGAAGGAGACAAATAACAGGAAAACATGTAGGAAAAAAACATAAATTTTAGTGGTCATTGCAGCAGGATGTTGTTGAGAGAATTAATTCAGTGAGATTAAAGATTAGAATAGGTTCTTATTTGGCTAATGAATTTCATAAAAATTATATAATAGCTAAAGGCAAAGATTTAAGATGAAATATGCTGTGTCTGACCTGAGATCTGCTGAACACTGATCCGCTATTAGAGATTCATTGGTTCAAGCTACTGGAAGCAGATGAGCTGCTGATCTAATCCGGTGTGGGAGACAGGGTACTTCTCTACCTCCTGTATTCTGCTTTGAAACACTGTCATCCTTCCTCTTTCTTTGAAATTATTTCACTCCTCAACAATATTACTCATTGCTGATTGTTCCTTCTCTCCTTCTCTCCAGTTTAAAACCAAAACTGCTTTGCATTTTCCCTAAAAATATTTTAGTCTTTTTCCCCACACTTTTCTCCCCTGATTCTTAGAAGAGAAATCAGTTTAATATTAAGTTTTTTTAACAGTGCAAAAAAGTTTGCATTTTAGTGTCCAAAGGTGTTTTCTGTTGATATTGCTGACATTTCAATCTATAATAATGATAGTAAAACTTCAGTACTTTACACTTTAAAAAGGTACATTTTGTTTATTGAGGAATGTAGTCTTTGCAGCTTTGGGAAAACTGATTTTTGTCCCAACAGTTCTGCTGAAAAAAATCTCTCATCTTTACAACATAATTCATTTTCCAGTAATTATCAATATAAAAATATATTCAGATTAGCTATTAGACTACAGTTGCATTTTATCCTTTTTTTGCTTGTTGTAGTAGCTTCTCATAAGAATGGGGTAGGTGCGTGGAAGCAAGGCCAGTAATTGGGATGAAAGGGAGAAGTGTTAGCAGTCATTATGCTTCAGGGCATAATCTGATCACCAGCTGTAGTCAGAAGAGATCACTGTCTCTAGCATTTAACAGGACTAAATTTGCCATATTTTGATGAGAAGGTGAAGAGGAAGAATCTGTCTGTGACTGATCAAGTGTTGAAAACAACATCACTAGCAAAATAATTTTTTGATCTGAACTGAATGTGCATACGTTATACATTAGCTACCTGCCAGCTAACCAATTCCACAACTTTGTTCAAATCCACATTTTCTGGGAGTGACTGTAAAAAGACAATGTTTAAAGTGAGCTCAGGCAATGAAGCAGCCTAAGCATGATGAGAGACCAAGCAGTTTGTTGCTGTTGGTGAAACCAGTGGAAGGTCACTTTTTTTGGTAAGGTTTTGGAAATGTGAGCAATACAGTATTTCTGCTGCATGGTATTTACTGAAAGGATGTTGGTTCAGAGAGAAGCTAACTTTCTCCAGACCAAACTGCAGACTGCTTCCCTCTTCAGTTGGCAGAAGAGATTTTTCTTCTGCAAAACATCTCCAGGGAAATGTAAGTGGAGAAGGGGAAGTGTATTATTTAATTGTACGTGTGAATTGGATTAGTTCTCCTTATAATCAATAGAAACAGTGTTATCTCACTAATTTAAAAGGGTACCATAGGAAAACTTTACTGAGATTGAAATTCTTCATCCTATTTTTTCTTTAAATCAGTATTTTTCTTTAGTTTACTTTTCCTTGGCAAAAGGTGAAAATGAGAACCTGCTGGAGGCTTTTTTCATTTCTTGAGCTGAACCTGAACTTCTTCTCTGTTTCAAAGGAGTATGGATTAACATTTGTGTAACTCACATCCATGGTAGCATTACAATTTATAGTGGCAAGTGAGGAATACCAGCTGGAAAAGGCCAGAAAAGGAAAGCATTTTGTTCTCAGTGCTGGAGTAATGGAGGTGGGTTTGAAGGCTGGGGTGACTGAGTGAATGACTAGTGTGGCTTTGCACTGACTGAAGTGCATTCCAAGGTTTCCAGCTGGGTTTGTCACACTGCACAGTGGCTTCATATTGCTCCACGCTGGCTTCAGGGCCCAAGCAAGGAAGGCTAATCAGGTGAGGGGTGCAAAAGTTTTGGGGAACAGGCAGCTGCTGAGGATGGTACTTAAATTTCAGCCCTGAAGCCTGAAACAAAGGGGAAGGACATGAGGCAAGTGGGTGAGATGAGGGAACTTAACTGGGCTGCCACAGGGAGCAGAAGGCTGTGTGCAGCGCAAATGATTGTTACAGCTGGATGTGTAAGGAGTAACTGAGCCAAAGGTGTAAAACACCAGGGAAAGAAGAAGACTTGAATGGATTACAGAATGAAATTAAGAGTGCAAAAAGAGATAAGAAAAGCAAATGCTGAGAATGAAAGGAAGCTTGTACAGGAGGTACAGAGAGATAATGAAAAATGCTTCCAGAGTGTCAGGGCCATGAGGTCAGTGAAGGAGAGCAGAAGGCTTCTAAGATGCTGCGAAGGTAATTTATGGTCAGAAAACATTTCCAAATGTAACGTATGCTGTGGCTTGATACTCACAAAAGGAGGACAGGGGACAGATGCCACAGGCGGACATAAATTTCCCCAGAGAGGAAGAAGAAATATGGGGAAGGGGGAAGGTGTCAGGCTGACACAGGACTGCTTTGTGACCTTTGAAGACTGGCAAACAGTGTCAGGATGGGATATTAATTGAGAAAAAAAATCTTTTATCATTGTGCCAGCTGAACTGAAGAGAGCTGAAAGCAAAACCAGTCTGCCATTTTGGGCCACTACTAATGCATCTGAGTGGCTTCTGTGGCCTCACAAGGAACCAATTTGTCTGGAAAGTGAACTTTGTTTTGCTCAGTGTGGGTGAAAAGACTGTAAAATGCTTCTGAAGTCACGGCTAGCTTTAAGTTACTCAGTTTATATATGTCTTGTTTTCCTGCAGTCCTGAAATAAGGGAAATACTTAACTATTGTGGGGAATATGTTTAAGGCAATGATGACTTCCCATGGTACTAATAACTAATGGCTTCAAGCCAAGATGTTTGTACTCATTGAGAAATGATTGTGACTATGTGAATGTGTATAGGGAACTTCCTCATGATAGGGCAGTAAGAAATATACCTCTAAGCTGTAGTCAAATTACCTTTAAAATACTGTGTTTTGCTATTTGCCTTCTACAGATGTTCCTGGGTACTCATGAAACAGACTTTTTCTTGAAAAAGCCTGGGGCTTGACTCTTAGCTGGTGCAAGTTTGAATTGCTACAATCAATGGAAAATGGAGTTTGATGCAATACTCCAAGTATGTTTATGTGTCATTTTGCTGTTCCTAAGGCCCTTATAAAGTCTCCGTATGGTTTCCAGAGCTGTTTTCTCAGTCTAGACTTATGAGGCCAAATTATTTTTTATTCTCCCAAGTCCTTTCTCAACTGTTGTCTGACAATTTTTAGTGAAGAATTTATCTGAAAATGAAGAATCTCTAAGGATGACAGTTACTGGATTTGTCTCCTGCACCAGGTGTTCTCTCCATTCCTTGCATAAGGCAGAAGACAGGGAGTGTCCTGGGAATGGGATACAGCTGTGCTTTGTTCTGCTCAGTTGTCAGCTGGTATGAAGGTACTTGCTCCTGCGGCACACACAAAAAGCAAGGGAGTTGAGAGAGCCACAGATGGCTTTTCCTTTTACCTGGGGCAGTTCAGATGGAGGAAAAAATCCATTCTAAAGTTGATGAGGCAACAGGAAATATTTCATGTTCTTCACTGCAGGTAGGTTGAGTTGATACCACCAGATCACACGGCCCTTACTTTGGTGAGTCTCTTCCCGTCATTATTCCTGTTTGCTCTTCTGGGGGTAACATGTGTGAGCTGGTGCGTGCTTGCTCATGTGAACAAGGGGGATGTGCTCTATCCAATAAATACTTGTGTGATTAGTCATTCCGTAATGAGGGAACATCTAAGTCAATTGCCTCAGTTGAATGTAGCTCACAATATCCATTCTCAAATTCAGTAACCACTTGTTTGACACAACATTTAAATTAAAAGCACATTTTCTTGGAGACGTCTATGGGCATAACCATTCCCAGAGTGCTGAGAACACTGACAATCTCCTTTTAAAGCCCTGCTCAGTGGTGATGTGGGCATAAAGAACAACTGTTAGCTTTGCAATGCTTAATACTCACATGTGTGAAGCCTGCGTAGATAACAGATTGGCCAGCCTATCCCAATATATCAGATGGTGCCAGTATGTGGGACCAAGCCCTGAAACCTGCTTGTTTATATTGTTAAATTATTGGTAAAACTTTTTATTTTGTCACCTACCAATGTCTAAACAATTGTCTGGCATGACTTGGGCTTAGCACAGCCCAGAAGCTCTTCACAGTGAGTGTTTTGGATGTGGCCACCCTGTTTTGGAGACAAGGAGAGTTAAATGGCGTAGATGTTTTCTGTTTCGTGCCAGTTGTCCTCTGTGCCCAAGAATGAGCCAAGGGACTTCATTCCAGTGGAGACAAGCTTTATCTGTCAGTAAATGACATGGCATTACTGTCAGAGGATGGTATAGAGGACCTGACTTTTATTTCATTCCAGACTTGCACTATTGTCACCATCCCTAAATTCTGGTTTGTTCTGCTACAAAAGAAAGAGAACACAACTGTGAAAGTCGGTTTCCACAGAAAACGTCCTGCAGTGTAGTGAACAAAGCATGAATATCCCCTTGGATGGACCTCCCCAAGAAGGGAGAACTCTGTATCAAGGCCTGAGGTTTCTGAGTGTTTCTGTTTGCTGTGACAAGTGGTGCATCTGGAGATGTCCCATGACAAACAGAAGGTTTTGTAGTCTGTGTTACTTATGCAAACACCAACTCAAGGTGCTGTTCAGTCTTGCAGTCACTGGAAAGCCTGGAGCCTACTTTTCGGCTACCTACTGCTCCAAAGCTTTGTGATCTCTAATTTGAGCCAAGGCTTATCTCTTTGATGCTGTGACAGGAGCCTTAGAAGCCTGAAAAATCCCAATTTTGATTCTCAGGGATGTGGGGCTCTCTGCTAGGGCTGGCAGAGAATTGGGAGGGAGCACACCACTCTGGAAATGATGACTGAGTTGAGCTACAGGACTTGAGCTTCCAGGAATCACTCAGGTTTTAAGTGTTTAAATAATTCTTATATAATCTTATTTTTACAGAAATTAGGTGTTTCCTGTGGAGTGGAATTCCAATTTTATAGCTGAAGGGTTTCTAACTAAAAGTTGAGGAGAAAACAAAAGGTTAACAACTAAATTATGGCTGCTCCTAGTCAGCATACTAAGCAAGTCACTCAGCAGAGGACACCAAAGAAGGAACTAGTTTACACTAGACAGTGCTTGATTAAAAAAGCCTGGCTGAGAACAGTTATGGGTGGGCGGTGGTGTCTGTTAATGCAGCAGAGGAAGCAGACCTAGATGGGCTTCCTGACCCTTGTCTGTCTTAAAATTTCCTATGTAATCTCCACAGACGTCTCCTTCAGTCCAAATATACTTTGGCCAGTAGCCTTGAGGTTTATTAACACCATGGAAAGTAATTATTGCCTTGTCCACACTCCCCATGGCGGTTATTGTTTAAGTATTTCCCTTATCCTGGATTGCAGGAAAACAATCCACTACATAAATCTAGTGACAAACAGTTATGCTGCGGCAGCTCGGGAAGCGCAATATTCTCCCTGTGCTAATTTCAGTAAAACAGCACGTTTTTGTAAATGAGCTAATCCAGAGAAAGTGACAGAATGTTACATTGCAGAGGCCTGGCTGAGCTAATGGTACAAAATGAAAGAATGTTTTCACTGCCTGTCCTCTGAGTTCAGTTGGCATAATAAAATGCTGTTTTTCCCAGTAGAATATATGTCCTTCTACTTTGCTTCTCTGTCATAATAAATGACTGGCCTGGAATTAAATGGGTTGTTCCTGGACAAGTGATGTTAGTGATGGAAAAGACCTGTTAGATCATGCAGGCCATCTCTTTGCCAGTACAATGCTACTTACCTTGCATTTCATAATGCTCTTTCTAATTTAGTTTTAAAAGTCTCCTGCAGCCTGCCTTTCAGTGCCCTGCTTACAGGTCTTTTGCTCAGCTTCAGAGTGTGAACTTGTAAGCAAAGACAGACCAGTTACAGAGGACTAATGAAGTAGCCCACCGTAATTATGAGGAAAAATACATTAACCTGCCCCAGTAGCAAAATACAGCATGCAAGCTTAAATTACAGCAGCTGTGATTAAGAAGAAACCTCAAAACCACATGTTGATGTGGTATTCCATGACTGGGTTGGAATAAAATTCTTAAGTAATCTTCTATGCTGATAATTGAGAACCAGGGTAACTTGGTCAGTTCTGCTCACAGTAGTTGCAAAGTTTCCTCTCACAGATGGTCTTCCTCATTTCATCTTAGAACTCTCACCTATAACGCTGTGCAGCACAGGTAATAATTTCCCTTCCTGTGGGGTTAATATGTCTGAAATATCTGAAAACTGCAAAAAACATTTGAGGCATTGTTCCCCTTGTAGAAGGTCCAAATTCTGTGCTTTATTGAGTTGTGACAGCCCAGAAGTTGCTTTTATGTGTCCTCACTGGTGGTTTCTGCCTGGCCATAGGGCTTCAATTCAGGTCTGAGAAAGGATGACAAATATCACTGCTGTCTTGGCCATGGCTTACAGACCCTTAAATCAGTGTTTAACACGGGTCTCAGCCACATAATGAGTAATAAAGGCAGAAATTGACTTTCATCTGGGAATGTGTAAGTTTTTCCATTGAATGCTTAGTTTGGTGTCATGAAATCTGCACTCATGTGCCTCAGTGTACACTGATCGTCTCTTAGGCCTAGGGCAGCCCATTGTGTCTGGTTAGGATAAAAATTCTGAGAAATTTAGTACAGAAACCAAATAGGGGGATTAAGTCTGCATGAAGTAGGTGTGATTAAGCATATGTCTGGATTAACTAAGCCTGAAGCAGAAGTGGAAATGGCTCAAACACAACCCCAATAAGATGGAAATCTCTGTCTGACTCTCCAAATGGCCCAGTTTGTGGAAAGCCACTATTAGGTAGAGCTGGCAAAGAGCACACCAGTCAATATTCCTTACTCTCCAACAGATCTGCGTCTCTCTGCAGCTCAATCGCCGAGACATTGCAGCTCTTCCAGAGGGCAGCAAACAGCCTTGCCAGTCTGGGCTGCAAAGATCCTGAAAAAGAGCCCTGTCATTACAATTTGTATAGAAGATTCTACTCTTCAGTGTTCCTTCTACCTTTCCCCCCCTCTTAACTTTCCCTAAACTCATGTAACTTTGGTGTGACTCCAGAGAACAAGATGGAAAGGTCTCTAGATAAAACTGCTGTAAATGAAAATGAGACCTGTTCCCTACATGATTCTAGAATGTTCTTTATTTTCTGACATAACTTCAATTGTAAAGCAGAACATTCTGCCCAGGCTTAATGGAACTTGGTTATTATTTTTAAAGTTTTAATTATTACTATGTGCATCACAAAGTAGCTGTCTCCAGAAGAGTGGTTTTGAGAAAGATGGCATGTTTAGATGTCTTTTCAATAAGGCAGCTGAGGAATTTATTGGTTGTTGTTCAGTACTGGAGTTGCCACCAGTATATTTTTGGACTTCAAGTTTTTGTATGTTAGACCCTTAAAATACTCTTCTGTTTATTCCCTCATCTTGGCCTGATGTGCCAAGTATTTTAACCACAATGTAATTAGTGGCTGCTCCTCTCATAAGAGGCTGCACTGTGGCATCAGCTGGACCTTTAGTTTTATGCAAACATGTCAGATAACAAGTGTTGCAAAAGCTTTATTTTTATTTTCACCATTGAGTCTTGGTTTGTTCATTCAAACCTCCCTAAGCCCAACACAGGATGATTAGAAATAACTGGCTTGATAATCTCGGATTTTAAAACCGCAGTAAGAAAAAACTCAAACACACTGTAAATCTTAAAGGGAGACGTCTATTGCAGTAGTTGAAGTGATTCAGTATCCATTGAGGAAGTTTCTTCCTTGACTTAAACTTGGTGTAACCTTACTTTTCCTATATTTAGAAGAGCTCTGTGGCAGGGAGTAAGTTTGTGAATCACTTGTGGCAAAGCAGGGATGAACACATAGGAATATCACCCTCTGCTGGGACTCAGGATCTGGCTTTCTTTCATGAAAACCCTTAGCTGTTTCCTATTGTGAACTTGTTGACCCTGAGCATGTTTTATTGCCCATGGTACAAGAGGGCTCATGCCTGAATGGGCTTTTTTAAAGATCAGAAATTGTAAACCAAGCTTCTTATTCCTACAGGAAAGGGCTTATTTAACATTAGGTTACTAGAAAAGTCAAAAGAATATGCTAAGGTACCATCAAGAGCTTTTAACTTGTGCTGTCCTGTGTACCAGTTTGATTCTAGAATCACTGGAATCACTGCTTTGTTCGAACCATAGTCACAGATCTAGTTGTCGTTTGTGATCCATGTATTTCGACATATATCTAGCAAATTGATGTGGTACGGCCTTGGCCATGGCCTGTAACAGGTGTGCCTGATGTAAAGAAGGTTTCTCATATATTTATGTGCTGCTGATTAGAAAGTATGAATATTCTTGTGTTCACTTGCAACTGGACCACTGAAAAAAAATCAGTTGCATCATTCGTTACTGCAGCAAGTTCGTGAATCCACTGATAATTGTGAAAGCAGTTGCCCCAGGCAACTACTAGTGGAATGACTGACGGCAGTTCGGGGTTTTGGCATTGTGGAGAGCTGTTACTGCAGATTCATTTTACACATACTAAAGGTTTGGAGGATAAAGAAGACTCTCCACAATTATTTTCTTAACTTTTTGTTTCCTTAAAAAAATATGTATGTCATTCTATTCCTTCTTCTGTTGTTTCTGGAGGAAGTGACAGGGACATCTCTTCATTTTGTGTAGTGAGATTTCTATCTATTTATCTATCCAGTAGCAGCAATGCTGTTGGAACTGGAGTGCTCTAGCATATTCTCTAGTGTACCTGAAGGACCCTTAACCCCACAACTTGTTCACTTTTGTCAGTTGTATAAGCTAGTCTCATAAAAGGTATTAGCTCTTCCTACAAACTCTCATTTATCTAGGTATTATCAGTAACAGGAATGTTGTGGCAGCTGTTATGGCAGAAGCACATAAGAGCAATAGGTTATTTCTGTCCTAAATATGATGGTGAAAGAGGAAAGAGAGGCATCGCAGGTGAAGCGCATTCTGTAAGGACACCAACAGAGCTGAAAGTTAAACTTATGTCAGCTGAGTCTTCATCCATGGCCAAGCCATAGGTACATTCATGCTGCTTTCCAGGAACACGTACAGATTGGCAATCTCTGTTATTGAGCAAATAGGAAATCCACTCTGAAAAGCAGAATATGTAAGGGACCAAAATATCTACAGATTAGTTCCCTCCTCACAGTTTTCTGTTTGTTTTTCTGTAAAGTTGAAGAGTTGTGCTCATATGCATTTCAGCCAGTACAAAGCAAGTGTAGAGTTCAAAGTGACATTTTCATTTTTGAAATGTTGTTTTCAAAAGGATTAAACAGCTCAAAAAATGAAACAATGTTTTAATAGCCAAATAAATGTTGTGTTTTAGCAATGGTGATGGCCTCTCAATGCTTTGCTCCTATGTTTTTTCCCACTCCCTGCTCCTATGTCGTTCTGACCCATACATATCACTTACATCATTACTTTACAATGTTCAGGCAGACCCTTGTGCAGGAATTGGTAGTGAGATGGAAATTTGAGGATGTCATCAGCCTGGATTGGAATGGCTCTCCTCTAATGGCCTGCATGAAATAGGTGGGTGGGCTCAGTTCAGTTGCTGAACGTGCCCACACTATAAACTGGTTGGGTTTGTGTTTCCCATCCTGTGCAGGCCAGCAGCAGTGGTGCTGCTCATCCCCACAGCTGGGGAGGAGGATGAGGCTTTTCTGTGTCTTCTTCACACCAGGCTTTCAGGTCTGCGTGGTCATGAGCCTGGAGGTTTGGGGAAGTGTTGAACATTGTTTCACTAGTAGGGAGAAATGTTTCACACACTTTCTTCCCCTGTTGAACCAGTCACCGCGGCCAGTAAAATTGGACTTCAATCCTGGGACTCCAGGCTGTGCAAAAAACCAAAGAGACTGTGTAGAAGACAAGGGCCCTCTTGAGCCCTGATGTCTTGTTCATAGCTATTCCTTGATTTTCCTCCTGGCAGAGATAGATACTCTTCCACTGAAATGTGCAGCTTAGTATTTTTCCATTCATTCCTGCAAAGAGGTGACAGCAGCAGGCTCTTAAATAGTGAGATGCTGTTTGGGTAGGTGTCCACCTTGGAAGGAACTATGGGTTGTTTGAAATCTACTAGATGCTTATTTTGATGGATGTGAGCATCTGTCAGGAAGGATTCCATGTAATATTAAGTCTCTGAAGCATTTGTAGCAGGAATGAACATGTTTTTGAGACCATAAATTACATCTGCAACTTCGCTGAATAGCAAGGGAAATCAACCTTTCAAGTGATGCCCGGGCATTTTGCAAGTCTAGTCTGGTTCACATATGTGAATTTGGACCCCCTCTGCTGCCATGTCATGTGTGAATTCCATGGCAGACACTTATATCTTGCAAGCTTAGCACCTTTAATTTTGTGGCAGTACTTTGCATAAGCCTTTAGAGTTTTACCAAATATTGTATATTTGGTAAGCCCTAATATTTGTAAGGAGGACATGAAAGACAAATCAAATGAATTTGAAGCCACAAGAAGTCAAAAGCATGTCTTCCCTTATTTTCTTTCCTGTTTGCCTAAGGATTATTTATTATGTTTGCCTTGATTCCAGCCACTTAATTTTTCCAAACAGATGCAGCTGATTGATTAATGGCATTTCATGTTTAAAGTCAAAAGTGTCAGCAAGACTCTTGCACGCCTGTGTCATTCTCTCCTAGAACAATAGCTTGGGCTGAGAAGTAGGGACTTGTGCCAAGTATTCTTGAGGATAGGAGGTCATGTGCCACTTTTCTGCTAGGAGACAGATATATATATAAGGACAAGGGGAGGCAGGAGTTTGGGGGCTTGGAGGGCTAACTCTGTTCTAATAATAGGTGGATCACATGGTTGCTAAGTCACCTACAACAAGGCTTAGTTTGTGGAGGTGAATCAAAGTGCCGGGAATTAAGGACATTTCTTCGACTATCCTATGACATATAAAAATAGGCCCAGGGAAATACATATGTGATGAAGAAAGCATTGACTGTCTAGGCCAAAACTTGCCAGAGGAGCAGCGGGACTTCATTTCTCTCACCTTCTTTTGTGATTACTCTTCTCTTCCTTTTTAATAACCCTGCGTGTAAATATAGCCTACAGGTGATCCAGGTTCTCACCCAATATGTAATATTGAGTATTTGTGTATAGTAGGGTACAGGGCTGAGCCTCAGCTGTTGGAAACAACAATAGCTTGCCTGATGCCAATTACCCCAGTCGGGATTGGCCATATCTGCTTCTCCTGGTGTGGGAATGGGGTGAAGAGTGGCAAATGGAGGATTATGCACTCGTGCACCACATTGGAAACCTATTGCGTAGTCTAGTGTCAGTAATAGAAAGCATCTATATTTGTGGATCAAAATGAAACTGGCACAGGCTCCCCTTTGACAGCTGTTTCAAATATAGGGCTCATCACGTTGTAATTCTTTCCCAGTATATGCTTAGAAACATGCAAAACACCAAGAAGCCTGAGACCCTATTGTTCTCTTATGCACGTTCTGAGTGTTTTGTGTAAATGTATCTCGGGACTTGAGGGCCAGATTCCTAGATACTGAAGTCAGAGACCAAGCTTTGATGTTTATTGTCAATGGCATTAATCAACAAGTAGGGAGTCCCTTTTGTTTTCCTGACCTTCTGTATATTTTCTGTGCCTCACAGGCTAGGCTTCAGAGGAAACTTCCTCTGAAACTATAAGCCACTAGAGGCCTCCTGAATACTTGAATTGATTTTGCTTCCAGGAAGACAGAGTCTCCTAAAAAGTACATCAGGCTTATAGAACAAAATTATTCCCCTTTTGCCAAACCGGGCTGACACACAGTGTGGCAAGGGTGAGCAAAAGAAAACACAGCTGAAATAAAGAACAGAAATGCACTTGAAATTCAGCTCTTAAAATACAGCCCATGTAATATTGAGTCACGGTGAATTACTCATTTCTATTTAGCCTTTATCTGTTGCAACCTGATTAGAGAGAGAAACTACATTCCTTTATTCAGGCATGAGGCCAATATTCATATTAGTCATTTTTGGCCAAAATAAATTCTACAAACTTTGGTCAAAATGCTTAATCCAATAATGCAAATGTAGGGACTCTTTAAATAAACCGCCCCACAGCAGTCTCTCTGTTTATTTTTTGTTTACATCCTCACACCTTCTCTCTCTCTTCCTGTAGCTCTTTTTTTTCTGTTGCAGTAGCCTCATTTGTGTTTACCTCTTTTGCATAAGCATCCATTGCAAAACCCCCATGGATATCAGAGATACTTCGATGACACAGTTGATGCTTCCTCTCTGAGCTATGCCAGGTTTGCCCATTGATCCAGGAGCATGTTACTGTTCATTAATGCAAGGTCACCCCTAATTCCCTCCTTCTCCTCTTTACCTCCCAGCCCTCAGGGGGGCAAATACTTGGAGGAGAAACCCATTTGCTTTCTGTGTCAAGAAGCTGGTTGGTAGCTTGCTGCTAATTACTTTGGCTACAATAATTCTTAACCCGATTACAGTGATACAAATTAAAGCACTCTTGGCGAAGGGCAGATAAATCCACATGTCAGACACCAGAGCCTTGGTTTATTTAGGGACATCTCATTTCTTCTGATCTTGTTACCCAGTTTTCCATTTTCTTTGGGTAATCCTGAGTAAATCTTTCTGCAGTGGAAATCAGCACCATACACATAGGCCCAGAATATTAGAGAGGCCTTTGAAATTGTCTCATGAGGTTCATCCTGCAACCCTTTGGGAAGGTCAGGTTCTCCTGCCCCAAAGGATGAAGAACAACTGGTGATTTTGAGAGCTCCCCGTGGCGCATCTTTGACAGGGCCTAATTTTCAGAGACATGGCCTGCACCCCATCCTTAAAATCAACCTCTGCAATGTGTTTCAGTGTCGATCCACCAAAGGAACTTGCTCTCGCTAAAAATAGAGGTCTATGTACTTGTGCAGCCTTTGGCCTTTGTTTATGCAAATTGGACAGTTGTCAGATAACCTTGTCTCCCGTACCTTGTGCACAAAAAATTGTTTTGCTTTCTGCATTCCTTGAAAAATGTTATCTTTTTTAAAGTCATGTGGGTTGGGATGCAGAAAGAGGAATTGTTTCCTGGATAAATTGGTGTCACCTTCTATAGATAAGCAGCATCTTTCTGCATCTGTTTTCCTTGCTTTGGTGAGGACCCTTTTTATTCAATTTGTTAATGAGACCATGTTGGCATGTAGGAAGTTGGACTTCTCTCTCAGATGTCAAGCTGGGTCAGTGAAACTGAATCTCTCAAATGCTGTAGTCATGTGCTATAAACTATGAAGTACTTCTGCTAAAATAATGTTTCCAGTATCCTGGGAATAACACACTGATCACTGAATTAGTTCCTTACTGGGAAGGAAAGTGACAAGATTAAAGAGAAACCTGGGAATGGATTTAGTTCTCTTTTACTTTTTTTTACTCTGACATTTATCAAGCTGAATTCCCCACAAGCCAGGACTATATAGATATTGAGTAAAGACTGCAGGATTTAACAGTCAGTTCATGTCACATAATTATTAGCCTCTGGCACTGTCTTATTCATTTGTAAAGTCACTAACATGAATGTATTGTACCGGATAACAATATTGCCAGGTATTTTATTTAGCAGGTCTATTCTGTTGCAGCTTCCTTTCAGAACACCTCAGCTGTACAGTATGTAAAAACCAGAAAGTACATTTTCTTTACAGTAAAGTACTGCTACACTACATTACAGCTGATCTCAGTTTTCTTAGCCATGATATAACCTTCCCTTGCAGTTTCACATCTCTTCTGTGAAACTGCACACTGCTGCTCACGCTGAATTACATAAACATAAAAATATTTTGCAAGGGGATTTGAAAGTGTGATGTAGTGAAGCTTAACCTTATATTCAGGATTTTCCAATGAGTTTTATACAGTTCTGGACATATTTCATTGATTCATCTGCATTTCTAGGTAGAATGCACTATATAGATATAATGGCATTATATGAATTTTGTGGACGGGGACTTTCAGGTAATATAAAAATCCCCCCAGACAGGGTTGAACTTGGCATGATAGGAAGTTATCCACTGCCTTGCTGAGAGCCTGTGCTTACATCTCACATTATCTGGGTTAGCCCTTTAAACTTCCTGACTCATTTTCAACAGATTTCTTGTTTCAGATGTTAGGAGTAGAGCTGAAAGTTTGAGTCAAAAATCTGTAAAATTTATTCAGAGAATTAGATGTATCCACACCTAGTCATGCTAAAGGAAAAAAAAAAAAACAACCCTACTAACTCCTGTTTTTTGGTGCTGTTGCAGGGCTCTGAAAAAGAGCTTGAGGTACCTCTGGGAACAGGTGACTGCTACTTCTATATATAGACATGGGCTTTAAGTTTTGAATTCTAGTTGTGTGAGATATTTGGCTTAGCACCCCATTTTCTCTGCACCAGAGCTCTCAGGAGATATTCCTGTGGGCATTTGCGCTCCTCCTCGGTGTGGTTGTGTCCACCTCTTCCCTCTGTGGATTGTGACTGACTCTCAGCTCTTGTCTCTCCTGCAGTTTCCAAGCACTGGTTCTGATGATGTCAGTGATTTCTTGTGACCTTGCAAAAGCCAGCAGAGGGAGGACCCTGGGCAGACCAGGACCCATCTCCCAAAGGAAAGTTGCAGGAGGTCAGATATTCCACTCCATCTCACTGAGCTCATCCATCCAACTTTTTTCCTTTTTTTTCCCCCCCTCCTGTCCCTTTTTGTTTGGTTTGACCTTGGTCACTGATGACAAGGCTGCTTTTCCTGCCAAACCAATCAATAAGCTAAACAGAGAGAAGATGAGTATTTAGAATATGGGAAGCCAAACTCAAACACAGATAGGTTATCAGCCTAGCCCAGAGCAGACTTCTAAGCAAATATTTCATTAACAAATTTTTCATGGCAACTTGCATGTTAAAAGAAAAAAAAAAAAAAAAAAGGCAACAACAGGAGAGGGAACAGTAAAGGGGATAAAGTGAAAAAACTGGGCTGGAGCCATCGGGCTTAGGCTGTTGCATTGCTGTCTTTGGTTACCAGTACTTTCCACAACACACTGCTGCTCCCTAGGGAGATGGTAAGCAGGAAGGGTGAAGACCTTGCACAAATGGAGCTTTGAGAGCCCGCTCTGAGCTGCTGCACCTCATGCTTTCCTCTCAGACAGGGAAGGGCTCGGGGTGGCTCTCTGACCATACAGTGTGTTTATGGTGGAGCAACATTCTGGGCACAGGCTGAAGTTTGTAACTGTGCAGTCCCTGCACCTCTGGCAAGGCCTGCATACATTTTCTGTTAACAAACAGGAGCCTCAGCCGGTTATATCATTTAGTTCCTGGTTAGCTTAGTGATCTCGGGAAAATGTATTTGTAATATTGCAAAACCTTGTGAAAACATATCCAAAGATCTCACTTCGATGCGTCTCTCACCGTTTCTGTGTGAGATAGCTTTTTCTTGGATGTATTATTGCCCTTCATTTAAAACAATAAACGCAAATTAATGCATTTTTTGAAGACCAGAATATTTTACAGCATTCTTAGTATGAATTAACAAACCCTCACTTTCATATGTCATGGGAATGAGGAACAGAGTCTTAACCATATTTTTTTTTCCTTGACAGCTATTTTAAAAGATTGACTGAAGAGCAGGGAAGTTGCTAAATAACTTTTCAAATAATGTAGAGGAGAAAAATATAGGTCACTAAGCAATAAACTCCCTATATCCTTCTGGCTAAGGAAGAGACTCTGAATCTCCATCCACCTTTTACTAAAATGAGACCAAAATTCAAATCCAACATAAAGCATTACAGCTTTAAGTACTGAAAATATTTATTATTTTTATACCAGTAATCCAATAGCATAATCTCAAGAACATCAGTGCTCCAGGAATGTCTAGGAACACAATGGATTTGCCTTTATTCCTTTATCCAGATGTTTCTATAAAATACTCTGGATACTAGGAATCTGTAGGGGAATTAAAGATTTATTTTTAATACTTGAAAAACTTGAATTTCTAATAACTATGATCCTTTAAAATGTTTTAACTGTGGATGCGACATGCTTTGACTCTTTGATGAGGTTTCCCTGTATCTTTTATCTTGCTTTCCAAATAGTGGGCAACTCTTTTACACAGGCAGTTGCAAGCCAGTCACAGGACACAGTCACTTCAGTGCTAGCTGTGAGTGTGAGAATTAAACCGTGTTGGCTTTTGTTCAAAATTTTATCCTTATTCAGCAAAAGTGATTAGATTTTGCCTGTACAACTCTGTGTAGATATACCTGAGCTAGGGAAGGAGTCACCAGAATATTAGATAAATCTATTTGGGGCAATAACCACCCCTGCTTATTGAGGACTAACTTTCATACAGCTATTGCAGGGTGGAAAGCCTTCCATTATTATGTTACAGTCTGTAATGCTGTAATTTTACCTCATTTCTGAAATAAGATTATACCTTTTTCTTGTTTTTCATTACAGATACAGTGCTATGCAAACAATTTCTGAGCCTTGACTGCTTATAGACACACTTTATGTTCACCACCTGAAACAGTCATGTAGCTCCCAGAGAGGCAGTGAACACCAGGACCCTTTTCAGGATCCGTGTAGGAAATGCTGAAACAATGTCATTTCTGTTGTTTATAAAACACTGTGGATTTAATGACTTGTTTAATAACAAGATAGGTCCAATAATCATGCAGGATTTTAGAGGCAGACATCTCTAAAGATACCGTGTTCCAAATAGCAGGTCAGAAACTGATCCGCTGAAGAAATCCAGTGTAGAAATTTCACTGCATGTCAATATCCAGTTTCATTTTGGAGTTGTCTATCATTTGTCTGCACCCAAAAATCTTTAACAAAAGTGCAGCACTAGCTAGTACTTTATGTAACTGTTCTAAAATATTTCTAGATTCCTACATCTGAGGATAAAGAGATGCTTTTAATGTAAACAGAGTGAGGTCAGAAATCAAATATTCATCACAATTTCTTCAGCTTATTTAGTTTACAAATTTGACATGAATTTGGGTCAATCAGGTTCACTGTTTCTCTTTAATGGCCACTTAGAAATTTAATAGATATAGAAATGGGATAAAAATTTTAATCAAAAGAGATGAGCAGAACATACACAAAGAAATCCTGGTTCTTGTTTTAAAAGTCGTGTCCCGGCCACAGCCGTGGACTTGCTCGCAGAAACTGAAGTGCTGAGTCAGCCTGAAGCACCGATTTCCTAAAACACACATTAGTGGCTCACAGTAGTTTTTCAGCCTTAAAATCTGACAATAAACCAATTAGCCAGATCTTTTACAAATGGAGAACAATTTGGTAAGAAGTGGCAGGGGGGAGGTGGGAGAAGCAAAGAAGAGAGAAAACTGGTTGTCAGATACTGACAAGAGGACTTGGGGCACTTGGTAGTGTTTTCGTGATCCAGTTCCTGACACAGTTTTCCTTGATGACTTTGGAAAATTTTGTGGGTCTGTTCCTCTCTTCTGAAAACAGTGATAAAAGGCCTACCTTAGAGGAGTGGCATGTGGATGAACCAGATCAGAGCAGGACAGGAATTCCCTTTGTTTGTAGATCCTCTTGAGCAGTGCTGGTGACTATACTGTATCTGTGGCTTTCTGATCTGAGGGGTTCGTGGCCAAGAGATGGGCATTGTGTTTGTTGTGTTAAACACTTTCTCATTATGGAAGGGAGATGCCTTGCCTGCATCTGCAACTGCAAATAGGAGCCCTATCCCACAGATTTAAGGTTTGACACCCGAAGCTGCCGAGCAAAATCCAGCAATTGCTCCTCACTTCAGCACATGGCAATGTTGGTTGTGTTGGCCTTTTAAAGGCGGCTTCCTACCACAATGCAGTCCCAAGATGTGTCTGTAGGGACCAGAGGCAGTGATGTCCATAGGGGTGTTGCCTGCACCTTTGCATTGCCACCTCCCCTACTCCTGGGGAAGATCAGAAAGAGGAGGGCAGCCAGCTGTAGCAAAAGCTGCTCTTTCCCTGCAACAGGACACCAGACTTCTCTCAGTTTTCAGGGTGGAGGCAGCCAAAGGCAGACAACTAAATCTTCCTTCTTTTCTCCCAGCCTACCAGAAGACTATATGGTAAATGCCCAGCTGATGTGTTAGAGTGCCTCCTGAATTCACTTCAGAGTGCTTCTGTTCAAAATGCAGTAAATCATCAAATCCCAGTCTGCCTGCAGACCACACAGTGAATTAAGAATGCTCCTCATGTAATACTGACTTGATCTCATCTTACACATACCCCAAAGCAATAGCAAGGGGAAAATGCTGTGAAGCATTTTTTCCTTTGTTAGTGCCCTCAGGGCTCAATCTGAACTTTGTAAGAGACAAAAAAGAATAGCTGGGAAAAATGGTGAATTTCTGCACGCCATAAGGACCGGAGGAGCTTTACGCTGTCATCTGCTTCTGTTGTGAGGGGGTGTGCAGATGTGACACTGAGCAGGGCTTTTTTAGCCACGCTCAAGTCAAACGTGACCCATATTGCATCTCTTTAAACAACCACCTTCCACTTTTCTCTTACCTTTGTTCCAGGAGGCAGGAAGATACCATCTCTGTTGAAGATTTTTTTTTAAATGCACTTCTTATGCTGCTAATAAATTGTGGGGGGTTTTGTTTGGGTTTTTTTTTTTTTTTCCTTCCTTCCCAGATTGGTTTATTTTATATCTATTTCATTATTTGAACCTATTCTTTGCAGAATTGTCTCTCCCAAACCCAGCTGAATGTGGAATGAAGCCTTTGAGGTAGGGATTATATTCCTTCTTGCATTTAGGTACAAGTGACTGGAGTTCCCAGAAAAGGGCTACTATAAACCACATCAATAAAAATGATCCTTAGGAATAGCTGCAGTGTGATATCTCACATAGAACCTGTAGGAAAGAAAGGGTAGGCTGCTTTCCGAAAATTTTTCCTTATGAAAAATCTGTGTTATTTGGTAGTAGAGAACACTACAAACCTGAGTGAAAGTTTGTGCAAATTGTCATCTGTCTGTATGAGAGTGTTTCAAGACTTAAATCACAAGGGGCAGGATTAAGTCTCCGAATTCAAAGTATCAGTATTTATTTGAAGCCTGAAAATTTTGTTTCTAAATGTTTTTCTATTTTATATGAATTTTCTGTGTCACAGAAAAAAAAATAAGAAGGAAGGAGATAAACATTATTCTAAAGCTGAAAATTTAGTTGATACTGTGCTGTCTACCATAAGAAATAGCATAACAATATTTATGTGTGGTAAAAAACTTTATTACTCTTGCAAAGATGTACTTAAGTGATGAACTTCTTTTGTTCTGAGCCATTTCACTGAACTCACAATATATCAAAAGGTCTGTGTTATCTCTAGGAGGAGGGCCTTAATTGCAACATACATTTACAAGAGTTGGGATATTTTTACTGCTTGTACTCTATGTGCCCATCTATAAAACATGTAATAATCTTATAATAAGTTTTGTGGTTTAACCCCAGCTGACAACAACAATTCAGCTGCTCACTCACTCCTCCCCACACTGGAATAGGGAGAGGAATCAGAAAATAAAAGTAAAATTTGTGTGCTGAGATAAGAACAGTTTAATAGTTGAAACAAAGTAAAATATAATAATACTAGTAATAATATTGATAATTACAGTAACAATAATAATAGTAATGCAAAGAAGAGTGAGACATAAAACTCCAGAGAAACAAGAGATCTATGACACAATTTCTAACCTTCCACTTACTTAAGTCCAGCCTGTCCCAGAGCAGTGACCAGCAGCTCCTGACCAACTCCTCCCAGTTGTTGTGATAGCCAGGGCTGTGGTTTGTATGTGTGAACAGTATTTATTAAAGAAAATTGTATCTAAAAAAAACCCCAGTCTCTATTACATCGGAAAATACTTCGTAAATATTAAATCACTTTAATGATAGTTAGTCATCTATCACATATGAAGGAGCTGCAGGCAGTGGGTGCTGCTTGCTCCTTACAGGCCCTCATGGGAGGCTCCCAGTCTTCACAGCACCTCTGGGTGCTGTATTTTGTGTGTGGAGCTGGAGGAGATGAGAGGAGCATCACCTACAGGGACAGTGGGGTGAACTGCCCTGTGTGGAAGTCCATGTCTGTTGCCTTGTTCAGCAGTTCCCAGATCACATAATCAACACAGCTGCTTTCAGTGGGAGTGAGTGGAGATAAAAATCTAGATTTATAATGAAAATTTTTTTTTTGTTATTTTATGCTCTAGATGTCCGGACATCAGTGCTGAAAATGATGCAGACTCAAAGACATGTTAAAATTTTGTTTCAATGACTTCTCATTTCAGCTCTGAGACAAGGTGATGTGAAGTACTTCAGGACAGGTCACAGGACACAGCCTTGGCCCAGCAAACTTGTTTTCCTCCACTTTGGTGATGCGAGCAAGGTACTGGCTCTGCATCTCCTTGATAGACTGATGGGGTTAGCTGATATGTTGTCCACTTGCCCACATCCTCACACGTGGAGAGAGTACAGCAGTGCCAGAAAGGGCAGCACCGTGATGTGCTCCAGTCTGGTGATCCTCCTGTGGCTGAAGACACCCTCAGCCCATAAAGTGCTTCCACTTCCAGTTTGATCTCTGTTGATCCTAGCCTTGGGAAAGGCATGAAATTGGCTGAGAGCTTGGTATACCCATGGTAACATGGTCACAATGGTGTTGCATGTCCTAAGTTTTTCTTTTGGGCTTGCAGGTGACTTTCCAAAATTTCAGTGTGAGTTTCAGAAGTCTGTGGGAGGAGCTGAATGAAAAGTAATGGGGAGAGGACAAGAACATTGATGAGAAACTGAAAATGTGCAGAACTGAAATTAATATATACCCAAGGGCCATCTGATATGCAGGGTTGAAAGAAATATATTCACACTACAATGCACAAGCCCACCCTCAATTAATCAAGTATAAGAAAGAGGCATACGTGAGCTATTAAACATCAAGTACAGGGGCAGACCAGAAAGATTTCAATGTGAAGTTCAGAAAGTAATAAAAATTATAAGAAAAGGTAGAGAATGAAAAAAAAGATTGTGCAGGAGGTTGTGAAAAATTATGACTTTTTTCAAGTACACAAGAAAAAAGAGGCCCGTGAAAGAGAGAGAAGGGCCTTTAAGACATGGCAGAGAAAAATTATTGAAAGGAAATTCAGGTATTGCTTAAAATATTCAATGCACTTCTTGCTCTCGTGCTCTGAAAAGAAGGTAATGGTGGCAGACACAGGTGTCAGAAACAAGCATAAATTTCCCTAGGGAGGAGAAAGAAACACTAAAGGAAAGCAGAATCATGCCAGAACAGGTTATTAAGAAATTAGAATATCTGAAGATTTGAAAAATAACTTGTTCAGATGGGATGCAGTCTGTTTTTAGTAGAAAACATCAAGAAAGGTAGGATAATCCCAGGCAGGCACATTTACGACCCTATTTGTAGGAAAATACATGGCTAAGGAGAGAGCTGAGAGGCTACAGATTTCAGGCTTCTGTGGATCCCAAGGGCTCTCTGGACTTTATGGGAAGGATCTGGTGGCATAATGCTTGTCACCTTGCTGTGGATTGTATCAAAAGTGCTCACATAAAACAAGGAAACCCAAAACAAAACAAAAAACCAAACAAAAAAAGTGGCATATAACATAGGAGTCAGCTTCTTAAAGAAGTATTTCTGTTCTGGGGATTATGGACTCTGTAACAAACTGGACTTCAATTATTTGGCAGCATCCTTAGTCCTGCAGCCTTCTGTTGAAGCAGCCTGCAGTTCAATAGCAGATTTGTTTAAATTAAATTTATATAAAAGTTTACTCAACTAAGTACCTAAATGAATAAAACAATTAGTATTATTTATTTTGATACTGAAGTCAATTTAATTGATGCTATTTTCCTGATGTTCACTCCTGCTTGGTTCAGTGCTGTAACAGCAATGCAGAACTGCATTGTAGGAGTTGCCATGGGGAAGCTGAAGTCTTTGGCAGTTGGGTAGGGGACAGTTGGAGCTTTTGGCACCTGGGAAGGCATGGGAGGCAGCTTGGGATTGTGGAGTAAATGCATTGGCTGGATGCTTCTGCTAAAATGATCATCAGTGGAATCATTAATAATGTTGGGATTTAAATTGTCAATTTTTTTTTTCAGCATTAAAACACCAGTGAGGGGATTTGGGCTGTCCACACCTCTCAAAGATACAGTATCCAGCTCTCTGCCATGTCAGATAACTATTGGTTTATGGTCCATTAACGTGTTCAAGGTTATCTTCACAAGCATGGCACTCGGCAAGATAACGTGGAAGTTTTACTTCAGAAACACAGTTGTGCAGCAAGGGAAAGATGCTTTGGCATTTTCCTCAGTACCAATACCACGGGCTCCAGGAAATTCAGCTGGTACTTCACAAATATGTCTAGGGAAGATCTGGAAAACTGCATGTCTGTGGGTTTGATTGATTGTAGCAGTTGGAAGAGAAAAGGATCATAAATCAGGGTCTAAAGGAAGGAAAAAGACTAAGAGAGTCGTGATATTACAGCAGATACTGTCTTGTAGGTTCATAGAAGAGATCACCTACTGGAATTTTTAAGGGGAGGTATGAAAGACTGGCAGAGGAAAGGCCTGGATACAACTCATGTGATCCTCAAGAAACCTTTTTGATCTTGTATCACACAAAAGATGGCTTCTTAGGTTGGTAGGCAGGTTTGGATGTGAGGTACATCAGTAGATAAAGAACTGGTGTGGATATCAAAGAAAGCATTTGCAAATGGATGGAATCTAGGTCAAAGGGGAGATGGGATAGAGTGAAATGAAACCAGAATAGGTGGATTAGGTAGCATAAGAAAGAGGGACAGGGGGAGGCAGAGGAAATGACCAGCACTGATGTACTAATCAGTAAGGAAAAAAGAGTCAGGATGTTACAGGGATTGTTCACAAGCCTTTAAAAATGTTGCATGAAGAAATTTCTTGGGAAATTCAAATGCCATGATAGCCTCTTCTTCCTCCAGACCATTTCCCCTCCCTGGTGTTATCAAGAATGGGTCGAGAAACACTGCTGCTGGAAGGAGCAAAGTTGGAGAGGGCTCAAAACAGGCAGGAAGTGATAAGACAGTTCTCCACACTGGAGAAAACCAGACCATTAGCTGGACTGCTGGTAATTGCAAGACAGTGGTTTGAATGGTTGTGGTAAAAATATAACCTCAGATATATATGAAAGTTCATCCATTTTTGTGTTTCTAACTAAAATTTCCCTTTAAAAATTTCTTATTTTTTTCCCTTTGGCTTTCCTCACTGTTTAAATTGGTTTAATATGTGTTTCAGGTCAGCCTTTAAAGAACACAGTGGTAATTCTATGACAAAAAACATTCAGAATCTCAATATTTATCCTTTTTATTACAGTAATGTTACAGAGGGCATACACTTTTGTTTTTTTTTTTCATGATTACTGTCCAGAATTAAAAATCAGGTTATTTGAACTAATATGAAGAGAAATAAACTGAAGTGTCTGGTTTTGCTGGCAATTGCAAGCAACATGTATCTAGGTTGTCTACATCTTTGGGTCCCAGGAATTCTTTCTCAGGGAGTGCCACCCCCTTAGCAGAGCATCACCCATCACCTCTGCAAGCTGACAGCCCTGGCTATCTTCTTCAAGACGGGCACATAAGAATGCTAAGATAAGGTCCCCATGTTTTCAGAAGTAGGACAGTGAAGTAATCTGATCCGTGACAGATTCAGTGTCAAATGTTCTGAGCCTGGACAAGTTCACTATGTGTCTTGGAGTGTGGTGGAGCTCTGTGAGTGTTGGAAGAATGACTCGCTTCAATTAAGATTGCACACAGAGTGTTTGGAAGTTTGAGCCTGAAAAAGGTCTCATATGTTGCTTCATGGTGATTGTTCCCTTGGTTTGTGAGATGATTTCTCAGCTTGTGCAAGCTGGTGGAACGCTGTTGAGTTTAGTAAAACTTTACAGCAGCCAAAGACCTGGTGTATGTTCTTCCTGTTCTCTGTAAAAAGATAAAAAGCAGCCATGTGAAAATAGTGGCCTTGTACTCTTTGTAGTGAAAACAGGAGGACTCCAAACTGCAGGAGGATTCTTGTGGCTGAATCTCTTGGTGTGTCAACATCCAAAGCAGCTGTGGAAGAGTGAGCAGGTCTGTCTTGGGTCTCCAAGTCAGCGCAGATCCCAGGAAAGGTCTGAGCTGTGGAGATCATATCACTGCTGAGGTTCTTACTAGCACAGGGGTGGCGGATAGATTTTCAAGTCTCAGGATGATATGGCAGAGTTGGCAATTGGGAAAATCATCACTGGATCTGTAAACAGAACAGAAGCTTATAAGGAAGGTGCACAAAGAGAAAAAAAATTACAGAATGCCTCATTATTTACATTACTATTTTTCAGAAGGTTAGATGCACTGTATTAAGCAAAAGCTAATAAATCTATTTTAGCATCCTAGTATTGCTTGGATACCAGTTGCTATTCCTAACATTGCTGAGTAATATTTTGAATTCACTCCAGGGCTAATAAATAGTTGCATTACAATTCTGATATGCCATATCTTGAAATCTGTTATGGCTGTTGCTGCTGGCTGGGTTGGGAAGAAAGGTGATGTATGTTCATTAACTTGTGTGCTAACGGTTGTTACATCTCACACACCTCAGAGGCTGCTGTGAGCAGGTGAAGTAGGTTTCAAAGGCAGGGGAAGGGACCAAGCACACACATCTGTCCCATTCCTGCTCAAGTGGAGCACCCCAAGCTCACCATAAGGAAGTTACAGTTGTACCCCAAGACAGCTCAAAGGTTTGATTAGCTCAGAACTGCAGGAGTACTTAGGATTTTCAGTTCTTAGTTCAAGCACTCTCAAAAGATAGGAAGTATTATTTTAGGTCAGATGATATAAGAGATGATTTCAAAATAAGACATTTTAAAAAGAAACCCTCCCCCATTTGAGACTTTTCATCAATCTTTTGATTGACTCAAAACTACATTTCTCAGTGAACAAATTATCAATTGAAAAATTCTGTCCACTCCAAAATGTCCTGAATCTGATGTAAAATATTATTAATAGAATAAATAATTTCATGCTTCTTGACCTGTAAAGCCATTCAGGAGACTAACAGTAAAGTCTTAAGTACTCCCATGTCATTATAAAGGCTAAAGAAATATATTTTGGTACTGGGGATAAGTATTAGAGGGATACTGGGAAGCTGCTAGTCTGTTTAACATCTGTCTTACAAATAAGCTTCATATGCTCTCTTTCTAAATTCTTCTCATTTAATTTGCAAAAGTAATCAAGAAGGAACATTTGCTGTCTTTGGACCAAATCTTGAGGCCTTATTCAGGCAAATGCCGACTGAATAATTAGAGATCTTTCCAGCAGAAGGAATATCCTACTGACTGCAGAGTATACAAAACAGCTTGACATGGTTTAGGCCATAGCTTCAACCATTGCTCTGAACACATGGGGATCTGCCTGGGTGAAAAAAACACCCAAAATTAACTTACAGTTTGGCTTATTGCCGTTTAATAGGATTCTTTCAAAGTAGTAACTGAAGAAGTGGTATTTTCCAGGGATGATTATGCAATGCCATAATATAATGAGCTTTTTTCATTAAAGAAGATACTAAATGTGAACATGGCTGCTGCATGTTCCCCACAGTATTATTCCAGTCCTTTACTGGTGGGGCAGAGGCTTGTGTCCTGTTTCCCTGTTGCATGAGGAGAAATGCGAAACAGTGAACCTTCCCTCGGGCTCTCCTCGGCCCCGCACCTCTGGAGCTGCCAGATGGTGAGTTCAGAGGTAGCAGGACCCCAGTTAATGCAGCTGCCCCTAATCTTTCTTCAGCCCTGTATGACCTCCCTCATTCCCAGTTCCCCTCTGAGTTTTTGCTTTTCTACTTGTTATTGTTGCTTGTGGCCTGGACAGCCCCCAGCTGCAGTGAGCAGTCCTCTAGAAATTTAACAAAATTCCTCTTACCTCTAAGGTACCCATGAGTCTGTGTCTTTCTTGTCTCTTGTGTTTTCTTTGGTTTATACTCTGGACTGTGTTTGGAGGATGTGCTTGTCCCAGGCTGTAGCAGACAGGCTGATTCATGAAACTTCAACACAAAAGAACCCCAATGCTCTAAATCCATTAGATGAATAAGACAAAAGACTAAGCAAAGAAAATACATTAGGAAGTAGAAAAGAATGGACACTGCTTGCACATTTTGCCTGCTAACTTGAAAAAACATAAAGAAAGAAACTGTGAAAAGAAATTCAACTCTTTTTCTTACTTGTACTCTTTTAATTATGCTGTCTCTTGTGTAGCTATTGTCCTTAAAAATGCTTTTACTGATGTTCAAGAAATGTCCCTGAATTCCCCCTAGCTTTTGTAATTTCACCTTGGCTCCTTTTTGTGTCTTTGCACTCTTTCCCTTTGTTTTTCCTCTCCACCTACCTTTTATTTTCTCCTTTTCATTCTTCTACTATGCTTCAACCAATACCAGGAAACAAAACTTTTTTCCTAAGAATCAGAGCATACTCTGATCACTGCCACATATGGATATCTTCCTTTCAGAAGGTTTACTTGGCCAGGTGAGCATCTGTTCCTTAGCATTCTTATGAATAAACAGCCATAATTCTGACAAAGTGAGCTTAAGATGACAGCTTCACTACTTTCATGCAAGAACTTAATCGTTCTTTCTTATCTGACTCCCCCTCCTGGATTTGCACGCATGCACGTGCACACACACATACACACTTTCTTACCTTAGCTATTAGACCGAGTTTCACTCTGGAAAATGAATCTGCCTCTCTCTGTTCTGATTCAAATGAAATCTTTGTTCTATTGTACAGGGTTCTTTTTTTTTTGGTGGTTTTTTTTTTTTTTTGTTTGTTTGTTTGTTTGTTTTTGAGTTTTTTGGGGCTTTTTTTCGTTTTGTTATTATTGCTTGTTTATTTATTAGGTAAAGAGGTTTTATGTGAAAGAAATTTGGAGTGACTCCTATGTTCTCTCTCAGGTGAACTCTGTGTTTCCTGGCTGCACAATCCCTCTCCAGCCCTCCCAACATGTTCTCCATACTGAGACAGCTCCTCGGCAGCGTTGGAGGGACCCCTCCTCCCCTTGCCCCTCTGCTTGCTGCCTGCAGGTTTCCTACAGCAGTCCCTGCTGGTTTGGCTCGGTTGCCTTTGCTTGGCAAAGTCATTCCGGCAGTGGTTCTGAAGAGGTCGTGGAGGGAGCTGACAAAGGATATTAAAGAGGAAGTACCTGGGTTTTATCTGTGCAAGTCCGACGCAGAGCAGCACCTCGCCTCCCTCACTAAAATCTGGGAAGCCCATCCAAAGAAGGTACTGGATTTGCACTTTGTTGCAGTCAGAGTGCAGGGTGTGTAATGAAGAATATGAGGTGGGCATGTGAAGAATATAGTACACTTCTGATATTATGGCTGCTGCCCAGTGGCCCTCAGGTAGTGTAAACCTGAGTAAGCAGCACATCCCTGGCCCTTCAGCAAGACAAGGATTAGTCCAGCAAGGCCCTGGCCGTCATTTTGCAGGGGCTTTGCAATAACAACTGCAAATGGCGTGGATTCATCCTGCTGCTGGGAAAGAGGACATGGCATGGGAGCCTTCTGCCTCATGGTAGGTCTGCTGCTTGTCTCTGGCTTGGCATGTGCATGGGACATGAAGCACTAGTGCCTGCCACTCTGCCTTTCCCTACCTGGAAAAATGGCTCTCTTCCTTCAGTCATGCCTGTGCCTTGCTTCACTTCAGGTACAAGTCCTGTGAACATGTGAAAACTAGTTGGGAAAAGGAGTTATTTTTAATTCAGGAAAAGGGTGTGCACAAATGAAATGCAGTTAAAAGCTGCCGACAAGGGAGTGCCCTTTTCCTTTGAAGACCAGGACTGGAAATGGGAAGAGCAGACAAGGAAAGGCAAGAGAGCACAAGAAACAGAGCAGGATGCAAAGTGAACAGGACGAGAGAGTTGACAAGTTGTCACTTTCGTTTGTGTCGGCCAAGGAGGAAACGCACAGCCACCCCCTCCCCGCACGGCACACTTGATGTATCTCAAGGCATGACAATATGGCTCTGTTTGTTCTGCGCTGGGGGGAGGGGGACAGTTTATTTTCTTAAGACTATTAAGTCCTTCTAAGTACCACTATCGGCATTCTATGATTGAAAGTGACAAACAGAAGCAACCCTATTTAAAAACTGCCACTTTGAATTAGTGGAAGTATCAGCTTAAGTTTTGCAATATTTTACTGCTCCATTTTTGCACTCTTTTACATAAGGACGGCCAAATAAATATCCCAACGACTTGTCTTTGCCAGAATTCCTCCCCATGCTCCCGCCCCATTAGCTGCTGCCTTATGAACGCTGCGCTAAACAGAAAGTGACAGCAGCTGACAGCGCAGCCAGGGCCAAATTATCAAACGTCTGAAGTTGCGCCCGTGTGGCCATGCACAGGCTCAGGCTTCCACATGCAAAGCAGATAACTGTGTACAAACAGGTGCTCACACGTGCAAAGACGTTCTGGACAGACCCTGTTTCCCAAGCCAGGCACTGTGGAAGGCTGTATCTGTCAGAGAGTTTGGTACCTGCAGGGCCCTGGGGTTAGAAGAACAGATTTTTGACATGGTGAGGCATTGTCCATAAAGAAGTAAATAGTTTTTCATAGTTCAGCTTTAAACTGTGAATGTAGTGCTTAAACTCTGAATGTAGACTGCCCAAAGAGTCAGTGGGGATAAAAAGAGGCTTCCAAGCAGTGCTGTAAGCATGTGAGTACTAGTGCCAGCCCAACTGAGGCACTCTGAGTTGCTCTGGGGAGTGCATGGTCTGTAGGTACCCAATCTGGCTGCTTAAATTTGCTGTGCCCAAATCTCCAAAAGCTTCTTCCCCACCCCAATCCCACCACTCGCATAGCTGCAAGTCCAGCTCACCTAAGTCCTGGTGGCTGCAAGACATCAGCCTCCAGCATATGAGATGTGAGCTTCACTGTACTGTGCAAATGCAGTCTGATAAAAAGCTTGAGTTTCCACCTCAGATCTCCCCTTGTCTTCAGTGATGTCTGGGAATCATATTACAACCTCTGCCTTATCCTGTTTAACAGGAAATATCCATTTCTCATAATTTGTGTGTTCCCCTTCCCTTGGGAACTGCTGCTATTTCCACTGTGCAGAAGGCTTTCCAGGCAGGCTGGCAGGAGGAGTGAACCTCAGGCTTTGGGGGGCTCCGTGTCTGTGGGGAAGGAAAGGATGTGGGGAGGCATGGGGAGTTGAAATGCTTCTTGTGGAGCTGTCATCTACTGCAGCAGGCCAAGGTGCAGTGTGAGTCTGAAGCCTGTGCATAGAAGCCTTCCCTGTTGTTTGAAGGAAGTAAGGCATTTTGGCTTTCAAAACAAAGCTGCTTTTGAAATCTTTGATCTTTCTTTTCTATTCTTTGTTTTTCATAAGGGAAGACATAGACAAAATAATGCAGACAAAGCAGGTTATTTGTAAGCCAGCTTGAGTACCCATTAAATCTTAAAGGCTGTATTATTCTGACTTTCAATACCAATACACAAATAGCTATTCTTTTTTTCCCATGGATCTTCCATATGGCCAGATGAACAGGCTGACTGCATGGTGAGCAGCAAAAAGAACAGCTGACATATAGTTTGCAACCACACTGCAACATCTGGGCAGAATTTGGTCAACTGCATGCCTGATAATAGTTTTTACATTCAGGCAGAGAGATTCCTTTTTATGGGATTGTGTAAAGAGGCAAAGAAAATATTAATATCAACTTTGAAGTGTACAATGAGTGGTATGTTATAGCAGCAAAACAGCCCAGCCTGTGTGCTACAATACACAAAACATTGAATTGGAAGGTACAAAATGAATCTTCCCTGCCTCTTTTAGTACCTTCCTGTGGGATCTTAAATAAATCATTACTCCTGCTTTTTAGCCACTCTTTCCCCTCCTCCCCTGCTTCCTCTCTCTGCTCCTGTTTATTTTGTTTGCATTGCTGGTTAGTCTGTGTACTCCTCCATGAGCAGTTGATTGTCATCATTCACAGTTATGACCCACACTCACAATTATGGCCTAAAAAGGCATTTATGTCTCACTGGTCAAAGCCTATAGTTTTCTCTTTGCTATTCATCACTGCAGATGGCATAAAAAGGGTGCCTTCGTCTGTTACTTGTGGAGATCAAGCAAAGCAATTGTTAAAGGTCAATACGTAGCACTTCTGGTGGGACTGCTGCAGGAATATGGGAGCGCAGAGAGAGGAAAAGAAATACATGGATGAGGCGTACCTGGGGTCATACATGTGTGCTGATACAGGGAAAAGAGAGTCCACTGAGCAACCTCTCTCCTCCATCCAGATGAAGAAAAAACACAGCGGCAAATGTCACAGTGACCGCTCACTTTCTGTCCAAATGCTGCCGGTGCAGCAGCATTTCAGCAGGAGCAATTACATCTTGCAGTGTATCCCGTGTGTAATCTGGGAAGGTGAACTTGCTGTTTCCCCTCTCTTTCATTAAACATGAGGAGGGCAACTGGTGCATGGAGCTGTTTCTGGGAGTCTCTTCCAAGGCTGGCTCTCCCTTGGTTAGATGAAGGAATGTCCCAAAGTGCCGCAGATGCCTTGCGAGGTGCGGTTTCACAGCCCCAGCTGAATCAGCGTTCAGCTCTGCTGGTTTGCACATGGAGGAAGGCTCCATATGGTGTGTGAATGGCATCCCAGCACAGCCCCTCCCACCCAGGTGTAGAGCCCAAAGCCAGGAGGTGGTGGTGGGGAGCGGGGTGGTCTGCAGGGGAGGGGAGTATGCCAGGGAGACAGCACTACCCTGTCTGTGCTCCCTGGGCCAGGATCCACAGATTCTGGCTCCCCTCTGCCTCTTCTAGCTCTTGGCCCAATGTTTTGTCCTCATTTTGCTTGTTCTGTAGCAACAGTTTCTTAGCAAACACCATTCTCAGAGTGGTGCTGATATTAATTGATGAGGCTGGTGCTCAGAGTTGTCTTGGCATAGTAAGGCACTATCTAAGTAGAAAAATAAACAGCCATGTTCACTCCAGTTCCTTTCAGAAAATGGAAAAATAAATCATTGCCTTCCAGATGGAAATGCACAAAATCATCAGCAGAAAAATATCTTAAAGCTCCTAAGAAAGCTCTGAGAAGGGAGGATGAACAGCCCTAGTTTTCTGGGGATTTTGTTTCCATTAAACAAAGAACTACTGCTTCTCTGATGTTGTGCTTTGAACAGAGGAGTTCAGGGCTTCAGATAGGGCATAACATTTTAGGAGTTTAATATCCTTTCAGAAAGAAAATCCCTGTCTGCTGAGGAAAAATGATGATTTGTCTTGCAAATGATTGGTTTTTCTTTGAAAATGCAGCAATGGGAGATTTTTGTCTCATATTTAAATGTTTCCTTCATTCCTTTTTACAGACCTGACATAAAATATTTTGCTTTTAACAAGCCTGTTGCCACCGGCTCAGGCTGTGTGAGGGACACTGTTCTTACTGTAATGGAGGGGACAAATACATAGGGTTCAGTTTTAACAACAAAGTAACATTTGAGATCAAAAGTTTCTTGAGGAGATGTCTACTGGACAGCCTTATGGCCAATATTGAGCAATGTGGTTTGGATGCTTTTTCTTTAAGTACTGGAACTCCTCCAAAATAATTTTATGAGTTTAAAAAATATATGTTATTTCCTTAAATGTAGCCTAGATTAAGTATTATTCTAGTGTATGACATTAAATATGAGCAATGCATTTTAGAATTAGTACATAAATGATCAATAAAAAAGAGCAAACCAAAACCATAACCTGAAATGCAAAGATTTAAGCTTTCTTTGAGACTTGTTACATTCATTTTTCCCTTTCATGTCTGAAGTGAAAATGAATTGTTTTAAAAGACCTTGAGGACCCGATACAGTAAGCTTTGAAATCATGGACTGCATATTCATTTTAAAGAAACTCAGTAGCAGTTTATAGGGGTCTTCAAAGCAGAGTTTATAAATATTTCATGGTTTGGTATTCTATGACATTTCTCTAAATAATAATGTAGAAGACCCTTCACTCTTCCTTTTTGTTTCAAGGATATAATTTCTTTAGATTCAAATGTTCTCCTCTGAAAAAGATGCCATTAATATTTTCACTAAGCATTTCCCAGTGAATTTAAAGTTCTCTGACAACTGAAATAAGGCTCCATCTGTAAAATGGATTTATTTGTTCAAACTCAGAGGAAGCTCCTGATTCAAATTTTGGGAGAAAACAGGACACAGCTCAAAGCTAGCACAAGTGGCTGGTCTTCATCATTTTTCAGAATAGTCTTCTAATGAGGAAAACTGGTGTGATTCTCAGGATGAGCTGTTTACTCACTATGGGTAATGCAGTGTGTGTACAGGCGAAGAAGTGCCAGGCTGAGAAGTGGAAATTGAGACAATAGAGTCAACACATTGTCAGAAATCAAGTGATTTCAGATTGTGAGATGGCTTATCAGCAAAGACCTGTGCAATTGTATTTAAGAGAACAAGGTGTGCAGGAAATTCAGTTTTTTGAACAGGTCTCTGAAGGCAAGGTGCGAGGCAATTAACAGGTATTTCCCTATTACTGCTCTTTCAGAGGCATCAGCATCAAGGTAAAGTACAAAGTAGTAGGTGTTGTACATGTCCTGATAAAAGTTCAGAATAATTTTGTGATGTAAAATGAAAGAAATTGTTAGAATAAATGTTATGGAAATTGCCCTTTGTTACATTATTTTACTATAATTAAAAGAGAAGCCAAGTGCTGATAGCTTAGCAGAGAAAATATTTTCCTACTTATCTAATCTGTGGCTTTAAGTAGGGACAGACAAACTCATTTTGCCTAGTTTCAAACCCACTTGAACACTATTCAGCAAAGCACTTATGGTCATATTTTCAAAGCTTGAGATCTTTTCTTTCCCCCACAATGGTATCACTGCTGATATTCCTTCAGTGAGAAAGTTCACATGATTTTATAAATGAATTTCAGGAGCATCTGAGTCTAAAAGCTCTATGAAAGTCTGGATTATAACTGTCTGGCTGTCTCCTTTCATCCCTCAGCCCGTCCTTTCCTCTCCTTGAAGCAATTGGCACGCAGGTTGTTAGCAAGTTGTCTATCCAGCACAAAAATTGCATGGAGTGAACAGAATAGAGACTGCTCCTGGATGTCCCATTGGGTCCCTGTCTAGCCAATTTTATCAGGCAAATCTATGTGCTCAGCTTAGGTTTCTTGATACCTTTTTCTGTTTCAAGATGAAGCTAAGATTGGTTGGATGTCTGAGAATCTGCAGGGTTTTGATACAGAGTGGGAAAGACAAAACTCCCTCAAAGGCTTTCCCTGTTGGGCTGAAAAGGAACTTCAGCATGCAAACCTGCTTTGTTTTAACTGACTTTATTAAACCAAGTGCAGTGGCCAGCAAAAATAGCCCAAAAGCTGTGAAAGCACTAATTAGTTCTAACATCTGGCAAGAATGATCTCAAAAGTACGAAGGTACTATTTGTACCAGCACTTTTGTATGCATGAACTGGGGACCAGAGTGGGTTTTGGCTGCAAAATAGAGGCAAGAGGTGTGATAAGGGACAGTACCTACTTATTATTATGAGGTGGAAGATAGGATTAATAGAGTCAAAATACAGGTTGTTCCATATCACTTGTCAGCTTTGAAGAGTTAGTATATACCGTGGTTTTATTTTTGACTCCCCTTTAAGCATACATGTCAACACAGAGTGCAGATGGAAAAGGGAAAAAAAGCAAAAATAACTCTCTTCAGCACTCTGGGGGAAGCTCTAAGGCTGTTCTGTCCCGTTTCATACTTGCAAATTGCTTTAGAGCTGCTACTGGTATAAATACACTACCGTGATACTGTGAGCTGACAGACAAAAGCAAGCACTACTTTCTAGTCATTTGTCCTTCTTAGTTTAAACAAGACAGAAAATTAGAGTGAAAGAAGGCCAATCAGAAGACAAAGATGTGAAAAACTGTTGCATGACTGCACAGTGAGAACAGATGGCTGCATGAACTGTCTCTCAGTACACATGAGCACATGGATAATGAAATAAGATCCACACTCATCATCTCTCTGCAATGTCCACTGTGTCACACCGAGCCTGTGACCAAGTATTAAAGATCAAATAGACGCCTTTTGTCAGAATGATGATTAACACGCAGGCTTTGCTCAATCCTCTTTCTCCTACACATAGCTTTGAAAATCTATCATGATTTGTCCAAAAATGAATTGTCTGTTGATGACCCATGTTACCCGTAAGTCAGTAGTGCTAAAGGGGTTGGCACATACAGTTTTCTGTGGGAAGAGTTCTGTGCAATCTCTGTCATCCAAACCAACACTGGAGACTTTTTGGCTGTTCTCTCATACCTTCTGTTACAGCTTTATGTCTGTTCCTACTGCACTGTTTTCCCCGGAGTCTAAGGCAGCTGTAGCTACTTCTACTACACTTTGATTTCATCCTCTGTTCACATTCTTTCACTCATGTAAAAACAACCACTTCATGTCTAATCCAACGTAAAATAGAAATGAAGTACTAGAACTGAGAAGTATTTTGGCATTCTTGGTTCTGGGAAATTTCTTTACAGCCGCTTGTTCTTGGCTGAGACAGAACTGAGACAAGAAATGGGAAACAATGATGGGACTATGAAGGATTTAATGAACTGTTTAGCCAATACCCAATTCTCACAAACATTTCCTCATCTGACAGTATTTTTCTGCCCTATTACTTGAGTTTGTACTGCTACTGTGTATCATTCCCTGGAGCACCGTGGTGCTTCCAGGCCTGGTTTCACGTTATTAACCAGTGAATCTTTCCATTCTTGTACCTTTAAAGTACAACCAGCAGTGCTGGCCATCTCCAAGATCATATGGCCAATGGCTGAAGTTGAAAGGTGTTTTTTTCATCCAGGAACTTCAGGCTGATACATTTAGAAGATTTAATGTCAGAAGTCTTTTAAGCAAAGTATTGGGCTGTAAGAGTGAGGTACAAGTTACTGACTTTGCTGTACATGAATAGTCTTACAATTCTGAATGGACATCTCAGCTCTTAATAATATGTGTTGTGTTGAAATTAAATATGAGAAGATATTCCCTAAATCTCATGTCTGCTTTATCTAAACCAAGTCCCTGGCTAGGACTCTGATATGACCAGGGAATTTTCAAGCCACCTTCCTTTATTCCTCCAGCCAAGTGAATATCAGTGTCTTCCATGTGTAGTGAAACAGCTTTAACAGAGTATCCCCAGCATCCCAGCTTGCTTTATGGACCACTGGTCAGCACAAAGCTGTGGAAATGAAAATGTATAGGTTCAAGTCACTGCAAGCAGATGGAAGATATGAAGTCCCATCTTTCATACAACAAATTGACTACTTAGGTGTTTATCTCCCCTCATGACTCTAGATATTGGACAACAACAAATCCTTGAGTCCCTACAATCCTCAGAACTGAAGTGGATTTTTCCCTTTTTAAAAATATCATTTTTATGCAATGTGTCCTCCCATGCTTTCTTTCTGGATAGCTTTTGAAACCAGAACAGGAATCACATCACATACTTTCTCCTTCCTTAGAGGGTATTGCCTGGAGCAAACCCAAAATCTTCTGATTGAGGGAAAAACAGGTTAACAGGAAAAGTGGATGCATAATGCTGGAATGAAAGTTTTCAGCTCGATTTAGCATTCCCTCCAGGGTTTATAGAGACTAGTTGTTTGAGATCTCTGGCACCCATGTGTGTTACATGGTTTTTTCTTTATAGGTGGAAATGAGGTATGACTCTACAACATACTCTACAATGGAGTATTTAAGTAATGCAGAACTAAGTGTGCAAATACCTATATTGAATTACATATGTTATTGCACACATACACAAAAAAACCCTCAGTAGCTGAGCTAAGGTTGCTAAACTGCACATTCCTCCACAGCAAAACAGAAAAAGCAATTAAATTGTTTAGCAGTCTATTCCACCCATCAGCTTTTCCCTTCCACCACCCACAGCCCACATATTTCTCTCTTTTCCCTGAGCCATCCGTCCTAGCCGTGTTCATCAGTTACAGGTGCACTTCTGGGTGAATGTTGCTGCAGGGAGGTTACTGCTGTGAATTATGAAGAGCTCGGCTGTGTGTCTGGCTTTGAAGGGAAAGTGAGGTAGAGGAACAACTGAAAATGATCAAAAGTAGGCTTTTCTGTAATGGGCGGGGAAGAGTGTGTGGGAAGATAGAGGAAGAATTGAGGAGCTGTAATGCTGCTATTGATCCTTAGTAGAGAGAACTCCACTTAAGCCTGTGTCCATGCATGAGGTGATGCACCAGACTTCTGGGAGGTGTAGGGCTGCACCTTGCTGGTCAAGAGTGGAAGCAGTAGATGGGGAGATCCTGTGTCCCTAAGACATCAGTGCTGTGCTTGAAGACATTGAGATCATCCTTTCTCATGTTTGCTCCAGTGTGACAGAAAGTGAGGACAATCCCTGGAGAGAGTCACTGAGAAGCGAAGGCAGTGCAGAGATAGTCTTGACCCTGCTTAGCAGAATGCCCTGTTTCACTCTGCGATGGCTGGGCCTGAGCCAAGCAAGTATTCAGGGTATGAGAACTCACTCAATTTCTGGCACAGTCAGCCTTTGAGGAAGGGAGTGAATTGCAACTACAGAAAAGAATCAAAACAAGAGGTTCCCAAACCTCTTATTCACTTTTACTTGGCTGGGGAGTTGTGAAAGAGCTCTTGGTGCGGCTCATCTCCCTGTGGTCTTCCGTGTGTGCTCATTGCCAGAGCACATGTTTGAGCCTGGAGACAAAGGTGACAGGGTTCCCTTCCCCACAGCTACATTGTAGCTTCAACAGCCATTTAAGCATAAGGGAGAAATTCAGTTGCTTAAATTCAGTCTTGTTCTGCTGTTTGGGACGCCCATGTTTATTCGAGATATTTCCTTGGAGCCAGCTGGCATGATAAGAAGAGACCAAACACTTCTGCAACAGCAGTGGCCACCAGGTGGAACACCTTACAACATCTCCTGTGGCATGTGTGGCCTACATTGCACAAATCAATAGAGCACCTGAAGATCATCCCAGCAGAAAATCCAATGTAGGCCTAAGAAGAACCGTGGAAATTTTTCTCTAACTGGTCAGAACTGTTTTAGGACTCTCGTTTGTTTTGACTGTGGCAGTTCAACATATCCAAGCTGGAAAGATTCAGTGTGGACATGGGTGATGTTCCTGTGAGTGCAATGCATCATGACTTTGTGTAAAGTCCTTGCTTAAAACTTCTTTAATAATCTTGGCCATGACTGAGTTTTTGATCTTCTCTCTTCTCTTTTTTTCGGTTGTTCCATTTGTATTTTGTTGCAGGAGTTCCCTTTCTGCTTGAGTACACCATCTGCAAGCATGGACAATCTTTGTCAGTCAAGTTATATCCTCAGACTTACTGAAGGAGCTAAAATTAAACCAGAGTTTTCTCAGGTAGAAACTTTGTAGAAAGAGTCTTCAATATGAGAACAGAAATTTGGAAACAAGTTTTCTTGAAAGGAACTGGATGGGGAGGAAAAAAGTTTAACTTGTTTAAATTCAGTCTTAAACCAAACCAACTATCAGACCACTCTAAGAAGTAAGTGGGAAATCTCAGCTTCTTATTGGATGTGTGTCACTGTCTTCAGTGGCATCCACAACATGGGAAGAAAGGACAGCTGTAGTGGGGATGTGGCAGAATTTCTCCTAAACTAGTTCAAACTTCCACAGGGCCTCATCCAAGTCTTATGGAAGCATGAAGCCCTCATCCATTTCCCATGATTCTCTGGTGAAAAAGCTCAGAAAAACAATTTTCTTGAAAACAATCTTTGATTTTTCCTGTTACTTTTCAGCCAGATCAGTCCCCTGACCCAGCTCAAAACACAATCTGTGCCTGCCAGCAGAGGCAGTTGTAGAAGCACAAACACAAGCAACAGAAATCAGACTGCCTGAAATTGGCCACCGGGACTGCCAAATGCATGAGTAGGTGACAAGGGGGAAATGGGCAAAATATGTGTGTAAGTGTGGCCTTGTAGGTCAAGAGAGAACCTCGCTCTACAGAAATGTTAGTCCAGCACCTTTTGCTAAAATATTCACTAAAAATATGTGTTTGTCATGTTGGAATGTGCTAATGGCTGCAATCAAGTTGTCTGTCATCTGCAGGCAGTTGCTGACCTCATTAAGGCAAATGGGTTTGCAGCCACATATCACTGGTGTTAAATGGAGAAAGTTTTCCTTATGAAGAAAGATAAAGACAGTTAAAGGCTTCACCTAAGGAATTAGGCTTCAGGGGAAGCCAGTCAACTTGAATTTGTGCAGGCCAAAGCATTTTTTCATTGCGAACGTGGGGATCTGGGTGCTGAGCAGATGGTGGGAAGTAAGAGAACCAGGGTGAGGTGGTCCTGGAAGAGGTTTTACCAAAGATCCAAGAGAGATTTTACCAAAGCCCTTGCTAAGAGACAGGCTTGAATTCTTAGATGGGGAAGTTCCTTTTCTTCACAATTTTTCAGAGAAACAAATATTTATGGATATAATTGGCAAACAAATTGCATTATATATAAAGAAACATCTTCCTCATAGTCCAAGTGTTTTTCTCCTAATTTCTGTAGGTGAATTAGCAAGATCAAAGATACCAGTTAAGGCCAAGGTTCAAGAAAAAGTAAGGTAGGGCATAGATGTGCAAAACAAGGGCTTTGAGCATTACAAGATGCGTCTTCTTTCCATTGTACAACAGCAAAGGTGTCTTACCATAATGATGGAACTTGACAAAGATAAACTGATCATATGTTTTAATTGGTTTTAGAATTTTGAGGAATAAAAAACTCAGACAAGATACCCAAGGTTTAAAAAACAATCAGCCCCTGATCATATGCAGTAGATATCCTTTACCAAAAATGTCACACTCTTTTTTGCAGAGGGATACAATATTCATATGCAGCAGGCAGGCTGACACAGAAGAACTTTGCAATAACTACAAACAGGCCTATGATATTTGATGTGAGATGTATTGCCTCTGTAGGTCTTAATTTGATGTCATCAGCTATAGGGAAATGACAAGACTGCATTGTGATTTAGTGGAAGTGAAAGAAGATGAATCACATTTTCATAGATTTTTTTGGTTTGCAAACATAAACATCTTTGTGCCATGCAAGGCACAAAGTCACTGTCATCCTAGGATCTGATTGATTTCAGCAGGACTATGTGCATAAAACAGAGGACTTCATTGCACCCTTTAAGAGAAATAGATCCAAGAAACCAGAAAGCCTGGATGCTACTTTCAGCCAGCCTGATTCCTCTGTTGAACAGTCTGGGGTCAAATTAGTGGCACAAGTACTGTTTGGACCTAAGCTTAGCTATTAGAAGAGGTCCAAAAATTCCCAACACTGGAAACCATACAAGAATAGTAGCTCCTCCTGGCTTTACTTATATTGTGGAAGGACTGACCTCAGAGTGACTTGATATTAATATTATTGCTCTTGTTTTTGTTGTTTCTCACTCCATTGTGGCTACCAGCACTAGCCATGAGGTAGGGCCACTGATCTGACTCTGTACAAACACAGCACTAGAGTCCACAGTCCAAGGGTGAGAGAATGGACTACAGGTGCAGTAAGAAGAAGATTTGGGGGTGGTGTCAAAAGAGAATGGATCCATGTTGGTCAGAGAGAGAAAGGAGAGTGCGCAGCTCTGTTTCTGTACCCCACCCTGCACTGCACTGCAAGCTAGAAGGGAAAAGAAGGTCTGTAAGTCATCACTGCACATTCTCTAGGAGCTGTAGTGCTTGGGTGGGCACCACTCCTCATAAATGCAACTCCTCAAGAATCAGGGCTGCTCCATGTTATTTTTGAGTTCTTCTTTCTTCCTTGTTTCATGAAATAATGTGCAATTTGTCTATTACTCTCTGTGACTGAATTGCAGTCATCTTCTCATTGCCCTGGTTTCAGAAACAAAAAGTTAAAAATACTTTTTTGTTTCAGCTGCTGTGTGTTTTGAACATGGGGACTGGCAAAGGCAGAACAATACCCTGTGTGTGCACACGTACGTATGTACACACACAGCCAGTTGCTGTGGCACTAAGAAACTGGAGAGTGGAATTAGAAAGACAGGTTGATGTGCTGGGGAAGATCAATGAATATGAGAGGTTCACTGATGACAGATGGCTGGTTTCATACTCTGAAGGAGTGACAGAGGAGGAGGAGAACCAGCTGTGAGCAAGTTGCAGGATGAGTGCATTGGAAGCACAGCCTTGTGCTGGAGAAGCAGCCCTGTTCCAGCAGAAGCAGGAGGATATAAAGGATGGTGTCTGGGTAACTGAAAAGTGGTAGTAAAGGAGAGAATAAGTGTAATAAAGAGAGGGGGGCTTGTGCAGTGCTTAGAAAATTTCCCAGAGCTTTAATGATTCAGAAGATATGGTCTCACAAAATTATGAAATGGGCATGGGGAAATCTGCAGCACAATTAGATCAGAGAACTGTTGATGGCAGAGTTGATGTTGCAGACAGTTGTTTAAAACACCAAATCCTCACACAAATGCACACAACTTAAATGCTTCCAGAAGAAGAGATAGGGCATTTTTAGTGAGTGGGTTATGGCAGATAAAAAAGCTTTAAAACAAGTCTAGTATAATGGAAGGTGATTTCTATAAATTATGTAGAGGGAAGACATACAGATATTTGTAAAAAGAAAGCTTTCACACCTTTGCTAGCCCATGGAAGAATAAAGCAGCATAATGGTATTTTCCAGTATGCAAGTGGCTCATTTTAGCACAGTAAAATTAAACGATTTGATTGATTGGGGGGGGGGGGAATCAAGAGAAAGAGGAATGTGAGACTTTGGCATGTTGTAAATAAGAAAACAGAGAAAGCAAAATGGCAAAGAAGAGATGGACTGCATTATTCTACACCCTATGGGAGCAAACAGATTGTCCACTAATAAGGAAATGATCTAGCCATTTTTTTAGATTAGTGCTGTGGGAGGAGAAGAATTTAAAGGAGGGAATGCATGGATCTCTCGGTAATGTATCCGCTGGTTGTCATTGTAGGAGATAATGAGAATGTAAAGCAAAGGTGGGAGGAGAAAATAGCTTCTATACAAATGCTGTGAGCATATTAATAAGGTCAGCAATTGAAAACATGCCTTTCCAAGGCTAAGTGTGATATTCCTGGAATGTGTGAGCTAGAATGGACTGAAAACAGAGTAGGGAGATGCAAAGTCTACTAAGGGGTTAGGCTGTGTTCTTCAGTCACAGAAGAGACGGCAGTGTATATCCATGTCCAGAGCAGGAAACACTATAATGTTTTGTCTGTCAGAGCAGAGACTGTTTGGGCAGAAGCTGAGGAAGGACAATGAATGCAGTCATGCTATTCCTGGATGTTGCTACAGACCCCCAGGGCAAGCAAAAAAAGTAGGTTGGGAAATGTTTTTACAGATAAGAGAAGTCTGTAAAACAGGCAGAACATTGATCATGAGGGATTTTAATTACTCAGCTATTGATTGGGACAGCCACGATGCAGAAGTGAAGTGGGGGAATGGGTTGCCAGGAGTAATGCAAGATTGCCATCTCACATGGCCAGCTGAACAGCCAAGCTTGTGTAGTCTGAGCCTACACAGTCCTAATTCTAGGAAATGTGCCAAGTTCGATCAATTAAGTTGAAGTTGGGGAGTAGTTAGGATCCAGTGACATGGTCTCACCAGGAAAAAAATGTGCAAGAAACGACAACACAAGCACGTAAGACACAGGACGAAATTCAAGCAAATGAAAGTTGTGCTAATGAAAATTGACTGGAATATTGTAATGTGTTGGAAATGCGATAGGGGATATTTCTTGAAAGAGACTATAAAGCTGGAAGGGAAGGGAATGGACCAGTAATTGAAATTCATCCTAGTTCAGCCTAGTGAGGGAATATGGCAGCAGAGGCTAATAGTTGCAATGATCCTTGGCTAATGGAGAGTTCAGTGGGGGTCAGGAACACCTGCATATCTCAGAACAGCCCTGACACTGTTCTAAATTATGTGGCTGTCCCTGGCAGCTATATTAATACTTTTACACCTTGGTCCTCTCAGGTATATCAGTATATCTGTTGGTGTTCCAGTTCTAAAACTTGGCCTTGTATTTCCTATGGCATGAGCACTCTAAAGAAATACATGTTGCTGTGGCAAAAGTAGAAACACTAAAGAAAAGTAATTCTTATCCCAAAAGACAAGAATGAAGAAGAATTTAATCAGGCTAGGAAACAATGGCATTAAGAATGTGATGACTTAATTCTTCTCTTTTAGCAGCAGTAGATGAGGGAAAAGTATTAAACCCCACTAAATATCACAAGTGATATGACAAGCCCCTAGTATGGAAAACTGTACACTTTTTGTCAGTTAAAGGAAATTAATTGGCAGTACCTGATCACCATGAAGCCCTCTAGGGGACTGTGGAAATTAACGTATGTATAAACACAGCATGAAAAATGGTGTGGTAACTAAAATATGAGCACATGACCTGGTATGGACTTTCTAGAGGATGAGCTGTCAGGTGTGAAGTGCATCACTCACCTCAGATTAAAGCAGGAGAAGCAAACAGAAGAGCAGACCAGGACATGGCATTGCCTGCAAACCTCACAATGTGTTGTGCAAGTGATCTGCATGCAGCAGAGAAGGGCAGATGATGTTGGAGTATGGCAGCAGGAAGCACCTGGAAAAGGCAGCCAGTGACCCAGATAGGTGACCATATGTGTAGGAAGTGGGATGAGCCCATCTACCTTTCCTGATCAAACTGAGTGTCCAGGGGGTTCTTTGCCAGCTGCAGGGTGTGCAGGGTAGAACTCTCCCTCTGATTCACTCCCTCTGGCTCCACTTACAGCCAATGGAGAGCAGCAGTCATACTCAGGGCTTGAGTAACATGTACTAAAAATTCCTGCATCTCTCCAGCAGCCATAAGGCAGTATGGATGATGAACTCAGATGTGGAAGCCTGTATTGAAGGCATCTATAAAGGGCCAGATGAAGCTTACACTCAGACTGCAATGTCAGAGCAACAAGTCCCTGATTACATTAGGCAAAGCAGGGACTCAGACTGTCTCCTACCTCCTTCATTACTGCCATATTCACTGGGCTTCTGGCTGTCTGGGCTCTTCCCTTGAAATCTATTTCAGTACCTATCAATAAAGAGTGTCAGTGTTGATGAAAGGCATTGCTCCAAGTAGATCATTCAATTGAACATTTTCTGGTGAATTCTGGTAAGATTGCTTGAGATTTTGTCCCCTTTGGTCACTCATTAATCAATATGAAGGAACAAATGAGCAATGAGAGAGTATACTAAGATATACATATATATGAACAAAAAATATGAAATTTTCCTTTGCTTTCTGAGCAAGAATTGTGCCCCATGATTTTTGAAAATGTATGGTGTATGGTGTACAAGTGATGGTGTATCTTGGCCTACACAGATAAAACCCTACTCACCTTAGTGATTCCTAATCGAGCAATCAAGTCAAAGGCTCTTTCCCAAATTCACAAGACATAACAGAATAAGAGAATCAGAAAATACAGCATGGAAAGTTTCTTCACATGTAAGCAGTACTGGCTTGAGCAGCTGCCCTTTTCTATGAGTACTGAAAGACACATCAGCGTATAATGTTGTCAGAGGAGTTATATTTAGGGTACTCCCTCATGCTTTGGAATACATGTTTAGTTCTCATCAGCCTTCAGCAGCATGTGTGGTTACAAAGATTAGCATCTACAACTTTGGTGTGAATATTTTGTAAATAGCCTTTGTTCTGATGTATTTGGCACTCTAGTCCTAGCACACCAACAGAATCCAACGGCTCAGTATCAGAGTACAGCTCAGCCTGTGTATTTCCATGTCCCTATCTCTACTTGTGTGCTGAGTTTGACCCACTCTTTCCATTTATATGAAGAGTTGGGGAGATAGGAAAAGACCAGAAATTAGGAGATACAAGGCAGAGACCAGAACCCAAAGTAAAAAAGACTGTAAAGCCTAGAAATAGAGTTTATTGTAAGAGACCAAGAATATTGTCCTGAGGCAATACCCACAGACTACTGGAGCCTGGCAGAGAGTTTTCATCATGGAAGCCCATATTTGTATGTCTTCATAATTTATTTTCATTTATTTTGTTCCTGGCAAGCTGATTTCTATTGAGGAATATAAGCCCATGGTTAGCTTGAGGTAAGATTAAAATTTTGATATTAACACTGATAATTTTTTTAGAAGGAAGTGAAGACAGAGAGATCTGTGAAGTAGCTCCAAAAGGAAAGCAAGCAAAGAAAATTGCTTTTCCTCAAAGACCAATGATTAATGAACAAATATGTAACAAATATGTGAGAGGTGCTGCATGTGAGATATTATAAGGAGGTTCTGAACATGACTGCAAAACGAGACAATAAACAGTGATAAGGCAAAAACAGGTAAAAAAGTGCAATAAGATTGCAGAGGAGGTTAACATAAATAATAAGAAAGTGTTCAAGTATGTAAGGAACAGAGGATTAGTAAAGGATATGGTGAACATGATTTATTGAGAGCATATGTGGACATAGCCAGAAACATTAACAAATTCACTGCTTCAGTGTGCTCACGTAAGAGGATGGCTATAGAAAATAACTTCCTGGGGTTGTGATGCTGGGGGTTGAGGAGGAAGAAAAACAAATAATAAATAAAATGGGAAATCTCCCATGAGCTTGCCCCATGTCAAAACATATTTTCCAAAGAGTACCATCCTTTTAACTAGGGCTGAAGCTAGACGTGTCTTTCCTGTTAAGATAAATGATGCAGATTCAGCAATGTACTATTCCACCAAAATATTTTGGTGGAAGCAAGAAGTGGAAAATGTGGTCAAATAGGGATAAAGTGGTGGCAAAGAGGAGAGAAACATTTGTGAGCTAAACTAGATGAGCATGATGCCTAAGACTACTCAACCCCAATATCAAACTTCCCAGGAAGTGAAACCAAGAAAGAAGAAAGCTTATGTGGGTTACAGAATAAGGCAAGAAATAAAGGTTTCTGGTAGAGTACGGTGTACAGAGGGACCAGAGAGACTGCATCAGCTGCAGAAACTCAGGTTTGGGTTTTCTTTTTTATTTGAAACTCTCTAGTGCTCTCCAACCTTCCTATGACCCTGGACTGATCTTCCCAGCAAGGGCCAGCCAACAGGACCAGGAGATGACTTCCATCCTACCTCCTGTGGTCTTCATTTTGGTTCCTTCTGCTCCACATTGTAGAAATGCTGCAACAAAACACTGGAGAGAGGTTTGCATGTGGGCGCAGAATCAGGACATGCTGCCATCCTCCCACCTGCCTGAGGACATGTTCCACTTGGGTGTGAGGAGATGAGGCAGCAGGCTTCAAACGTGATGGTGATCTCAGGGATAACAGCTATTGTATACTAAAGCACAGGAATTACTCAGAGCAGTGAAAACCAGTGCCAGGTCTCTCCAAGCATATGTTTCCCTGAGGAGGGCAAAGGAAGGCTTGAAGGAAACAGGTTCAGGCCAGAACAAATGAGAGACAAGACAACGTGCTTGAGAGCATCAGAAGCACAATGATCACAGTGATGATCATAATGATCAGAAGCTTTCACCTTCTGATTCAGGAGCAGGGGTCACATCAAAATTGCAATCTTATTTATGAGGCTGAAGCTTTGACTTGTTGCTAAATCTGTTCTTTTCATTATTGGCTCATGCCACCCGTTTCCCTTTCTCCCACACAGGTCATTTCCTGACTTGTTGACTGTCTGTTTTCTGGGGGCAAAGGCTGTCTCCTTTGTCACTCAGCCCTGTAGTGTCACATGGGCCCCGATCCATAACTGAAGCTTTTAGATGCCACCATCGCCTAAGTATTGATCACAAAAAAGCATCTAAACCTGAGCATCTGCCCTGCATCTGCAGCATAGGCAGAAGGCTTCTAAAATACAGTCCCTACCAGACAGCAGGTGTGTCATGTGGTTGTGGGGTGAGGGGTGGGAGCGTGTGGGGGCAATGATGGCAAGGAAGGTGGCAGGGCATACCAGGAAACAGGATTCAACTGGCCTCACTGGCACCAGTCCAGCATTTGTTTGCTGAAAGATTTGTGGCAAGAGGTGTTTTAAGAAATAATCTGAAGTCCAAGGGTTCTTCTTATGCAAACCTTCAGCAGCTGGCAGCACGGAGGAAATGACTAACGTTGTGTTTGTTGTTTCCCATGCGGCACTTGTGTGTGCAGAACTTGTGGGAGGGGGAAAGGGGGGTTTTCTCAAACCCTGTCTGCAAACAGACCCTGCTGATTGCTTTGCTTTCACTGCAAAGCACCCAGAGGGTAAAAAGGACTTGTCCTGGTCAGCTTCACTTCACGTGGGGAAAGAGATGCATTTCCCCAGGCAAATGGCCAAGGCAGTAACTGGAGGCAGGAATCTAGAATAAGATGTGTGATGACTAATGCTCCAGGTGCTCACCTTCCTTGCAGTTACAAAATCCTTTGGGTTCAGAACCTGCTGCAGTCACCACCAGTCAAACACAGAGCTGAAATTATGCCAAGTTAAAACTCTCCCTCACTTCTTAACTTCAAGTTCCCCTGTAGAGTTGGAGCAGTCAATGTTGATATTTTGGAGCTGATGTTGATATTTTACCTCCAAAGTGTCTATGTAAGAGATTACCACCTCTAATTACCACCTCCCTCTGCAGGGAGAGGAGACAAAGAAGTGAGGGAGATGGAGGGAGGCTCCTTTCTTGCTTCCTGGGCAGCAGTGTTGTCCTTAACAGAGGCACACGGACGCTTTGCATTGACTTCCTAGGGCCTGCAAAATGACTCAGTAGACGACCTACAGTTGCACATTTCTAAGGTGAGCAGAGAGGGGGAATTCTGGACAGCTTGGGAACTGTACCAAATGCAATGATAAGAAATGAGCACTGGAGGGTATTTTTGTGGAGTTTTTAGGTTTTTTTTGTTTCGGTTTGATTTGGTTGGTTTGGTTGGTTTAGATTTTGTCTTTCTTGTGTTTTTTGGTTTGTTTTTTTATTTGTTTGTCTTTCTTAATTAAAAGAAAAAAAAATAACCCAAACTACTCTTATCCTATTCAAGTCAAAACTGAACACAAGGGAAGGGGAAATTCTGATAAATGCATCAGGGTCCCTATGACAACACATTGGTTTTACTAAGTCAGTCCTTGCTGTGAGCTGATGTCCACTCAAGCAGAGTCTTTATGAACAAACACAGAGAAGCTGGCATGCACGCAGACCAGCAGAGGTCAAATGTTTCTGTTGATGGGAATATTTTCTCCTCTATGCTTAGGGCATTTGGGGCAGTTGTATGCTGTTGTTGCTGCAAATATGGCAAAAGTTGAAAAAACTGAAAGTTGACAGTTTCTGTCACAGAAACCACCTGGACTTGAATGAGGTACCAAAGCAAATCAAACTTTTGGTTTGTTTATGCTATTGTCCCCTTTTATATTCTTACTATATAATTATTTTCAAATAAATGTCTAAGGACTGTTTTTTGGTTGTTGTTAGCCCTAAGTGCTTGGAGGATTTAGTCAGAGAAGCCATAAGCCTCATTTGTTTAACTGTTCTGTAAAACCTTTAGTTCAAGTACTTTAAGAATATGCCAGAGAATGGTGCTATCTTACCTGCTTTCAGAGAGGGCATGGAAGGAAAATGTATTTAGCAAGAACTGGTGGATCATTAAGTGGCTTTATCTCCCCTCAACATCTCTCTGTAAATAAGTCAAGGTTTGTTGCAACCTTGTGCAAGTGCTGGAAAAATTTAAAGCCTTAAACAGTGAACTGCTTTGAAGAAAGCTTATCTTCCTAATGGAAACAAATTGTGCCTGTTATTTATATATCTGGTAAAGCTTTATTAAAACATTGTGGGGGGCTTACTTTCCCTCCTTAAACAGGTCGATTATTTAACATCAAACTTAAACCTTGGATTATATTGATAGAATGTGAATCATACACCATAATAAAAGCAAATAAACTCATTCTTTATGTGCCACCAGCAACATTTTAGAACACAGATGTGAGCTCAGAATTACCCATTAAGGGAAGCAATGCAGCACCAAGAGGGTAGTAGCTTGGAAGAATACCTACAGAAATCAATGGGATAATCTTAGTTGTGCTCCTTGGGTGTTGGATCATACCCCTGTTGAGCCAGACGTGTCTGACACATGTACCACTGTTCTGGAATAAAGTATACTGTCATCGTGGAGAAATAAATACAGCATAGACTTCTAGCTACCCTCATATGATTTCACAGGTTTTTTGACATGCAGGATAGCAACTGGAGAAAAAAAGAAACCAAACAATTTTGCTTGCTTTCAGTTATTTAAGCTTTTGAACCTTTTTTCTTAACTTGATTTTTTATCTTTTTTCATTCTGCGTTTCTCAGTCAGGAAAGGTTAGCCTTGATAATTACAGCTTTCAGTTACAGATCTGGTTTCCATTTTTGACTCTTAACAGAAATGTGCAGATTTGTGGTATTAGGATTGCCACTTCTTCAAGTGAGTAGAAATAGCTCTTTTTTTTTTTTTTTCCTTAGAAACATAGAAACAACACAATTGGATTATGCTTATAATTAGGTCAGATAAATGGAACATTTTTTATCTCTAAATATATATTTAAGCACATATCTTCTTTTAGGTTTGAGCTGTTCAGAGGTGACATCAGTGCTTCAGTTTAAGATCTGCCTCTGCAGTTTTAGGCAGGCTATTGTGGTGGAAAGGGCCTTACCAAAAGTCAATTTATCTGAGTTCACTCTAAGTTATACTTGAGCATTAAAGTAGTTTTCTGTCAAGACTTGAAACTGGGAAAAAGTTTCTAAGCCCTTAATGGTGGAAGGAGGTCCAGTGGATTATCTGGTGTGATTGCTAGTGCATCCCCAAGTTGTATCCTAAGCTTCTGAGTTGGATAAGGACTAATGGAGCAGAAATACTGCCTTGAAAATTCTCTCCAACACAAGGGTGTCGCTTTCTTGACAATCTCATAGCAATATTTTTGCATGCACACCTTGCCCAAGTCATACCAGGCTAAGGACAAGACCCAGGGTGTCCTCTGCAGGGGAGTTCAGGAGCCAGGAGGTTTGGTGCTGCAGAGCTACTGGCATTGAGAGCCCCAGCACAGCTGAAAGGGATGGACAGTCATTCCAATTTTGTTTGTAGCTGCAAGTGTCTCAGGGAGCCTATTGAATTTGGAAACATAATTCAAGACATCAAGAACTATATTTGGTATTTGGTTTGCCCCAAATTTTGAAAAAAACAAAAAAAATCACTTTCAGAATTTAGACAAGAAAAGGTATTGGTACAACCATAAAAAAAAAAAAAAAGTATCACTTCCTCCCACCAACAGTACTGTAAACCAACAGCTTTAAAATGTCACATTCCCTGGGTAGGGCAACTTCATCTCCTGTCTGCCACTCAGGGATGGTACCTCAGCCTATGGCCTGTTGTCTATCTCTGGGAAAGATGGTTGAAGCTGAGGTGTATTTTGTGCTGACCAGTGACCGCTTTGCTGTGTAGGGACCCACACATCCAAAAAAAAGTGTTTTGCTACTTATTCTATCCATGGACTGGGGCATCTGAGGACCTTACAGCCTTGTTATATTTATTTCCTTGACAAACACCAACACACCTGGAAAGCAAGAAAGTCCTAATTGTATCCTCTCACTGGGCGGAGAGTGCAGGCAGGGAAAGAGAGACACAAGGGACACACACTTTGACCGTGTAGCTCAAAAGCTTCTCTGGGTACCAGCTGCTGTGCCCCCAGTCATGAAGGAAAGTAGAGCAGGGAGCTGGAACCCATCTCTGAAATTGCACGACCCCAGGCATGGGAGTGTTTGCCTTCCTTTTAACCTTGCTTCCAGACTGATACAGGGGAACAGAGAGAGCATTGTTATTAGATGCAACATGAAGTAACAAACAAAAGCGTATCTCTCAAAATGCTGAAAAATAAGTTTGGCCAGAAGTACTTTGTTGACCTTACTGAAATAACTCCTTCTCTGACCCAGATACAGCATGTGTAATACACTTTGTAATGTCACTACAATGCTCATCAAGATTTCTACCTTGATATGACATCTGTAGATCAGGCATTCATTGTTCTGATCAGCAGCGTTCTCGTGGTTGTGTTGCTACCTGGGCAGCTGCTGACACCAAAGAGACTTTGGCTGTATAAGATCATTTGAAATTTGCAGCAGCAGAGCATTTAGGATTTGCAGACAAAACCATTAAAGTATGGGCAGGATAGTTTTCTTTCCCTCTAAATATGAAGGAAGAGGACACAGGGATGACACTTTATTTAATTTGGATTAAAAGAATGCTGTGAGGTTTCATTTTTTTGGAAAGGTGAGTTTTGATGTTACCTTAAACTGGTAAAAAAAATATATGAAAGTTCTGGCTGAAACTGTTTCCTCTGGAGTTTATTTCTAAAATCAAAACGCCTCTCTGATTTGAAGTTCTGAAACCCACTGCTGTGAATAAAAATGTGCAGCCATTTCATTTATTCATTTTGGAAGAATGAAAGAGGCAATGAGTAAAACTGCAATGGGGTGAGGAAAACCTGCTGATCAGAGTGAAGGTTACTTATATTACAATAAACATGTGTTGGTCTTGGCTAATATTGGTTTAAGTCACAGTCTCATTTGAACTCAAAGTGCCTTTTGCTTTGGCTGCTCAAAGGACACAATTGTCATCAAGGAAGTAAAATCTCTTCTGTTCCCCCAGCTGGAAGAAAAGAGATTGGAGGTGGCAGTGGAAGGGACAGGGCACAAGAAAGAAAAGGAAAGGAAGGCAGACGCTCGCACATAACTTCTTACAATGGCTCCAGCATGCCCTTCCATTGGCAGGAATCCTTTTGATCAAATCCTTGCCCTGGGCTGAAAGCGTTTTAATGAGCATACAGACACCGTCTTTTTTTCTGGGTCTATTTTGTGTTCTTAAGGATAGCTAAGTAAAGCCTGCACTTAAATGATCATGTCTGTGCTCCTTAAATGTGCTTGAGAGGAAACGCATGCTGCCTGAATGTGGAGGCTGAGCAGTGCCAGCCCGAAGGATAGAGGAAAAATAGCACAGGAGGAATCTAGTTTTCTTCAGCATTTTGTTTGCTTGGGGAGGAGGAGTATACAACCTTCAGAGAGGTGAGGATTTTGGGGTCAGGAGGTGTTTTGTGGACACCCCCATGTCTTACTAAATCTCCACAGCACTGCTTTCTTTGAGATTCTCATCAAGGCTACTGTGGTTCACCCAACTCCTTCTACGTGCACCCGGGAAAACTTAATGTGGTGTCCTCCTGGGTGATCTCACACAGATGCTCTGGGACAATGTCCTCCACAGCTCCTTGTGGGAGTTTGCTCCTCAACTCAGTCCTCGACCTCTGCTGTTAGTTCTCCCGCTGGGGAGGACATGCTTGGTTGGGTCTGCAGTGGTGATCTGTTGGCTCCTGTCTCCCCACTGCATTGAGGGCACGTATGGGACTATATGGATGAGCTCCTTTTGGCAGCAGTCTGTGAATAGTGGGTTTGTTGAGCTGAAGAAAACTTTACTCACCTGGGCTGCCAACATGGATCTTCCAATGAACTGTAAAATATATTAAACATAGAATAAAAAAATAATTTTAAAAAGACAAAAGGCAAATGCAGTTTAATTTGTCACATCTCATTATTCTGAGGCATTTGTGGGAAAAGGCAACCTTTGTCAGTATGTCACAGGGTACTAGCAGTTACTGCAAAGCAATAAAGGGACGTGTTGGGCTTGGGGAAAAGAAAAAAACACCAAAAACAAAACAAAACAAAACAAAAAAAACAACCAACCAACCAACCAAACAAAAACCCCCCAAAACAAAAGCAAACATCACTAACTCCCAATTTTCCTGTTAGGCTTCAAAGATCCAGGTGCAAGAGGTGGGGGCCAAGACCTCTGTGCAGAAAAAGCAGAGCCTTCCCCAAAAAGACATGGAGAGGGTTGAAAGAAAGTTTTGCCTTGACAGTAGCTGCCAAAATGAAAACCTTTTAAAAAGTTTTTTTGATGTGCATGACAGGAGGTGCAACCACTCGGATTTGCATCCAAAAAAGAACCCTGCAGATTTTTTGAAATCCTGGTGACAAAGGTATGAAATTTACGATTTGTGACTGTTGTTCCTCAACTGTGAATCGCCAAAATAAAGCGTCCAAAAAGGTAACTTTTATTTGTGACTGATGCATTTGTAAACAGAACAGTGCCAACACTGAAGCTCTGTCTGGTTTAGCTCAGGGTCCCAAATACTGCTCAGGTAGAGCTGTTGCCTGGAGCTGGTTGTCCCAGCTGTGTCAGCAATGCTCTTTCAATAAGGGGAGTGTTATCCCTGCATGCCTTTGGTGTGGCTAATGGGTATATCTGAAGTGACTGTGTACTTTTAGCAGTGTGGTGCTGGATAAACAGTGGAAATTTATGTCATGAGCCCACAGTTTATCTGATTAGATATTTTGCCTCCAATGATGGCACAAATAGCCCTGGAATAATGGTAAGACACCAAATATGGATATCAAGTTTAAAAGTTCCTGATTTATAATATTTAGGTATTTATATAGGTTTTTGTGACTAGCGGTAATTCAGCTCATGTCATCATTACTCCCATTGCTGCCTTTTTGACCATCTCCTTGGTTATTTTTCTTGATAACATCCTCCAACAGAGTCTGTTCTATAAGTTCAATATACGAAATGTAAAGTATTTGTACTTCCAGTTTTAATTTTACTGCATGAGTTTATTTAGAAGTCTCAGATTAATCCCACGTAGAATATGCATTAAGTCACTCACTTCTGCTCATTTTCATGTGAACTAGCCTGCAGTACTGAAGTAAGAAGGCCTGTGCAGCAAACCACTTTGGTTTCCATTCTTGGTAATGATTCTTTCTGCTGCACCTATTTCAGTAAGGTAACCAAATCTGTGACACCAGCTAAGAAATACATATTTTTTGATTGGTTGATTTTTTTCTTCAATAAAAAAATATTTTTAGAGTTATTTTTTCACTTAACATACCTTTACAATTCAAAATATATTCCACCTGGTAAGACTTAGTTTTAAATATTTCATTAATTTAAAAGTTTGTTAATTTTTTCTGTTAGTTTTACACTTGTAAATTTGGGGTGATTTTCTTTATTTAAAAATATTACTAAAAACTGACATTCTACACATACACATGCATACAAACATATATATTTATAGATCTACCTACATATAGGTTTGTGTATATATATGTTTGTATAGATACACTCACATCTGAACTTGCTCTGCTTATTTCATTCAGCTTTTTCAAAAAGCCCTCCCTTCATGCTTCCTGCCCACAAGCTGTATTGGCACAGGGCAATTTAGAAAATAATTAATTCATTAACTAATCTCAAGGATACTTGAACAAAATACCAAAACTGACAGAAACAAAAACTTCGGGGGTTTCATCTGTGAGAGTGAACATGTAGAGAATTCAGATAGCATGCAAGTACCTCAGAAAATGTTTATGTGGAAAATTGTCCATGCATTTTATTACTTGTTCACAAAAAATCTCAGTGCACAACTTAGCTAAATTACCGGCAAAGTTAAATTAGGCATGCACACTTAGAATTGAAAACACCCCTTCTGCCTGCCACACAGAGGCCATGAGTTCATAGAGAATGGGAACACAGAAGTACCTGATCTTCAGTCTGTAAGAAGATGGGCTGCCTGGATATCCACAAAACAAATTCTTAGCAGAAAAAACAAACTTTAACAAGGATGTTAAAAATTTACAACAGGATAAATTTCTGCTATGCATTTTATATGAATCAAGCCACTAAAGTATCAATTCTCTTGCCAGAAAAATGCAATATTCACTACTGACAATGTTTCAGTGTCCCATTTGTATGTGTCAGCATTTTGGAAACATCCTACAATTCAATATTTGGAATATTTCAGTTTTAAAAGTGGTACACTACATGATTTTTTTTGTTTATTTCCTGGTAGTTGCTTTTCTTTCAGACAGGACTTTATACACACACACACACACATACGTATGTATATATATATGCACCAATCTCTCTCATGTACAGTTTATGAGTATTGTGTATTTACAAACTAATTGAACTAATCAGATTGCTGGGGTACATCTCTAGCCTGAATACACCTCAGCTGTGCCATGATGCAAACAGAGGGAAAACTGCACCTTCAAAGAGCAAAAGGTCCAGCACATCAGGGGTTTGGATGCTGCAGAGACTGTGAGACCAGGCTTGTGCTACAGCACTAGGCATGCTTCTCAGGAGAAATTTGGGACATTCCTTGGAATGATGGCCACTTTTTCTGAGTTTGAGGTGGGATCATGAGATGTTTTTATTCCAAGCAGGGCTATGTGACAAACATTCTTATGAATTTATAGGTTCTCATGTGAAAAAAAAAATTATATTTAAAGTGCCCAGGGGCAGAGAGTGGGGAAAAAATTGGGGTTTTTATTTCACTGTTTTCCTTTCTTTAAGCAGCTTGCTGGCTGCCAGACTTGCATAGGTATTTGGGTGCTGGAAGATGCAATAACTGTCTCATGGATCTCCCAGACCTTTTTGCAACCAGGATGATGTATGGTCACAGCAGAGGCTGCAGACGCTAATGGAGGATTTTGAAAGATCTAGCAAAGGAGCTCTGTGAACCATTAATGATGATTTTCAACAAATCTTGGTGCCCTGGGGAGGTTCCAGAAGGCTGGAAGAAAGCTTATATAGAGCCAACATTTATAAAGGTTAAACGGGATGACTTGAGTAATTATAGGCCTGTCAACCTGACATCGATCCCAGGCAAAATACTGGAACAGCTGATATGAGACTTGATTAATAAGGAATTAAAGGAAGGTAATATAATTAATGCCTTTCAACATGGGTTTATGGAAAATAGATCTTGTCAAACTGGCTTGATATCATTTTTATGAGATTACAAGCTTGGTTGAGAAAGGTAATGGCACTGATGTAATGTACTTAGATATCTGTAAGGCATTTGACTTGGTACCACCTGACATTTTGGTTAATAAAGGAGAATGCTACAAAATCATTGCATCAAACATCAAGTGCATTAAAAACCAGCTAATTGGTACATCTCAGTATGTAATTGCAAATGGAGAATATTCATTGAGCAAGTATGTCACCACTGGAATCCTGCAGAGAATGGTTCTGGGTCCAAAGCTATTTAACATATCTAAACATGTCCTGAAAAAAGAAAAGCAGTCCCTATAGATTATATAGCTTATATAGACTACACTTGCAGACCTCACAAATGCTAGGAAAGTAGACGTTATTAAAATGAATGTGTTGCTGATAAGTTAGATGTTTTGGACAAAATCTAATGTTTTTTGTCTAAAAACAGCAAAAGTTGGCCTTACAGACTTTACTGTAATAGGTGTGATTTTAAAAGTACTTTGAACTCGTTACAGGTGGATAATCAGGAAAACAAAACTTCCAGTACAGTAAAGTACCTAAAAAGGTTATAATTGCACGTTCAGAAGGGAATGTCAGGTCTGAGCAGGGTGGGTTTATATTACTACTAATATTGGCATTCCCATTGTGAATCCATCTCAAGAGGGATGTTAATAAGCTGAGGAGCTGGGAGAGCATCCCAAAGTGCATGTAAGGAACCTCAAGAGGTGATTTATCATGAAGAGCTCAAGGAATTATTTTCCTCCAGAAAACAGAAGACTAATGAGGTGAGCTGATCCCAATCCAGAATGATGGGATTTGTTTTGTCCAATTTTGTCCATGTGAATGACAAGAACTGGGTTTAAACTCACTGCTTTGTCCCCTTATTCAGTCAGTGCGGAATTTATATATCTCCAGCGAGCAACTAATCCTGCACTGGGATAGCTGCAATGGATTGCCCTCAGGTAGCACCTGTTTCTCTCAGTTGGTTACAGAAGGATCCCCAAACAGTGGGTGAGACAAGATGCTTCATTTCTGCGTGGTTAACGTTGAGTGAGATAATCCCACACTAATTGCCTCCATGGGGAATGCAATTTTTACAATGAAGCCTCTTCAGTCTGTTAAATAGCAGGCTCCGAAGGCTTGAAGTTTTATAGGGACAAATTCAGATTAAAAATCAGGTGCACATTTTTCTGTAGGAATGTAATTAACCTTTAGAACAAACTGCCAAGGGTTGTGGCACTTTCTACACCAGTGGAAATTTTAAAATTAAGATGGAATGTTTTTCTGAAAGATTTGCTCTACTTAAAATGCTTGGATTTGGGGAAGTTAAGTGGCCTGCATGGTACAAGAGGTCAGAGAAGATCATTGCTTTTGTCCTTCTGGACTAATGATATGTGCCTTTACGTCTTGTGGTGCTGGTACACCTTTAAAAAAATCTTCCCTTAAGTCTTTCTCCATTCTTAAATTTCCGTCCTGTTAACAGTAATTAGAATTCCTTACCTAGAAGAACAAAGTCATTAAGGACTTTGGGGTGTGTAAATATCCTGGAAAGGAAGGATGAATAAAAATGTAAATTATGCTGGAGAAACATAGATTATTAGAAAGAGCTTGAGTAATGTGCACTGCACAAGTGCTAATTGTGTGTCAGTCTTTTGGAGGTGGGTGCTGACTGGCTACCAAATCTATAGCCAGCTTCCATGTAATTAGGGCACAAGTGTCTTGAAAAAGACACACAGTGTTTTTAAAAATATCCCACAAAATGCCCCACAGTTTCCTTTCTGCAATAGACACAGGAGCAAGGCCAGATCCACCCTGCTCTTGGCCTCCACACCCTGACGGTTCATAGTTCAGACTAGCAAGGTCACACTGTTGATGTGGGGTTAAGTGAACAGGAAAGCCATTAAAATTTATGTGATTTTGGCAATGTGCTGTATTTTCCCTGTCTCAATTCTATGATTGTCAGTATAAAAGAAAACTAAAAACCAGAAAGGAAAGGAAAAAAATAACAAGGAGAGAAAGGGGGAAGAATTAGAGCCATTCACAGATTTTTTTTTTCAGTTTAACATTGGCTTTGCCATTTAGGTTAAAGTCTAAATCCCCATCACAAAAAGATGATGTGCTGATGGAGACAGTACACTTCAGAAGCATTCAAAGAATGCAAAGACTTTATCAATGTCTAGAGATGGTCACAAAGTTTCCATATATATTTATTTGGGTGACCAATTGGATTTTATGCTTTATTAAAATTATCTACTCTGGAATTTTCCATATTTTGTCTTTACATATGTACAAACACACAAGAGAAAGTTTTTAATTTTAAATTGATAGTTACCTGGAGCCTGTGTTTTAAAAGCCACCATATTGGCTGCTAGAGATTGGATTTCAGATACCTTAATCTCTTATTCTTTTATATGGGCCAGGTTTTTGCCTGCCTTTCCCAAGGTGCACTGACATGTGCTGAGATTAGAACTTCCATTTTCTATTATATAAATATAACATTTCTTATAAATAAAAGGTGTTCTACAGTTTCCCAGTGGGACTAGTGAATCATGGAGCCAAAGGGCAGCCAGACTGTCAGAGTGACTAGGAAACACATGAGCTACAAGCCCACAAAGTACCAGGATATTTTAAAACCAAAACTCATAGTCTTTGGATGAAGATTTGGGGAAAAAAAAATTTAAAGATGAACACTGAGGAAAAATGAGACTCTTTGGAAGCTACAGGGACATTCGGGCACGTAAGTAAGAAGGAGCACGTGAAAAATATATAGGTAAGACAAACTGAAAGCAGACTGAGCAAATGTTATCATGTTGGGTGATTCCTAAAGAAAAATATTTGAGACCGAACCAATTCTATGTAGTGTGTGCCTTAAATCCGTGGATCCTCGGGAGTATGCCTTGCTGTGAGGAAAGGATTTTGTTGCCTCCCTTTTTTACATGCTTTCGCAATGCTTTTAAGAAATTCTAAATGAGTTGGGAAGTGAAAGATCTTGGGGCTATATGGTCAAATCTCCTCCAAACACCTTTGGAAAGATGTCTTTAGCGCATGTGCTGGGCTCTTCTTTCCTTTACATTAAAGCTCTGGACACTTTGACCCTTGGCTGGAAATGCTGAATACTTAGAGGGGTAAGGAATTTACAAGAGAGCCCAGCTGGATGTACCATTGTGGCTGAGCATCTTCTAAAAAGAAGATCAGCCATACTTCACCAGGGGGTTTCTCCACCTCCAATGCAAGGAAATTGCACCTTGGTGACTATGACTTCTCCTGCCCCTGTCACTCAGTAAACAGTTGGTCAAATGCTACCTGGAAAACTCAGAACAAGCCCAACCCAAGAGTCACAGCCAGGCCTTGCTTCCCAACTTTCACTTTCCATGATGATTTTCTGCCTGAATACATATAAAAGGAAGTAAATGGGAATTCAAATTCTGTGACAACTCATTATAGTTTTTTTTCTGCTTCAGTAACCTTATTGATTACAGAAAAGACTGATTGAATGTATGCTTCATATTTTTCCCCCAACACTTTCAATAAATCCCCTTTATGTGCCACAAAAAAATAAAAAAATAAGTAAAGTGTGTCTTCCTGACAGCTGGCTGTAGAGTAAACTTAGAGCACCTGTTTTCTTCCCTTTTGTTCATTTTTTACTGCGAAATGAATAACACTTAACACTAAATAAAGAAGGAGGGTGACCATGACTACTGAAAAAAATTCAAAGGCAGCCTGTGCGTTGCTTGTAAAGAACTGATTGCAAACATGTAGTGTAGGGCAGATAACAATATTCCTGCACAATAATCTAGCAGTAATTCACACTGTGGTTTAAGTGCCAGATCCTCATGAAAGACACTGAATAATCTAAGGCAACTCTACTCTGTCAGGTGCCACGCATTTCTCTGGCAAATTTAACCGATAACTCATTTAAGGGTGCTGGTAGGACAAGAAGTGTCCTTGAAAGCTGGCAGGAGGGGACACAAGCAACTCTGCCTTATTTTGGCCTCATCTGTAGGAGGGTTTGGGAAAAAAAAACCCCAACCTTCTTGAGGTCTTGATTATTTTGTTTGTAAATAACCATCTGCTTCTTTCTGATCAAGAGCCAGCATAGTAAGGTATGACCCCAGGGAAAGCTGTGATTGATACTCCGCCACCTCTGTTAGCAGGGGTGCCACACAAAAGATAGCACTAGGCCCACCAGTGGCCCATGATGAAAAAGAATACACTTTCTTTAAAAATGTAAATGATCCAATATTATAAAGGGATGCAGGTGGCATAGGAGAAAAGCCCAGCCATCAAACACGACACTTCTGTCATACCTACCTACCCTCCCCTCTCCCACTCATTTGTCAGTCCAGCTGCTGATCTTCGCACCGGAGAGAGAGGCTTCACCGGCACGGCATCACCCCCGGGTTGTGCCGTCTGCCCCGAGTCACGTCTTTGTCACCGGCTCACCACTGACTCAGAGTGTGACCTTGGGCAAGTCCCCTAAGCTCTTTGTGCGTCAGTTTATCTACTGGTGAACGAGATATAATACTTTTTCTGGGGATTATGGCAATTAAATGCTGTTTGTAAAGCATGCTGAGATCCTCCATACTCCAGAAATGAATATTCTGGCTATGAGGCTGCTGTGAGGATCTATCACAGCCTACCAGTGAGAGTTGCTGCTAAGTTCCTGTGCTGTCTTCCTTGTTTCCAAAGACTTTGAGGACCTGTCCTGGGAAGTGGGAGTGCTAAAGAGATCAAGAGTTTTTTGCTCAACAAAATGGTTAGGTATGCTGTTATACTGTCACTTGTGGCAGTCCTTGTGTATTCTGTGTTTAAAAAAAAAAAAAAATTCAGCTGCTTCTGTTTTCATCTATTCAACATTTGAAAAATCAGTTGCTGAGAATTGTTTTTGGCTATTCAGTGGTCGCATCCTTCTCTGCAACCCAGTATTCACACTGGTAAAGAGTGAATTTTACTGGGCAGAAACTGGTGGGGAAACTCTTCAATGAATTTTTTTTTTAAGAAAAAAAAAAAAAAAGGGAGCGGGGGGAAATAGGTTATAGAACCCTCTGCTGTCTGGTGGATTTTTTTCACTTAGGTATTTCAGCCTAATATGCTTTTAGTGGAAAGGTTCCAAAATGTACAACCAGGAAAAAAAAAGAGGGGGGGGGATTTCCCAGGCAAAATAACTAGAGGTAAATTCAGTGTTTTTCCACTCCAGTGAACACAACCTTTGCTTTTATTCTGGTGCAAACAGCTGCAGGTGCCTCAAGTCAGCCAGTTCTATCTATCTGCAATGTCATCCATGTTTACTTGCAGCACTGGACTTTCGATTCTGTCAGGGTGCCAATCCAACGGGCCGCCAGGCACTGCAGCTGACAGTCAAATCTGTAATGCTGAATCCTTCTTCTGGAAAAAAGGGCTAAAGAGGTTAATACACTCAAGTAAGGATAAACACACCAGCTGTTATAGTTTCTAGTATTTAATGTCATTATCAAATAAAATAACTCCTAAGAAATAAAAAAATGTGCAGCCTCCAAATCACTCATCTTTGTTAGGATTAATAAATTATCCCAAAACCTACACTATAAAATAATAATAGAGAGCCTGCAATTAAATTCATATTTGCTCTGCTCTGCTGATGTTGCTCTGTGCTGATACAATTACCTTTTGGTGTTTCATCAATAGTGATGTCATGGATCACACAGTATCTATAGGATGGATCACTGGAATATAGAAATCAGGGATGGATTATTGGAATATAGAAAAATATTATTTAACCTTTTAAAATTTATTTCAAGGTGCTTGTAGAAATATTTTTTCTGATGTACTGAATGTTATCATTCAAAGATTTCATGACTCTTGGTCTTTCTCTTTTACAAAAATCTGCTTAGGATCATAAGAATAATGAATCTTGCAAGAGCGAGAGTGCTTTTGTGTGTGTTTGTGTGTGAAATCTCAAAGGGTGGCCCCCCAACACATTACTGGAGCTAAATATTAGAGTCAGGAAGTGAATCTGTGTTTTCCTCCTGTCATTATAATTTCAGCTTCTAATGCTTTTTGTCAGTGTGGAATAAACAGGAGCTAACTTGAACGTATCCAGAAAGGTTGAGAAATGCACACAAACACACAATGGAAGAGGCTTCACAGCCTGCAAAACAGCCTGCAGTGGGCTCAGCTTCTAGTTTATGGTCTATGTTATAGCAAGATACACTCACTGCCTTGTACTCGGTCTATGTAATTGCAATTGGTCTGTGACCAATTCCATAAATATCCTTGAATTTTAGGATTTATTAGCCAGCCCTTTCAAATTGCATCAGACTGAATTTGCCAACGTATTTCCGCTTTCTTTTTGGTTTTAAAAGATTTCTCTGGTTGTTGCTTAACTGTGGGCGGAGGCACAGAACTGATGGGGATTTCGGGGTCTGGCTTTGTTGGTAAAGGCAGTGCTGCTGCTTGACCTGGGATCAGTGCTCCCACCAGACACTTCGAGGCACGGAAGGAGACATTTACCCTTGTTCTGTGACTTATCCAAATCAATCTTAAGTGTGACTAGTGGTGTTCTTTTGCTAGCCATGCAGGTGTATTTATTTCTTGCCTTGTACCTCTTACCAAAATAGAGAACAGAAGTTCTTTTTTCCCCACCAGTATAGTACCAGGTTTAAAGTAGAGCTGCGTAAATCATAGAAATACCTTCTCATGAGAAAACAGTAATTTTGCAATTATCCCTCTCCTGTCACCACCCTCCCCCGCCTTAAATTGTGAGATTTTAAATTTTGTTTTTAAGCTTCTTTATCCCTACTAAATATTCTCAAAAAAAAAAAAAAAAAAAAAAGAAAAGAAAAAAAAAGAAAGAAAAGAAAAGAAAAATCTCTTCTAGGGGAAGCAAACTGGAATTTCTTCGGGCGTGCCAGCTGCCTGGCAAAAAGGGAGAGCGGCAGGAGCCTCATCGGCAGGCTGCTGCAGGCTGGCCACCCCATGCCTGTCTCTCCTCCTCCTCCTCCTTCTCCTCGCCTTCCCCCTAGCCTGGCTGCTGGGGAGGCAGCTGGGCTGCAGGGCCGGCAGAGCGCCAGGGCACTCAACCTCCCCTCCTCCCTCTTCCAGACCTGCTGCATCTCCCCAGCTGCCTGCCTGGAAGACTATTGTCAATTTTGCTCTCTCCCTGCAGACGACAACAAAATCGACAGGAGCCTTCCAGCCAAGCAGCCATGGAGCCATCAGTTTGATTTTTCCTAATAGCAAATCAGAAATTTCTGGCAAAATCGAAATTTTCCCATAAAAGAAATCCCGATTTTATAAAAGGCATATTTTTCCCCCAGAAAGTCATTCCAACAGAACATTCCCAGCTGCCATAGTTCGAGAGACCTTTGAATTAAAGTCTATAGAAAAAAAAACCTGCTCGTGTGCTTGGCTGTGAAATAAGGGCAAGTGAACAGTCAAATACAAATAGAAACTGCCTGGGAACCAATGTGTGGGGTCCCATCATCTAGTGATCAGGCCCGGGGTATTTACCTGACCTTAAAGGAGCTATAAGGGGTGGTATCTGTCCTATAAAGTACTAGAGATGATAATTAAGACTTTCATAGCAAGGTTCTGTCTCCTCTGAATAATTTACACAGGCCTGAACTCTCGTGGGAGTAATTCCCAGCTCACAATTATGACCAAACTGGTTCAGAAAAGTATTCCAGCTTTTGTGGCCTCATTGGAACAGAAACCTTTTCAGCAGAGGCATATCAGACACTGTGAGAGAGAGGGGAAAAAAAAAGAATTTTTCACTCAGAGTTGTGCTACAATGTCACCTTTGTTTCGTCCGCCTGCTTTTGGGGCAATTCTCTCCATGGTTAACAGGCCAGTGGTCCTGCCTGTGGCATCTGTGTCTATGGATTTTGGGGCAGAGTTGCCCTGATGCCAGCAATGCTGGGGAGTCTCAGTGCATGACCTGAGCACGCCTTTCATAGGGGTGTGAGATGAGAAACTGCAGACAGTCAGGACCCATTGCCCTGAGCAGGTTTCTCTCCCTGACATCTTCAAGTCTGTGCTGAAGACATTGGACTTCCTTCCAGCTGCCGAACTGTAGATTGGGATAGAAAATGCCTCCACTTCTGTGGTTCTCCCCTAGCAGGGGTGCCAAATGCCAGCTCCAGGTTTCCAGAGGAGTGGGGACCATCCCTGTTGTTAGCACCTGAGTGGAGCAGTAAAAGCAATTTTGAAAACCTTTCCTTGTGGTGTGACACTCCCTTTTCCCCAGTGCCCTCGCAGCAGCAGTGAGGAGCACACAGCACAGTCTGCACTCGGGCAAACCTCCTGCTGAAGGCACCGGGAGCTTCAGCTGAACGAGAGCTGCAAGGGGGGCAGGTGTAGCTGCCTTTGTGCTCCTGAGCCGTGCCAGGCCTTGTGCAGGCTCTCTGCCGCAGGTGACTTTCTGCCCGGTGGGAGCAGCTTTTCACAGAACAGCCCAGGAGCCTTTGACATGCTCTGGAAATATTCTGCAAGTAAAGCACTGTTAAGTAATCAAAACGCAGTACAAAAGAACTTCTGTCAGATGTTTGGGTGTAAATAAAAATGGTCAAATGCAGAGCAAATCCACGGAGATGTGATGAGGTGAAGCCTCCCTGTGTGGTTCCTGGTGGGCAGAGTGCCTTGCCATGGGATTGCAGGATCCGCACCGCATAGGGGCTGCACATTGCCCCTCCTGTGGTATTGATTATACTCCGCCAGAGATGCCTGCAATACAGAGGCACAGCGGGGTGAGTTAAAGGATGGAGTGGTAGCTTTCTTTCTGAATGTGCCAGCCTTCACAGATATAAACCAACCCCTTTATTTGCATGTAAATATTTGCAATTAATTCTTCATAGTTTTGTTTTTGAGGGTTCATTAAAACTTCTCTCCCCTATATTTTATTCATATAGATCAGTCTTTGGCCAACATCTTTCATAAAGTGCTGAAATTTGCCCTTGAGGCATCAGATGGAGTAGTCAGATTGTCAAATAAGTCTCCTAATTGAAGTTAACACTGGCACAATATTTGTCTTTTGAAAATAAACATTGCCAGCAAAGTTGCAGGTCCACCACTCTGTGTGTGCTGTGGCAGTGTGGGAGAGCCATGGAGTATAGAGCAGAAAAGGAGGAATTTGAGATGAGAAATAGCTCAGAAATGGGTATGTTAGCATATTGTTTCAGTGAAATACCAAACATGCTGCATTTATTAAAACAAATCAAGCAAAAGCTGCTTTTTGTGTTGAAGCTCCTTTTGTGTATCAGGTATAAGGAATAAATAAATATTCTCTTTAAGCAATGCATTTGCGTTTTTATATCTTAAAGGGTCAGAAGCAGACATGGAAAATCAATAGTTCTCCTTGTGCTGTGTGAAATTAATCAGTAACTTTGGAGACACTCTGTGTTTAAGAAAACAAACTGAAAGAACATCACATGGCTTTTAAAGACGTCCTCATGTGACATTCCCAGTGGGTTTGAGGTGCGAAAGTACCGAGCCTTTTCCAGTGCAATGCTTACAAGAAAACCAGAACCAGAACATGAGAAAAGGCATCATTTGATGATGCCTACTTCAAGATGAGTTGTGAAGTGAGTGTTATTGCCTTTGTAAGAAGCCTGATAATGTATTGTGCTGGTTAGCTCTCTCTGAGGCAAAAGTCACAGACCTGGGTTCTGCCTCTCACCTTGAGTGCTGATTTACCTCTCCACTGCAAATCTGGCATCTGCCTTTAGCATAGTGCTCAAAATGACTGTTGTCCCAAAACACATATTTGGCTTGAGTGGAAGTGGGGTCTGTGCTTCAGGGTGTGGGAGTGCTGTGGACAATGCTGGTGACCAGACAGGACCACTTCAGCTACCAGGTGATTTGCAAAAATAACAGAATGCAGGTCCTAATGAAGCCTCTGAAGCCTGGGTTTCTCTTCTTTGTATTCACACATTTTACAATAAAGAATGCTGGTTCGTATTTGCTATTTGCCATAATTTTGAATAAGAATTTTCTGTGAATGGTTCTTCATAAATGCAGAACCTGTGCTCTATAATGTTAATGTACATCACCTGATCCTGACTCTGCTCCCTAGGTATTTGTATGTAGCAAATCCAGAAGTGATAGAGGGGCATTTACTATTCAGGTTCATATCACTGGCAGGTTTCAGAATTCATGGTCTGTGATAATTCAAATACCTGGACTGAAAATTCAACTTCATCAACAGTAAGAGGGCTTTTAGATAAACTGAGGCATTAGCAGCCAGTGATCATACAGCTGACTCCTGCCTTAAGTGTCTGTCCTGTCTGGGAAGCTGCTTGGGTACTCTGTCTGCATCCTCACTGCTAGGCAATCCCATTCCTAACCTAAGCAAATCTTAAGAGTGCAATGAAACAGCTTAATTTAAAATGACTGTAACCACTGGTGGTGGTGGAGTGTCCTTGACGCCCCTCCTGCTGCCCAGTGAGTGCAGCTGCTCCATGCTGCATGCCCTGCTGCTTTCAACCCAGCCCAGTGCAGGGCTGCCCCAAAGATGTTGATAACCCTTGATCAAGCAGGGCCTGAAAGGACTCCAGAGTGGAACTGCTGCAAGGGGAGCAGAAAGATGATGTAAAATTGTGTGTGTCCCTTGGTCTCCCCAGGCAAAAAGCTCTCGAGACCTGAGTGCTTATTACACACGCTGCAGGAAGGACAGAGCGCTTGCAATGAGGTTGAGTGGCTCTGAGCCACTGGAATCCAGTATGGGAGCTTCAGTTTAAAGCACTAATACCCTAATGGAGCTCCCACTGATCAAACAAAGCCTGCTGACTTTGAGACGAACAGAATGAGGCTTTTGTATCAATGTAATACAACACAGGAATTGCTTGATGGGAAGTAAAGACTCACTGATAGCATGGGAGCAATTGCTGATCCTACTTCCATTAACTTTATTGGGAACAGCCCCAAAATATTTAAGTGGAGATTGGCATATCACATATATATAATCTAAAGTATCTCAGGATTTATGTTGTGGTACCAGCCTGGAGAGAGACAGATGAAATATTACTGCTACTACATTTAATTTATAATCTTCATCTGACTAGACCTGTACCTACCTACTTATATGGACCCCATTACCAAAGTAGCTGAGCAGCTGCCAATTATTTAGAAATATAAATAAAATAGCAGAGATTATTTTGTTCTCTGCCTCACTACTTCTCATGTAAGATTTCCTGTAAGGTTTGCCCTTGGTTTGTTTAAGGTCCTGTGCGTAAGTGAATGGCACTGGGAATCTCCAGGTTTGTTTTAAACCTTTTGAGAAGAACAGGTCTGCCAAAAAGAAACGAACATTTATTTCTGAATATATTGAGAACAATGACTATCAGAAAGCATAAAAGCAAATAATGAAGTCTAGCTCCAGGAGCTCTGAGAATTTCATTGAACAAGCTCACAAACTTTCCCTGTTGGTTCACAGTCCAGATTGTTCCCATCAAATGTCATGGGAGGTCATGTTGGTGGAAGGAGATGTAATATCTCAGGAAGCAAAGTCCAATACCCTGAATGGCTTTGACTATCAAGATAGAAGCACTGGACAAACCAAAGGAATTTGTGCCTCTGAGCAAACGGATTGATATGTTTAGAAGTTTCCAGAGCTCATGGCTTCATTCCTAGATGTGATAAACAGGCATGGCAAGACTTCAAAGTCAAATAGTGCACTGGTGTCCAACCTATGTCTCGTAGGGGTGGCTGCATGCTTTTGGCTGGTCAGTCACAGTCAGAAAATTGATTGCCAAGGACTGAGTAAAGATGTGCACTTACCCTCTTTGTATGAGCAACTCTCCAGCCTGCAGCAGGAAGCACTGCAGCTCCCAGCGCTTCAGAGAGCTGCTCTCAGAGAATGTGCTGGTGGTTGGGGTTGGATTGAGACATGCAGGACCAAAGTTGCCACCTCTTTGGGATATATACTCAGCCTAGTTCTCACCATGTCCAGTTTTCCTCACATGGCAGTCAGGGGCTGCATCTTGGGAGGGTTCAATATGGAGCAACAGTTGCTCTGAGAGTGGTCCAAAAGGAGGAACACGAGATATTTCAAGATGTTTCCTCCACAGGACAGGACTATATTTTCTCATTCCTATTTCTGGCTGCTGCTTGAGGTCATGAATCTCCACCAATGGATAAAAAATGGTCCTGGACACTTTTCATAATTGTTTCTGGATATATCCTTCCTCAATCTTATTCTGCGCAAAACTTCTTGAATAGATCATTTAAGGAGAAAACACTTGAAAAGTATATTAGCAAACTCTTTCAGTAGGGTAAAACCATCCACATGGAAAATTCAAGTTTTCGAGTGAGCCATTAAGTGTGATTAAACCTTTAAAAAGGGGGAACAATGAATGCAGCCTTGTATTTAGCAATTTCATATCTTTAATTGTACAAAGATTTTCTTTAAAAGCACAAGGCTGAAAGGAAGCTGAATGTTACAGTATTTACTGAAGGAAAGCAATGAGAGAAGGCCTGCTCAGTAGCTAATGGAGTGAAGCCCAGAAATAATGACAAAAAAGCGGTAACGACCGCTCTCCAACACAACATATATAAAAGAGGAAGCCATAAAAAGGCAACAATTCTTGACTTAGCTTTGAGTTTCACAATGACAGTGATTACAGATAGCAAGTGGAAGAGCATATAAGCCATGATGAAATCTGGTTGGCTGTGCAATTGAGATTCAAGTGAAAGAAAGCAACAGGGACATTGAATTTCTGCAGCACAAATTTTGGATGGGGTATGGGAAATGGAAAGAAAGGAAGAAAGAGCAAGGCCATCAAAAAGTTCAGCAGAAAATGAATATATTCTCATCCATTCCATCTAATAATAAGCACAGCAGGGGCCAGATCCTCAGCTGGTGATGCCAGTGTTTGAGCTAGTTTGCTGTTCCTGCAGATGTGGCTGTCACACTGTACACATGTCCCAACACACTGCAGCCTGTGCCACCTTGCAGCAGCTTCACAAGCAGAAAATTTTTGACTATTACAAACTTGAATAAAAGTAAAAAGGGTGGGGGGAGGACTAAAATCAAGCTGATTAAAGCATACAAGAGTTACATTTATGGTACATTTAATGCTTAGTGTTACTTTAAATAGAAAGTATTTTGATACATTAATGACGCATGCTAATTACCAACTTTATTTTTCCTGATCAATATTTTTAAAAATCAGTGTTAACATCTGCATGGCTTTCTTCATGTATGTAATACTAAGATTATATATGCATGAACTTTTCTGTGACAGACTTATGCTATCTCAGTTACAGCCTTAATTGTACTTCAAATGCTAGTGAGCATCCAGTGATTTTCCTAAAGCTTTCCCTCTGCCTATGAACAGCCTGAAAGTGCAACTTTTATTTACTCGTATATTTAGAAAAGTTTTTTATACTTGTGATTCTAGAAAAATTAAAAAATATAACAAAACTTAACCAGCCCTGAACCTTAAATGTACAGAGTCCAGAAGACAGATGAATCCCAAAAATACTGAAATTGCAAGTGGATGACTAACAGCAAGAAAGCCCCAGTACAGTGTTGGTGGTCCTGGGCAGGGGGAGTATCATAGAGCAAAACACAAACCCAACAAATTCACAGGGAAAAGGCTGATTGAGGTTTGATGCTGTCACTTAGAAATGTTGAGCAGAACCATATCAGTTCTCTGAGGAGTTTGCCTGCACAAGTTTCTTGCACTTACACAGACGAACACAAGCTGTAAGCTTGTTATTTAAAGTCATGGCTGCTTGCATGAGCAGTGACATAAGGAGTCAGGGAGGAAAGGAGGGATAACGTGCAGGTGGCAGCACACTGCAAGCAGAAGGATGATGAAAATAGATATGATTTCAAAGCCTGTAAAAGCTAGTGAGAGTGTGGGACAAATGTATGAGAAACTGAAAACTCTGATGCCTACCACAGAAGCAGTGGCTTGCTGATGGTGGCCATAAGGGGTTACATCTGATAGGGATGATCAAAATAAAGAATCAGATGAAAATGCTGTTCCAGAGCAGCCAAAACTGTCTGCAATTGCATTCTCATTCACAGAATAGTTTCAGCTGGAAAAAGAGAACACACTGATACTGAATCTGAGCAATGTTTTGTGAGCCTGATAACTTGTGGGTAGATTTGTTGGCTTAACATGTTACTTCCCTCTCTGCAAAAACATACCTCCTATTTTTCTTGAGAGCATCAGGACTATAGCAATAGTGTTAATCCTCTTTGCAGTAGTGAAGCAATGGAACACACATACCCCACAGACCAGCCTGGGTTATCCTAGTGAACATACACTGCTTCTTTGGTGTTTCCTTTGCTTTTATGTTATAACAGTTAAACAGAGATGGCCTGGAAAAATTGTATGTTTTCTTTAACTTTTGGTCCTGGTATTGAATTAGAGCAGGTGCTTGAAGCTGGAGGTTCCTTGCTTTTAGAAACAGCTCTGCCACTGAGACATATTTAGTAAGTGGTCTTAACAATCAGGAGAGTCCATCATGGTCTGGACCCTCCAGGTTTGGCTAATAATTTTGGAACACTTATGTTTTTAATTATGAAGATGGTTCAGTTTGGGATTGAGGACTCCTGGTAGTCCCGAAAACAACATTCAAATTTGAGACATAATTGTTGTTAGAGGCATTGAAAAAATTATTAGAGGCACTGATATTTCCTGTAGTCCCACCACCTCTGGAAAATTTTGGCTGGAGACGTCACCACAAACCTGTTGCATGACAAATGAAGAAGAGGGCAATGCCTGTAATTTAGATTTTGCAGTCTGTCATCAGTGAAGATGTATAAAAATCACTGGATAGAAAAGGGGTTTTGAGTGGGAAAGATGAATGAAAGTGCTCCCTATAGACAATACACACTGAGGTTTTGTTAATAAAAAAACTGCAAATAGAGTTCCAATGTCTAAAATAAAAACAAACTAAATTTCTTTGTGCCATAGCCCTTAGCCTGTAATAATGGGCACTTAAGCAAGATGATATTGTGTGATTGTAATAAAAAAATACATCCTTATATAAACAAAATTACTAATTGATTTGTATAGGCTACAACCCTGACACTCCTAGGACTGTGGCATTTTTTCCAATGAAACCCTTAGGCAGCTGCACTTTATGGATAAGGCAGGAGCATCTGGATGCACAATAGTTCCTGCATTAGCATAGTTCCTGGGAATATAGTCTGCTTGCATCGACTAACTGGTGGTGACCAGAAGCCATTATTTCCAAGGGATACAATGGCAGCCAGGAACATTACAGTCACAATACTGAAGAATGCAAATGCATTAGCTCATGACCTCCCAGGAAATGGTATGTGGCAGTGCTGTTCCAAAAGTTTTGAAACAGGTTTGCGAGGTACTTATGTCTACTTGCTCGTAGAAAATGACTCCTGTCACTTGTTTTGTTTTGACCTCTGAGGAGAATGAAAGGACTCACATCCATGATCTTTAAAAACATGTCCACATCAAGAGCAGGAGGGTTCAGAGTGAGTAGGTTGAGGAGGCCTAACAGAAATGAGCTATTGTGAGTGGGGAGTGAAATAAAAGCTTAGTCACATGGGGGAATAGCAAACAAACCAGCAAAGCTGTTGGAGAGATTTTTTGGTTCCCAGAGGGTCAAGAATGGTTAAACAAAGGTGGTTTTGAAAGTGCATCACAAGGCCTTCACTAGCCACTCACCATCTGGGGTCCATCAGATCTTGTCCTTGTGCAGGCCAGGACTATTTGGCACCTTCAGGGAAGGTGCATTTGCCTAAACTAAGCCTGAATTTGGCCCGGCACTACAAGTAAGAGAGATGTGCTACTGGAAAAGCACAATGAGAAGCACACACAGGAAACCAGGGACTAAAGGATAAAAAATTATCCTGCATGGATGAGCCCACCAAGATCACAAATTACAACTGTGGCCTGTTTCCCTTGCTTTACTACCCCACGGTGTGAGTGATACATTTTGTTGATTATGACCAAAACTTTGATCAAGCTGACATTTGCTTCATTTTTTAACCATTGTTTTTCTCCTCATGATCTTACTGTGATGAAATGGTAAAACTGTCTCTACACCTTAACTATGCATTTCTTATATTGACAAGCTGGTAAACAAATTTGACTTTTAGTGGGTTTTATTAAGGTCACTGAAGCTCTCGGTTTTCTAGCTTTGCTTTGTAATGCTTGTTTTTGCCTTTCTTTTGCTCTCCCTCTCACATGCACAAACAGATACACATGTCCATGTGCACCTGCTTCCATATTTTCTTTCATGTGATTCCTTTTTCCTGGAACCTTTTTCCAAGCAAGTTCTAAAGGCCCCAGCAAAATACTGTTTTGAAATTATTGCTGTTGTTGTGTCCCTGTTAGCTAGGAGCTCAAAAATATTCAACAAGTTGTTGCCGTTTAGAAAAAATGCAACCAAAATTTGAGCTTTCTTTTTCAGTGGTGATTTGTAGTCTCTGATTTCTCATTGACCCCTAGTTCAAAGTGTGTGTTAGGCTGACTGTGGAATATTCTGGGATGACCAACATGGCAATGCAGGAAGTCATTATCTGTGTCCTGCTTTTCTTTATGTTTGGGAGAAGGACAAATTGTGGCAGGTAAACACCTGGTACAGGTCATGATGCTGGGCAGACCCAGGGGGCCAGGAAGAAATTCCACCAGGACATTTTCTTTGAGCGAGTGACAGAAAGTGAGTGCAAAAGAAAAGGATATGAGCTAGATCAAATTGAAGGTGTTTAAAAATCCCAATGAAAGTTTAGAGAAGTGCAAGTGTCCCTGAACTAAGTGAGTCATACTTTCTTAAACTGCCTGCTGGAGCGGCAGCTATGGGGACTGTTGGAAATGCCTTTAGAGGAATGCAGAAATGAGAATGTCCATAATGATACAGGGATTTAAAAATACACCCAATCCTATGAGATCCTCTGTTAGAGTACTTCTAAACTGCAGATAACACAAACTGCATGAGTAATCCGCAAGAATGACGCTCCTTCATCAGGAGTAACCCAGTCCCACATTCAGGAACACCAGCACCATGCATGGCTGGTTTCAGGGTTATGCTATTTCCCTGCAGCTGAGAAGTACGACTGGTCAGTGTGGTTTTGGCTTGGGAAGGTATTACCAGAAAGCTGTCTTTAAGAGGGGAAATACGCTTCTGAAAAACTATTACCATCATGTTACTGAAATGTTCTAATTCTAATGAGTATTTTTTTTTTAATCTACATTTCTGCACAGGAGAGGATAAGAATATTGGGGGGAAATAATAAGCATGCAAATAAGAAATTAGTGGTAATACTGACTTTGCAAAAGGGAAATATTTTTCCCATCTTTAAACTTCTTTCCTCATCTCATTGAAGCTGGATGCATGCACAAGAAGTTTGTTGGACCCAGACTCTAGACTCTGTGATATCAGGTCATCCTGCTGCTCAGCCTGGTGCACTAAACTTGAATGGAAAGATGCTGGAAACCCCATAAAGAAAAACCACACTTGCAAGCACAGTGACAGTAATTTTTTTCCTCACATATTTGATGTTACTTCCAGGAACAACGGGTATCTGTGTTCACTTTGCTTAAAACAACAGGAATACTTTGTTTGTGTTTCACCCAGTTTTACTTTGTTTCTTTAAGGACAAAGATGGGGTTTCTACCACATTTGTGAGAACTTAATTCCCACCAGAATTCAGCCAAAATGGTCCAAGTGTGCAGCCAACTGACTTGTTATTTCCATGACTGTGCTGTGTGATCAGTGGGACTCATCAGTGGTGCCTGTGAGAGCTGGTGGGGAGAGCAATGCCTGAGAAAGAAATATTTGCCAAGGTGTTTTCAAGAGAAACATGAGGGGCAGGCAGGACTTGCCATCAGAAAGGATGGGAAGGTCAGAGTAGGGGGCATCTGTGGCATTCAGGCAGGGCCTTTTTGTCATCATTGAGTTTGGGGGTGTTTTTTACCCCTTTATGGAAGCATAATGCAGTTTGTGGATGGATGGTAGTGAATGTAAGTGCCTTGAAAACAAAATAAGCAAGTACTTGGCCAAGACACTGTGGGTACAATTGCTTATCCAATCCAATGGAGATGGGTTTCACAAGGGCCTCCTGTTGTCCTAAAACATCTTATTCTCCTTGTTAAAAGGCATTTAAAAGCACAAAATACTTTTATTAAAAATGCTTTTCAGGGCTATATGATGCTAAAAGCACTTTCTATAGCCTGCATTGCTATTTAGGAGAGCATGTTATTTCTTTTTAATTTGCTCACTCATTCCTGAATAACTTTTCATAGGACTCCAGACACTGCAGTGTGACAGCTAAACCAAGGAGCATCGGATGCGATGGAATTGCTCTACAAGCAACCTTGCCAAAGGCCCTTTTGCTGCACAAAGCTGGCTCTATCTTTGTATATTGAGGGAGCTAAATCAATGTTAAATGCTTGGCTCTTTTCACAGGACAATGACCAGGACCTAAGCTGCGTCCTTCCTTTTTGATTGACACTTGAAACGTTGAGTTGGAATCAGCCAGAGGCACTGCTACAAGCTTGAAGCCTCTGCTGGGGATAACAACTGGTGACATCTGCAGAAAGGCCGACAAAAGGCAGTTGAAAGCCGTGTTTGTTGCTTTCCCCTCTCAGATCTCCTCTCTTTCATGGAGCTCCTTACTTGCTTTAATATTATGATTCAGCACCTGGCTCTTTTGAACCTTGCTTTAAACTTCAAAAGGCGAGGTGGTATTAACAAACATGAAACGAAAAAGTGGCAGTAGTTTGATTTACTGTTGTCGTCTTATCAAGGGGGTTTTTTGTCACCAGCTGCCACTTTCTGTCATCTTTGGAACCATTATCATTTCTCTAAAATCTAAAAGACTCCACTTAATAACAGCTTTGAATACAGGCAGGATCAGTAACCTATACAGTTCTGGGATGACAGAACCGTCAAATGAAAAGAAAGATGTTGCCAAAAAAAAAAAAATCCTTAAGAAAAAAACCCCAATAAAACAAATAAAAGCTGTGGTACTTCTAAGTGACCTTGATTTCAGAATTAAACAAATGAAGTGCAATTCCATTGTTCTTTTTGGATTCATTCTGCACTTTCCTTGCAACATTTCTTTTTTGTTCTCAGGACTAAGCGACAACAAAGCCAAGGCTTCCAGAACAACTGCTCAGTGCACAACGAGCACTTGGTATCACATGAGCCCCATAAGCTCCTCACTTGTAAAAGTGCCAGTGATAATTTCCAGTCTCCTTCCACTGCTGTCCTGTGCAGCAGCTCTCATTTAGGCTGGGATGGAGCCTCAAAAGCTGCCTTGCTAGGGCAGGCTCCTGGTCAAAAATCTATTTAACTCTCACTTTTACAGCCCTTTTCTGTGTTTCCTTTCCTTGCTATCTTTCCCAACAGTGCTGTGCCGTCCTTTGGCTGCCAGGGCAGAACCTGAAATGCTCTGTGCCTTGTCAGGCCAGTTTGTCCATCAAAGCTTTCCAGGTTCAGCTAAAGGCAATCAAATAAAAGCAAACAAGTTTCTGATCACCAACCTGCTGCACTTTCTTATTTATCACTCTACTGTCCTCTGCAGAAAACATCCTTATCCCTTTTGTTGGTTGTTGTATAATGCTATCCAAAATGAATCTACTTGAAAGAAGAAATTTCTCTTAGTGTCTTCTAAACTTCTGAGTTATTTGATGGGCATGCCTCAGACCAGTGTTATGTGGCTTTTATCTCACAGATCTGAACCTACACTTCTGCTCCCGTGCATTTTGGTAGTTATTTTCACCTATGCAAAAACAGTAAAATCACCAAAGGATCCTCTCTCTTGTCCCCAGTGAAGTGTTCTCCCTCCCACAACCTACACAAGCAACACAAGGCAACAAGGAAATTGCTGCTTCAAGACATCTTCCCCCAGTATCTCAACAGCTGGTCTCCCTCTGCTGCCCATCGACCCCCTTTCCAGACCCTTTTCATCACAGGGATCTGGAATGGTTTAATTCCAGTGTCTCCTGGTAAAATGGAGATGAAAACCCCAAAGTGAACATCCTCCAGAATGTGAAAATGCTGATGTTCTGACTGATTGAAAACCAGGATTACCAGAATCCAAAGTTGATTATGGTTTTTTTTTGGATTGGAATGTGACAAAACCCATACAAAAGTGAGATGGGGGTTGCTAAAAATACCTATTATCTCTGACAGAAGGCTCACTGTGTAATCACACTGAGGTTTTTCTCACGGAGCATGTCCACATTTGAAATTTTAGTCATTTTAACAACTGTTAATTGCCACATGCTAACTAGCAGAAGTGTGTGTGGGGGAGATGTTGTATATTTATTTGTTCCAGACTTGGAACATATTAGAATGTAGGCTTTATTCCAGTTTACCGTCCTATGAATGAATGTGTTACCCAATTACAGACGAAAGATATCACAAGAACAAATAAGTAAGGATCTTTTCCCAGGATGTTTTCTGATGAGGAAACCCAGAATATGTTTACCACATTGGGGCCAATGGAAATCTGTTCTTCAGCCTTTTAAAAGTGCCTGTGATACACAGGAACAGAATAAAAGTGCCTGTGTAGGTTGGAAAAATAATGGAAAGGTGGCTTTTTATTTTACTTTTTAAATTTTATTTTTCTTTTGGAAAAAGAAATTCTGAGATAAAAAAATAGGAAATGCATGGGAAAGTATTGGTGTGATTGAATGGATACCCCGGAAAGAATTAGGCTGAATGCAGGAGAAGAGCCGATGACCATATTATACATGTATGTACATATATGAATATATATTTAATTTGTTGTGTATTTCAGCCACTATATTGTCAGTATATTCAACAATACATATATTCAGTATATTTGTAATTATAGCAACATATATGTATTTTGAACATACTGAATTTTGGCTTTATCATTTCTTTGACAGATTTTGGAAATGAGAAAACTGAGATCAGACTTAAAGTCACTGACAGCATAATCCAAGATAAATATTTGACAGGTTAAGGAAACTCACAACATCTGAAAAAGCTGAAGATGCAATCCCCACATCTACTGCATACCTTTTCAGTCTCTACAAACTGCCTGTATAAATTCCCAGAAAGAAAAAGATGTGCAGCATTAAAATAGTTTCACAATCTCTATCAGAGAGGTCTCCAGTGCTGGCAGAACAAGCCAAAAAGGGGAACTGGAGAATTACATGGTGTCTGTGATTGAAAATAAAAGCTGCTGGTGTTGGAAGAATACCTTCAGAAGGAGCATGTCTCTGTGTGGAAAGAAATGCCAAAGGGAAAGGGAATAGAAATGTTCCTGTAGCCTACATTTATTTCTAAATTAAAAACAAACCCCAAAAAAAACAACAAACAGAAGCAGTGCAAGGATTTAGTCAGATCCAGCCACTCTGATGCAATTTTGCAAGTAGTTTAATCAACATGCAGCCACTCCCAGGCAAATGGAATGAGAAAAAAATTTTAAAAAGTAATGTCTATATGAATCATTTTTCTACTTAGTCTGATCCATACTTGTTTTCAGTAAAAATTGTGAATGGAGATTGTTTCTTCTGAAAGAATGAGGCTGTGGATCTGTTTCAAATGGGTGGCATGATATAAGGTATTTTAGAAACAAATAACTAGAATGAGTATCCTATAATACTGATAGAATTCAAAGTAAATGTAATAAAGAATGAGATAAATAACTGAGTTTAAATATATATCCAGGGTTATGAATTCTTTAGAGGGAAGTGATGGACACAAACCTGTCAGAGCTTCTTTGAAAAGCCTCAGTGACAGACAGAAAACATGCATGTAAAAAATCATTGAATAACAGAAATGATATGAATACCAGCAACATCCTGTGCTGAGAGCAGCTTTTCTCACTCCTCCTCCTCCTCCAAAATATAAAAATAAAAAATATTCAATTGCATAAGTGTAGAAACAGATAAGCATGAGAAAATATAACCAGAGAAGAGAGAAAATAATGCAGACTGTATGTCTTGAAAAATAAGTAGGTTTAGAAAATCCTAAAAAATGCAGAGAAGGTGATTAGAGGATAATTATGATTATTTGTTATTTCCTAGAACACAAGAACTAAGACAATCTGATTAAATGAGGAGGCAGCAGAATCAAAAGAAATTACTTTTACATGTGCTGCTCTATTAAATTTTACTACTTATTCCCAGGTGGTGTTGTAGAAGCCAGGGTACAAATGGCTTCAAAAAGGAACTACACAGGAAGATCCCTAAAATGAAGATTTTTTATTTTTTCCTAAACAGTTATCTTTGGACAGTTAATTTTCTTTATATAAATATACCTTTAAAATTTATGAGTGTTAATATGCTAAACTGCACTACTTTCATCAGCTGTGATCTCTCCTGTGTCTATATTTCATGCAGCAGTTGCCCTTCCCCTTTGTCAAAGTTTTCTTACAGAAGTTTAGCTTTCATCTGTATCTATGTGGTTTAACTTAAGCCATCCTCTGAAAAATGGACTTGTATCTAGCTTTAATTGGGCAGCATGGGTGATTTCAGAGTTTTCAGTAGATGGAGGACATAAGTAGCACATTTTCAAGTTCTTGTGACACCAGTTAAGTGTTTGCAGGGTTAAATTAGAAGAATCCATGTAGAATAACGGCAATAAAAATGCTGATGTGTTTATTTTTTCAACAGCTCACGGACAGTTATGTGGTGGACACTTTTCCTTCTCCCTACATTAACACCTTAATGAAGCCCTGACAAACATTGCTCCTTCACTAAGTCTCCAGGCTGCTGCAGACCTGGTCAGACCAGATCAAATGTAGGGTTTTGATACCACCAAGGCAGGAGTTTTAAAAGCAGCTCATGGCAGTGCACTGAGAGGTCACTGCTCCAGGAAAATGCTCTGAAACTCCTGCTCACTGTTAATAAAAGTATGAAGCTGATGTTTGTCTGAACTCTAGTGCTACCTCTGCAGTTTGATATCTTTCCTTACTTCAAGACTCAGCCCCTCAGTTCCCTTCTAGAAGTAGGCACCTTCACAATTTCATGACAAACATCTGGCCAAAATTGGTAAGATTTCTGCTCAGTGCTTTTCCAACTTTGCCAAAGTCAGTTCTCATCTTTATTCTGGGAAGGGGCATGGGCACCCTTTATAAGCTAAGGTCAACTCACCAGCATCCCCCCTGTGGAAAATGTGTCGCTGAAGAGGTGAAGGCAAGGTTTGCACAGAAGAGAACACAGTCAACTAGCACCATCAAAACCACACATCACTTTCTCATTTCTGGGCACTGCACATGAGTAGTGACATTGGAGACTAATGGGTGGGTGGTTTGTTAGCAGGAGCTCCTCTGCACTCCTGGTCAGCATTAGTGCTAGCTAAATTAAGTTATCTTTTGTTTTTATTCGTATACGCTATGAGCAGCTAATCTCACACCGAGGTGAACTCCATAGTGTGCTGAAATCATGTGTTTCATCTGGAAAACTCTCTCACGCATGTGCTTATTCCTCCAGCTATAAATATTCCAAAGAAAAACCTCCGAAATGGCACCCTCCTCTGGCTCAACCGCACCCACAGCCAAATGCACTTATCTGACAATCACAGCAGCTCCAGCAGAGCTGAAAACTGCAGGAAACTTCATAGCAAAACAAATTGAACTGTGACAAATGCCTGCAAAGCTCTGGAGATCCCAATTCCTGTCACTCGACCACAGCATATCAAATGTCAAGGACCAGCAGCTACATGGCAGAGCCCGGCCTGCACACCTTCCCTCACCCAGGTGGGAGCTATGCATGTTGCCCTGGTCTTACCTCCATCACAGCAATGAAAGCTGCCCCCAGAGAGGGCTGAAAATTTCATTAACATAATGTATGTTCTGTTGGGGTAATCCTCTGCACATGGATACTTCCAGCAGCTATGTGATTTCTCAGTGTGCCATGAAGCAACAAAGTTCTCTTTGTCTGCTATAAAAAGGTGAAGCACATTGCAATTCAGAAATTTGCAATTCAGAAATATATACATCAAGGTTTCCCAGTTCTGAGTTCACTTGTTGTGTCACCCTCTAGAAGAGATGGAAAGCACAAAGTCACCTTGAAATTTCTTTTGTGCAATGGTTGAGGGCCAAAAGAAGCCAAGGTAATGGTTTTGTGCAATAGTTGAGGGCCAAGCACTGCAAGGTATATGAAGCAAGACTATGCCAAACCTCATGACACACCTTTTGTTCTTGTCCATATAAATACTTTTATGCATTTGGACAAATCTCCATCCAAAGGAAGTTCCCAGAAACCTCAAGTTTTGCTTTCCATTGCAGCCTCAAAAGATGGTACGTCACCAGGAAATGGAGCTTATCCAGAAGATACTGAGACCTTTTTCAAGTAGGCACAGCTTGTTAAGTCTATTGTGATTTGACTTCAGGCTAGACCAGTTATACACTTTTTCACCCACATTTCCTTGGGATTGCAATCACATGTTAGCACCAGTCCACCTGCAGCACTGAGAAGCACTGGCAGATGGTGGTGTCTTATACTCACCTGCCCCCAGTTCCAAAACCTGCAAAAGGAAGCCCCAGGTCTGGCCCAGCAGACCTGAGGTACCCTGATGCAGCCGTTCCTGATGTACCCATGTGCTTTTTGAGGCACCTGAAAGCAGAAGCAAGAAGAGGTTTGCAGGAAAGTGGCCAAAGCAGAACATGCTTTTCCTCCTGCAGCTACCACTCCAGTTCCTGTGCCTGACAGAAGGTGTAAAGCGTGATCTGTACTTCTTTGTGAGATGGTGTGACCACAGAGCTGCCTGACTTTGCCTCTACTGAAGTTTTCTTTTCAGCAATGCCCCAAACATGTTGAGTTCACTGTCAAGCTAAGGAGTGAGTGCTTTGTCTATTTAAACTGGTTTTATTTTGAACTTTTCCTTTCAGAAATTTCAAGGAAAATTAACACCAACTGGGAGCCTACCTTGGCTCTTGACAGTAGTGTTTCCTAGAAACCAGGAAACTCTACACAGCTTAAGATGACCACCCACTAGGTCAGGGCTGAGGCAGAGAGGCTTTACATTGTAGGAAAGCTGAATGAAGCTGCTTTTTCTTGTGGCTTCATTCTGCAGCTGGGAAGAAGGCTTCTGGTCTTCAAGAGTTGTCAGCTGAGAATTTTTCACTAACAGTAGAAATTCCTCCAAAGGAAAATAAACAGAAGACAATTCAAGTGGTTTCAGCAATGCAAGACATAAAAAAGTGAGAAAAATCTACAGGCATTTCTCACCACCCTTGTGCTTAAAGCACTCCGATTCCTTCTTAACTTTTTATTTGTTGAAAACAAAACATGGTTTCAAAATAATGAAATTTATGGTCTAGGGAAGAAAAGGAGCCAGCCATGTGACATTTCCTAACCAAAATCTTTGCAAGTTATATAGGGACATATGCTTCTTTCCTTTTCTTAATTCATTCCATTTTTTGGATATTCTTGCCATATTTTAATTCCAAACATTTCACCATATCACAAGTCCCAAGCTTTAGCTGGGAACACTATCTGGCTGGAGTCAACTTTGATACTACCAGAAAAAAATGATGCTCATTTTAGAACCCTTTTTGCCTAGAGCTTTTCAAATTTGAGGAATTTGCTGAGCCCAGGCAAAGGCTTTCAAACTGAAAGATGCTAAATTTAGGCATGACTTCATGGTCATGGATGACCTGGAGAGCTGAAGAGGCACTTTCTGCATTTCCTCCTATGAACGGCAACTGAGTAGCATGAAGCCACAGAGCAGTGAGGAGCACCTCTCTCTCTCTCTCTCTCTGGTGAAATATCTCAGAGATGTGGAAGAGGTCAATTTAATAACCTAGATTGCCCTCAACTATTAAGTCAGATTAAAATGTCAAGCCCCTCCAATGCTAGAATTTAGGGCACTTGGTATTCCTCGCCTGGCCTTTTTCAAAGACGAGGGCCATCTGCACATCCTGGGCCCTGTCCAGGTCCGCCTCAGTGTGGAGGTGTTTGGTTTTGGTGGCTTGTCCCCCATTTAATTTCAAAAGAAGTAAAATGAAATGATCTTTTTTTCTTTCTATTTGGCCTAATAAGATCTCCATATTTTTAAATTACCATCTCTTTGCATGTGTTCTCTGTAGAGCTGCCAGTCAACGTCAAATGAGGTGTATAAATCAAAACTCTGGTTATGTTCTGATAGCATTATATAGACTGGCAGAAAAACACAGGTGAACGAGTGTCACATCTACATGAGATTTTTTTTCTCCCTTTTTAAATTGAGACATCTGTCTAATCTCAGTACTTCCCAGTAAATGAATATAGGCACCTCAGAAGCTTATCTAAGCTTGATGTTAAAGAAAAACATTTCTATGGGCACATTTGTACCTGTCAGCACTTACTGTAGAGATCTCTCTCTACTGTAACATGAGTGACATCAGAATAATTAAAATTATTGTTAATGTTAACACTGCTTTAGCACCCATTTTACCCTATTTTGAAAGGGAGACTTTCCATGAACCCAAATGTAAGTGGGTATTGGATCATTTTTCAAAAACTTTGTGGAAACCAGGGAAGGACAAAGTCAAAGAGAAGGAAAGTCAGCAATGCATGTCGCAGGGGATTATGGATGTATACATCTATCTATATGCTGGACTGATAAGCCTTCTCTCAGCTGTTTTTGCAAGGCAGTCATTTAATGCTGAACAAAAGTACAGCTGAGACTTTCTTTTCCCCACATATAGCCGCATAGCCACATCTGCACTTGAGTGAAATGCCTTACGTGTAAACCAAGCCCACTCAAAGACACCTCAACCTTGACATTTTGTTTTCTTTTGCAAAACTCTGTTTCTTTACAGCACCACTTGCCTGACATGCTCCCATGTGAAGCAGAGTTATCAGAATAATAATTAACAGGCTCTCATTAATTTAGGATCAAACAATACCCCCTAATGAAGCAGGGACCGACCAATGTGATCCCTTAAAGTGAGGCGTATGCTTTTCTTACACCTCGTGGCATCTAATCTGCCGTAACCATTAGGCACCGAGCTGACCGTAAAGGCCCGTGTAACATTGAGTCAAGGACAGTTAATGGATGCCGGAGCACAAACAAGAGTGCTCCAAGCATGTCAGTCAAGACTAACCTGAGGCAAAAACATCAAAATGCAGGTTGGAGTTTTGACATTCCTGCAGGCTCTGTACGCCTCGCCAGTGAATTTTTAAAGTCAATATCCCCCTCCTGCTCGCAAACACTTTCTATCTGATGAGTAGCAGTAATGTGGATCTGATTGAACTTTGACTAAAGTATTACTTAAAAGGCAGCTTTGAATGTGTATGCGTGTGTATGTGTTGTTTTTTTTTTTTTTTAATAAATGTCTGTGATAACAATAAAGACAGTTTACACAGATTATCACAGGCTGTGTCTTTAGACTTCAAGGTTATATGATTAGGAAATTAGAAAAGAGATGAGATTAGAAAAACCACAGAACATTTTGAAAAAGAAAGCTTTTTACAAATTATCTGTGTACTGAATTTGCACAGAATCTGATAGATAAATCTTCTCATATTTGGAAATGGATAAATGCTACAATGTAAATAGAAGGAACTGGCTTGGGAGCACATGTCTGGCAAAAGTTCAAAAAGCATATTAAGTATTCTAATTTGTTTAAAGCTTACTTATAAAAAAATGCATATTGTGATATAAAATGTAATGATTTCTGCATGGAAATGTAATGAGCAATAATAATTGCTCTGGATGAGCATACCACACAGTGTTAGAAAGTGCAGTCCCTTTGCTTTCAGATTTCACATTAAACCTCTATTTTCTCTTTCCTCTTTGCACGGTGGAGTGAAATCATTAAGGCAAATGGACACAGAATTTAAGCCAAGATCATTCCTAGTATTGGGCACTACCAGGAGCACATAGGGTGCCATAAAATTGGGGTGGTGGCAGCAATAAGCACACTTCCTATTACTGGAAAAGAAAGCATGCTTTCAAGGGGAAATTGTATTAGTTGAGGTGGTACATTATTATTTAGAAGTCCTGACCAAAATTTCCAAGCAAGCTATAAAACTTGATTAATTTAGGAAGCCAACATTTTCATGCATTCTTTGAAGAGTTTCTGATACTGCACTTATGGTGAACATTTTGATGGGGGTCATTTTGCTATTAGAGCATATCAGTGGGTCAGCCATTTGATGTGTTTTTCATTTGCCTTGTGACCTTTCACTTGGCACTGTCCTGTTGTTTCTTTGGTTGTAACTTTTTTAACCTTTTAATTTTTTCCTGAACTTGAGATCATGTGTATTCCAGGGACACAGCAGTACAAATACTTTGCATTAACTGCACATACCTTGGGCATATTTCTTTTTTTTCCTTTGGCTCTCAGCTTCATGTAGCATTGCTATGTCCTATTAAACTGTTGTATTTCAGCCCGGAGATGGCTGCATTCATCAGTGGAGAAACTCTTACCTCAACAGTAAAGGGCTTGTTAAGAGCTCAGATTTCTCTGGGTCTTTTGGGAATGCACTGTGCTATACAGATAAATGGGTAATAAATCTCCACATATTTTCTTTTGCATTAAAAAAAAAGATGTAAAGTCTTCAGCTAAACCCTTATGTACTGCGATTTCCTCTCTGTGAAGAACATTTACTTGACGCTTATTCTTTTTTTTCGTTTTCAAAAATTTCAGCCTGTTTACACCCAACTTTAATCAGATCCCTGTCCCAGAGCAAAATGCCCGTTTTTCACTTTCTTTTTTCTAAAAAAGGGCTCTGTGATAAGAGTAAAGACATTTTTGTTTTTACAAAAATGTTTTAACATTTTGTGATAACAACAATGAGCATTTTCACAGATTATCACAGCCCATTAGGCTTCCAGTGAAGTCTTTTTCCTGACCAAAAACCTGTAGTGCAATGAAGAAATAGAAATCAAATTTTCAAATCTCAACAGCAGTTTTCTATAACATCATGTTTTTCTCTCTTACATGTGACTTAGCATAGTCTAATGATCTCATGATAATGTCACAGCAACTCTGTGGAGCAGAGACCATATTAAGATGTCATTCTGATGGCAAAATGATGGCAATTCAAGCCTGCAGAGACTTTCTGACAAGCAATGGCAAAACAAACTCAATACAAGTCTATACAGAGCACATTATCGTGTCAAGAGAACAGTATAATCTAATAGATCTTTTCTGCCTCTAACTTCTGTGAAAGCAGTGTTGATACCTGCCTAAGAGAAGTGCAGCATTGAGCCAGCAGCAAAATGAAATCAGTATCTGCTTTTGCCTCCTCTCCCAAGTATTGTTTATGAGCTGCAACACTGCCTGAGCATATTAAACTGCACTAAACCTTTTTATCTAAGATTCGTTGACAATTAGTATCTTTGTCTTTCATCACCTAATTAAAAGAGAAAAGAAAGCAACAGAAAAATGCAATGGCTGCAAAGTGTGCAGTAGGGAAATACACTCCTAGCCTCGAGCCTGTTTTGGCTTTGCTCTGGGGCAATGCCAGTCTCCAAAATTCCAGCTGGTCCAGCAAGGAGCCTCCAAGCCCCAGGGGTGGAAAGGAGGTTGGGGCATCCCTCTTGGCTCCATTCATGATGCCAGGGAAGAGCAACATCCTCCTATGCTCCTGCTTCACAGACACGCGGATGATGCAAGGGAACTGGGATGGCAACAGTCCCAGCATGAGCTGGTCCCCAGACTGTGACTGTGACAAGGGGACAGTGGCACCTGGGAGCATTGGTGATCTGACTACACAGCTCTGCTATGGCCAGAGGAAATGCCAGCTTGAATCCCTGCTGTATGATCCAGTTCAGCACAAGACTCAGCCATATGGGTCACTATGATCTGATTAAATTAAGGATGCTAGAGAAGCCTTAAACCTGAATTTCCTATTTTAATTTGAATGTTACTTTTTTATGCTTAGTTAATAGTCATAATCATGTAGAGTGTCCTAGTCCATTACCACTATGTTAATGGCCACCTAATACTCAGAAGCCCTTGGCATTGCCTTGGGGCTTGAATTCCCAGATGGTCATTAACTACCTAATAAAAGACCACCACATCATCCATAATTACTTAACATCTTGTACTTGAAAACATATTAAACAAAGTGAGCTTTTAAATATTTAGAACTAAATTACATTAAATAAATGTTATACTTGGTAAATAAATTCAGAGGTGGGGATGTACTATATGGAATTAAAATCTTGCTGCTGCTTCCTCATGACTCAATTGGTTCGGTATATGAAATGAAAACATTCAGCCCATTTGCAGAGGGTCACTGTGATTCATTTCTAGCTAATGCTGCTCTTTGATACTGAGGTATGCGTGACAGCAAGGTGTTGCCTTTGTTTTTCATATTGGGTACATTAATTAAAGTTATAAGGAAAATCTCTTTGCATGTGCTGGTATCAGTTCAGCTTGAGCATTAAAATAGTGGAGTTTGTGCTGAGTTTCTAAGGATGTTTCTTGTTTTATGGGGCAACAGTGAGCTGTTGATACCGTCCTTTACACTTTCTTTGCCTACAATCAGCAGCTCTAATCACTGTTTTTGTTTGTGTTAATTCCTGCTTCTGGTTTCAATGGTTAAATTATAATTAATATTTTGATCAGACAAGAGCTGTATATACTAAAGAGCCAGACCTACAGACACATAACAAGTGTGAGTCTTCAATCAGTGAAACCATTAGGATCAGACATATGCCTCAACACTGCTCATTTTCCCAGGTATTAGCAAGAAGCAGATCTGTACACCTGAAGCTGGGCTGAGGTGAAGGACTCATTTGGTGTTGTCCTGGAGATAGACTGTGAGCTCAATGGGATTTGGATCCAGGACCCTGAGGTGAAATGCCCTGTGTTGCCCCACCTCTCCCTGAGCCATGGGGTTCCCCTCTGAGCACACTCGTTTTTTAATTTTCTTTTGAAGTTAATGGCAGGATGTGCCTCCCTGTCTGTATTTTTATTGGCTTCATAATTGCTCATTGAATATTTTGAGGCCTCCGAGAGAGAAACAGAGGTAGATTTGCTATTGCAGAAGCTTCTTTTCCAGCAGGTGTTTGACATTTTACACAGATCCTAGGCCTTGGATCCATTATGAGGGAAAAAAAAAATCAGAGTTTGGGGAATATCAGGCTTCTGGTTGTATGTTGTAGATATAGCTCTCCCAGGAATGCAATTAGTTATTCCATGTTTTCTGACACAAGCTAAGAAGAGTTCAGCAGCACAGAAGGTGAGACTTTTACAGTCCCTGAAGGAGATGGGCACTCCATGGGTTTTTTGCCTCAGCAGTGCTGGGTAGAGCTTTCCCCTTCAGTGTGCCAGTCCCTTACAGAATGCCAGGGAGCTTACAGAGAGAGCACATCAGGGATGAATGTCCTGGAGCCATGCACTCTACTGCAGGATCCAGACCTCAGAGAGCTCTTTCTTTCTGCTTAAATGGGCTCAAACCCAGTGGTGAATCCATGCTCTGATTTCTGGTGTAACTCACTCAGCCAGTCCCAGTAGGGTCTGGGAAAACTGCTGGACTCCTGGCACTTCCCAGACCATGTTTCTTCCTCCAGGTGTCCAGATCAGCATTTATATTCCAACTTCAGCCACCAACTGAGAGATTTCTGGAAACACTGACATCTCAAAGAGAGTTAAGTGTTGAACCTGCTGGGGAGTGTTTTCAGAAACACATTCATTTCTCCCCTATAGCAACAGTGTTGAAATAACTCTGGAAATCTGCTAATTCATTTTAAAGCTATAGGCCTCTCCTTTTCCATAGGGAAGAGAATAACTTCACCCATCACAACACGTGACTCCAAGAGTAATATAAATCTTTATAGTTGCTACATCCATATGATTTACCACTGAAGGGAAGCATGCTTTTGTCATCCAGAAGTATACCTCCAACCAAGAGTATTCTTCTGTCAATCTGCTATCCAATATGCCTTTTGAAAGAATACTTCTAACAGAAATCAAAGAGGAAAACATTTTACCATTTATTTCCACCAAGCATACTTTTTCATGCACTCCAAGAATCACATTGGACTGAAATATGCTGTTCATTTCCTGATGTAAAGAAAATACTTAGGAGACAGGACACAAGGCCTGTTATTTACACTAATTGTCGTTGCTTTGCCCTATTTTTCCAATGAGTCTTTCTCATGTGAATGCATAACCAAAAATTCTTCTAGCAAGAAAGGAGGGAAGGCAGAGGGCATTCAAGCACAAAGGGCACACTACAAGCAATTCCAAAGTAATTTCCAAGCTATGGCAAGAACCTGCAGAGGTGTTATTGAAATCAAGGACATTTCTGTGTAAAATTTGATGCAATAGCATTCTCTGTTTACTGATGGTATATACTTCACACATGGATTCATCAACAGGAGGCAAAAGAGTGCTGTAGAAAACAGAAAGCCAAGTTCCCCTACAGAAAAGGGAGTTTGTTAATGTTTTTTAAAAGGTGTTGATGCTGACTCAGACTGAGGCACAGACCAGGTGTCTTGTCACGGGTAATCTCTGCAGTCCTGGATAACTTTGCTGTCCTTTCTCTGGCCTGAAAACACAGCACTGACTTATCCTCGAGGATCCCAACTGCATTTCGTGTTTCAGGGTGTGTTATCTCCTGGCCACTGGTGTTTGCTTGTTAAGCAATGGATGTTTGTCTGACTGTTCATCTGCATTGATGAAGTATCACCAGAAGAGCTGTTTCTACACTGGGATGATTATGAAGCCATGTGCTAATCCATGCCAGTGGAGGGCACGATCCACACTGCTGGCGGGTGTTCTGGTGACCACCTGGCCTTTTAGACAATGACGCCAGAGTAGCACAAAACTTTGGGCTGCATGGGACAAGCCATGTGTCTGGACAGCCCTGACTTCAGGGTTGTTTATGCTGATGCTTCTCATAGGATTGCTCCAGCAAGAAACTTTTCCTTTTCCCAGTAAACCTTTGGGAATGAGTTCAGGATTCCCCAAACTTGTCCTTGTTTCTGCCCAGGTGTACACTGTATTTTGCCACTTATTTTCATTGCCTTGGAGCACGTCTCTGATGCTGCCAGTTTGCTGTTTAGAAAGGATGGATCCTCTTACTTTGAGGATACAGACTGTGGATTGGACTGTATGTATAAGTGCCAAAGCAGAGATGATTTTATTTATTTAGGTAGGTAAAATTTAATTTTTTTAGATGTGGAGAACTGATATCCAATTTCTGAAGACTGTTTCTATTTGCAGTCACTCCTCAAGCCATTGCTGCAGATTTTGCAGCCTTGTTCTTAGCTGTGGAGATCCCTGAACAAGTTAATTGCCCACTATCAGCATTCATCTTTCTCCTTTAGCAGACTGTAAGTATCAGAAAATCTCACTTATTTTGCTAGACTTTAACTTCACAAATTGAAGATGACTTGTCACTTGATTCCCCAAATGACACTTCTGAGTATGAATAGTACTTTGCTGTATTTATTACAGCTATCCTAAAAGGACTCTTCATTGCCCCCAGTGAAGTGCAGGAAGAAGAAAACATCCATGGCATTTTTTCATTTCTCAAAAAAGTCTTGGCTATTTCCAGGTTTTGATCACTATCATTTAAACTTTGGACTTCTGTTAAAAGTGTTTTGAGTTTGACATAATTTTAGTGGTAGATAGAGTGGGTAGATAAATGGACCTTCTGAATAGGCTTAATATCAAAAGTGGCTAAAAGGAATGGCAAGGTATTTCACCTATGAAAATTTCCCATCCAGAAGATTTGCCACTTACTGCTGATAATCCTTTTAGCCTCAAAGGGTCAAAAGGTGAAAATGATTGAGGTACCTTTTGCTATGAATATTTCACGAGCTGCATATCCCTTTTTCACTGAGATCTATGTGCTGACTGAGGGCTTCTTCAGGATGAGTCCTTAGTTGACTGATGAATACAAAACACCTCTTGAACAAAAGGCATTCAAGATTAGCGGAAGACAAGACAGCCTACTTTGGTTTCTGTGAGCAGTACCTGGAGTATCAATGGAGATAAAACACTGAGTGACAGGTAACTGAAACACAGAATAACACCATATATTGTTCTCCTATTGATTGGGGAAATAATGAGAAAGTTAGCAAGTCACAGTAATGTCACAGACAGTGATGAACTTTGGAGAACTCAAGGACCAAAAAGTAACATGAAACAAGGAGCAAAATGAAGATAATATTTGGTTACAGTGCAGTTCTCAAATTGTAGTGAAACACATCCCTTCGCCTTTGAGTATGCTCGGTTTGTAAAGAGAAGACAATGGGAAGAAATTGCTGGCTGAAACAATATAGCTATTTTATTTTACTCTAGCCAGTAATGTGAACTTCTTGGAAGACATCTTCTTTCACCACACTATTGCGGCTGGGAACATTTAGAGGCTATGAACCAAAATTATCCTCTCTATGCATAACCTTTCTAGCATCATATCCTGCAAGGTATTGTGGTAATTGAAGACATTCAGTACCAAGAATTGAGTATTGTTTCGCTACGGCATTGAGATGAGCCTTTGAAGAGGCTTCTCGTTCAAAAGAGAAGCGGCACCTTAGCAAAACATATCAGGAGAAAGTTATTCTTTCTTTCACATGTAGACAACATTCGGAAAGCTTTTAGCTCATTTATCTCTGTAAAGCAGAAGACTCTGCCCCTGCCAGGGGGTCCCCAGCTCAGCCCAGACGTGGGAGTTCCCAGTTTCTCCCACGGCACAGGGCAAGGATCCTGTGTGCCAGTACCCATTGCTTTTCCTGCATGCTGAGTCAAAGCTAGGCCAATGAAAATAGTCACAAAGGCAACGAAAAAAGCTTCAGCACCACCTGGAACTTCTTTACTTAGATAATATTGTAAATATAGAAATAGGGCTGTCTTTTCACCACTTGAACAGAGCAGACCCTATGTCAGTCACAAGTACTTTTCTATTTAAAACAAGGAAAAAAATGCACATTAATCAAATTCCTTTATGTAAAACAAGGTATCCTAATTTTAAATAAAGATAAAATTGAATTGTGTTTCTCATCTACTTTTCAAATGGCTCCTTCTTATTGTTTTCAGGAGCTTGTCTTCTTCCTAGCTGAGAGTTCCTCTAAAAATATCCCTAAGGGTTATATTTTTAGGTGCAATCTTTAAGAGCCAGGAAGAACCATGTCACCCTAATGCAGGACACATTTCAACAGCTTCATCATCACAACCACAAACATTTCAGATGGATTTAAGACCTACAGGGATGCAGCATCTACTTTCAATGGGATTTCAGCACTCACTTTTTCAGTCTTCCACAAAAGCTGTAGCTATAAAGCATTGTGAGCCAGTGCTTAGGTAAGGAAAGGTCAGGGGAAGGTGCAGGCTGCATTTGCCCAGGTCCTCTCCAGCTGTCCCCAATGTCCCCAGTGAGAGTCTGCCTGATCCCTGCAGCTTGCAGGTACTTTCAGGTCCCTTAGTTTACATAAAACCTCCTCTCTGTTTGAAAAGGTTCAGGTCAAGACTTTGACATCCATTTCTTGATTTACTTTTCTGATACAAAGAAATCAAATTAATTGTTATGTTTGCATTATGTTGAAACATAGAAATGTCATGGTAGCTGGCCTGGTAACGCAGGATTAATTCAGACATTCAGACTGCAGTGCTCTTCACTCTAAAAATGTAACAAACGTGTGGCAATTAGGCTTCATTAGGTCTACTCAGCTATATGGTTGCATTTGTGAAGATATTTCCACAAATTCCAGGATGAAGAATGGGGTGGATGGGACAGCAGAGGTTGTGAAATGGGGCATTTGTTCCTTTTCCAGAATCAGGATCCATTTTGCTATTCCAAACAAAGAGCTGTAAGAGCAGCCCTCAGACCTTTTCTGCAGATGCGCACTGGAGGTGTATGAGCCATATAATAAAAGTAATAAATACATGCTCCCAAGATTGCCCTGTACATGCAGTTTTAGGCAGCTCATTCACTATTGATTGCCCCCAGACTCCTGTGCACCCTCAGTTCCACAAAAGCTGGAATTTCTCTCCTAAACATGTGAAGAAACACCTACTCATGCCTTATCTTCAGCATGCTTCACCTTCCATGCTATGACCAGAGATGCTATTAAAGCATAATTCCTGGTTATGAAGGCAAGGTACCCAAATCCTGCAAGATACCCAATTCCTACAAGATACTCTCTTACCTGCAGGCAGTCATGAGGAGTTAAGGGGGGAATTTACAGCTTATCAGTTCTCCCTTGAGCAAGACCCAGCCAGAGTCTGCAGTTGAAATGGAGAAGAAAAATCTGAGGATGGCCACAAGACACAGCCCTTTGCTGCTTATGAGGGGCACAGAGCACACAGAAGTAAAGGTAATTTTGCTTGGGTCTTACCACGCACCATACACTGTAAACTGCCTTTTAGAAGGAAGAATTGTCTTGCCTTTAATGCCTTCAGCCATCAATTTGTTAAAAAAAGGTGAAATAATCCCACATAAAATGATATCCTTGTCCAGGTTTGCTGGCTACAAAACATTTGCTGCTCATTTTCTGCCCCACTATTAATGAATAAGAGAAAAGAAAGGGAATTTGTTACTTAATGTAGGATATGCATCTCATGCCATCAGATTACATCAGGTTCATCAAGTCATGCTTATATAACTTGATTTTAATTTATGGGTTTTATTGTTGGCAGGTTTCTGAGATTATGATTTGATTGAACGTCTGTTGAATGTCTGTAAAATATCTGTTATTTTGTAAATAGACTCTAATGGATTATGCTGCTTGAATCTTTTCTTACGGAGCTGTTCACCTTTGCATGGTATAGTAGACAAGTCACATCTTGCTTTGACTGCATGCAGCATCAACTGTAATAACTATGTCAGAGGCTGTAGCATTGAAGATACAATCTGCTTAAAATCACTGTACATGTATCCAAGGAGAAATGCTTACTGTCCAGGAGAGCTCCAGCAGAAAGACTCATTCCTGTCCGTAGTTTTATAAATGCCTCCATTTTTCTACTTTATGATTTACATTATTTATCACAGGAGGTTTCTTTGACACCAAAACTTTTAGAAGCTCTTTTAAGATTATGGGGCCCTATATCTGTTGGTTTTATCAAGCTGGGCAGCCTAGCAAAAAAGGTGGCACTAGAAAACCACTTTGTCTTCCTCTTACCTGAGGTGACTACTGGAAGCTGGACCGTGTTGCAAACCAGACAGAAGATTTCCAGGGGTCCTTGGAAACTGAAGGTGACCTGCTTGCTTTGGTACAACTCAGGAAGAGCTGCTCCAAGGCAACCCAAGTTTCACCCCAGTGTGAAACTTTGTGCTGTCTGGTTCTGCTGATGCCAGTCCTTCAGGTTGCCCTGAACCTCCATTTTTTTTTTTCAGAAGAAATAGATGGATAAGTGTGATAAAACACCAGCAGAGAGCTCTTCCACCACCACAAAAAAAAAAAAAAAAAAATCACTGGGAAAGCACTAAGAGAGGTTATTTAACGCAAGAAAACAGTCACACAAATAAGGAAATTTAAATTATGCAGCATCATAGTTATTAAGGTAGACACTTTTTAAGGTTTTGACAGAGAGAAAAACAGAGTAGGAGGTCAAACATTCAAATTCTTTTTAATCTGTTGGGCTTTTTCTGATACACAGAGAATCACTACAAAATGGCAGTGGTCTGAAATTTCTTAAACACAACTAAAACATTTCTTAAGCCAAACTATGTAGGCTGTGATCACCAGTTCAACAGAAACATTGCACAGCTTGTGTTAACAGCCTGTGGATTGTTCTTGAGTCCTACTGGACATTTATGCATCTGTAAATCCTGAGCTGTGGTCCTGAGGCTTGGCATGCCACTGGGACCATCAGCTTCTTGCTGGACCAGAAGAGAATCTGACCCTGCAGAAAAACATTTCTAATGGCATCAGTTCCCCCAGCTCTCCTTGCTGTAGAAAGTTAGCACAAGGCTATAGAAAAAGGCTCTGTTTGGCCTTGAGGTGGAAAAGTTACCCATCCTAGAGGAAAGTACCAGATGTCAGGGAGATTCAGTAGAGAGGCATCTACTCAGAAAGCAGCCTAAGATGGTTCATGGTTGTGCTTCTAGCTTGTTCCAAGTAAATTCCTATTGAAAAGGAGCTTAGCTCCTTTTGTGGCATTTTCAAGCTTGTGTGACTGTGTTTCCCGTCACACCTTGCAGCAAACACTATACACAAGTACAGTGATCAATCTGCCCTCATCTCGTCCTCGGTGTGACATCATTTAGCATTGTCTGGCCCAAAAGGACTCATTTTTCCTGAGTCTGTGATGTGGAGACCCAGCAATATGGATTGAATTGGCATGACAGGTCCCAAATTCTGGCTACAGACAAGATGTGGTGCAGAACAAGTAGTTGGCAAGGAATTGACAATTTGCATGGAAGGCACTTTGTTGAACAAGAAGATGAGCAGGACGCTGTGGTGTCACTGGCTGAACTGGCGGAAGACCCCTCAGTTCAAAAGTGGGCTTTGGGGGAAGCCAGCACCTCTCTCCAGCTGCAGAGACCTTTTCCCATTGCATCTTGAGCATAGGTTGCTCCTCAGTGAGCAGTGGACCCTCCCAGGATGACATGCCATGACTCAGGGCAGAGCAGTGGCACCATTGAGTTACACAATGGCTCCTCATATGGTTTTGTGCTTGCCCTGACTTCTTGATGCCACACCAGATGCCAGTGGGCCAGAGATGGCACCTGGGGCTCAGTGCAGTGTGGGGTCATCATCAGTATGGCCCTTTTCCTTCTGCCACCCTTCTACACTAGCATCAGGAAGCTGGAAAGCAGCAGAGAAATCCCTGTGCTGTCTGGCAGAAGGTGACTATCGTGTGACTCTGGGCAGGCAGTGAGAAGAGGGCATCACCTTAGGCTGCCTAGAGGAGAAGGTAAAGGGAAGAGTGACAAATTGCAGAATTTAAGCAAAACTGAGATCCACACTGCTAAGCTTTCCCTATCCCCAGAGTCTCCTCAGCACACAACAGCCAGCAAAGGCCACAGCAACATCCAGTAATTTTCACACAGGCTGAACTGTCTCTTAGCAAAGCATCAGTCTGTGTCCAGTCCCTCAAGTTTTATGCATTATAAGTCGTACAAACCAAGCAACTTTTTCACTTACAATTTTATAAGCAATTTGCCTCCAATATTTTTGACCAAGAGTTTCTATTGCTGTTTGTAACATTTTCCACTTATATAAGGACAAAGACAAAAAAATAGCTGGCACCTTTTTTTGCTGTCTATGACTGGCCTGTAGCAGGGACCTCCTATATTTCTCCAGGAGAAGATGTGCTGGGTGAGGTGGGGGGAGGTTCTGAAAGGAAGCAGCAGAGCCCCAGAGCTCCAGGCAAACACTGAAACCCCTGTCCGAGAGGAATTATTATTTATACTCTGGACAGTTTTCTTCTGTGAAACAACTAGAAATGATTTACCCCACAAATGTCTGGCTGTTGGCTGGGTAAGTAGCCAGCAAACACAAGAGGAATCAGACCATGCCAGACTCAGCTAGCTGTACATGATCCGTCGCTGATCCATCTGCAGCATATGATATTCACTGGTTTCTCTGCTCCAGACTGGTTGGGAGAGAGGTACTTCAAGAAACGGGAAGCTGTGCCTCTACAGCTGAGCAGTTTCCTAGCTTTGTGTCAATGTGGTGTGCCTTCTGGCTGCTCAAATGCTCCTAAACCAGAGCCCCACCACATTTATACCACTGTAATTTAATACACTTATTTATTGGGTTAGAAGCTTTGTAGAAAATTCAGCTTTTGCCCACTGCTATATACAATAATCTAAAATTACATGTCTTAGCCTACTGAGCAGTGCCTTGGTGTAAGTAAAGAACCTCCAGAGACTTGTCCTGCTTCTTGACCATCCTCCCTCCCTCATGGGGGTTTGTGGGTATACACATCAAACGTGGGTGCAGAGGGGTATCCTGAGAGCTTGTTGTGCCTTCGTGTATGTTTTATTTTGAAGAAAATAAATGTCTGTCTCTGCCTAGAGGCCTGGATAGGGTGCATTTTGTAACCTGAAACTCGGCCTAGGAGGTACGGCACCACTTAGCCATGCTCTAGGAGCAAAGTAGATCATTCAGATAAGACAGCTCTCAGTGGAAATGAACTGTCCTGGCATAAAGCTACCGTAACTCAGGGGGCTATCTATAGTTTAGGCTTAAGCATACTCCACGCTGGTTATGTGCTGCTCAAACTTGAAAGGTGTTGGGATTAGAGCTCTGCTGTAGATCCACATCAGAAGGTGAGGATCATTAGAGTAACGCTCTCCTATACAACACTGATGCAGGTCAAGTTGATCAAGGCTTTTACCCATTCTCTGAAAACCATATAGGTCAAAGTTGTTCTATAAAATTTATCAGCTTTGATTCCTTTCCCTTCTTATATGTTCTATAGGCGGGGGTTTCAAGGTTTTCCAATTTTTTTTTTTTATTATTTTCTCTACACATACAAGTACATTTTCATTCTTTTCCTGAGCTTCCCTTGATGTAAAAAGAGACTAATGATCCTTATTGGCTTGGAGACCTACTGAAGAAAGTACTTTAGCAGGGCCATTTAACCCCAGGTTCCAGCAGGGACCATCTTGGCAGCATTTTCTGCTGCCACTATCTGTAGCCATCTGGGAAGTCCTGCTGTCTATCACAGGGTCTGACCACACGGCTGCCACTCAAGAAAACTCTCCTTGGACTTCATCAGGACTGCTGATGTGTCAAGAAAACACAAGATTGGAGTTTCTGCCTGGAAGGTGCGCCCTGGGCCTCATCTCTGATGATCTGGTCTCAGGTGCTGCGGTCTGAAATGCAACCTGGTGAAATCAGAGCAGCAGAAAGTTGATCTGTGACTGTGCCTCATGCTGATATTGTACCATTTTGAAATCTTTGATGTTTCTGGAGTCAGTCATGATTCAGGCTGGTGAATGTAGAGCCAGGCCCATAGTTCAATCAAACCACCTTCCCTCTCCGTATTTGTGCTGAACTCATTACGCAGAGCGAAATCAATTAATTCTAACAGAGGAGTGGGTTCCTGGCCTGTCTATAAGTCACTGGGTGCACAACTGTTCTGTTGCTTACATTAACATCTTAGCACATGATTAGCACTCTTTGCGATTCCTGAGCTCTGGTGGCTGCTGCACTCCCTGCACAGGAGGCTCTGCAGCGGGCTCTCCCCTCGCAACCCACTGTGGCACCAGTGCTACATGCAATTAAAGGCCTCCCATGGCTGAAGCTTTCATATGGACTGAGAGACCTAAAAACATGCCTTTCCCTTGATTAGGCAGCTTTAAACCAAATAGGATTAAGGAGACAGATACCATCACAGAGGGGAATATAATATGGGTACCTCACTGAAGTAGTGGGGAAAGAGGGGAGGGCAACAACAACCACTGGCTGAGAAATTCACCCACTATTTTTTAAAAGGGCTTAAAAATGTAGAAAAAAAAAATATCCCTCTAAAATTATATTTGAACTACTGAAAACACACATCTTTACATTTCAAGTTTGAAAAACCTATAATCCCCAAAACCGAAATCTTTGAGGCACTGGAAATCAAAGAAAAGTTAGTTGTGGCTTGTGAGCTTTTTGTCTGCAGAAACAAAGAATTCATGGTCAACAAACAAGCAGCTCAGAATTCCCCTCTTTTTAACAAAGAAAAGTCTTTTCTTATGACTATTCTTGCTGGATTAGGAAACCAAAAAAAAAAAAATCAAACAGGCAACAAATAATTTTACCATTACCAGGTAATATGTGTTAATTGCTCAGTTTATATACTCTGAATGACATACCATTAGAGACTGTGTATGCATTGTAACTAGAGCATTAATAAATTTAAAATGTGCCTATTAGGATGACAGCTTTGGAGGTGCAAAGGAATAACAGTTATCACTTGGCAGAAGCAGATCTCACCCCATCTGCCGAGACTTTGCATACATTTTCAGCTTCCTGAGCAATGATTAGGGCTGTCAGAACCTCTTTAACCTTCTAACTGCTGGTCCCAACTGGCCTTAATTAGAGACTAATGAATTCAGAAGATGCAGGCCGTGAGGAAAACTGCCTTGACAGTTTGTGTACAAATTAAGCACCAATTACTTCATGCATCTTTTGCATTGCTGATACAAGTCTCTGTTATTATTTTTGAATATGGTCATTTTAGCATAAACCGAGAACTTTGCTAATGTATTTTGTCATTTTTATGGCTCATCATAAAAAAAAAAAAAAAAAAAAAAAGAATACCAGGAGGGTCATGAATATGTGAAATAAACTACTGTAGATGATAAAAAGAAATTCACTTTCCTTTAGGGAATATCTTCCAACATTTTCCCCCCTAATATAATATTATTATTATGATTAGTCACATAATGATCGCAATTTAAGAAACAGGCGTAACATAGTCCTCTGAATATTTTTATTAAGAATATAGCTGTTGTTAGCACAAGAAGGAAAACAAAGATACAGGTAAGAGTCTTTCAGTTCTGGGATCTCAGAGAAACTTCTACACCCACACATGTTAGCAGTAGGTTGCTGACACTGTTGCGATAAGAAACAGGAGCACAGGGAGCCATAGCTGTATAATGAAATAGTTCTGGGAGTTTAAATCACCACAGTTTCTTCCTCTTATCCATATCTAGAAGGTGTGAGAAGTTCAACACATTATTTTTTTGAAAATGACCCCTAAGCTCAGAGAAGTTGCACACCTACCATTATGATCTGACAAGGCAGGGGAATGTTTGCCACATTGTCCCATAAACATTGCTTAGAGAAAGTCTGAAAAACTCCCAATCCTGCTGCTCCCAAATAAATGTGAGTTTACTGAAAAGACTACAGAGCAGTACAGAATGTGTGTGAGATAGACAATCCTCCAAGCAGACACACAGCCATTCCTTCACTGGAATTTACCTCAGTAAATTTACCTCAGAGGTAACCCCAGTTACCTCTTTCAATTTGGACTGCTACATCTTTTAATTTCTCCTAATTACCATCATGTTCCCCATTGCATTTAGCGAAATTCATCACTGCTGTGCAAACCAAGGGTACTTCTAACCCCTCCACAAAACTCTCTTGGCTGTGCTGCTGCAGAAATTGAGGTCAGATCAGCCTCCTCCCTGAGCATCTCCTGTCCCTGCTTTCCCTGTTGCTGGAAGGAGGGAGCCTCCCCAGAGGCTCTGCGGGAGGAAAGCCAAAGAGAAGCAGAGGGATGGAAGAATTAACAGCACAGAGTGAAATTTCGCCACTCACATACCAGGTTAGACTGAGATGTTTGCTTTGTAATTTCTAGCTGTACAGAACTGTAGAGCACCAGCAGGATAAGCTTCTTCAAATACAGAGATGCTCGATGTGACAAAAAGAGGGACAGTTCTATCCCCTTGCTAAAACCTCTCCACAGAGGAGATGGAGAGCATTAAAGCAAACTTGAAAACACAAGGCCATACTCTCAGTAGCAAGCCACAGAGCCAGCACCTGTGGGTCTTGACCTTCAGTTAAATAAAGCACCAATTAATATTGCTCATGAAGTTTTGCCTTTGTCTACACAAACCCATGAACACCATCTCAGTCCAATCTCTGTACCATGTAAGAGCTTCCTCCACACAACTTTCTCTTACATTTAATCAAAAATAATTTTAAATTCCTCTAATGAAAATGACATAATGATCTCACATGACCTTCCCTCACTGTCCCTGTCATTAAAGGTTATTTTCTGTTGATAATCCAATGATTTCCTGATTGCATTTATGCCAGTACATGATTACAACATGTAAACCCAACATGCTTACAACATGTAAACCCAATATACTTTTACATGCATGACAGTCCTTTATTCTCCTTTAAAAATGTATCCTTTTATGGGCTGCCATTGAACTCAAAGCCCTCAGTAAATTTGTTTTTATCTGTTTTCATCAATCAGTTTCAGTCTGGCTTCTGCCCTAGAGAACCAGATCTATGCTCCAGTTTTGGAGCTTGCAAGGTTGTGATTCCCTACACCAAGACACACTGTGACTGTGAGGTTTTTCATTGAAAACCATGTTCAGAGATGATGACCTGACTCCTACAAGTTTTCTGAGATACGTCTAAGGTTTTGGGTTGGATTTGTCCCTAACCTGATATAGATTTTTCATAAACTGGTTTTGTTACATTAATGGCCTTTCTGTTTCCATTGTGGTTTCCCTTGGTTTTTTGCCAGTTCTGGTCAGCCTTTCCCAGTGTTTAATAACACCATCTTCTCCTTCAGTAACGCTTACACATGGAATGAATGCAGATCTGACAGTGTCCTGTGGGTTATCATTATGCTGTGTATGGCTCCCTTCTGTTTATCACACCTCTTAAACCTCGGGATGGAGAGGGGACTCGGAAGAAAAAAGAGGAAAGGGAACACAGCCCTCTTGTCTGACCCAGAGCCCTGGCAGGTGATGAAGATGGGTGGCTTTGACATAAATCCTGCAGAGGGGAGTTTCCCTTTGGCGCAGAAGGTTGAAGTGTGCTGAGTAAAAAGGTGAAGAACACACACACACACGTGAGCACTCGTGTGTGCGTGCACCCGTCGTTTGTTTCTGTCTACATGTGTTTGTGCAGGCATCTCCCTCCAGCAGCTGATCCCTAATGACACCACAGGACTTTGCCAGTCTGGGCCAGAGCTGCTTGCAGCAGGGCTCTTCAGCCAGCCTGTATTTGGAAAGCATAAACCACTGAGGCAGAATCCCCTCTTTCCAAGGAGGTGTAGGATTTCTCTGAGGAAGTTATTCAAGCTGTGAGGTCTGGTGCATGGCCTTGTCACACTGCGATTTTTTGGTCATCTGTAACTTCTTGTTCTCCCTTTGGAAATTGTTTTGTGACCACATCACTCCACACCTGAGGTTCTCCAACCTCACGTCTTCTCCTCCTCCTCACTGTCACCATGCTGCTGCACCTCTCTGTGGCAATGGCACTAAGCACACACAGGACTCTGAGGCACCCAGCTGAACCAGAACACCTTTCCCTGGAACTTCGGATAGATGTCCAAAGTCCCAATTTTTTATTTCTTTTTACTGAGTAAAGCTGTTGGCTTTTTCAGGTGAATATATGGGGTTTATCTCTGCTTCAAACTTTTTTCTTTCACCTGGGTAGTTGATTCAATTAATCTACCCCACCAGAGAAACTGGAAAGAAAAAAAAAGGGGGGGGGGTGGTTGAAGGGAGGCAGGGAGGGAAAAAGAATTAAATTAACAGCAAATTCAAAATCATGGAATAGTTAGCAGTTGCCTCATAGAAGACATTTATATTTAACTACTTTACATGGAACCAAAGCATCCCCTGCAAAAACAAGCACTCTACGTATAAAAATTTAAAACCACATTGATAACCCATCTGGCATCCTCCTAATTATGAATCTCTTAGTGGAATAATATTCCCTTTAGAAGCAAAACAGTAAATACAACAAGGGAAACATGATTATGAATTTCTTTTTGCTCTGTCTTTCAAGACAAGCGTTCATTCACATGTGCACCCAAAATCTTTCTCAACTGGAATTTATTGAAGTAAAGACATAACACAATTCCTGCTAATTAAACATTTAAGAAGAAAAAAATACCCTGTTCTCCATCAGGAGACGATATTAATAGGTGCTTCATAATACGGAGTGTGTTTGAACCCCAGCTGTTTTGCCCAATAAATACAGAAGAATAGAAAGGCTCAGCTTCTCCCTTCCTCTTTATGTGCCAGTCTTACCAGTGCAGCTTCATAAAATCCAGTCATCTTGTGGAAATGAAGCAAAAGGCTTGGCTATCTGGAGACAATTTTTTTGCCTTTTGTGGTAGTGCTGTCTCTGAGGAGGTGCTACACATACCTGACTTCTCTCAACCCAAACTTGCTCCCTTCCCTGTCTAAAAAGGTATTGGGAAAGGCAGGCAGTGACTTCTGGGGGGGAGTTCTGTCCCAGGCCATCTGGCTGAGGATAGATTTGTTTTTATTGTGTGCTATGGACAACAATGGCTTGAATAGTTGCTTTCTGTAAAGTCATCATGTCTATACAAAGAGTCAGACCATTTAATTTGTTTTAAAACTGATTCACTCCAACAGGAACTCTGGAAAAAGCTCTGGAAAGAATGGGGACATCTCCTTTAGGAAGTCCTTCAGGTTTGGCACTGCTGTTGAAACACAAGTTTCTCAGAAAACTTTTAAGTAACAGAATATCATAGATGCTGAAAAGGGAAATCCCTATGGAAACTTTCAGTTTCAGGTAGAGATTCACTTGTTGAGCCTGTGGCAGCAGGGAGAAGGGATAAAATGCAGCACCCTTGGAAAGTCTGACCTGAAGCAAAACTTCAATGCCTCAGATTAGTGATACTCAGGTTCCTTACTCATCATCCCTTTGATTCTGGTTCCTCCTCCACAATAATCAAACTCTTCCCATGGCTTTTGTAGAGCCCCATGCCAGCTGAAGTCACTGCCTGCAGCAGGTACCAGTAACATACAGCACTGTGCCAGGCTGCATCTTAGCAGCAGCTCAGCATCTCCCCATTTCACAAACCCAGAGCTTCTTCTGACCCTGCACGCAGGGAGATCTCCAAACCCGATAGCTCAACAGACTGAGCTGCTCAATATCGATTACCAGCTTTAAGAAATCTTTTCAGTTCAGTCATAGGCTTATCTGCTTTGGTTGTCACATGGTCGGGGATGATGCCATCAATACAGATTATGAATCTGTCTCAGCACCCTATAAATCTGCAAGTTTCCCAGTTTCAGCTGTCCTAAAGCACCTCAGTGGGTCCTTCCAGGCAGTGAGAGAGGCTGTGTGTGCTCCATGTCAAGCTGTGCTGGCTGTACAAAGGGTGGGAAACGAAAAATCCAAGAGAGGCTTAACAACGCTCTTACTCCGACATCTGCTCCCAGCAAGGGCATCTAGGGACCTGCCGCACAGGTTTTTTTTTCCTTGAAGATGATCACCGTGAATGTTGCAACAAATTATAATGTAAAACATTTTGACAGCCAAGTAAGCCATGAAACATTAAATCTCCAAGGTCCATATGCTCCCCTCTGCTAACGCAAGCAGAGAGGAGCAAAAACCCTGTGGAAGCTGCCAGGGCAAAGCAGTTGAGTCACTTCACAAGTGTCCCACTCCCCTCCATACTATCTGCAGCCTTCCTGCCCCAGGGATGGAAACAGGGAGGAATGGAAGGGGCAGAGGAGTGCCTTGCTGCTCTCTCAGCACTGTCATCCTTCACTTGGAGGGGTTTTCTTGTGCTTGCAACTTTGATATCCAGCAGCCCTTCTGTAGCTGTTGGGAGCCCTGGGAAGCCTGACTGCCGGAAGCATGGCATGGCCAGGGGTGAAGTGAATGCAGATCTTGTACTGCAAGGTACAATATTTTTATGAGTACTCTGAGGCCTGTGAAACTCTCTTGCTGCTCTTAGGGCTTTAGCTGGCTTCATTGTGAGAAGTTTTGTCACACAAAATTGTAACTTCAGAGAAATTCCATGGGGGTTTTGGCTCTTCTTAAGAGTTCCCAATCTTTTCCCATCCCCAAAAATACCACTAGGTTGCAGAACATTTTCTTCATTGACAAGAGTGACCCTAAAACCTAAACCATAATAAAAGGGATCCGTTTGGGAATGACTTATATTTCAGTTGACTCCCAAAGGTCCCACCCTTGGCCTGCTCAAATGGGAGGCAAGCACAATTAAACAGAGAGAGAAGTCTTACCAGAACCTCCATGGTGTCCTCAGAGCAATGCATTTATTGTCATACCCCAGCTCAAAAGCCCCCATACCTGTTTCTAACTATTTATGAGGGTGATAAGTTTTTGCAGCCTCAATAAGGATCCTCAGCCCTTCAACTGTCACGTGCCCACAGACATGACCAGGAGACCCACCAAGATTGTCCCTTAGCCCAAGAAGTGTCTCTCTGTCACAGCAGTTTCTAAACCTATATCCAAGTGAATAGCATGGCACTGGTATTAATGGAGCTCCTGGACAGACACTGTTTCAGAATTAGATTTTTGTGATTCAGGTGGCAATACTGAAGTCCTGGTAAAGTGGCGGTTTGTAAGGTGGCAAGGTTGTAAGGTTGTTTGGCGGTGTTAAGTTGGTGCCCTTTGGATTTGAATATCTCTTCTCAGGAGAGAAGCAGCAATGGCTGGCACACACACAGACACAGAAAGCTTTTCTGGGGCTTCCAAAGGGGAGGCAGAGGCATCGGGGGCTTCACGTGCCTGATATTTGGCAATAGGTGCACATGCTCTCACATCAGATGCTAAATATTTGGTGCCTCTCAGTTTTCATGAATCGTTATCACTGAAGAAATCGAAGGTCCCACGGGGAAGAGATGCACTGGAACATCAGACAAGGAAAACTTGGTGTGGTCTTTTTTTTTTTTTTTTTAAGATAAAATGAATAGAATTATCTTCATTAATTCAATAACCACAGAAATATTTACAGTGCAATTACATCCATTCTTTTTCTGTTCAAATATTATTTTAAGGGCTTCTTGGCATCGAAGAGCCTCTTCCTTTGAAAATCCTGACCCAGTGTCAGGACAAGAACAGACCTAAGTCTCTTAATCTAATGGCTGTTAGCGGGGGTGACTACTTTAGCAATGCTCGGCTGAAAAATGAACTTTGCAATAAATGACCTTCAGAGAAGAAGACTATTCATGTTAATTAGTAGCTCTTTTCAAACAGGACTTATATATGCATTAGGCTATGTCATTTCAAACAATGCCATCATTGTAGTAAACATCAAGACAAGGCTCAAGTACAGTTATGAAAATTTTAGAAAACTCTAGTTAGTTTTTTTTCCCCTAAGATTATGAGTTATGATTACTGATGTGTTGCACAATAGGATCTCTCCTAATGGCTTTTAGCTTTTGCCACTGCCAACTTTTAGATTTAAAATCCATACAATTATGGACAATTTATAGGCATTATGAGGCTCTCTCACCCCGTTTTTTGCACTGATTCTTACTGATTCAAAGCGGCTTTGAACCTGGCAAATCAAATGCATTTTGCTTAAAACATAACATTCATTCTTACAGAGCCCACTTTATTCTTATTAGTACTTATTACTTATTATGCACATTTAATTTAAGAATGCACATTCTCCATTAAAAAATCAGAATATTCTGAAGTACGGGGAAGTGATTATTTTGGTTAGTTCCCCTTGATTAACCACTCAAATGTGGATGCATTCTTTCTAAAGCACATACATAACAAGAATAGAAAAATGGCATAAGGAGGCTACCGAAAGGAAAAACATGAACAGAATAAATGGATGCACAAAATAAGAGACATGATTTTTACACAGCTAATGTCAAAATGCATCTTAAAAGATAGTTACAGCATATAAAAAAAATCTGCTCTTTGCGGAGAAAATAAACTTAGTACAACAAATCTGATTCAGAAATGTTATTTGGAGTTACAATAGGTAGAAGGAGATGTGCAAGTAAATTGCATAATTCTGACTCTACATCAATTTTGGGCTACATTTATTAATTAATTTTTTTCAAGTGCATTTTAGAACTCTCTTCCTCACTGCTGATCGTTCAGACCCAAACACAAATCTAATTTTAAAAGCTAACCTGTCAGACAATGTGCACAGTGGCTTCACAATCCACAAAACATACATTCCTAAGTAATTAGTGAATTAACAATAAATGTATTGTAGAATAGCATTTTAGCAGGATGTTTAATAAATAAAGTAATCTATGTTGCAAAACAATTAGTTAACAAAGGAGAAATTAATAAATATTTATAAGACCGATGGATATGGTTTGTTTAGAGTCTTACAAGATTCAGAAAAGGCAAATAATTAGTTGAGCAAAGATTGGGCTCATTCTAAATATCTGGCACATGAGAGAGTACAGTAGGGGCTGCCATACACCATATCTGCTCTCTGGGCCAAGTTGGGCATGTGAGCAGCTCTCAGAGGTGGGATGATGGACACATCTCTTGCCCCTGGCTTGGACAAGCAGGTCCCTGCTCAGCATTCTGGTTTTTGGGAGTCATCTTCGCCAGGGACCAAACTTCTTTCACACATTGTGTAGGGAGCTCAGCTGCTTACCTTCATTTCTTGAATTCCATGAGCTAAATAGCCTCCTGAGCCCTCCTCCCTCTGAGGACAGCCCTTTCTGGCCACTGCACGCTTCTTTTTCCCTCTCAGGTCTTGATTTTGTAACACTGTGCACAGGGACTGCAGTAGTTTAGATGTAGCTGCTTTGTTTAAGCAAGGGGGGTATACAGACTTTTTTGGATTTAATTTTTTGCCATTTCAAAAAGAGACAAAAAGTAAAACCTGATGCACCCTTGACTTGATCTTCCCTGCTCGGTTTCTGTGTCTACTTATGTAGTTATTGTATCTGTTCTTTAAAGAAATGAAAAAGAAGAATGGACCAGAATGGGATTAGTTTTATTCATATTCAATTTGTGCAGAATTCAAAGAAATGGTTCCTTTATTTGCCACTTCTGGGAAAACATCTTGAGTTCATTTGTTCTTGGTCTGCTCACAGACTTGTAGAAATAGGTCTGGAAAGGTACTTCACAAGCTCATCTTGTCCATCTCTCTGCCTCAAGGCTGACTAATGCCCAGTGCTCTCCAGCAGCATGATAAATTCAAGTATAACAACAGCTTTTTTTTTTTCCCCAAAAATAATGCCATAGAAAATAAAAGGTTAAGAAATAAGATAGTAACATCATGATTCTAGCATAGCATTTAACACTGCTGTTCTTTGGCATCCATGTAGCTGCTCCTGTGCCCTGAGCACACACAGGTGCAAGTTGTGGGGATACCTACCCTGACTCCGGCAGATTTACTTACCTTCAAATAGTGCAGCTCACAAGGTAGGGCAGGTACCACAACACCACTGCATCTGCTGACTGGCTGCTCTAAGGGCACTCAGGCCTCCTCCAAAACCTGCCCCACTACAGTGGGACCGAGATGTGATGATATTATGTGCTCCTGATGACACATGTTGAAAGTTGTCAAGAACAAGGCATTTTCAAAGGGCTGTCCTCCAGAGCAGAAGTTCAGGCTTACATAAGCTCTTCCAAATTATGTCCCAGAAAAAAAATACAAATAATTGATGGCCATCTGACTCCACAGGTGTAGGGGGCACTGAAGCACAACATAACATTTTACAAGGTGTACCAGAGAAGATAAAGTTGTTTCTGGTTCCAAATAAAATGAGTATATCAGAGGCAGGACACCTGGGATGCTGCAGGTTCTGTACCTGGTCACAGACCCCTGCTTTACACCTATATACCAGTATTATCTGCCAGCTCAGAGAGCACATGGAGAATTAACTCTTAACTTGGTTCAACATCTCAACCAAACCTATCTTTTCCAACCATATTGTAGATGTAATTTTCAATCCTGCCTCTTCAATCCCATCTCCTTTCCCTCCTCCTACCCCTTCTTCTGCATCCCCTCACCTTTCAACACCTGTCCCCACACACACTCTGCCTGACCTACTGCTTGGTCTCCACACAGTGGGCATTCAGAGCTTGTTTTCATGGGATTGGGAAGCACAGCGTAAGAAGAAGCACCTGAACCATAACCTAGATAGTCAAGCAATGTCTTGCAGTCCAAACCCACCAAGATCCACAGTCAGTGTTCTGCAGTTTTGCTGCTTCTCACCTTGACCCAATGGGAAGTGTGGGGAACCACATGTTGGGAGCAGAGGCACTGTCTTGACTTGGAAAAGAGCAGTCTGTGACCAGGCGTACTGGGAGCAAAACATGCAGACAGCTTAATCCTTCTCACATCCCTGTTCCTCTAACCCCCAGTTCATGGGTTTGCAGCGTTGCTGTTTACAGGGAAGGCGCTGCAAGGGGCTCCCATCCACCTCTCCCCTTCCCTCAGCCAGCCCTTTTCAGTACTGGTCAGTGACAAACCTCGCCCTACTCCTCAGGGACATTTACGCTATGTCAGTGTCCCAAACAAAACAGCACTTCATTTCAGGCTCAGGCACTGGCAAGCAATCCTGGGCAGCATTTGGCTGTTAGTGCTTTGCCTGGCATGGCAGTGCTCCAGGCCAGCTAGCGTAACTCCCAAAATAACCTGCTGGGCAGCAGCCAGGCAAGGAATGAGGAAGAAATGCTGACTCTGTAGTAAAGAATGTGGTACTTGTAGTCAGCCTAATCCAGCACTGGCACCACCACACACAGCCCAGAGCAAGGCAGCCTGGAAGTGGCAATGGAAGCAGGGAGAAGGAGCAGTGTGAGGGGTACCTAGAGACCCAGGGAGCAAGGACATAGGGCTGGAGCCATGGTGGGAGTGATAATAGCCTTGACTGCATGAAGGATGTTGGTTCCTCATGGCAATTAGGAGCCTAGGAAGAGAGAACAAGAAAAGCGCAGAAGATAGCAAAAGGAATATTGTGGTCCAACAGCACAGAATAACAGGACCCAGGCTCCCTGTGGTGATGCATCAGACCTACTCACTCACTTAACTGTGGCTTTGATCTTCTGCACTGAGAGTTAGATGAGTTTAGAGAATGCAATCATTTCTACAATGAACCCCCATGCTGGGTGACTGCTGTTTTGCCCTCTTCACACTTCGAAGTCTCAGGCTAAGCTGTAATAGTTGCTCACCATCATTTTGAATGTTCCCTCTCTCCTCCCTGTATGAGGCAGTTGGTGAGAGACCCAAAACCTGTCCGCGGCTCTGCTGGCGTGGCTGGGGAGTGGCAGTGTCTCAGGGTTAGGACATGCTGCTACCTCACTTTCAGGCAGAGAGCAGCAAAAGAGCTTCACTCCAGGCATTGCTCAACAGCAGGTCAAGACACCCACCTTGTGTGAAAAAAATTTAATCATGTACGCAAGTCATGTTACTTCACCTCAATGTGAGAGGATGGGCTCCTGTCTGGATTATTTCCAGATTAGAGACAATAATTTTTGCTGGCTTTGGAGCTATAGTTGTGGACATGAACACTGCAGACTGAATTTCAAAGGGACTTCTCTATCCCTCTTCTGAGAGCACCAAAGACAGACAGAAGTGAGTTTTTTGGGGGATAGTGAGGATAGAGGAAGCTATGGATGACAGCCAATGTCTGATATTTATCCAATAAGTAAAGGGCTCTGTACATTTTTGGATTAGAATCTAGATGTCTATCAACTCAAGCAAATGTACTAGCTCAGTTGGAGATCTGGATTGTGTATTTTGTCATAGACTTCTTATGGCTAGGCTTTAACTCATAGGGAAATGCTTGAGTCTGTGAGCAGTAGTGTTGGAGACAGCCTCTGAAGTGAGAAAAAACAGGTGGTGCTTGATGAGGTATCAAGATGGTACCAAAGCAGCTCCTGCCTGTCGTTATCATAAAGCACATGAAGAGTGGGGACTTGCTCCTCTTATCTCGACCCAAGTGACAGGATCCTTGTGTACCACTGAGCCAGGCTTAAGTCTGGGAACTCAGGAAGGGAACATCCTAAATGGGAGTCTTCCTCCTCTTACTCCAAACTAGTGCACAACTTTGTAAATCCCTTCTCTCTCACACTTCACTTCTCACATTGGGTGCACTACCCACTGGAGACAAAGATGACATTTTTTTTTTTTATTATTCATTTTTCTTTGTAGTATTTTAAAGTTTTGTCATCCTCCCCAGTGCCTAAGAGAATACAATTTCTGATGCTCCATTGGATACAATGCATTTTATAGTTACCATTTTTGAACAAAACCTATTTACCTTCTACTTATAGAAGGAAACAAGATAATAAAAATAAGAATCTCTGACTTCTTTTAGAAAACTGATTATGATTATGAACTGAAGCATCACATTAGGTATGAAACAAAGTAAAAGCAGATGGTTCATACTCAGAGTGCAAACTGTTGTCTTTCAATAGTGTAAGAATACAAGAATTTCTCAACTACATTTCTCTGCTTCATAGAAGATCTGAGTGAGGTATTTGCTATTAAAATGTCTCTTCAGAAAAAAATAATGTTTTCTAGTATTTATAAAATACTTCTGCAGTTGACATGCAACAAAACTATCTTACCAACTGCTGGCTGTTTAGCATGTAAATTAGCTGGTTTACTAGAATTGAATTTATATGTGAAACTTTATACAAAAATCCTCTTGTTTCTCTAACCCACTAATAAGATCAGGAGAAAACACAAAACATAGATTAAGTCTGTCTTTCAGATATAGACTCGATCTTGTTGGCATAGGGTACAATAATATTCCTTATTACAGAGTCAAAAGTCACGCAAAAAATGGAGAGCATTTTTTATGGAGTGCCAGGGCTCTTCATGATTTCTCAGGGTATAATTTACCTTCAGACTTTTAAATAATTCTGTGTAAATCTGTGTTTTTATTGTGTCAATAATTTACATGAAAAGGTGAGCCCTTGCTTAACATAAATTCCTCTGGAAGCTATATATAATTTCCATTACAAGCATGCTCATGCACTGTACTTTTCTCATACTTAGCAATAGAGGTATTTGTGAATCAAGGATTTCTTTAATGTTTTTATATTCAGTAAAAGAATGCACATGGGTCAAAGCAGGATTGATTTGAAGGAGTTAGATTTTAAAATCCCTTTAAAAATCAGGACAAAGGATACCACACTATTAAAATAAAATGCTTAAAAATGAAAAGTATTATGCATGCTACACAGTAGAAGATCAGATTTTTATTAATGCAAGTTTTAAATGCTGATTAATCCTCTTGAGAATCAGTTTCCCAAAGCTTTGGCCTGCATTCAAGTCTTTTTCAAAGGGGCACATCACTTCCATTATTCTGAATATTAATTGAACAACATTATAACTAAGGATACAAAGCAAGATTTAAAACATGATTACAGCTGTCATTGCTTACATCTAAATAAGTCGTTGGAAATTGAAGCTCAGGGGAAAAAAATTGTAATAAATTAAAAAAAAAAAAAAAAAAAAAAAAAAAAAAAAAAAAAAAGGCACCCCAGCCATAAACCTCTCTCTTGTGAGGATGGTGAAGCTGCTGCCTCCCACGGCCCCCCTGAGCCCGGGAAGGATGGATGTTCCGTGAGCCGCGCGGTGACGGCTTGGCTGGCGGCTCGCGCTTAATGTGCTCCCGCTGCATCCCCCCCGCCTTGCAAACCCAGGGTGTGTGTTTTGTCCGGCAAAATAATAAACGTCACAGAAAAACATCGTCATTTTCAGGTGCTAACGGGAAGAGGGATGATAATTGTTCAAAAGACTGAGCTGCCCGTATCCTTTACAACTTCCAGAGAGGGTTTGTTTTATTTGTTCAGCATAAAGCATTTTGTGATCCAGCTTCAGCACATGCCTCTACACAAGCATTCATGTGCTTAACGCTAAGCACGTGCTTAAGTGCATTCCTGAACTGGGCCAAAAGGTACCTCCTTTGACATTTTTGTCCATAGCTGCTGTTCTTGGAAAGGTGCCTTTTTGGTGAAAACTAAAATGGGGTTACAGTAACCATCTAATTCTGATTAGAAAAATGGCATTATGGAAGAAGTATTAAAAATTTATAGTGCTATTTACTAAGTTTATTTGTTGGCCATAAAAAGCTGAATCTTACATAACATTAAAAGCATCCAGTCCTAATGATGAAAAAGATATAAAAAGATAATGTTGCAATCATAACATGTCTCTGAGAGTTTGTACATCTCAGTTGCAGTTTGGCACATCGCATAATTATGTTGTGCCAAACTGGCACCAAACCACAATATGTTAGTGAAAAGGGCCCGCAGTTTAAGAGGAAAATCTAGAAGTGTTAACTATACACTGTCTAATTATACAACCTTACTGTCCCAGAATGTGATTTCTGAAACCATTTCTGACATATGGGAAGAGGGTAGAACAGCTGGTCATTAAGGTTTTCTCAAGACTATTTAGTAACACACTTGAATGTAATTAAAGTGCTACATTAAATACTGCACTTGTGTACAATGTATTTTTAATCTTTATGGCATGCTGTAAAAGTAAATAAATGCAAAGTGTTAACATTTCTCCCCTTCATCTCCTAAATTGTCAAGATATAATGACAGTCCCAATCCATGCTGTGTGCAGTACCTGAAGAATACTCTGGTGCTCTGTGAGCATCCTGTGCTGCAGGTAGGAAGCAAAACCAAGCTGAATTGTGCAAGATGGATATAAGTTTATTTGGTTTCATTTGCCTAAGTTGAGCCATGCTGACTTACCTGGATGTATTTCAACAGGCAATGTTGCAATGGTCCTTTTATTGGAAGTTTTCCTTTGGAACCAGCCAACGTGATGTAAAGCAACTTTGACCCGTGCTGGATCTAACGCAAGAAGCAAAAGTCTGGATACAAAGTGAGCAAAAATCTTTGCAGCAAACCTTACTCCCGGGTGTCTCAGTGGGGCTTCTGCCCTGAAATAGTCAGAACTGAACTCCATGCAGATGCAGATTACAGATAGGCTAAATTGCAGAACTGTGTTTATACTCCATAATCTTTATTGTGATAGAAATATCTAGAAAATCAGGACAGTTAAACACCATATGGAATCAGGGCCCTTCCTTTATTGTCTGTGGCTGCATATGACCTGTATTTCCATTTCTACAGACAACAATCAGGGGGTTTATAGAAACCTTAGGCCACCAAAAAAGAACTTAGTGAGTCGGTCAAAACCCGTGGAACAATTGATATTCTGAAAAATGGCCTTGAGATTGGTGCCACTACTCCATTAATGATAACCTGGGGATTCTGTGGTCCTAAAACCACAGGGATGTTGTAGCATTGTGAATAAGGCATATTTTTGATGCACTTTTTTGTTTGGATGCACAAATGGGTAAGAAAAATAGATGTTTTAACATACTTGGTTTAGGGCAAAGTGTTTCTCTACATTAGCCTTGTGCTTTATGATATTGGTTTTTGTTTTACATTCTCTAATAACTCTTTTGCTTTGAAAAGAGAAGCAAAGAGAGAGGGAGAGAGAATTTCTCTTCAAATTTTTGAAGAGAAATTTATTGAAAAGTTGTAATTTTTCTTGACTTCTCATAAATTCCAGTAAATACATGTTTTAATTGACTGTTTACTAAATTTGATTAGAACTGTTAGTTTCTTCAGTTCCTTGGAACAATTTTTCCCCATGAATTTAGCACTTTTCAAAAAATACTTTGTTCTGCACTATGGTGTTTTCCTTTGAGCATGAAGGATAGCTTTACACAGCATTTTCCAGCACCAAATCCAAAAGGGAGGACACAGAAGAAGCTTGTAAGAAGACAGGTTTAACAAAGCACTCAGGCTGTAGCTTCCAAGTCAATGAACTGGCAGTCTTCAGGAAATGAAAACCATGGGGCTGGAAACAAGTGCGTGCTACGTTCACATGAGCTATCTGGTGACAATGATGAGTTCTGCCTGTCTATGCACATGTGGTGAACTCAAACTTTATGTCACTTTTCAGAGGTAGGCATAAGTTTTTATTTTCTCTGAAATGTAATATTGGAGTTTGGTTTGTGAATGGTTTCTCTTTACAAATGAGCAAAGGACAATGATATGCTGTGTTATATGTTTTGCTGGGCATTTTCTAAATCAACTGGAATCCTTCTGTTCAAATAAATGACACTTTTTCTCTCTGTTAATGGGGCATCTGCAGCATTTTTTTTCTGAGCAGTGGCACAAGCAGCTGATCATCCAGCCTTCCTGACACTCTGTTCATGGATGGGCTTTGCATCACGTTACACCCTGCAGCTGGTATGTGCTATCAAAACCAAAAAAGGCCAACCAGTGTAGAGAAAACTATGAAGGCAGGAGACACAATTTTCCTATGGCAAGTTAATTCATTTTCACAAGAGATGAGAATAACTATAGATCTCACCACATTCAGTGTTAATTGCAAAACTCATCTCTCTGACTTAACTTTGCCTCATTAATTTCTTCACACACAGTTGCCAGGTACGACCACATCTAAGCTCAAACACAAGCACAAACAAAAACATGCTAATCAAGCTACTTTTCTTACAGGCTAAAAAAAAAAAAGAAAAAGAAAAAAAGAAAAATTAAAGTCGCTGGCATATTTTGGAAGCGATATTGTGCTGGTAAAGGTTAAGTAAATGCTGCAAAAAGTAAATATAACTTCTTCAAAAAAAAACATCTGCCAGACATACTCTCACAACACTTCAGAAGAGTAAATTCTGTCAAGGTTAATCCCAAATCAATCACTTTTTTTTTCTACACTTAGAGGCCAATATTAAGAAATAAGGTAGACATCACCTCTTTCAAACCATACCAGACAGCCTTAAATCCTTTCCTAAAGCACTCAAAGACACATAGCTACTATTGGTCTAGAAAGGGCATGGATATTGCCAGAAAGAGTTAATTTCCCTTCAACTCAATTTTTGTCCCAAAGAGGGTTGCAGGTCATGAACTGGTTATGCAAGGAAGCTGTGGGGAGAAATTTTGTTCCCGGTACTTGTGTGTTGCTCAGCGTAAAGGGAACTGAAAGTCTCTGTGAGAGGAGAACATTTCTTGGGTGATTCACTTGAGTCAATCCCCCTCTGAACCACAGGAAAGATTGTGTGGAGCCACATGAGAAGACACAAATTGGTGGTGACCAGAGTGCATGCACACAACCTGCTCATTTAAGCAACTGGCACTGTTCTTTTTTTTCATTTGACCCTGTATCATGAGCACTGATATGAAGAACGCCAATCACTTGTTTTGAAATTTTAAAAGTTTAATAGTAATAAAATAGTTAGAATAATAGTAATAAAAATGAGAGCAATAAGAATTTGGACAATCAGAGTTAGGATAATAATGGACAATAAAAAGCAAAGAATTGCAGATCCGGATGTTCTTGGGCACTAAGCCACAAAAGCATACTTTGCTAACAAAGGATTACCCCTTAAAAGCAACAGCCTGTTGCATATTCATATATCTCACACATGATTCAAAAATTCTTTTTCAAACAAAGGATGTCTTCTGCTTAGTTTCTGCCCCTGCCTTCATCTTGTAAATCAATTTCTTGGCTCCTAGAAGTCTGGAAGAAGTCTGAACAGTCCTGATAAAGAGGCAATAAATCTCTGGATTTTTGTGTCTTGTTGCTGTTATCTGCATGCAAAGAATTTCTTGGTTATCTTATCCATTCCTTGAGCTAGTTACAAAAAGTATCTTACATCACATAGTTTTTATTTTAATATTATGCTATAGCTTAAAAACTATATTTACCACACTACTTAAAAGAGATGAATACAGCATAACTTCCCAGCATAACACATATAGTATTCATTTAAATATTTGCAAAAAGCCAATCATATAATATGCATCTATAAAAATTGAAATGTCCAAATGTTATCAATAATATCATTATAGAGCAGTTTGTGTGCATAACTGAGGACTCTTCATTAATTTGTCTGAAAAATGTCTTCATCTGCTGTGCACAGACTTGAGCACTCTACAGTAAAACATCCAGCTTGATTCCACTCAGCTGAACTCAAAATCAGATCTGAGGAAAAAAAACATCTCTAAGACAATTAACCTCAATCCAGGAATTTCTGGTAAATGGGCATTAATTGTCCTTTCAGAGGATGCAAGGAACCCACCGGTGCAGTGTTTTATTGCCTGGGCCTGACCAAGAGAACTGTGTGGAAAGCAAAGACCAGGCACCAGCCCAAAGCTGCCTCTCACTGCCTGGTTGGCCCAGCCTGCCCTTCCCCTCATGCCCCAGGCTGGCAGTGATGTCAGCCACTTTGTAAAGGGCTTATTTTGTGGGCTTTTAGCCCTAAAATAAGCCATAGCAGTGATTAGTATTAGATTCTTGGTCTAGGTTTAATGCTTCTTTTCTTGACCTGAACCACTTGTTGAATGAGAAGGACCAACTTGAATAACCCTTCAATCACCTGAATTACCTTGCTTATTTTTATTATGTCTTAGAGAAAGAACTCAATATCAAAGAATTTCTCTTCTACTGCTGTGTCTTCTCCTGCCACCAAAGAAATAACAGGTTTTGTTTCTTTGATTTAATTTATCACGCTCCATTTCCCTTTCTAGTCATAATTTCTAATTATTTCAGCCTACTGACTCAGATATTAAATTGAGTCAAGACAAATACACATAATCTATTGATTTAAATAATATCCTCTCATCAACTCTGCAGTTTCCACGTGAGAAGTTCTCTCCTTAGGAAAAAAAAATGCAGCACTCCTACTACTGCGAGTGGCAAGCAGACATATGCAGCTCAATCTGTGAATCTTCTCACAAGTGTTTCTTTCCTTGGGCAGCAGTCTGGCACAGCCTGGCTTTTTGTATCTACCATGCTGTAGTAAATGTAGCTAAATAAACTGAATACCCAGAATTTACCTATAGCTTCTGCATTTGTTGCCTAGGACTAGTAAGGAATACCTTTCTATGTATCTTTCTATACCTCAGGTATACCTGAGACTGAAAATTAAATCACAAAGATAAATTTTACCCAGATGAAAAATTGACACCAATGGATGCATATGAAACCGTTCACCTAGGTGGGAGAGGATTTCTCTGTTTCAGAGGGAAGGCCCCTTTTTAATTAATTTTTCTAAATTTATTTCTGCAGTTGTGCAACATTGAAGGAAGAACTGTCAGAATGTGGTAAAGCAGGTGAAGTAAATTTCATGGGAATTAAGAAGAAAGGAAGCCTTCAGAAATTTTCACCTCTAATGATGAGACCACTACAGCACACCACAACTCAGAAGTGAGACACCAACACCTCCAGACCCTGCCCTGCTAGTGTTGCATGACACTTGGTGTCTGCCAGAGGACCAGGACAGTTGCTTGAACTCAAAAATGCTCAATGAGAATTTAAAAAAAAAAAAATCAAAACTAAAAGAAACTGATTGTGATGCACAAATTCTGAGAAACAACAGCCTTAATAATCCTCCCCTCAGGAACCTAAAAGTTTTAAAAAGTGAGATCTCTTGAACTTTGATTATCAATCAAGTAAATTTTGAGGAAGGATTTTTTTTTTACAAAAAAAGAGAACTTTTGTGGGAAATGTGGATTTTAACCAAGGATTTCCTGAATTAGTTAAAAAAAAACCCCAAACCTAAGATTCTGAGAAATTAAAGATTTTTTTTTTCCCCTCTTCAGATAAAAAATAATTTCCTGATCACTCCTAACCACTGCTGTAGGAAAATAATGCAAAACTGGAAGCACTGTGCAGGTGACAGTTCAGAGCCAGCAGCTGTGTCTCCAGAGGAACATCCATGGCCTGTTGGGTGAAGTGCTGCCCAGGACTATTTACACCTGATCAGTCACGAGATAAGATAACACAGCCTGTGCTGGACAAAGTCTTGAGGTTATGTGTTCCTGCCGTGCTTTCCACAGTTTGTCATTAACCAGCTATTGCAAGATGTTTGTTAAGTACCTTCATCCTGTCTCCAGCTCTGCACTGTCTCTCTCCCTTAATAACCAGGCTAAATCAGCAGGAATAATTAGGGAATCAGACACTACTTAGTGTCAGTACAGGCAGCCAAATAACTTCTCTATCTCTTCCTATTCCATACGGTCACCCCCCCTTCTTGTGAAGCTCAGACTTTTCCTTAGAGGAAGGCACAATATGCTAACCCATAGTGATAAGATTTTTAGATCGGGTGATTCTTGTATTTTGCAATTGGTTTCAGGCAATGCAACATGCAAAATATATTTTCTTTCTCCTCTTTCTAGCAAATTGTCACTCCTCCAGCACATACTGGCTCATTTTTCCTGAAAACCCAAGGGAATGGAACACCCATGCCAATTCTACATGATGTAAGTAGCTAGCCCCCTAAGGATCTCTTGAAAAGGCAAGCACTAGGATTGTTTTCGGAATACTTCCTTAGCTAAAATTACCACAATTCATGCTTGGGAATTCTCTAGAGACAGATGTACTGTCATGCTTGGATAGCAAAATAGAGATATCTCACTTCACAGGAAACTAAAAAAAAGGAGTATTCAAAGTTTATTCCTGACAAATAATTTTAAAAGCTGATTTTTTGCATCAAAGTGCTTCCTAGAAAGATGCAATAATATGGCAAGAAAAACCCTGTGATGTGTGTGTCACCACAGAACGAGATTCTCTCTCAAAGTCTTAGGTTCTCATAACAACACCCGCACTAGACTTGAAGTACACATCTCTCAATATACTCTATTACCTCATTGTCATTTACTTGTCGGTAATGAATGCGTGTGTTAACAGAACAGCATGCTGATGCATTTTTTCTGCCATTGTATGTAACATATTTTCTAATTCTTCTGCTCTATTCAGCATTTGACCCTAACGATAGGGGATTATGGTATTAACTCTCTACACAGCACACATTCTTTACAGACTTTCACTAAATACTGTAAGCCTGCTGCAGAGCGGAATAAAAGTGAAAGCATACCGTCTGGTCTTAAGCTGTGCACACAGAGGGTCGTGATCCAATTGGAAGGGAAGCAGAATTTTAAAAAGAAAGAGGTTTGACAAAATTTTAATCCTTGTCATTTTCATTTCTCTTACCCTGTGGATTTGGGTGATTTTATTTACACTGTCAGCTTGAGCCTAGGGATTGAAAATCAGGCTTTTATGGAGATTATTAAAAGTACATACAGTACACTAAAGGCTGGACCACTGCTATATGCTACTAAAAATATGAATGTGGATGCTCTATATTATATATTTAAGGAAATAAGTGCCATCCTCCTTGCAAGGCTGGACTTAGCAGCTAGGCTCATTGTCATTATGCCGAAATGCATGTTCTAACAAGGGTATTTATGGGTAGTTTCAGAGTGCTGAAGGTCCACAAGAATTGTGAGGTGCCTTCAGGTGCCTTTTAAAGGAACGAGGCAGCAGCATTTTAGGAGCAGCTCTGGAAGGTGTCCCTGTTGAAGGTGTCCCTGGACATTGAAGAGCTGCTGCTCTCCCCACTCTGCAGCCAGGGAAGGGCAGCCCGACATCTAGCTCAGCCTAAGAGAAATAAATGTCTCACCACAGCTGACTTTCTCCTGAAAGTCTTCTGCTCAGGCTGGCCTTGGTCCCACCTTGTTGGAGAGCTCCTAAGCCAATGTCCAGGGAGGTAGGAAATGGTCTGGGTCAGAGATGCAGCATGGATGTACAAGGCTGTGCTTCAATGCAAGCTGAAGCCACATGACTACCCACTGTGTGGATCCATCATCTTCCAGATTTCCCAAGGAGCACCCATGGTTAGACCTCTATGCACAGCTGCCCACACTGGGGCCAGGAAAGGAGAATAGCAGGAGGAGATGAGCCATGCCACCTTCCCAGCAGCCCAGACTATTTTCTCACACAGTGTAGGCACAGATAATGTGTTGTTGGAGCTGCTTTCATGCCCTTGGAGATTTTTGGCCCCTTGAGCAGGGTGCATCTTACTCCCCTCATTCTGAATGCATGATTTTGATGTAGCAGCTAATACAGAGCTCCAAACAGGCATAGAAATGCAAGTAAATACAATGAGGTTTTGGGGCCAGGTTACAGTAATCCATGAACCCCTAAAGTGGCTAAATTTCTTGGTTTCCACCTGCCCTGTGGAAGTGCACACTGGGTCTGTCACTGGGGAAATGCAACAACACTGGGTAACCATGTGAGGACTTTGCTGGGACAGGGACACAGCCCCAAGTTCTGCAAATATTTCACACACACAGCCCTTCACTCCTCAGTCACGGACAGTCGTGTCAGAATTGCAGGACTGAAGCCATAGTCACTCGAATTTCACACAGACCGTGTTAATAAGGCTAAAAGAATCCTGCTTGGACTCTGGAAAATGGGAAGCTAGCTTTTCCAGGATTTTTCTGCTCAGGGAATCAAATATGTTGTTTTTCCATGTAAGGAAACTGTTTGCTTGAAATCAAGATATGTGACTCTCCCTGTCCTTACAGCTCTGTAACCTTGGCTGAGGCATGTAAAATAGGGGTTTATTGTGCTAAGGAATGAAATGGGCAGAGGCACTTGCACAACTTGGCCATCTCACAATTGAAAATGGAGTTAAGCTGGCTCCACCTAACCAGAGTGCCAGCAGCACGGCATTTGTGACATGTGCTGCTTCCATGCCTCCCTCAGCCAATTTTCAACACTCTTAGGGTGCCTCCTGATAACAGGGCCAGAAACAAAGCCCACAGAGGACAATGGGGATCTGTCCTTCAATGTAAGTGGCAGGTGGATCAGGCCCGTTTGGAAAATTTTGGCTGCTGCTCTGAGTGGTTCTCAGTGTGCCAGGGTCCCACTAAGACATCCAAATTGGCATCTCATAAAAATCAAATTGGCATCTCCTAGAAATCCAGGCTCAAAACGACAGCCTTAGTTTGGAAGTCAGACTGGGGCCTCATCCTGCAGAGGTGTTCAATGCCCTCAGCTCCCACTGAATTCACCGTGAGCTGAGCAGGCTCAGCACTTCTCGGGATTGCTTGCGCTCTGCAGGATTGTACTTATTGTCCTTAATACTATCTCATTCTGGTTATTCCCTATTGCCCAAGGATAATCCCAGGGCATTATTCCCATTATGCCACTTGCCATTCCCATTATAGTCTTTAACAATGTTTTAAACCTATCTTTCATTTTTAATTTCCTTAGCAAAATATCTGTATTTTAGTAGTATGCATTTATGTGGTCTTCGAGAAAATGTGGGTTTATTATACACATGGCATTATCATGTAGCTTCACTATTTTATGAGTCTGGTGGATGAAAACAACTCCATATACAAGGGGAATCCATATGTCTACATATTTTCAGCATGAACATTGTTACCTGTTGCCAGCCATAACAGTATAATTAAACAGCGCGTATTAAACCAGTGCACCACAGGAATTCTTGCTGCTTACCTGTCTGTTTCATGCAAGGGGGGAACTTTTTTACTATCTTTAGTCTGGAAAGGAAGGAAGAAGGCATCACAACCATTTTATGTCTTTAGCATGTGCAAGTTAGAAAGCAGAGTAACGGGATCTTGCAGGTCACTGTAGTTTTAATTAATCTTTCTCCTTGATTAATTGCTAAGCTGCTGCCCAATGGTGGCTTCGAAATAATTCATCAGCAAGACATCTCCAGCAGCTCTGTGGTGCTTTCTTGTGTCAGAGCCACCTGGTGCAGCATGTTGCTCTGCACGTGAGAGTTGTGTCAGAAAAAGAAGAGCTGTCCCCACTCCTGCCTGCCAGCCCATTTCCTAAATCCCCATTTTGTCCCCTTCTAAAGTTTTGTCTCCTTAGGTGGTCAGGAGCTGTGAGTCCTCCATCAAGCACTGCTTGATGCAATGGTGATTTACACTTGAACCCTAAGCCAGCAGCAGCGTCTGACCTACATGACCCTCAGAAATGTTCCTCTGAAATACAGCTGCTTCCCTTCCTCCCTGGCTCAGTTTAGGTCAGTACATTTCCAATCTATAGCAGCCAAATTTTGGAAAGCCCAGACACCTGGTCCAGTGGAGGGCCAAGCCCGATGTGAGGCAGTATAGAGGCAGTGGTCTATCCTGTATTCCAGCCTGTTCTGACTTCTGGTTCCAGAGGGATTGACTTGTGCATGCTGCCCACAGGCTCCTACATCCAGCTTGAGGTCATGGAGGTACCCAGGGCATGAGGAGCTCCTGTATGACCAGGCTGCTTTTCTTCAGTGATGTCTTAGTCATTGGTGAGTTTGACACATCATGCAAGACAAAACATTTCAGAATGAATTAAAATTGACATTTGGAAGCTCTTAAAAAAATAGGAAAAAAAGAGTAAGGAATGTAGGGAATAAGGATGGAAGGGGTCAGTTGGGCCAGCAAGTGCAGACTTTCACAGATGATTAGCCTGGAGAGTCCACAGGCATCTTGCCCAATGTGTCCCCACACACACTGGCCCTGGGAGTCTGTAACAAACTTTACACTTCATCATAAGACAGCTGCAAATTTAATGAGCCACAGGAAGCAAAAAGGCAAGATGCAGTGCATTGTCAATAGCCCAAATCCTTCTAATAGAAAGGAAATGTTTGGTGAAATCTGCAAATTCTAAGAAATTAAGACAGGCAAAGACAATCCCCTCTTCTGCAGCAGTTCCTGACAATCTGATCAACAGGAAAATTCCTTCCTTACCCCAAATCTGCTGATCACTTTAAACTTGAGCTTATGAGTGAGATGCATGCAGAGATTAGGGGCTCTAGCCTACCTCCTGCTCTTTCATGGTGCAGAGGTGAAAAAGAGACCAGCCTAGAAGTCTAGCAATGCACAAACAAAAAGTAAAACTGACCCTTCCTGACCTCCGCAGGCCGCAAACAAAAGTCCTGAAGCATGTGATTAATAGAATAAAGCAATGGTGCAAATAAACAACCAAGTCTCTTTTCAAACTCAGCTGCTGACACCTAAACATCAGATACCAACTGATCCACATCACAAGCCTCGTTTTCTGTCCCTAAGAATTCTGATACAATCGTTTTCGTTAATGTACCCAACTGCAGCCTAAAACAATGAATTTCTCTGTCCCCAGTACCAGAATATCACTTCTTTGATGGATGGATAGAAACGTCTCTCTAAAATTCCAGTCTGAATATATTAATAATCACCTTGCATCCACTTTATCTCATGCCAGAATTACTCTTTTTGTCTTTGAAATTTACCTCCCAAACTTCTTTGTGAAAACTCCTTTCCATCTTAGTTTTGCGACATTAAGCAAATAAATTTCATCATTTCATCATAAAATAAAGCAAAGGTTTAGTACAGATTACCTTGAAAACTTGCAACAATTTTAATTGCTTTATAATTATTTTTTGGTCCATTATGAACTTAACATATTCATTTGAAGCATATACTGTTTTCTAATGGTTTTAAGATGCATTTAAAATGCATAGCCACAAAGAAGACAGACTGGAAGCTTAAGAATTGATATTACTTTGCCCAGTTCCAAATAGAACCCATATCTTACTGAGCAGGAATGGAATTAAAGAGAAAAAGAAAACAAAACTTTGGCAAATAAGTAAAAAAAATTGAACCTGGATGCAATGGCAATTTTGAGTTTCAGCGTTCTGAACGAAGTATGTAGAAGATTACAGAAAAATTGAAGGAAGAATTTTTTTTTTAACAATTTGGAGTATTTCTAAACTTTACATAAATGCCACCCATTTAAATCTTCTTTTAACCTATTTTTAAGTTCATGTTCTTTGAGTGTTTTTCTATTTTCATTTCAGAATTCAGAGGCCCCAGCTGCTGTCAACAAATGGAGTTGATTCAGATTTTAAGGGATGCAACTGCTCACATTTTCTTGGGTTTTAAGCCCATATTCTCTGAGCCTTCCCTCCTCTTTCTATCTTCACTCAGTTTAGGGCCTACATTCTCAAAACCTACACTTCTTTCTACAGTAAAATCTATGGATAAAATCACTTACAGAGTTTCCCAGTGTTTTTCGCTTTTATTCAGGATCATCTTACTAGTAACAGGGAAGCCATCCTACTGCTCTTCCCTGTTCCCTGCTCCTTCCATCTGGTCACCACACGGCTCTTGCATCTCCAAGTACTGCAACTTGAAGAATGGACTAAAACAAAATAATGACTCCATTACATGACATATCTCCTGCTCGTAAATTTCAAAGCCAGATGAGACCATTATCACCTGCTCTGATCTCCAGCACAACACAGGACTTCCTGAGAGAGATTCCTCACTTTAGGATAGGAAACAGCAGCCCTGACTCATAGCTCTGGCCCAATGTAATGATGGCTGTCTCCCAAGAAATAAAAAGAGCAACCCTGTTTCATGTACTGTTGCATGAGACTTTTGATTGCTTGCTGCAGAAAACAAATGGCCATAAATTTTAGGATAATTTCCAGACATATTCTCATTATTCTCATTGCTATTAAAAGTTTGTTCCATATAAACTTTTTAAAAAAAGTTATTATGGAGAAAATTATTATTGTTATTAATATTGCCAAATTGCATGCTTAAAATAGCAAAATTTGTCTTTAACTCTCAGATTTGATAACAAGAGCATATATATTTTATCTCAACCTCATAAAATCATAGCCACTGATATTTGTCCTCTCATAGCAGAACAGCACTGGATGTTTCCTTGGAGGGCAGAAGTGCCTGGCCTGTTGTTGAAAATGTCACATTCAGGGGTACAATACAGCACCCAGTTGAAGGTTAAACCTAACTCCTATTTCATCACTTCTCCCAGCAACTGCCCTTGGGAATTCTTCCACCAGACTCAAATGGGCAATATCAGAGGTAGCAATTACCACCTACTGTACATTGAAAACTGCATCCTGGTGTAAGCCGCTTCTCAGAAATTTCTCATTTAAATACCAGCCTGCTATGCCTCAGCTTTATGTGCAGTGCTTTTTTACCACTGTGGGGGCAGAGAACATACTTTTCCCAGACCAGGTCCTTTTCTCTTGCCTGCTCCCTGTTTCCCGAGGAGCTGCTCTGCCCCTCTGTGCCTGGGCATGAATATCCCTGTGTGTGTGTGTGTAGTGCAGCCGGGGGAAGGAGCAGCTGGATCCACCAGCAGCCGTGCAGGCGTGCAAATCGAGCGAGTGTTTGGTCCGGAGGCCATTCCCAGCCCCGTCCTCCCAGCAGCAGTTGGCTTGCTCCTGGTGGAGAGAGAGCATATGCTCTGCTCCACACACCCTGTCCTTTGATTTCACTGCCCCAATTCACTCTGCCTACTGTGGTGAGTGCAGGTCCTCAAACTGGCATTTCTTACCTCTCTTTTGTTGTATAGGGTCCACAAAAATGTTCAGAAAAAGTGAGTATCTGTACTGCTTTAAATCTCTACCAAAGAGCATATAACGTTTTAGCCAGAAGAGAGAAGAGGTCTGAGCTAGCCAATGGATAAAATAGTGCAGGGATCATCCTAGAGAAATATAAAGCACTGTCCAGGTGTTCATGAAGAAATAGAGTATGCAAAATAGGGGAGAGCCTTGTACCAAATGGCCAGGGAACATATGAATAAACAGCCCTGTGAGGTTTCAGACAAGTCCATCTAGTTCTTGCACACACTGAGATTATTAACCTTGCCACAGTACAATGTAGATTACTGCTGAAAATAAATTGACGCTGATGGGACTAACTTTTGCCTTGCTGTGCCACCCAGAAGATTATTGGCCAAAGACCTCTCTTTCTGTGCTTCAGAGAGACCGACAGTCCTGTGAGATACAGGTGAAGAGCACTTGTATATCCCTGGCAGCACTACTATTCTTCAGGAACCTGGTTTCAGCATTAGTTAATTATTTCTGAACACCAGGGCATGCAGGGTGGTTCCCATCCAAGCGGACCAGAGCCCCTGCAGCCACCCTGTCATGCTGAAGAGCCACACTCCTCCCAGTGCATGGACTGGATGAGGCTGGGATTTCAGGTCCATATTCCTATTTCCTTTTCTAGCAAGCCCAGCAGAAACAACCCCAGCTGACTTTGGTGCCTTCCCTCTCTGGAGAGGGGGCGTTCTGACCTGGAAACATGTGCTCACCATCAGTGTCAATTTATCTTCCTTTCTACCTAAGCTGAGTTTTTAGGATAAGTGTCCTGACTCCAGCCCCAGTCAGCCACAGCCTCTCTCTCCCTTCCATGTGTGGATGTGCATAACCTGGGATTCTTTGCAGATCTCCTTGTTCAGGCCCAATCTCTGCTCTGCAAGTTGGCATGACGGCAGAATACCAAGTAGGAGGCTTTGGCTTGCGTGTAGAATTTGGAGAGCGGTTTTGTAGTAAGTTGCTATACTTTTTGGCTTGCAAGCCCTGGGAGCATATGGCCCATTGCTTGCAAAATGCTGATATTTTAAAATTGGGGGAGGAATAGAGCATGGCACATTTATTTTACTTCTTCAGTGCCACTATTTTTGCCAAAACATTCCCTGCCACACCATCCTGGATCATGCTGTTCTATCCATCTTTAAAGTGAAACCTCCACTAACTAAAAAGTTGATGTTCTAAGACAGACCCTAACAGGCCTGACAAAAACAGTCTTCCTTTAGTCAATGTCCAATATGAAATGCTGTCCACTCATTGCTAGAGAGAGTGAGCAGACAATGCAGCACTGCTTCTACTCATGCTTGAGTTCCTTGCAGCTGGCCTTGCTCATATTTTCAGCAAGCATCTTTTCCAAGCAATCAAAACTTTATGGACTGTTATTTCCTTCCTCTTGACTTCCCAAGAGCTAACACCAGCACACTCGAGATGCTGCAGCTTATCTTTTCCACCTTGAACTAGTGGCTGACCTGAAGAGAGGGATGCCAGAAAATAAGTAGAGTTCCTAAGTACAGACAGAAGAACAGTTCTAATCCAAACAGAGCTCAGCTAAACCAGTGCAGTAGCTGTCAAAATACATGTGAAATTTTTTTGGTAGGTCTTCCCCAAGCTAATTAATAATGTGGAAAAAGTTGTAGAAAAAGTTAGTAGACCATTAGATAAATGTCATCTGCAAAATATTAATTTACTTGAATTTTAAAAATGTTTTTGGTAAGGTCCCTCATAAACTGCTGTAAAGGTAAATACATAATCACAGGGCTATGGATGAAATCTTTGTTAAGGGTCATAATAAAGAGCTTCCTCTGAGAACAGAAAGAAGTTAATTGTAGGGTACCATTATTGTCTCTGTTTGGTCCAATTTTATTGACTATCCATCTGAATGGCTCAAAGAAGATAATGTAGAGGGCTTGGGCAGAGGATACTTGGGTGATGCCACCATAATTTTCTGGACCTGACTCTGCAATTTGGCTGTGTGTAAAAGTTACTTGCATAACCCCATCAGTGCTTGCAGGGATTGACTTTGATAAATAATAATTATGAGAGGCTGTGAAGAATTCCAGGTATTTTTCCCATGAATTGGGAAATAAGATGGCAAGTTAGCCGAGTTGAGAATTACTTCAACAGTGCCTACTATCAAAACTCTCTAAACCTTTTCATAAACACACACAGTTGCTCACCTGTGGGGTCCTTTAGGAAGAGAAAATGAGGATTCACAGAAGGTAAATTGTGATGGGCCCAGTTCCACCTACCTTAATTACTTCAAACAATTGTTTGACATGCAAAGATCTGTTTGTTTCAGTGGATTATGCACAAAAATGAGAGAATCATCACTTAAAATGTGTCACTTCACAGAGCAGAAATTAAAAGCTGAGAAATAGGGTGAGTATACTGAAAAATCAAACATGGAAAAACAGAGCATGCTGTACTGACATTGTATATGTATTTTAAAAATATTCCTTCCTCTATTTTTCTCTTTATTTTCACTCCCTGAAATACAGTTAAGATATATATTATGTTGGAAATGCCCAGAAAAAAAATGGTTTAATGATCAGAGATAATAATGGCACATGATCTCACATCTTTGTGGAATAATCTGCCTGTCACAGTGGCAGAAGACTTATCCTTAGAGAAAAGCTAGCAAGAACTTGACTGAGGAATTCAACATGATGGACAGGGAAAACCATTCAATGAACAGTTAGCATATGCCATATCCTGCAGGAATACAGCCCTTCTAATATCTGATGGCTCTTGCTGATGCAGAAATCAAAGATGTCTTGGACTATCAGAAGGAAAAAAAAGAGAAATATGCTTTGTCATTAAGAAAATGAGGATGGGTATATTTCCATAACCTGATTTGTAGGTGATCTACACCTAATACATTCAGGGATGAGCTCAGGGTGTCAGGACAGATGGGTCTTCCTGCCCATGCCACGAGCTCCTGGGGTGGCCCTCAATGGGTCACTGCAGCTCTTCCCAGCCCCCGTGTCCTCCGAACACACTCACCAAGCTGTTATGACACCTAATTCGTTATTTTATAGCAGTAGCTCCCTTACCAGACCTGGGGATTCCTGATTAAAAAGTACCAGGAAAGTTCAAACTATTGTGTTATTTTCAAATGTAAAATCCTAATGAGTTCAGCAGCTTTCCACTGCTCACTGGGCAGCCAGTGAGTGGCTGGAATTGACAGCTCTGGCTGCCTTACACCACTCATGTATCCATGGAAATGAACGACAGATCTGCAGAAACAACAAGAAAGTTTTTAAAATATGACTTTTCTCCATAGCAGAGAAAAATAATCACACTAGAAGATGTAAATTTCAACAGAGGAATTCCAAGCACTTTCCACAATTTGCTTCTTTTCCATGTAACTCCTGTGAGCAAAGCAAAGAGCTGGGAGGGGACGTTGCAGCCCCACTGTGACTCGCAGCCAGGCCTGGGACAGAGGAAATCAGCAGCTGCTCCCTAGCACGGCGCTGCAGCAGGGGACAGGAAGTGCAGATAACGATGCCCAATTGAAACCAGCGCCTCAATGGAATTATCTGGTGTGGAATTTGGCCCAGGCAGGGCACTTCGCACCCCTGCTCTTTGCAAAATCTTTGCTGCTGAGGTTTTTGCCCATCCATTCTCTAACGTCAGGAAAGAGAAGAGAGTTTCAAACCAGCAGAAGCTGCAGAGGCAGCTGAGTAGCTCTGGCCACATAGTCAAGGGCTGACTTTCAAATCCCAGGGCTGAAAGTCAGGCTTTAATTTTATTTTGTCTACGTAGACATAGTGTTTGTGGAGCATATGAGAATGAGGAGCCTTCAAAACACAAGCCATTCAAATTATCCCTGGCATTAGGTTATACAAACTCTTCAGCCACCACCCCTTTATGTACTACAATGCACCAACTGTGGAAATGAGAGAATAATTGAGTTTCCATGCTCTCCACCTCCTTCCCAGTGCCATATTTCCTATAAGCCCTTCACAGTGCAAGAGTGTACAGAAGATAGCATCTTGTGTGCATCTTGTAGCATAATTGAATCAAGGTTGTTTAGCACTAATAAGGTCTCTCTGGAGCCCAGATGTTTGATTTGTGCAGTGATATACAGGAGAATGGCAGCCCAGCAGCAGACACTCTCAGCCACTGCCTTGGCCAGCACATAGGGAGCCCAGGGGTGATGCAGGTGCAGCTGCTACTGACCCAGGAGCTACAAGTGATCAAACAGCTTCCCCTCATTATTGTATCTCATCCACCAACACCCTTCCCTCAGCCCTGTCTCTCTGTATACACCACCAGACTATTTCATGACTTCCTTTGTAGTTTTCCTTTACTAGTGCTGCCTCATGTTCAGTTTCTATGACCCTCCTGGTATTCTTCTCCTGTCTGAAAAGTGCTAACCCTTCATTTTCATTAATTTACTTCTCTGTATGATCACAGGCAATAAAGATGAGACCCCAAAGGTCATTATACCTTCAATCCAATCAATTAATTTAACCCTCTGTAGGAGGATTAAATTAATTTTTCCCTGCACATGCACTACTCACCACTTTTTACTCATGAAATGCAAACTAGACACTTCATTCACAGAGGAGATTGTAAGGCTGCATCTAAACTGAAGGACCCAGAATATTCCTTCAGGTCTTGGTACAATCCCAGGCTGCAGCCAGGTCTCTACAGAAAAGGAGAAATCTGAGTGCTCAGTGGGACTGGATTCCTTGTTCCAGGGAGGGAGTGTGACCCTGCATCCTCCCATGGCCTGGACCCATGAGCTTAGACACAACTCTCCCTGAGCAGAAAAAAGAACAGGGATATAAGAGGAGGCTCTAAGCATTTATTCCAGTAACAATTAAAGGTGGTAGGCACCTGATTTTGATAAGCAAATCCTCTGGAGTTCCAAACTTCCCCTCTTTGTAGTCTTTGATCCTGTTCCTGTGATGCTGGTGGATCACATTGATATCTCAGTGGGGCTACTCACATGGAGAAAAATGTGTCTCAGACTGTATTTGCCAAATCAGAGCCTACTTAGTAAAAGACTGGGAGTCCTTGTGTTGTCACTCTTCATGTAAGCAGGAGTGAGAAGTTCTCAGTGGTCACCTTAAGCTTCTTAACAGAATGCATCAGTTGCAACAGTGCTTGGCTTTTTTTCACATTTATCTTTGCATCTATGAGATGATTGTCATAACACATTTTGCCTGCTGGACAGCCAATGTGATGAAAGAAAAAACAAAACTAGTTTGCTACATCAGTTCTAACTAGCACTACATGTTTGACTGATCGCTACTGGAAAATCTGAAACTCAGATAAAAATCACTAAGCTTTTTTTAACACCTGAAATGAGCCATGTTGTAAAGGAAACCTGCAATAATGAGATAATATGACTTAAAAATAAATATTTCACATGTTTTCAAGCAAGCAAACAGCATGAAAGCACTGCTGAAACAGGTATTTAAGTCCTATTATTTGAAGGTTTGTGTTTTCTTGTGCCTGACCTGTAGTTTATTTGGAGGAATTTGAGATTTTTTGTAATATTAAATGTTTATATACTATATTTAGATCCAGAATTCTTTATTATTATAAAATTACAGGATATCAATTGTTACATAAAATATAATTCAGTGTTGATAGCTATTTCTCAAAACATTTAGCAAGCAGCCACAAAAGAAGCACACCAGTTTCTACTGTGTATAAAGAGAAACAAGGCTCAAGCTTAAAGAAGGAATTTTTAAATACTGATGTCCAATACTAGTTAATAATATCAAGAATAAGGGCATCAGAGAGATAACTGTTTCTAAGGTTAAAAATCATCCTAGATATACCAGACAATGAGAGGAAAAGTGACTTACTAACATTTGTGCTTGATGGTGTCTTCCTTTTCCTCCTCCAGCTGAAGCTTGGGACAGCTGTTTGTCTTCAAATGCTAGAGTACAAGGACACAAAAAAGGTCACAGGAAAACATCTCCAGTGCAAACTAGAAATAGGACCGTCCTTTTCCAGTTAAAAAATGTTTATGTGAATGTCAGTCTTATGAAGGAGACAGGGCTAACTGAAGTGGAAACAGGAGTCTTCTCCTCAGGCATAGATTAGGTGGTAGCTTCTTGCCAAGGTGACACTCCTGCTGCCTGGGATGAAGCATCCACCTATTCTGTGCCAGTGCCCTTGCCCATTCAACCTCTTCCCTCTCCTCTCCCACATACTATGGAGATGTCCCCTTTGGGAACTATTTCCCATCAGCTGCCACTTGCCCGATCTGCTTGTTCTTATACAGCACATTCAGAGAATTGCTGGGGCTGGAAGGGGCCTCTTGAGATGACCTGGATGCATCGCCTGCTCCAAACATGTTCAGCTGGAGCAGGTTGCCCAGGAATATGTCCAGTTGGGTTTTGAATAAGTGGACACTCCAAAACTTTGTTGGGCAATCTATGCCGGCATTTCAAAACCCTCACAATAAACAAGAGGGAGTTTTTTATGTTGGAATGGTATTTCCTACATTTCAGTGTGTGCCTGTTACTTTTTCTTCTGTCACTGGACAACACTGAGAAGTGTCTGTCTCCACTTTTCTATTCCTCACCATTAGGGATTTATACACATTGATATGATCCCCCAAACTTCTCCAGGCTGAACAGTGGCAGCTCTCTAAGCCTCTCCTTTATATGAGAGATACTTCAGTTGTTTAATCATGTTCTTGTTCATTAGACTTGTTCCAGCATGTTTATTTCTGCCTTTTACTGGAGACCCCAGAACTGGAGCCTTTCTTTTTACTTTTCACCTCTCGCACTAAATGCAATTCTGGCTTTGGCTTTCCTAAGCCAAACTCCATTCTTGGATGGTGTCTCTCTCTCCCTTACAGGTTACCTCTCCCTGCATCTTCTTTTCCATGTTTGAGTTTTACCAGGAGTTCATACTTACAGACATTGTACCAGTTTTGTTTGATTTGATCCTGCCAGTCAGGATAGATAATTTTTTTTAACAGATGCCCTTTAAATTGGCTCTTCTGGACCGTTTTTTTCTCTATAGCTGTAGCGCACAGGATTTTTTGAAGCAAGTCTCTGAACAGGCCAAATTGTACTTTCTTGAAGCCCAGAGTTTTAATCCTGCTTTTTGCTATTGTTCTTTTCCCTCTGGATCCTGAACTCTACCATCTTACAGTCACTGCAGACAAGAATGCTCCAGCTGTCACCTACCTGACATGTTCTTCCTTGGTTTTAGGTCTGAGGTCCAGCAGAGTGCCTCCTCTCATCAGCTCCTCATCTACACGTGCCAAGAAGTTGCCGCCAGTACTTCAGGAACCTCCTGCATTGGTTACACCCTGCTGTGCTGCCCCTCCAGCAGACACCAGGGTGGTCAAGTCTCCCATGTGAACTAGAGCCTGCAATCCTCAAGTTTCTTACAGTTTTCTGAAGAAGGCCTCATCTAATTCTTGATCATGCCGTCTGTAGCATCACAATGTTGCCCATATTGGTTTGTCTGCTAATCCTTTCACATAAAGCTGTCCCTTTAGCCCTGTGTCACTGAATATGACGTCCATTCTGTCTGTCCCATGCCCTTACTTGTGCCTGTGCTTCCCTTCCCACTGCTACTGGTATCATATCTTTGCTATTGTTGTGATTTCAGTTTTCCCCAGAAAGAGATGGAAAGAACTTTTGACCAAATGCATCGTTTGCCCATCACTGACCATGCCACTCTTTCCTTGTGTTCCTTCATCACTTCCCCTCATGTTATACATCGAGATTAACCTATGGTGTTTATGTTTACAGCTCTCCTTTACTTGTGTCTCCGGCCATTTCTTTGTAGCATTCCTCCTTTCTGTCTTGGCCACAGTGATTTGTTGCCCAATTCCTGCCTTTATGTCCACAAGCATCTGTTTCTGGTTTCTTTCCCAGTGCTCTTTAGACTCCAGCACAAGCTTCCAAGTTGGCCGTTTGCTGCAGATGCAAATGGCTTCTTAAAACACACCACTGCAAGTCCTGTCTGAAATGAGCCCGCCTCTCATCCTAACACTAACCTGCTGCCATGAGTCCTTACATCCTTATTGCAGACCAAACACCACTTTCTGAGATATTAAAGATATACCATTTCCTTAGCAGGTAATGCAGACTTCATGTAAAGCTCTCCTTCGCCCCTGACCTCACTCACATTTGTTTAATAACAGCCTATAGTCCTTTAACAACAGTGAAGTTATTTCTGGTTTGCACATTGTGACTTGTGATCAAAACCAGGCCTATTGCCTATCTCTAGATACAAAAAGAAATGCCCCACTGAAACATTGCACAGTACCTTATTTTTAAATGTCTACCTTCAAAGCACGCAATTCACTCACAAATTATTAAAACCAGGCTAGGGCAGCATCCTAAAGGACTAAGAAGGACAATTAGGTTGGTCCTTGTAACTCCAAGAGTGATTAGCAACAGCCATCAGCACACTGTAACTGCTTGTTGAGCTAGTGAGTCAGACAGCAATAAGGACTTACAAGCAGCCAGCAAAAGCACTCAGATTCTTCTACAGGAGAAGTTTATTACAGAGCTCAGCATCTGTGTCTTGCAGCTGCCAAGTGTCCTCCATGTGTTGTTACAGCTGCTGATTCTGCTGTTAAGGAAGGGGGAGCAGAAGGATGAAAAGAGGCAGCGTCAGGAATGTTCAGTTGCTGTAAAACACTGCCAAGCAGATATTCACATTATCTGTATGCAGAAACTAAGCCATCCAAACATGTGAGCTCACGGCTCTCTGCCGGCTGGTCTCACACTACAGAGAAATCATGTGACAAAGCCACTAGACACTTTTCAAACTACTCCAAATACAGGATCTGCTGAAACCCTGAAGTAGCATGCCCAGCTATATCAGTTTTGTGACGTGACATGCTGTGACTTGTGAGGACAGACAAGAAAAGAAGCAAGAGGCTTTGGGGAGAACCAAAACAAGGGGAAGCAAACTCCCTGCTTCACCGGCAAGACAGTGCTCCTCAGTGTCAGCCCACTGCCATATTTTTAGTTTCTATCATGCTACAATTCCACATAATTTTACACAAATAATTCTGAAGTATACTATGATACAGGACTTAGCCTCTACCTGGTGCACTAAGCACATGGCTGAATTCCTAGAGGTCAAAACCAGGTCCTTTAGGTACTCAGAGGCTGTGGGCATAAGTTCCTCTCAGCAAAACCACAATGTCCTCCAGCAGTGAATGGTCAACTAATCAGTGGTGATCTTGGAAGGCAAAAGACCACCAGCATGGCCTTGGAGCAGGATATTGTGCTAGCCCTGGAGCAGACACACTTTCACCACCAGGCACATCCTAAAGGCTTTGGACAGTTTTTTTCAATCTGTGCCAAACTTGTATTGATCCATGGTACCGTCCATCATAGGTAGGACCACAGGATGATTCAAGTTGGGGAGGATGTCAAGAGGATAATTATTCCAAACCTCTTGCTCACATTTAACTGTTCTCAAATGAACTTTTTCCTGTGTTCCCGGGTATAAGCAAATGGCTTTGATTTCACCCACCCCACAGCAAACAGCTCACCAGGCAGTTCTTGCCCCACTGGGAGGTAAGTTAATTTATTTATGTGTGGGCCAGGTCTTCTTGCTGGGACTAGCAGATACTGAGCACAGCTTTGTTAGAAAACACTAAGGAGACACTGAGAGATGTGTCTTCTGAGAGAAACTGAGAGATGTGTTAGCAGTCCAGGTGTGCCCTGGGGATCTTGTGGAGCCTGAGTGCTCCCAGGTTCTCTTCTTGCAGTCCTGTCTGTGGGCAACTGGGGAGTGCTGCCAGGGGCAGACAGGGGGGTCACATCTCCTGTGAGAAATTGTGGCACTGACATGACCAGACAGTATGGACAAGAGCCTGGGGGACTGTTCACATACCATGGGTGAGGATGAACCAAAGGAAGTAGCATTAGGCATCCAACAACTCCAGCTTAAAGCAGCACATCTGGGAGGAGGACAAATAATTTTTAACAGGAGATATGAAACTGAGGTCAACATTAAGTCCATGACACTTTTCATAGGAGAAAAAAAAATGGTGTATTTGAGTAACTAGATGTTGTTTGTCCATGGGTTATTTAAAATAAAGGAGGAGGCATAAAGGTATTTTAATGGCTGTGGGTAAACCTGGGCTGTGTGGTTGTACATGTGGGTGCAGCCTCAAGAAAAGGTGAAGGACGCAGTGACAATACTTATTTTTAAAAGTATTTATGCAAGAAGAAGCTTCCAATTTGTCTCTATAGCTGGTCTCTGAAGCAAAGGAATTTGTATATTGCATCAGGCAGTATTGTATTAGGAAATGTTTTTAACAGTGTTTAGTGATTGAAAGTAAGATACAATAGCTTTATGACAAAGAAGCTTATGATGAAGGTCCTTTGTAATAGCTTTTATATTACTGTAAATCATGATGCTTATGGTTTACTTTTTATTAATTCAAATGAAGTGCAAATCAAATGACAGCTGACAGCCTATCAACAGGTTAGTTTAAACAGCTGAATATTATTTTACTTCATATATATTTCAGCTTTTAACAGGATTTTTAATTTTAAATAGTTTTGAGGTTTTTATCCACGTAATGTGGCTGAAAGGCTGCAAGATGAGAGCAATATTTAATTCACGCTTGTAAGATATGGGTATTTGGAACCCATTAGAAATTGACTTTTTGTTCTCCCTTTTAATTTTGATTCTTTCATCAGAGATGCCAAGACTAATGCTGTCATGACAGATGGAGAGAGCTCATAGAGACATTGTACAAAAATTACTGGAGCAATGTGTCATTACCATGTAGTACCTTCAAAATGTCACAATGAAAGTAAAATTCATTGTAGAAAAGGGCTCTTCCTTCAGGGACAAGGCTTCCTTTAGGGGTAAGTCCACTCCTAGGTGCTGGACAGAATCATACCAGTCTCATTTGCACCATAGGAAATAGCAATATACATATGCAACATGCTTGTTCAAAATGACACAGTCACTCACTGAGAGAGAACCTGCTCCCGTTTGTCACCTGTGTAATTCTGGGTGTCAGCGACCCACTTCAATTATTCTGGAGTGTTCCAACTCTTTTGCATTTAATTTGGTAATACAATTGATCAAATAATGCTAGTTATGTCAGTTTCATGTCAGTTATTTACTATAAATACTTAGTTATTATCTATTTACTTCAAAAGCAACATGGCCAGCAGGTTGAGGAAGGTGATTCTCCTCCTCTGCTCTGCTCTCATGACACCTCACCTGGAGTGCTGCATCCAGCTCTGGGGTCTCCAGCATGGGAAGGAAATGGACCTGCTGGAGTGAGTCCACAGGAGGCCACAACAATGTTCAGAGAGCTGGTGCACCTCTGCTATGCAGACAGGCTGACAGAGCAGGGGCTGTTCAGCCTGGAGAATTGAAGGCTTTGGGGAGACCTTATCACACCTTCCAGTACCTAAAGGATACAAGAGATCTGGAGACAGACTTTTGTGTACTGATAGGACAAGGGGGAATGGCCTTAAGGTGAAGGAGGGTAGGTTTGGATTAGATATTAGGAAGACATTCCTTACTATGAGGGTGGTGACACACTGTAACAGATTGCCCAGAGAGGCTGTGGAATCCTCGTCCCTGGAAGTGTTCAAAACCAGGCTGGATGGGGCTCTGAGCAACCTGGTGAAAGATGTCCCTGCCTAGTGGGGTGAAAGGTGTCCCTGCCCATGGTAGGAGAGTTGGAACTAAATGATCTTTAAGGTCCCTTCAAACCCAAACCATGCTATGATTCTACATTAACTTGTACACTGTCAGTGGTAGTGACCTATGCTAATTTCTGCAAAGAACATAGAGTTGTAGCAAAACTTTTCTGTGTGCAGGAAAGCTCCTGATTAATCTGAGTAGAAGAAATGAGGTACTCTTTAAAAAGTGTGTAGGTCAACAATTTTGGCTTGAGCAGTTGGCCATCACAGCAGTCCTGTAATGGCTCAGCATAAAAACACAGGGAAAAATTATGCAAACTGTGTTAAAACGCTGCCTTCAGTTTCAAAGTGAAGCATCAGAAGTGACACCATTTAAAAGATTATATAGTTCCACTCACAAGTCAGAAGGTTACATTTCTTATTCTACTTTCATGGTCTTTTGTCCATGGAATTCTGTAATAGTTTTGCTGTCAGTGGGATTAAAAATGTCTCTATGAGAAGGACTGTTTTGTTATGTGTGGCTCTCCAGCTATACAGAACTTTGTTAGCTGTGAGTAATCCACTAGAAAATTAATTTCCAGTAGCTATTGACATGTTTGAAAATGGGCCAGATTCAAAACTACTAAGATTCTTATCCCGGATACGGATAGAAGCAGTGCAATGTTTTGTGGCACACTTTGTCCCTGACCCTACAGGTTTCTCCCTGGCTCTTGGGAAGTTCAAGCTCCTTGTCTACTTAGGCTTGGTCCAGAGCCACTGAAACTGATGGCAGAACTCTCACTAACTCCCAAAAGCTGGGTCAGAAAACAGACCATCTGCCTTTTTGTTGAAATTGTGTGAGAGAATGCAAACAGTGATACTGTATGCAGTGGTAGTGGTGCTTTCCACAAGAAACTGGATGGAAACCACAAGCTTATTTCACACTGCCCCATCTTCAGATGCTAGTAGCTATCAGTTGCTACTGCTGCTAATTTAGAGCTAAACAACTTTGGATTCCATTACTAATCAAGTGCCTTCCACCTCCCTCTCCTGTGGTGAATAATAGAATGCTTGATTCCTTTAAAAAGATCAAGGTATTAGTGAAATTCAGCCGTTTCTGAAGTTTTCAAAGCCTCTACATCCAAACATCAAGACACCACTGTTGGTTAGGTGACGTGCAACATGCAAAATCCTTATCTGCCAAAAATGATATGTGGAAGAATGGAAAGCAAAACCAGGCAAAAAAGTAGATCACCATGAGAGACATACAGTCCAAAAATCCTCCTTCCACATTTGCAGCTACTGAATAAAAAAAAAAAAAAAAAAAAAATTAAGAGTAGAGTTATCAGGTCCTTCAAAAACAAACTATCAATTTGGAAGGACCAGAGGGTTTTCACCATGTGAGCTGGTGCAAAGGAGCCAAAATTTGTACCAAAGAGGTTTACTGTCCAGTTCTTCCCCCCACGGACTTTCATAAGGGTAGTGACAAGTCCAGAGGAACAATAGTGCATCAGAATGCTTCAATGGCTGTGGAATAAATTCAGAGTGATGTAATCAGCGGAAGACTGTGAGGAGGCACTACAAAGATTACACTGTTAAGATTAAGGGCTCAATCTTTCATGGTGCTGAGCATTTTCTGAGAGCTGCATCATTCTGGTTCCTAAAGAAAACACACAGCACTAATGAGAATGAGGCCATAAGTTCTCCTGGTGTAGTTGGTCACTCAAGGTGAAACAGAAAACACAACTGCTCCCTGATTGTTCAGAAACTCTGCATTCTTTACTTCAGACACCAGAGAGGCCGTTCAGAGATAAGTAAGCTCTCGGACTCTGCCTGCTGTTGAAAGGCACACACATACTCTTGCATATCTCTATCATATTATTTGGGCATGGGAGAAAATGACCCCTCTTTGGAAATCTATTCAGCTGTCAGATCAACCCCTTTATCTGGTTTCATACCATTAGCTGAGAAGACAAGGATCCCCCTATCAACCCAAATTGGTGTTAACTGATTCAGCTTTCATCAGATTTTTTTTTCTGAACTCAGAAGAAACCCAAAAGCCAGGTCTTTGAGGGCTTTCCAAATGAGGTCCAAAAAATCTCACTTGGCAAAACACTTTGTGTAGGGATGTATTCAAATGTGCAGAAATGTCCCCATAAGTGAAATGATACCATGAAGTGAAATGGTGGGTGCAAAATGAGTGGCCTGGGCTGTGCACATAAGGCAGCACAATTACAACTTTCTGTTCTGGATTTTAAAACCTGCCTTCCAGCCCTAACAGGATGCTTTGGTGAGGACAATAAAAAGAGCTATAAGTGTATATTCATTTGTATTTTTCTGAGCCCTCAAAGTACTAATAGCCAGAGGAAGAGCTAGTTAAGTAAACAGCATAATTTTCTTTTGCTGAATTTGGTTCATAAATTAACTAGTGCTGCCTTGAACACAGCTAAGGAATTGTTGCAGCTTTGATACTTAGATTCCAGTTGCAGGTTTAAAGATATTCTTCTTCCAACAGGGGCTCTGGAGATTTGTGCAGTAACACATTACTAGCCATGAGTAAGGATGCAAGGATCTGGACTTAAGCTAACAGAAGTGATGATGTGTGAAAGGCTTCTGCTTCATTTTGACATGGTGATATGGTGATACAAGGGATAGGCAGATTTTGGGACAGACCATCTTTATCTGTCTGGCAGTCTAGGGATTTAGGCTGTGTCTATCACTCTGGCATTTCTGTGTGCTCAGACAGCATCTGCAGGAAACATTCCCAATTATTCTCCAAGTAAAGTGGTCAGGGATGGTTATCCCAAGAGGGACCGCCAGAAGAGCTTAATTTCATTTACAGAGGAGGTGCTTGTGGCGAAGCAGAGAAAAGGGTGTTAGGGAAAAGTGCATTCTTGATGTAGAAGTTAGTTCAGACTCTCCACTTGGAAAGCCTTAAAAGGAATTGCACTCATTACACCCTGGACTCTCAAATGGAGCCACCCTGCCTGAGCAGCTAAAAATGGTCTCCTACAAGGAATCCTACTTAAAGAGATTCCCCTGGATGCATAGCTCCACCTTACACCACCTCATGCATGCAAAGAAGGTCTGTACCCCTATCTGCCCAAGACATACTCTGTCTCTCAGGCTGCCCTGTGTACTTGGAGTCAGGGAGACTTGGCCCCTCACTGCCAAAACTCCAACCAATCCACAAGGAAAAGATTCCCGTATGTCCTTCACAGAACAAATGCATCCCAGGCATGCTGGATGGCCAGCACTGGTTGGTCAACACTCACTTCAACCATGCTGCTAGTGTGAAATCTTGATTTTTACACTAGAAGAAAGAAATTTTACGGTGCAATTTTTTACATCAGGTTAATGTTTGAAACCTCCCTACCTTGACAGACTCTCTGTAACATCCAATTTTTATGGGTACCTGAAGAGTCCCTCTGGAATATTAATGTTCTCTGGTTCTTTAAGTGTATATTGCATCACAAACATATTTTTACTGGTAGATGGCTGCTGATGGCTGCTTCATTTGCCAACTATTCATATCAAATTTATGGAAGGTTATTTCTGAGTGATATAAACGTGGGAAATCCCTTTTGTTGAGACATGGCATTAATCATGTTAGTGCCTAGATCTCTATGCCCTTAGACCAACAAGATATACTGGTTCAGTGTCTACAGCCAGCCCCTAAAAATACACCATCTTCTGACTGATTTTATGCTTCAGAACAGGTGGGATAACCTGGTTCTTTAATGATCCACTGTCACTTCAGCATTCTCTCTTCCTTTCCCCCCCCACCATAGTGTCTATACCTTTGCATGTTTAAGACAATGTGTGGAAAGAGTGACGTGGGAACTGCCTTGTCCTGAGTGTCGATACAACTCATAGCAGTGGCAGCAGGGATGCCAGTACAGGTCAGTATCAAATTAAGGCATTGCTTAGCATTTATGTGAGTGTATTCCCAGATTAGGAGCAACCAGCGCTCTCAGTAATCACCATTAGTGACAGCCAGGTCTGCCTCCCGCTATCCACAATCATACACCACAAAAAGAAGGGTGACACACAGCCTCCACATGAGCATCCTGCTTCTTTATGTAGTCATGACCTGGATTCCATGGAAAAAAGGGGCTTAGTCCACCCACATCAGTCATGCATTCTCCTATCTTACAGGGTGGTATTTAATCAGCAGGGAGGACACAGGTACACCACCTGAGTATCTTACTGCTAGATTTTAGTCTTTCCTTATGGCAAAGACTGTTCCAACAAGCCCCATGTCTTGGAAGTGCACCCAACATCTGCTGCAAAGGTGGCACATCATACCATATCATATCATCATATCATATCATAATATCATATCATATCATCATCATATCTCATATCAATCATATCATAACATTTTATAGGACTGAATCATATAATCTCTCAAGTGTATTTTTATTTTGTCTTATATTTGCATGCTGACTTAGCAGCCCCTTCTGCTTTTCCCATGTATATTAATCTGCATGGACACTCAATGCATGAGAACCTAGAGGTTTTATTATTGAGTCTTTGACTCTTTTCTTGACCTATGTCTATGAAATTAGGTATATTGGGATCCAGCTGAACTTCCTTCAATCTGTGTCTGGTCTCTCTCACTCATCCTCCCTTTATCTCTCTTGTTCTGCTACAGATCTAGAGCCACAAAATTGTCTACCAAACACCTGGTGGGGGTCATGCCAGGCCCACTGTTAATCAGTGTAAGTGACAAGAGTAGGCTAATTAAATGCCACTAAATCACTCAGAAATCTGTCCCTGCACTGCTGCACCTAAAATTGTTCATGAATATTTTCCAAAGATTGTTCCATTAAATCTTCACTGATTTGAATCTGGTGCTTGGGAAAAATCTGTCTGGATCAGGCCTGCCAACATGATGACTACAAAGTGACAAGGCTGCCACATCATGCATCTGAGCTATGCAGTGCGCCATGCAGTTGACCTGCACATCTACAGCAAGTCTGGCACATTCCAGAGCCATGGACTCTTGGAACAAGTCATCTCTGTACCATTTGTGCAAAGATTTTGATGTCTACAGAAATGGTCTTTCCTGTGGGATTTCCGGGTTAATCGCACAAAACTGCTAGGCAATACATTACACTTACAAACAGTGCTCTGTCACTAAATTTTTTAGGCCAGGAAGGTCATGTCTGTTCATCTTTCCAAGGAAAATTCTCTATTTAATTCCTCCACTGGTGAAAAACATCAGAAATAGACAAGCATGTGTCAGTAAATCTCTTCTGTTTCACACTGTCATGTACCTGGCTCCCTGCAGCACAGCAGGAACTGGACTGGTTTCTGCAGGAGATCTGACCACTGAACTCAGAGGTCTGGAGAGCATTGGTCCTAGCACTGAGAGAGTAGCTCTCTCCAGACCAGTCCAACGTTAATCCCACCAGTAAGTAGGCCAATTTGTGCCAAATATGGTTTTTCCTCTCCTGTGTCAAGACCACCCACCAGCACAGGGCATTGAATAGCAGCTATGACAGGAAGATTTTAACCTCAGCTAATGGAAACCAGAAGGTGACAGACTCATTTTCTTACTACCAGTCTTCTTAGGACTGAACAGGCAATTATTTTCTTGAAACTGCTTCTGTGTACTAAATTACATGGACTATCTCCAAAGAGCAGTGACAACTCAGTAAGCTGGGTGTAAGCTGGGTTACCTCTCTCGCCAACCCACAAACTGCTCTCAGTAACCCCGCAGTGGTGTTGACAGACTCCAGAAATAGCCATGAACAGTGTTTTCTTACTAGAAGTCAGGTCTGGGTTGTGTCAGTGGGGGAGGTGAATTAAAAATGACAGGAGGAGCCGTTCCAAGGGGTCTCATCCCTCTCTACACACAGTCCCCAAAGGTGGTACTGAACCATTCCCTGCATGCAGCCTCTTGTAAACATGAGGGATCCCTTTTGAAGCTGGAACTAGGGGTGCCTGGCACCTTTTGTGCTTCCTGCTTCTCTAATATCTCTCCTCACATTCCTTCACTGTTAAATGAATGGCATGACTTTCTCAATGTTTTCTTTTTCCTAACACTTTCTTACAGTTTTCATTTAATTTTAATGCAAGGGCACCAATCCTAGTTTATGTCATAATAGACGGACAACAATAGTGCAGTTTAACTAAAATAACATGCTAAACAGTGCTACATGTTGATGGAGTCATGATGGATAAAATGTGGAGTGTTTTGGTGGTTTATATCTTCAAAGAAGAGCTGGCAAGTGTACAACGTGACAAATGTATTTAAGAATCTATGCCATTCAAATGATACCACCACATGTCTGTTTGGGATTTTTCCCGTCTAAATGTGGGAATATGGGCACAGATTCACTTGCATACTGTGTTCTTCTAACATAAAGTGTCGGCATCTCCGAGGGTGTGTCAGTGGCACCCGATGTCACCAGACACACGCTGCAAAGGAGACAGCCGAAATAAGTGTACATTATGTGTGCCAGGCAGTCTTCATTTGTTTATTTCATGCAAAAAAGAGGGGATGGTGCTCAAAATACTCTCACTAGAAATTTGTATCAGCATGAGAAAGAGAAAAAAGTATCATTTGCATTTCAAGGCATTGCAAGTCCCTATCCTAGCTGAAATCGTCGGCATTTATGGTACAAAGAGACCAGCTCCTGATGTGAGCGACAACGATGTAAAAAACCCCACTAATTCACGTCATCTTGACTGAATTATTCTGCATTTACACCAGTTTCACTAAGATGGAAGCTGGCTCATGGTCTTTACACATATAAATTTTGTGTCTTTTTCTCCTATTGTTTGTCACTATAAACCATCCCCTTTGTTTATTATTTTTTATTTGTGCAATGTATTCATATTCTCAGAGTCCATCTGCTAAAAGTAACCTATTTAAAAGAAGATGGCATCATTAGCTACCCTCTCTCGCTATAAAGAAAGGAGCAGTTCCCATATTTTTACCCAGTTCAGTGGCTCAGTGGATGCACTAATCTTGCTGAACACTTCAGTTTAGATGGTATATCAATGAGGCATTCAAACAGACCAGTTTATACACAAAAATTCTGTCTGCTTTGTAAAAGATTATCCTTTTATAAACACTCTGCGGAAAACATAAAAGCAAATAGGGGACAGCACATAGGACAGGAAAGATGTTAGAAGGGAGATTAATACTGAATGGGTCGAAATGAATGGTGCTTACCAAAACGAGGTCCAGATACTTTGGCTGCAGTGAAACATAAATAATGGGAATGACACATCGTTTATTCGGGATAATGAGTTGATCCGAAGTAGGGGCCTAGAACAAGAGATTAAAGATTAAATATCCATCTCCTGATGAATATCAGTAGCAAACTTTAACCTTTTCCTTCCAAAAGCACAATTTCTTTGAACAATCATGTCAGCACAACACAGTGAAGAAATGGGATAAAGCAAACTTAAATCACATTCTTATCCTTACCCTGAAAGAAAACACTGCTTCATATTTTAAGACACAGTAGTGCATTTTTATTTCCAGGCTTGTAACTCTTTCAGAATAATTATATGAGAACACAAAGATTTTGCTTGATGTTTTGTATTAGAAAAATCTGGCTTCAGGATTTGTTGCTTACTTTTTAGTTCTCTGCGATAACTGAAGAAAGAACTTGCCCATCCTGAACATTCACTTGGGTGGAGAGATAATGACAAAAAGCAGCCTGCTGGAAAAGCACAGCATACCACATGCCGAATCAGAGTCTTCAATGCGAGGAGGACTTGGAAGATGTCACAAGCTTTGGATCAGGAAGAGCTGGAAGTGTAGTGAAGGGGGAAAAGGCACAGACAACTGGGGACAGCAGGCTGACTGTACTGCAGTGCTGGCAACCTGTCCAAGCTGGTCAATTAGTGGTACTTCTAGCTCAAGATGCTGTACTGCAACTGAGGCAGAAGACATAGGACAAGCGGGAATCTGGATAGCTGTGGCTTGCCCAGAACTTGGAACAGAGCAGCTGCTGGATGCATGCAGCCAGCCAAGCCCTGCATTGTGGTTTTGTTGCTGATGGCTGCCTCCTGCAAGAGGGATAAAACTGGGGACAGAGGGAGGAGGGAGGAGGGGGTGAGACTTTCAAATGACATTTAGAAAACAGCCAAGCTAGAATGCAGGAGTGAGTTCAGCATGCTCTCACCTGCTTCATGGAAAGGGGTTTACTCCATAAGCAAAAGGAGTTTGTGGTGTCATTCCACTCTCTAGAGAATGTGCTGTCCCAGTGCCAAACCAGCACGCATGTACAGCTGGCAGTTTCTCTGCAGAAGAAGCCTCGTACTGGAAGCTGTGGAAAAGTATCCATTTTTTCTTGGTAAATATTTGCATGCAAAACCAGATATTCCCATAGGTTTTTGCGAGGCTCTGCAAACTAGTTAGAGGGAAGGATTTTTGGATTTTTGCTGGGGAGTGTGCATGCACAGACACGCAGTTCCAATGAGGACATGGTCCTGGGGGGTGAGCTCACTGAAATGGCGTCTTGAAGGACACTGAATACCTTTCAGACAGCAAGACTCACATTTTGCAAAATTCACATTTTGGCAACAGAACAAAAGTATTGCCATTTCACATTGTCCCTTTACACCATGAATTCAGATAGGATTTGATGTGTTTCCCTCTCCTCTTGGTTAAAAGATGTGAGTCCTGTAAGGCACCTTTCCTCATAGGCTGTCCTATAACAGCATCACTCCACTGCCTAAAATGTCCTGAATACCTGAAACTTCCTGCTGCTGCATCGTAGTTAATATACTAAGAACAGGACCACAAAGTCAAAAAAATGCAAGTGAAGGAAGAGCACTTAGAGTGCTGGGCTGGTAGAGGGGGCAGAGCTGACAAATCAATAGTAAGGGTGTGAACAGAAGACATATGGCTGGTTATCATCACGGCCAGCCAGGACCAGACTCTGCAGGGCTTGGCTTGCCTGGGCTGGAGAGAGGGTTGGGTTTTCTACTGCTGCTTGCCATGGCAAAAGGAAGAGGAGGTCCGTCTCAGTGCCAAAGCAGTAGCCTCTCCTCTGGGGAACCAAAGCTCTGCTCTCCAGGGACAGGGACCACTGTGCTTGGCTCAGCTGCTCTGCCCATTTTCAGCACCCTGCACTGATTTCCAGCTAGACAGGCTTTTATCCTTGAGATACGAGCAGCGACTTTCCTTTTATTCAGAAAGAAGCATCCATTTTCAAGCATTATCACAGCACAGATAATAAATATTACAAACAGCAGAGCTGTGAGGGGATGCCAGAGCCCTGCTGTTGATTGATGCCTGACCTCTGCAAAGCCCACATCACTGTGTCACATCACAGTGCTTGGCTGTGCAAAGGGGACCATCCTGCCCAGGGGCACACAGTGTTGCAGGAGGGGCAGGACCCCTCTGCCACGTGTGCTCCTCCTCTCAGGGGGCCACGGGGCTCCTCACATGGCAAAAGACACTCCCTGTAAGGTCTGAAGGGCATATTTGAAGGATCCTGCCTTGAAAGTTGTTGTAGACACACACACAAATATCCATGTATGTTGTAGGGGAGAGAGTATGGTCCCAAAGGCCCCCAGTGTGGCACAAAGTGGTGCTCCCGAGGTGCTTCTGGAGGTCCCAAGATTCCTGACAGCTTGCATTGACCTTTCTAGGGAGAGAACTAATGGTGCTGGGCCTCCCTGCTTCACTTCACCTCACGTCACCTCACGTCACCTCATGTCACCTCCCTACTAAGGAAGAGGAGGAGCAGCTCCCAGATGATTCCAGCACATGGTACTGGGCTCTTGTACTTAAGAAGCATTTGTAACTTTATTTAAAATTAGCCCTTGGTAATCTAAAGATGGTGATGAGAGCGGCATGAGACAGAGAACAGACTATTTTAGGAGTATTTGTCCAAATTCAGTGGGTAGAAGTGAGTTTTCCAGGGCTGCTTTCAGTATGTTACTGGAAGCTCAACTTGTGAGCTGAAATCCCAAGAATTTTTATTCATGGAGAGCTTTCTACCTGGACATCTGATTTTGCACAGATGTGAGGCTTTTGGGTTGTAAAATTAGATGGAAAATGTCCACTCTGGGAAAGAAAGCACAAGTTCCTTGTGAAACTGCTCTGGGAGGAGCCAAAACTCAGGTGTTCACAACTTGACTTTCACATGGGAGCTATATTTTAAAGCATCTGTGAATAAATCTGTGCAAACAAATATGAGTTTTCTTAGCAAATTGCCCCAGCACCCATATCCACTGTGCAGTTTGTAGGCTGGGAGCGTGACAGATCATGGTGCCACTCAAGTGCACCCCTACAGCCACCCCTATAGCGTACCCCAAGTACAGCACCCCTTGCCCTGGGCTTGCTGCACAATCTATGGAAAGAAAACAGCTCATACTAACAGCTGAGGTGAGTCTCACCAAAAACCACTTGTCTTTCTTCTTTGATTACTTGAATCTGCCCTGTACAATATTTTATTAGGAGCATGTCATTAATGGCGTACGTATTGATATAGAATCTGTGTTTTTACAGATTTGTGTTTTACAGGTGTGAATGGTTTGCCAGGTGCTCACATATTTTAATTCAAATCATCACATAATTTTTGACAGTGCAAGCTTTTAAGGAAACAAAAGAGTTTTTACAGTGCCAGTGTGAGTTTACTAGATCTGTGTTACCAATTTAGCATCCAGAGGGCTTCAATTGGGCATAACTACCAGAAAATGAATTCTCTTAGATCATAGGATGGGAAACTTAGAGTCTGTCAGACATCTTTGGACATTTAACCTGATTCCAAGTGTCACCCCAAGCAGTCATGGAATATGGGGACATTTCGACTTGTATCTGGTTACAGATCTGAAATCTGGATTTAGGTCCAGTAACTAGCAGCAGCAGACAGAAATGCACCAACAAACCTTACCCACACCACTCTAAGATGGACATGGCCTGTCTGCACCTAATCCAGTTCAAGGAGCAGGACTGAAGAGCATCTTGTGGCAGCCTGTTCAAGGGCAGCTAGCAAGGTCCTGAGGGATGCTGGAGGGTTTGGCAGCAAGCAGCAGAGCACAAGGGGCTGTACAGACAGGCTGTCCTCCTTCTGCCCCTCGGGGGTCAAGCAATACCCTGCCTGGCAATTCTCTTCACATCAAAGGAGCCTGCAGAGGCCCTGCTGAGGGTCATGAAGAGCTGCAATACCAGTGTAAAGCCGCTTGAGCTGGGTTAGCAGTGTGCTCACATATGGTCTTGGATTGTACCTTTTCACAAACCAGCTGTACCTCTCAAATAAATACATACTGGGCACAGCTCAGAAATGCATCTTTCTAGAGATTGTTTCCATCTGCACATCACAAAGGATATATTGATTTAGCTACACTCCTGAGATCAGAGTGGAAACACTGTATAGTCGGGAAGCAGACACATATGCTGCTTATCAAAGCTATACATACGGTACAAAAAGATACCAGTGTGGAGAGCAACTAGCTATATTTGCACTAGCACACAACCTGTCCTGTAATTCTCTAAAACAAAGGGAAAGGAAGGGCTGAATGCTGCTGTTCCTGAGCCACACAAGTGGCATGTGAGGAGACCACCAATCCCGGCTGAACTCATGGACATGAGGGATCTAAGGAGTTGACAATTGCTGTAGCTGTCAAGGATTGCTCCCAAAGTCTGTGTATTTATTTATTTATTTCTATGTCTTGGAGCTGCAGAGAAATGCAGTAATTGACAAAATGGGAAAGAATATCCAGATGATCTCCAGTGGAGCTCGTCACCAGAGCAAGGCTGTGTTCTCTCTGCAAAGCCCTTTCATCCATCCACAAGGAGGACAAGTTACATAGTCCTCAAAATTCATGGCATCTGTGTTTGTAGATGGTGATATAAATCCAAAAATTACAGAGCAAGAAAGTGAGCTACCTAGATCATGCAGCGCCACTGTGTGCTGGCAATGTACATACCTCAAAATGGAAAGTGCAGGAAAGTGTCAGTAAAATGGTCATCTGTGGAGGCAGAGAGGACACTGTGGTCTCCTGCAGTGCTAATCCTTCCTGGTGTCTCTGGGAAAATAGAGAACAGGGAAAGTTACTAGAGGAAAATCATTGAATCATTTGGGTTGGAAGAGACCTTTAAGATCACAGAGACCGACTGTAAACCCAGCACGGCCAAGTCCACTACTGAACCGTATCCCTAAGTGAGTTTACAAGATGTGTGTTGTGGTGTACAACTATGTCTTTTAAATGCCTCCCAGGTTACTGACCCAACCACTTCCCTGGACAGCCTATTCCAATAGTGTGACAACTCTTTTGATGAAGAATTTTTTCCTAATATCCAATCTGAACCTCTTCTGGCTCAACTTGAGGCCATTTCCTCTTGTCCTGGCCCTTGTTATTTGGGAGAAGAGACTGACCCCATCCTTGCTACGATTTCCTTTCAGTTAGTTGCAAATATACAAATAAATATGTATAGAATGATCCTTGCAGTTATTTGAGATATTTTCTGGCTTCTTGTAGTTTTGCAGTTTAGCTTAAATCAGGCCACAGTTAGCAGAAATGTCTCTGGCTGGGGGAGCAAAGGATTGTTAAGTTCCTCTTCTTTCCTTACCGCCAACCACTTTTGTACCTCTCCTCAAGCTCCCACACCCACCGCACTGAGTCAGCAGGACACTTCCCATCAGCGATCCTCAGTCACTTCTGTGCAAAGTCCTTGGGCTGAGTTTAAATGTCTGCTAAACAGTTTAGGCCAAGTTGTCTTTGCTGCAGAGCCCCTGCACTGAAGTCATCAAACAACATGCTATGGCTGTTGTATGTGTATCCACAGAAGAGTTCTTTGCCTAGACAAAATGATCAGAGGGATGAAACCCCTCCCTGACGAGGACAGACTGAAAGAATTGGGATTGTTCAGCCTGGAAAAGAGAACACTCCAGGGCGACCTTGTTGCAGTCTTTCAGCACTTACAGGGAGTCAACAAGAAAGAAGTAGGCAGAGGGCGAAGTAGTGATAGAACAAGAGTTAGTAACTGTTTTAAACTGAAGGAAGTTAGATTCAGGCTACAGATAAAAGAAGAACTTATTTACAGTGAGGGTGGCAAAATACCAGCAAAGGTTGCACAGACAGGTGGTGGATGCTCCATCCCTGGAAGGTCAGTTGGGTGGGACTCTGGGCAACCTGGTCTAGCTGAACATGTCCCTGATCATTGCAGAGGGTTGGGCTACATGACTTTTCAAGGGCCCTTCCAACCCAAACTGTTTTATGATTCTGTAACAAAGAGGCCTTATAGTGGTGTTATTTGGACACTCTCAGGAAGATGAAGGCCATGAATCATTGGTTCTGACAAAAAAATTGCTGAAGTGCCCTGAGTACCAAGATAGAACTATCATCAAACTCCTTTCATGTCTCCTCTACCAGTCTAATGCCCTGTGTAAGTAAGAGAAGCATAAAAAAGAAATCTTTGATGGCTTCAAAAGACAGTACCCTTGAAGCAAATGATTGATTACCTGACAATGTTCAGGTGAAGAAAGAAAGAATCACTCTGAAACACATGGCCATCTTCAACTGTCAGACTGAGACCACTTGAGGATGGCTGGAATGAGGCACAGTATAGTGCCTGCTCACCAGGAAGAGATGACTCTGGATGCTTGACCTTGAGACTTCCATCTGACCCAGGTAAGATGGAACTAACCTGGGAGAAAGGGGTCAGTGAATCCCAAACCCACCAAAGTTTCCTCAGCACAGGGTTTGCTTTCTCAGCAACTTTGCTGAGAAAAAGAGACCTCGTCCTGAGCAAGAGATGCAGAATCAGGCACAAAAAATGGCTTAGCTGCTTCTCCCTGGAAAATTCCACCCAACATCTGCACAGCAGCTGGATTTCCCAAGTCTATTATCTCATTTCACTGATCTGAATGAATTTGCTCTCAGAACAGCTGCAGATCTGTATATATCACTCATGGCTTGATTCACTATGTTTTACCTGAATTAAATATTAATTAGCTACACTGTCTTTTCTCCTCCCACCACTAAATGCTAATTAATTGTAATTCATGATGGAAAAAAAAGTGGCACATGAGTAGTTACTTTGGCCCAAAACATGAATCAATTCTAAAAATCCAAACCAACCCTAGTCAATTCAAAGTTTGAAATACTGCTGGGGAAAAAGTTCAACATCAGTTTCATTGTTTTCATTACAAGAGTCTTAAATGCATTTTTTTCTACAAATTTATCCAGAGATATGCATCACTAATATACTGGCCAAGCATGGGGTCTCTAACTCATCTTGGACAATTTCTTAATACATGAAAGGTCCCACAAGAAAAAGTACAGCTATGGTGTTTGGCATGAAGTAAAGACACCAGGCAGACTCTGGAACCTTAAGTTTGCAGGTTTTTATCCAGAGTCACTTCAAACAGCCTTCCCATCAATGCAACTCAGAGGTCATGAATACTTTTGCCACAAAACACTTAAGCTTCCTGCTGAAATGGACATATGTGCCGACAAGTTCTCAACAAAAAGGATGTTTTATGTGAAGATTTAGAAGTATGAAGAACACACTTAAGACATGTATTTCCAAAAGGCAATTTATGGGGTAGATGTACTTCTTAGGGTGTATTTATCTTACAGGCTTAATGGCCACAACTAGTTTTAGACTGAAATGTCACAGACTCCTTTTCTTTTTCTTTATTTTTTTTAACTGCTGTTTACAACACACTCTGCAAACAAACTGGGCAGCTCAGCTCTGCATTTTCTAACAGCGGCAGCCTTTCTTCTTTCTCCCTATAACAAAAACGCTTTGAAGTCCTATGCTGTTAGTTACAAGTATCCTGATATTTCCCCAGCAAGGATGTAATAGGAGCCAAAACAAGCCTCCAGGTGCCAATATTGCACCTGACAAATTAGGCACACGACTGGAAAAGGATGGGCCCATCCTTCTGCTTAATGTTCATTTCCTCTCATTTCCACGTTAACAGGAAGTAGTTGGAATGGAAAAAAAGACTTTCCTTAAAGACCCAAACTATCAAAAGCCTGGGGCTGTTTCTCCTTGCAAACAAAAAACTTGGAAGCCAGCTATGTCCTATGATTTGGAGCTCATTTACAGTGACTTGTTTAACCCCTACTGACGGCACGATGAACAGGATGTTATGATTTATTTAACACTTAAAGCGGGTGTGAGAACAAGGTGGATGGTGCCCTTAGATGTAGTCTTTTCATAATTTATTGCTCCAAGTGCTTAATTTTTCCTCAGGGAAGCCTTTGATAGCTGGCTGCTGCGGTGTGGTTAAGTGTGTGCATTAAGCTGTAAAGCAAAAATATTAATAATACTAAAAATAAAAACCGTAACCAAAGTTACTATTTTACATAACAAGAACTTGCACGCCTCATTCAGCTGAAACTCAGAAGTGATAACCCCACACCAACCAAATTGACTTGAGGATATTTAATGGAGCAGCACAAAGAGTGTTGAATTTACCTTCTGAGGACTTGAGCTGCACAAACACAAAGCAAACTCACTCTTGCAAAATGCCGCACGGCTCCTGGAAGGCCACTGGAGAACCATAACAAAGTCAGCTAAAAAAAAATAAAATTACTAACATCTCCTATGCTGGTACCACAGGGGACTCTGACCAAGAACAGAGTCACAAAAAATGTTATGTTTGACTGGCTTTAAAGTTGAACTGCTGCTCAATAATGTTGTAGCAATCCCTCAGAGGATTTATCTTAAAGCACCTTCTTTTGAATGGTCCGTAATCTTTATCTGGAATACATAACCCCACTTTAGAAATCATTTTCATGTCAAAGTTATTCAGTAAAATAATGTATAGATCTCCTGCTCTCTGGAGATCAGTGATCAGCTCTGCTTCATGTCCTTACATTGAAGGCCCTTGCTGACTTTAGCAAGCATGATCTGTAGGACTGCTTGCACCTGTGGATAAAGGACTTCAACTTTGAATGTTAAATACCTATTTTGGGGTTTTTTTCCTCTCTTGAGCATGCATGTGTGTGACTAAGTTGTATTTTGATATAGACAGGTAGGTAATTCATTTCACTTTTAGGAGATGAAGTAATGATTTTAGCAAATTACATTTGTCTCTTTAATCTTATATTTCCATGCACACTGAGTTAAATGTTGTAAAACTATCAATTCTGTCAAAACCTAACAGAAAGAAAACAAGAAACCCTGCAATCTTAATGTCCAAACTGACTGGTGATTAACAGGAATTAAATGTGCAGGAATTCCAAATCTTTTCTGATCAGAGATGTCTAGATGACTTTTGTTTTTCCCTAATTGTATGAGGTTCCTACATAGTATTTAAGAATCAATTATATTGCAATTGATGTAATTAACTCTAATAATCCAGTAAAAGTCAGTAGGAGGGCTATTCAAGTCAATAGAAAAGAGAGACTATATTATGAAGGTGTTATTAACCTATACAGATTTTACTAGACATTTCCCTTTCTTACATAATAAATATACGGTGATGAGGAAGGCTGTCATTATAATTTAATGGGAACAATGGTTCATCACTTCCTTTCCTGTACAAGCCTTAACTAATTCTACATACAGTGTATAAGTAAAATGAAGTTAAATGAATCTCATAAATTAGCTATTAATCATCCATCAATCATCTGTTGCTCCATGATTAAAATCTGTGTTGCATTCAGAGCTGGGAAAGGTATTTGGGGAGTGGCAGGAGCTGCATGTACATCTTCCAATTAATTTATTCATGCACTTCCATTTTGCATTGCCAAGGATACTTACTGAAACCAGTCCTGAAGTCAGAGAAAGTCTCCTGAGGAAAGTTCCAGCCCTTCCCAGAATAAAGTAAAAGTCTCATTTCCATATTTATAGGCATCACTCTGGCTTTAAGCATTGTTGCATATGAGAACCTCATTCACGCTTCTCAATTCAGTCAGACAACTCTTTTTGGGGAAAGAAAGCAACACTATGAAGTCAGGGAAAGTGAGGCGGTGGTCTGCTATATGCCTTGCAAAGTGATGAAGAGAATTCCTCTGCCCAAGATCCTAATCTCCTGTCTTATGCTCTTAGTCTTTTGCACTGCTCAATGAGGCAAAAGTGGGTTCTGCCTGAATATGGCTATTAAAATCCAGCTTTTTAGGAACTTCTGTCTTCACCTTCATCAAACTGAGAATAAGCCTTATTACATATGGAAGACTGCATTGATCTCATTAGCAGAACTGCTTGTCTTGGCAGTAGACAAAGATCAGTTGTCTGTGCTACTGTTATTCAATATATTAGTTGCCTTTTGAGAGACTGGCTACAGGTGATCCTCTTATCTTGCATCTTGGCAGCCTCAGTCTGGGCACCTCTTCATGGCACTGTGCATCTCTCACAAAAACTACACCGGACCATTGCAGGCAGCTCCAAGGCACACCCAAGTACACAGGGACTTGGTGAGACACAGTGACCACTTTCCTACATAGAGCTGAGCTGATCAAAAGAGGCCCAGGAGAAGGCAAGGACAGCGTTTGAGATATTCTGGAGTAATTTAAAATCAGAATGAATATTGAATTACCTCGATCCTCCGTGCAGCATCATTGAATCTATGCAAAGAATGAGACTGAGGAGTGGAGTTTTGTTTGTCTGCTGTCAAAATACTTTTTCAAAGATCTTGGGAAGAGAGTATATTTTTTGAAAGCTCTTCTTATGCAGACCCCCCCCACACATCTTTGTTCACATGTTATCGTCACTTTGGGTAAGACGTAGTACATGTACTCAACTAAAGAAAGAGGGAGCTGTGATGTTGCAATAAATACAACACAGAGGAGTCCAGTAATGCTTTGTAGCTACAGTGCTGATTTTTTTTTTAAATCACAGCAGTAAGGCAAGTGCTCCACAGATATCAATAGTTGCACCAGAGCTGACCTATGTTGCACAGAATGAATGAGCTTTGACTATAGGAACACAGATAGGCAACCCTGCTGACTCCTGCTGAATAAACCTATTGTAAAGCTGGCAAACAGCATCCTTCCAGGGCTCTTGGACTTGTGGCTTCATCTAGTCTGGGACTCCTCAGTGTTTTATTCTTTATAACAGCATCATACTTTCCCATACTGCTAAACACAGAAGACATTTCTGATGTTCACATTGCAGGGTCCACTTGCGGTGTACTTGATTTGGTGATGTTTGACAAAGCCTTTGCTTTAATTCAGGAGCCAGTTCTGTGATAACAAGGATGTAGATGGGAAACCAGTGCTCCATGAGGCATTAAACCTCTTTTTTTCTTGTTGTGGGCCAAAGCAAAATGCCAACGGGTGTCACACAGCCCCACATACCAATAATTAGTTCACCACAGCAGGTGTATTTGAGCACAAAAGCTATTCTTTGAAAATGAGATCTTTTCTTTTGGGAGAATTGTAATGCCTAACTTGCAGGCATGGGAAGCACAGTTTGGAGTGATGGAGTTTAAGCAGAATTACATGTCCTCTGCTGCAGACACCACCCAGGGGCTGAGCCGGGCTGCCCTACACCTTGCCAGCACTACCTGAGAAGCACAGGGCTGCTTTTTGGGTGTCTTTGGAACTGCAGTGCCATGCAAATGAGTGGTACCAAAAATGATAGACTGAGAACTGTTAAAGTACAGCAATTCAGCAGTCAAAACTTCCTTTATTTAAATCCCCAAACACCACTTAGTTATGTAATAATCTCAGTTCTTTCATGCTCCACAAGCTTGCCTTAAATTGTCTGGAGCAGCTTCTCAGCAACAGATAGTCCCAGCTCGCAGAAGGCAGTGGCACTGGGACGGTTCCCACCAGCTGCCGCTCTGCCTCGACTGCAATTGCATTTCACACACTAAAGATGACAATAATCTATCAAAAAAAACCCACAAAACAAAAAACCCCACCCTCCCCCTCAGTTTGAATTGTCATCTGCAAGAAGAGATTCCAGTGTTTCAGCTTCCATGGAAAATCAATACTGTCTTATCTTTATTTTATTACTAAAAAAAAAAAAAAATCTTGCTATGACAGTATCAGGTAGCACTGTGAAAAACAACTAAATATAGCAGTGGATCGTAGTGGGTGTGAATGGAAAACAAGGAGTCAAGAGCAGAGCTCCTGCTGCTGTTACGTCACTATATCACCCATAATTATGTTATTATGTACACTGCCCACTTCAACTATATCTGGACACCACTTACCATGATAAAAATCTGATTACTAACATGACATATAATCTTGGTTTCTTTGATGAACATTAACTTCTGTATTCTATACTCTTTTTCAAACAGACAGGATATTTGTTTTGCCTCCCTTCTACAGGGAGTTTGGAAGTGAACATACAGGAAAAATTAAAAAAAGGTGATTTAAAATCTCATTGCTGGACTCATTTTATCTCGGTATAAAAACATATCAAGCCACTTCTAAGGTGCTGCTGTGCATAAATTCTCATGAATTCTCCTCACAAACACCAAACTTTTATAAATACTATTACCTCCATACAGAAATTGATCTGGATTTAGGGCATGTTTAGCTATAGAACTGCTACACCTTTTTCTGCTGAGCACCTTAGCTTTTAAAATTAAAATGTCCTTGTATGGGGGGTAGGTGGTGTGTGGCTCAGGCATGGTGGCTTGGTGCCATGGGGATCCCATGAGCTTTGTGCTGGAAAAGGATGTTTGGTGTGTCCAAGAGGATGTCCAGTGGAGTGGCCATCGCTGCTTCCCAGCACTGGGCAGGATCCCACAGGTGTTTCTCACACCCTCTTCCATTGCCTGTGCCCCAAAAAGCAGTACTGCAAATTCCTACAGCAGGACTGATGTTTGGACAAAACGCAGCGTTTTAAAGGCCTTGGGAACTCATTTTTTTATCTAGAAAGTGAGAGGGGAGAAAAACCAAAACTGTCAGAAAAAAAAAAAAAACCAAAAGACAGTTCCCTTCAAGATGAAAGATTTTTTTTTTCCTTTAGCTAAATGAATACTGAAAAAACATATATCTTGTTATGTCTTCAGCCCCTGAGGTTATCCTATCTGGTTTGTTTCACAATTCAGTAGGAAAAACCCTCAAGATATTTCTAAGATAACTGTTAAATGTCTGACTTTCATCTACAATAGAGGAAATCTGTATTGCCAAAAGCTTGTTCTCAGAATTCCACCTTAAAACAGTTTTAGTACCACCAGACCAGAAGGGTTTGATGCCAAAGAGCTGTTCTGTCCTATTGAAAGCAGAGAATGGCTTCCTCTGCAATATGTACAAAGAGCAAGGAAATTTACTCAATTAATGTGAAACACAAAATGGCATCTGCCATCTGGAGATGCACACAAAAGCCACGGGCAGTCAAACACTTCTTAAGACTTTGGCATGTAAAATTAACATATTTTAAGACTTAAAAGGACATGTGAATTGTGAGCTTGCAAGGATTTCATGTTTTTCACAGCAAAATAAAATACACAATAGAATATTTCCAGTGTAATGTCCCAGAAATATCAGTGCTAACCACCTACAAAAATTTGCCTGTGACATCAAGTCTACCATTTCTATACTGGGGTGGGAATTGAGTAGCTGTTCACTTAAATATGCATTTTTAAACAATGGTCAGAAATATGCTTTCACCAAACTTTAGAATCACACTAAAGTATGGTATTTTACTGAGACCTGTGTAAAAGTCTTGTTTCTTCTCGTGTGTGACACTGTGCAAGCACTGTTTTTATTTTTCATTGCAAAAACAGAGTGATGCTGACTAGTCAAGTCTAGTGCAGATTCAAAGTGTATAAAAAGGGCTCCCTTTTCTCCAAGCATTTTAAGCATTCTCTTCTTGAATAAAATGAAGAAAGTTCAGCTCCAGTGTCTGTTCCCTTTTGTGTATTAAAAACCCATACTGGTTTTAAAAAAACCATGACATATGGCATCTAAGTGGTCACCGCCATAAATTATTCAACTTCTGCTCACTCCACAAATGTAAATCTCACAAAATAAAAAATCTGAGGCCTCGCTGGTAAACTCATGGTCACATGTCCTTGGCAGTGTCTTCAGCACACGTTTGGCCATACAGATCTGGTCACTGCATCCCAAATTTTCACCCAGACACCCCCTGCGATATACAAATTCACCTGCTTTGCACTCTACCTGCATCCTTTATTCTGACACTCCCCAGGATCACCTGAGCAGAACCTTCTGATATTTTAGGGTACAGCCCTCCCCGCCTACCTGTTAGGCACACAGCACTGGTTCCACAAGCCCTGTTTTCTTCAGTATTTTGCTGAAGAAGAGAGAGTGACAAAAAAGAGAAGAGGGGAGAAATCAAATCCATTCCTGCTTAAGACTATGTGGTTCAGCAGCAGTTTCCCATGCACTGTTGTTCAGGATGAACAGGATGTCCAAATAAGTCTGCCACATGTGTCTTGCAAAAGCAACCTTAATTTAAGCACCTCTAGCTTTCCAACTTCACAGTTTTTTCCCTAACTTTCTTTCAGTGAATTCTTGGTTTGGTTTGGTTTGGTTTTTTTAAGGCATCAAAGTGAACATTTCAGAATACACCAGAAAGTTGGTTCACAGCCAAGGACACCAACCTGCAAGTACCTACTCAGGTGAGTTGTGATAGTGTAGCCAGTGCAATACAATGGGATGACACACAGAGCATGTATTCAGATGTTTAGGGAAAGGGTGAAAATAAGCTTAGCAGACCTGGAGTATTAATGAAGAACTGTCAGGTGAAAAAAATTCTTAAACAGTGATCCTGTTACTTCCTTTACCACTTTCCTGGTTTTTTATATTGACAATGATTTGTTGTCTAAGGATTAGTTTTACTGATTAATTTTTTAATCAAAACATTCTTAGAAGTAACACAGCAAAAAAAAATAAAAAAAAATAAGGTAAAGCATAAAAAAAAATGTCATCATTCCAGTATCAACATCCACATGGCCCATACATTTTATGCCACATTCTCATAGAAAAAAAAAACCCAAGTACCTTAAACTGATCAAACTATATACTCAGCCAGAAGAAGAGGGCTGAGAATGCACTAAAGCAACATTTAAATTTTATTTACCAGTTTGTTGATTTGTCCTTGCATTTTTGAGTGTGTGTGTGAGAGAGGACAAACAGAGACAGAGAGGGAAGAAAATGACTCATGCCTGACAATGTTACCATGAAAATGGTCATAGCTGTGGGTTTCCCTGGGGGAATTTGTAATACCACAGCAAAAATCCAGCTAGCCTGCAATTACGGTGCCGGCAGTGAGTCCCTCCAGCATGAGCCATAATGTCTGGCTACAGCTGGTGGGAGCACTCTGGCTGCTTTCCCCCACCAGGAGCATCCTGGGCTCTGGGGACCAGGTGGCTGGTGTGGGGCGAAGCTGCTGGGACAGCCCCACACCTCCAGGCAGGCAGAGATCTCCCAAAATCCCCTCCCCACAGAGGGATGGAAAAAAGAGTGTGCTTTAATGCACAGCTCCCTCTTAGCACATGCAGGCACATTTGGGGTAGGACCCCCAGCCATTCCCTCCTACAGCAGAATCCCATCCTGCAAAAGAAACCCTCAGTGCCGCTGATGTGAAGGACTCTGCGTTAAAAATAAAAACACAGTCCTCAGCAAAAGCGAGCAGGGTTCCCGGGAGAGGAGTGTGAACCCATGCCAGTGACAGACTGGAAGTGTAACATGACGGAGATGCTGCTGTGACCGGACAGTTGAGGGATGAGCTGGGGTTTCCAGGCATGTCACAGGGATGACATCCCGCGGCTCCGGGGGCCGGGGCCGCTGAACCTGCTGCCGGCCAATCCTTGGAGTGTCACTTACATGAGCTCCAAAGTAATCTTCTGGCCCACCCTTCAGGAAAAAGATAAGATGTCATGATCAGCTAATAGGAAGTGACAAGAAGAGATAAAATGGATGGGGAGGGAGGGAAGGTTTCGGATTGAAAAGGCATTATTCTTTCCTCCAATGCCAGCCCTGCTAACAATAGGGCTGAGTTAATTAATGGGCTATTTGAGCACTTTCATCCATTTTTACATATAGCATTAATTTTTCTACAGATACATATAACACAATTAACCTATAGCTTTTCAAACAATCAGACATGGCAATCCTTTCAGACTGGTGGGGAAAACATTGCACTTTTACAGAAAAAAGGGATTTAATTAGGGAAAAAGATTGAGAAGAGTCTTTGTTCCTCTACTCTTCCAGCCATTGCTTTCCATCTGGCATGGGAACTTATTACCAAGACATCTGAGCATCTTTCATTAAAAAAAAAACCAACAAGCAAACACACAAAACCCCCAAATTTCTGACTTTCCTCCCTCTTTAGAGTAGAAAATCCTATCTGTCAAGCTTAGTTCACTTGCAATTAAGAAATCTGCTTCACTCCCTAACGAAATATTAGTGCGTCACTTGACAAAGTCCCATTGAGCACGGAGAGAGAGGTTTAGGCTGGAAAGCACTTGTAAAGTTTCTCCCCAAGTGCTGCTCCAACGGCACCTCTAGCTGTGGGGGCTGAGTGCTACCCCCTGCAACCACCCGGCTGCACACGCACAAAGCCCCTGGTACTCAGTCAACTCTGCAAACTTCAACAAAAGCCTAATCAGAAGCGCCAGGCTTTTAAGATCATAGCCCCGCCGTGATGTTAATCATTTTGGTGGGGGAAGAAGCGTCTCTGGTGGGTACAAAGCCGAGGACAAGGGGTTGCGATCTCTGTGCGGCTGCCGTACGAATGACAAATAACAGCAGCGAACTGCTGCCTTCGCCGGAGAGCCGAGAGCGCACGATGGGCGCAGAAAGGCTCCCTTTATGCTGCAAAGAATTCGCAGCTTAACCAAGCCACAATATGTTTTGAAGCTTTTGCCAAAAAGTACAAAAACCTGTAGTCAGTGTAGCTAGGCATTTGAGAACAAGCATGGTTTCTTCTGCTCGACATATTTTCCTGATGTATTTGTTTGTAAAGGTAGAGATAAGTAAAGTAACACAATCTGTTCCTTAAAATCACAGGCAAAGAAATATCACTAGTCACTACCTACAACAGTTTACAATCTCTGTGAGATAGCTGCAAGTATATGTTTATTCTTTATTCTAAATATCTCAAATGGAGCCTGATCCTGAAAACCCTTCTTCCTCCCAATGATGCTTGTCTGTAATAATAATACTAATGAAAAACAACTGCTGATGTAAGGAAAGAAAAGAAGGTGAGGCTCAGATTCCCTACCCAATGCTCGTAATCGTTATTTTCACTAAAGATAAGAAAGCAGACTTGGATATGCCATATCACAGAAAGAAGTCATTCTTCCCCTATCTACAATTTTGACAGTTATCTATGGAAAATGCAGACTTAAAAAACTCTTAAGAATAATTATTAGAATTCATAGCCAAAATAACATACATCAGCCTTGATTAGTTACATGAAAAAGCAGCTTTAAATTGGTAGTTTAAAAACAGGAAAATTAGTGGTACGATTAAGAATGAATGGCTAATAAAAAGAATTTTGCTAAAACAGATTAAGGTTCAGATGAAGGTCACAAAAGGAACTGATTGAGGAAAACTGTCATTTTTGCTGGGACTCGGAAGCTGTTTTAGCAACACTGTTTCCTCTGAATCACAGTCTTGTAATGAGAAATTACACTGTTTGGGTTAATAAAGACTTTGCTTGTCACGTTAGTTTCCCCAAAATTTAATTTAAAACATTGTGCTCAAAGAAAAAGAAAAATTCCTTGTGTACAAGTAATATTTCTAAGCTAAGTAACCTCTAGTAAAATGCAGGGTGGATTTGTGCCATAGTTCCAGTTCTCATGTTTGTTGCAAATTCATTCCAGTAAAAAAAAAAAAAAAAAAAAAAAAAATCTGCAAGTGGTCCAAAGCCCTGTTTGTCTCCCTGTTTCTTCCAAAATAAACAACTTCTGTTCACAGCACCACAGCCCCCCATCATTAGCGGAGTCTATGCAGAGAAGTGCTCCCTAACAGGGTCTGAGATGTGCCTTTCTGCCAGCTTCCCCACTTCTTGGCTGCGAACAACCTCCAGGAGCATCTGTCTCTGCCCCACTTGTGTCCTGAGCTGTGCAAAGGCCTTAGATCCATAGGTATGGTCTGAAATTTGGCATTACCAAGGAAAATATTTACAGGGAAACTTTAGCCAGGCAAAGCCTGTCTTCCTGTGTGCAGGCACCAGCGGTCCTGTGCTGCGAACTGGATAGTGCCTGGAAGATATGGGCACAGCTAACCTCAGGAATTTCAGACCAGAACTAACCTTTTGCATTCAATTACCTTTTGAAAATAGCCCTATTCCCTTGTCACCCCACTTGCAAGGAGCTGGTGATTGCCAACAGTGCCAAAGAGCCAATATGTGAGTCCTACCATTGCCGCACATTTTTACCTGGTCCCGATGGCACATAAGAGAAAGACACCACAAGCATTCCAGAGGTTCTCCTCCACCTTGTGCTCCCAGTCCCAGGAGATGTCGGTGCTACCAAGCTGCATGGCAGCACTGCAGCTGGCTGCCCTCCAGGGCGGGTTCCTTTGGGCTGTGCAATTCCACACACGTGCGTGGATCCAGGCTCTGCAGGATCTGCTGGGCAGCAATGAGAATTTTAGCATCAGTGAAACTGTTCAGCAACATCCTCTGCTCCATGGGTGCAACACTCCAGTGAGATAAATCCTCATGTCTACAAATTGGCAGTTTCAGGGCTTTGGGTTTTTTTACTCTTTGGGGCTTTTTTTCCCTCCTGGGCTGGTACTTTGCACGAGAGGAGCTGGCATGTCTGGTCCATGATGGGAGGTGGCACAGCCCTCCTGAGCATGGGGTTGCTGCTCGGTGGCATAAGCTATTGTTGTCATTGTCACTATCACCAGGCCTGATCGGGGTCAGCAAGCCAACGTGAGAGCTGTTGTATAACCCCGCAATAAAAAGACAGTCCTTGTCCCAGAACACACTCAGGCTGGTTTTCTGACAAGCTGTAACAGGTTCTGCAGCGGCACCTTTACTGTTGCTATATAAAGAACTTCTGTCTTGCAGAGCCTAAACCCATTGCTGAAAGATTGAAAGGAAAATGAACTAGTAGGACAAAGGGGCTGTGTATAAGGGTTTTTTAACATTTGTTTGTTTTGATCTTAGTTGCAAGTAATTCACAGGGAGTGAAGTGCACAGACACACAGAAGAAAATAAGTACTCAGTTTTAAAAAGGACAACTGCTTCAGACCAAACTGAATGCAAAAAATCAGAATCATCCAGATAAGATTGCTGCGCCAGAAATCACATTTTTATTAGTACATAAAACACATGTCACTTGACAATGAGTATCTGCAGCATGGAGTGAAATAACCCTCCAGCAGCGAAGTCAATATTTAAATCAATATCTCTGGTAAGGAAAATATCTTACTCATTGATATAGATTGGAATTTTTTTTCCTTATGAACCTCTCAGGAGGTAAACAGCGTATTTCTGTTGTAAAAGCAACTAAACAGTATTGCCAAACAGGTCTAATCTTTCCTAGAATTCAATAGCATGGCCCTCTGAAATTATTAATGTTGTTATAAATGCCATTTGACCTTTATGTCAGGGATGCATTTCCTTTTCATAAAAAGGCACCTACATTATTTTGGGCCTGCTGTGCTGCAGGTAAACACAGTAACTTCAGTGGGAGCTTAGGGCACTCTGGGATGATTTCTTACATTATGGAGGTACCTAATGATTCAGCTACTCAAGGCTAAAACCCATAAAAGATGTTAGTGCCTTTATGTTAATTCCTGCAACACTACAACCTCCATACACTCCAGCAAAGCTGTGCAGCATTTCAGAAAGGCTCACAGATTGTGGGGACCACAAACAGGCTCAGAGCATCATCACCTGGGCAAAAGGACTCCCAGGACCTCCTCCCTGGGCCTGTGCTGTGCTTTGCATTGGCAGAGCCATTAGAGATGGTAAAATAGTCGGTCCTGGAAGCAGTGTGTTGTTCTCTTCTAGTTTCCTAGTCTAATCACCTTTTTCACAAAGTCAGGCTTATTTGTTTTTTCTCCTTTTGACCCTGTGATTCTTTGGTCCCTTTCTGCCACTGGAAAACAAATAAACAAACAAAAAAACAGCAAAGGAGGGCTAGGAATGATCCCCATCCCACAGCCCGGTGGCAACAGACTTTTTTTAGAGAGAAGAGAGCCATGACTTTGCACATCTTTGGAACAACACAAGTGTTAAATGCAGATTTCCCACCTCTAGGGGAGGCACCCTAACTTGTGGGCTTTCCTATGAAAGACGGGAACTGACACCACCATGAGGACACCTCGCAAAGGAAGCAGGGCTGGGAGCAGCTCTGTTGGAGCCCGTAGGTGTGAGGAAAGCCCGTGCTCCTGAAGGATTCCTAGGTGTCCCAGGGTACCTTCCCACTGTGGGATGGCTCTGGCAGGCACAGAAACAGCATCATGGCACCTGGGAAGCTCATCTGCTGAGCTGGATGATCCACAATGACAGTTTTGGATATGGACACCTATGTTCTGCTCTAGGCTTCTAAAACTATTGCCTTGTTCAGGACCTTACAAAACCACCCTGGCACCTCGGTTCTATTAAAATTAATAGTATAGTTTTTGCAAATATTTTGAAAGGCTATTAGATGCCTCTCTGCCCCTGAAAAAGTTGTCCTTTAATGCCTTGCCAGACTGAGTCCTTAGAGGTGACAGATTGGATGCACTCTTCAGATAATGGGAATAACTATTGGAAAAGAATTCTTCAAAAGGTTCTTAAAAGCTGTTACTATATAATATGAAAGCCAAATTAATTCAGATCACAAAAAAAATATATTTCCCCCAGGTTATAATCTCTCTACAGAAATATCTTCCTCTTTCTTAAAAACGTCAACCAATCAATAGAATGTAAGTCTATAAAACTAAATTACATTCCCAGCTTTGATTATTCAACAGGATAGGGTAGAGTTTTGAACCATCAAATGTGCTTCCTTTTCTCCTGCTCAATGGTTTTAACTTCTTAAGACTTTTAATGCAAGTACCAGGACAGGGCAGCACAAAGTATGTTTTAAATGTGCTCTTAAAATCTCCACATGAAGGTTGCTGAAAGCGTTCAGATCTTTGAACCTCGGTAGGGTGGTGCTGGCTAAGAGCTGTCCCTCTCTGGCAGCTCTTCCGTCCAATATGATTGATAGAAAGAAAGCTGTATTAGTTTCTACATGATTAGTTTTTGTATGAGACAACAGAGTGCATCCCCCAAGATCTTCACTCAAAAAGAACAACCTGGAAAGCTTTCCAAATTTTGTTTTTAAACTTTTGTCCAGCATTGCTTTGGCCCCCACTGCAGGTAAGGAATGCTTTGGTCAAAAGAGAGAGAAAGCTATTCAGTGAGATAAGGAGTGACTGATTTAACCAAACTCATACTGAGAATAAACCCTATCAGAGGAACGAATCAGAGCTGAAGCTAAAACCAGCCTCCACCTCGCAGCCCTTCCTGTAATACAGTATGAATCAGAACTTGCATCTGCCAGAGTTTGCACTGGAGCTCTCAACAGACTTGGCTATTACACCTCCTGGAGGTGCAACGGCGTGTGACACCAGGAGAATTTGATGCTGACTGAAAGCAAAGGGTTTTCTGACTCAGGAGGGGCAGATTCTGCCTTGGCAGGGTTGATGTGACAAATGATCACTGCTCCCAGAGTCTGCTGTTTGCTGTGAATTAAGAACCAAGGGAATTCCCATCCTTGCAGCATCGATACAGCAGTGTACACAAGCATGGGGCTGGAGACCGGCTGATGGGAGCTGGGATGGCTCTGCTAGCTCTGAAGGACATCCGACATCCACTTTTATCTTCTGGTTAGAGAATTAAGAGGAAGAGTGGCATGATATAGCCATGGCACAACTAGTTCGGAGAGGGATGAAAGGGAACTGGCAAAATGTCTACTATCAGAGAAACACTAATAGTTCCTCTATTGCCACAGAAAGATTATTCCAGGAATCTGAGAGAGAAGCATAGAAATGGAGCTTTGCAATGTTTCTGGAAATGCATGGCATTTGTCATGGCAAGTCTTGCTGGATCCAAGTACCCAGGGCTACATGAGACTGGAAGTAAAAGGAAGTTACAGTTGGGTGGCAGCTGCTTGGATGAGAATTTCCTCATGGGATAAAAGTGGTTGGAAGAGTTTTCCCTTTCAACCTTCACACCAACCCAATGTAAGGGCAGGTGGGGTGAGATGAAGGCCCTGTGTGAGAGAGAAACATGTCCCAGTGGTTTACACTGGAGGCAGCCTATGGACCTCTGATCCATCCTTTCTAAGGGACCTGCAGCATATTAGGACGGCTCCACACCATTTCTGTAAATTCAGACCCACAGCCTCATTTACATCAGGGTGCTCCTTAAGGGCTGACAGCCAGGAAGCCCTGATGGATCAGTGATAGCTCTCTGATTTAGCACTGACCTGCAATGTTGAGTCTGGGAGGGCACAAACAGTTAATCTTGAAAGCAACCTGGCAGGAATGGGGTTTGGGAACCGATTCACCAAATTTACAGTGGTGTTTAAACTGAGCAGGACATTAGCTGATACTCAGTGGGC